>NC_143395.1:364008946-365258946 GCF_052110815.1 Crocodylus siamensis
GGGCCTTGGGTTGTTTCTATTAAAAGGAGAAACTGAAGCTAGTGGCGGGAAGCCCAGTGCAGTACTGTTTATATATCAGGAATATACACAAAATCATTTCCTTAAACACAGAAACAACTAATGGTAGGTTGTTTCCTTGCACAGAAATCCCAGCTATAGGCTGCTAAGAGGGAGGTAATTGCCTCTCCAGCAGCTTCTCTGCCTAAGAATCATTGCCTCTGTTTCCTCCTGTTCCCAGTCCCTTTTCTGACTCTTTCCTTGCTTTCTGTCTCTAACATAGGCTGCAAGCCCACAGGCTTGTATTTCCCCCCATTGCTTTACATTCACTGGAATGGTCCTAAAGTGGCCAGAGAGCTGTGAGGCATCTAGACCCTAAACATTAGTGTGCTACTCCCTCACTAAATGGAATTTGCACTAGACTCTTGCAATTGCTTCTGCCCAGTCTCATACATGTTTCTGACCCTTTCTCCAGTTTATGCCCCATTGTTTCATATAGGCCTGAAATGCATTTAATCAAACTTGCTGTTTTTATAAGCCTTGAAGCAAACTGGGCACATCTACATGAGACATTATTGAGGAGCTGACTAATTAACTCTGTTGTAAAATGTCACCATTTACATTTGAGGTGCTATTAGGCTGGAGTTAAGTAATTAATTCTGCTGTAGGATAGTACTGCCAGACACAAGCACTATCCTATGGTGGAGTTATTTACTCTGCTTCAATGAATGTGTAAATGTTGAGAGGGCTGACTGGGGCACAAGGGTGCTACAATGCAAGGGCTGCCTGCCTGCTATCCCCACACTGAAGCACACTCATGCCTTAGCCAGCCCCTCTGCAGCACATTGAGCCATGGGGGAACAGTTCCAGGTTGGCAGGCTGACGCCCTGGACCCCTGCCAGTCAGGGCTGCTGTCACAGGGGCGAGGGGGAGCAGGGGGAATATGATGGGGGGGCAGTGACATGCCAGTGCCCTGCCCCTGCCCATTCTGTTGCCCCTCATTGACAAGCCACAGCCCCCCAGGCCTGCTGTTGCCCGGACCCACTGATCCCAGCCCTGCTAGTGCCCTTCACTCTCAAACAGCAGTATCCTGCCCCCCAACCTTTGCTGGTGCCCCTCACTCCCTACCCACAGCCCCTGCCAGCTCTGTCAGTGCCCCTCACTCCTGACCTGCAGCCCCCTCCCACCCCAGCCCTGCTGCTCAAGCAGCTCCCACATTGTGCCTACACACACGCATGTGCTCTCTCACTCTGTTTACCTGGCTTGTTGGAGCCTACACTGGGAGAACATGACCCCCAACAGCTGATCACCTTGCCCACTGATCCCTGACCCAAGCAGCCTGCCTGGGAGAGCGGAAAACCCAGACATTTGCTCTTATTTTAAAAACCCACTTGGACATAGCACAGGGGGCCAAAAAAGAGGACATGTCCAGGAAAACCTGGACATATGGTAACCCAAGCAACACGATGCAATAAACTCCAGTGCAAACTCTACTGGAGTTTATTCAGTTGCCTTAATGGCATGTCTAGATGTGCCCACTGAGTTTAAATTTAGTCTCTTTGCCTGTAATACAGTTTTCATGGATGTAGTAAGTGGGTAGAATAAATATATTCTGAGGATCTTTATTATATTTGTGAACTAGAACAAGGAGATTCCATGGGAGCATTTCCATCATTGTAGCTTAAATCTAGAGACATTTTAATTTTTTAGTGGATTTCTTTAGCCTCACATCCTCAAGAGTGAGAAACCAGTTAGACACAGGCAGAGGGAATTTATCATTCATTTTAAAAGAAACCAGCTCATTTCCTTCTAAATACATTTTGGTTTTGTCTGTAGCTCTGGGAAAACTACTTCTTCCTCCTTTTACAGATGTCTGCAGCCTCCTACATTACCTTGTCACTTCCAGAAAATAGGATTTCTCACCTACAGATGGTGAGGAGAGAGGAGGGATAGCCGTGAACATTAGGTTGAAATTACTTGTCAAGTTTGATCAATTCACAGAAAGACAAAATCCCTTTTGAAAAGGCACAGTTGATTTTTGAAGATTAGTGGTGTTGTCCTCACAGCTCCATTGTTTGGCTAAATTATACAAGGATGCAGTTTATTACCTAAATGAAAGATACATTTGCATGTAGATGGTACATAAATTATTTCATTCTGTTTTGGACAGCACAATAAACACACTCCCTCTCTCTACATACACATATTCTGGACTTATGACATGTCTTTTTTCCTTTTCCCTTTTATTGCTTTGTATGTATTATTATTTGACAAGGCACTGGGGAAGGAGTACATGAATCTATTAAAGATAACAAAGCTCCATTATGACCTGAAACTCTGTAAAGCAGACAAATAAATCTTTCATAATGTGGAATAGCTGGTCTCTAGCTCTTCAGACAAACAAAACAAAACAAACAAACAACACCCCCCCCACAAGCCCTCTAGATCTTAAAATGGACACAAACCTGAATTTCTGGCTAGTTGCTGTGAGTTCTTGTTACAATTTAGTTGTGTCATGATGCATTAATTACCATCTGTGTGGCCGTGCTGTTTATGGGAGCATTAGGAAACAGTACCTGATTCACTCCATCCCTGAGCAGGATTTATAGGACACAAGTGTATACATGTCAGAACTATAGTTTCTGATCTATTACATACTTTATGGTCCTCAGCTATAGGTTGCTAAGAGGGGAGTCATTGGCTTTTTTTTGAACAAGAGAAAATATATGCTTTATAGTTTTTTTTAAGTATGGAGGAAGAAAATTTTGATTACTGGTGCTGGCCTCTGTGATTTCCCTGAGGTTGCGCCATGCCTATTTCTGTGGAGCACACTAAATTCCATCATTGTATCATGACTTCATGAAAATTGGCCCTGTCCTGCACCACTGACCATTGACTTCTCTGGGAAAAAGTATCCTGTGCCAAACCTCTATCCTGGCTGACATCTCAGCCAGAGTGGCCATTTTTATTTTTATTTAATCCATTAACATAACTTGTAAGACTACAGGCCAGATTCTATCTACTCTCAGGCTATAGACAGATGTTCTGTTAGAGGCGCTTCAAGTACCTTTGAAGTGCTACAGGCAGTGAGGCTGCAGGTATTCATGCCTGACGAAGCACTTAAAAAATAACCCTCAGCTTCATTGAAGATATTTGATTTGAAGCAGTTTGAAGCTCATGTCATTCAACATCCCATAGTGCCCCACTTTCCACCCCCTTCCCATGGGGGTGGGGTAGGGGAAGATCAGTGAGGACAGCCAATACTGTGCACTTTAACGGACCGTGGGAACCTCTGGAGACTGGAATTCAAAAGGGATTCTGGGATTCCTGCTACTTAGCTCCCACCCTGGCTGGAGAGCATCACTATAACATGCCTTCATAGATATTTTGAAATGCTCCAGGGAAGGCAGGAGGGCTAGACATTGACAGTGCTGAATCATTCAATATGGGAGAAATTGAATATTGGCTTTCCATACTGGAGCAAGCTTTGGAATACTTAAAATAAATGTCTACCATGCCTTTGGTCACACAAACCCCATATTTATGGGATCTAACTTGAATAACCCAAACATGGAAAATTTGGTTAGTCACCTCTCAGTACCCACAGCTGTGAAATAGGGATAACAGGCTACTTGGGGGGAAGCCTGCCCCTTAGATATCTGATTCCTATTCATTTCTAATGCAAAGTCAGTGTCCAGACCCCCTAACCTACTTTGATTATTCATAAAAGTGCTTTAGAAGCATCAGTAGTAGTTGTGGGCCAGTCCATTTGCTGATTACATGTAAAGAATACTGAAAAGAAAAGAAAGCAGCAGTTTCTTAGAGGCACTTCCCTTGCTTCGCAACCGTTTCCTTTCCTAAGAAAAAGCCACACATGTTGTTGAAACTTTATAAACTACTGCTGCTCAAAAAACTCGTTTCATAGTTTCTAGGGTCGGAAGGGACCTGAGTAGATCATCTAGTCTGACCCCCTGCCATAGCAGGAAAGAGTACTGGGGTCAAACGACCCCAGCAAGGAGTAGGACCCATCTACTACCACCCTCTGGGTGCGGCCCTCCAGCCAGTTGGCGACCCATTTGACTGTGTGGGCGTCGACACCACAGCGCCCCAGTTTCTTAATGAGAACAGGGTGAGAGACAGTGTCAAAAGCCTTCCGGAAGTCCAGGAAGACTATGTCCACTGCTACCCCTGCATCTAATGATCTGGTGATCTGATTGTAGAAGGCCACCAGGTTGGTCTGACAGGACCTGCCACTGATGAACCCGTGTTGGTTGCCCCTAAGCATGCAGTCCCCTGCAGACCCCTCATTGATTTGTGCCAGAATAATTTTCTCAAACAGCTTGCCTAGGATCGAGGTAAGACTAACTGGCCTATAGTTTCCTGGGTCCTCCTTCTTCCCCTTTTTGAAGATGGGAACCACACTGGCCCTCTTCCAGTGCTCTGTTCTAAACTCGTTCTAAAAGTGGTATACGCTACCTTCATTAGCATTTCCAGTTATTCCTAGCCCATGCACAAGGGCTGACTGCATTACAGTAAGTGCATGCTGCCTGCCTTTGGCAGCATTTCAATTGAGAAAGTACAATTTTAGCCTCTCCTGCCTCTGTGGTCTGCAGCGCTACATTTTCATTTGCAAGCTGACAATTGCTTCACGACCATCTGTATATTAGTTAGTGGGAGCGGGGGCGGGGAACAACCCACCAAAAGCCAAAGCCCTCACCTGCCATTAGGACCTCAATTGACCCTTCAAGAAACTGAGCACCTCTCCTTGGAGGCAGCTGGATTAGGCTCCACAGTTATGCAAGACAACCAAAGTGGCGAAGGTGTTCAAGTGAAATCCTCCACTCAGTGCTCTGCTGAAGATTTACACTGCCTCCCACAAGTGCTGCACCAAGTTTATACGGTAGCTGCCCCATTAACCTCAATTTCTTTGCCTCCGTCTTCCTAGTAGGGATCAGAACAGCCACCTCCCTGCTGGGCCCCACTCGGGCCCCGGGGAAGGCACACCTAGGCCACGGGTTAGCAAGGATTTAGTTAGGGAGCTTCTGGAGGGGTTGGACGTATTCAAGTCAGCCAGCCCCGATGATCTCCACCCTAGAGTGCTAAAGGAACTGGCCGAGGTCATTGCGGGACCCCTGGCACAGCTCTGCGAGCACTCGTGGTGCTCTGGTGAGGTACCAGAGTACTGGAAGAGGGCCAACATGGTTCCCATCTTCAAAAAAGGCAGGAAGGAGGACCCGGGAAACTATAGGCCGGTTAGTCTTACCTCGATCCTAGGCAAGCTGGTCGAGAAAATTATGCTGGCACACATCCAGGAGGGGCCAGCAGGGGACTGCATGCTTAGGGGCAACCAACACGGGTTCATCGGTGGCAGGTCCTGTCAGACCAACCTGGTGGCCTTTTACAATCAGATCACCAGATCATTAGATGCAGGGGTAGCAGTGGATATAGTCTTCCTGGACTTCTGGAAGGTTTTTGACACTGTCTCACAACCCGTTCTCATTAAGAAACTGGGGGGCTGTGGTGTAGACATCCACACAGTCAAATGGGTCGCCAACTGGCTGGAGGGCCGCACCCAGAGGGTGGTAGTGGATGGGTCATTTTCAGCCTGGAGGGATGTGGGCAGTGGGGTTCTGCAGGGCTCGGTCCTCGGGCCCGCACTGTTCAACATCTTCATCAGTGATTTGGACGAGGGGGTAAAAAGCACCCTGTTCAAATTTGCTGATGACACTAGGATGTGGGGGGATGTGGGCACACTGGAAGGATGCAACAGGCTACAATCAGACCTAGACAGGTTACAAGGGTGGGCGGCTGAGAATAGGATGGGTTTCAACACAGACAAGTGCAAGGTGATGCACCTCGGGAGGAACAGCCGGCACCATACCTACAGGTTAGGGAACTCCCCTCTTGTCAGCATGGAGGCGGAAAAGGATCTTGGGGTCATCATTGACTCCAAGATGAACATGGGCCGGCAGTGTGGGGAGGCAGTCAGGAAGGCCAACCGCACTTTGTCGTGCATCCACAGATGCATCTCGAGCAGGTCCAAAGAGGTGATCCTGCCCCTCTATGCGGCACTGGTCAGGCCGCAGCTGGAGTACTGCGTCCAGTTCTGGGCGTCTCACTTCAAGAGGGATTTGGACAGCATGGAGAGGGTCCAGAGGAGGCCACTCGTATGATCAGGGGACAACAGGGCAGGCCCTATGAGGAAAGGCTACGGGACCTGAACCTATTCAGCCTCCAAAAGAGAAGGCTGAGGGGGGATCTTGTGGCCTGTTATAAACTAGTCAGGGGGGATCAGCAGGCATTGGGGGAGTCACTGTTCCCCCGAGCACTGCCAGGAGTGACCAGGAATAACGGTCACAAGCTGGCAGAGGGTAGGTTTAGTTTAGATATCAGGAGGCGCTACTTCACGGTCAGGGCGGCTAGGGTCTGGAACCAGCTTCCAAGAGAAGTGGTGCAGGCTCCTACCCTGGGGGTTTTTAAGAGGAGGTTGGATGAACACCTTGCTGGGGTTTTTTGACCCCAGTACTCTTTCCTGCCATGGCAGGGGGTCGGACTAGATGATCTGCTCAGGTCTCTTCTGACCCTTGAAACTATGAACTATGAAACTATGGTACATGAGTCAATCCCCTTGTATGCTAATGGGAGGTTAGTTTCCTGCAAAATGGGTGCATAAGTACAGGGAAACATCTACTTAATGACTCATATGCTGGGGCTTAGGGTGTTGCTCAGTTTTTTCTAGATATTTGCATCCATTTTGTTGCCTTTCTCTGTAGTGTAGGGTTAGCAGCTTACAGCCAGCGAGCTGGATCTAGCCCCTGAAGAGATTTTATCTGGCCTGCCAAGCATGCCAACAAAATATATTTATAGCCTTGCAGAACCCAGAGCAAGTCAGCAATCAGAGTGACAACTGTGATAGTTCTCTGCTGGGCTCAATGGCCACAGGGAGAAGGCTACATCTGGCACCTGGCTTGGCATGTGCTGTGGGGGCAGAACAGCCTGGACAGCTGCTACTCTGTCCCCTGCAAGACCAGTGCAGAGCCAGGCAGGGCAATGGCCCTCCATGCGGAGCAGGAGCTGAATGGATACCTCCAACAGTGATTTCCCTGATGCCCCTGCCTGAGGCAGCTGTCTGGCATGAAAGTTTGCCTTGGTGCAGCAGCCTTCATACTGAGGTGGCTGAAGACCAGCAGCAGCATCAACATCCTCAGCTAGGACAGGAGCTGTTGCCTGCCTGGCACTGCTACCAATGGTGATCTTGCTGGGATACAGACAAGATGAGGGTGGAAACAGGGAGTCAGTCCCTGGAAGTCAGATAGTGACAGGGATGGGCCCTTTATCTGCCCTGCTACAGGAAAGAGAAAGATTGCCAACCCCTCGTGTAGGGCATGGTTCTTTTCCTCAGGATCTTTTGAGCAAATATGAACTAGCTCAATGGTCTGCAAGCTTTTTAAGTAGGAGATCACCTTTGGCAATGAAAAGCAACCCACCCAAGATCTACCGTGCGCCGCCGCCATGACCTCCTCCTCCCCGCTCCCCATCAGGTAAGTCTGTGGGGAGGGAAGGGTGGGCACAGATTGAGGCAGAGGGAGAAAAAATTATTTGAGGATGTGCCTCCCCAAATAAGTCCCACCTGGCTGGGACCCCACTCAATTTACTTCTGCTTCTGTCTCTGAAGCACTGGCCCTCACTGCGGGGGCCAAGATCTAGTCCCAGGTCCTTCCCTCCCTCATAGACTGACCTACTGGGCTGGGGCACGTGTGTGCATGCATGCGGGCACTCAGCCCCCCACTCCAGCCTTGGAACAACTCCAGGAGGCTCCGAGATCTACCGGTGGCTTGAGATCCATTGGTTGGTGACTGTAACAGGGTCCCTGTTGGGAGCCCTGTTACTTAGAGAAAATCCCAGCAGCTGTTAACAACGATACCCGGGGAGGTGGGGAAGGATTCCACACATCACTCAAGGCTGGCCAATGGGACGCTGCTTCCAGGGATAAAAGAAGGGGGAAGTCCTGGGGAAAATGCCTTCGGGCACCAGCAGATAGAAGAGGGGGTTGTTCAAGACCCCAGAGGAAGAGGACCCTGGTAGAGGAACCTGAGGCCCAGAGAGACGCTGAGACTGAGGGACCATGAAAACAGAGGTCAGTAACATGGCCAATTACTTACTGAGGTGCTGTGGTGAGTCTAGGGAAAAGCCGAGGCTCCATGCCATGATGAGATGAGGCGTCCCTGATTACAGAAGGTGTCTCAGGATAAGACCTGGGAGGGGAAGCTGGTAACGACCTGAAGCTTGGAGGGAAACTGTTTCAGGGCCCTAGGTGCCGGCTCCGACAGTGAGAGAACTCCCAGAGCTGCACCGGCACAAACCACGGGGAGACCCGGAGAGACTCTATGAGCTCAAACCGCTAATGAAGTAATTAGTGGTGATGAGCCAAGGCATGGGCATGGGAAGCCCATATCCACCCCAAACTCAGGGTGACTGAGTCAGGACTGTAAGTTGCCCTTACGAACAGAGAGGGAGTAGCCGGGGCCGCTACCTACAGAAGTACTTGGTATGGAATGAAAGGCACCATGTGTGCAGACTGCTAATGAGGTAATTAGCACTGTGGGACACCAGCCAGCACTTACCTTGAGGATTTCGAAGCTGGAGATCCCTTTCAGAGCCCAAGGGTGATCCAGGGGGCAAGTTGAATGGGCTGCCGCCTGCAATCCGGGCTTCTGTAAAAGAAAAGATAAGAAAAGGAAATAAAATATCTGGAGTAATGTAATGTGTCTTGAGTAGTTATTCTGTGGATACCAATTAACATTCCATCAATGTCTTTCCTCCCCTAATAAGATCCAAGTCATGGCAGGTAAGAACCAGAGGAACGGACAGTATCCCGCTAACCCGATAACAGTGACTACTGAACTAGCTAATTCCCTGCCCTTATAGTGGTAGGGCATTGGCAGTGCCCTCATTTCCCTTGCTTTTACCTGTGGCATGTTGTTGGGTGTTCCAAATTGTTCCTTGCAGTTGTGGATAAGGGTTGAGGTGGTGATTTGGAGGATTTCTTTTGGTTCCCAATTGTCTGAGAACACAGGGGCCTGGATTCAATGGCCCAGGAGGCTCTATCCAGGCCATTGTTTCTATGACACTGAGGCCCACTTAGCTTCTCTCCCTTCCCACTTTGTTCACTTCAGATGTTCCCATTAGTCAACAAAGGCAACTTACGGGTTCTAGGCTGAACTTCCCTTCATGATGGAATAGAGACCAAGGGTGAAATTCAGTTACATTTTGTGTACCTAAATGGTAGTTTTCCAGCCATATAAGTGGCTTTTGGAAACTTGCACAGTTGGTGATTCTGTTATCCATAGCAGTGGCGATGTGTAGGGGATGCACGGAGGGGGTGCACATGTACCCCCTGAGAGCACCAGTGCACCCCCTGACAGCCACACTCCCCACTTAGGTGATGGGCGGGGGGGCTTGTAAGACAGCTGGTGCCCCCATTATGAGTGTTGGTAGGGGAGTGAGAGCGCCAGATGCACTGTGGCCACTTCCAGGAGTGCCGTGGCCACTTCCCAGTTGGCGCAATTGGTTGGTGGGGGACTCTGGGCCCCATTCAGCGAGATTGGCTATGTGGGGAACTCCCCACCCCCGGCTGCTGACTGGGCGCTGGGGGGGAGGGTCTTGTGTCCCCCCTGACTAAGGTTGGCACCATCATCCATACAATACAGATATGTAAGTCTGTGCATGTATACTGAGCATACTCAGTAGGCTATACTCTTGCTGGATAGGTACACACTGCACAGTCATTTAGTTCTTGCAACAGCAGCTGGAACTCACAAGTACTAAATGACAGCACAGTGCCTACTGTTACTGCACAGTCCCAGTGGCACATGGGTCATTTCTGACCCTACTGCGCAGTAGCAGTCATGGTTCATGCCTGCTGACACTATGTCACTATAACAGCAAACTATGTCACCATAGTTTGTTGCTATGGTACTGCAGCGTCTTGTGTAGATGCGCCCACTGTGCGTGCCCGCACATCATTGATGTGTAAGTCACAAAATAGTAGCCAGCCTAAGATTCATGACTATCAGGGGTTGGATCCTGGAGGAGGGATATCCTCCCTTGGTTTAGCCTTAATGGCTGAGTAGAATCATAGAATCATAGTAGGGCACTCCCCCAGGAAATGGATGAGGCCCCACTCTCCCAGAGGAGGGTTTGAATCTGTAGCTCTCTGACTTCCTAAGCCCAGGTTTTTAATCGCTATGCCATAGGTAAAGCATTATGAAGCCTGTTTTTCAGGACTCCTTTTGAAGCTGGCCCCTTGGGCAGATTTCTCAGTTTCAAGAGGGAGATTTACGAGTCCAGATGAAGGATACCATCCTGGAAGGTATGTAACTCTTTGAAATGACCTTTGCTGTAGAAAGGAGCAGATCCCAGGGTCTAGTCTGGAATCTTGCTCACAGTGAGGCAGAAACCTTCCCACTGTTCTTTATCCAGTTACTCTTAGGTGAAAAGGAGAGCAACACATGCAGCTTCAGATCCCTTCTGGGTGAGAAGGGGTCTAGAACTCAGGGGTGCCTGTAGACATGCAGGGACACTGCTCCAATGTGCTGTAATTACAGTGTGTCAGAACAGACTCAATCAAGTTTCCTGGAGCATGCTAATTAGTGTGCTCCAACAGCCTCTATGTCTCATGTATACAGCATTCCCATGCTTCAAATGGTGGCAAGGGCACTTAAACTAAAGCTTGTCGAATAAGCTGTAGTTAAAGCACCCCCACCGCCATTTTGAAGTGCGGGACGCTGAATACACAAGACGCTGCAGGAGCTTCAATTACATCATTGGCTCTCCCCTCCCCCAACCCCCAGAGTATGTGTAAAGACGCCCCAGGTGTCTTACTGTTGGGAAAGTGCCCTAACCATTGAGGTCTTGGATCATATGCTCAGGTATGTGTGTATGTAACTACATAACTGCCTAGCCAGTGTGTAGCCTACTTTGCATACTCTGAGTATGAACATATGCTTATGTATAAACACAACAGGGGTAATGGAATCACAAACTGTGCCTAAGTGCCAAAAATGCTACTTGTGCAGCTGAGCAAATGCCAGTTAGGTGCACAAAGTGAAACAGAATTCCTCCCTAGATATTCTGCATTTTTATGAAGTTTGAAATGTAGTCCACAGCCATACTATGGCATGAACTATCTTAGATATTAGTTATCAAGTTAGTGTGCATATATGTTCCACTGCCCTGTACTGCATAGAAACAAAGTGCTTTGACTGTATATGTTATGCCTTATAGTGAGCATACCTAACAGAGAGTCTCTGTGACCTCAAATGATAAGAGCTTGTGCTTTCTGAAGTAGGAGGATGCCAGCTCCATCTGTGTACCATTTTGGTGCCTGAGTGGCTTTGCTATGCGACACAGTGACAGCTGGGAGGTTCTAGATGGCTGCAAAGTTATTACCATACAGAGGTAAGGCCAAAGCAATGTAATGCTTTTAATAGGCTGCAGCCTAAGCTTGCTAATTTTCTCTAACAGTCACATTTTATGTGGTTTTGCTTACTTCTGGATGAATTTTATTCCTATTAAGGCTGTCAAACAATTAAAAAATTTGATCATGATTAGTTGCACGATTAAAAAAAATTAGTCACAATTAATCACAATTTTAATTACACAGTAAAGCCTCAAAAGTATGCACAGAAAAACTAAAAATTATGCAGTTACTTTGTATGGTTGGGAGGTGGGTGTGGCGGCTGCGTGTGTGTGGGGGGGAATTTGTGAAGGTGTGGGGAGTTGTGGGTGTGTGTGGGGGGGTGGGGTTTGGAGCCTGGGGAGGGGGTTTGCCTGCAGGGGGTGTCTGGAGCCATTGTGGGGGGGAACTCCTGCACATCCTGGCAGGATGCCCAATCTGAGTGGGGTCTCTGCGGAGCTCTCCCGAGTCCATGGTGAACCCAGTTCGAGCACAGCCCCAGTGGCAGTGGGCTCACCCTACTCCCACCCCAGCAGTGGCAGCTGCAGGCAGCCCAGGTTGGGGGCAACTGCTCTGGCTCCAGCCCTAGCTTGGGTTTCAACTTCCCTGCTTACTTGCTCAGCAGGTCCGAGGCAGTCCTAACCCGCCCCAGGCCTGAGGATGCCAGGCAGCTCTGCTGTGACCCCCACACCGCCTGCCTTCCTGCTGTAGCTACTCAGAGCCTGTGTTCCACTGGGAGCCTCACAGAACTGCTGCAGCTGGGGGCTGCCTGGCACCCTTGGGCCCCATGGCAGGCTGGGACCATCTGGGAGCTCTGTCATGAGCTGCCTCTGGGCCCATGAGTCCCTGCCCTCAGGGAGTAGCAGTGATGGCAGCCCCATGGCCTGCAGTCCCCATGGAGGCAGCCATGGCTGGCAGATGGGGGCAGGATTCCCATGGAGCCATTTCCCACAGCCTGCACTGTACCACATGCCTGGCCTCAGCCCAGAATCAGTGGAGCCTGAGCTGCACCCAGCACTGTCACCAAGCTGGGCAGACCTGCTGCTCTCCTTTTTGCACCACTTGGGCTCCTGCCAGAACCTAGCTGGTCCTGTGTCTCTGTGCAGGTCCCGGTGGGAGCCCAGGTGCTACAGGGAGGAAAGCAGTGGTGGTTCTGCCTGGTGCTGCAGTGGTGGCACTGGCTGGGACGACGGGGTGTGGTGCAGTGTGGACTGGGGGCTGTGGGAGGTGACTCCATGGGAATCCTGCCCCCACTCCCTGACAGTGGCTGCCTTTGCAGGGCATGGGGCTCCCCAGGGGGAGGAACCAGGGAATGTGGGGGAACCCATGGGCCCAGAGGCAGCTTGTGCCAGTGCTCCCAGGTGTTCCTAAACTGCCCCAAGCCTGAGCCATGGGGCCTGAGAGTGCCAGGCAGCCCCACTGTGGCTCAGTGTTGCCTTCCCTGAGCTTCTGGTGCTGCCAGCCTGGCTGCTCAGGACCCTGGAAGGGGGTTGTGCGTATGTGCATGGGTGCGCCCCCCCCTCCGTCCCCTTTCCTGCTTCAGCTCACCTAAAGCTGTGAGCCTGTGTTGCCCTATGGCTCCTCTGCACTGCCACCACTGTCCCACGGGGTCGCCCAGAAGCAGTGGTGATGGCAGTGGGGGAGGGCAGCCCAGGCACAGGCTCCAAAACTACACATGCGTGATTAATACAGTTAAAAAAATTAATGCGTTAATTGGTTCATGCATTAATCACTGCAAGTTAATGGCAATTATTGACAGCCCTAATTCCAATTAATCTACCAAAAGACACATAGGTACAAAGAAAGTGTTATGATTGCGTGTTTATTCATTTTTTGATTGCTCAGAGCTCCAGTATGAAACTGGAGACAGTCCTGTTGAAAGTCTCTGGGT
The DNA here is from genome assembly GCF_052110815.1 of Crocodylus siamensis. Classification (NCBI taxonomy): domain Eukaryota; kingdom Metazoa; phylum Chordata; order Crocodylia; family Crocodylidae; genus Crocodylus; species Crocodylus siamensis. Next base: position 364,022,293 of record NC_143395.1, read on the forward strand.
TAGGATCAGATGGAAGAAGAACATGGGTGACGTTGTAGGGGATGCCTGCTGTAGCCTACCAGACTAGGAGGCTGAGGTGAATGAGGCTTTCTTCAGTGGAAGCTTCCAGATCACAGGCCCTAGTTCTCATGGGGACTTCAATCACCCTGATATCTGCTGGGAGGGCAATATAACAGTGCACAGGTAATTCAGGAAGTTTTTGGAGAGTGCTGGGCACAACTTCCTGGTGCAAGTGTTGAAGAAGTGAAATAGGGACCATGCTCTTCTTGATATGCTGCTCACAAACAGAGAAGAATTGATTGGGAATGTAGTAGTGGGTGGCAAGCTGGGCAGCAGTGACCACAGGTTGATTGAGTTCAGGATCCCAAGGAAAGGAAAGAAGGAGAGCAGCTAACTTCAACTCACTCAGGGAACTGATGGGCAGGATCCTTTGGGAGGCCATTTTAAGGGGGAAGGAGTCCAGAAGAGCTGTTTGTACTTTAAAGGAACCTTACTGAGGGTACAGGAATGAACCATCCTCATGCACAGGAAGACTAGCAAGTATGGCAGAAGTTCAGCTTGACTTAGCAGGGAACTCTTCAGTGAGCTAAAACAAAAAAACTCAAAGCTTATAAGTAGTGGAAACTTGGACAAATGACTAGGGAGGAGTATAAGAATATTGCTCAGGCATGCAGGGATGAAATCAGGAAGGTCAAAGCACAACTGGAGTTGCAGCTAGTAAGGGATGTGAAGGGTAATAAGAAGGGTTTTTACAAGTATGTCAGCAACAAGAGGAAGATCAGGGGAAGTGTGGGTCCTTTAGTGAAAGGGGGAGGCAACCAAGTGACAGATGATATAGAAAAAGCTGAAGTACTCAATGTCTTTTATCTCTGTCTTCACAGGCAAGGTCAGCTCCCAAACTACTGAACCTGGCAGCACAGTTTGGGGAGATGAGCAGTGAACAGTGGTGAAAGAACAGGTTAGGGACTGTTTAGAAAAGTTGGTCATGTACAAGTCCATGAGGTCAGACACAATGCACCCAAGAGTCAATGTGATTGCAGAATGCTGCTGGTCATTATCTTTGAACATTTGTGACTGGAAGAGGTTCTGGATGATAGGAAAATATGGTGCCCATCTTTTTGAAAGGAGAGAAGGAGGATCCAGGGAACTACAGACTGCGCAGCCTTATCTCAATCCCTGGAAAAATCATGGAGAATGTCTCAAAGAGGAGAGCATGTGGAAAAGAAGGCAGTGATCAGGAACAGTCAGCATGGATTCAAAAAGGGCAAGTCATGCCTGACTACCGTGATTGCCTTCTATAATGAGGTGACTGGCTCTGTGGATGTAGGAAGACCAGTGGATGTGATATACTCTGACTTTAGCAAGGTTTTTGATACATTCTCCCACAACATTTTTGCAAGCAAATTAAGGAAGTGTAGGTTGGATGATTGGACTGTAAGGTAGATGGAAAACTGGCTGGGTCACTGGGTTCAAAGGGTAGCAATCAATGGCTCAATGTCTGGTTTGCAGTTAGTATCAAGTGGTGTGTCCCAGGGGTCAGTCGTGGGGCCGGTTTTGTTCAATATCTTCATCAGTGATCTGGAACATAGGATGGAGGGCACCCTCTGCAAGTCTGCAGATGACACCAAGTTGGGAAGAATAGCAGATACACTGGAGAGTAGCACTAGGATTCAGAGAGAGCTAGACAAATTGGAGGATTGGACCAAAAGAAATCTCATGAAGTTCATTAAGGACAAGTGTAAAGTCCTACACTTTGAACAGAACAATCCCATGTGCGGGTACAGGCTGGGAAGTGACTGGCTAATCAACAGCTCTGCAGAAAGGGACCTGGGGGTTACAGTGCACAATGAGCTGGGTATGAGTTAATAGTGTATTCTTGTTGCTAAGAAGGCTACCGGCATATTGGGTTGCATTAGTAGGAGCATTGCCGGCAGATTAAAGGAAATAATTTTTCCCTCTATTCTGCACTGGTGAGGTGACACCTGGAGTACTGTGTCCAGTTTTGGGGTCCCTACTACAGAAAGGATGTGGAGTAATTAGATGGAGTCCAACAGAGGACAATAAAATGGTTAGAGGGCTGGGGCACATGACCTATGAGGAGAGGCTGAGGGAACTGGGCTTATTTAGTTTGGAGGAGAGAAGATGAGAGGGGAATTAATTGCAGTTTTCAACTACCTGAACGGGGTTTTCAAAGAGGATGTAACTGGATTGTTCTCAGTGGTGGCAGATGACAGAACAAGGAGCAATGGTTTCAAGTTGCAGCAAGGGAAGTTTAGGTTAGAAATGAGGAACAACTTTCTCACTGGAGGGTAGTAAAGCACTGGAGCAGGTTACCCAGAGAGGTGGTGCAATCTCCATCCTTGGAGCTTTTTAAGATCCAGCTGGACAAAGCCTAGACTGGGATGATCTAGTTGGGGATGGTCCTGCTTTGAGCAGGGGGTTGGATTAGATGACCTCCTGGGGTCCCTTCCAATCCTTATTTTCTATGATTCTGTGATTTTTAAAGTTAAAATCTTTATGTAAATATGAATCCCCTATCAATCTGGCTGGCAGAATCTTAGCAAGTTGCCAAAGTAAACCTTAGTATATTGAAGACTGGGCATCTCTGATTTACTGTCTTTTATCACAATCCATTAATCAAGTTTTCCTTCAGGGATGCTCCTGAATGTGGTCTCCTCACACATACATTCAATGGGGGAATGTGTTTCTCCTTGCTCTTTTAGTGCCATTTTCATGTCAACATAGTTGATTAAAGTGTCAGTGTTTCTACTCTGGCACAAATATATTTCCCTATTTTGCTGAATTATCCCAGATAACCTTGATGCCTCTCCCAGCCAGGTTCCATAAGGTTTATGTGGCAATGAGCAGATAATTTGTGCAGATGATGGGAGTGTAGAACGGACTCTGCTTTGAAAAGTGAGAGGATGTTGTTACTATAAGTCATGAATATTCATATTGCACATCCGGTCAGTTTTGATCATTCAGGGCTAGTCAAGGCAATTTCTATCAGACTTCTCGAGAGCAGAAAACAGGTTCTGGGAATAAGAAAGCTAAGAAAAAGATTGAGGTTAAAATGAATTGACAGGCAGTAGGATTAAAACTCTCGCCCAATTCTGATTGTGCAAATAACTAACAGTGGCCTGAAATTAAAGAATTAAACCATGAAGGGGTTCTTGACAATTGATCTGATAACTCTGGAAGAATATTCCCGGGGTGTTTTCCTACCAGTTGCAAGCTGAGGAGAGAAATGACAAAAGTAAGCAAATGACGAGGAGCAGAATAATTGTTTATTTACAATCAAGGGGGGGAAATTGTCAACACATGCTAAGGACTCAAATTTCCTTTCTCCCTGTTCCACACAGAAGTGGCATCTGGCCACAGAGGGGCCTGAGCTCAGATCCCCATTTAGAGTTTAAAGTCCTATACGTCCAAAGATGCAAGTCTTTTGTTGGATCTGAGGTTCTGATTCTGCCCAAGAGAGGGATATAGATCAGCCAGTATTTGAGGCTGTCCGAATGGGATTTTGTCTGGTCCATCTCTGGATTTATTCTAGTGGGAACGGTGCCACTTTTATCTCCAGACCACCTACGACTGTACAGGAGGGAGGAATTAAAGGTACAAGACAATGAACTATAAGTCAGGCTTTTCAGCCAGTGCACTTTTGCAATTGTTCTTTCCTTCATAACTTTTCATTTTCACCATCTCTTGATGCACTGCCGTGTTCACAAAAATAACCCTCCAAAGCAAGATGGGGAAATGAACAAAGCATACCAAATATGGTTTTGGGGCATTCTTCATGGCAGATATTGTGAAATGTTTTACAAATACCATTAGAAAGGTTTATTACTGCTCTTTCATGTCATACATCATCATAAGAATTTCTAGAAAATTATATACATTGGCTTAGATTAAGGAATTCTCTCTCTGAAGTATTGCAGTGTTCTAAGAAAAGTACAACAAGTTCATACAATGTACCATATTAGGTCAATGCAAAATATTTTAAGGCTGTAGTAGAACATGAATGCTAACAAATGTGAGCATATTCTAAAGATTGGGAAAAAACAGTAGCCAAGACTAATCTCTATACAATACTTCTCTTACCTCTTTGTCTTTATTTAGTATCTGGTGGAGTATACATGACAAAGTAAGCTACAGCTCCCAAAATCTAGTAATGTGTGTGTATATGTGTATACATACATACATGCATCTACATATACACAAATACTAGAGTGCACTGATAGAGATTTTTGGGGCTGATACCAATGGCCGATTTTTAAGGAGGCATATTGGCCAATACCGATCCAATTTCCGATACGCAGCTTGGAGAGCCGCATCCAGCTGGTAAGTCTGTTGTGGTGCAAGGGGAGGGGGAAGGGAAGGGGTTGTGGGAGGCAGATCGAGACCCCTGCGGTGAGGGAGGGAGTGGGGCTGGGGCAGGCACTGCCCAGCTGGAGTGGGATGGGGCATGGGACAGAGCTGCAAGCAGCTCATCTGGGGGGCACTCTCCTCCCCTTGGGTTGTGGCCTTTGAGAGCCTCACTGACAAGCTTCCTTAGCTTGTCGAAGTCAGCTTTCCTGAAGTCGAGGACTTCTGTATTACTGACTGACTTGCCAGCTATATGGCAGATAGTGAAGGTGATCAGCTTGTGGTCACTGTCTCCCAGCTTCCCTTCAATCATTTGGTCACTGATTAGGTCGTTCCCGGTTGCCAGTACCAGGTCAAGCAAAGCTTTACCTCTCGTCGGCCCATAGACTTCCTGAGTCAGATAGAGCTCATCCATGCATGAGAGAAAGCTTTGTGACCACTCAGATTTGGTGAAGTGCTCTTCCCACAAGATGTCTGGGAAGAGTCTCCCATGACAACCATACACCGGGAGCGTGCAGCTTCAGCCAGTTCCCTGGCAAACTGGATGGAAGTCAAGGTCTTGACCCTGGGTAGGCGGTCTGTAATAGACTCCCACCATCGTGTCCCCTGTGCTGTGTTCCCCATGGATTTTAACCCAGAGGGTCTCAAGTTGTCCACCCTGGGTGCCAATGTCGGTTTGCAGGGATGCATAGTTCTCCTTGACATGGAGAGCTACACCCCTGCCCCTTTCGTCCACTCTATCTCCCCTGTACAAGGTATAGACATCTATACCTGTGGTCCACTCATGGGTGCCTATGACATCATAATTATTTGTGTTTAGCAAGAGGACAAGTTCCTCCTGTTTATTCCCCAAGCTCCTGGTATTTGTGTATAGGCATGCAAGTATCTCTTTGGCAAATGGCAAATGGGAAGGAATTGGGCTGGAGGTCAGGGTTTCTTGTCATGGACCAGTGAAGATATTTTTGATAGCTGGGTTTGTACGAGGTACCCACGACATCTTTTCCATGAAGACTTGGAGGTCACATCCACATGAATATGGACATTTGTTTCCCTGGGGACAAGAAACAGTGGTACACCTTGTGCCACTGCTGCTTGTCCCTGGGGAACGCCTGGGCCACACGCCCTCTGGTGTGCAGCAGGTTACCCCAGGTGGTGTAGGGGAGGCTAGGGCCAGCACTGGGTTGGCCCAGCAGCCTTACCTGGGATCCTGGGGGCCTTCCAATCCTGCTGCTTGGAGCCTGGCCAGTAGCTGAAGTGTGGTTCTGGCTGGCCAGGCTCCAGTTTTGAGTGGCATGCACTGCCCCCACATGCACCACTCTGCTTTCTTTTGTGGGTTTTTTTTTCACCCTGGGATCTCCTGAGATCAGCCCCCCACACTGCACAGGTACTTTGCAGTGCAGAGAACAAGTGAATGTGCAGTGGGTGGCACTGCAGACGTGTCTGTGGCACCACATACTTCACAGCTGTGCCTGTCTGGATGCGGCTGGAGAGTATATTCTCAGCCGGGCCATCGGTCAGTGACTGGGCCTGGTTAAATTGGGATGGGTAGTTTCTGGATTTGGATGCCTTTACAGAGAGTAACTGCAGAGGGGACAATTTGGTTGAGATACAAATGGTACCATTGTCTCAGTTTGCAAGGATGTGGAACAGCCAGGGATAGTTCTTCATCACAGTAGATTCATCCCAGTAGGTTCAACTCTAATCAAAAAGAGGAAATGGAAACCTGCTTCAAATTAAGCATGGGGCTTAATAGCTAGATGATATTTCAAATAAAACTGATGTGGTTTAGAATCCACAAGGCTGTAATAGTCATAAAACACTTATTTATTAAAAATAAATGGATGCTTCAGTGAAGTAATTCTAATACTGTACATAGTCTTCACTATATGAGTTCACAACAGAGCAACAAGTAATATCCATCCATTTTAATGGCAATGAAGATGATTGCAGTCTTCACTACAATGAATTCTGTCACCCTGAGAGGAATTTAGGCCAAAAATTGTGTTGCTGAGGGTTCAGAAGATCTGCATATCCAGAGACCAACTGTGATGCAAATGTAACCTTTCCCAGGGGAGCTTGCTGAAGCCAAATAATAGCTATGAGACTTATTGAAGAAACACTCCTGCTTCAAAACAATTAAGCATCCAGGCAGGCTCAGTGTACTTATCTTTGATCAGACACTACCACACTGCATCCTTTAAAGTGCAATTATACTCAGAAAGGTCATTCTTTAAAAACCACGCTATGGGGTTTGGTGTTTACTGCCTTTCTCCCATTCTCAGTTTGCTCAGTTTACACTGATAAGCAGTAGATTTTCCTAACTGCTGGCCCTGCAAACTCAAACTGTGGACTGAGTGTAAAGCAGGTTTGTTTCTGCTAGTGCATTATCACCAGGAAATAAGTTTCCTTTTAAGGTTTTGTCTCTCCTGAACCCTGCTGTCTGAGTCACTTGCCTTACATGAGAGAGTCCAGGAAGGGTAGTCATTCCTAAAGGAAGCGATCCTTCGGGTGCAGAGGGAGATGATCTCATTGTGAGAGAAAGCAGCCAAAAAACCTCTGTGGCTAGACAGAGAAATCTAGAGAAGCTTAAAGGCAAAAAGAGGCATATAGGCAGTAGAAGCAGGGTAAAGCCAAGGAGGAGTATACCTACTTGGCCTGCACTTGCAGGGAGGCAGTTAGGAAGGCCAAAGCAACTATGGAGATGAGGCTGGCAACAGAAATTAAAGACAAGACTTTTTTTTTTTTAGGTATGTAGTGAGTAAAAGGAAGGCGCAGGGCAGCATAGAACCCCTACTGAACAAGCAGGAACAATTAGTGACAGAGAGGGGGGAAAAAGGCTGAGCTCTTGAATGAGCTTTTTTCCTCAGTGTTCCTGAACAAGAGCCAAGACAAGTCACCTAATGGGTTCTTAGATGGGCATCAGAGGGACACCAGCCTACCAACTGGTGATGTTGCAGCTGGTAAAGCAAACCAAACTCTGGCTTGCATCCATAGATGCTTCTCAAGTAAATCTCTGGATGTCATCCTCCTGCTGTATTTGGCCTTGGTGAGGCTGCAGCTGGAGTGCTGCATCCAGTTCTGGGCTCCACAATTCAGGAAGGATGTGGAGAAGTTTGAGAGGGTCCAGAGGAGAGTCACATGCATGATTAGAGGACAGGAAAACAGGCCCTATGAAGAAAGGCTGAAAGCCATGAGACTCTTTAGCCTGGAAAAGTGCAGGCTCAGGAGTGACCTGGTGGCAGCCTATAAGTACATCAGTGGTGTGCACCATGATGTGGGGGAATGCCTGTTCACCAGAGTACCCCAAGGGATGACAAGATCCAATGGTCACAAAATCCTCCAAGACCATTTTAGGCTGGACATAAGGAAAAACCTTGTTACTGTCTGAGCCCCCAAGGCCTGGAATAGGTTCCCTCCAAAGGTGGTGCAAGCACCTACTCTGGACTAGGGCTGTGTGGAATGGCACTGTTGAAACAGTGAGGGATGGGAAGTCAGCCCAGCTGAACTGACTTCTCATCCCCAGCGCTATGGTCAAAACATTTTGACTTTTGAAATGTTTCGACTAGCCTCATTTTGTTTTGAGGCTGTTTCGATGCCCTTTGTTTCATTTTGAATTTGCTGTTTCAACCTCGAAACGAGTTGAAACAGTGTCGAAATGAAATGGCTAGTGTAATTTCACACAGCCCTACTCTGGACTCCTTAAAAAAGTGTTTGGATGCTTATCTTGCTGGGAACCTTTGACTCTAGCTGACTTCCTGCCCTTGGGGCAGGGGACTGGACTTGATGATCTCCCGAGGTCCCTTCTTGCCCTAATGTCTATTAAATCTATGAAACTGTTGACACTGACTTGGTATAGTCACTTGGATGGACTGGATGTATTTAAGTCAGCAGGCCCAGATAAGCTGTATCCGAGGGTACTGAAGGAATTGCTTCGTGTCATAGCAGAACCAGTGGCACGGCTCTTTGAGCACTCATGGCACTCAGGTCAGGTCCTGGAGGACTGGAAAAGGTCCAATGTGGTCCCTATTTTCAACAAGGAGAGGAAGGAGGATCTGAGAAATTATAGGCCAGTTAGTCTCACCTCTATCCTTGGAAAAGTCTTTGAAAAAATTATTAAGGATCATATTTGTGCAAGTCCAGCAGGAAAAATAATGTAGCAGGGCAACTGACATGGATTTGTAGCAGGTAGATCATGCCTGACTAATCTGGTTTCTTTTTATGACCAGGTCACAAAATGCTTAGATGCAGGAGTAGAGGTGGATGTCGTTTATTTGGATTTTAGGAAGGCCTTTGATATGGTATCTCATCCCATTCTCATAAATAAATTAAGACGCTGTGACTTAGATGATTACACAGTCCAGTGGGTGGCAAATTGGCTTGGGAGCAGCACTTACAAGCTGCCTGTTATCTAGAGGTACGTAGAAAAAACATTTAAAACTGTGTCTATGTACAAATCACTGAATCTTTCTGAATCTCTCCGACTTGATTTGGAGGGTTCCGATTTGATTTGGAGAGATTCAAGGGACCTCTGATTTGATCTGGATTCAGAGATTTGGCCACCGAATCAGGCTAAATCTCTGCTGAATGAAATCAGGGACCAAAGCTTTGCGCAGCCCTATTAGCCAGTGCAATGCTGGGTAGAGTATGAACATACTAGCTTATGTATCAGAATCTTCTTGACACAAGGCAGTTCTGTGGAGAGATACTTTAGCCAGCTCTATGTGCCCTCATCCAGAAGTGGAAACTCTATAGCCATGGTATAGTTAGCGTGGCACCATACTTAGGTTAATTCCTTCTGCTGAGAAGCAGGGCTTATAGCCCTAGAAGAACACCATGCCAACATGGCTGGCTGCTTCTGATCTCAAGGTTAATGTGCATGGAGCTAGTTCAGGTGCACATATTTGTTGGCTAAATTTTGGGTTTAGATCTGTTATGTACTCTTTAGTACACATATATGCAGTTAACATATTATATTTTAGTTATTAGAATATATACATATATAGTTAACGTGTACTACAACTGCTTGACATAAGTATAGCTAACTTTTGCTTGTTACAGCAAGGCCCAGAAAGATGAGATCACCAGCAGTGGAAAGTTTCCCTTGGAAACCTGACAGAAGTGGTTCATACACATATTCCAAAGACAAGGAGGGGTACATATGGAAGGAGTATTTTTCCCAAGCTGGAACAGACCCTAGACTTCTCTTCTTGAGCAGATAAAGGTGCATCTGGAGGCACAGAAACAGGTTTTATTATTGTATTATTGGGACTGCATCTGAATAACAAGTCCAGCACACGAAGCACATGTGAACAGTGTCCTTACTGGGTGGGCAAGATGTAATAGATTTAACTCACCAATGACTGAATACCAGTGCAGGACAGATGGCATCAGCTGAAGGTATAAATTTGGAGTGGTCAACAAGAGGTGTGTGCTCTCTCTTCCAGCATTGGCCTGCAGTTGAGGTCACTAAAGCAGCAGCCCTTCAAATTGGAGATCAGCATACTGGTCAGATGTCTGCCTTCCTGTGAGTATCATTAGCAGCCCGGTGTGTGGTGACAGCTTTGCTTGCTTGCTAATCATCATATGCTGCTACTGTGTATCAATAGAAGTCTCCCGGTACTGAGTGAACATGTTGTGCTTGGTCTTTTATGGTTGCACTTGGCCCTGAACAAAGTGTTGTCTGGTGATTCAGGAAACCAGGCTAACAATACTGGTTACAAAGGATGCCCTTGGTAGAAATCATGAGCTACACAACTAATTCTAGACCTCTACTAAGGCTGATTTTTTTTTAATTTAGTGCTGTCCTAAGTATTCAAGAAACTTGCTATCTCCAGTGTTCAGGATGTCCTTTTCCATAACTCAGTGCAAAGGTATGGGCAACTGGGTTCAGACTGATCACTTACAATACAAGATGCTATTTTTAAGGAAGGCTGCTGCAATTAAAAGTTGCATTACTTTTAAAATTAATTTTTCCTCATTTTGCTCAATGATGTATAAAAATCTGGTAGCAGCAGGAGCTCACCTTCCTCGTCAGAATCCACGCACCTCTGTATCTCGATAAATGGTTCATTAGAACCCAGTTTCACGGGCTACTGGTCAAGCTTTCTATGCTTATGGTCCTATGATAACTCGTGCTGAAGTCAATGAATGGACTCACATTGATTCCAAAAGAAGCTGGTTTGAAAGTAACTTCTCAGAGCCAGGGCTAAATGTAATCATTGGGAAGTTGGTTTTGCAGGCCATTCATCTGCTAATAAATACAGTGGTGTCTCTAGATTCAAAGGAAAGGACTTGACTGACTCCTGCAGGCAATATAGTCTCAAGGTCAACCAAGTTTTCAGGTCCACAGTCCAGTCACATATTATCTGTGGATGCTGGAAATGAGATACTCAGATCATAAGTGGAAGAGCTATTAGGTAGGTAGGTGGGTGGATAATGTTAACACCTCTGGCTGTTTATAGATGTTATGTTTTTCTAGGTTTATGCTGGACTACAGCCATCACTATATACATGTGGACAGCTGTACTCCAAATTAAAACTGGCTCCAGTCTAAATTAACTAATCCTCACTGAATGAGGGTTAAAGTTAATGCAGACTAGAGCAGTCCAAACTAGGCAATTTAAATGGTATTAATTAACTTGCATGTACAGCAGGTATCTAGGGCTTGCTGTTGTTTGTGCCCGCCACCAGGTGTAGAAAGCGAATGTAGTTTTGTGGCCCTGATTCTGAGTGCGGGGGGACAGTGTCCAGCCCCACCGCTGTCTCTACTGCAGAAATGCATGAAAACCTCCCTGTTAGTCAATGATCATCTATTAAAACTTAATCTGAATTGAAATTCAGTTTGAACTGTGTGATGTGAATCAGTTAACATGGTTTAGAAAACAGTGAGCATGTCTACAAACAGCCTTTGTGACAAACTTTGAGGCTGAAGATTCATCCTCTACAAGGTTGGGTGCACTTGGGCACTGTGGAAGTGTGAATCTCTACTCCAAAGATTAGAAATTCTCTTCACTGGTCAGATGTTCTGGGTACCACATGATAGAAGCAGTTGTTTTGCATTTCAGATGTGTTTCACTTAGGTCATCTGAGAATTCGTGAAACGCCAAGAACACTTAAGCTTTATTTAAGCCTTCAGAATTGAAAGCAATAAAGCGTAAATCAGCCAATGCAGTGGAAACATCTGAAATCAGGCTCCCCTGTTGTGCCAAGCAACAGTCCAGTCTGTGGGAATGCTGCATTAAAAATAGCGCTTTCAAAGCCACATACAACATTTTCTAGTAAGTTCATCTTACGTTCTCATTTTAATCCATCATTCCCCCCCCCACCCCCAAGCCTTGTGATTTACCAGGTTGCATGGCTTGGAGGGTGAAGAATTTGTTCATTACTGCCTTGAGAGAACAAAGCCAGGTATGATGTCCATAAAATTATCTGACAAAAAACCTGGACTACGTAAATGAATTAAACTATATATTCAGATATTCTGTGTTTTAGGAGGGATTTCACCAGTACACCAATACAATTCTTCACCAGTCTGAAGAATAACAGATTCTACACCTTGTATTTCTATGTGTCTGTTGCTAAGATTAGTAAAGTTACTGTCTTGGGGTGTCTTTACATGTGCTCAGGGGCAGGGAGGGAGGAGCACTTTAATTAGAGCAGCTGTGAGAGCTGCCCCAATTAAAACGTTCACAGCATCTCATGTATTCAATGTCCTGTGCTTCAAAATGGCGGCGGGGGCACTTTAACTAAAGCTCATTTGATGAGCTTTAGTTAAAGCACCTCTGCCGCTGGTGTGTGCTACTATCACACCCCAGCAGACAGTGCCTGCTGTGATGCACTGTAATTACAGCACATTGGAGCAGCATCCCCGCATGTGTACAGGCACCTGTGGAGCCTAACCACTTTTCACACAGCAGCTCCCTGCCAACCACTGGGCTAGCACCCAGGGGGAACCTAGAGTTCCCCCTGGCTCCTGCAGGTGGCCAGTGAAGGGCTGGCGGCAGAGTGGGAAGGGGGGAAGCAAACTGCTGCCATAAGCAGTAAATCTGCTTTCACTTCCCTGCACATATAGATGCCTGCCTGTGGTGGGTTTACTCTAGACTAATTTAGTCTAGAGAAAACCTACCCCAGAACATTTGCATGTGTAGAGGCACCCAGTGTATGACTGTAGGCAAATGCTTCCCTACCTCATAGGGGGTGTTGTGAGCCCCTGTCTGTATATAAGACTATGAAGTGTTCAGGTATCTTGGCCATGAGAGCCATTTATGAGGCCTTACATCAGCAGATTCCACTGACCTTTCTTTTGCCTTTAAAGGTACAGATGAACAAACAAATTACAGCAAGGAGGCATGGACTTAGTGCTTTGCAATAATTGCCTGCTTGTGCACTTTTATCCCCCAGTAAAAAAAAACAGTCTGCAATCAACCAGATGAAATTCAACAGTGAAAAGTGCAAAGTCCTGCACTTTGACAGAGTAACTGCATGTACAATTGCAGAGTAAGGAATGACTGGCTAGGCTGAGGTACTGCAGAGGAGGGGTTACAGTAGATCGTGGGTTCTCAGTCCCCGGGCTGTGGTGGGTCGGCTGCCAGTCCACAGCACTGTTCACTGACCAGAAGTGGCTGCATATTGGCAAACCATGGACCCCCAGAGAGACTGCAGCTCCTTCTGCAGGGTCTGCAGCAGCACAGGGTTTGGCCCACCTCCCCAGGGTGGGCCAGGGGGTGGGGGTATCCTTACCTGTCTTCCAGCCAGAAAGTCCAGCCATGGTCGGCTGTGACTGCTGGGCCATGGTTTGCCAAGCTGCGGCCACTTCCAGGCTGTGTCACAGCATAAAAACTTTGGGAACCCCTGCAGTAGACCATAAGCTGAATAGGAGCCAATAGTATGCTCCTTGTAAAAAAGTGCCAACTATATGCTGAATTGTATTAACAGGAGTGACACTTGCAAATCAAGGGAAGTCTTTCTTCTGCTCTATTCAACACTGGTAAGGTCTTACTGGAGTAGTGTGTCCCATTTTGGATCCCACACTTCAAGAAGGATGTGGACAGTTTGGAAAGAGTCCAGCAGAGAGCAACAAAGATGCTTAGAGGTCTGGGAAGCATGATTTAGGAGATAAGGCTGAAAGAACTAGGGGTGCGTCTACACGTTCATTAATGCACCATAGTTCCTGCGCATTTAGTTTAGTACTTCTTTAATGAAGTACTGAATGCACAGTAACTACATTTGCAGCACAGTAGTGCTGGCACACATTTTTTTTGTGATACTTACTGCACACTATTCTAACAACATTGTACAGTAAGTTATTAGCATAGTTTTTGACCAGCACGCTGCTGCCCAGTGTTATTAGGCTACTGTGTAGTCAGCATCTCATGTAGATATGCCCAGAGCTATGCAACTTGGAGAAGAGAAGACTGAGGAGGCATTTGAATACCAGCCTTCAAATACCTGAAGGGAGATTATAGAGAGGATGGAGATAGCTTTTTTCTGTGCCTGTTGGGGGACAGGACTAGAAGCAATAGCCTCAAGCTGCAGCAGAGACCATTTAGATTAGAGATTAGGAAGAAGTTTCTTACTCTGAGGGTGGTCAAGTATTGGAACAGCCTCCCTAGACAAGTAGTAAAATCTCCATCAGTGGGAATTTTCAACAGTAGCTTAGACAGACACTTGGGTGGGATAGTTTAATCATGGATGCTCCTGCCTTGAGCAAGTGGGTGGACTAGATGAACTCAGGAGGTCCCTCCCTTCCAGCCCTGCTTTGCACAGTAAAAGCTAACCCACAGTAGTTTAAGCCTCTTTTCCTAGAGGGTTTAGCTGCCCTAGATAGCTTTTCCTTGTCACAGCATGAGCAATGTGTACAGAACAGATGACATGATAAGACCCCGCCTCACATAAACTCACATAGTTTGTTCATTTGCTTCTATTCTGAGTTAAGGGAAATGTCTGGACTTAGAGAGGAACTGAGAGGCTGGCTGGGGAAAAGGCTCACATGCTTTCTGTACTACAGTATTGAATCCAAGACAATTGCCTGTAAAACTGAAGTTCTGGTACCCAGACTAACTCTCTTACACATAGTCCTTATGAGACAAGACTTAAACCGTAAGCAGAATCCCAAGATCACCTATTATAGTGCAGATCCACTCTGAAGAGTAATGAAACAAAAAATTACACCTCCTGACACAATAGATCTGCTCCCCAATGTTTCACTACTTTCAAAGGGTTTTGTGGCTTACCTGGTAGGGTATATGACTCCCCCTTGCAGCTACGAAGGCACATACATTCAGAGAGATGTTCCTGTTAAGTAATCAGCTATTGCCCTCAGTGATATGTATGCATCTTTGCTGTTTTCAAATTTCCCTTTTGATGTACTGGAGAGAAATCCCACTGCTGTAAATAAAGCTGTTCCAGAAATAGCTGAGAGCGGATTCTTCTGTGGACAGTTCTGTTGATGCATGTGCTAGAACAAAATTCAGCTCTCTTTTTTTTCCAGCTACACTAGATGTGCCATGCTGGTTGGATGAAAAAGGGTGGAAACTTATGTTTGCCTGTAAGGTGAATTGATTTGGTGGAATACACACAAGTGGCAGATCTCTCCTGTGTCATTTTTATGTAGTCAGTGTTTGGAACAGAAATGTAGTTTGGCACATGCTCTCAGGGATCCTTTTGTGAGACAGGTGCCGTTTCTGGGTAGTTTGAGCAAGAGAAGTAGATATGTACCAATGCTGTAATAATGCTTCACTTTTCTGATACTCTGAGGGCCCTGTGCAGTAGTATCTATCAATTTATTATAAGCCATTCCAACTCATTTTCCAGTATTCAGTCTCTCCTCCTTTTGATGACTCCATTTTATTCTCTGTGTGTGTGTATATTTATAAAGGAGGAAATAAAACCCATGTTATGATGGAACATTACAACAAAAGAAAATTGCCACCCATATTGTTACCATCATCTCACCAATCCCACAGGATTCCTTGTCATCCTGAAAGACAGATGTAAGGGGAAACAAAGGCTTCTGAAGACTGAGTGATTTTTAAAGGGTCAAGGATATCTGGTGTGTGCTAAATTCTGAACAGGATTGGGCTAAAACTCAGCCCTTTTCTAACGGCGGACCTGGAATTAGAATGCATGGCACGCTCCACCAGTGAGAGCAGGGGAATTGAAGTAAATTTTCTAATCTGACTGCAGACTATGCATTTGGCTCAGCTTTTCAGAATCATTACTGAAGTTTAGCAATCCAGGCACAAACCCCTTTTTGACCACCCGTTGCCATTACAATTATAACAATAGCAAAAAAAAACCTTACTAGTTTTTTTTTCCTATGGCAAAAATATACTTTGCTTAAACAGGTAGGCAAATAGTATTCTACAAGGGTGATTTAGTTTATCCTCAGTTTTCTCATCACTAAAATAAGGATACCTACCTCTACCTTACAGATACAGGAAACTTAGTTCAGCAATATTTCTGAAGGACTTTGAAAGTCCCTGGACGGCATGTTTTATAAGAAGGGCAGTGTCATGGTGTAATGCTAGGTCCAGAAGTGAAGAATCATGGATCTTATTTGTAAAACAAAGCTATGGTTGCCTTTTCAATTGTGACAAGAGTGCTTGTCAAGTTTTGGACACTTGAAGGGCACACGCAAACCAAATTTCACTGTTGGTCTTACTTGCCAGCATTTTATGATTTGTGAAGCATTACTCTGCCCCTGAAATACCTGCCTCACCTTCACTTTATGGCAGCAAAGGGCTGCACATATACTTTGAATGATGAAGGAATTATAATACTGTCCATGTCAGGAGATTTTATGCAAATCTTTAAAAAGTTGAGTTCCATGGTCAGATATGAGTGGAAGTGACTGGTACATCCCAGCAACATCAGCAGGATACTTTTAATTTCTGAAGGTTACTTCAAAGGCAAACTGTTTCAAGGGTGTTGTTTATAGAAAGTACTCATTTTGGGAGCACCTTTCTCTCTAACCTCTTCATTTCTGTCATCCTCAGGACAGAAAAGCAATGACACACCAGACTGAGGATGTCTCTACCTTAGCGCACAAAAGCCGAGGTGGTTTAAGCTAGTTGAGCTCGGTTTATTTTAAATTCACTTATAGAACATTTGACCAAGAAGCTAGGGACTCTAGTTCAAGTCCATAAAAATGCCAGTGATGTAATTATTGTTTCTTATGTAGGAAAGAGTGCAGCCATTTCTATTCCTGAGCATTCAGCTCTGTAAGCCCTTGCATGTGGGTGCATCACTATTACCAGACGTTCCAGGCCAGAATTCACTTATTGTAGAGAGCTAGCTAGGTTACAGCACAGGACCACGACGCCATTACAGAGACTGACACTTCCTTTTCAGAGATCAGACTTCATTTCTTTCTACCTATTAATGGCAAGTTTGAGCCTGTTGCAGAAATCTTGACTTCTCTTTGATTTTCACTGCCATCCATTGGGCTGAAACTCCAGGTAAAGAGGCAAAATTGTATTATATTTCTGGAATTCATTTTAGAAAAGGGGAAAACTGAAAGGCAGGGTATTGCCACTGATTTTTTTTAACTACTGAATAGCGACAAGCCTGAGCCGCAATATTCAGATCCAGATTGCATCAAAACTCTAAGGACATCTGGATTTGGGGTTTTAGGCACTACTCATACTAAGAAAAAAAGGGGATATGTTTCTAATTTGCATTAGCTAACAAGGGACAACTAACAGGATTTAAAACCCAAGTGAAGACAAAGCACATGGAAATTAATGTACCCTAAATTTGATGAAGTTTAGACTCAGAGAACTGATCCTGACTTGTTTATGGTCAAATATCAACATGAAGTGCCTGACCAGATGTAAAAGCCCTTATTAAACAGTCCACGTGTTTTTACGATCCTCCTCTACTTGATGTCCTGTGAACCAACAAATACTTTTGGAGGGGTGTGTGTGTGTGTATGGGACGGGGACACCCAAAAGACAAGATTGAAGAAAAAAATGTTAAAGTTTGTTTTGTTTTTTTAAAGGAGAGGAATTTCAAGCTAGGATTCCCTATTGCTAGGGACCAAAATTGTGCATTGCCCGCAAAATCTGCAAAATCCATGGAAAAAAGAATTTAAAATACTGAAAATAAAATGTCAGAGGGAGCCAGCCATCCTCACCATGCTGCTGTCTGACTGCACAGCCTTCCAGGGGGAAGGGGGACTGCTCACACAATGGGCAGCCCTAGATGGCAGCCACTTCTGCTTCTCACCGATGACTGGCTACTGAGGCTGCTCATTAGATGGCCCCAGCCCTTGCCACCAATCAGTGATGAGGGGTGGGGCTGCATGATGAAAATCCCTCACGGTCAATCAGCAGTGAGGGGCAGGGTCATATGACAGACAGCCTTCACAGCCAATCAGCAGTGAGAAATGGGGCCACTGGGGCCATTTGGCCAATCAGAAGCATCAGGGCATTGTACTCTGCTAGGGGAAATGGCTGTCAGACCCAACTTTTGCCCATGAAATCAGCCAGCCACCTCAAGCTTGTCCCTACCTATTGCAAGTAGATATTCCAGCTGCCATTTTTAAAGGCATGAAATAAGGGAGCAGTCCAGGATATAACAGCAAACTCAAGCTAAAATACAAAACTTGGACATTTTTTGAGACTTTATATTTATTTTATGAAAATTACCATCTGAATTTTTGAGAAAATAAATGCTAAAAAAATTAAATCCCTAATTACAGATTAAGGGGGGCACATCGACATAAGATCCTTTAGAGTGCATTAGATTAATTTAATACACAGTAAAGCATCACTGTCTATGTGTGCACAAGTACTGCAGGGTATATTAGTTTAATGCACCATTTTCCAGTAATTGTAAATACAGGTACTAGAAAAACAGTGCATTAACTAATGCACCATACTGCATGTGTAGAAGCTGATTGAGAACAAATTGCCTAGGCAGCAGGGGGACACAGGGGGCAAGGAGAGCTGTCTTGGCTTAGCAGGACATTGCCTGCCAGCCATGTGGAAACTGGGACCCATCTCGATCTCTACATAGCTGGTAGGCAGCTGCTGGTAGCTGGGACAGCTCCCTCCCAACCCTGTCCATTAGGGCCAGCTCAGTCTTCCTCAGCTGGGGCAGAGCTCCCTGCCCTCCAGAGCTCTGAGCTAAGCCCCTGTGCCCCCTGCCAGCACAGGGCTGGCATCCAGGGGAGCCCCCTGGTGGCTGCAGGGGGGCAGAGCAGGGCAGGAACAGGGCAGGAACTGGGGGAGAGCTTTAACAATCTTGAATTTTCTGCACAGAAAAATTCAGGTGCATTAATTGCACATGAAGATGCATCCTGGATACCTCAAGTTGGCTTGCATTTGGCAAGCCAGTCATAAGAAAGATATTGAATTTGGTTCATTATAATGTCCAGCCAGGTGCTGATACCTCCTTAGGTTTTCCAGGCCCTGAATCAGTAATACAAGTAGAGATAGTGAATGTTTCTCTAGGGGAAGGAGCTGTTGAGAGATGAGTGGGTCATCAGTGTTGGTTTTAAATCATGAATGGCCACAGAATGTGCTTTACGCTGTAAGATTTTTGGGGCAGGGGTTGTCATTTATTGTAAGTTTGTACTTCATGCAGTGGAGCTCAGTGTGGTGGTGGCCTGCAGTCTACCACTGTATAAATATTAGATAGTTATTATTATTATTAAAGTATTCTTTTTGGTGGTGCCCAGTGGTTTCTACCACTATATAATTCCTAGATAGTCATTATTATTAAAATATTATCATTATTATTATTGCTATTATAAAGTAATAAAATAACAATAATAGTGACTGTATGATTAAAATTATAGCAGTAATCATAACCTTGGGATAAACACAATCTGCAGTTTAATATTCAGTCTCTGATTCTCATTTCTGCTCATGGTTGTGGTTTCCAGAGGTGATGGGTCACAGGACACAGTGCTCTGCAGGGACTATCTGCTTAGGTCAGATGGGGAGTTGTATGCTGGAACTTACTGTCTCCTTGGGTTGTGCCTCAGTAGTAAAAAAGCTGAGAGCAGCTGCAATCTGTTTCATTTTAGGCAAATTAATTGCAGTCTGCTGATTCCTGTGAAGTTGCTAATGAACAAGGACCACAGTTGGCCTCTGCTTTAGCTAGATTATTTTACCTTACTATCAGTCACAGAGGCCTACTTAGTACCCAGGAACTAGATAAACAATAAAATAAATGAATTTTCTTAGTCTATCCAAACTAAGGATTCACTGTGTCCCTTGGACTGCCTTTTCTATAAAGACAGCCTCTACTTGAGAGACTCTGTGGCATTATTCTGATGGAGCCAATAACTTATGATCTTTAAAATCTCTCATAAAATTGTATTAACAAAAACAGCGAATACATCACATGGAGACTGGAATCACAGGAAGTTTACAGAATGCCCACTGTGGACAATACTAAATACCACAAAAAACCTGAGACCCCCAAAAGAAGTCCATGAGTTCTGGCTCTCACAAGCTGCAGGAGGGTAGCATTATTCTTTTGCTATTTTTTTCCCACTTCTTCACATTTCCACCTCAGCAGTGTGAACTTTGCTTGAAGTTATTGCAATTCCTATAGCCAGGCTTCCATTATCAGAAAAGAGCTGAGCCAATGAGGTGTTAAGGACAAGGCAATCACCGTCTGATATGACAGAGTCAATGCACTCCAGTACTGATCTTGGGGTAGCTTCCCATTTCAGACGCCTCTGGTTTCTATTGAGCTCAAGCCTGTAGGTAAAGTTATCCGCTTGAGTTGGGGTGCCAATCAGCATCATGGTGGCAAAGAACTGAGGGTGGCCTTCATATTTCTCCTGCTTCCTGAGCACCAGCAAAAATTGGTGGCCCAGGCAAGAATGAATGATTATCCAATCTGTTGGTGCAGGGAGATGCATGTCTGTAGCCAGGAAAACAATCTCTGCCCCATGAAGGATGTTGATGCTATGAGTCTGTCTCAGATGTGAGACCACTACTTCCAAATGGCCTTCCCATTGGCAAGAAAACAGAGGGCAGGTGCAGGGAATCAGCTGTGGATCATGCACTGCCTCATGGGGATGGTGGGGATGAAGGCTGCTTTGCTCCGTGGAGGTCTGAGCAACTGCACACCTGTTTGATGCATGCTGCAAGAAGAAGAGAAAAACCATGAGGGACTCTGGGGAAACCACTCTGGGCAATAAACTGAGACAGAGCTACAGGACCTGGTCCTGAAAGTTATTGAGCTCCTGTAACTCCCACTGACGTCAGCAGAAGCTAAAGGAACTCAGCACCCTTGTGGACTGATCTGCAGAGAGCAAGATCTGAACTTGTTCAGTAAAAGGGGCTGCCTTGTTCTGGAGGAGAAGAGATAATAACTAGTTGAGCCATCATAAATCACCTTAAATGAAAGTGATGGATGAGTTTAAAGAGTCATTTCATTAGTTCAAGAAGAAAAAGATTTGCATTTTCCTAAAACCAAATCAGAAACAACCCAAGAACACCATGGACATTTCATGCAGTTATGCTCTTAGAGCTGAGAACAAGAAAATGAAATATTTATAGCTTTCTTATCATTTAATGAAATACACTCTGGCAAATCTGGACACATTTTCCCCCCCTGAAATAACGTGTTTTATAACACCCATAATTTGTGAACCAAAAATCAATTTTTAGTGTGTATGATGCCCTCATTATTTTTTCTGTGCATAAAAATAGTTTGTGTTTAAATCATGCCTTCTCATCCATAAATCTCAAAAGATTTTCAAAGGTGGATAGATGGCAGATTTAGAACACCTTTACATTCGAAAGTTAATTCAGATTAGGGTAGGTGCTCATTTAAAGTGCAATAAGTCTTCCTGAATAATTCCATGTGTGGACTTTTTTCTTCAGGAATAAGAGTGTCTTGCTTCTATTTATCTTAATCTACTTTGACAGTGGCTTAAGCTGAAGAGAAACAAAAAGGACTATTATATTTCACAGTAACACATGACATTACTTTTGGAATAGTTTTCCTGGCTATTCTAGAATGACATCAGAGGTAGACAAGCTTTAAGGCTTAGGCAATACACAGATATGTATAAAACCCTGGCTCTTCAAGACTTGTGATTATGTCCAACCTTGCCACCCCCCATCATACTTTTCTCCAATGCACCTAAATGCCACTTAGATGGTTCTTCAGTGTGTAAAGCACCAAATGTGATCTTATTTCACACTGTTTAGCAGCCAGAATTTTGTCAGACTCCCAGATTATTTGTGAGCCCTGTAGGCATCTCTGCCTTAGACGCAAAAGCTTTATACAGTTCCCCAGATAACTGGACTTGTCCTACTGCACATGTTCAGATGCTTTCCACTATGGCCACATAGTTGAATAACTCTGCTTACATTTTCTTCTACTCCAACTTTGTTTGGAAAAGTGAATAAACTCTGTTCAGGTCCCCAACTGCTTGAGCAGAAAAGGAGGCACAGTGGCTGTTTGACATGAGGGTGGTGCCCACCTTTTGCCCAATCGCCTAATGGCTAAGTCACTTGCCCAAAAAATAGGAGACCTGGATTGTAGGCCACTTTGCTGTGTTTTGAACCTATACCTCCTGCTTCTCAGGACACCACCAGAAACACCAGAGATATGTTATGCAAGGCTGAGGAAACTCTCCCCCACTCCAATGGCAGACTGACCCCTGGACAGGAAAGAGCAAAAGTTTCAAGGAGCCAAAGGGACAGCTAGCAATGGGAATTGTGACTCTGTGGCCCAATGAGGTGGGCAATGCCTTAGAGACAGGGAGCCTCAGGTTTTAGTCTTTGCCTCCCATTGCTAGTTAAACATTTTATCTGATGACTATGTGATGTAAAATATATAAACAGTCCAGGGAGCAAACAAGAGGTAGTGTGATTCTGCAGCACATTGCTTCAGGAACTCGGGGGGGGGAGGGGGATCCTAAGTTTTAGTCTCTGTTGTCAGGATTGTTTAGGCATTTTTGCATAGAATTCTAGCATTGGAAGGAGGGAGAGGGTATCTCTACATTGCTCTTTAGGAGCAAACTCCAGGGTTCCCATCAACTAGCTTAAGCCACGTAAGCTGCCTTCCCTGTCTAATATTAGCTTGCTGAGTTTGCATGCCAAACCCAGAAGGAGAGACAAGTTATGGCCAAACTGATCTATAGAAGAGAAGACCGCCACCTGAGGATTGGGAAGCTTCTTGTTTTTAACTTAGCTCTAATTATGAGGCAATAGGGAGGAGCTGGAACAAGAAGGGACTTGAAGTCAGGTATAGACACAGGTTAGTGGGACTGATGATGGCAGTTTTACTGTGTTGGCAGTCTCTTGCACCTGGGTGATGGCTGAACATATGGCAACAATAGGCAGGTGAGGAGCAGACCTAATGTCAGGTCCTGGAGTTCAGGACAGCTTCCAGGGTTAGGATAGCCACTAGACTGCCATGGCAGGGTAATGTTAGGGTTGTTTATAACGTAGACTGTCATGAGCAGATTTAGGCTAGTGGGTGGGCTACATAGAACAGTGATTCTCATCCAGGGAGCCATGGCCCTCTGGAGTGCCTTGAGATCCTTTCAGGGGTGCTGTGAGGTGCCACACAATGTTAACACTGGTAGGTATGCAAACATGATTCATAAAATAAGCCTAGAGATTTCAAATAGGAATCCATAGTATTAAAACATTCTGCCCCATTGTGATCTTTCTGAGTTCTTTGTAACAGAAAAATTGCTCTATTATTTTTCTCTCATCAAAAGCAAATGAAAAGTAAAAGCTAGCATTTTCTGAGGGGTGTTTTGAGTCTAACAAAGGGTGTCTTGAATCTAAAAATGTTGAGAAACATTGTTGTAGATACATCCTTGCAGCTTGCTTGAGCATATCAAAATCTGAAGCCTAATTCTCCTTTCTTGCCACATGTCCTGGATTGAAATCTCTTTCTATTTTATAGAAGCTTAGTCTGATATAAACTATTTTAGTGACAACGTGCTAGCTATATCAGTTATAAATCTTGTGCCTTACTGTTTTTCTATGGATACCCATTGATAACACTGCAAATACAGAAACATGAGAGGAAAAATTCTATATTCTGGCTTAAAAATGATTTCCACTTGGTTTGAAATTTGTCACCCAAGATATGTTGGTGGGTTTCCACTCAGATAAATCCTTCCACTTCTTAAATGATCCATGTTAACACCACAGGTGTGACTGTAGAGTTCAGGCTTTCCAGGCAATTGTCTAATTTTGATAAGCAACCAGCAGAAGTGTAGTGGATAGGGAGTAGTGTTAAATGCACTACTCTGTAATACATGCTGTTCACCAAGACCCTGTTTATTCTCTCCTTGATATTTGATGGAAAGAATAATGGACCATTTAAACATTGCTATCGAAACATGTAGTGCTTGCTTTAGAAAATTATTTCTCCAAACTACTATGATCTGTTCTATTTTTTTCTTTTGCATTTTTATTTATTTTGTTGTATAAAATTGAAGACTATAGACCTTGCTACAAAACACTGAAATCAAGACTGATAAATGACTGGTGTTGTGTGGAAAATAAAACAGGTCATTATAAACTAATCAGGGTTTGTGCCTTTAACTGCCTGCTTATCATGGAGGGATTGCTGGAGATGACAGGTTCACA
This sequence comes from Crocodylus siamensis, assembly GCF_052110815.1. Taxonomy (NCBI): domain Eukaryota; kingdom Metazoa; phylum Chordata; order Crocodylia; family Crocodylidae; genus Crocodylus; species Crocodylus siamensis. The sequence goes on from NC_143395.1 coordinate 364,046,244, forward strand.
CTTAATTCTGCATTAATTCCTGCATCCTATTAAGATGAAAGTTGTGGTTAATTTAAACTATCTTCTGGTGAAGCAGGTTACCGTGATGGCAGATCGTAAAATGCCTTTTTTTTAAATCTCTGAAATGCTAATTGCTTCATAAAATGAATTCTAATCTCCCAATCTAATACAGTGGGTGTGAGCAATTACTTTCACTCACCAAACTGCTAATGCAACATTAGTGATTATACTAATTAAAACTAATGAACTCATACTCACATGCTGATAAACCTCTCAGACACTCAACAAATTCCAACCTTCTATCAGTTTTATTTAACTTCCCTTTTGGAAGATGGATCTTAAATTAACCTCTGGAATAACATTTAAAATTAGGTTTTGAAATGTGAAGCTTTATAGACTGTATATAATTCCTCTCCAAAGATTACCAGAGTCAGAAAAACCATTTCCATTGAGGATGTAATTGAATTTAAAAATGCATTCTCCTAATTTGATAAGCTACACTAGCATGGAGTGTAATCGTAGCTCATCCATCTGAATCGTAGTCAAGGTAAAAAAAGACACGTCTCTGCAAATATCATGCTATGACAATCACTCTTTAATAGCTAAGGAGCTGGGCAAATTATTTTAATGAATAATTATTCAGTGAATTTCACCTCTTCTAGTTGTGAAATTTCTGTGAATAAATCATGATTTTCTCAAGCATGTTCTCTATTATTTCTTGAATCACTTCAGCAAAGAATTCTTGGGCTGAATTTTTTTGAGTTCAGATATTCATTTAAAATTTGATATTCAAGTTGTTTTGAATGGGCATAAGGTCACATGGTATAATAGCTATTCTCTGACTGGATTAAAGTAATCCTTGGAATGGGATTTTGGATATGAATGCTTACACTTCTGGGTTCAATATTCATATTCTGCAAATATTCTGAAGAATCTGTTTAAAATTCACTGTCTCAGTGAACTTTGCTATAAGAAATCTCATTTACTCGACTATTGCTTTATGTCCTTGGGGTGTTAGTGGGATTTCAGTGGAGGATAGGCCATTACTGGATCTCTGTATAGACATAAATTGCACCCATAAAACATGCACAAAAAGGCATGAACACAGTTCCAGTAAATTAAGTTTTTAAACTTTTGTTGTAATTTATTTAAAGATGTAACCCACTAGACTGTGAGGCTTTGTGAAACTGGTTGAGGACAATACCTGTCTGACCTACTTGTCCAGGGGCAATTTAGGAACATAGTGTACATTGATTTAATTACCAATTTTTAGAAAAGGCATGTATTTTGAAGGACGTAGTTAGGTGTGTTAATCTGAAGTCAGGCAGAAAGGCGTAAGAAGCATAGCAGAAGGCATAACTCGTTCAGAAAGGCATAAAATGTATAGCATCTGACGAAGTAGCTATTGCCTATGAAAGCTCATGACTCTCTGAACAAGATAATCTCTAAGATGCCCCTCTACCCTTTTGACAGAAGGGCAAACGCTCTGAATAATCAGGTCTGTATAGACACTGCACTGATATAACTGCATTTTATGCAGTACTCACATGATACTTGGCAAACAATAATTAATTCTCAGAACTGCTCTGTTCATTTGTTCAGACAAGTTATGTGCCTGGTCTAAAGTCTAGCAAAGTCAATGGGAGCCTTTTCAAGGGATCACATGAAAAATCAAGGGCAGAACCTAGGGAGCCCTGACAAGTAGACAGCAGTCCCTGAGTACTGGTTTTCTTGTGAAAAATTAGCCTGAGTGCACTTAGAAAAGCTAGACTTTTACAGATGCGCAACATGGTAAATCAAACCTTGCACTACTAGAATTTTACACCTCATGCAGGTGTGACGCAGTCACTGTTCCTTTTATGGACATAAATGATAATTTGTTTTTTCCAATCCTTGAACTTTTTTTGCTGAATAACAGCAATCTCAGTGTTTCTATATGTCATTTCTCTCCAAATTAGATACCCAAGCAGTCCTTTTCTCTTACTTCTCTTCCATGTAGCACAAATTACCAGGGATCCTGGTTTTCTTTGATTAAAAAAAAATCCCCAATTTTTAGATTATAAAAAGTAACCCCAAAATCCACATTTTTCCATGATTAAAATGAAATGCCACTATATATTAGTAGTGTTTCATTTTAATCACGGAAAAATGTAGATTTTGGGTTACTTTTTAAATCCAAGAATTGGGGAAGGTGTGGGGTGTTCACAGAGAAAACAGGGATCCCTGCAAATTACACACCACTCATACACAACTTCTTAGCTCATTGGCGATATGTCAGGGGTGCATGCGTACCCCCCGAGATTGGCTGTGCCCCCCCTGGAAGCATCAGCCGCAAAACCAGAAGTGCCAACAGAAGTGCACTTCTGGTTCTGCCATTTCTACCGCTGGTGGTTCTGGGCTTGGCGATCTGTCACTGGGGACCACCCCTGCTCAGTCGGCGATCTGGTGCCCCCCAGACTTGGGAGGCACTAGTTGCCCATGTCCTAGCTTAGCAACGATTTCTCATCCTGGAGTCCTATATGTGCAAATTATCTCTCTGTAACATATTTCCTTTTTGTGGATATAATACCAGGGCCACATTTTAAAACAAATATGTCAAATAAGGAATTCATTAAATATAAATTCTTTGCTGCTTATCCTTGTAAACATTATATATATCCTATCCTATCCATCATGTTGTACTTGGTATAACCCAGTGTAGCCTGCATGAAAGATTGTTCTTGGTACAGCCAGCCACAGTCAAAGGTTAGGAAAAAACATCAATATCTTTCAACCTTGTCATTATAGGCCAGCTGGTAGCACCACTGTTTATTACGATTGCCCATCTCTTCTCAGTGTAACATGCTGTTGTCAGTTTCTTATAACTCGGTCAAATTTTAACCATTTGGCCTGAAATTCCATACTCAGTGGGCACATGTCATGAGACAATACTCGGAAGACTAATTCTACTGTGCATTAGTCCAGCTGGCAAAAACCGTGCTAATGTGCAAAGGTGCATTAGATTTAGTCTAATGCAGATTCACATCACATAAAAAGCGTTCATCTGTGCTAATGTGCAGTAGCACCGATTATGTTGCATTAAGTTTAGAACCTGTAATAACAGGTACTAAACTGAATGTGCCATAATTACAACACATTAATGAATGTGTAGATGCATCCTCTGTCTTTTGCAGAATGATTGGTTTTTCTTAATTTCAACCCAAATGGCTTACTTGTTACTAAGAAAGAGGCTATGGAAACACATTTTGCTTTCCACAAGTCATAAATGCTGGAGACCTTATCTTTAAGAAACACAGAAGCCCTAATGCTTACAGTGGAGACTTAGAAATAGGCAGGGGGATTTTATATCAGGCATGTGCCCTTTGCTGTCCTTGAGAAAATCCTAGAAACATTGTTAAAGTTCTAAGAAGTGGGGGGGAAAAAAATCACAATTTGTACATGCTCAATAGAGACTTGTTAGATTGTCACAGCTAAATTTCTGTAAAGTTCTCTCTCTACTGGACATGTGCCAGCCCAGGGTTGAGTGGGGCTTTCCCTGCAATTGTTCTGGGTGGCTGCCAATTGGACTTTGGCAGGGCACCAGAGCTAAGAATAGGCAGCCCCTCTTTCCTTTGTTCTTGACATCCTCACTAATTCTGAGTCCCTGCAGCTGGAGAAGGAAGCTATTTGACTTACATACAGAAGGAACAAAAGGCATAATTAAGTGGTGAGGAGAGTAAAAAAGGACAAGTAGCTAGCATGAGTAATTGGGATGAGGAGCTGGGGGATGGGGAACTGGGCGAATGAGAAGAAAGTCAGGGGAGGAGGTGTTACTTTAAATTTCAATTGCTGAATTAAGAGCAAGACCTTATAAAGGGGGATAAGGCAAAATGCCACGTTTATTGATTACATGAATTGGACATAGAGGTTCAGAAACACCTCTCATATAGACACACACAAATCATCATGCACATCATTACACACAGGCACACACAAACACAAAACAACCATTTCATTCAGACATTATAGTTACCAGCAGCAGTTGTTCAATAATAGCTCTGGGTGGCTGGCCCAGGCCTTACTGAGAGAGAGAAGATGCAGATAACAGGCAGGGTGGTTATTATGACAGCAAGCCTGGAGATAGCAGCTTGGAGCGGGGTGAAATAGACATGTCTGTGCTTCGGAGAAACAGTAGCTGAGAGAGAGGCTCACCCAACTAGTCATTTTCAAAGTCCTGTTTTATAAAGATTGGCATCCTTTGTTTCAGTGCTTTGGGATTTTTCCATACCCAGCCTTTGTTTTTGCAGTTGTTCTTCATTCATCTTCAGCTTATCTCACCCAAGGTCACTTGGGTCGTTAAAGTTAGTATTTCAGCCTTGGAGTGTTCTTGCTGCCCATCTAGCAGGATGTGTGCATTCCTCCTCCTTGTTATCTCCTTTGTGCCCTAGGCCTCAAAGGGATGCTTCAGCCATCCATTAATTAGTTTACTGACTGGTAACTTACATTTGGTGCCTTGTTGCTTACATAAACAGTTAAATCTTCTTTGTCCTGTCTCTGTGCCATTCTCTCAACATTCACCCTTTTACACACACTCGTACATAAAACGGCTTACAGAGTTTATTTACTTATGTCAAGCAAAAGTGTACAAAATGGAGTTTTCAAGTTACTTACAGGACAAAACTAACATGGTTACATTTCACTACTATTACACTCTGTTAACATCAGCTACATCAGTTCAGTTCCTGCTACAGAGGGACAGATTTGCTGAGGAGTGGGATAGGGATGGGGGATTGGGAATGGGTTGGTGAAGAGAGTGGAATGAGGAGTAAGGGTGGTGACACTGACATTGGGTCAAGAGCCTAGGGAGTGAAACAGGAACTGGAAGCCAAGTGAGGATGGTCAGTATGAGTGAAGGGGATGATAGATCAGCCAGTAACCCAGGAGCAAAAAAAGGGGAGTGGATATGTGGGTAGGCTAGGTCTGGAATGAGAAGCCTAAGGAGAGAAGATGGAGGCAGGGGCAGGAAAGAGAATGGACTAGAACAAAAAGCTGAGGTAGGACTGGGACAAGGACAGATTAGATGGGGAAGTGTAAAAGGGCCCCAAGTTGGAGAAGAATGAGCAGAAAGGTCTGGGCCCACTAGAGCGCGCACACCCTCACAGCCTGACATGGAATCCCAGAATCCTGAGTCTCATCATTACTCTGCTCTCAGCAGGTGTCTGTAAGACCCACTGCCAAACTGTTCATCCCCTTTTAGAGCTGGTCCCCAGGCAAGATGCTAACCTACTACTGTTGCATTGCTAGCTCATATGGTAGATGTTGGTGCATTAAATCTAAATGTTCCAACTCTACTGATGTCTCACGTGGGTGTCAGTATAAGGAATTCCACACGAGGAATATAATTTTAAAAAGTAAAATGGAAAAAAAAGCCCTTGGAAATTAAGCACCACCCCCTTGTGATAAAATAACATTATTAAGGCTGAAAAACCAGGCACTCTAAAAACAGGAAGTGCCAGAATTAAGGTTGCCTGTGCCTTCCCCTACTCTTCTTTCTTGGACTGCCTCTTTCAGTGCACAGAACAGAATAGATGATGCTCACTTAATGAAGAAGTGTTCAATATTTTGATTTCTCCTCATTGTTCAGTGCCTGGCCTTATGCCCCATATGCCACATTCTATTCAAGCCCTTCAAGCCCTTCTGAAGACAGAATTATTAACTTTCTGATGGACGTTTCTGTGGAGCTCATCATTATAGCTTGTGATATACTCAGATACTGTACTTAATTTATATGATGCTGCTGTGGGATGAGGTACTGCTATTATCACCCATTTTATAATTTTGGAAATGAGGTACAGACAGATGAAGGTTAAAATGTTAATCCTGAGTGCCTGATTTGAAACACCAAGGACCTGATTTTTCAAAGTCCTTAACATTATATAGCATTTTAGTATTTGAAACACAGCTCCCATTGACTTCAACTACAGCTGTGAGTGCTCAGCACTTCTTCAAATCAGACTATAGACTCTAAAGTTGAGCATTTAGATATTCTTCATTTTCCAAGTAATGACCCCTTGTGAAGGGTCTTACTTAAGTGACTTGCCTTTCAGGCATCATAGAAACTCTGAGGCAGGGGCCTGGCTAGTTTAGTTCTCGAGAAATCAACTGCTTTATCCATGGGATTCAGTCTTTCTCTTCTTCCTGTCTTTGGCTCATTCACTGCACTCCTTCCAACTTTTGCAAAAAAACGAAGCAAAGGTCCTTTGGACAACAACTTCATTCACTATGCAACTCTGGTTCATCCCTAATGCATATCCATAGAGTGAATTGAAAGAAGCAGGGATTTTATGAAAAAAAAATCATGCACAAGATCATGGAATTAAAGACTGCACCTTCCTGTAAACATACATGGAGATTGGATTAAAATTGTACCCATCACCCTGAATCAGGGTGGGGCTAGGAGGCTTCAATTTACTTTATTCCTGACTTGTATCCCTAAGGAGATTCTGTTGCTGGCTACTTTAAGGAAGGAGTTCCAGGTGTTCTATAGAGAAGTTGCAATTTTTCTCTCAAAAATGATAAATCTTTGAAGGGGATTTTATTATATATCTGAAATATGGTGTGTATACTATATTCTTCCTGTCAGCCTCTCTTTCTCTCACTGTCCCATCACTTCAGTTGTATGGAAACTGTCCCCATTAGTTAAGAAAAGCAAGGGTATTTCGGGTGATAACTTTCATCAGACCAATTGTATTTGGGAGAGATATTAGACAAGTCTTCAGTCACAAAGTGACCTGAGGAGAGTTTTGTCTAACATCTCTCTCAACAGTACAGTTGGTCCAATAAAAGATATCACCAAACCCTGCCCCCTTGCTTCTCACATATTTCCTGTACTTTCATAGCTACAACAACATTCCACTGCTATTATTTCACTCATTTTTAGCTTCCATTTGACTCATAAAAGCTTTGCCACCCACTACTATACACCCACACACAATTTATACACACATGGAGACTTAAGCTTGATATAACTTTAAAGTTAAGATGAAGACACTTGTGATCCTTTTAATTCTGGTCTCCATTTAATTTCTCTTTTGCTATTTTTACTATGCTAATGAGATTTTATAAAATCTCTTGGATAAAAGAAATAGAAAAAAAATCCACTTTGTCCAAAGCCAAACTTCCATATCTGAAATTAAGAAGTCAAATCCAAGGTTCATTTTACAGATGTATTTAAATTTTTAATTGCACAAAATCCTATTAATTATGAATGCATCAGTAGAATATCTTAAGTACTGTATATTAGTTAGAGGTTTGGCAAGGGAAGGAGTTATTTTCACCCACTATCAAATGGTGCTGAGAGGACAACTTCAAGCTCATTTTGCTAATCTCACTTTGCAACATAATCAGGCATGACGTGGTGACACGGCACTGCTGGAACGTGTTAATGGTTCTCTTCTTTCTAATGAGATGTCACTGTCTAGAGAGAAACTGCTGCTTTACCCTTTTTCTACACAAGGCCATTGTATTTGAATCAGTGACTGCACCAATAAGATCATACACAGGTATGTACCAAGAAAACAATGGGTCCATGCACACCAGCCTTGTGGTTTCCATCACCGGTCATCTGCAGTTTTATTCTGTGTCCACATTAGATTTGTAGTATTTTGCCTTTTAGGTATTTATGCCTCACAGCTGGGCCCAGTTTGCTGAAGCAGTGGCTTTGATATTTAAAAAGCCTTCTGGAAACCCAAAGTGTGTGCACATGATGTTAGATACCTATAATTCTTCCAGGAAATCCCATAAATCCCCTATTGCCTATATCAATTCCCATTGCTTTTCTTAAAACAAAGACCAAAGTAAATGCTCAACTCCTAGAGCTTCTTTTTCAACGAAAGTTTCTTCTGGAGCTTTTCAAAAGCAATTATGAGGTAGCTGAAGAGGCTGCAGCAAAACAAGTAGAGGATGTGCTGTCAGCACTGGCAGAGAGCCAGAGACCAAGACTGGCACGCCTTAGTATTCATGAAGGAACCACCACTGCCTAGGCAGATTTGCAGATGATTTTCTGGGGACAAAGCATGGCTTTTAGGTCTGGTCACCAGCCACTAGCTGCTGTGACTGAGTTGTATTTGGGTGTAGGAATGTGGCAATGATATTGTGGCATCAGGATATAAAAAGAGTCTTTTCTGTGCCTCTCTGGTGAGTTACTATGGCACTGCAGTGCCACACCAAAAGAAGAGGTCTTCTCACTGTGGATAAAGAACTGAGTAAGAAGAATCATCATCTTGCAGAAGCTAATGACTCTGGATAGTTATGCATTGGCTGTTTGCAACTGGAAGCCCATTGTGGGTGCTGTTGTGGGGAAAATGTTCATGTTTTGCAGGGGCATGTGATCAGGGTGGTCAGTGCACCAGGTATCACTTAGGGATGCAAACAGCTGTGGTTCCTGAATCAAAAGATGGAGTCCAGGCACCACATAGTAACAAAAAAGCACACCAGGAAGCAGTGATGTTGGCTTTATTGGGTCGAGATGGAAGGTTCACAAGCACCCATGCTGCCTCCTCTTTGGGCTGGATTGTAAAGTGCATTAATTCAGGATTTAGGATGTAGCAGAGGATTTAGTTTACTCAGTTTGTATTTCATATAATCCTCCTTGCAAAATGCAAAACAATGATAAGAACTAATTGAAAACAAAGTGATGAAATAGTCCTGGGTTGCTCAGTTGGAAAAGAGATGAGCGGGTTCACAAGGGCTGGAGGAGGAGCTGACCAGATGACTTTATGTTTTACAGTCACACTGGGAAAAAAATTAATATAGAAAGGAAAAGAAACAGAAGAACTGGTTCCCTGCTGTGCTTATAGACTTACCAGTTTAGACTGGCTGTAATAACTTGTCATCCAATATTCATTTACAAGTTACTACAGTAACAGCATGTCTCAGAGAAGAGCAGATTTGTTGGTGTCATCTGAAATAATTAGAGCAAATCCACCCTGCAACAACAGAAATTCTTCCCTTACAATCAGACAGTTTCCACCTTTCCACAGTTACATGACATTTAAATTCACTAACTACTCCTTCAGTAACACAGCCTGAGATTACTGAGCTGTGACACAAAACATTCATTTTTTAGGGGAAAAGAAAACCAAAGTAGGGTTTCCCAAGCCCAGCTATTGGTAAAGGAACTGTAGGAATATCTCACTGGTGTCTGAGGATTTAACATGTTTGCCCCAGTTGGGTTGTGGCACACGATGGGCTGCCTCAAATGCTAGTCTTGCGGCTTGGATCAAATACTAATTCCTTGAAGTTTGCAGCTTTTAGATTTGATGTTCAAATTCAAACCACTGCAGAATTAAGTTTCAATCATGGGCTAGGGACAGCCATTCAGAAAGCCTGAGCTGAATTGATTCAATCTTTAAAGGTAGTCGAACCTGGCTAGGCTAAATCACTTTGTAACTGTGCAGACATCCCCTCCGGACTGAAAAAATGCTGGTACATGACTGCAGTGGCTTAGGCTAGAAGCTGGTGGGTGCTAGAGCAGCCCTCCCTTCCTTTCCACAGGACTGAGCTGAGGAGAGTGTGGCCAGGCTCCAGCAGGACACTGTGATTAGGGAGCCTTCCTTCCCCTCCCCCCCCAACTTGGTAACAGAGCATTTATCAGCTCTGTTGTCAGCATTTAGCACCCCATCATAAAACAAAACCTCACTCATCAGTTCAAGCTCTTCTTAAACAGCTTTTTCTGAAGGAAAGAATGCAGGGTCGTTACCAGCTTAGTTGCTGATTAGCTCCGAAAAGCCCTAAGTGGACACTGTCCTATTTGCCTTACACCGCATTAGCTAGCAAAGCACATGCTGGCTACGGTTGGGAGAGAGGAGGAAGGGATCTCTGCTTAAGCAGCAAGTGGTGAGAGGGGGGTTGTGGGGGAGGGGGGCACGGGGAAGCCAGCAGGCGCTGCTGTGACTGCAAGTTTCTGCTGGAGCTGCAGCCAGGGAGCAGAGAGCCCCGCCCAGCCCAGAAAGCATGCCGGGATGCTGGGGGAGTCTGATTTAACTTAAACCAGCAAGGGGTCTGGGACAGACATTGCATAAACTGGTTTCATCCAAATCAGTTAAGTCTGATACTACATTCAACCAGGTTTATCTCAAACCAATTTTAGCCATTTTCAGATTGGTTTATGTGCACTGAATGTCTGTTCTGTTACAAGTTTAAACCAGTTTCTGATCACTTAAACCAGTTTATGTGTAACGTCTGTCCCAGCCATGGAGGCCAAATCTAGGTCTAGGCCCAAATATTCTTAGTGTTTGGGACAGGGTTTAATGAGCAGTGACAATGAAGTTAAGGTATCTCACTACAACTCTGGAGGCATACGTTTATGTCCTGGTCATTACAGCTGTGCAAAGCTTTGGGTGCTGATTCAATTCGGAGGAGATTTGGCCTGATTCAGCAGCCAAATCTCCAAATCTGAATTGAATCAGGAGACCAATACAAAGTTCTGAATCAATTCAAAGCCTCTGAATCGATTCAGAAAAGATTTGGCAATTCAGCAATTCGGGCAGTCCCTGCTTGTTGCCACAGGGAGCTGGACCCAGGCCCCATGCCAGTAAGTATGGGGGGGGGGGCTGGAGGAGGGGACAGGGGCCATGGGGGGACTTCCACCAGGCCCCATCCCCTGCCTGTTCCCCCAGCCCTCTGAGTGCCCCCTGAACCCTGTCTGCTCTCCCAGCCGCATCAATGGCTGCCCTGCCTAGCCCCAGCACCCTGGCACTTTTAAAAGAAAAAAAGTCCCGTACTCACTGACTGCTGCAGAGGCCGTTGGGGCTTCTGGGGGCTCATGTCAGAGCCCCCTCATGTAGCACAGGGCAGTGGAGGGGCAACAGGGATTCCCCCCTCCCTCCTGGCATGGCAGGAGCCAGTGAGTATGGGACATTTTTTTTAAAGAGCCGGGATGCTGGGGCCAGGTGGGCCAGCCATTGACGGGACTGGGAGAGCAGGCGAGGGATGGAGCCTGTCAGATTCAGAGATTTGGCCAATCAGTAGTGGCTGAATCTTCAAATCAGATTCAGCTGAATTGATTCAGGACAGTGATTCAAATCACTGAACCAAATCACTGTCCCCTGAATTGGCTGAATCCAAAGTGAATACTAGCCACTTCGCACTGCTGGTCATATATCAAAGGCATGACTTAGGTCTAAATGGGTACCTGATGTATGGTGTGATTTACCACAGTGCAATATCAGTTTAGCAAGCACTAACCATCTGTCTTCTGTCAAATCCTTTATTAAGACTCACTTCTCGTGGGATGTTTGTAAATCATCATTATTATTACTTCAAATTCTTAATTGAGCCACCAAAAGATACATGTACTAAATTGACTGCGTGTGTCAATTTGTGTGTGTGTGTCTGAAAGAGAGAAAGATAGAGAGGTCTAATTGCTGTAGTTTTGCTCTCCTCCATCACATCCTTTCCCACCTGTTTGCTATCTTCACTCCTTTCATTGTGTACAAAATAAGTAGAACATATGACCAACCTGGTGGCCTTCTATGACCAAGTCACAAAATCCTTAGATGCAGGTGTAGCAGTGGACATAGTCTTTCTGGACTTTAGGAAGGCCTTCGACACTGTCTCTCACTCCATTCTCATTAAAAAACTAGAAGACTGTGGTGTCGACACCTACACAGTCAAATGGGTCACTAGTTGGCTGGAGGATTGCACCCAGAGAGTGGTGGCGGACGGGTAATTTTCAACCTGGAGGGATGTGGGCAGTGGGGTTCGCTTGGTCCTCAGGCCCGCACTGTTCAATATCTTCATCGGTGACTTGGACGAGGGGGTAAAAAGCACCATTTTCAAATTCGCAGACAACACTAAGATGTGGGGCGATGTGGGCACGCTAGAAAAGAGGAACAGGCTGCAATCAGACCTAGACGGGTTACAGAGGTGGGCGGATGAGAACAGGATGGGTTTCAACATTGACAAGTGCAAGGTGCTGCACCTGGGGGGGAAGAACCAGCAGCATACCTACAGGCTGGGGAACTCCCTTCTCATCAGTGCAGAGACAGAAAAGGATTTTGGAGTCATCATTGATGCCAAGATGAACATGGGCTGACAGTGTGGGGATACGGTCAGGAAAGCCAACCGCACCTTTTCATGCATCCACAGATGTATCTCAAGCAGGTCCAAGGAGGTGATCCTCCCCCTCTATGCGGCACTGGTCAGGCCGCAGCTGGAATACTGCGTCCAGTTCTGGGCGTCGCACTTCAACAGGGATGTGGACAGCATGGAGAGGGTCCAGAGAAGGGCCACTTGCATGACCAGGGGGCAGCAGGGCAGGCCTTACAAGGAGAGGCTAAGGGACCTGAACCTTCACAAGAGAAGGCTGAGGGGGGATCTAGTGGCCTGTTACAAACTAGTCAGAGGGGACCAGCAGGCATTGGGGGAGTCCCTGTTCCCCTGAGCACTACCAGGAGTGACTAGAAATAATGGTCACAAGCTGGCAGAGGGTAGATTCAGGCTAGACATCAGGAGGCGCTACTGCAGTGTCAGGGCGGCTAGGATCTGGAACCAGCTTCCAAGTGAAGTGTTGCTGGCTCCTACCCTGGGGGTCTTTAAGACAAGGCTAGACAATCACCTTGCTGGGGTTGTTTCCTGCCATGGCAGAGGATCGGACTTGATGATCTTCTAAGGTCCTTTCCGACCCTACCAGCTATGAAACTATGAAACTGATAATACTTTTACTTTCTTGCCTAACCATGACAGTGGTCACACGGCCATGATTTCAGGGGAACATAGATCAAGACCTAAGTTTCTAGTACACAAGTGTGATCTTTAGCACTGTAAAACTAATAAAAAGGAAAAATAATGATAACTGTAAATAGAAGGAATTTCTGGTGATTAAAGCAAAGGTCTGGGATTCAGGAGATCTGAGTTCAATTTTTAGAATAGCCGAAGACCTTTGGTGTGTGCTTCTCATTGATTTGAATTAGTATATTTTACATGTTAATGATATTTACAGGTATTTGAAGAAAGGGTTCACTTTTAAATAAAGTAATTCTACATATAAGACTACTGATAATTCTTCAGTACTTTTCTATCACAAAAAAGTATGACTACGGTTTATGTATTCAGGGTCGTAAGAGGAAAAGAACAAACAAACAACTGAGAAAGCACTGTTCCCTCTAAATATCCTTAGGTTTTAAAAACAAACAAAACCCCCTATAAGTTCGTCAGGGGGGCACAGAAGGGAATTGGTGAGTATTTATTCACCAAGGCGCCCCCGGGGGTTACAAGAAATAATGGCCACAAGCTAGAGGAGAGCAGATTTAGATTGGATATTAGGAGGAACTTCTTCACAGTTCGAGTGGCCAAGGTCTGGAACAGGCTCCCAAGGGAGGTGGTGCTCTCCCCTACCCTGGGGGTATTCAAGAGAAGGTTGGATGTGTATCTAGCTGGGGTAATGTAGGCCCAGCACTCTTTCCTGCTTATGCAGGGGGTCGGACTCGATGATCTATTGAGGTCCCTTCCGACCCTAGCATCTATGAATCTATGAATCTATAAAAATATTCATGTAAATTATGCTGCTGCATCATTAATAAAGCCTTTGTGATGGGGAAGAGAGAATTTGCATGGGAACATTATAGTGAGTTATGCCACAAATATTTCATTTTTTTGTTTTGCTCACATCATAATGTGCAACTTATCCTGTCTCCCCCTCGAACTCTCTGCATATAAATCTTCCAGAAGTCATCATCTTTCCATGCAGAGGAGTGCAGGTAGAAAAAAAAAAGCTCAATTTAGCCAAGAAGACAATGTTCCACCTACAGCAAGCAAATTACCTCTATTAATAGAGTGAAAGTTTAAAGGGCTTTATTCCAAAAAAAAGTTTTAAGTTAATGTGATTGCTCATGAAAGGAACCAGATTGACAGCTCTGAAGACTGAAATTCAGAATAAATGCAGCACAGATGCCAATGATACTGATTTTCTCTGCCAAGATGCCTTAAGCCTAAGTGGAGGGAATTACCTCTGTATGTAAGAAGTTAGGCCATTTCCAGCAGGTGCCAGTCAGCGGCAAACCATCACCAGACTTTCCCAGATACTGACCTTTTTCCATCAGGAGCTGGTATTCAGCATCTAGGTTATTTCATACTGGAAAATAGGATGTATCCTCTTGGTCTAACTCACTCCTCCCCCACTTTGACTAACCTGCATCTAGTAATCACAGGCAGGGAAAAAAATGGTAATAATATCTGATCACAGCTACCCAAGGTGGGATTACAACTGGTAACCCCCAAATGTAAAGACCTTATATCTCATTGCCAATGCACAGATACATTCCCATTGCTAGGATCAAGTAATCAGTACATAAGCTCAAGACTCTTGATTCTTACGAGAACAATGGCATCTCTAAAATCTCTCTTTTTGAAAGATAGTTTCTTGCTACTGTAATATATAATTTCATAATCGCTAGCTGTGTGTGAGAGAGACAAAAGAAGAGACACCGCCTACCCAGAGAATTCTACAACATAATAGAAGGACAGCACGAGATGCTTCCAGAGACCCAGAGAAAAACTCTGTCATACTGGAAGTTTGAGATCTTCCAGAGTGCCTAAGGAAACCAGGCTCCCCATACCCTGGATTCTCAGTTGGTATCAGGCATTTGTGACACTTATGTCCTTTCAGGTGTGCTGGACTTAATACAGCCCAGTGCACCCGGGCTTGGAGAATCTTCATTATGATTGGTGGAGCCATCCACCAATCAGGTAATGCTGGGAAGGGACTTGCCCTGCCCCTTCCCAAGGGGGTGGGGAGAGGAGAACCCCGGACCTGGCTGTAGCGCGCACTTTGCAGGTCTGACAACACTCCGGGGCGGAGCCTCCAGAATGAATAAAGGAGCTGCATGTTCAGCACGTGGCAGACGTGTTGAGGAATGGAGAAGAGGACGGGCAAAGGAGAGCTGCTGTGAGCTGGCCAGCAGGCAGGACCAGCGGCCTGAAGACACCTCTTTGCAAGCGTGAGTGGCTGCATCCCCAGTTCCACTGTGGGGAACGCAGTGTTGGTGCATGGCTCGGTGCACAGAGGACAGACCCTGGGAGCCATTCAAGGTGGCTCAGGTCTGCATCCCCTGGCATGAAGCCAGGGACCCGCTACACAGGCTGGTGCATGGAGCCCAGACCCTGGAAGCTGCATGAAGCAACTCGGATCTGCAACCCCCGGCGAGCGGCTGGGACCTCAGTGCACACAGTGGTGCATGGAGCCCAGACCCTGGGAGCAGCTTGAGGCGGTTCACATCTGTGATCCCTGGCAAGCAGCCAGGGAACTTAGTGCAGGTCGTACTGCATGGACCTTGAACCGGGGGGCTGCTTGAGGTGGCTCAGGTCTGCAGCCACCGGCATGAGGCCAGCAGCTCGGTGCAGGAGACACTGCACAGAAGGTCTGGCAGTGGATTGAGCCCTGGCGCCACACGAGGTGGCCTGGGCCTCTAACCCCCAGCAGAAGGCACACAATGGTGTGCAGGTCCACCTGCAGGTTGCAGTCCAAGGGGAGCCAGTGGCCTGGGAGGCCCCACCTGTGAGGAGCAATTCGGCCAAGGGGACAAGGCCCACCCGTCCAGGCCCTGGAGTCGTGAGTTGCTGGGGAAGGGATTCCCACAGGGGAGGGGAGCTACCATGGCAGGGGGTCGGACTTGATGATCTGCTCAGGTCCATTCCGACCCTACCAACTATGAAACTACCCCAGCTGTGGGTCAGTTTATCCTCAGGGAAACTTGAGCTAATGGGTTGTTCAGGCACCTTATATTTTGTGGAAGAGTGCCCCCTAGTTTGTGACGCTGCGCCTTATATTTTGTGGACATTGTAACTTTGTATATTAGTAGTTTGCTAAAGTGTTAAGTATAAACTTAAGGGACACTACTGGTACCCTCCTTCCCTAATGGTTATATATACTTACCTATACCTATCTGTGTATATTTGTGATGTGACTGTTGTTTAATCATATTTATATGTCCTCACCTGTACTTCATTGTTGGTTGTCTATTTTAGACCAACTGTCTATCAACACATTGTTTGGGGCTACCTGGAAGGGTTTAATCTTTTAGCCTTTAGTTGTAGGACATATTATTATATGATAATTGTGTGCGCACGTGCGTGCATGTGTGTGTGTATATGTGTGGGTGTATACACACACACACACACATATATATACATACATATATACACACACACACGTTTATTAATAGCAATTCTCTTAATTTTTGTATATATTAATAAATCTGTATATAGTTAAGTATCTCTTGTCCTGGCCTGACTCTTCAGGATGTAGAGGGATCTGGCCTGCATATTGCAGCTTCCTCTCACAGGACTCCTGCCTGCCACCGATCCCTTCTATCTGGAGAGGGGAGCACAGTATTTGGGTGCACCTGGGTTACAATGGATTTAGCCTGAATGCTGAGAGTTGCAGTACCTTGGGGCCTCGTGCAATTTACAGTCCCAAGCTAGATGCCTGCTTTGCAAAAGTTAGGCACCTAAAACAGGGACTCACAACAGGTTGCATGCTAGACTGACTATCCAACAGGCAATGCTGAGGAAAGGGGTGTGGTTTAAGTCTATCCCTACCTGGACAGGTTCCAAGCTGCAGAGAAGTCCTGTTTCTACCCACAATACTCAACCTTGAAACCTCTCCTGGAAGTAGGTGCTTACATTTCCCTTTCAGATTCCCAGAAAAGGTCTGTCCCTTCTTTCAAAAGGCTGCAAAAGGAGGAGGTGGGAGCAGAAGTACCTTCTTATTCAGTAGCTAGGAGCTAGAGCACTTGAGGCATTGTATATCCATTGGGCTACGAAGAGAAAGTGAGTGAGGGTGAGAATAACTGCATGGACCTGTTGAGAGAAGGAAAAGCCTGGTTTCCTTCCCCTAGTTATTTTACTGGGAGTGGAACAGCTTCAGCAGGAGAGATTTAGAGAGCCCCATTCCAGATGAGCATGTAGTCCAAAGGCTAGGACACTCTGGAGATGAGTGATGTAGGTTCACATTCCTTTTGTAAGAGGATGGCATCCCACATCCCTGGTGACTGCTCTAATCACTGGACTGTGGACTAAAAGAGTGGCATCATCTTTTTTCTTGTTTCTTGTGTTTTGTGTGAGATTAAGCATGCCGTGAGTCTGTTATATTGGGACACGCAGGTGTCTCTCTCTTTCTCACCTATATTATGAATCCCACCAGGGTTTCAGGCAGAAGCTAGGTGAATGGTTTCCTGACACTGTTAGGATTTAGGCTGTTGAGCATGTGCCCAACAGCAATAATATCTGTGCCTATGGGACCTTACACCATTGGAAATATAGGTGCTGAGGGACTTTGGCCACCTATGATATGCGGGAAGGAGAGTTTATGAATGTCACTACTGCTTACCTGTTGGACTTCTTTATGCCTTCTTTATGCCATGAGCAAGCTAACTGGCACTCTAGTGAGCTAGCCAGTGCCTAGCAGTACTTAAGCTGCTTAAGATGCTGCATTAATGCAGTATGGTATATATGAGCAAATGGCTGCTAAGCATAGTAAATGCACTGTGTAAACAGTGCCTATGAATAGCCAAATCTGGGCCTTAGTGACTACTTAGTGTGTGATTAGCAGGGATCCTGGTTTTCTCTGATAAAAAAAAAAATCCCCAATTTTCAGATTTAAAAAAGTAACCCAAAATCCAATTTTTTCTGTGATTAAAATGAAACACCACTATATATAGGATTATATGTTAATAGTGTTTCATTTTAATCATGGAAAAATGTGGATTTGGGGTTCCTTTTTTAAATCCGAAAATGGAGTGTTTTTTTATTAGCAAAAACGAGAATCCCTGGTGATTTTGGGTTGGAAAGAGACAATGCCCATTTACCTAGGGCACAAAAACTCTTATGTTGGCACTTTTTCTTACCAGCTGAAGCACTGGAGACTGGTGATCCTAATTCTTGAGTCTCCAGTTTTTACAGAGAAATAAAACCAATTTACAGCTCTTGCCACTATCAGGACAAATTTTCATCTCAGTTTTTCATCTGAGAGGCACTATAAGAAATGAATGATTACTGACCCATGATACCTATTAGAGATTACACTTGGGTCATCTCATTTGTTGTTTTTACACAAGAAATAAAGGGCCCTAGCAGGGCTGTCACAGAAACTGAATTGATAATGAGATGGAACATCATCTTTATGAGAGCCTTATTCTCACATGACACTTAAGAAAACTAAGGACAGGACCTTGAACCTTAGGCCTGATTCACATGAGCCTAGCAGGACCTTCCCTGTGCCCTCAATCCCTTACATTACTACCTGGAAGTGTAATATAGCAGTGGTGCATTTCTACACTTAAATTAGTCTTTATAAATAGACAAAAGAGCCCTTATCTGTGTACTTGCTTCGTCCTTCCCCTACATCCCTGCATGCAGCTAAATTGTGCACCAAGGAGTTTTTGAATCAAAAGAAGTTAAATGAATAGGCCAATTCATTTCCAACAGCAGCAGCAGTGGGGCTCCCAAGCCCATTACCTGATTTTGATTGCAAACCAGGTCCCTGCTGCCAGGTAACAAAATTGTTCTCTTTGAAAGACACTCTTGGTGCTGAAAAATAAATACTTTTAAAATTCTAAGGGAAACATTAAAGGACTTCAGGGCTAATCCAGCAAGGGACCATGAATCACTAAGGACCAAACTTTTCTGCCTTTACTGTGGTTGAGTACTATTCCCTTATACTACCACACTTCTGGGGCAGGCTACTTCCCAACAGATCAGGGTGGCAGATTCAGGTCCTAATATTCTGCAAAGTTGACCACTAGATAATTTCTTTCTTTCAGGTAATGTAGCAGTGGTCAGAAGCACAACACAGTACCACCAGAAGTCTGTGGAGGATTTTTGCCCTCCTGGGCAATGCATACATAGGAGGAAGTTCTCAGGAAGACAAGCACACTCTGTACATAGGATGCTGACAGATGTGACAGTTTGTCATGCAATTGGCCACTAAGCGCTCTACGGCTGTGCACTGACAGAAGTGTATGGCTAAAGAGCTTTAAAAGTGCCCAATTGTATGACAATCTGAACCCTGTTCCCCACGCTGTCTTTGGAATGGGAGGGGGGGGGGAAGGAGCATTCTGGGGGTTTCCCAGTTGGCACTGGAGAGTGGGGTGGGTGGATTAGCTGGGCAACCCCCCAGAATGAGCTCCCTCTGCTCCCTTCAACCCCTCCCATTCTGAAGACAGTGCTGGGGGCAAGGGAAGGGAGGGGGCATTGCTAGGGGAGAGTGGCTGCAAAGACATTGGTGCTCTAAACTGCAGCTCATCTCCCAATCCCTGGGACCCAACAGCAAATGGCTGTTGGGTCCAGGAATAGCTGTAATTCATGGTGCTTCTTCTGAAGCATCATGAGTTACTGTGAGGAGCTGCACTTCTGTCTGCACCCATAATTCCATGCCCCAATCTGGAAGGTGTAGTATATCTTTCCTCTGCCACCTCCTAGGCACAGCATTGGGGTGGACACAGGTGGTCAGAATCTGCTATCTGGGCCTAGCCACCAACCCACTCTTTGCAACTGGAGGAGCCAGTCAGGGTCAGCTGACCCTTTACCCCTTCCTATAAAAACTCCTGACCTGGAAAAGGAAGCACTTGGATAATAGGATTCAGCCTTGTACCTATCTTGCCTTGCCCTTGATTTGTGCCCCTACTGGCTCTCTGACAGATTGTCTGGTTACCTAACCCAGCTTGCCCACAGACCCTGAGTTTGGCATGACCCTTTCACTCCCTAACCCAATTCTGGTTCGATCTCCTGGATACCCAACCTGGTGAGCCCCCTTACTCTGCACTCTGTTTGACCATCTGGATCTCTGACTCAGTTCCTCAGAAGGATCTCCTGGCTTCTGGCTTCCCAGCTCCCCTACACTTTGACCCGACACACTCCCATCAGATCTTGGTTGCTTCCTCAGAGCCTGGGTGACCTTCATGACCCAGCATGACCCATCATGACAAGATTTTGGGCATCAGGTGCCTTCTTCAGGTTGGCTGTGGCTACTCCTCATGTTGGACTTGAGTAAGGGCACTTGATGCCCAAAAGCTTGCCCAAGAGCTCTCCCAATTATACAGTTGGCCCAATAAAAGATACAACAACAAAATCTGTGCCTCTTGTACACTTTCTGAACTTTCACAGCTACAACAACACTCCTAACATACTAAAATAAAATAAATGTAATAGTGGTCCAAACAAACAAACTTCTGTCAGTGCACAGCCGTAGAGCGCTTAGTGGCCACTTGCATGGCAAACAAACAGAACTTAACCTGGTCTGCTAAGATCTTCTCAAATTAAAAAAAAGTTTCATATTATTTCTGGAAGATGTCCAGATTTGGGATCTGTCAGGATGCAGGAGGGAGGGTGTTCCAAAGCTGAGGAGTGACTGCTGAGAATAGCTTCCCATGTATTTTTACTGAATGAACTTGACACACCAGTGGGCCTTGCAGAAGGTTGCGCTCAACTGACCTTAGGGATCACAATGGAAATCAGAAAGGGGACTGATAAAGGAGGTCAGGCGAGCTGGATTCTAGCTTGCCTTTTGGGTAGGGAGCAGTTTGGGAGGCTCAGTGTGGGCAGACATTATTGTAAATAACACTTGTACATAGTCCCCTAAGTAGGCCATCTAGATACTCTTTTCACCCCAGGGGTAGATGGCAGTTTAGGCTTCACAGCGAGTCACAGAGACTGCCCTTTGATTGGTTCCCCATGACATAATATTTCACTATATTGAGTGAGGTTGTCCCCAGGTTAAGACTTGTTTTGTAACTGTTTCGTTGCAAGTGTGGCTGACTCAGCCTGAGGAGACTGAGTGAGGATCTGAGAGAGATGGCTGGAAAAAGGTCCCAGGGTGGACAGGGAGAAAAGAACTGGTCCCAGGGAAGACAGAGTAAAGTCCAAGTGACCCCTCCTCTTTTAGAGAAGAAAACATTCCCTCCTGGGAACTGACCAAAAAGAAGGAGCCCCCAGGGGTGTGGGTGCTAGGGATCACCGGGGAAGCCAGGGACTGAGAAGAGCCAGGATCCCAAAGCCAGAGGCTTGCCACTTGTGAAGCCACACTACAGGTGGCTGCAGGGGTCCTCTCAGGGAAGGGAAGTCCAATAAGTCTGCTTTTTGGGGGAGTCCCATGGTGATATCTATGTAGCTTTCTCCTTCCTCTAAAAAAGGGGCAGTTTGATCCTTTTTCATGACAGAGAGAGTCCTTCTTTTGGCTTTAATCTGCAGTCTGTGTAGCAGGATGGTAGAGCTAAAACTATATCCCTTGTGGAGGGTCTTCCACCACTACCAGCATTAACTTGTCCTTTTATCTTGTGATCAGGGACATCCAAAGACCAGGATAATGACTTCTCCCTACAAAGTTGTACAAGGACAGATAGGGGAAAGGCATTACATTAATTCATGCCTGGCCATAGTGTGGCCTGAGATAATAATCTGTTGGATTTGGCTGTACAGGGCCAAAATGTATCTCTGAATGCAGGGTTTAAGTCTCTGGTGTCTTGACTCATGCATAACCATTTGTACCTCTGCAAAGGGATTATGAAGTGGATATAAAATAACAGTAGTACCAAATCAAAATGGTAAGGCCACAGAATCAACCAGTTAAAAACAACATAGATACCTTGTCCCTAGTTCACACCAGTGTAGGATCTGCCCCACTAATGTAAGATTGGCTCTGGATCTCTTTTTTCCAGATATAATTGATTTAACTCAGGGAAGGGCAATAGAGAATTAGGTGCTTCCTGATGTTATTAAATGCAACCGTGGTGGAGAATCCCTGTCATCTTTCTGCATCCCTATCTTCTCCCTTTCATCACACATGCTCTTTTTCAGTTCATTTGAAGGCTTCCTCTCTCTTTGCTGGGTTTTAACCTCTCTTGACCAAAGGCTGTGAGGTCAGCTTTGTCACGCTGGATCTGTAGGTCACAAAGGACTTGTGCTTCCATTTTGCTGCTTTTGTGAGCTTGCTTGTCATTGGTCTCAGCTCCCTTTTTCTACTGAGGCCTGCAAAGGGAAGTCATGCTGCAGCTTTTGCTTTTACTCCAACATAATTCTCTGAGACTTTCCAAGTATTGATTGGCAACAGATATATTACATGGGCACTGATATCGAGGCTACATTAAGTAAATGGAAAATCAGGCCTAAATGGCCTTCTTCCTTTCACTGTTGCCATTTATCAAATGGCATGCTCCAATAACAGAAGAAATGTGTAGGATCTGAATCAGCCATGGCTTAACCTGGCCATAGATAATTCAAAATTATAATTTATGGTGGATGCTTGGTTTGTATTAAATGCCTCTGGGGCTGACAATAGTCTCAGTTAGACTGGTACATGTCAGGAGTAAATCTGGTGATATCCATGTAGTTACTTTGGTTGAAAGAAAACAAGCCCTGTGCCATTTTAGAAATTTGGGCTCCCTATATTTTGAAGATCTGTCATCTCACATACTGCATATATTTCAAAACCTTTCTTCTATACTCTCAAAGATGCCAAACACCACGCAGAGCAATACATGTCTGTTGGATCTCTTTTTAATATAAACACCCATCACCATAAGAGCTGTGTGTCATGCAAAAGCACAGAACTAGGAGGATAAAACAGAAGGATCATTAAAAGACCTGGGAAAAGAAATTGCTATTTTAGAATCTTCCAGTTCTTGAATGCTGAAATGATATTAGCAGCAAATAAAGGAGAGTGCATGTTCTAGCATGAGGAATCAAAGCCAAAAAAGGGTAACAAGACTTGTAAGCAACAATTTTATATCTAGGTCAGAGTATTGGTCAGGGTGAGTACAGTGGACTACATCTCCTCAATATTAGGCTATATAAGCATCAGTACACACCACACAATATCCAGGGTAGATGTTTTTGACTCACAAAGATCCCCCTGCTCAAAATCTTGGCTACCAGCAATTAAACAGCGGAGTTTAATTATAGGAAGATTGAATGCAAAGATAAGGAGCGCTGGACATTTAGAAAATTATTGTAAAAAAAAATAAATAATATTTCAAGGGCAACTTAGACCAACTAAAACAATAACAAGGTAGAGATAAAGTCACAACACCTTCCTTCTCAATTCATTCTCATCCTTCTGTCATTATTGCAGTGTTCTCCTAACAGCAAGCAGTCTTACATATTGCATGAATTATAGCACTGAAACACAGTGGGGTGAGTTTCAAATAAGCCTGGACTGGAGAACACAGAGTTCTCTGAAGACTGGTACTGAGATATATGCAGACTTTCAGTACTAGGTTACCAATGTAAATCCAACCACAGCCAACAGTGGTCACAGACAGTTCCCATCTAATGGCTGATGGATTATATATCAGATGGTCCCATTCCTTTGCTAGCGCACAAGACTGTATCACAGTGAGAAAATGCCCTGCCCACTCACCCGGGCTCTGTGCATGCTGCATGCTGAAAAAAAGTGGAATGTGTCTAGTATAAAAGATGGGGCAGGGCTTGTTCCTTAATGAAAGTCTTGAAATCTCTGTAGAGGCAGTAGGGACATATTCTTAGTTTCTCCCCCATAGTGGTTGTCCATCCCAGCCAAGACTGAGGCTCCCAGGTAAGTCAGTGTAGCTTGACTCATGTCACACATATTCGGTGGTTAAAGAAAGAACTTCAGCCTCCAAACCTGCCATTTTAGCACTTTTCCTATGTTAAGTTAATGTGGGAGGCAAAAGAATAAGCCTTATCTAGGAAAATCTTTTCTTTGGTAGATTGTTCAAAGATACAATGTTACAATTCATTTCAGTTTTCTTTTTATTTACTAAGATTTGTTTTTTTTTTTTTAAAGCAATGCCTCCTCTGATTGTGCATTGTTAGTAGCTCTTTAGAACCATTTAATTTCATAAATTCCATCACAGCCCTCATGCTGCCATAAAAGGTCCTGCACTACAGATTTACCTTGACTGCCAATGGCACAGTTACATTATTATGCAAACTACTTTTGAAATCAATGTTATTCTCACGTTAGAAATACTATGCAAATACAACATAGAATAAAGAGTCAATGTGTATTACCAAATCCATACAATATGCTTTGCAATACTGAATAAAAAATCAAACACAAACTGACTCCTGTCTCCCAGATATAGTCCAGAATAACTTGTATCGGTGAGGATGCTCATCTTAAAGGTTGATGCGCAATGAAAGGGTTTCATTTTTTAATAAATTAGACTTGTTTAATGCTGATGTTCCATTATTGCAGATTCCCAGCTAATGTAAGCTTCCTTATCCAACTTAAGTAGCTCTACTCTAACCTTAAGAAAAAACAACATGTGGGCAGGAATCAAAACAGGACTCAAAGTAGCTCACCAGTTTTAATGACTACCATCACCAATCTTAACTTGATGGAGTAAAAAAACCAATGAATCACTTTAAGGTGATGGGACACTGAAGGGAAAAGAAGATGAAAAATATTCTTGCAGGTTTTTATGCTATGCCAGTGGTGGGCAAAATATGGCTTGCAGGCCAGATCTGGCATGCCAATTGATTGTATCTGGCCTGCAGCTGCCCCTGCAGTGTTCTGCATGGAGCTGAGCCCTGCCCACTCCTAGCCGGGGCAGCCCACACTGCCCTTCCGCTGACATCTGCCTCACACCCACTGATGGCACTGCCCTGATCCCAGCCCCAGCTCTGGCCCTGGCCAGTGCACACAGCTTCATGGTGGGCTCTTCCTGCTGCTGCTACAGCTGCCCAGGTACTACTTGGGTCCCCCTGCCTCCAGTGGCTTCTTCTCCTTCTACCTTTGCTGCATCTGTCTGGGCAGCAGGCAGCAGAGGGAACTGGCAGCAGTCATGAAGACACATGCTAGGCACCACGTGCCCAGTCAGATGGGGGGAAGCTGAAGCTGGGTGGCTCCTACCCCAGAGTGCGGGACTCCACATGCTCTTACCCCTGACACATCCCACCCTCCCCAACATACACCCACTCCCCTCCTCTCCCCACCTTGCACACGCCCATCCCTCAATACAATGTACAAGAGTAAGGTTTTATTTTGAGCTATTATGCAATTGCCTCTATTATATACTATTCAAAAAACCATAAATCAGGACAAAAATATTTCTTGAAATAAAATAACAATATGCTATAGTAGATGTTTGATTTTTAGTATATGATTTGTTTTTTTTATCTATAATTTGTTAAAATATCTTTTGAAAGATTTTACATGTGCAGCCCTCAACAGCTCTCCAAAACTCATTAAGTGGTCCACCCATCAAAATAATTGCCCACAGCTGCACTGTGCCCATTTGGGGGCTTAGAGTGACATAAAAATGTCATACCTGAAAGGAGTCCATGATCCCAGACAAACTTTTAGCCCCTCAAGCAAAATTATGTGTATGGATGTACTTGTTTAGAAGATCCTCCCTTATGCTCTCAAACCCATTTCTACAAATGGCACCATCTGAAATTGGCTGGGAAGGAGAATAACCCAAAACAGAAATAAACAAAAAACTGTGGGGAGTCCTACGTCAGGATATTTCAGAATACTACAATGTGATTTTCTACATTTTAGGGGAGAAGGCAATGAAATTCAACATAACGTGGCACCTATTTACAAGACAGAACTTCTGATACATTAGAGCAACTGGCACGGGAACATTTTTCTTGCAGAGAAAGGAGTGATTGTGCAGGTCAAGAGTGTTAAAAGAGACAAGCTTGTTTACTAGAGAAAGTATTTCATTGAGAAATAACCTAGAGGGTCTTTATATATGCCAAATTGATTTCTTTGTCTTTACTTCAAGCACGAATATCAATTAAGTTGAGGTTATGTCCTAGCTTAAAAGCAGGGTGAGATTTATGTGAACAATCAGTTTCAGTTACAGGGAATTAATCTTAAGTGTACTGCACTGGCATTGGACGTCATTGCTTTTCTTTTGTCATTTGCTCTCTGAAAGCAACTGGGAGCATCTCCAGTACATCTGGCTGCTTGCTACAAGTTCAAAGCTAAACAGCGCAAGTCCAGATACTGGATGGTGAAGATTCACATTCAGTTGAAAATATTCAGCTGTGTTCTCTTGATATAATGTTTCGTTAGACTCTGGTCTCAGGTTTCTCACACAACTAATTGGCAAAACCCCTGCAAGAAAAGGAACTCTGGTTCTACGAAAATGAGCTTGAGCTAAAAGGCCAAAGCTGATACCTTTTGCTGGAATAGTATATCTCCTACAGGATAATTAATTGTTGCTATTTTTTTACCTTCTCCAGTAATGGACTGGAACAGGAAGGATGAACCTATATAGCCTCCCCCCCTCATCCGGAAAATTGATATGGCTCCTCCACTGAAGTCAGTACAGGTATGCCAGGTGGGATCTGGCCTGGGATCTCTTTTCTTCAGTTGACCATATATGGGACTTGCCTTTTCAAAGTCCTCATCCTGACCAAAATCTGAACTCAAAACATTTCCTGCAGAGGAGACCTTTTACTCTTTCAATTGGAGGCTGACGATTTTACCAACCAGCCTATTCTAAGGTTAGCGTTTTCTTTCCTTCAGAGATATCCAACAGTAAAAAGCCACAAACAAAGAATCCATAAGTCCAAAATCAGTACATGCTAAATAAAAGCAGGAATACTACAGAAAATAATAAGGGAAAAATACACGAAAATAAGAAGTGCTATTGTGTAAGTGCAATAAATAAATACCTCACGCTAATATTCCTAAACACATCCCTGGCTGAATTTTAGGCTCACACTACAAAGTTCTAAATGACTTGTTTTTGATGTTACATACATAGAGTCCTTGGGTTCACCACCCCAGGGGTGTATGACTACAGCGTATTTATCAATTGCTAGTTGTAATTGCAATATATGTATCTGTTTACTTATGTATTTGATTTATGTGCCACCCTTCCCAGTAGAGGCTCAGAGTGGATTACAATAAAGGAACAAAATAATTTATAAAACAGGACAACAAACAGGGGAACAAAACAACTTAAAAGGCAAGTAGAGTATCAACATAAAACAGAAACCTCTTGAACAATATCCCAACCTAGCTTTGTTTGTCAAAAGTCTTCCCAAATCAGAAAGTCTTACAGTGCTTCTGAAAGACAACCAGGCTTGGGCTCTGGCAGGTATCAAGAGAGGAAGTTCTAGAGCTGAGACGCAACTGCTGAAATGACCTCCCATGATGTAAATACTTCCCTTTCAGTTGGAAATATTTTTCTTGATACATCCTGGAGACTGCATTTGCCTTGTTCACAGATGTTGTACATTGCTGACTCAGTCATTCTGTGATTGACTAATACAATAGGTTTGTTTCCTCCACTTCCAGCTGATGGTCTTCCACTATCATAGCAGAAATTCTTGTTATCAGTTCTTACATGTGTGACCTTGCACTTTGTAATACTTAATTTCAGCTTATTTCCATTAGTCTAAGTCGTTATGGTCAGTCAGGTTCTCCCTGTATGTATCTGTGCATGTTCCAGCAAAATGAGAGGTGTTAGGTCCCTCAACACCCTTTGCTATAAGCTGATTTGCTAGGCATGCCTCCTATTAGCCTCTGAGGGTGGTCATTATATCAGTCCAGATCAAATCAAGGTTTAAAACAAGCCAAGTTTGGGTCATACAACTGAGGATTCTTTGCTTCTTTAAGAAACCTGCTTCTGCCATCCTTTATGTCATCTGATGCTCCACTAGTGCTATGGCAATAGATAGAATTTAAGAGCTAAATAGATATGGCCATAGTCAGTGTTTGGTGTCTAATCTCTCTGTTCCAATTTCTAGTAAACCTCTGGTGAATGTCTTGCATATTCTTCTACTCTGGCTTTAAAGAATATATTGATTTTGTAGCACAGCTAGTTGAAAAATGGAATTTCTGTTCTATGGCAAATCCTGATATTTCAAAAATATTTTTGATCCATAGAAAGCAAATTCTTTTTTTTTTTAAAGTTCATGTTTAGTTTTTCTCTTCTAACTGGTGTCTTACAAAGAGTTTTCTTGCAAGTCCCTACTTAAACACTGCATACTTCTGGGGCCCAGGTGGCTTCCCAACTGCAAAGAAGAGGTGAAGTAAGTGAGTTATAGGTATAGCCAGGCACAGCATGTTGGCCTTAGATCACTGGTCCACAATCCATCATTTTCAGACAGCATGTTACTGGCAAGACCCTCCAATATAGCTTTTGACCACAAGAAATTTTGCTTTCCACAGACACACGCTTCTTTCAGTTGACATGGAGAGCATGCTATGTTGCTGTCTGAAGTGTGTTATTTGCTTGGAATTGTTGCCCATGACCAGTAAAGATTGGAAACCACTACTTTAGTCTAAACACAGCAAAAGATGGCGGCTATGTTTAGGGGGATGATGCATTTCCATTACATTGTATTACGCAAGCCACAGAAGGTTTACTGCCAAATGAAGTAGTCAGAGAATATGGGTGGAGTGGTAAATATATTATATTGTGGTACTGCCTCTTTAAAATTAGGTTGGAGTGTTGACAACAGCCATGATGGTCTAGGACAGTGGTTTCAACCTATGGTCTGCAGACCCCAGGAGGTCTGCATACTATGTCTAAGTGTTCTACAAAAGATTATTATGACCAATCAAAAGTATGTGAATATTCCTGCTTACCACTCAAAGGGGTCCACACCTCTATTCAAAATTTCCAAAGGAGTCTGCATCTCCATTTGAAACTTTTTAGGGGTCCGCAAATGATAAAAGGTTGAAAACCACTAGTCTAGGAAATGTATGAGCAACAAGATTTTTTTGAAGTATTTCATTGGACCAACTGTATAGTTGGGAGAGTTGCTGGGCAAGTCTTAGGGCATTAAGTGACCTTCTTCTTTAAAATTAGTTATGTGCAAGCCCCAAAGGGCCTCTGGTTCAGTAGGATCTCTCAAAAGAGGCATACACTGGCTCAGAGTCTACAGAGCCAGAGTAGAAAGCACCGTTATCTGCCATTTCATAGAGTTCTGTGGACATAGGGGAAGGAGTGGACATGATATACCTTGATGTTAGCAAGGCTTTTGATATGATCTCCCACAACATTCTCACAAGCAAGCTAAGGAAGTATGGGTTTAATGAATGGACTGTAAGTTGGATACAAAACAGGGTGGATCATAAGGCTTAGAGGGTAATAATCAATGGCTTGATGTCTAGTTGGTAGTTAGCATCAAGTGGAGTGCCTCAGGGATTGGTCCCAAGGCCAATTTTGTTTAATATCTTCATCAATCTGTAAAATGGGATTTTGTAGTAAGTTTGTAGATGACACCAAGCTGGGTGGAGTAGTAGATACACTGAAGGGTAAGGCGAGGATTCAAAGAGACCTCAAGAGATTGGAGGTTTGGACCAAAAGAAATCTCGTGAGTTTCAATAAGGACAAGTGGAAAGTCACTGAACGGTGTGCTATGGTGATGTAGCAATCACGTGGGTCTACACGTGATCGGCAGCTATGTCATCATAGCAGCTCACTCCCTTGTTTTAGTGTGCTGCTATGGCAATGTAGCAGTGAAATCTAACTGTGTGCTGCACACATGGCACAGTATAGGCGGTCACTGCACCATGCTTTAGTATTTCCAGAAGGAAGTACTAAAGCATGGCACCATAGCAATGTCTCTGTGGCGATGTGTAGATGCACCCAAAGGGTAATAATCAATGGCTTAATATCTACTTGGCAGCCAGTATCAAGTAGAATGCACTAGGGATTAGTCCTAAAGCCAGTTTTGTTCAATATCTTCATCAGCAATTTGGAAGATGGGATGCAGTGCACCCTCAGCAAGTTCATAAATGGCACCAAGCTGGGGGGAGTAGTAGATACGCTGGAGGGTAGGGATAGGATTCAGAGAACCTCGACAAATTGGAGGGTTGGACGAAAAAAATCTCACAAAGTTCAAGAATGACAAGTGTAAAGTACTACATTTAGGACGGAATAACTCTATGCATCAGTACGGGCTGTGGACTGATTGGCTAAGCAGCAGCTCTCCAGAAAAGGAGCTGGGGGTTACAGCAGACAATAAGCTGAATATGAGCCAATAATGTGCCCTTATTGCAGGGAAGGCTGTGTCAAGTTTTGCTTCCCCCCCACCCCGCTACAGAAAGGATGTGGACAAATTGGAGAGAATCCAGCAGAAGGCAATGAAAATGGCTAGGGGGCGGAGGCATGAGCCTCTTCTCATGAGCTTTTTCAGTCTTGAGAAGAGAAGACTGAGGGGCGATTTAACAGCAGCCTTCAACTACCTGAAGGGTGGCTCCAAAGAGGATGGAGCTAGATAGTTCTCACTGGTGGTAGATGACAGAATAAGGAGCAATGGTCTCAAGTTGCAGGAAAGGAAGATATTCAAAAAACTCTCTCACCAGGAGGGTGAGGGTGAGAATCTAGCCCATAAAGCACTGGAACAGGATACCTTGAGAGGTGGTGGAAACTCCGTCCTTAGAAGTTTTTAAGACCTGGCTAGACAAAGCCTTGGCTGGGATTATTTAGTTGGCGATGGTGCTGCTTTGAGCAGGAGGTTGGACTAGATGATCTCTGGAGGTCCCTTCCGACCCTGATTCTACGATTCTGCTTCAAATGTTATATCACTAGTCTTGTTCTGGGATTCTGAAGGGAAGAAGAGTCAGCATACACACAAGGATGAATCCTTTAGAACATACCATATTAGAAGGCAGTGAAGGAGGTCTCTGTTGCCTGAGATAAAAGAAGTGCATGAAAAGAAACCAAACAAAGCAGTTACAATTAGAAAACAGCACTGATGAAAAAGAATCAGACCATGGACTGTTGCAAGCCACTCCCATGCTTACCTTTACTTGATAATCCTACTGATTTGGGGAGATGGGAGCATCACTGCTACATTTATAAGAAAGCCTAAGAAGCAAACAATAAGGGGAATAAAAGAAGACTTAAAAGTAGCCGCTTTACAGCACACAGTGGGAGAGGAGGTACTACAGTACTTTATCACAGCAGCCACCTGAAAATTCCCATTTTGGATGAGGTCTTTACAATGCTTAAGAACTATTGTAATCTGAAAGAAAATGTGGTTGAAATAATCAGGTCTTGTTGCACCAACAGCTTGGAGAAGAGCAAGTGGGCAAGTATGTCACACAGTTGAGATGAAAAACAAGAAATTTGAAGTTTGGAAATACTGAGAATGATAGAGTTGTGGATGGTGTGGTTCAGAGTTGAACTCACCTCCACACTCAGTATGGATTGGTTAAAGTGAAGAAGACACAGAGAAAGCATAAAGCAAGTATCAAATTTTGGCCTGACTAGTTAAGGTGCCATAACCCATGTGTAGATGCAATATAGCATCTTAAGGCTGTTGACTGCAGCAGCCGTAGCTGAGCCTGTGGGGCCACATGCTATCTCCAGGAAGAAAAAATGACAGCTGGTGTTGCTGCTGCTAGCAGGGGCTCAGTGCCCAGCCTGCCTGGGCTGAGCCATGCAGAGTCCTAAGGAGCTGCCGCCACCGCTGTCACAGGCAGTGTTTGACAAGGAAGCTGGGCACTTGCCCGGGACAGAGCCAGCTGGAGCAGGGAAAGCCATGCCAGATGCTGGGGGCAGACACAGTGCCAGCCTGCCTTCTGTCTTGGGCAGGAGCCCCAGCGCCAGCTTCTAAGGGTGCCTGAATTCTGGGCAGGCAGTAAGGTGTCCCACTGCTGCCGGGGCTGCACTGCAAACCTGCCCCAAGGCTGTGGTGCGAGGGAGCCACTAGGGGCAGCAACAACAACCGCTGTTTTTTCTTCCTGGTGGCAGCAGGCGGCCCTGCGGGCTTGGCCAGTGGTGCCATGTAGAGGGTGGGTGGGGGTGCATATGCACCCCCTGAGAGTGCTGGAATGAATAATAAAGAAGCCAGAGGCTGGTATGCATGCAAGAAAGCCAGTCAGTGACAATGTAAATTAAGGAGTCAATGGGTGAGAGACAGGTTGTGGGGAGGAGGGGAGAAGGGAATGAATGTAGCTGGTAAATACTATTAATTTCATCCAGGAAGAGCACAGACCAACTGCAGATGCTTCCTTACCCTGACAAAGGATGTTTGTGCCTGAAAGCTTGCAAAACAGTTTTTTTCCCCAGCTATTTGAATTGGTCTAATAAAAGATATCAGATTTACCCCAAAAAACTTGTCTAGTTATAGAGGATGACACTTTCATCTTCACAAACACTGCTATGATCCAAAACACCCCAGAGTACTCAAATTAGATTCAAGTAACTACAAGACAGACAGAAGAAATACTGTCATTATTTGTTTTTCATCACTGGCATATGGAAATAATGTACAGTTGGCAACCAGCAGAAGTTGGCCCACAGCCACAGTCACTTGTACTTAAACATCTACTGGAGAAGGGTACACACTTAAATAAAGGCACCTTTGACCTGCCTATATAATGACAATAACAGACGTACAGCAGATAACTATATTATAAAAACAGATAATTAGCAAGTGGTACTGGTACAAGAAAATCATCAGTCAGAATTGGCACTAATATCTTCTGAGGCACATTGTATCAGGACCATCAGAAAATGAGCTCACAAGAAGTGGATGATAGGATATTTCATCCAGTAATGTAAGCAGGGCAGGGTGACTAGGGTAGCTACCCAGGCACCAAGTTAGGCAGGAGGCAGAAAAAAATAGCAGGCAGTAGCATCACAGCTGCCAGAAGTCGCCACTGCCCTGGGTGTATGGTTGCATTTTTACACTTCTGATTTCACATTCGTATGCCTATGTGGCACTTCTATTACTGCTGGCATTTGTACATAGTTTGGATTCTAGTTTTGCCTATGGCAGAATAGAAGGAGAAGACCCCTCCTATTTTCTAGCCCAACAGCCAAGTAGTTAGAGCGTTTGTCCAGGGAGAAAGTGATCCATAGTTTAGATTCCCCTCACCAGGAGGAGGTTTGAACATACATCCCCTACTTTCCAGGAAAGTACTTGAACACATCAGGCGAAGATGCTCTCCTTTTAAAGCTGGCTTACTGCACTTTGTATTTAATGGTCATTAGATAAAATGGATGAACAATACTGGGATAGTTCCTGCCTTAGTGGGGACAGGGGCCTGGACTAGAATAAACTCTTCTCTCCCCAATCCTTCTAGGGCAGCATCCAACTCACTGAGCGAGTACCTTCTGACTTACTCAATTTTTTCTCTTCTGGGCCCACTTTTTTTTGTATTAATATTTTATTAAAATATACTTCTGTATATAGAGAGAGTTATATATATCCATCCTCTATCATAAGCTTTCCATCAGACATCTTAAAACTGCATTAAGAAACCCGCACTTCCTGTTACAACAAATGCACCCAATCCCCTGGCCCCTGAGTACCCTCCCTCCACCCTCATGTACCCAAATCCTTTAGTCCAAACCCGGATTTGGGGTTTACATTCTCAGTTCATTCACTATCCTTGTCACTGTCGCTGTTGATGTCGCTGTCACTTCCACTGCTGCTGATCCTGTTGTAGTCTGTCTCGCTGTCTCAAGGTCCAGTTGCATCTCTGTCCTCTTCATTCTCTCTGTCCGCTTCCCCTCCCGGGGGATCTTTGAAAAACCTGCACCAGGTGTCGCTTTTCCAGATGGAGGTGGCTACATCTTTTCCATTCTCACTCACTGACCTGGGCCCACTCATCATCTTTCTGTTCTGGCTGCCCAGTGGCTCAGTTTCAGGTGACATGCTGGAGAGTGCTCTGTGGCCTAGGAGTGAGGGCACTTTTCTGAGAAGCAAAGAATGCAGGTTTAAGCCCATTTCATACCTGGACTCTTGGTCTTCTGCTCCCTGGGAAAGTGCTGCAGGCTGGAAGATGAAGGGTTCTTCTCCTCTGGCATCTCGGATACTCTGGTCACATAATTTCTGTGACTAAAATTTGGGACTATGTGTGTGTCTCAGCCATTCTGTTCTGCCCAAGAACCTATGCAACCAGAGTACAGCCTACTGAGCGTATGCAGAAGCATGGGGAGCTTCATGCTTCAGGTATGCTGAATCTCAAACTGTGCTTAAGTGTCAAAAATTGCAGGTATGCAGCTTTGTAAATGTCAGCTTGGGATGTGAAGGTAGAATAGGATTTCAGTCTATGTGTGCATGCCAGGTCAACTGCGGAACCCATATACCAATTACATGTATGTACTGTACTGCCTGCAAAATCAGGCTAAGCTAATGGTAAATATTAAATTCCAGTGAGTTAAATGGTACCAACTCCTGATCTACGTGGAGGAAGATTAACCAGCATGTTATCAGCAGTACTGCAATAATCCTCTCTTAGCTCAGGCCTCATGATGTTTTGGGGTTGTTTTTTTTCCTTGAGATATTACTTATTGGGAGGGCTACTGAGAATGAAAAATGGGGGCTGTACATATTGTGGTACTATCTCTTTAAAATTAGTCCCATATAGTCACCAGAAGACCTGTGGTAGAACAGAGTCTGTCATAGGACACATGTTGGCTTGAGTTTACATATCCAGGATACCTGCATCAGGTACCATATCGTCTGATACAAGTGGTCATGTCATCTGTTCTGTTACAAACTCTATGCTTCAGATCCCTGAAGCATAGAGAATAGTGTAAATGCAAGGAAACACTTTCAGTTGCACAGCACTGAGACTATACACCAGAAATTCTCATCTGGCAAATGCAGAATTTGATTTCTCCACCATGGCCAGCTCTCCGTTGAAATCAGTTGAGCTCCATGGGATTACTCAGTGAAAAAAGAGGCAGAATCTAGCTCACAGTTATGTCACTACTCATAAAAGGTATAATATTGTGATCCTCTCCAAACATGAATATAGCGTAAAACATTGGATTTCTTTTAATGCTTGCACTTTTTTCATGCTTGCATTCTGGGAAATGAAATTAGTGAGCTGAAGTATGTGCACAAGAAAGAGAGATGCCTCAACTCTGATCCCTTCCACGATCTGCCTCATGCTGGTGCAAAATCACAGTAAATGCATTGAAGTCAATGGATTCCAGTTCATGCAGCTACACACCTCTGGGCCAAGCAAGGACGAAGCAGGCACAAAATGCTCCAGGATTGGCATGAGGGTGTTTTATACCTACTTTGTGCCCACACTGCATGCAACTGTCAGGCCCAGTGGGGTTTCCTTAAGCTAAGCTGACTGTCTGTGACCTCAGACATAAATGAAACAATTTTATTCTCTATGTTTCTAAAAAGCACTTCAGCTGCGGATCTGAGCACTCTTTCTAAATATGACCTAGTGCCAGATTCTGCTGCTCTGTCTTGTATGCTGCCTTGAAAGTAGTCCCATGAAATCAATAAGGTTTCATGTTGCATATGGTGTTAATTTAGTATAACATAGCAGAATCTAGCCCTTAAAGCATTTTTTCTCTTCTTCAGCATCTTCTGTCCTTTACCCCTCATCTTTCACATTTGTTGTGACTTGCCCCATACTGTGTGGAGTCCAGCTGTCCCCTCAAAATCCACCTGAGACATGACCCAATTTGTTTCTGTCCTTTCTCCCCACCGACTTCATATCTTTCCTTTACAGTTATTCCTCCTCCTTTGGTAGAGGACAGCTTAGAAGAACAAAGTGCCATACCCGACCTGCTGGGATCAGTTCAGCCTTCTTCTCACCGCAGTTGCAGTTCTCATTTGGTGGTGTCAGTAATTAAACCATAGCCCAGTAAGCAAGCAACACAGAGGTGCTTCTTCAAGGATTTTTTCTTTTTGTTTAAAACATCACCATCTTACATTGGCTCCTTAGAACTTGGTAACTTCAAGGCTTGCTGGCCTTAAAAGACCTTAAATACATAATCACCTCATCATTTGGTTGCATAGGCACACAATGCCTTGGATATCTGTCATCCCCTGAAAGAAAACTGTGCTATGCCACCTCTTTGCCATACACCTTCGCAGAGCTCTTGGTTAAGTGCCATTCTGCACAGCAACAAGGTTATGACATCAGAGCCAGATCCCACCCATCCCCCACCTGAAATAATGTGGTATAACTTTGCTTTCCGGCTTCAGATGTGGGAGCACCTTCTTCTAGTTCCAGGCAAATTGCCAGGGACCTTGTTAGTCCTACTGCTTCACAATAAATTTAAAGAAAGCAGGAGTAAGTAAGACAGGTGATTGTACCCCACATTTATAATGCACTAAGGGGGCACTGTGTTAACAGGTCTTTGCCTCACATGCTAATATTTCCAACCAAGGAAGCAAGAGCTCCCTCCCATCCCCCTTTCCCCAAGGATAAATTGACTCCGTCTAAGAAACTCTTTTCCAAACCACATTACAATCAACTTAGATGGCAGATAGGCTTCAGGACGTAACAAAATTAGAGCTTTTAAATCATTATCTCTTCTCCATGGACATCTGCACTGAGAGAAGGGAAGTCAGATTGCAAAGGAGAAAGAATGGTTTCTCTAGATCTCATTACAACTTTAAATACCCAAATAAATGAAAGAAAGCTGTCTTGTGGCTGAGGGAAAGCCACTGGAGCTTACACTGAGGTGAGGAATTGATTTGCCCAGCTTCAGGAAGGCTATGTTTTAATTTGTTTTTTGGTGGAAAATTATTTTGTATCCTTCATAACTTTGCATAGACTACAAATACGGAGTAACATATTGGCATGTAGCTAGGCAGGTAGATACATATATCTATAATTTCATGAGATGTATGTCCTGCCAGAGAGTTTTTAATTCAGTTGTCTGCATTGTATTTGTTGTAATAGTCTATTCTAATATTTTATGTAACTGCAGCTAATATATTGTACACAGGAGCCAGAGAATGCCTCTGATCCCTTTGCTATGACAGGCAATAATTGAACTGAGATGGTCACTGTACTCAGAGAGATAAACACAAACACTGTACAAAAGCTGGAATGGAGTCAATGGAGCATAGGACTGGATTCAGGCTGTTGCAAAATAGGCTTCTACATGGAGCAGCTTGTCAGGATTTTCCCACCAAAACATTTTTGCTGAAACACGCCATCTTTAGAAGCCAAAGCTTTTTGTAAGATACGATTGATATTGAAAAATGTCCGCAGATAAAATCTCCCAATTTCTACCTATGGTATCTAATGATTTGGGGCTAGACCCAATTAAGGACACAGGGGCCCAAAAGTTAGATGGCACAATGCCTTGCTTTTAAATATCTGGCCCCTGGAAGGGAATCTAAAATCCTGTGTTAGATGCCTAAGGGGACTGTGAGGTAGCATTTATCTCCATGGTTAGAAAAGTTAGCATGTAATAATACAGCGTGTTGGGGAAGTTAGGGCCTGTTTGCCCCACAGTCACAATACCCTGCTTCTTGACAGGTAGAGCAGGCCATGATGAGCTCCATGCTGCCATGGCTAGAATGCTAACAGCCCTAAATTGGCTAGTTTAGAGCTGCTCCTGATAGCTCTACACCTCACTGCAGGCAGTGATACAGAGCAGACGTATCCTCAGATGCCTCAGGCAGGATAGGATCCAAAACAGTTGGCAAGCTGAGAACACAGTCACTTATAATCAGCAGGTGTAGGGTGCCGCCACACAGAGTTGGACAACAGAAAAGACCGAGGACAGGAGTGTGTCTGAAATCCCACCCCTCTTTGGCTTTTGTGCCCCTCTTCACAGTTGCAAGGAGGCACGTCTGTCTACTTGGGACTCAGCCTGTAATTCTCTTCTGAGGGAAAGCACTACAAATTTTCTTTGAAAGGACTGAGGAAGGCCCACTCTTTTGTTATAAGAGACACCCGAAAGACATGATGATGGTTATGGTGATGCCATCTTCTTATATAATAGCCAATGACAAGAGCACTGTGCCCAGGAAGACCCAGATCTAATTTCCTCACCTGTCTGACAGGCTCAGGCTAACATATTTCACCTGCTGGGAGAGCTCCCTACCCACCACACTGTAATCTAGTCTACACTTCAGCCCTCTTGATGGGGCTGCACTGCTGTGCAGAAAGCAAGACTGACTGGGCCAGAGAGAGCATAAGAGGAAGGATGAACCTCAAGCCTAACAGGGCCCTCACCTAGGAAGGGGAGTGGGAACAAGGGAGAAGGGTGTTCACCTGGGAAGGAGAGTGGGGGCAAGGAGAAAAGTCCCAGGACAGCTTGAAAAAAATACATAATGACTATTCAGTCACACACGCACAGGCACACACACTATTTTCTTTGACATTTGCACCAGACCACACAGGAAATCTGGGACAGAGCCAGGAATTGGTCCCACACTTGAGTTCCCAGGCAGTAGGTTAACCACTAACCTGTCCTTACACTCATTATGCAGCAAACAATATAAGAATGGCCTGCATCATTTATCAGTACCAGCACCCCCTGGATCTGTGTGCGGGGGAAGGCGGGCTGCCACTGCAGGCTTGCCTCAGGCACCAAACTTCCTTGCTACGGTACTGTGTATCATGGTGTTTTACCTGGATCGGAAAAGGGGAGAGAGGGGAGGAGCAAAAACACATTTGGAGGCTGTGAGGAGAGGAGCTAACTGAGCATTTCAGGATCTTTACAAAGGCTTGGTAAGTTCTAACAATGGGCAACCTGCTGGGACATGAAAGCAGAACCAAGTACAAGGCAGAAGATGTTTATGTTCCCAAAGTAGTATGACAGGTCTGGGTTTTATGTATGTCTGAACTGGAATAAATTTCAGACAGCTAGAAGTCTCCTGTGTCCAAAGATGTTTGAGTATTGGGTTTTGTTTCTGGTCTTTCTTTGTTTTAAGATGTTTCACAGTGATACAAACACTGCTTAATTTTACAATGCGAGTGTGTACACATACACACTTCTTTATTTTAGTCTGATGGAAACTCTTGGAAGTCTCTCAGACTAGAGAGGCTGAATTGCAAAGTGGCTTCTGGCCTCATTAAGTTGGACTGTAGCAGCCATTAAATTCCAAAACAATTAATCCCCAAGTGTCAGTTTCTCACTTCGCCCCAGGATACAACAACAGGTTCTCTTAGCAGAGGCCCTGAAATAATCATTCCCTGCCTTTGTTAGTGAGTGTGCTGTGCCAAGCAGTTTGAAGTGTTTTCATTATTGTCAGATCATAATTTTTTTTGGGCCAAATTAATAGGAAATAAAGTAGAGGTTTATAGAAAATGGACACAAGAAAAGCACACACTTTCTGCTGTCATAGGCTCCTGTGGGAGTTTTATCTGCCAAAGAAATGCAGATTTGATCCCTTGTGTGAGAATCATTGCATAGATCTTCAGAAAGTACACTGTACTAAACTGAGGAAAACCGATGATCTTAGGAGCTGCTGGTACTAGAGTAGTAGCAGATACGTCTTCTCTCAGAGTCACCTCCTGCTCCTGGGACAACAGAGGCTGAATTCATATAACCTTATTTGTTTCAGTGGAGTTACAGCAAGCCCCAAAATTGTATAAGCCTTTTAGCTCTACGGTCCTACCATCTGAACTTCCTAGCTAACAAATATTTCCATGGCACTCACCCTTTCAGTTGCTGGGCACAGGAAAAGCCAAGGACTAGTAAAATTCTGAATTACTAAGATCATTTCAGAAAGTGTAAAATATTGCATGAAGAACTGGATATCTTTGGGGACTGTTATCAAATACTGAGAGTTTAGATCACTGGTATGAATTCAAGTAAGTAGATATTCTCAGTACCTCTGGATAGTTCCCTGTAGCCCTTTATGAACTAAGCTGACTCTTGCACTCTCTCTCATCACACTGTACCTGCTTTGTAGAGAAGGGATTTCATGCATAAACCAACTCTGACTCTTGGGAGGGGCCAAATATGTTCCAACTCATCGCTTTTACCTCAATGAGAGCTAAGAAAGTTCCCCTGATATCAAGACAGTTGGGCTAAAAACAAGTTTTCTGAACCAGACCTTTGACTTGCAGGAGGCAGCTGAAGTCAAGTCCACCCTTTTGGCTTTTGATTTGAAATCTAGTGTAATGTACTGTAATGTTGTAACATGAACTACAATGCCCGGAAGCCCCCAGGGGACTGGAAGGAACCATAGTGTGAACTGCAACTCCCAGAAGCCTCTGGTGGGGGCTGGAGGAATGAACTACAGCATGCAGAACAACTCCCAGAAGGCGGCAGGGGAAGGAAGAAATGGAAGGAGCGGAGGTGGAGTGCAGGTTGGTGTGGCAGAGCGGGAGATGTGTAGCCAGAGAGTCCAAAGGGATAGTGGAGCTAGGACTGCGAGTTGAAGCAGCTGGGCTTAGATACAGAGCCTGGGAAGACAGCAGTGAAGCATTTTATGGGACCAGACACTGGTTTGAAGCCCTTCAGAGTTGTAGGAGGGCTTCAGGTTCTCAAGCGTATATATCACGGTGTCAGTGTTTTCTATCACTTACCTGTTCTTCGGTGATTTCACCACAGTGTCACTGTTTACTTTCTGTTACCCAGAGTCTAAGCATATGTATCTTAATGTTAATGTTATTTCCCTGTGTCTGTCCCCCTGTCTTGAGGCTTTTGACCCTAATCCCCAGCAACAGTACTGGGATGTGAAAGCAGAACCAAGTACAGGGCAGGAGAAGATATTCATGTTCCCAAATTAGTATGAGAGGTCTGGGTTTTAAAAGTGCGGACTTCCCTTGCCAGCTCCCAGTGCCAGTTCCTGGGGTTGCAGGGTTTGGTATACCAGAAAGAGCCTGATTTTCAGAACTTGTTTCTGATGTGCCTGAAACTTGATGAAAACAAGCTCAGGATACATAACAACTGTGTCATAGTCAGACTCAAAACTTAGCTCTGATTTGGAGTCAAACCAAATTCTAGCATGCCCCAGGTATCATCTTGGCCACTGAACTAAGGGAGAAGGACCTAGCCAGCCTGCAGGTCCTACTAAGTCAGCAGGTCTCCCTGGGAAGACCCTCTGCAAGAGAAGAGGGTACAGGCTTGTGAAGGATTTCCTCTGGGTGTGGGGCAGGGCCAGCGGGTGGACAGATGGGGTGGGCACGAGGAGTAATGGGAAGAGGTTTTGTATATCTAAATATGAATGGGGATTGGGAAGCTTGGTCGAAGTAAACCAGAGGGCTTGCTTTCCTAGATCAATGGTCTCCAAACTTTTTTGATTGCACACCCCTATCAGTAAAAAATTTTTGAGCACGCACCCCCAATATATTTCACAGGACACTGAAAGCAAACAAATGAGTGAGGGCGCCACTGTCAACCCCTCCGCGTTGCGGAACTCCCACTCTTCCCTCAGGATACCTCGCGTACCGTATGTGACACGTGACTGTCTGACATATGGACCGAGTGAGGGCGCCAGTGTCAATCTGTATATTAAATATTAGTAACGCTTAATTTTTCATATTTTTTTAGATAAAAAATAAATATAAATAGAAGTTCTAATATTTTCTTCCCACACCCCAGTGGATCGTCTTGCGCACCCCCTGGGGTGCACGCACCCTACTTTGGAGACCACTGTCCCAGATAACAGGCAGGGAAGTGGGAGTGGGTGGGGTGGAGTTTTGAAGTTTTTGGGTGTTGATTGAGGAATCTGTTATTGTTTCTTAACTTGTGGGTTGTTTTCTGCTATTGTAGACAGCTCCATGCCTTTCTAAGTAGGGCAGGATATAAAGCTAAATAGTAATAACTGACCAAAAATTACTCCAAAAATCAGGCAGAGCATTCAGCAGTAAATACTCAAAATAAGTCTTTTTATCCTTTATTTTCCCCCTCTGTGATGGTCAGGAGTACAGGCAGAACTGAAACAAGCAGCATTCCACCAGGCAAGACTCAGGAGCCTGCCTCAGGGACAAATAACAATCCCATTGCAAAAAAAAAAAAAGATGGCACATTGCCCCTGGAGAGTCAACATTATCTTGGCTCTTGCTTAATTTGGATAACAAGTCAAATGTAACCTTGAGCTGATACAGTGTAAAATTCAAACCAATTTCTAATCATTTTCTAGATTCCTGGGATTAAAGTATCTGAGATTTCAGGCCATCTCTGAACCTGATACATCCTCTCAAAGGGGATTACTAATTTATTTCAAGATAGGGAGGGGAATGGGAATGTGGACAGCACATTATACAAACACTGTTCTTCCACACACTTTCTTACATGCACCTTTGGGAACCACTGCTTATATGCAAAACAGTTCATATTTACATGTAATTTCCTCTAGTATTGTGTTTGATTTTATTATAAATGGCAGAAGAGGCTGATTTAAAAATGGCAACATAATTAGTGTTTTCCCTCCACCTTCAAAATTAAATATAGTTCTATCAACACCCTTTGATGTTTTTAATCTTTTCTTGTGTAGAGCAAGTCCTTAGGCAACATTTGTTAGGCTGTTCCTTGCTTGTTTGAGGATTGATCCTACAAGGTGCTAAGCGCCTTCCACTGACTTCACAAAAGGTACTTAATCGCATGGTCTACAGTATTACTTAGGCTTCCTCTATAACAGGGAGATGGAGCTGTGACTAGGGAAGAGGATGAGGAACCAGGATTTGGGGTTTTGCTCATGGTTGTATCAAGAGGTTTTGTTGAATGAGCTTGGGTTTTCACCTCCCAAGTTTCCATCCCTACATTAGGGATCACAATATTTGCAAGCAGTCTGGGGGTTTCATCTTCAGCAGCATTTTGTATCATCTGGCATTGTGGTAATGTAGAAATTGTGCTCTCCATAACCTTTATGAATCAGGAATAGAATATCAAACAGAAAGATGACCTGATCCCAATCTATAACTACCTAAGCAAGAAAGTTTCTGGCATTGCAAGTTTCCTTAGCAGTTAAATTCATAATTAGATCCAATCAGTGGAAGTTATATGTTACATTAACACTGGATATACGGCACATTCTTTAACAGTGAGGATAATAAACCATTATATTGTAAGGACACTGGCCTGAAATCTTATACAGTAGGAAACTTGCTATTGATATTTATTGCTGAACTGGGAGGAGAGCAACCCAGAGCTGCTTCGGAACTCTAGGTGGACAGGAATTATATAGGGAAAGAAGCTTTCTGTTGCCATCCACGGGTAGGCATGGGGGAACAACTAAATGGGCCAGCCTGCATTTGCATTTCTGGTATGAACTTGTTTAGAACATTTGGATCAAAACACAGTGGAGTTGCAGGGTAATAAAACATTGTTGTCACCATCAGGTTATGACAGCACAACAGAATTGCAACAAATATGCCTGCCATGAAAGGTCAGCCTCACCACTATAACACTATAACAGGCTGATAAAGGTTGACTAGCAGAGCGTCGATAAAGTTAAAATGAAAAGGGTGGGGAATGGGGCTCTGCTTTTCTGGTTGTAATGTATCCCTGGTGGCCAAGATTTTGTTCAGAGTCCTACATATCACTGACCTCTTTCTGAAGACTGTATAAAGAGGTGATATAGGGGCATGTTTTACAAACAAGATGTGGCTTTCAATAAAGGCACAAAGAGCAGAAGCACAGATAAAAAACTCTGAGTCTCTCCATACCCTCCCCTCTGTCCC
Source organism: Crocodylus siamensis (assembly GCF_052110815.1). Classification (NCBI taxonomy): domain Eukaryota; kingdom Metazoa; phylum Chordata; order Crocodylia; family Crocodylidae; genus Crocodylus; species Crocodylus siamensis. The sequence goes on from NC_143395.1 coordinate 364,089,541, forward strand.
ACCCCCTCAATCAATAAAAGCTGTAATTGCTGCTGGGAGAGGGGCTAGAACAGACTAGACAGCCTTTCCTTTCAGGGCTGCAGGTAGACATATCTGAACTCAGTCCCAAACAGCAAGGAGAGTGTGGGGGTGCAGGAAAGGCGGGCAGTGGCTATTGTAGGAGCATGGTGCTTTGAATGCTTACAACTGTAAACAGATGACTGAATTTACCAACAGGAGTCTGAATAGATATAACCACATATATTGTTAATTAATTATTCCTGGCTCTTGTGAGTTCACTGGAGGGAAAGGGGGCACAGTATAAAGTTTTCTTTATTTGACAGTAGACTCTGTGCTTGTATTGGGATACTATAGTCTATCAGAGGTGCCCAGGGAGGTGCTGAGTGTTCCCAAGTAGTCCAGCAGCACCGCAAAGAGTTATTATTCATTAAAATTTCAGAGAGAACCCAGAGAAAATTGAATCAAGGCTGTTTTGTTTTCATAGATTCATAGACATTAGGGCTGGAAGGGACCTCGGAAGATTGAGTCCAGCCCCCCGCCCGAAGGGCAGGAAGTCAGCTGGGGTCATAGGATCCCAGCAACATAAGCATCCAAATGTCTCTTGAAGGCGTTCAATGTGGGTGCTTGAACCACCTCCGATGGCAGGCTGTTCCAGACCTTGCGGGCTCGGACAGTAAAGAAATTCTTCCTTATGTCCAGCCTGAAACTGTCTTGCAGTAGTTTATAACCATTTGACCTTGTCATCCCTTGGAGCGCTCTGGTGAACAATCGTTCCCCCAGATCCTGGTGAACACCCTGATAAACTTATAGGTGGCCATCAGATCGCCCCTGAGCCTGCACTTTTCCAGGCTAAAGAGCCCCATGGCTCTCAGCCTGTTGTAGTAAGGTCTGTTTTCCTGACCTCTGATCATGCGCATGGCTCTTCTCTGGACTCTCTCAAGCTTCTCCACATCCTTTTTGAATTTTGGAGCCCAAAACTGGATGCAGTACTCCAGCTGCGGCCTCACCAAGACCGAATACAATGGAAGAGTGATGCCCCGGGATTTACTTGAGAAGCATCTGTGGATGCAAACCAGCATTTTGCTCGCTTTACTAGCCTCAGCATTGCATTGCAGGCTCATGTTCCTCTTGTGGTCAGTCAGGACCCCCAAGTCCCTTTCATCCATAGTGTTAGCCAGCATAGCACTGCCAAGCCTATAAGGATGCTGCAGGTTTTTCCTCCCAAGGTGGAGAACCTTGCAATTTTCAGCATTAAACACCATCAGGTTCTCATCCGCCCATTTGCTGAGCCTGTCAAGGTCAGCCTGGATCAGCCTCCTGTCCTCAGGTGTGGATGCTTTACCCCAGAGTTTGGTATCATTGGCGAACTTGGTCAGTCCGCTTCTGACTCCAATGTCCACATCATTAATGAAGATGTTGAAAATACAGGTCCAAGGACAGAGCCTTGGGGGACCCCACTGGTCACAGGGCACCATGACAATTGACTTCCATCAACCACCACCCTCTAGGTCCGACCACGTCTGTTGTTGTCTGCTGACAAGATCATTGAAATAATATAACTTGCCAGAGGAGACATTTGAAATCTTAAAGCCAAGACCAATGTATTTCTTAGAGATATGAGATAGTTGAAGAGAAGCTCTTGGCTAAGTGCAGGAGTTCTGGGGTGAGGGTCTCTGCTCAGGGTTATTCAAGTGGTCAGATTATGACCCCATGGCAGACATTACATTTATTGTATAATGAATGCATTAATTGCATGATAAATGGCATTATGCCATATACACAAGATATTTAAGAAGCGATAAATTGTGAAACTATCACAAAGATGTTCATGTCACCACCCCAGACCTTGAAAAAGCAGGTATGTATCCTAGCATGGGGGAATCAGTTCTTCCATGCCAGGCTGTGGCTCACCTTTCAAGCTTCCAGGGGCAGGGAGCCCACACTGGGGGACCATGTCCAGGTGGCAGGCTCCCCATGCTGGCAGTTGTGCAGCTGGGATCAAAGGAATTTTGTCCTGATTCCAAGGCATCCTGCCTTGCAAGTCCACATGGCAGGACCATGATTTTTGTCAGATCAGGCATGAAATACCTCAGATCCTAATTGTACAATCATATTAAATGTCCACCAGGGGGCTATATGACCATTGTGGTGCCTTCAGCCATTTAAATCCAAGAATCAATTAATTCATATATGGCGGGGAAAGACAAGGGACTTTCCCACCTCCATTGTCAGGCTTTCCTTATCAGCTTTGTTATTTCCTTCAGGGTTATGTATGTTCAGCAGCACCCATGATGAACAAATGGAATGTGCTTACCCTAAACACTTTTGCCTGTACTTGAGAGTTATGTTAAAGAAAGCAGTTACTTCTACAGTTATCCATTCTCAAATCGCGATTATATTTATGGAGGATTAACAGCCAAATCAGAGAAGTATTTCCTGATTACAACAGAGTGACAGTCCATTTCCTAGTAGAGGAGTAGCTTTCTCTTCATTTCAAGTGCAGGTTGATTCTTGAACATGGTTTGGAAAGGGAAAAAAACACTTCCTGTCATGGGTGGATCTAGGATTTTTAAAAGCAGGGCGCAGGTGGTATGATGCATCATCTTATATAACCATAACACACATTTTTCTCCCACTAAAAGAAACTAGAAGCTTTTGGGGACCCACACTATAATATTCAATTTAAGATCAAAGAAAAAACACATGTAACTTTATTGAAATGTGTACTAATTTGATCGATTATATATTATGTTAAAAAAACACAATAAACTAGGCAAAAATGGACCAAATAGTCAGCAGATCTTGTGTCATTAGCCCTGCAGTTATTGTAGTTAAATGTCTGCATAAAACAAAATCTAGCCTTCTTGAGTATCTTGACAGTACTTCCCGTACTTTAGTGTCAGTCATTTCTATGCCTGAGTTAATATGACCATACCTGCATTAAGGTTTTTAGCTGGAGCTAAAAACAACCTGCAGGGTTGTGAAGTAGAAAAGAGACATTACCAGGAATGGCTAGGAGACAGCAACATTGCAGAAGAAAAGAGAGTTCAAGTAGTGGAACATCAAGACTATTAACAAGGAAAGAGGGTCGCTAACACCTATGGTATGAAGAGACAGTTAGCAGGAATCAGGTAGATGGTTATGAGCCATGAAATCAAGTGACTCCATCACTGCTGCCTAAGTAGAATTGCCACTGCTTCTCCCAGGCTGTTGGTTTTAAAGTTTGTGTAGAGCAGAAATCAAAGAAGGGGGATGATGCGACTGCACTCCTGCTTTCCCCCTGGTTCTGCCCCTGCTTCTGTGTAACTTCAGCAGATAGGAGTGAACACATGAGGAGCAACCAGCAAAGGCAAGGTCTTCTTCCTAGTATCTTCTGTACGTATGTTAACCTAAAACGTTTCAGGTATTGGCAGGGCATTGGCAGTGTCCTTGGCTGCCCTGCTCCTTACCCAAGGCCTCTTGTTTTGTTTTGTTTAGCTTTTACCCAGAGGTTCCTAGCCTGCAAACGCAGGGGTTTGGCCCTGATGGCCTAGAAGGCTCCTTCCAGTCTTGCATTCCTATACTGGTTTTTTTCACTTTTAATAGAACCTGGGGGAGAAGACAGATGATGAAAAGTGTATATCTATCTAATTGATATTTATATCTGTTGAAGCATTTTAAGCATCAGCAATGACTGCAGCTTTTTTCCTCTTTGGCTATTATAAGCTGATAATTTTATGGAAGTCTAATACATGCTATATCTAAGGAAGGGGTGATTTATTTCCATCGAGTACACTTGTTCTATTATATATTGATTTTCTGTTTGGTTAACAATTTAACTTTAAAATTATACAATGGCCATCTTAATCCTGTGAGAACAGTAAAATAAAAAAACCCATAATAAGGCAGAAGATGGTTGCTGACCTACAGCTGGTATATCTTTTCTTTATTTGAGGCTCTACTTAAGTGCCATGCTTAGCAGCTTCTGAACAGTTTCTTTTAGCAGCAAGCTAATTAAATGCCAGTTGGTTATTTTTGACATATTTATTGAGCATGAAAAAGAGATGTGTCTCTGACATTTTTCCTCTGTAAATATGTTTTAAATAAGCAATTGGTATTTAATTACCATACTGTAAAATAATGAGAAATAGATACATTTTTAGATGGCCTAAGACAGCTGGTTTATGATAATTAGATAACAACTGATGGTATTTAGACTCAAACCCTGGAAGATCAGGAGCCTCACAACTCATGATGGCATTTTTGCTGCCACAGACATTACTTTCTGGACTGGTTTGAGCTGATGCAGTTAGCTGTCAGGATGGGGAACACAGAGAGAAAAGCAGACAAGGAGGAGGCAGAAACAAGGTATCTACTATTGCGTTGTATGATCCTTTATTTCCACCAGAGCCAAGTGACTTTTTATATTTCTCTTTCTCGCCCTCCTGAAAGGCTGTGGTCTGGTCACACTGGAAAGCCATATTGAATAAAATACAGTTTGTGCCTAAAAATCTCAGTTTTGCAAATCCAAAAGAAACTGCTTGCATTTCACTTTGCACTGATATCAGTGGGAGCTGCACCCCAATTTCTGAGAGTAGGACCAGGCCTATCAAGTTTGACTTTTTTCTTGGTGTTTAGGGAAAAGGATGGACCAGCATCACTGAGGCCTTCAGATGCAGTGGAATAGCTGGTGGAGGAAACATAAATAGATACCTTTAAGTCCTGGAGCACAGCCACCATACTGTAACCATTGGTGTGCTGGTGCAGGAAACATTGATAGATACCTGTAAGTCCTGGAGCACAACCACCCACTCCTGCTGGCATGCTCTGAACCTGGAACTACACTGATGGGTCACTCTGGGGTCATCCTGTTGGCTGCTCTCAAGACTGTCAGAGACTCAGGTGTTAAGAGTAGCCATAGGTAGGGTGACTATATTTCCCAGTTTAGCGAGGACTGTCCTGGATTTTGTAGGCCATCCCAGCGTCCCAGCCAGTTGGTGAGAATGAAGCAAAAGTCCCAGATTTTAACCACCCTGCCCACACATCCCTGGCTTAGGTCCTCCTGAGCAGGCTGGAGGCAAGGCACGGGCTGGGCTGAGTGAGCACAGCTTCTCCTGCCTGGGATGGGGATTGGCTGGGGTGAGCCCAGCTGTGAAAAGGTGGTTTGGGCTGTGGCTCAGGCATCTGCATGGGGTGAGCTGGGATGACAGAGGCCTGCACCCAGTCTCCATCCCCTGCTTGCTGAGGCTGGACCCAGCTGGGATCAACCTCTATGCAGCCCCTACTCTGGCTGCACCGGCCCGCGCTGCGCAGCCACATGTCTTCTGCCTGTTGTCTTGTGCCCTGCCACTGCCAAGGCCTGGGCTGCATATGGTGGCCCTGTGAGGCTGCTGGTGGGGGGATGTACTGTGTGTCTGCATAGTGTAGGCTGGTATAACCCATGGGGGGGTGGGGCAGGGCACGGCACACAGAAATTGCTCCCAGTTAGGTCCAGCCTCTGTGTGTGGAGGGTGGAGGCTGTTGGCCTCCATGCTATTCTGCCTGGCCCTGCTTCCCCACCAAGGCTCCTGGGAGTCACGGGGTCAGGGCTGTTTTTGTGCATATGTATGCAACCATGTGAGGAGGAGAGTGTGGGGCATGGTGTGTGTGTGTGCGCGTATGCATGCATGTATGTGTGCTTCCTGCAACATGCACGGGTACTTGCATGCACAACCCCCATCCCAGATTTCCTCACCCTGTCCTAAATTTCCCTAAAAGGATTATGGTCACCCTAGCCATAGGGGATGCCTCAGACCATTTTGGCTTTCATATTTCTGGGTCTGGAACACATGAGTGGGACTCGGTGGGTAGGACATGCTGTCTCAACTATAACAAATCATCATTGTAATGCAGAAATGTCTTAGAGATATAACAGAACTAAAGGATTTGCCTTCATTAAAAAAAACCCAAAAAATAAAAATAAGCCCACACATACTGTACTGAGGTTGATATTCTTCCAGCCTTCCTTATTGAAGATGCAAGTTAGTGAATTTCACCTTGATGTAGCAAGTCAGTCCACCCTACCTGGTTGCAGGCTTCTAACCAGGAAGGCATATGGAAGTCTTTCTGACTTAGCTCTTGTATACACCAGAGAGAATTATAGTGGGATATCTGACTTAGATGTATTACTAGGTCTGTGGTTCTCTACCTTTTTGGAGACAGGGTACTCCTCCCCAACATTTGTGAATTTGGAGGAACCCTCAGTTGTTAAGCACTGTTGGTTCTGCCTTAACTTACCTCAGTGGTAGTCAACTGATACCACTGTTGCCACTGCCAGGTAAAAATGCACCTTCTGCACATCCAGTCCTGGAAGGGCTGCAGCACATGCATGCTCTTTTCAAACCTAATTAGTTTTCTCAGATAACCCTAAAGAAGGCAGGAGAGCCAGCTTGTGCTGCAGCCTTTCCTACTCTGACCCTGCATGGCATCTCCCAGAAACAGAGGTGCATGGGGAAGGTGGAACTGTCCTCTGCATGCCTGTTTCTGGGAGGAGCATCTCAAGGGAGAGAAGTGGGGGTCTGGACCAAGAAGGGCTGTGGTGCAAGCTCTCCTGCCTGCCTTAGGGTTATCAGCAGGGATCTGGGTTTTCTGTTTCCCATGGGAAAATGGAAAAAAATGTGGATTTCCCCTTTTGCCCAAGAAAAACGTGGGGAGGAACACATGGATTTTTCACTTTTGCAAAGAGCTCTCTGCAGTTTGGCAGAGTTCCAGCTTGCAAAAGTCTAGGGGGAATGGGAGGAGGGCAGTTGGACAGGGGGCACCATGTGCATGTATATTCACATGGGTGCCAGGCATTCTGGAGAGCACTTCCCACAGGTAAGTTTGGTGGGGGCAATGGGGGATTGAGGCCCCCATAGGGAGGGAGAGAATGGGTTGGGCAGGGCTGGGGTCGGGGCTGCAGCTGGGTGGTGCTTGGGGCTGGAATCTGCAGCCACAGGCCCCTGGTGGGGAGCGGGACAGGACTATGGGTGGCTCATCTACGGGGTGGGGGTGCGAGCTCAAGCCCACAGTGGGCAGCTTGCAAATACCCCTACCCCGTGCACAGATCTGGGGCCATGTATCCCTGTCCCCCCCAGGAGTGTGTGCAGCAGTGTGACACTATGCCCTCCCCCCCACCCATGTCCAGAGTGGGCACCCCATACCCCCACCATAGGCTCCACTCTAGCTATGCTGCCTGTGGTGGTGGGGAGCCAGGCTCTGTGCTACTCTCTCCTGCAGCAGCTGCCACCTCCTGCAGGCAGCAGCCAGGGCTCAGCTGCTGCTATGGGGAGCAGGGACTGCAGACCCGGGTCCCTGGCGCTGTAGCCCTGGCAGCTAGGGGTCCCCTCTGGCAGGGCGGGGGGTGGGGTAGGGGGCTGTGGGATGGGAGTGAGGGACAGTGGGAAGGCTGGGGACTGTGGCTTGGGAGTGGGCAGCCTGGACCTGCATTCTGTGAGCTAAGGGGGCAGGGGGAACCCTGGTTTTCCACGATAAAACCCCCCCAAATCAAATACCAAAATGTATAGGTATTTAGAATGTATTTTATTGTAGTGTTTGAGGCACTGGTAGGCTTCCAAATTGCTTTAGAATTGTAAATATATCAATAAAACATTATGTTGATGCGCATATATATATATATATATATATATAGGCATTTTGTTTTAATTGCAGATTTTGGGGTTTTTATCAGAGAATTTGTGATTCTTATCAGAGAAAACCAGGATCCCTGAGGCAGGAGTGTACATATGCTGCAGCCCTTCCTGGTGCACAGGGCATTTTTACCTGCTGCCCACAGTGGTGTGCTGTGGCATACCTGAGAGTGTTTCAGTGCACTGTGGGGTGCCATGGGGGCCTCGCTGAAAACCACTCTTCTGCATAAATACATCCTTACAGTAGTCCGTGATTCATTTATAAGAACTGCTAATATCTTGGCCAGCCAGAATATCCCAGCTGATAGAATAATAGAATTTCTGCACTATGGGTAGCAGTGGCTACCAGTAGTAACTGGTCCAAATGTAGTTGCCATTTTTGCACCCTTTCAAAACTGGCATGTGGGAACAGTGCCCTGGTTGCCTACTCCTTTACCTCAGGTCATTTTTTTTCTGCCTGCCTAAAATGTGCCCCTATAGTTTCAAGTGAGGTCGGCATTCTTCACTTTCCCTCTTAAAAAAGAAAAGAAAAGATGTGTAATGGCACTGCAACATGACTGCATCATTCCATCTCAGTGACAGCTGCATATTACCAGTGGATTAACAACTCCTGCAAGTATTACTTAACATTTATAAAATGCTTTATATCTTCAAAGTACTGACTAATCATCATTAAGAGATTACGGCAAAAAATATTAAGCTTTGGTGCCTACAGCACTGAGATCCATATTGTAGCTTCAAAGTACACAAAACCTGATTTTCAGATGACCAGAGCACCCAAAGAATCAGTCTTTGAGCACTGGACTGGCCTATGGTTGGGTCCTTCATATGGATTTGAAAGTTTAACTTTAGGTACCTGTGTTTGAAAACATTGGTTCAAGTCTTTATTGTGTGCCTCCAGCAAATTGAGCTGTATTTTACACAGGGGGAAACCAAGGCACAAAGAAGTTAAGGGAGTTCTCTCAGATCATATAGTGAATTAGTGACAACATTTTCTCCCAGCACGATGTAAGTGTCTCTTATCTTCTGGTTTCGACTACATGCCGACAGAAAACTCCATCACTAGATGTATTCAGGAAGAATTTGGATAAACATCGGTCAGCGGTGATCTAGAATTATGATCTCTGCCATATCATGGGTTTGGACATTTCCCATGCTTCTGGACTTTGCTGGTTATCACATGGGGTTGGGATGGAATCTTACCACCCTCCTACCCCACGTTGCTGCATGTCAAGGTTTTATTTCATCTTCCTCAGAAGCATTAAATATTGGCTGCAGCCAATGCAGGGGACCTTGACCAGGGTGTGCTTATCCTTTTGCTGGGAATTAAACCCAGACATTCCTGGCTTGAGGGTATTGCCCTTTTGCTCAAAGTCAGACTAATTGCCGTGATTGGGGTCAGGAAGGAATTTTCCCTTATGGTCAAATCGGTACAACTGTGTGGATTTTTGCTTTCCTTGGATCTTTCTCCAGTCTATTTTAACAACCCTTGCAACAGCAGGACACTGACTGCCACTTCCCCCTTACTTTACCTGTGTGACAAGTTAGGGTGCTATGCCTTGCAATTGTGCAATTATGTAATGTAATAGTAATAGGTTAGGAAAGATTTGTATGAGATGGCTTGGATACGGATGATCCTGTTTCAGGCAGGGGGTTGGAATAGATGACCTCCAGAGGTCACTTCCAACCCTTCTTTTCTATGATTCTAAGCTGCTCACGTATCATAGTTATGCACGAAGTAAAAACATATTAGATAGGACTGAGATTGATTGTAACTAACATTTAATCTGTCACTTCCCTGTAAATTGTTTCTTGACTTCTACAAAACATCTGCATAAAAAAAAAAAAGACCTGAAAGGCTGGTTTCAGGTTCAATTATTTTTCCCTGCAAGTGAGTCAAGAAGAGGTTTACCTTTCTCTAACATCTGCATCTTCAATCTGACTTCTCTGGCTAAAGGGGATGGGTTGGCTTCTGGCAACTCAGAGTTACTTCAGCTTAAGCAATAAAGAGAACTATGTTGCTGCTGGATTTATTGGTGAATCAAGATGGTTTTAATCATTGGCTCACTATTAAAAATACATTAAAGGTTTGAAAAATTAAGAGAGAGCTCACAACCTCAGTTTGCTAAGGTTTCCAGTTTAACTGCAATGCTAAATTGTCTGCAATTGCCCTGCAAGGCTTTTGGAGAGATTAAGCTGGTTCAGATCTGTTTCCGATAGTGCCTTCATCTTGTACTAACAGCCTAAAAGGAAATTCTGTCTTTGTAATCAGTTATTTACAAGCCTGTAGTTACGCTTACACAACCTTGCATGACCTTAGCTTTCTTGAGTCTTCTTTTGAAATACTTTCTGCTACACAAGAAATCCAGTAAAAGTTTCATTCATTTTAAAGCTATATTATTTCCTGGCTGATTTACACTGTCCTGAGTTTCCAGGCTGACATTACAATTGGAAGAATAATTCCAGTGAGGCTGTAAAGGGGTATTCGGTGAAATGACTTAGAATTACCACAAGCATTTATATCTATTTTCTTGAGACACCTTAAATTTTAAGCTAGGTGAAGAACATAAATTGCCTGCAAGTATACATACTTCAGCATGCCTCACAGCCACATGGCTGCCCTGGTTGTGTGCACATTTCTACATTGATGAGTGCCTTTGGAAAATACATCTGAGGTGTTCACTCTCAAGCACCCATGCTTTAAGAGTTTTAAACTCATGTGTGTATACCCTGGAACAAGTATATTTAGATGGGATGGGAAATGGCTTCGTACAATAAAGGGATGGAAATACCCAAGGCCATTCCCCAGAATCGGTGCATGGATGAAATTAAACAAATCTGACTGCTATTTATAAGTAGGACTTTGAGACACACCTCCTTGGTATATACAACTAATATGTGGGAATACGGTGGAAAAAAATATTAAATTTAAACTTGACACCCAAGGCAGCAACCTTTAAGACAGCCTAATTTTTCTAAAGCCTTGGACAAACCTGATGTAGGCTAGAAAGTACAAGACTGATAAGCTGGTATTTACTTACCTTGATTATCTGCTACCTCAGGCTAAATCATTACCCTCTGGTGATTTGAAGCCCCAGGGGCTTCTTCATTATAGAAGACCTCCATCTAGCCAGAGAGCATAAATAATACTATGTAACTTGTGTAGCCAATCACACCTAATTAATATGGCTTGCATTTTGAATAATGGCCCTGAACAACTTGTGATCAAGGCACAGAGTGAATACAAAAAGTTAATTGACTAAATACAACAGAATCCTGCTTGCAGACATTCTGGAAGTGGGGAGAAATGAGGATAAGTTCACTTGAATGATTTTTTTTTTGCTGCCAATTATTCACTCAGTGCTATTTAAAGCTTTTTTTGCTGTAGGTTGGCAGCCTGCTGGAAGGTTAGTTCTGTTAGATGGAGAACTCCAGAGTTTAAATTATGGGGGAGCTCTGGGGTAGGCTGAGCCCCCCCATAAGAGATGAGAGCCCCTCATAAGAGACTAAGCAGCTCTTATGAGCAGTAGCGGCGGTGGTGGCAGCAGTGGCTCTGTCCAGCTTCCAGCTGCCACCACCGTAGAACCCCTGCAAGAGTCAGAGTATAATTCGAACCCTGGAGAACCCTCTGCTTTATCCAGCAAGGAGTTGATTTTGTGCTGCCTTTGTGCTGAAGTGTAACTGTGCAGTTGTGCTCCCTGGAGGGTGGCAGCACAGGGGAAGAAGCCATTGCTGTGCTACCAGCTGCAGCATGAGGGCAGCTACTATTTTTGCATCCCCCGAAGTCACATCCTGGGTCTGGTGCCCCAGTCCCCCCCTAATTACACTCTGCCCCCCCCCTTAATTACACTACTATCTATCTGGATCAGTGAAGGAGCACTATATCCGGAAGCATACTTTGGAGTAATTCTTTTCCACTGTGGCTTTCCTTACAACTGTATTTTCCCTCCTTCCCAACTTTTTTGCCTATATCTCCCTAACCCTAACACCCTTCACATTTCTTCAGACTCCCCTTTTTCCCTGCAAGCATTAACACCCTTCACTTGTTCTAAAGGCCTCAGCACAGTTCTGCTGTTCATACAGCCTAATCACTCACTGCACCAATGCCCCATCTTGTTTGCCAGTGATGACAGTCTATAAATGCCGAAGTGCATCTCCTGAAGCTCCCCTCCCTTAGGTAACCTTCAAAGTCATTCCCCATTTCTTTAGAAGTGGCTCTTCAGGAAATGCTCCAAAATGTCTTTAGTTATTTTTGTGTAGGTTTACCATACATCCGGGTTTTCCCGGACATGTCCTCTTTTTGAGTCCTCCCATCTCCGTTCAAGCAGTTTTTTGATGTCCAGGATATTGCTCTGCCTTTGCTCATCATGGACGTTTTCCTTGGCACTTTCTGGCTTGCCCCAGCAAGAAGCTGCTTAAGGCTGGGGGGAGCAGAGGGACAGGCATCATGCGCATCTGCTTGCAAGCCCTGGCAGCTGCAGGCAGGTGAGGCCAGGGTTGTGGGAGGGTATGGGGGGGGTGTACATGTGCACTTGATGGGGGCCTGCTGGCACTGGGGCTGCAGCAAGGCGGACAGGTGGGGTAGGTGCCTACCTCTCCAATGGGGAAGGGGTTGGAGGCGAGGTGTTCGGGAGCAGCGGGGAGCTGCAAGCACTGGCAGGACTGGGGAGCGGGAGCAGGGGGCTGTGGGTTGGGAGTGACAGGCACCAGCCTGTCTGGAGGGTGAGGTACTGTGGGTCAGGAGTGAGGGACAGCAACAGGGCTGGAGGGGATGTGGCTTGGGAGTGAGGGGCAGGGCACAGGCACATCACAGCCCACCTCCATAATCATATAACTGTTCCCCCTCCCCCCCCCCCCACACACAGGTATCCTCTTTTTGAAACTGGAAATATGGTAAGTCTACTTTTGTGCAGACCCATTTTCAATTAAATGGTTGCTCAGCTTTGTTGCACATGAGTCTTGGCTAAGTGACCAACTGTCTTAATGGTACAGTCCGTGTCCTTCTCACTTGCCTGTGCCCATATTGTTGCCTTTGCCTCCCTCTTGAATTCTCTGAAATCAGTCTGGAAATTTAAAGGGGAAAGAGAACAGGTTATCTTACCTCCAAGTTGAGGCACATGATGCACTGTTGCAAAAGATTTTTGCAAATAATATTTAGACTTTGGTTGTAGTAGGCCTACCATATTTCCAGTTCTAAAAAAAGAGAACACCTACTGGGGGGACACCTCACTCCCAAACTACAGCCCCCCCATCTCTGCTGCTGCCCCTCACTCCTGACCCACAGTCCCTTGCTCCCCTGGGTTGTGCTGGTGACCTTAAGTCCCAACCTGCAGCCCCCTGACCCTGCCAGTGTCCCTCACTCCTGACCTGCAGCCCCCTGTCCCTGCCAGTGCCCTGCAGTCCTGTCCCACAGCCCCCCCAGCAGTCCTGTATTTTTACTTCCAAGCCACAACCCCCCCCAGCCCTGTTGGTGCCCCTCACTCCTGACCTACAGCCCCCTGCTCCCCCTAGTCATGCTGTAGGGGACCCCAGCTGCCCCTTTCCCAACTGAGTTGGAGCACAGTGATTTTGATTCATGTGGGTGGCAGCAGAGTGAGTCCAGCCCCAGTGTGGGCTGGAGGGGGGAGGAGGGGAGACCTGTGGCACCCCCTGCCTTGGGCTGGGGCTCCCATGCCACGCCAGATGGCCTGGTCACGGCACCCCGCATCCTCTTCCCTCTCTCCCTAGGCAGTTTCTCCTGGCCACCCCACCCCTGCTAACACTGGCAACAGCATCTGTGATGGCACTGGCACCAGCCATGGAGTTCCCTGCTGCCCTCAAAGAGCCCCCCACCCCCTTCCCCTGCAGGAGGGGCAGATACTTCCCCCTGCCCTACGTGCCCTGCTGTAGCCCCAGCCCTCCAACCCCCGACCCCCAAAAACTTACCTGCAGTGCACACAGACGCACGTGATGCTCCCTGGCTCCAAATCACCTTCCCCCTGCTCCCACCAGCGAAGCAAAGCAAAATCCTGGACATTTGTTCAGATTTCAAAAAATGCTCGTACAGAGATCAGAGGACTCATCTGGGAAAACCTGGATGTATGATAACCCTAGTTGTAGTCATAGTTTGTGTATATCATAAAGGGATGTGGGAGTCTTGGTTGGATTTGCTTTTGGACAATTCAAAAGGTTTCTTCGTATATGCTAAAATTTCAGACCTGGAATTGAGCATTATCTCCTGGTTAAATTTACTATAATCCAGGAGCAGAGCTTGATCAAATTCAATAGGTACCACTGAGGAGGTGAAACCTAAAGCCCCATGACCCAAGCTTGGCAAACACAAGTGTAGAATATGCTTATTCTTGGCCATGGAGTTGCAACTGGCAGTGATTGCAGGTTCTAACATGCTATCCTGCACCGTGATCTGATTGATGAGCAGTTGCAATGGTGGGATGGTTATTTTTATAACTTGTACTTCCCACTGAAACATGAAAATGGCTGTAATCTGCTGTAATTTTATACAAATTAGTTATATAAATGTTCCAGGCTCCCAATCTATAATAATAATAATAATAGGCTTATTCTGTCTGTCCAGAGCACTCTGATTGGTTGTCTTGGCAGCCAATCACAATGCTTACTGAAATAACCAGAGTGCTCCGGACAGACAGTGCTCTGGACAGAGAGAATAAGTGTGTTATTATTGTAGATCCTGAGGCATTTCAAACAGATATGCAGATTAGCTAGTCAGAGCTAGAATGAAGCACCGGGACCCCCTGCCATGGCATGGGCTGGCTCTGCCAAAGGGGGAAAAAACTCCCCAGAGAGAACAGCGAGAGGCCTGATCCTTTTGTTCCCCCTGGAGCCTACCTGCCTCTCCCATGGCTGGGGGTCAAGCTGCCAGCAGGCCCTCTGCAGTGGCAGTGCCCCCCCTGGACTGCTTGAGCAGGATGCCAGGGGTTAGGTGTTGCCTTAGCGGGGCCCTATGGCCATGGAGGGAAGCACCAGGGCTCCCGCAGCTCAGGGGCTGTGCAGCCCACCAGCAGCTTGCTTTTTGGCTGTGGGAGATGCAGACAGAATCCAGGAGAAAGAAAAAAAAAGGTCCGACCCCTTGCTGCTTTGCCCTGCCCTCCCTGTCGTCCATCCCCTCCTACCCCAGCAGAGCTACTGCTGGGTCACACAGCCCCTGAGCTGTGGGGAGGCCTGGTGCTCCCTTCCATGGTGCTGGTGCCCCCAGGGGTTCCCAAGTGGGGTACTAGCTGCACAGATGCAGCCCCAGCTCACAAACAGCACCTGCCAGATCCAAGCTGCTGGGAAGCTCCAGCTTGTTGGCCTTCCAGTGCCCCATAGACCATGCCTTCCTGCCACCTGGGACCACCTGGGAACAGGCTGGCTGCCCTAGGAAGGCAGCAAGAGGGCAGCTGGAGAAGGTGGTGCAGTGCACGGGGCACTGATAGCCTGCCAAACCCAAGCTTTATTGAGCACATGTAGTTTTCCAATTCCCCAAGTACCATCCTTGCTGCCTTCTCCAGATAGGGCCGTTGTACACGTGAGGAATATCGCTGTAATTTGTTTCATAGCAAACTAAAATACATGGGATGTGCTTACTTTCCATTTAAATGGAAATACGTTGCTGAACATGTACACTGTTACAAAATTTGATTGTAACATGCCACTGAATGTGTACACTGTTATACAATTAAATCATTAAAAAGGGCAATTAAACCACTAAAAGGGGCAATTTCCTCATGTATACAAGGGCCCTCTTATTCTGTGACTATGAACAAGTCACAAGGTCAGACTTTAGACAGAACATGTATTTATTTTCCTAAGCCTGTGTTTACATGGACAGCTTTATGTAGCCTTGTCGAGGGTGAGAAGTTTTGATTCTGTTAAAATATTCAGCCAAAGGATAACTAAAAATCCTGTATTTAAAGAAACACTTTTGCAATAAAAATTTAATCGGAAATGTTTTGCGAGTTTCAGCTAGTGTTTCTAATACAACCCTCAACTGGGTTAAATCTGTGGGTTTTTAACATAAAGATAATGGACAAAGGCTTCAACCCTGCAAAAAATCTCTGAACTTAATTTCATCTGAAGCCCGTGAGACATCCCAGCAAGTTTATGATGCAATTTGTGAGCTTAGTTCAGCACCTATGCATTAGCTGGTTGTGGGTCTGCAAAGCTAAAGCCCATGGTATTGGTATCATATATAATATCATCCTGCTACTTCCATTTTAAACTCCCATTTCAACAAAGCTTGAAGGTGACCTTAACCTTGCTCCTGCCCTAGCAGGAATATGTAATATCCATTGTGGTGTTTGTTTACTTGGTTTTCACACTTATTACTCTGCTTATTTTCCACATGGCCATCTTCTATGCTGGAGAAACGTTTTCATTTTCTGATGAGGTGGTGATGCACTCTGCTCAAGTACAGCTACCTCACAGTTTATCTGTAGTGTTTATTTGTTCTCTAGACAGCGAGGGGTTACCCATTTGATGTTATGCTTTTTGGTCTTGTTTGCGCTCTGCTGTGTCTGTGACTGGCTTTTCATTTCAATTGACAGCCTGGTGCCAAGGTGAGGATGAGCTTATCCTTTACAGACCAGGCCTGGCACTTAGGGGACCTGGATTCTAGTTCCAGTCTGCCAGTAATTTCAATGAATCACCTAGCCCCTCTGTAGGTTTACCCACATTTACAAGCAGGATAGCAGCAAATCGGGGTGGAGGGGGTGGGGGGTAGAGTCCCTAGCAAGATGAAAATGAAAAATTGTGTCCTGGGCAAATCCTGAATATTTTGTTTGACTTAAAACAAAAAGTGCGTTTGGGGGTTACTTAACCCCTTCTCCACTGTTTTCATACTTTAATAGTGAAATTTGAAACCAAAATTTTTCAAAGCAAAAAAAAATCAGTGTTTCAACTTGTCCAAAAAGGTCAATTGATGGCTGAAACTGGTCACCAAATGTGACTTGAATTTGTGAAGGGCTCTGATTCCCTGAAAACCAAATCATCAAGAATAAACACGTTGCTGTTCAATGTGTTTATTAACAGTTTGGATGCTGGTATATAAAGCTTCTTTTGCAAGCTAGCAGATGTCACACAACTGGGAAGGATTGCAAATAGATTGGCAGATGCACAATTCAGAAGGATCTCAACAGTTTGGAAAGTTAGGCTAGATTTAGGAGGAAGAAGTTCAATGTGGACAAATGCAAGGTGCTGTACCTCAGGAGTAATAATTGAAAATACAAATATAAAATGGGGAACACCTGGCTGGATGGCAGCACCATAGAAAATGACTTGGGAGTCTTGGGAGAGCACAGACTCAGTATGAGTCTACAGTGCGATGGAGCCACATAAAATGCCGATGCATCCCAAAACTGCATCAATAGATGCATTAGATACAAGACACAGGAGGTGATAGTGCTTCTCTACTTGGCATTGGCTACGCCTCATCTGAAGGACGTGGAGAAGTTGGAAAGAGTCCAGAGGTGGGCAACAATGATGATAAAGGGCTTGGAAAGCAAGTCATATGAGAGGCTAAAGGAACTAGGCATATTCAGCTTGCAAAAAGGGTGCTTAAGAGGGGACATGATAGCAATCTTAAAATACTTGAATGGCCACCATAAGGAAGAGGGAAACACCTGTTCTCTTTTGCTACAGAGAGGAGGATGTGCACAATGGCTGGAAGTTGCAGCAAAGTAAGTTTAGATTGGCTATCCAGAAGAACGTCTTCACTGTTAGAACACTGAGGCAGTGGAATAGATTATCTCGGGAAGTTGTGAACTCTTCATTACTGGAGGTGTTCAAGAAGAGTTTGGACAGCCACTGGTTGGGGATGATCTAGGTGCAGCTATGCCCGTCCTCTACGATAGGTTTCCCATGCTCCTGGTCTTTGGTGGTTGTCCCCACATCTCCTCTCTCTGTTATATGTGTCGGGGTGTTTTTAAATATTCCTTAGAGGCATTCAGTCTTGGCTAGAGCCAGGACTGGGGACTTTGACTGGAGTGTGCCAATGCTCTTACTGGGACCAAAGCCAGAGGTTTCTTGGCAAGAGGGTCTTGCCCCTCCATACAGGGTCATACTGATTGGCATATTTGGAGTCAGGAAGGAATTTTACCCCATGGTCAGATTGGTATGGACTTGGTTGCCCTCTACCCAGATCTCATGAGCATATATTGACATTTATTTAATAGAAACAGAACACTGGCTGACATGGTTGCTCTGCTTCACCTGTGGCAAGTTAGGGTGTTAGGTCCGTGTTGTGTCTGGTTGATGGTAGTCTTGTGTGGAGTTTAGATTATGGTTTGTATCGGATGGTTTGGATAGGGATGACCCTTCTTTGGCAGAGACTTGGACTAGAATAGATAATCTCTGTAGGTCCCTTCTAGCCCAACTTCTCTATGAAACAGATAACCAACTCTCCCAGCTCTATGCAACCCTTTCCTATTTACCCTTTCCTAATTCCGTGGGGTGATGTGAGGATAAATCCATTAACATTTGGTGAGATGCAGAAGTGTGTCTAAATAAACAAACTGCTTCAAGTTGTATACCAGGCAAGCATTAGGCAGCTCATCTAAAGCAGCAGGACATTCTTTTCCCCTTCAGATGGAAATCTTGGGTAGAATATATGTTTCAAGCACTAAGCCAACATTTTGAGTGAGGCTTTTAGCTGCAGATGCCCTATTGTTATGATTTGGAAGCTTTCCTGTACCTCTGAAACTTTATCTTTTGTTCATATTCCTTCCACCGGGCCTGAATCTGTCTGGTAAATAATTCCTATAAAGAGTATTTAGATTTAGCCATGGGTTTCTATTCACATCAATGGGTGACGACAGCTAAATTTCTCTGCTTCTGAAGCTCCTATCTTTTATCTGGTGATTGTTTTTATTGTTGGACTCAGTCTATCAATAGCTGAACTGATTGCACTGGACAATCTGTTGATTAAATGATTGCAATTCCTTTTGAATTATCTTAATTGCAAATAAGGATCCCAAAGCTGCATTGACGTTAATGACATTTTATTTCAATGGGGACAAGAACAGACTAAAATCAAGTTAGTATAAGGCAGTCAAGAAAAATCTTTTGCTTCAAAATTTTTTAATAGCAGGTAACTGGTAGAATGAGGAACAATGGGAAGGAAGTAGAAGTACCAAGCAAAGAAAGTACTGACAGGCTGTGAACAGAAATAAAAATGGAACAATCTGATAAGGTGTTTAATGCTTTGCCATTCAAGTGCTTAGTTTCCAGATCAAACACCTAACACAGCAAAAGAAGATATGCTAGGAAATCACTCACATTTATAGCTAGGTCCAAAGGAAAACTTCAGGTTACATCACTCTCAAATGCTGGCAAAGTTTGGGTGTAATTTCACATCCATTTAACAGCTCGCTTCTCCAGGTGAGGAGCATTAAGACAACTAACCATCCCTCAAAAAACCCCCACACAGCATCACCTAGACAGACACCTTTGATCTCCTAAAGCAAGGGTTGGCAATGTTTTCAGGCTGCCAGCTGGATTAACCCAGTTTGAGTCAGAGGAAGGCTGGCATGCAGTGAGCAGGCACTAGAACCCAGCCACTACTTTTTCCTGAAGCATGGGGAGAGCGAATACAGCCAGCACTTTGCCCTGCAGCAACAGAGGGACTTTGGCTGCAGTCACTTTCCCCTGCAGCCATGGGGATGAGCGCCAGCTGTGGATACTAAGCCATGGCACTTACCCTGTGAAGCGGCTAGAAAAAGCAGCAGTAGCTAGGTCCTAATGCTGGACCACTGCATGCCTGGCCTGAACTGGGTTAATCCAGCTGCTGAAGCCCCACATCCGCAGACCAAATCAAATGGCTCCACAGACTGTGGCCCACAGGTTGCTGTCCTAAAGAAAACCTCACTACCTCAGACTGAAACTGCATTTCTTTGACATGTGTATTCTCCTTCTTTCCCTCGCTAATGGGACTCACCTCACAGGCATTTAGAGGACAAAAATCTCTTGGTGGTTCTTAAATGCAGGGCCTTTCATTTTTTTTCTCTCTCTTTTTCTCTGAGTAAATATAAAATAATACTCACAAGGGGGTGCCAGATTCAGAGCTGTGAATCAAGCCACTGCATCGGTTATTGACCCCTATCCTACGATAGACATATTAAGCTTTGTCACCCTGCTGCAGGTCAGACGAGCAGTGCCAGAAAATAAAGACCAGTGTCTTGTTGTCACTCCTTTGTTGCAGGCGTTTATTAGCTGCTCTGTTTATTCACAGATCAGGTATAAAATGAGCAGTGTAACAGTTTCTTTTGTCCCATGAAAAATTTCAAGAGCTAAAGAAATGTTCTTGTTCTCCTTCAGGATGAGGCCAGGTGTTCATGACAGACCTACCAGGTGCGTAAGACACTCACCTGGAATGTGACACCCAGGTTCAAATCTTTCAATATCAGGGAGAACAGATTCATCGATTGTTGGGGGCTGGAAGGGACCTCGCAAGATTATCAGGTCCAGCCCCCTGCATCAAGCAGGAAGACAACAGGGGTCAGGTGACCCCAGCGAGGTGACCATCCAGTCTGCTCTTGAAGATCTCTAGGGTGGGTGATTGCACCACCTTTGGGAGGAGTTTATTCCACAGTCTGGACACCCTGACTGTGAAGAAGTGTTTCCTAGAGTTGAGCCTGAAGCGGTCTTCCAGAAGTTTGTGGCCATTACTCCTGGTTTTCCCCAAGGGTGCCCTGGTGAACAGTTGTTCACCGAGCCCTTGATGTAGACCCTGATGTGGTGGTAAGCTGCTACCAAGTCCCCTCTCAGCCTTCTCTTTTTTTAGGCTGAAGCGGCCCAAGTCCCTCAGCCTATCTTCATATGGATTGCCTTGCAAGTCTCTGATTATACAGGTAGCTCTTCTCTGGACTGTCTCAAGTTTTTCCACATCCTTGTTAAAGTGCGGTGCCCAGAACTGGACACAGTACTCCAGCTGTGGTCTCACCAGTGCCAAGTACAGTGGAAGAATCGCTTCTTCGGTTTTAAATGAGATGCATTGGTTGATGCATGCCAAAGTATTGTTTGCTCTGCTGACTACAACATCACACTGATGGCTCATGTTCATGCAATGGTTGATTATTACCCTTAGGTCCCTTTCAGTCATGGTGCTAGTCAAATTGGCACCACCTAGCCTGTAGGTATGTTGGGGATTGCTTGCCCCCAGATGGAGCACTTTACACCTCTCAGTCATAGATGTTAGGGCTGGAAGGGACCTTGGAAGATCATCGGGTCCAGCCCCCTGCCCAAGGGGCAGGAAGCCAGCTGAGGTCCAAGGATCCCAGCAAGATAAACATCCAAATGTTTCTTGAAAGTGTCCAGAGTAGGTGCCTGTACTACCTCTGGAAGGAGCCTATTCCAGGCCTTGGGGGCTTGGACAGTAAAGAAGTTTTTCCTTATGTCCAGCCTGAAATGATCTTGCAGGAGTTTGTGACCGTTACACCTTGTCATCCCCTGGGGTGCCCTGGTGAATAGATGTTCCCCCAGATCCTGCTGAGCACCCCTGATGCACTTACAGGCTGCTACCAGGTCGCCCCCTGAGGCTACGCTTCTCTAGGCTGAAGAGTCCATGACTCTCAGCCTCTCTTCATAAGGCCTATTCTCCTGCCCTCTGATCGCATGCGTGGCTGTCCTCTGGACTCTCTCTAGCTTCTCCATGTTCTTCCTGAATTGCAGAGCCCAGAATTAGATGCAGTACTCCAGCTGCAGTCTCACCAAGGCCGAGTACAGCGGGAGGATGACATCCTGCATCTTGCTCGAGATGATCAGTAAATGCAAGCCAGAGTTTTGTTTGCTTTGCCAGCTGTGGTATTGCATTGGTGGCTTGTGTTCATCTTGTGGTCAGTCATGACCCCAAGTGTCTTTCGGCCGTGGTGCTAGCAAGTGTAACATTGCCGAGCCTATACATGTGATGCGGGTTTTTATTCCTGAGGTGGAGCACCTTGCATTTCTGCTTATTGAATGCCATCAGGTTTTCATCTGCCCGTCTTCCAAACCTATTGAGGTCAGCCTGGATCGCCAGTGCTGGACTTCATCTGGTTCTGATTCGCCCAATTCTCCAGCCTATCCAGGTCCACCTGAATCTGCAGCCTACCTTCAGGCGTGACCAAGCTGCCCCCTAGCTTGGGCTTTGAAGCTAAGTCTATGTGTATTCCATTTGAGCGCCCCAGAGGTGTGGCTAGCAAATTGAGTGCCTGGAGTGCAGGGGTCCCGAGGTCTGGGAGGAATACCATTCCACTTGCCTTGCTTGCCCCCACATCCCCAAGATACAGTCCATGGTGTAGTGCTGTGCTATGCAGCTCCTGTGCAGGGCAGGGGCAGTCTAGGACTTTCGCCATTGCTACAAAGACTCCCAGTGCAGGGGATTCTGGCACCCCCTTCTAGTTGGTGTGTCGAGTAAGTGTCTTGCTCACCCTCCTGGAGTGCCCTAAATTCTGTGCTTCTCTGCAAAGGGTGTCTCACTGTCTGTTTTTGACTAGAAATTCCATCCTGGACCTGGGAAACCTTTCCTGGTAACAAATTCATTATCCTCCCCCAATCCCTCTCCAAATGTTGTATATTGTCTCAACATCTGCATTTTCCAATGAAAAAATTCATAAATGATATAACTTAATTTATCTCTACTATAATCTTTCTCCACTTTGCACAGGAAGTGTAGCTTGATCCTGACCTGAGGGCAAAGTACTTTTCCCTCCCTGAACATTCATGTTATTACTAAATCTCACAATTTCATTGTATGTTTCATGATTTTGTGGGGGGGGTCTTTAAGTCCCCAATCATATTACCTGAGAAACTCAGCATTCATTTAAAAGGGGTGGGGGTAATGCGTGTGAAAGAATCCTCTAGTTCCCATGGTAAGAAAAGGCTCAAAAACATAAATCCGCCAAAAGACTAACACTAGAACAGATTCTTTAATTTAAAAAAGAATCATTTTTTAGGTCTTATGATTCTTTAGCAAAACTTCTGTTTTGGGGAGACTTGACGCATGATTTTTGAGCATCTGGGGTTGGTATTCAGCATTTGGCTTCCCTGATGAAGCAACCAACATGTGTTGCTGGTAAATGCTAATGTCCCTTTCATAATCAAACATCATAGGCGAGTGGGAAAGCAACTAAATATTGAAATGCCCTGCCCTCACACCCAGGGCTGTCTTAGGAGAGGTGGCATCTGGCACCAGAAGAATTTAGTATTCCACAGGGAGAAAGAACCCAAGAATATGAACAACAGAAACTTCTGAGATAAGGAGAAAAATATTTTCTCATCCCTATTTTCTTTAGGGAAATGGCACAATTGTTATTCTAAGAGAT
Source organism: Crocodylus siamensis (assembly GCF_052110815.1). Taxonomy (NCBI): domain Eukaryota; kingdom Metazoa; phylum Chordata; order Crocodylia; family Crocodylidae; genus Crocodylus; species Crocodylus siamensis. Next base: position 364,112,480 of record NC_143395.1, read on the forward strand.
TACATTTAAACTCTGAGTTGTCCTAATTTTCAAACATAATGTCCGTTATACACGTAAAAGGAAGCCCCTGTTGCCCCAGTACCTTCTGCTAAGTTTCCATGGTATGTGTTTATGTCTGTAAACTCAAGGTTAATGGGTTACAGTAGAAAAGAACTCCAGGGATTAGGCAGAGACATTAATAGACCATCTCCCCCAGCGAGAGTTGCTGAAGCATATTTTCACATTCCTTTGATGCAGGAAAAGGGTTGTGTGTGAATCATTATGGTTGCATTTATACAGAGATGTAGGCAAATGCTGAGGCTTATCAACCGTTTGTCATTACATTGATTTCCAGGTTTAACTTTTGAAATCTGTTTAACTGAAGCAGTAGTTAAAGGGATGTAGCAAATCAGCTATGGCTGCTGCCTCTCTAGGGACACTCTGTTTTTAGGAAGGATTTTAAGACTTTTTCAAATTACAGTGTATCAAATGCTAATTTAGGAATAAGTGAAAACTGATAAGGACTCATTTGCACTATCAGACTAACCATGCTTGTAATGTAGTAATATATTATGTTCTAACACAGTGTTAGTAAATATATTGTGTTCTAAATGCCCTCTAGTGGTGGTTATTATTATGTTGCTATTTCCAACAGGAAATTGCTTGTTCAGCTGCACTACTCAGAATCCTGAACAGGAAGTTGAGGTGTCTGGGTCAACGGAGTGGGAAATTAAGTCACAGTGAATAAATAACAGAACGCTTCAGTGTCTCTTCATGTCTTTGCAAGGAATAAGTCCCATGTGGCTACAATTTACCACAACACTTAATCCTGATTTAAAGTTATTAAAGTCCATTGGCAATAAAGTAGATTACAACATAGTGTGGCTGGGCTTTATGCATGGAGACAAACTATTCCAATGGGGTAAAATTCCCTTTTCTGGCCCAGTTAAAGCAGATTAAAAAAGAAAGAAAGAAAGAAATCTAGTTAAAATACAGACTGACTGAGTAAACTAGGGTATGACCTAGCTTAATGTAATATTAAGCTGTTTACACCACACAATAGATACAGCTCTTTTGATAATGTCGTGATAGCCTGTGAATCCTACAAAAATGAGGATGGGTGGTTTTATTTTTAAAAAAAATCTTTGAACAGAGACAAGAAAGCATTTTTAATAGACTAGGGAAGATGACATTACTCATAAAGAGTTAGGCTTAAAGGTATAGGGCTAAATCCTATTCTACCTTTATTTGACTATGTAGTACTTACGTAGTGGAAACCAATGTCTTTTCTGAACCTTACAGTTAATATGGCCACTCTGCACCCAAGATGAAGACCAGCAAGCGTCAATGATAAAGCAGTTGTGTGGGTCTGCTACATTAATTAATTATTTGTAGAGGGGAAAGAAGAGACTCCCACCGGACTTGCTTCTTTTCTCCTGGCCCAACATGGCTTCCCCTCCTCACTACTCGGTGGTCCAGCTTCAAGAAACAGGCTAGAAAATGGTGTTGGCAATGCCTAGCCTATGGCCTGGTGATTAGAGTACTTTACCAGGAAGTGGAGAATGCAAGTTCAAATCCTGATCAGGTGAATGAGAAGGACTAAGAGTCTGCATCTCCTGCTCCCTGGATGCACGCCATAACCAGTACATTATTGCGTTAAAAGGGGAAAACCTGAGTTGCTGCCACTATGCTACTTCTGATGGGTAAACACATACCGGGGTAATCTGATGCCACAGGTTGGTCTAGAACCTGAACTGTGCCTAAGTGCCAGAAAACACCTTCACAAGGCTACATGATTGCCTCTCAGAAGCATAAAGATGAAATAGGAGTGAGCCCATGATGTACTAGGGAGTGTTTTTTTCAATGTGTATATATGGTGCCAAGCAAAAGGAATACCTAATTCTTGATTGGGACTTATATGTAGAACCATAATAAAATATCAGTAATATTAACAGGAAATAACCTGATATGCAGAAAAACTGATGCAGCAAAAGGAAAGATGTCATCTTTTTGTGAAAAAGGGAAATGCAATTATAGGATGTACCCAGCAAACTGTTGCCAGTAAAGCTAGGGAAGTGCCCTTGCCATTGTACAAATCCCTGGTAAGACCTCACCTGCTATATTGTGTTTAACGCTGGTCATTCATATTCAAGAAAAACAAACTCAAATTGGAACAGGTACAGAGAAGGGCCAGCAGGATGATCAGGGGAATGGTGAACCTGCCTTATAAGAGGAGACAAAAGCTTGGCTTGTTTAGTCTAGGAAAACAAAGGCTAAGAAGGGGTGTCATTTCTGTCTATAAATACATTCAAACACCAGGGAGGGGAAAACGAGCTATTTAAAAGCTAAAGGACAATGCTGGCACAAGAACAAATGGGTATGAATTGGCCATGAATAAATTTAAGCTGGAAATTAGAAGGAAGTTCCAAACCATCAGAGCAGCACAGTTGTGTAACAGCCTCCCAATCAGCATAGTGAGGGCCAAAAAAATCTAACTAATTTTAAGATGGAGCTTGAACGATTTAAGAAAGGGTTATGATTAAAATGTTCCTCCTTCCTATGTTCTGCTCGTGAACTGAAGACAAGAAGGGTCTAATACTTTCACCACCCCTTTTCTAGTCTGATTAGCAGTATTTCAGTGGGGAAGAGAGTATCGGGGGCTGGGAAATCTGCAGTGAAGTTAACATTTGGAGAAGAAAGGAGACATGCATTGACTTTATACACAAACCAACACACATTCCATTTTTGTTCCACAGGGAGAAAGAAGGAGAGAGGAGTACTTAAAACTTGCACAGTAGGCTAAGGTCCTTTATCCAGAGCAATGAGTATGGCTACTTTGAGCAATCCCTTTTAATTATGATGGGCTTCAAGAGTGCAATTGTTTAGCTAGAGTGTCTAGCTACATAATAACGCTCTTGCCTTTTATTTCAAAGGGGAGCTTTGGAGTGCCTGTGTGCTTGAACGAATCCCAGGTTACGAAGTAATGGATATAATATGATTGAGAATGAAGGTGACCTATAGAAGCATGGTAAATACATGATTTTCTCTGCTCAGCAAGTGCATTTTGATTACAGCCCAGCATATGCCTCTGGTCTCAAGATGCTGTTAGCATTCTTGGGAAAGCTTGTGAAAGGACAAAGTGCAAAGAGCTGTAGGAAAGAAAAACAGGTTCCAAAAACCCTATTTATACCCACACCAAATGCAGAAAATTGAGGGTGATGGTTGTAATCTTGTCTGTCCTTGTTATGAGTTGCCTGTGTTAGTCTGTCATAAGAAGGAAAAATGACTGTGGATCAATACAGCTATCTGCATTGACATTTTCACATTTTTTTAATACTCTAAATGGATTCTGAGCCTTCCTAGTTAACAGTCTTTTCTGCCTGAGGAAAGGTATGTGTTTCTAAAATGTGTATTTTGCTGCCAAATATAGACTTACACTGAAGGGGTTAGTAAGGAAGCACTTTCACTACAGTCAATGGCCCACATTCTGGTCTCAGTTACAATACACAGGAATGAATCTGAAGTAGTTCAGTCAAGTTCACTAGATAAGGCTCTAAAATTTACCACAGCACATCAGCAATGAGTACAACAGCACTTCCCTGCACTGTGCTGGTCAATAAACATCTTGGTAAAAACAGACCCACTGAATCGTGCAACATGTACACGTTGCACAGCTACAGATTCTCAGCTGGGACTTGATTCTACATTTATTGATTTTTATGGCGATGATCGAGGCCCTGATGTAAAAACTGTTCTCAGTGGAGTTATGCAGATATGCACTGGCTGAAGGTTTTGGCCACTAGGAAGTGTCAAAGAACACGATCGTACACCAAAAAATATGTTAAAGCCCTGTTATTTATTATTTGTGTTTAAGTAGCCACCAGACCAGGGACCCCTTTTGCAAGGAGCTATACAGGTATGTAGTAAGACAATCCCAATATAAGAGCTCACAGTTTTAACATAAGAAGAAATGTTTGCAACTTTGGCAGGGAAAAATTACTCTTCTTATGGCCCTTGTTCCCACATCAGTGTGCAGTGGTGTTGCATAGGGGGTGCATGTGCACTCCCTGAGAGTGCTCATGCACCCCCTGAGAGGCCATGTTTCCCGCTTAGGCGACAGGCAGAGGGGGCAGGCAGGAGCGCTGAAGCCCCCCGGCAAGTGCCAGTCAGGGAGCGGGGGCACCAGATGAAGCACCACGGCCACTTCCTGGTCAGCATGGTCGGCCGTGGTCAGTGAAACTGGCTGCAGGAGGATCTCTTAAACCCGGTTGGTGAGGTTGGCCATGGGGAGACAACCCCCCCCCGCCCCCGGTTGTCAAGATTGGCCATGGAGGGACTCCCCCTCTCCCCCCCAGTCACTGACTGGTTGCTGAGGGGGGCACATGCCTCCCCCTGACTAAGGTGGCACCAGTCACCCATGTTGGTGTGTACTCATTGTTACGGAGTGCAGCCTTAATACAGTTTTCACTTTATTTTTATATTTTTAAAAGATCTTCTAGAACAGAGGGAGTGTCACAGATTAGCCCCAGAATGGCACCCTCCATGAGTGTCATTCTGATCCTCTTCCCCGCCCAATCTGCTGCTCTGTTTTATGCTCCCTGCCGTATCCCCAGTCTGCCACCTGCCACACCTGTGCCACTACAGGTTGTAGTTTTGCCACCCATTTTAGGGTTAGCAGGAAACACAAGTTACAGTTGCTTGACCAAGGCATGGATAGCAAACCATGAAACATGAGAATTTCCATAATACTGTAAGTCACCCAAGGACAACACATTAAGTTTCTTATAGTTTGTACATTAATATATCAGGACATGTTATTTCTAAAATTCATACCTTGTATAACTCAATTTATTACATATTTGTATAGTGCCTAATGTAATGAGGCTCAGCCACTCTGTAATTGTTCAATAATAATAATAAGGAAGAAGAAGATTAAAAATAGAAACCTCTGATGTGTTAATATTAACAGTAGTCTTTCTAAATTTTACCAAGCAAAAATTAGATCCTTTACAAAAAAGAACCTTTGATGGCCATTTTACTTACCAGTCATTTTTTTTTTCAAACTGAAATAATTCCTTGACCCATTTCCCTGTGCAGTGTATATAATAAAATGCACCTGTTGGGCTGGATCCCACAAGCCTGATATATAGGCAACACTCACAGAAGTAAATGTGAGTTATCATTAGTGGTTCAGTCCAGCATTTCTACCCCATACAAAACCCCTGTTTACATCAACAAGTGCTTTGCATAGTGGGCTTGATCCGAAGTGAAGTAAATAAGACTGTCATTGGCTCCAGTGGGTATTGGATCCAACCCATGGAGAACTTCATCCTAATAAAACTCCAGTATGGTGAAATGCCATTCATTTGTAGGGATGAAAAGTAGAAATGCCAACCTACCCTAGTCCATTGGAAAGTACAAAGAGAGGACCACCACCCAGATAGAAATTACTTTGATTAGAAAGGAGGCTATTTCTGTGAGGTACTGAACAGCTTCAACTACATTTGCCTTAGTGGGCACTCAACCCCTTTGCGCCTTGATGGACTGGTCTCTCTAGAAGGCCCTTCTTCCCCTTTTGTACCGAAAACTGCAAAAGCATAGGATACTCATTTCCTCCTCCAAAGGAGAATTGCATTTCAAAGTGGCAAGACACCAACAGATCATGATGGTTTGTCTACAATCTTCATTTTTCAAAAATATCCTTTATTCACTTAGAAATGTAAAGATCTTTTTTTCACTTGTTTCTTGACTACAGAAAAAATAATGGAGCAATTCTTCTGTTGCAAAGAACTCAAAGACCACAACAGGACAGAATGATTTTAACACTGTGGATTCCTACTTGAAATCGCTGGGTTTATGTTATGAATTATGTTTCCACAGCTAAGTGTCACAGCACCCTGACTGAGAGGTCCTGGTCTAGAGGGAGGCTTGGACTGCATACCCCTGGTGCTTCAGCAAGATGCTTTAAAATCTCTAGCACTATCTCCCCAACCATAGCAACACAACTGAATTTTTTAATAACGTCACGCTGGTATGGGGAACACTTCATACATGATTAAGTAAGAAGTGAAGTGAAGTAATAGTAAAAAAGTCCCTTTGCAGTCTTTGAATGCCAGCCCTGCCTATCTCATCTTAACTGCAGAGGACTCCCTCTGTGTTGTCAGTGTGCTTGGAAGCATGTCCTCCAGGAACGGCTGTACTTCTATGAGTGACCTCTCCCTCTCAGCGTGAGCATTTGTAGTGTCGTTTGACACTACAAATACCATTCCTAGAAGCTTGCATTATGTGAGTGCAACTTTCTGGAATAAGAAAAAATGGTCATGATAGCATTAACCAAGGTTCAAGGAGATTTCTGTCATATAAAACTATTCCCCCGAAGCCCAGAGCTGGGAAGAGATTCCCTTCTGAATTCCTGATGAAGACCTTAACCAAAACAAAGGGGCTCTCCTAGAAGAGTTCATGCCTGAGTTTGCACAAGCCTAGCACATACTATACCAGGACACTTGGGAGTTGAAGTTAGGTCTGTGAGGACCTTCCTCAAATCAAGGTGCACATTGTCAAAGCTGCTAATTTACTGCTATGATAAATTAAAATTTAAAACTTTCAGTAGTTTGTTTTCTTGTTAATAGTTTGGCTTTTCTCTGCATGGGATTGTAACCATCCAGTTTTGGCACAGACACCACTATTGCCAGTTTGCCAATGAAAATCTAGAAATTTATAAATAAGAGATTATAGCAAAAGGATTTGGTTGCTATAAATGGTTTTGCTATAAGGCAAATTTATTCTCCTCTGCCTAAAATATGTTCACCTTGCAAATGGCTAAGGACACTTGACATGCCAGAAAAAGGTGTTCAGATTCCCCTGGAAAACATATAGAAGCACTTTTCAGCAATAAAAAGCAGTACTCTTTCCCTACTCTTTCTCAGTTGCTAGTTATCAATACATTGTGCTCTGGTGTGAGACAGTTTGGAAGGATTTCTAGGATCACATTAGTAATATCTTACGAAAGGAAATATTTTCATTGAACTTTTCTAATTCTTTTGCCAAACATTTCTCTCTTGAGTCTCTGTTACACAAATGAAAGAAGGCAAAAATATTAGCTGAAGTAAAAACTTTGCAGGATTGCTTTTAGGAACTGATGGCTTTCCCTTTGCTCTGAAGTAAAACACTCAAAAAGACAACACAAACAGCCTCTTTACCGGGACTGCAGTGTGTTAACAACAGCATCTACTATCATGCTGAAACATCACTTCACTCCTTGTGGAAAAAAAAACAACAGACTAGGAAGGGATAAAGATCGGAACAGAAAAAAATATTTTAACTCACCTTTAGGCTGTGTGTTGGGTTTACAACACAGACAAGTTGCCCAGCAGCTGAGAAAACCCTCTTAGCCTTGTAGTGCTGAAACCTTAGGTGAATAAGATCTAATACAGCCCCAAAACACTGGGTGAAGAAAAGCATCACAACTTTTGTTGTTGTTGTTGTTGGATGGTAAGGAAAGCAGTGAAGGAGACTGTTAGTCCTTGAGACTAGGAAAGGAGTGCAGGCTGCAGGAACTACACTCCTGAACAGCTTAGCATGCCTTCATATTCATCATCAAAATAAGATGGTTAGAATCTTGCAGCAGTGGGTCAGCCAATCAAAAGGACAGAAATGTTATCCTTGAGGTCCAGAGACAGCCAATAACAAATGCCTCCCCTACAGAAACTCCCTGATGAATTGAGCCTGGTGGAGAATGTATTATTGAACATTACCATACATCAGCACATTGCATTTATCTTGTGATTACAGCCAGCCATACGTAATGCTGTGGAGATATGCAGACAAAATTGATTGCTTAATGTCTCCATTTATTAATTGACTTAATTTAACAAAAGAGCTCTCTAATACCAAAGCTAAATGTAAAGCACTGACAAAACCCACCAGTACAACTGTTAAAAAGTAGCAAAATAGATTCAGTAGACTCTGTGTTTTACTTACAAAAGCATCTTAGAGAAAAATCAAATATTAGGAGAGAATTACAATTTCTTTTTTGGGATTAAATAGAAGTCAATTTGGTTATATAAATAAATCTATGTGCGTGTGTGTGTGCGTGTGCGCTGCGATTAGGATTTTCATCACCCTGCTGCTTTCTAAATCTTATTTCCAACTACTTCCCAGCAAAGAGAGTCCAAGCACACTAATACATTTTTCCTAAAAAGGTAGGGTGAGGGGTGTGCATTGGCATACCTCTGTTTAAGTGAGTGCTGCTCCTCTGATTCATGTGAGCAGAAGGATCAGTCCTGTAGCATCCAAAACATAGTAATTACTGGATGCTTGGAACTAGGAGAGTATAAAAAGACACAGAGCATGCTTCTAAAAATAATGAAATACATGATGCATGAATGCACACACACAGAGACACTAACACTGAAGGAAAAGTGGCTTGTAAATCAACAGAATAATTACAGATGCAAAAGGCCTTTCCTTGTCATTCATTTGCATATTGGTGGGCAGCAAATTACTAATTAACCACTAGATTGTCCAAAACATTAAAAAAAATGAATCAAGAGTATGCATGTAAAATAATATGTTTTTTGTATATTATGACCAATATAGCTCTACCTTGGTGGGTAAGGGACCTTGCTCAAGCCAAAAAGATTTATTAAACATGGGTCCCATAACCAGGCTTGGTGGTGAGCAAAAGCTCCATAGCAAACACATGGATCAAAAATGCTTATTCATTTTGTGGGACAAGCCTGTGTGATATGTTGCTGTGCTTGTTAATCAATCAAAGAGAGCTAATTTAATTAGCTCCCTGCCAGAACTTGCTATCAGGGTGCTATTTAGGATTGTTAGCTAAGTACTCAGATGGCTTATTTAGGCTTTGTAATCCTTTTCCCTTCAAAGCATAACAGATAAAAGTAGCTTTCTTTCTTTCTTTCTTTTTTTTTAAATGTGAGACCAGCAATTGGGATCAGAATTCTGCTCAGGACAGAGCAGCCCACATACAGAGCTAGCTTCAGTCTGTGACTGAATTGTCACAACTGCTAGTTCCTAAATCAATACTGCAATACTGTTGCTGCCAGACTGCAGAGGATCTTTGTAAAAAGCTTGAATAGATAAATATGCAGGATACTGTGAAATTCTGGAACAGCAAGTCATGCAGAGAAGAAAAAGAATAAGGTGGGGATATATACATCTAGGTTCTTAAATTTTGCTCTAAAATTAGAACAGAAGATACTCCTTGCAGTTCTAAACAAGGTGCTGGGATTTTTTTCAAGAGAGCTTCAAGAAAATTGAGCAACCCTGGCTGATGAAATTTAATCTTTCCTCTTCATAAATTTTTCCAGCATCAGTATCTCTTCATTAACTTGTCATTTGAAATTCTTCAAATGCTTTCTGCCAACTCATTTCAGGTTAGAAGTTGTCAAAGCAACTATTTTAAAATAATGCCTTAGACTAATGAATACTGTGATATTTATGACTGGTCATTTAAATCACGAGGGATTATTTCTGTTTCATTGACTGGATGAGAGAAACTTTTATAAAAATTGAGGGCCAAGCGCCAGATTTGAACCCCTAGACTGTCCACTGCCTTATGGAAATGTCAGTCCTGAGTTAGGTGCCTCTGTGCTGACCAAGCTCCTGGTAGAGTACATGGCCAGCACTGACCTACTAGGCTTATCTACATGAGATGTTCACTGTGGACTAGACTAATTAGCTGTGCAGTAAATGTTGCATGTCCACATGTGTGCCCCTATTAGGCTGGAGTAAACTAATTAACTCCTCAGCAGCATAGTACAGATAAATACAGGTACTATTGTGCTGTGGAGTTTTTTGAACCCTCTGACTGCATTAGTTATCACCAGCAGGGATCTTGGTTTTCTCCGATTAAAAAAAATCTCCAATTTTCAGATTTAAAAAAGTAACACAAAATCCACATTTTAATCAGAGAAAACCAGGATCCCTGCTGATTAATACAATTAGAGGGTTCACCCATAAATTACAAGCATTCAGGATCCGTATTGTAAAGGTTAAAAGTTTTTCATGTTGTGGTCACTGGCACTGTTTGTTGTTTTCCCTCACAATTTCCTTCTGCTAAAATTCTCATGTAAGCAGCACATACTTGTTAATTTTTCAACATCCTTGCTCATCGCCTGAAGAAGATAAAAGTGGTTACCTTGTAGACCTTGGCTGGGCTGAATCAGACATTGCTGCCAAATGCAGCTGCAGGGGTCCCTCAGGTCACAAAGTTCTGCTCCTTTTGAGACAGATGGAAGCAGTATTGTAAGGTTTCAGTGCTTGTGTTCCCATGCTGAGTGATATGGAGTATATGCTGACTGAGAGCTCTGCAGAGAAAGACTGAGCTCCCTAGGGAACCATGAGACCTGATTCTTCTTTGCTTTGCCTCTTGTCCTGACATAGACCAAATCCACAATGGTATTTAGATACCTAACTCCTATTTAGATGCCTAAATTCCATTGATTTCAATACCTTCGGGGATCTGGCTTTACACCTGAGTAACAGTGAATGCTGGTGAGTGTGAAATGCTACTACAGTGCAGGCGTAAGTTCATGGACAAGGTGTAAGGCATTGGAAAGTCAGACCCACTGGTTGATTCCTTCTTAGGTTCTGTACTATTCCTGGTTTGTATGGAACTGCTTCAAGTTGAAGGCTGTAGGGATGCTAAATAGATCAGGGGTTGGCAACTCCTGACACGTGTGCCAGAGTATGGCATGTAAAGGCATTTTGCTCGGCACATGTGCCTTAGGACTGTCAGCAGGGAAGGGGATGGGGCTGTGCCGCCACAACAAGGATCAGGCCCTTCACGGGTCCCCCGCTGTCCATCCCTAGCATACCAACATCTTACAAATCGAGGTTGGAGCGTTTTGGCACTCTGCCCAAAAATGTTGCTGACCCCTGTGCTAGATGTTTGCCATTGCAATCAGGAGTCTCAATCACGTAACTTCCTGGACTTTCCATCACAGAGCTAAGATCCTAAATGGTTAGAATAATGTTTTAAAACTCTCCCTCTTTGGGTACCACCTTTTGCAAAGAAACCACTAAAATGTCAATGCAAATTAAGCATAAGCAGAGCAGGGAACACTGGATGAGAACCTGAAGGTTGAGCTAGCCGTAAGATGAGGCTATGAGGTGGCTAGGACTGTCTGTCTAGCTATAGTCACTGTGTTCATCACTATGTATAGAAATGCCTGAGGCTAGCTATCCATTTTTCCTGCTTTTTTTTCAGTTGGAGTTGCTGAGGTGAAATTGAAACTCTAGTTAGGAACCGCAGGTGTCCAGACATAGTGTAACTTCGCAGGCCCTACGACCTGGAAAGTACATTGTTCAAACAAAAATGGTTGTGAAACATTAAATTGCTGGGTTTCAGTTTTATTTCTTTTTCCTTTCAACTAGACACTTTTTAGAACAACCTTTTTACATTCTGCCTCCTTTCTCTGTTCCCATATTCCCTCTCTGTTCCTTCTGTCAGGCATGGCAGGTTGTCAATGTATCTGTTCAAAACCTAGTCTCGGTTACCTCTGTGTAAATCTACATTGTCCTTAAAAGACTTTCTCCAGGCTTACTCCTGTACAGCACAGGTTAGAATCTGTCCCGTTATGTGCAGGTGTGAAGGAAATTAAGCCTATCTCAAACAACCCTATTCAATAACCTGTATCCTGAGAAAGGATGAAGCAGACATGGCTTGCTGCAGGGTGTAGTGCTTGATTAGTATCTAGTCAGACAGCTTATTAGCCTGCTGGTATGACCCAATTACTGACTCCCTTTAAGACTTCAGGCAAGGCTGCTTGACATAGGACATTACAGATGGTACAGATACTATATAGGTTTATAATACCTTGAAACACATGGGTCAAGCAAGTAAGCTGCTGGCTTCTAGGAGGTATAACCCAGATGTGTGTATACCACCTTTCTGGTTTTAAAAATGAATCCCTTCTACATATTCACCACTGACCCTCATAACTGCTACTTTGTTATTTAAACTGATGCTAGCTTTAATCCATAGCAGCATTATTGCCTATGCTGATTTATGTATTGCTTACTAGCCAGTATACCTGTCTATTTTCTGTCTTTTAAGTGTCCATTTACCAGGTGCTTCAGAAGGCAGTGACTACACCTATGTTCTCTGTTCAAGTACTACAGACTGAAAAAGCAGCAGCAAACTGAAGAAAGAGGAGGTGCCTCACATGATTTGATCTGCAAATTTTAGATCAGGATGTGCAAAATATAGCCTGCGGGCCAGATTCGGCCCGCTAGCCCAATCTATCAGGCCTGCAGGGCCCCTAAAAAATTTAGAAAATTAATATTGATCCGTTCCTGGCTGTCTGTCAAAGATGACAGGAGCCAGGAGCAGTAGGACTCAGGGGGAGCCCGCAGGACCCAGCAGCCCAGAAGCAAGGCCTAGCCTGCCCAGCCCCACCCCAACCCAATCCAGAAGCCCTGTGCTTAGCAGAGTCTTCTAGCCTCGTCCCCGGGGCTGTTCCTGCCTTCCTGTGCCCGAGAGGGAAATTCAGATAAGAACTTAGGGGGGAGGGCCATGGGTGATCATCCCAGTTCTTTGGGCTGGACCAGGCTGGGCGGCTCCTGCTGAGTCCCATGGTCCAGCCATGCAGCCGGGAGCCACATGGTGCTGAAACAGCTAATAGCCGACAGGAAAGCAGGGAAATGGCAGCTACAAGCAGGGGGAAAGGGCAGCTTTAATATCTGAGAATTTTAAAGCCATTGGAACTATCATGGTCTGCCTTCTCCTATAACACAAATCAGTCGTTATGATGTAGTGGTTGCTGCATTAAGCCCAGCTCATAGTTGAAATAGAGCTCAACATTTCAGAACATCTTGACTTAAAACATTTCAAATAAAAAAGGACCCTCACACATCTCTTGGGCAGTTGCTTCAGTTGTAGTTTTATCCAACCAGGAAATAATTGCAAAACTTATTCCCAGTTTGAGTTTGTCTAGCATCGACTTCTAATCATTACAACTCATTGGGCTTTCATCTCTGAGGTTAAGGAGACCTCTAACACTGGACATCTTCTCCACATTTGGTATCGATAGTCATTTCTTAACCATCTCTTCAATAAACTAAACATACTGATCTCCTTGAGTCAGTGCAAAGCATTCTTCAAATCTGAAATCATTCTTGAGTAAAAATGCTATGGAAAATTTTACAAAAGCTGGAAGATTTTATTTCTATGAAATGACAGTAATTTCACAATTCTAACACTTTACACAATACTTTTTTTTCCAACCATATTTATCCATGTGCTCTAAGTTCTTTTCAGTAACTAATATGCTAGGGTGGTAGCACTGTAATATTTGGTTTAAGATCAAAGCAAAAACAATTATAACTTTACTGAAATGCGCACTAATTTTCTACCTCATACATTACTTAAAAAAAACACAACAAACTAGGCAAAAATAGTCAAAACAGTCAAAAATATTGTGTCGTTAGTCCCATAGTTATTATAATTAATGTATGTCTCTTATTCAGATTGATAAAACAAAATCTAGCCTTCTTGAGTGTCTTGACTGCCTCCAATATTTCACTGCAAGTCATTTCTACCCCTGATTTAATACAATCACACCTGAGTTAAGATTTTTAGCTGGTACTAAAAACAGTCTGCAGGGCTGTGAAACAGAGGAGAAACATTACAGGAGTGGGTAATAGACAGCAAAATTGCAGAAGAAAGGATAGTTTGAATAGTGGAACATCAAGGCTATTAAAAAAGAGGATCGTTAACACCTGTGGTGTGGAGAAAAATTAGCAGGGATTGGAGCACTAGTAATGAGCCATGAAGTTGACTGTCTCTCTCAGCACTGCCTGAATAGAAATGCTGCTGCCACTGCCAAACAGCTGGTTTTAAAGTTTGGGTGGAGCAGGGATGGAAGGAGGGGGAGGTGCAGCTATGTTATTGCACCCCTCCTGGATCTGCCCCTGTATGCAGGTCTAACTCCAACACCTCACAAAAGTTTAGATATGTTCTTTGTGTGAGAGAGGGAAGACTTGATCCCATTGGCTGCCTGCACATGTGCTTGTAAGTTTTCCAATGAGAAAGCTTCAGAACAGACCCAATTAATTGAGTCTGCTCTGTTTTAATTAGAACACTGCAGCATCATGTCTATTAAGCCCCTGCACATTTTAAAAAGGCTGGGAGGTGCTTTATCTAAACTTCATTGACTGAAATTTAGATCAAGCATCCCACGGCCATTTTTAAATGTGCAGGGACTTAATACATGTGACACTGTAGCATTTTAATTAGAGAGACTGTCCCGGAGCTGCTCTTATTAACCCTCCCAGACTCCAGAGCACATATATAGGCAGCCATTGAGTTCAGTGGAAACCAGATTGATCCCCACCCAGGTGCGAATCTTAACTTTAGAGGCAAAGGTGTTTCAGCAATGCTGCAGTAGTCAGAAAAGAGCTTTGGAGAAATAGTGCTGTGTAAGTGGAAATTCTGATTATCTGCAATTCATCTCAGGAAACCTGGTCCCTGATTTCCCACTCTCTTCCTCTGGGTTTTAGCAGCTGTAACTACCGATTTCATCCAGAAGCTGGGGGCTGCCCTTGGCAGACTGTGATGTTGCTGTCTGTCTGGAAGCTAGCTGTGCATGTGTCAGTGGGAATTAAGACTTCTCTGTAGTGGGCTAGCCCATACTCTTCCTTCATTTCCCTTTGCCCCTGCCTGCTGTTAATTCATGCTTTGCTGGTGCCACTTAGCTGTCTCCTTTGTTCAGATCTTTGCCCTCTGACATCTGCCTAGCCACCCATGAGGCGATTTCACCTATGAAAGCGTAAGCCTGGGGTCCTAGAGGGACTCACCAAATATTTTCTCAGTCCCCTGCCTGTTTTTCTGGGAGTTGCAAGATTCTAACTAAGTCTTACCTGCAGTGAGCATGGGATAAGCAATGACCTTCTTCTTTTTGATATGCCTATTGATTTTGCCAACTGTGCTATGCTTGCTACTATCTTGAAGGTACTTCTGGGTGTGTATAAGCATTACATTTAGATTTCTCTAAATTCAGTTAGGGCTATCTGAATGGCTGGGTATGCAAGCATTCACAGGGCTTAGATCCCCATAAAAAAGGTGCCTCTGATTTAAAGTCAGATCTTGTCAGGCAAGAGCTAACTTTATTGACATGGGTTAACCTGGTTTTAAATGGGTTAACCCAAATAATGAATGCTTATACATGTTCCCAGGACACCCCATACCCCTGCAACCCCTGACCAGACTAGTTTTACTCCTCTGACCAACCTCCCTTGGACTGGGAAGCTCCCACATAGACCCACCAGCCCCCTTGGACACACCAAACCCCACCATGGATCTGCCAGCCCCCCCCACCCTTGCCTCTGGCTTCCTGCCTAAACCTAAGCTGGGTCCTACAAATGCTTATTCACAAATTAGAGTGCAAATGAGAGGTCTTGTGGCCAACTGATGTAAAAAAGCAATCACACAGTCCTGGCACCAATTGGGAAAGTCTCCTACCCCAAGGAGGGCTCTGTGGTGGACCCAGAAGCACAGCTGACAAGGATACAGTTCTCAGCTGCACTCTTGGATTGGCCATGTTCAGTCCCCTTCCTCATTAGTTTGCACCACTGCAGGCTGTCGCTGGCCTTGTCTAAATCACTCAGCAATACGGCCCTTATTCCACTGTGCAAATTAGCAGTATCCATAAACCCAGCGTATAGCTCCCTTCTCCACCACATGAGGAAAGTCAGTTCTGCGACTTGTGGCTGTCTGCACCACTCATTCTGAACATATTTGCTGAGCAGGACTTTTCTTGTTAACCTTCGTTCAGCAGAGACTTACATTTCCCTCTGGCACTGAAGGACACCAGGGCTGCAAGGGGTTTTGAGACACCTCTGTTACATGATTCTTATTAGTACATGAGTGTTCTAGCCACTGGGTCAAGAAGGAAATTCTTCATTTTTCCTTAAGGGACATCTGGTGTCTAGGGAAAGACTGCTGTCTTCTTCTTCCTAATTTGTTCCCATCAAACTGCTACATTCTTTATGTCCCCCTGCTGGTTTATGAACAGGACAGTTTATGGCACATACCTCATGCCACTTCTCTCTGTGAATGTTACACCAGAGACAGTGTCTTCTTTAACTCACAGCAGCGGCATGACAGCTTGATAAAGACACATTACATTTTCATGCTGTTATTAGGTAAAGTAACCTCTATGGTTTCCTATTCATAGTAAGGGCCTGGTGCCCACATTAACATAAAGATGTATTGCTTTAAATTGTCAGCCTAACGTAGTGCTCACATGTGAATTATACTGCATCAGGCAATGTCATTTCAGAAAGCTAATGTAATTTAATGGCATGTATTGCCTTCCACTGGAGATAAAAGTGCACAGAAACAAGTAGTTACAAATGAAAGAGGCTCCTTTTGCTGCAACCTGCACAAGTGGTAGCTCCTGCAATCAGCAATTTTAACAGGTCTCCAGGGATGAGTTTTTCCAAGTGAGGAGGATTCTCCATTTTGAGAGTTTGCCCCTCTTTTGTTCATGTGCTGGCATTTTGTACTGAGTGCTATGCTCAGCCTGAGCAGCCAGCAGTCAGGACTGCAGACAGTGCAAGTGTCACCATATAATCTTATTATTACACTCTTATCCCTGGTGCTGACTTGTAATCCAGATTCTGCTTCTCTCACTGAGCAAGTGTCTTGACTGTCCCATTTTGACTTCAGGCTTTTTGTCACTGGCTTCATACATTAAAAAGGAAAAAAATAGCCCCCTTCTGCCCCCTAAACAAACTAAGTATGGAGAGTCAATGGATAGCTTTAAAGAAGCAGAAGAGACTTGAGGTGATAATGCCTGTATCACTGGCATCGGTACAAGCGATCTACTTCTCCCCATTATGGGGTTCCCTTCTCCTCCCAACAAAAGCCATGTCCAGGGGCATCGTGGAAGCAGGGGGCTGACCCCTCTGTGAGGAGAAGCTAAAGTAACTTGAGGTTAGCATCTAACTAGACAGCCTCAGTCACTATTAAAATAGAAATACCTAACAGACATGAATGTCTCACAGAAGTGTTATGCTTTAGAGGGCATATGCAATGACATTGCTGAGCATTGTATTGCTCTGTTCTGCAGGTGCATTCCTCCTTGTTCTGTATTTACCTCAGTCAAAACACTTGAGCTCTTACTCTCAGTACTTTTTCCAGGTGCACTCCAGGGGCAGAAATTCTTCCTAACTAATATATTTCAACACTGCAAGTAATCCACTGGTGACTGATACAGTCTTGCTCTGCCATAGAGGTGGTTAGTTATTACAGGCCCCAGTTGTAGCAGTTCATGCTTTTAGCTCGGCTGGTCCCTGGTTCAACCTGTGATGCCCATCAGCTGTCACACCTGCAATCCCTGTTCTACCAAGGCCTCCACAGGGAACTAAAAAAGATGCAGACATGCACCCTGCTGGCCAGGCAGAACTGGGTTAACTGGACGTGCCCATACTACAATCAGCAATATTCCTTGGGAGATGTCCTCCTGCAGCAGAAACACCGGTGAGTTTGCTCAATCTTCCTGTGCCTCTATTTACCTATTTAAAAAGTGGGCATAATGATACCTATTTCACATGGATATTGTGAGGCTTAATTTATTAATTACTTGATGTCTATGGTGCATTCAGAAGTACTTGGGCAGGAGGCATTCCTGAAGTGCCAAGTGTTGTGATGATAATTATCATGTCCTAGTGCAGTACTAGAGGCATCCTGCCAGCCTGGGCTGCCCCAAGTGACTGCTTGCTTGGATTAGGCTTCTTCCCATCCACATGCACCTAATGCAACTTGACTGTCAGTGGCAGTTTCCAGATAATAAATCCTCCACTGTTCAGGTTGGATACAACCATGCCAAAGACAACAATGAAGTGATTCCTGTCGAGGAGAAAAGATCACTTGTAATCATATTGCATGTTACTGGCCAAGCCCTTTACTCCCCTTACTCCCTCAGAAATTCATTGCTGCTCTGAATCAGCTTATGGTATTTTTAAACATGCAGACCCCACTTCTGATCTAATTTCCACAGTGTCAGTCAAGACTAATGCCACTGATGACATTGTGAACTTGGTGTAAGGGGAGTTGAAACCCAGGCTCGTTAACTACTAAGCATTATTGTTATTATTTTGTATTTTTCAGTTAATTGTTCCTCCTCACTTGCAATGAAGTTGGCTGTGTATCTGCCTTAACTGTGTCACAAGTCCACTTTTTTACCCAGCTAAGAGGAAGCGCTTCTCTAAAGAGAGAGATTCTGCTCTCAGCTACCTATGTTCATCTTTCTTGTACGTCAATGGGACCTGCACCTAGGTATCTGATGGCAGAATTTGATACTTGCACATTTATTTCACCTGCTCAGGGTCAGGAAAGGAGGAGAGAGATAACTAGTGCATCGTGAATTGAATTCATGGGCTGTGCTTTAATCTAATAGACCCTTTCAATTATGTTGATGCTAGCAGTGAGGAAGCTGATCGATGCTGTAGTCACAGGCCCGCCAATTTAGTGAAGGTTCTCTGGCTTACTAAGGGTTATGCCCTGAAGTAACCATCGGTTTCTTAACTGCATGTTAAAACCAGCTTCATGACAGTATGTTCCTCATAAACTGGAAATAGGTCACAATGTCTGGGACAGCGGTTCCCAATCTATGGTACAGGTACCACCACTGGTACGCAGACCTGTCAGTGGCAAACATTAACAGATTTATTATAATTACTTTATATGACAAAAATTTACGGGTGGTATTTAAGGTTGTAACATTTTAAATTGGTGGTGCACAATCTGTCAGAGGTTGGGAACCGCTGATCTAGGATGTACTTTTAGATGTTTTGCCACAACTGACTTACTGCACAAAGGCCAAGGTCAGGCAATCTATTGAAGGTTATCATAGTATCATCACTGATCTGGTCTATCTTGTCTTTGCATTGTAAGTAGAAAAGTGATGCTTCTGTCCTGCCTCAGACATGGTCAGAGAGACAGAAAAACTAATGATCTTATCAACTGAGTTTTTGTATGGGTTCAGGTGAGGTGTGGGTAAAGGTGATGTAGGTGTCAGGGAGGCCATAAAGGAAGACATGACTCATCGATTATCACTGAAGTCAGAAGGAAAAGATCACCTTTGAAAAACAGCACAGAGGAAATCTAGATTTGGATATGGCCAGATGCATAGGATAAGGGGGAGGCAAAAGACAAAAATTTCCTCAGATGGATACATCCATTTCTCTGTAAGGTCTTTGCCAATACTTGCAGATTGCCATGGTTTTCTCTTTTTGCTTTATTTTTTTTCCCCAGTGGCTAGGATAGGGAAGCACATTTTAGCATTGTCCAGATGTCTCCCCCGCAGAAAGAAGCTTTTAGAGAATGTCCAATTACTAGATGACTGAAACAAAACGTGTCACTGCTGAAAGTTCAAATGACCCACAGCCTAATCCAGGACAAGCAAATCTCACTCTTTGGATGCATAATACAGCCAGGAGGAGTACGTCAAAGCTCTGTCTTTTCCCCGGAGCTCTGTGCTTGATGTTTTTCTAAAGGAGGAGGTGCACCAATCCGTAGAGGTTTGTTAATTCTCCCCGACGTGGATTTTTTTTGTGCTGGCGAAGGGGCTCCCGTTTTAACTCAACTGGCCCCACCCCTGGCCACATGGCCCACACAGCCAATCTGTATATGTGCAGTTGGGTAAAAGTGTTATAGACAGACCAATTAATCCCTTTATTATATATATATATATATATATAAAGTGAACTTCCAAGTGAACCACTAGGGCCAATTGGCAGAGTGTTAGAGGTGGAGATATATTATATTTTATTTATATATATATTATCTCCACCTCTAACACTCTGCCAGTTGGCCCTAGTGGTTCATTTGGAAGTTCAAAGCACACTAAAAACCCATTACGCAGTTCGCACTGCACAACCACCTGCCCATGCACCCATCTCTATACCCGTACCCCCACCCACTGTCCTTCTCAGGCTGTGTGCTCCTGAAAAAGTCTATGCCAGACCCCTTTCCACCAGATGAGGTCTGTCATTTCTTTCCCATCATCCTCTTCTGTCTTCCTGTAGTACCAGTACATTTTACTTAGTCATGTTTTAATACAGTCCTCGACTGAGTGGTCTGAGTGTCTTTTTATAAACAAGTTCCTGGTTTTCCACAGTGCATATATACCCGAAGCAGGATATGAACTGGTCGAAGCATGCTGTTGGGGTCCCTTGCTGTCTGGTCAGGTGCCTGTAGAGAACCGCTTCCTTGTTCAGATTTCTGAACCCTGTCACCACCAGGAGGAGCGTACTGACTTTCTTCCACACCTCTCTGGTGTATGGGCAGCACAGAAGACGTGGTCAATCATTTCTGCCTGCCAGCAGCAGGTCTGTCTCAGGCAGTTTGATGGACCTCTCTTCCCTATGCTGTTTCTCCATGGGGCACTTGAGAACAAGGTCTAAGTAACTTCAGCGCTACAGGAGAGGTTGGCTTCTCCGAGTTCTTCCACTGACTGGTCAGTAATTCAGCAAGGATGAGCCAGGTCTCCCATGCAATTTGTGTAGCTATTACATGCAAGCTTCTAAGCAACATGATGTTTCAAACGAATCTTTCCTGGCATTCTGTAAATAGCTTCAGTTCCTTGTGTGGTAGCAAGTGGTGGATTTGATGTTGCGAGCCTGAAAGCTTCATTGTTACTCCCTCATTCCTTGCTCAGCCCTGTCTGTGTGGTGTTCCCTCACATAAGTGAACACACGTTGCAATGAGATGACTTGAGCAGGGAATTGCTCACCACTATGAGTAGCAAGGGTTGTTCAAACTAGGCCTGATAAGTTAAAAATATGTGGAAGAAATATGAAAACAACCACTTAAAGCCATATCGTGTCAAGAGTTTCCCAAAGGAGTTTTTGGCTTAAGATGGATGGTATAGTACAGCTTTTATTTTGGAACAGGCCCTATTGCTTTTCTTTCTCTCTTTTTAAATTTAGCTGATTTAATCTTGTTTTTTGTAACCAATAAAAAGGAGCATCTGTCCTAAACTCAATGACACAGGCTATTTTTTTAAATACACAGTTAAACTACTTCTGTAGGCACCCCTTATCCAGCAAGAGAACAGTAGCTTAAAATAATGATCTAAAAGGGAAGCCAGCTTTAATTTTCCTATGTATGTTTTAGCCAATGGTCTGTATCCCACACTATAACTGATTTGCCTAAACGTGTGATAAGTTTTGTTTCTGTGGCCTGTCTACACAAGACGCTAACTATGCAGTAGCGTGCCAGGCAAAAACCGTGCTAATACAGTACTGTGCAGTAGCATTAGGCTACTGTGCAGGTCACTAAAAACCCATGCACTGGTGCTACTGTGCAGTATCATGAGGTACTATGCATTGATTTAGTACTTGGTTATCCAAGTCCTAAACTTAATGTGCAGTAACCACAGTGCATTAATGAACATGTAGACATGCTGTTGGCCCTGGAATATTCAGACCGTTATGTTTAATGCTCTGCCCTGCTTCAGGGTAAGTCTTTGTTGTCAGAAGATGTATGATTTCATATGAAAGGCACTATCTTGGTTTAAAACTTCACTTCAGGCAAGCCACTGAAGTTTGTACTTGTAGCTATACATGATAAATCCCAGATAGGACGATAGCACTAAGCTTAGAGCAGTTAGTTGAGTTCAGCTAGCTCTAATACAGGGCTCACCTCAGCAAGCTCTAATGTGGCACAGACCTTCCATCTATTGGTTCCATTAGGATCTTAAATTGAGGCAGCTATTTGGGGTTCACTATCTAAATATAGAAAAGAACCTCTTTTAATGGGAATGACTTGACCACAGCTTACGCTACATCTTGTAATTTAGCAGAGGCCAACCTTTTGACAGGACTGCCACAAATTGCCCCTGGACCGTCCCCACGTGCCACTGCAATCACCTTCTTTGGCCTGATTTGCTGGTCTGCTTTCTGGTCCCTGCCCTATTTGCCAGTCTGCCACCTCTTCCCTCCCCAGTCTGCCCCATAGCATGCACAGAGGTTGCTCAAGTTACTTGTGGTACATGTGCTGCAGATTGATCACGCCTGTTGTAACTGATAACACAAGGATTAAAACTGCATGAGGCTAGCACTCCAGTCATACCAAAATTGCAGGGCATTTTTTTTTTTAGATTAACATTTCAATGCCATGTTTCCTACCATAGTGTAGCCCAAGTACAACCGGGGGTGTGTGCCCTGCCCTCTGATGACAGTGGTGGTAGTCAGGCAGGGTGCTGAGGAAGGGGTCAGCTTCCTCCCTCTCTATAGAGCTAGGCCAAAACCAAATACTTAACTAGGTACAATTTATTACAAGAATAAATTCAGACACTTAAGCCTTGCAAATATTCTATGTTTCATATTAACATATATAATATTCCACATTTCACACATAATACCAAATATGAACCAAATAACTTACAACCTATACAACACAATTAACACATAGGGATATTAACCTATATAACCCAAGTAAATTAACACTAATATTTATTTAAACCTTCACAAATAACAATACCAAGATACACACTGAGACATTAAAACACATAAACCATATAAACCCCTTAAAGAATACCCCTAGCTATATAGCCCTTAACATGGCAACCTCAAAATAGGGGGTGCACTCAGCACCTCCTCAAGGGGTTTCCCTGAAGCCCCGCCCCTTTAGGGCTCTGGAATGTGGACACGCCCCTCCCACAATGGAGGGTGAAGGTGGCAGACCCTCCTCACCCATGTCAGCCTCCCCTGTGGAGCCTGCTTCCCCAGCAACTCATGCTTTAGTTAAAAGTGGAGCCCCACTGTGGGGCTCCAGTCGCTCAGCCTAGGGCCGGGACTAACATGAGCAGCCACGAACTGCTTCCAAGGTGGTTCTCAGTGAGCCAACCTGCGCACCAGGTGAGGCCCAAGCAGCTGGAAACTGCTTCCAGGGCCAGCTCTCCATGTGCCGATCTGCATGCCGACTGCCCAGCCTCTTGCTGGGTTCGCAGGCTCCAGCCACCTCAAGCAGCTCCTAGAGCCTGATTCGCATGCGCCGATTCATGCACCACAGAAGCTCAAGCAGGGTCCCGAGGATGGCTGTCTCTGGAGCGCCTCTCTCCTTGCCGTCCCTCGTCGTCTCTCTCTAGCCTGCAGAACATGCTCCCCTTTATACTCTTCAGGGTCTCCACCCCCAAAGTTCTCTGGACCTGGCTGGCGCAGTTCTGATTCAGGTCCAGCTGCTCCTTGCCCCCTCCCTTCAGAAAAGGGTGGGCCCATTACTTCCCTTGTGCTGATTGGTGGGCAGGCTCCATCACTACTTTCTGAGCACTCAGTGTCTAGTGGCGTGTATTTTTTCAATAAGTCACATAAAATGACATAATAATTTAGAGCAAACCCATCATAATATACAGGCCCATTAAAAACAAATTTTTAAAGTCTTCAATAGCTATTGTCAACAGCTGCCTATAAACAAGGTGTTCCTTGCCATTGGTATTGTTGGCACTCAGCGACTAGCCTCATTCAACAAAAGCCAGATGAAGTAGATGAGTATTGTCCTGAATTCTGTGGGCCATCCTCTCTGGATCTCAGGAGAGTTAATTAAAAAATTTATGGTATTTTGCATTTTAAATGGTAGTTTATAAAATGACAGTGCAGATAATTCTGAAACACCAAGTAGTCTGGAATCCAGCACATACTGTGTAGTATAACAATGACATGCCCTGGGGTTTTGCCATTTTTTTTTTTAAATGCAGGGATGTTGGATCATCAACTGGATAACCTGGTGTTATTTTGCCCCCCTCTATGAAGCAAGCCCATCAGAGACACTTTTCTTAATTACTCAGCAATCCCACTGAGATTAATTTACCTCCAGGGTTAAAATATGCCAGGCATTTAAAGTGCAAAGCAAATGATTGCATTAAAAGTTTGCCAGAAGGATGATCAGCATTTTATGTGTGTAACATCTCAGTTCAAGTGGCTTGAAAAGGTAGCTATGATATATTCAGTTTAATTATTCCTTTCATTACTTTTACAAATGTCTGACTATAATTCAGCTTCACTGTACACCTTGAATATATATGACACATTTGTTTTAGCTAACAAATCAATAAATAGACTCAGTTTTTCCATTAAAGTATCCACCGTGTTGCTGTTTATAATAGAAATATACAAAACACTATTATGAATGAGACCCAAAAATCAACCCCCCCTAAAGAACTACTTAGCAAAGCATGAAAACAAAAGGAGTCTTTTGTTTCACATTTTAAACAAGGCTTGTATGTCTAAAATGGAAGACTTTAAAGGAAAAATATGCCATGAGGAATTTTTCAGTTTTAATCCAAGTTGTGCCATTGACTTGTTATGCAGCCTTGGCAAGCCATGCTTTACTACAATTTGGTAAATTAAGGTTAATAAAACGATTTACTACTCAGTAGAGATGCTCTGAAGATTAGCTAATATTTGTACAGTCCTTGAATGTGTAAAGCACCAATTATGATAGTTGTGGCCACTTAGAGAAATTTGGCAACCTAGCAGAATGGCCTATAAATTAAAATGACGAGCTGGTGTTTCTCTGCTGAATGTCTTGCACGGTTGCATTAGTTTTGCAGGAAATAAATCCACGCATACATAGGCACAGAGGAATGGGACCAGTAGTATTTTATTAGCAGAGCTTCATCATCCTGCTTCATAATCTGTAAAAGCTTCTCTGATTTATCTTTGCAGCAGTGCCGGGGCATGCAGGTTAAGAGCTGCCCTTAAACAGATGCATCATCACATGTCACAAAATCAAAATTACACTAAAAATAGCCTCTGCACAAACCACTGAGAGTGTAGTGACCAGATCTTGGCAATGCTTTGCAAAGCCATCCAGGACTCTTGCCTTTTTGTGGCAATAAGTGGATTAGTCATAATTCACATTATGTAAGAGCCAGTCAGGAACAGGGTCAGTTTAGCGTTATACAGTTCTGTTTCTGTCCGTACACCAGCTGTTGTGTTATCTGAAGTGTGCTCTTAAATCCATGCCTCACATACTGGCTGACCATCTTTTGAAGAGTGTCTTTTGAGATCATCCATGCAAACAACCCGCAGTGGCCCCACTGCAACTGCTGACAAGACCTTCTTCCCCTGACTCAACAACAATTACTTATGCAAATTTCATAAATTTCTGCTTACAGGTGTGATGACCAGAATGAGATAACAGAGTTAACTACCTCCAGAGCCTCCTGCCATCTGCATGACCACACTTCTTCCTGAGAGGCTATACAAGGATTGAGCCAACTTGTGGAAAGCATAAGCTAAGTGCTTCTCTCTCAGACCTGGATTGTCCCAGTCTTGTCTCCAGCTCCCTGGATCCTTACCTCCTGACCTTTGGCCCACCTTTCAGACTCTGCTTCTGGCCCAGATCCTGTTAATAACCTTGCTCTAATCATTACTGAAAACTGCAGATACCCTGATCAGTCATAATAACAGGAAGTGACATTTACTCTTTGCCTCCAAGGGCTGGTCTGGGGATAATGGGGCTGAGCATGGTCTGCCCACATCCTGCCCATCTGAGTCTTTTTACATACTCCAGAGTGTGCAAAATGATGCATGCCTCCAGTGGCTGGGGAGGCACAGCAGCAGTGGGAGCGTGGTGGTGGTGGCGGGAGCACAGTGGCGGTAAGGGTGGAGCTCCCACAGATACCACCAATGCTGTCAGTGGTGGGGGGTTGGTGAATGCTGGCTGGGGTCGGCAACCACCCACAGATGCTGCCAGCAGCAACGGTGGTGGCCAGCGGGGATCGTGGACTGCCCACAGATGCCACTGGGGCATGGCAAGCAGTGACACCCACAGATGCCACCAACAGTGTTAGTGGGCTACGCATTGCCCGTGCTCCAGAGTGAGAACTTTGGGTGGCTATAAATGTGCTTGGGAGTGGGGGACGTTTTAATTAGAGCAGTTCCTGGAGAGCTGCTCAAATTAAAATCCTGTAGTGTCACATGTATTAAGCCCCTGCATGTTGAAAAATAGCTGTGGGATGCTTTAACTAAAGCTCATTCAATGAACTGTAGTTAAAGCTCCCCAGCAGCCATTTTTAAACCCTCAGGGTTATACACATGATGCTGCAACAAGGCTGGAGCATTCCAGTTAGAACATGTCAGAGCATGTATATAGGCAAACTTTGTGAAGCTGCTCCTGATTGGTCCCCAGCTCATAATTTCAGACCCTTCAGGAAGAGGTCAAGAGTAGGTGGAGGCAACAAGCCTGGAACAACCTCACTCATGAATTTCTGCATCTGGAAAAGGCCCAGGCTCAGGCTGGTAGTCCACAACACCTGCCACTGACCTGGCATAGATGAACTGTGAAGTGGTTTGTCTCCCATAATGAGCCCTTGATCCAGTCCAAGCCTCCAGATGCTGCCATAGTATAAATGGTACATAAATTACGGAAGCCAGGAGTTACCCATCAGTGTTTACCCAGGAGTTGCTGCATCTTCCATTTTGAAGCCTGCAGACATGTTAGTACCACCCAGAGACATTGTACTGGAAGTGAGCATAACCATTAAACAAGTGCCGCTGTCACTTGTGATCGAGGTTACCAACATCTCTGAAATAATGGAGGGTGCTGAATGGTACTGGTGTTTTCCAAACTGTGCAGGAGTTACTGAGGGAACTCCCTTCCCAGGTCTTTGGGATTCTACACCTAAAATGCTGTCTCTGCTGGGGAGGGTCTAGAGGGTGCTCTGTGGATGCATGCTTTGGCTGGCCTAGCGAGGATCACAAAGTCAAGATATCCAGGAGCTCGGTCTGATGAAGTAAGAAACAACCAGGGACATTAGTCCCTCAACAGAGTGGGGAAATACAAAGTGTAGTGGTGCCAACTGTGATTCTCTGGTTAAGGGCCAGATGTTCAGGCACTTGTGGCAGTATACAAATTCACCGGTGGGGAGAGGGGCAGCAGGGAATAAGAGGTGCTCTGTTTACCAGAGCACCCCTTGGAATAACCAGAAACAACGGGCACAAGCTGATGGAAAGTAGATTTAGGTTGGACATCAGAAAGAACTTCTTCATGGTTAGGGTCACCAGAATCTGGAACAGGCTTCCAAGGGAGGTGGTGCTCTCCCCTACCTTGGGGATCTTCAAGAGGAGACTGGACAAGTACCTGGCTGGGGTCACATATCCCCAGCACTTTTCCCTGCCACTGGCAGGGGGTTGGACTTGATGATCCTTTGAGGTCCCTTCCGACCCTAGCATCTATGAATCTATAAGCAGCACATTGACAAATGGCAACTTCGTTACCTCTTCAGTCATGTGACACAAATGGTGGTAGAGTGAGTGCTGTGAGAAATGAAGGGAAAATGCTGAAGTGGAACAGAGACTTGGTGTACATGGCTGCTTGTGCTGTGCTCCAGAACATCTGTTAACAGGTGGGAGAGGACCCAGGAGGCTAAGGCTGCACATCACCCATTGCCTCAGCTACCTGGGAGCCCTAAGGCTAAGATTGATGGTCTTGCTGAGCAGGTACACAACAGTAAGCACAATATTTTGCCCATATTTTGCTCCTACAGACACCAAAGACAGGAACAAGAAAAGCAACACAATGCCCACATTTCAATGCATCTGCTAAAGACCTTTTATTAACTGCCATTATTCTAATCTGATTAAAGTGGCATCTGGCTTTTCTTACTGTATGTCATAAAATTAAGCACTTATTGTTTTGTTTTCTGAGCTTTATATGCAGGTATATGTAACCACAGAACATGGTTTTTATTAGAAAAAGTCACTCAAATCACTTGAGAGACAGTCTGGTACAGCATGAATTTTAGCCATGCTTGCTGCTGGCAAGTCCCAGGAAGATGAAGCCTTTTGTTGCTTTCTTTATGGTACTGGTAGGAAGTGGGGCTGGGATTCTGGGTTGCAGAATGGGGCAGCAGAAGGTTGAAGAGATGGGAACCATTGTAAATGTAGCTGTTGATGGGAAGTGGGACTGGAGAACATGAATATTCCCAGCTGGGGCCTGGAAACAGATGGTGATGGAGACATCTGTCTCTGATAAGTGTCTCCTTTTAGCTTTCTTTCTCTTCCTACCCACAGTGCTGTTTCTCTTGCCTTCTTTCTCCTCTTCCACCCTTCTCGCTCTACCAAAATGTAGTTATCTCAAGAGACTTTAAGTGCCTTTCTGCCATGGAAATCAATTGGAATTGCAGTTCCAGAAAAGCTGGTAAACACAGTAATAATAATAAAAAACTATTCAGCACATGAATGAACATGATTTTTTGGGGAGAAATCAGCATGGTTTTGTGAAAAGGAAATCATGCCTCACCAACCTACTAGGCTTCTTAGAGGATGTCAATAAACAGGTGGATCAGGGTGATCCATTTGATATACTATATCTTGTCTTCTATCAAACTTCATAATGAATTTAGATAGTCACTGAATTAAAAGGAAGGCCAATTCATGGATTAGAAATTCGCTTGAAGATGGGGGCTGGGAAAGCACATAAATGGTCAGTTTTCAGGGTGGAAAGAGGTAAACGGTAGGATCTATGTTGGGAACAATGCTGTTTAATGT
Source organism: Crocodylus siamensis (assembly GCF_052110815.1). Lineage (NCBI taxonomy): Eukaryota > Metazoa > Chordata > Crocodylia > Crocodylidae > Crocodylus > Crocodylus siamensis. The sequence continues at coordinate 364,140,986 of NC_143395.1, forward strand.
ATTTATAAATGATCTGGAAAAGGGATATAGGTTGGTCTAAAGACATAGGCAGACAAGGTTCTTTAGGTAAATCTGATATCTTTTATTCAGCCAACTCAAATAGTTGGAAAAAAATCTTTGTTGCAAACTTTCGGGCGCAAACACGCTCCTTCAGGTTGAAGAAGCGTCTGCAGTTGGTCTGCTTTTCCTGGATGGAATGAATAGGAAAGAAGCCAGAGGCTGGTAGGCATGCAAGAAAGCCAGTCAGTGAAGATGTAAATTGAGAAGCCAGTGGGTGAGACAGGCTGGGGGCATGGCCACCTGCCTGGCCACAGCACACTATCCCAGGACCACCACTGCCACTTCCACACAGCTTCCGCCAGCAGGGATGCTGACAAGGGGCACTGTTGGACACTGTTGCCAGGGCTGCCATCACCCTCCTAGGCTCAAACCCTGCTGCCTCTGGGCCTGCCAGGCCAGCCAGGACTGGTGGCAGCACATTGTCCAGCATACCTGGGAGAATGGGCAGTGGCTGGAAGCCTTCTTGAGCCAAGCCACCTTCTGAGACCTTGTGAAGTAGCTCTAGCACCACCTGGAGCAGCAGGTCACCGGCATCCGGCCGCCTCACCCTGCAGACATAAACCTGGCCCTTGCCTAGCCCAAGCTGGCCGTGGCCACCAGGCTGTGGTACATTGGCTACCCACTTGGCATGGGCAAGCCACTGCAGGGAAGGCTGCCCTGGAGGTGTGCAGTGCCTTCCAGGAAATGCTGGTGGGTACCATGGGAGTACCACCTGCAGAGGCAGCAACAGTGGTGTCCTCCCCACCCCTGTTCTGAGGCCCCAGCAGAACCATGCACCCACCAGCACTCCCCGCTTTAGCTTACCTGTGCTGTTGCCACAGACCCCCAACCCTCCCTGCCCACCCCCATATTTCACAAGAACAAATTTTCATTTCCCTCAAATGAACCAGAGTGCTCCTCCTCCCTCCCCAACAGAGCCCCCGCTTCCCTCAACAAACAGAGCCCCTGTACCACACGCTCCACCCACCAACAATGAAAAACCTTATGCCCTGTGAAAACTATTTACAATGTCCTTTGTGGGCTGTCCTAGGGTGGGGGAACGTGGGATGGGGGTGCCTAGAGTGCAGAGCCCAGGGGTGGGTGGCCAGCTCCCTAGCCTCTGGCTGGGCCTCCACAGGTGAGGACACCACAGTGAGTGTGGTGGGCGGGGAGGCTTGCCCAGAGGTGATGATGGCTACTGGTCCTTCAGTGTGGGCAGCTCCACCTCTGGTATCCAGGGCCAGCAGGGCTGGCATGTAGTCCTGGCCCTGCTCCAGGCAGCTCCAGCTCTGCACCTGTGTGGAGCTGGGGGTAGTGGCAGGGCTGGGCCCAGGCAGGGAGGCTGGGTGGTGCTGGACCCAGGGCAGGGGCCAGACCAGGGGCTCCTGGCTGCTGGAGGTGCCACATGACCTCCTCCTGGGCCCAGGCAGGGGCCTGCTGTGGAACGGCAGGTGGCTGCCAGGGGACACATGGGGCTAGGGTCAGGGGCTGGGCAGCAAGCAGCATGAGCACAATTACCGTGGCCAGAATGGTGTCCAGCACCCAGCAGTCATCATTGCCTGGCCCAGGATGGTATTCTGCTCCCACAGCAGCTGGAGCCACTTGTGCTCCAGGGGCAGGAGCTCTGCCCAGAACTCACAGTCCACCTGGTCCTGTGCATCCTCATGGGCAGCACCCTCCACCTACTAGGTCTGTGAATCCTCCAGCCAGGCCTCCAATGCTGCCACCAGCTGCTGCAAGAGGACAGTGTGGTTCTGTGTCCACCTCTAGCAGAGCCAGCATATCCACAGGACCCTGGCTGTGAGCAGTGGTGACCCTGAGGCTGCATCTCAGCTGCTAAGGGTAGCCTTTCCTCTGAGTACAGCTGTGGGACCTGCAGAGCTGTGAGACAGAAGCTGTTTGTGTGAGTTCACAACATTTCTCTGATAAGATGCTCTGTACCAGAGGTTGTGAGCTGCCTGGCCTCAAATTGGGGGTTGAGCATGCATGGGTGCTCAGGAACCATTGGTAAGTCAGACAGGCAGGCCTGGGCCTAGGAACCCACTGGCCAAGCCCCCTGTCCATACTTGCTCCCCTGTGGCCAGCGGGCCACTGGGTGCTGGCTGCAGGGAGCCTGCCTCCCCAACCCTGTTCCAGGCTGGGTTCCAGGCTCTTGGCAGCACCTGCTGCCATAGCTCCAGACCCCACTCCTGCACCCTTTCTCCTGCAAGCCGGTGGGTGGGCTGGATGGAGAAGTGGAGACAGGGGTGGGGACAGAGGCCAGAGGCAAGGGCAGGGGCAGGAGGGCCCTCTTCCCAGTGAGGGTCTTTCCATCTGGCCAGGGCTGGCATAGCTGGTGGTTCTGCTCCATCCTGGCTGTCAGTGATGGCATGCAGCTCCAGATGGTGTCCTCCAATGGCAGGGTGAGCTGTGTAGGTGCCCAGCTAGGGGCCCCCACCAGGGAGAAGCTGGTGCTGCTGGCGGGTGGCAGTGTCATGGCCAGCAATGCCTCATGGTTGGCAGCTGGTGCTAGCCATGGCTCCCCAAGCTGCTGGTGGAAACTGCAGCTGGGGAGCTCAGTGGGAGGGTTGGCTGAATAAAAGATATCAGATTTACCTAAAGAACCTTGTCTGCCTATGTCTTTAGACCAACCTATATCCCTTTTCCAGATCATTTATAAATACATTAAACAGCATTGTTCCCAACATAGATCCTACCGTTTACCTCTTTCCACCCTGAAAACTGACCATTTATGTGCTTTCCCAGCCCCCATCTTCAAGCGAATTTGGATGTCAGAGGGGCCTTCCTTCGGTGATGTGTCATCAAAGATGCCAAGCTGAGGCGGGGACTTGGGCAGGCCACCCACGCTGGTGTAGACAGCATGGCTGCAGTCCCGTGTCCTGGGGCACAAGGGTGGCTGTCAGCTGCTGCATAAATGGCATGGACTTACGAGCACTGCCGGACCAACAACTTTGGTTAGTCACAGTGACCCACTGTGCCCACAAAGCCTTGACCTTTATGCAGCACTGCTGTGCCGACCGGTCGTGCCTGCGCTCCTACATTTGGCCTAACAGGGCCTCATAGATGTGGGTGTTGGAGTGCTCACCCCACTCAAACTGGTGCTGCACCTCCACCTCACCCCACAGCATTACGAGGTCACCAGTCCCCTCCTTGGTTCAGTTGGGGCCTCAGTGGAAGACACAGATGTGAGCATGGGCATGGGCTGGGCATGGGCATGGACATGGGCCTGGGCAAGGAGAATGAGGCCATAATGAGTCCCATGGTGGCTCTCTGGGCCCCCATATGGCTGTTCCTGTCCTGCCAGGCCTGGGCAGCTGCCTGCAACACCCAGAGAAGGAGCATGGCACGGGACTGGCAGCCACATGGAAGAGTCAAAGCCTCACAGCACCTGCAGGTGCAGGGCAGGCTGCTGGGAATGGGCTGTAGGCAACTGGTGCTGACCTTGCTGGCCAGAAGCTGCCTGGTGCTGGGCCTGTGGGCTGACAGGCCTGGCCAGTGGCTGCAACAGCATGAAGCACCCTGCAGTACCCTGCTGGCCTGGACAGCGCTGTCCTGGCAGCCATGTAGCACTTCAGTGTCAGGCAGTGGTGCTGGGGTGCAGGAAGGCTGGCAGAGCGAGGCTACGGCCTGCTCACAGGGCACAGAGGCTGAAATGCCCTCAGACTCCCTTCTGGTGTGCACCAGGGCTCAAAATGCCTGCAGACTTTTAAAGCCTGAGACAGGGGCTGCTAAAGGGGTAGCCCAGCCCTGGGGCAGAAGAGGCTTCTAGCCCAGAGCCTTGGGGCTAGCTTGAGGCCAGCCTCTTAGTGGTAGGACAGACTCGGGAGCAAACTTGCTCCTGGGCTGCATCTACATGCTCATTCCTGTGTGGTAACTAATTCTTCTTAAATTTGCTACCTGCATTTGCAGGTAGCAAAGCAGGTACCAAATTTATGCAGGATTAATGGATTTTATTGTGCTGTAATCCTGAGCATCTGTAGATGCATTCACTTACTGCACAGTAAACTACACTACTGTGCATTTAGGTGTCTTGTGTAGGTGTGCCCAGCGTGTATTTAAAGTGTGGAATTCATTAACACAAATTGTTGTAGAAAGTGATAATCTAAGCAGATTCAAAAAGGGATTGGACAAATTCTTGGAGGAAAGGTGCATTGGTAGCTATTGGACATGGAGTTAGGGATAAAGTCTCTGAATCAGAACTTCCTGAACCTTAAATGTTGAAGGCTGCAAGTTGGAGACTATAACAGGGAACTCCTGCCTCTCTTACTAGAAAGGTCAGGGAATACAGGAAACTCCAGCTAGAAATGGTAAGAAGTAGCAGATACACAGGTGGACTGAGCTCAGGACTAAAAAGTCAGGCTGTTAATTATGTAATTAGCAGTAATTGGCCCCTGGGTGCAGAAGATCTGGGTTTAGGCATATAAACCTAGTCCCTGACCATGTAAGGAGGCAGTCTGGCTATGATTGTGGGAGGGCAAGGAGTTCCCAGGAGACAGCTAGCTACAGCAAGAGGCCAAGTCAGCTTGTGAGAAGTACTTAGGGACTGGAGGGACAAAAGCTAGCCAGCCAGGGGTTTATGTTTAAGTTAGGACCAGTTAGGTTGCTGTTTTGTGTTGGAATTTTTCTACCAGATGACCTGGTTGTGCCTACAGGAGAGGAGGCCATGGGTAGGGGTGCCTGGGTAGCCCTCCCCACTGTTAGTGACAGAACCTACCCCCAAGCTAGAGGGTCTGAGGCTGGCAGGGGGAAGCTGGAGCCCCAGGACAGAGCCAAGACAGAGTTGATGCCCTGGAGCCGAAGTCTTAGATAGTGGACCAGCACTGCCAGTAACCCAAATATAACATCAAAGTCATGGCAGATGAGAAGATGGACATGAAGTAGGGCTGGGATAGAGCTGGCAGGTGGGTCGGACCACAAGGGTGCACCAGGTGCTGGGGTGGTAAACCCCTGGAGCCCATTACAGAGAGGAACAGGAAAAATACCCTTGTCATACTTTATTCACTGTCCCTCTCTGTATCCACTCTCTCCCACTGTGCTGGTGAGTCGCCGTGTCAAAGAAGTCACTCAGGAACACTTCTGGATCATCTCCATCTTTGTAGTGAGGGGAGAATGGGGTGTTCAGTCTGGGAGGTGTAGGTGGTGCTGGCTGAATGCCCATGGCTCCAGCATTTGATTGCATTCAGAGTACTGCGAGATTGAGTTCGCGCTGGGCCTCTCTAGCCTCATGCTCGTGCTGTGCCTCTTCATGCTGGCACTGGGCCTCCAGCTCCATCCTTTTCAACTCTAGGTCATACTTGAACTTGTGTTCTTGCTCCTCAGCTTCTAGCTGCAGCTGGTATTTCCGGAAGTCCCACTCAGAGGAAGACCCCTTGGGGCCTGCAGTGGGTTCTGGATGGACACGTGGAGGTGATCTTGCAGCCTGGTCATTATCACACAGGATCTTAATCAGGTCTTCTCTCTTTTGCTCCTTCCTCACTGGAAGGCCTCTCTCTTTTATCATCTTTCAAGTCAGCCAGTCATGTGGTCACACTTGTCAGCCATCCTAGCTATCTACACTGTGCAGTTGATCCAATGACAAATTAGAAACTGTTTGCTCAATGGTTTCCAGTGACTCTATTCCCCTCCCCAAATTATGCCTTCAGTACAGCGGGTTGTCAGATCCTACCACTCCCACACCACATGTGGCAGGTCAGTAAGGGGTGCTCCTGCATTGAGCCATCTACCTCACTGCGCTCAACCACCTTCTAGGCTCCGAGTGCCTCCCTGGGGGTGCCTCACGTCTGGCTGACCCACTTCCTGGAACGCACACCTGCTAGCCTGGGGGTAACGCTGCCACCACCTAGGGTCTGGAGTGATTGTGGCTCTGTGCCCCTTGGAAAACACAGGCATGGTAGCCCTTGAGGGTACTCGACTCACTTCAAGAACTTGGGACGCTTCCCTCAGCACAAATAGTGGTCGTCCTTAGTCAGCCAAACCAAGCGGACCCCAGGGCATAATCTAGACCCACTTCCAATAAGTCTCCCACACTAGGTACAAAGGGGAATCTTATTGATTACACAGAGCAGGTTTGGAATAAGGTACAGGGTAGAGCAATATCAGAGAAATCCCATAGAGCAAACTGGTATGGCTGGGTAGCCTTTGATCACGCATCTGAGTTACTGCAAGCTATATATTTGGTTAGATCTCAGGTAGTTTACTCACACCTATCATCCAGAGGCAGGTGGAGATTCCCTCTGGAGGCAGGCAGTTCTTTGATCGTGAGTTTCAAGAAAGAGCAAGTTTCAGATGGTCCAGCTCTTCTCTCCCTGAGTTTTCATCATGGCTACTGCTCCTCCTCCTGGGCAGTCCTTAACTTATATAGCCCTTATGACCTCATTTACCTGGTCTAGTGGAGGCCAGCACCTGTTGGTTGCCAGCCAACCAATTTGAAATGCATCACTGGTTGCCAGGTAGACTGGCGTTTTAGAACAATAGGGAGCCTAAGCCCCTCACCCAGGTATATGATGCCAGTCAGGTAGGCAGAGGGAGCAGGTTTCCCCCATCCTTCAGGAATGTATCCAGCTCAGGTACAACTCAGGGTCACCTGAGAGAGGGGACAGAGGAGGCTGCCCTTTGCAGTTACCATGTTAACCAAATTGTCACATAGTAGAGTTTTTGGGGAGAGACAGAGGTGGCATTCTGTCACAGGAGTAAGATCATGACGGACCAGGGAACTGGGCACTAGACAACAGAATGGAGTCCAACAAGGATAAGTGTAAGGTGCTACACCTAGGGAAGAAACAATGCACGAATACAGAATGGGAAATGGTTAGCCAGGCAATAGTGTTGCTGAGAAGGAGATGTGGGCTTTAGTGGATTACAGAATCAGCATAAGTCAGTGGTGTGATGCAATTGCAATCCCTTCCCTTCCCTCCCCACCTCACCTCCCCCCGTCTCCACCCCCCTAAAAAAAACAAAAACAAAAAACAAACCCTTGCATTTGGTGCTATATTAACAGAATATTGTATGTAAGATGCAAGAGATAATGGTGCCGCTCTAACTCAGCACTGGTTAGGCCTCTGCTGAATATTGTATGCTATTCTGGGCTTTGCATTTTGGAAGAAGGTAAAGAAACTGGAGAGGATCCAGAGGTGGGTGATCTCTCCCAGAAAAGGAGAGTAAGGGGAGACATGGTAACAATATAGTTGTTCTCCCTCACTGGAGAAGACAGGAGAAAATGCAGTGGGTTTAAAAGGTAGCACATCAGGTTTAGATGAAATCTCAGGAGGAACTTCCCTGCTGTTAAAACAATGGGACGATGGAATGAGCTGCCTAGGAAAGCTGTTGACTTTCCTTCACTGGGAGTTTTCAAGAAGAGGCAAGATAAGAATTTCATGGTGATGGTTTATGTCCAGAATAATGCTTCTCTAAGTTTAGGCTGGGTTTTTGCTAGTGACTCCAATGCCTAAGCATCAGACTTCAGCACTTATAGGGGCCTGTAGGCACTCTAGTCTCCCTTGTGAATCTGGCCTTTTGTGTACTCTGACAGGGGCATTTTTCCTCTTCAAGTCTGGGCTCACCTTCTGCACCTCCTGCAGTGAGGCAGGGATAATCTCTTTCATGTCAGTCCAGAAGCGGTAATTGTGAGGAAAACAAAATTTTGATTTCAAAGCAGGATAGAGTGGAGGTGCAGAGCTGAAAAGGAGCAAACCTTGTCTCCACGCAAATGTGGTTCTGAGCAGTTTTTTATACCTCTAGGAAAACGTGAGCAAATAAAAAGATTTTATGTTTTTTTCATTTCCCATACATGGGAGTTTTCTGTCATTTGCAGGTCCCTTCTTCAGTTTACACTGGGGAGAGAAAAGCAGCCTCAATTTTTACATTTCCAGATGATTTTCCAGTGCTTTATAATTAATGGAAGAAGAGCCCTGAGGGTATCTCTGTTTGTGTTGGACTGTGCCAGTCTCATTTACAGTTAATTTGGGACAGATCCACTCTACCTTGCTTTGCTGGACTCTAGCACAGAATCAAATCTGTTTATGAGACGCACTTTATTACAAACAGAGGTGCCCTCAGGGCACCATATCCATTTATAAGTACTCAGTCACTCCTTACTCTCTTAACCCTTTAATTGCCAACATGTTTCCATTTGGTTAGCTAAATAATTAGATGATTTATAGCTATACTTTCTGTGGCAAACTGGAAAATGACATTTCCCTAAGCTAGTGCATCCTGAAGTAATGAAGCTGAAGTAAAAGACATTTATTTACAATCTAAGAATGTTGCCTTTGCATCAGCTTTTTACCCAAGTAGTTCAAATGACTTAGCAAATACTCAAAGAGCAGTTATGGAGAATTTGGGAGGATTCAGAATGAAACTCTGGCTCCACTCAAGACCATTTCCACACTCCCACTAACTTCACTAGAGCAAGATTTCATAGATTTCATAGACATTGGGGCTGGAAGGGACCTCAGAAGATTATTGAGTCCAGCCCCCCGCCCGAAGGGCAGGAAGTCAGCTGGGGTCATAGGATCCCAGCAAGATAAGCATTCAATTTACTCTTGAAGGTGTTCAACGTAGGTGCTTGAACCACCTCCGATGGCAGGCTGTTCCAGACCTTGGGGGCTAGGACAGTAAAGAAATTCTTCCTTATGTCCAGCCTGAAACGGTCTTGTAGTAGTTTATAATCGTTCGACCTTGTCATCCCTTGGGGTGCTCTGGTGAACAAGCGTTCCCCCAGATCCTGGTGGTCACCCCTGATAAACTTATCGGTGGCCATCAGATCACCCCTGAGCCTGCGCTTTTCCAGGCTAAAGAGCCCCATAGCTCTCAGCCTGTCGTTGTAACGTCTTGCATGCCAAGTCTTCCAGCATCACGGTAGGGGATGTAAGCACCTTTGCTAGATGGCCAGAGGAGCTAAGAGGCTTCTCTAAGCCTACAAAGCTAATGGCAGAGACAGGAACAGAAGCCATGTGCACCAGCTGCCAAAGCCATGCTCTGCTTGCTAGAACTCTGCTCGCTAGGCCACGCTGCCTTTGATTTCTGGCAATTGTTTGTGTTTGGAAGAAAAATAGGAAGTCAGGGAAATTCTCCCTCTTTTTCCACCTTTCCCCCCATTTCCTCACACACTAACCTCACTGTCTCTAAACATTCAATAACCTTCAACCCAGGGAATGCATTTTCCCCTCCTCTAGGTCTTGTGCTTTCATTTGCTAAGTAGATTACAGCACATCATTACATTTACTGGTGCCATGTGATGTTCATAGTGATAAAATTAGCTGACCCTGCATGTTTTCCCTACACTGGCTTCTTCCCCTTAATGTCCATCAGTCATTCTCTGTAGTAGGCCTTTCTGAACATGGTGATTAGGCAGACTCCAGTGGAAGAGAACTCATCTGTAAGGGAGGAAGAGACCCTTCTTCTCCATACAGTCTTTGCAGAACTTTGACCATAGGAACTCTTCTGGATGGGAAGGGTTTCACAAACCATCAGTTCAGGTTTCATGCAGTCTCAGGTCCAAAGATATCTCACCACTTAAAGAAGTTTACCACATTTATGAGACTCTCTTCAGCACTGCAGTAAAAGACTCTGAGCTGAGAATAGGAGGGCACAGTTAGCTGTGTTAGCCTGAAGTTAGGCAGGACACTGGGCAGGTTGGAAGCTTAGGACTAACTGGTTTAGAGAGGCATGAGCTTTCACAGCCTGCTTTGTCAGATGTTATGAATGGACTCAAACAAAGATTTCTGCAAGATGTCTGGGTTTATTTTCCCCATCCCTGGATGACTGGTGGAAGTCCTCCCCACTAATGTCATGAACATTTCAGGCAATGCCAGTGATTATGCTCCAGCATAGTGTGAAGGTATATCTTCAAGGAGGGGAATATGTTGGCTTGGAAACGGTATTTAAAGGCCTGTTTTGGGGGAATTGGCTTATAGGTATAGGTATAGATATATGCATTATAAGGGGTCAAGATGGGCAGCAGGGGTTAAATGGATTTCTAAAGAGTTTGGGAGACATGCACACAGCTTCTCATGGCCCTGAAGGCAGACGGGCTGTCTAGCACAACAAGGCCAATGGATGGATACAGCCTGAGGATTAAGTGGGGCATCCCATAACACAAGATCACAGCCTTCAAGGCAGACAGGTTGTCTAACACAATGACACATAGCCTGGGAACCAAAGAAGTATTCACCATACTGTCCCATGGCACAAGATAAGTGACACCAGCAACAAGGCCCCAGAGCGGCAGGGGGCCTGAGTCCTGTTTTTGGGAGAACAGACCCTTCTTCTCCCTGAGGAGAAGAACCAGAAGGCTATGTGGCCATGTGACCACAGAGAAACAACCAACCAGAGACAGCCATGGATGGAGAGTCATCAAGGGGAAAGGAGAATACAAAAGCAGAGACTTGAGATTAATAAAGGATCCCACTCGTCCCTCCTGCTTTTCCTCCCTGTTTCTCCCATCCCTCCCTTTGCCTTGTCCCTCCTTGCTGTCCCTCCTCCTCTTCCTCCCTGAGAGGGGTCCCATCCCTGTCCCTGTCCCTTGGGAGGGGTCCCTGAGGCCACCAGGGACCGAGAGCATACCAGCAGCTCATCTCATGCACCCCACTGGAGGGGGGCTGTGGGCCTCGGCATCCCACCTCCAGACTGCTGACACCTAAGAGAGAGAGCCTCAGAGTGAAGCCTGCATCCTGGCCAGATGTACTTTGACTCTGATGACAGCCCTAAGATTGGTAGATAGGAATTGATTGTTTGTATTGTTGCATTTTTGTTATTACTGTGTATCAATAAATTCACCTGTTATCAACTGGCCAGTGTTGTGGTCGGTCTGAGAGTTGTGCCTGCCTGGTCTGAGTTCCTAAAATCCAGTGTCAACAGGCTCAAAGGAGCCTAGATTTGTTGACCTTCAGATGACACAGTAGCATCCTTCTGCCCCACTAGCACTCTCCCCAAGGGGGCTAACAGCTGACTGAGGATGGGGCAATATGTCTGTTTTTCTTCAGATGAGCTGCTGTAAATTTTGAGTACTGGAAGGAAGCACAGACCTTCAAGTCATAACATTGGGTCTGATCTGTGATGGACAAATAGATTTCTTTGAGAGTAATGGGGCTAGGGCAGTTTTTAGAAATCACAAAAAATTAAAAAGAAAACGGTTAATTTTAAAAAGCGAATGTACCTAAACTACATTCAAACTGGTCACCCAATTATGGTAAATATTTTTTTCAATGAAAAATGGCTTTCTGATTAATTATATATAGGGGTTTTTTTTCTGAACAGAAAATCCAGAACTCATGATTTCTTTTAATCGCCACAGCCTAACCATTCTCAGTTTTAAAGTTCTGTCTTTTCTGATGTCAGAAAAACAAAAAATGTTCATCTGTCAACATGTTTGCTGGGGAAAAATAATTTTCCTACCACTTCTCATTACTGTTTTAGGAGAGACCCTTCTTACTCCACAGAACAGCTTTACAAATGTTTTCAAACCATATCTGTATGTTTCACTGCCAGAAAAAGCACTTCCTCTTGGTGCTGCAGAAGCCAAAGTATCATCTCAGAACAATCTACTCAATGTATTATCAGGAAAAGGATTAACCTTCTAGTGGGAGAATCTTTATCCTCCAGTGTAACTGAGGCAGAAAGAATGACAGCTTGATTTTCAGCTGTCAGGGTCAGTTTGTGGTCCTGGACAGAGTCACTGTGGCAATCCTTGGGAGAGAATAAATGTGGAACTCCCCCCTACAGTGGTTTTAGGGAGTCACGTTCTAACTACAGTCATGCTTGAAGCTGGTTTTATGCAAGAAAAATCTAAGTGAAAGGGCCAATAAATTGGAGTACCAGAGGAAATAGCAAGAAAAAGAACATGTCAGAAGGTTTTTAATGGTCAGCTTGCCTAGGATGATGGACTGCTTATTTTAATACAAAGCATTTGAAGGCTAAGAGGTGATTAGGGCTATGCTTCTTTAGCATTTATGATTAAATCATGTTGAATTAATGTGGTATGTAACTGTGATTGTCACAAATATTTCTGCCTGTTCCTGCTGTTGTAGAATGAATGCATCATTGCTTTAAATAGAGAAGGTTCATGCCAGTGTCACCTGGGAGCATGGAACCAGCCTCTGTTTTTAGAGGTTAAAAATGGGACACCTCTTTCCTGCTATCTCTTCCCTGATTTTTTACTTCCATATTAGAAAATACTTAGTTTGCAAATCTAGGGTGCTAATTGTCACGTCTCAGCCATGTCCCAGGTTAGGGAATTGCCATCTGTTTTAGCTAAAATTCATCCGAATTAGAGTAGTTATCCTTCCACATCCACTCATGACAACCCCAGTGTCTTGCTGTTGACACAGAAAAATTTGCAGCGGAGCTGACCACCTATCAGAAGTAAGTGACCTCACAGATGCATTGTCAAGCTGTTTGGCTTCTCCACATCAGTCTCTCAAGAAATATAAGGTAATGATTCTCAAATACATACACAGACCATTGAGCTGATGCATTTAATAAGACCATTTTTTAGTACAATGGAGCACCAATGGGGAGGGTGGAAGCAAGTATATAACAGCTCTGGGAAACTCCAGGCTTTTTATTGGAAGAAATTCTAATCCTGCAAATGAGTAGCTGGGAGTCCCCTTTAAAGGCTCACATCTAATATTTCAGGCTTTATGGTCAATGTCACCTTCTTGCTTTTTAATTATTCTCCCCTTTATATTAAATCAGGAAATATATCTATATCTGCATCTATATCTGCATCTATGTCTATAAACAGCAGTGGTTCCTGGAAATTCTCTTGAGCATTATGCCACGTTCCTCATACTGTGTATCCGGAAACAGTGACTGTGGCATTGATTGAATATATGGATTGGTGATGGCTGAACTTTTGTTTTAATCTTTCCATTATCTGTAATATTTTTACACAAGAAGGATCATTATTTAGGAAACAGTTACTGTCAGATGAAAAGCTTCAGTATCTTAATGGAAAGTAAATTATTGGTGCTTTCACAGTCAAAGACTTCTTGCAACATGATGGGTCTGTTAACTCTTTCCTGCCTTCTATATGAATATGTCATTTGTTAAGTGAATGAGAATTTTGTAGGAATGTGAACTTCCTCTCTTCCCCACCAGAATGCTTGAATCCTGGCCCTGGGCTTGTGTATAGCAATAGCTACACCAGCAGAGCTATGCTGGCATAGGCTGACAGAAGGGGTTTTCTGCATAGTTACCTCATCTCCCTGAAAGACAGAAAGACAGAAGTTAAGCTGATGGAAGATCTCTACCAGCACTGGTGCATCCAGGTAGTAGTAGGGTACGATTGCAGGTAATTGTACATGTGTGCACTCACACACACTGCTTTCCACTCTGAAAAAGCTTGTTCCATCAGTTTCAGTGGAAAAGGAAATGCTGAATCCAAAGTGCTCATCTCATAGGTGCAATGTCAACTTGGTTTGAAATTTTCAATAGCTTCTCAGAAAAGGAATGTAGAGGAGGAGACAGAAAGACAGGGAGATTCTGGCCAGGAAGGCAGCAAGACAGTAAAGAAAGGACAGAGTTGTCTCAGATTTCGGTGGTAGGACTCACCTCTGATACTTCTCCGTACTTGGTACAGAGTTCCATAAATGGGATGTTTGCACATGTAAGTAGATCATAAGCCTACTCTGCTTGTCTATTTTACAGTACACGGGCATGCATCAACCAATGCATCTCAAGCAAAACTAAGGAAGTTATTCTCCTGCTCTACTCAGCATTGGTGAGGCCACAGCTGGAGTACTGCATCCAGTTCTGGGCGCCACACTTCAAAAAGGATTTGGAGAAGCTTGAGAGAGTCCAGAGAAGAGCCACACACATGGTTAGAGGCCTGAAGAGCAAGCCATACAAGGAAAGGCTGACAGATATGTGACTGTTCAGCCTAGACAAGAGAAGACTTTGGAGGGATTTGGTGGCAGCTTACAAATATATCAGGGCTGAGCATCAGGGGCTAGGCAAACTATTCAGCAAAGTGACCCAGGGGAAAAACAGGAGCAATTGTCATAAACTCCTAGAAAAAGGTTTCAGACTTGATATAAGGAAAAAAACTTCTTCACAGTTTGTGTGACCAGACTGTGGAATAGACTCCCAATGCGGGTGGTGCAGGCACCTACCCTGGAGATCTTCAAAAGCAGACTGGATGCACACCAGTCATTTGACCCCAGCAGTCTTTCCTGCCCAGAGCGGATGGGGGGCTGGACCTGATGATCTCATGAGGTCCCTTCCAGCCCTAAATTTCTGTGAATCTAAACTTCTATAAAGGCAAAGCTAATAAAAAGCTTAGGTGCCAGTTAGGAACCACCTGACCTCCTGAGTAGAATCCACAATTTTTTGTGAGGTCCCTGGGCTCCCGGTATCATATACAAAGGCACCACAGAATGGGATCAGAATGATCCACACACTAAGCAAAGAGCTACCTGGAGCTACCCAACAGGAAATGCTGCAGAGAAGGACGTGCCTGAAATCCCCCAAGTCTCTCCAGGGTTCAGCAGCTGACTCGGAGCAGCAGAATTCACCTCATATATGCTACAGTATCATTACCGGATGATGACAAGTTACAGTCACTATGAATTTGAGTTAGATTCAGCCCAGTTTCTAAGAGGCATAGCCAAGCCCCTAAACCACTCAGTCTCTTGATACCCTGCAAGTTCAACAGGATGCAGTTGTCATTGCTTCCTGTTTCCAGTTGATACATTTGGGATCCACAGCCTGAATGGTAGGCAGCTCCAGTCATTCCTTGCAAGCATGGAGCAGGGCTTGTCCTTTTCTTTTAAAAAGAGGCTGGTATTGGTGCCCACAAGAGCATTTTGAGAGGAGATTGATCCTGCACCCTAAGTGCACCCTGAAACTGTGCACCTACATCAGGCCACTGACCTGCCACCATTGCCATCCTTTTAAAAGAAAGTGAGTACTGCTGCCCTTGGTGTGGAGCCCTGTCCTGCAGAGATGCGTTAGGTGGCTCTGAGAGTGCGCAGTGGATTGAGGTCTTCTGGGGGCATGTGCAGGTTGGAGTAAGTTAGAGTTAGGTGGAAAACTGTTCAAACTGGGACTGCCTGAAAGCACCTAGAAAACTTGGAAGTCCAACAGGGAGGTACCTAGTGAGTTCAGATGCCTCTAGAGTTAGGAGAATCTGAGTGGGGTTCTGGAGCATCACATGTTTGAACTTAGGGACCTCAGTTCCACCTGAGTCCTGCTTGAGGTACCTCAGTCCCTCACTGGATCCCCTAAGCTCTTTCCAGGAGAACCTACCTAGCACAATGGGGACTTGGGCCCTCATTGGTTTCCTAGACGCTGTCATAATAAGGGCCTTTACAGACTCAACAATACAGAGGATGTACAAACAGCAGCCTGGGAGAGGCCACAGTGACTGAGCCATCTTGGGCCTTGTGTGGTAGCTGATGACATGGAAAAGGGTCAGATGGAACTTCATATTAATAATGCTCCCTTTAGTGTGGATGGGTAAGGAGCACAGCAGTTTGTGCATGCATGGCAGGGGTGGAAATCCTCATCCCAAATCCACATGTCATTGCCAGAAGAGTATGTTACCCTCAGGTATGTAGACTAGATAAAGAGGGTGTAATATTTAGTTCCAGTATAAGAACTCATTAGGGAACGCACATGGTATAAAAATCAGGCCAGAATACAGCCCATGGGCTATAAAGCTTGTCATATATATAACCTTGATTGCTTTCACCATAAATATCTTAATCACATTAAAGGGAAAGACTGGCATTAGCTCCTGACAAGTGAAAGATTTATAGCTGGAAATGTGAAGGGTGATAACCCCTTTCATCAGCTGCTCACATACCACATAGGTGAAAAGTCATGATACAAGGTCACACGCATTACCTATATTCTAACCCGGGGATACAGATGACAACTGAGCCTCTGTTGTCACTCAGGAGGGATGTAGCCCAAAAGTGCTGAGGCAGCTGGGGTAAACTGCACAACTCACCCTTTATTCCCCACCAAAGAATTGTAGTAATTTCACTTGTGATCCTAAATCGGATTCTGGCGTAGGTGTCTCGATGGCAAAGGCAATTGCTTTAATCCATTAAGCTTCTTTAGTTGCCTGTCTTTATCTGAAACTTGCAGACAGGAAGTGTCACTAGGAACTTGATGGACTTAAGTACTTAGTGCAATCAAAGTTCACTGTGTGTGAATTATGTCATCTTGGTTAACTTGCTTAAAAGGGAAAAGGTAAAAAAGATCTTTATCACCAGGTTGGCCACCTCATGTAAAACTATATCCATCTTAAACAAATCAGGCTGCTGGGAAGCATGCAGGGAAAACTGGGGGGAGAGGAGTTCGATGATGCTAATGTGAAAAAAACTGCAAAGATGAGCCATTTATTAAAAGTGAAGTTAATCCAAGGCAACCCCCCCGCCACAACACAAAGCCTGCTAAATCCAGAAGACTACGAGTAGATATCTGTATGACAAGTTGATTTTTTCCATCGCTCCCTGTTATTTGGTAAACTGAATAAGGTTTCCAACATCTTTAGGCTGAATGCACCTGTCACAGATCTGTAATTTAAAGTATACATGGGAATCACAGTTTCTGATGACTGGGAGCAGAGAGATGTGTAATGACAGCCTTTTTGGCCTCAGGCATTTTAAGTCCCCTGAGGTTATTATTATGTTTAGATTCTGACTGTGGAGGAAACAAAAACTCGCATCCAGACGTGCCTGTTGGAAAGCGGGGGAGGGCTCTGAAGCCCCTTTTCACATTGAGCTTTTCAGTGCTACCTCCATTCAATATTTTAGAAAATCCACAGTTCCAGTTCCTTAATTTCCCTATGAAAGTCATTTGGGGACTAAGAAGAATGTTGAAAAGGTCCTTGAATAGGAGATGGATCTGCCAGTGAAAACGTGGTCTGCTCTCCTGAGTCTTGCCTGAGGGCTGGAAACAAGAACTGCTGGCAGCAGAGATACTGTGCTCAACACAGCTGGCTGGCCTCAGCGTGCCCTTTGACCTCCCCCATTGTCTCTTGGGAAGATAGCTCCATAAAATCTTTACGCAGTTTCACTTCCTGATTTTGAGCAATTAGCAAAACAAAGAGAATCAGGGCCCTTGAAGGGAAAGAAGTTTCTCAGCAAGCACATAATTTGAATGACAGCTGCTTCTAAACACCAGCACCACCGGTTCAACAGCACCCGTGCTTGACTCTCAGAGAAGTTGGCAGCTCAGACTTTCCAAAGCCTTTGCATCATTACCACGCTACCCTGCTATGTAACCCAGCTTGATAGAAAACCTAAAATGCTCCATTACCCTTCATGAGATTATTAAAACCAATGAGCTAGTGGATTTTCAGAGATGGAGGTTGCTGCAAGAGTCACTCAGCGAGCGATGGGTGTAGAATCCAAATAAAGTGCCCCGACCAGGCTTTTCATCTCACAGAGACAGGTACCAGGAAGCTTTGTTAGTATTGTACTGGCTGGCATAAAGCATATGGTCATTTTACTTCTGTGCACGCTTTGTCTTTGGGCACATTATCCTAAAAAAGGCCAGTTTCTGTAGGCTGGCTGAAATAATTAAATGCTGCTACAGCCAGTGGCCTCTACACTAGATTCTTCCCAACCCTTCTCTACCTGAGGTTTACAACTGGAGGAGTCAATACGATCAACTGGGGACAATTAGCTATTATTGCAACCACAGGCAAAGACCCACAAACGCTGAAGATTCATAGGCACAGCTTGCATGTTGTCCCTTGTTCATTGCATTCGAACGAGGCTTTTCAGCTCCGACATTCTCTCGTGGATGCATACCTGTAATTCCTATTAACAGTGAGAGAAATTTATGCATGCATCAATATAGGAACAATAGTAATTAAGATCACCCGCTGTTCAGAGGCTTGTTGACAACACTTGTCTCAATAAAACAAAATGAAGAATATTTCAGCTGTAGCTTTCTTTGCATGGGATTCAATTGGTTTCTTCAGCTAGCAGGTCTTTAACTGTGACTTAACAGCTGGGAATGCATCACATTTGTACATCTACAGTCTCTGATATTCTCTAAATAAACCCATCACTATCAAAGGTAACCTGCAAAAGGTTATTGAGAAGTTAGTAAGAGTCCTTTTTTAAAAAAACCCATGAATTTGTAGTCTGCTTGCTTTTTTCCTAGCATCCTTTTTACATGCTTGTTTTTTCCCCCTAAGAATACTGGGAATGTCTGGATGTCTCTGATTTCATGCGAGAACCTCTGAGAAGTCATAGAAATATTTATGGTGAGTTCTATCATCTTAATGAGAAGTGTCTTACAATTTTGCACAAAAATCCTGTAATTCACAGTCTCAGCCAGTCACTGAAATCAAGGAGCTGCTAACAAAAAACAACCTTAAAGTAAATGTGTGTGTCATTTTAGATTTTGAAAAAAATCCTATCTTCACCATTGTGCACTCTCTTGGGTCTTGTGATATCACCATTAACGCCCAGTTTAGATGGGACTTGTATTTTTCATGTAAATAGAAAAATGTCTTAAAAGAAATTAACTCCTTCACCAGCTTGTCTTTAAAAAAGGAGTGAAAGAAAAAAGCACATACCCAATGGGTTACCTACAGCAGGGGTAACCAAGGAATGGCCTGCGGGCTGTATCCAGCCTGCAGAGCCATATCATCCAGCCTGCATGGCTCCCCAAAAGTTTGGAAATTTGGTGCCAGGAGAGCAGTAGCAGTGTTAACTGCTGCAATTTATGAAGCCATGGCGATTAATGCTGCTGCTGCTGGTCCTGCTGCCAAATTTCCAGACCTGTGGGGAGCCCTGCAGGCCAGGTGACGCTGCCCCTACACTGGATCAGGCCCACAGACCGACCCCAGGCCACTCAGATGATGTGGGCACCACTGACCTACTACGGCGGGGATGGAGTCCCCATCATCAGAAGTTTTTAAGTGTGAGTTAGACAAATGCCTCAATGAAATGCTTTAGACAGTAACAGTCCTGCTTTGAGCAAAGATATGAACTAGGTGACTTCCTTGGGTGCATTTTAGCCCTATTTTCCTGTGTTTCTCTGATTTTCCTTTCTCTTCAAAGACGTCATTTCAGGCTGGGCTCTTGTCACACAGTAAAAAATTGACACAGTAAAAATATATATATTCTGTGATGTTTGCTCTTTTGGGAACATGTGTGCACACGTGTGGATCCAAGATTTTGAAAATGGGGGTGCGGATGGTGTGGTGCATCATCCCATAAAACACAACATGCATTTTTCTCCAGTTAAAAAGAGACTAGAAGCTTTACTAATATACTAGGGGCCTACAGCTATGTTATTAGGTTTACGACAGAAGCAACAATAAATATAACTTTATTGGAATGTGCATTAACCTGCTATATTAAATATTAAGTATAAAAAACACAACAAGCTAGGAAAATAATAATCAAAAGATGCTATTAGCCCTGTAGTCATCAGAACTAAATGCACATCTCCTGTTCAAATTCACTAAACAAAATTTAGCCATCTTAAATGTTTTGACACTACGTCCAACACTTCATGGACAATTATTTTTATACTTAATGATCAACATGGCCAGTCCATTGTCAGTCTGTCCTTTTCTTTTTTAATACATTTCAGTCCAGGCTATGAAACTCTTTGTACAAAAAGCACCGCAGAACAAATACCTCACAGAGTACAGTAGGGAAAAGCAAACAGTAAAATAATGTTGACTTTGCAATAACTCTCAGCCTCAAGAACAGTAAATAGCAACATAACTGAATGATATCCACAAGGTATGGGACTGCAAAAAGCCTTTCTCTATAAAGTGTAGTGAAGGGGGCTGTGGAGAGAGTTGGCTTTGGGACTCCTTAAATTTCAAGTTGCTGCCTTTAAAGGCTTAACTACTGCTGCTCTTTGTGTACTGAGAGCTGGGAGGGAGGGCATGGCTGGCTGTGCATCTGGAAGAGCTGTGCAGAATTTAAAGGTGAAGAGGAGATGAAGAGCACTTTCCCATTGCAGCAGTAATGGTGGTGGCCATGTATTTTGTCAAGGAAGGCAGCTATTAGAGATTTTTTAAAGCATTCAGGGATTGATTTAAAGTGGTCCTCCTTTGTATCTATCCCTTTTCTCTCCTGCCTCCCCCCAACTCTAGCCTGTCAAGTTTCCATTTTGTCAAGTCTCCATCCTGTCCCCAGGCCCAGTTTCATAGATTTCATAGACATTAGGGTTGGAAGGGACCTCGGAAGATTTCATAGACATTATTTTTAGACATGTGACATCAATCTCTTCTCCCTTGTCCAGGTGATAGGTCACCTGGTCGTAGAAGGAAATGAGATTGGTCAAGCAAGACCTACCCACAACAAACCTGTGCTAGCTATCCCTTAGGATGTTGGCATCGGCCAGTCCAGTAAGGATGGCCTCTTTCATAAACTTTTCTAAGATCTTCCCCAGGATAGAAGTCAGGCTAATGGGCCTGTAGTTAGCCGTATCCACTCTCCTCCCTTTCTCGAAGATAGGCATCACATTGGCCTTCTTCCAGTCTTTGGGCACTACACCAGAGCACCAAGAGTTTTCAAAGATCCGTGCCAGGGGCTGGGCTATGACGCTCGCCAGCTCCTTGAGTACCCTAGGGTGTAGATTGTCAGGGCCGGCTGACTTGAAGGTATCCTGCTTTTCAAGGTGTTCCTTCACGAGGTTAGCATTAATGGAGGGCAGGGGATCCCCCTCACCTGGACCTCCCTGTCCTGTAGCGGGCATGGGCGTCCCATGGGACTGATGAAAAACCGACAAAAAGTACTCATTTAATAGGTTGGCTTTTTCCTGGGCGTCAGTTGTCAGTTGCCCCATCTGGTTCAGCAGGGGTCCAACGTTGCCCTTGCTTTTCCTCCAGCTCCCCACATATCTGAAAAAGGACTTTTTATTGTCCTTGATGCTCAAAACTAGTTGGAGTTCAGTTGCAGCCTTGGCTTTCCTGGTTTGTTCCCTGCAGGACTGGACCACTGCAGAATAATCCTCCTTGGAGGTGAATCCCGTCCTCCATCCTTTGTAGGCCTTCCTTTTTAGCCTCAGGAGGTCTGCTAGATCCCTGGAGAGCCAGGGGGCTGCTGTGCCCTCTTGCTGCCGTTCCTCCAAGATGGAATAGACTTAGCTTGTGCATTGAGGATCACTCCCTTGAGGAGCAAAGTCAAGGACTTCTGTGCTGCTGACTGACTTGCCAGCTTTACAGCGGAGGGTGAAATTGATCAGCTCGTGGTCGCTGTCACCCAGCTTCCCACTGATGACTAGGTTGCCGATTAGGTCATCCCCAGTAGCCAGTACTAGGTCGAGCAGCGCTTTGCCTCTCGTTGGCCAATAGACTTCTTGAGTCAGGTAGAGGTCATTCACGCATAAGAGGAAGCTTTGCGATCACTCAGATTTTGCTGAGTGATCCTCCCATGGGATGTCCGTGTAGTTGAAGTCACCCATGACAACCATGGTCCTGGAGCATGAGGCCTCAGCCAGTTCCCGGGCGAACTCCTGGTCAAGCTCAGGACTTTGGGTGGGAGGTCTGTAGTAGACTCCCACCATTGTGTCCCCTGTGCCGTGTACCCCACGGATTTTAACCCAGAGGGTCTCCAGTTGTCCATCCTGGTCGCCAAGATCAGCTTGCAGGGACATGTAACTTTCCTTAACATAGAGAGCTACACCCTTGCCCCTTTTATCTACATGATCCCTCCTGTACAGGGTATAGCCATCTATACCCGAGGTCCAGTCATGGGTGGAGTCCCACCAGGTCTCCGTTATCTCTATGACATCATAATTATTTGCACTGAGCAGGAGGACAAGCTCCTCCTGCTTATTCCCCAAGCTCCTGGCATTAGTGTACAGGCAGGCAAGTGTCCCCTTGGGGGCTCTTGCCTTGCCCACAGATTGTACCAGGGTTGGGGCAGGGGTGGGCTCCCTTAATTGCCTTGGCCTGCTGGCTTTGCAAGGGTTGCTCAGCAGGCCAGCAGTAGCGGTAGTCCCTCCGTCCCCCAAAGGGCTTAGTTTAAAGCCCGGTGGAGCAGGACAGCCAGTCTGGCTGAGAACAGCCTCCTCCCCAGGGGAGAGAGGTGGAGGCCATCTCTTCCTAGCAGCTCACTGCCTCTCTCACCAAAGAGTAGGCTGTGGTCATGGAAGCCAAAGCCTTCCCGATGATACCAGCACCGCAGTCTTTGGTTGGCTACGTGGATCCTCCTCTCCCTCCTCAGCCCATAGTCCGAGACTGGGAGGATCGACGAGAACACCACCTGTGCCCCCTGACCCTTTAGCCCCTCTCTCAAATCCCTGTAGCACCTCATGACCTGACTGGGAGTGCTCCAAGCCTTGTCATTGGTGCCCACATGAATAAGGAGCATGGGATAGTGGTCTGTGGGCTGGAGGAGTTTTGGGATCTTCTCCGCAATGTCTCGGATGTGGGCCCCTGGGAAGCAGCAGACTTCCCGGACTAAGGGGTCAGAGCGGCAGATTGCCCCTCAGTCCCCCTCAGGATGGAGTCTCCCACAACAAACATCTTATGTTTTGTCTTGGGGAGAGTGGGGGCGGTAGCTGCAGTTGAGCCTGTGTTGCCTGTGGGAGCTGGCAACTCAGCAGGCTCTGCTGGAGCAGCGAGAGGAGTATACCTGTTGCTAAGCTCTGATGGAGCAGGGGCCTTGGTGCGGCGGGCCTCAGGGCCCTTGACCTCCTTGGTCCATGCCCCTGACTGGACAAAGCGGGAGATCCCGGAGTCCTCCTTTGTCCTGGAGGGAGGCAGTGGTCTACCCTCTGGCTCCTGGGGGAGAAGGGCCTGGCAGTAGGAGTTGATCTCCTGCTCACAGTCCCTGATGGCATGCAGTCTCTGGACTGTGGCCTGGAGCTCCTCCAGCTAGCGCACCAGAGACCCCAAAAGGGAGCAGACCCCACATGGGGAGGTGGCCATGCTCCTGGGCCCCAGATCCTGAAAAAGGGACAAGCAGCTCCCACAGCCAAGAGCCAGAAGCTCCGTCTGCGTGGAGCCCGGAACCATGGGCTCCATCTGGGTGGCGGTCTCTGAGGTGCCAGAGGGGGGGCTGCAGAGCCCGAGGGGACCCTTGGGGTGTGGCACATGCCCATCCATGTCATGCCACTGGTACAGTGTCTACCCTGGGGGGTTCGCAGGCAGGGTCTTGGGCCCTCCCGCATGCCCTCCTGTGCGAACTCCATGCTAACTCATGTGCCAGCAGAGAAGTACCCCTGTTTGCACAGCCTATCCACATGGCTCCCTGGGGGGCTGGAAGAAGTAGGGGCCTGAGCAGGGCTTGACCCGGCCTGGCTCCATGCAGCCACCTCCTCCCACTCAGTGAGGGGTTAACCCCCTCCCACCACAGGCCCCACTTGCCTCCAGCTGTGTTGGGGGTCGGTGGGGGGCTCTGTGGCTGCTGGGGGGTGTCTGGGAGGCTTCAGGGGAGCGGGAGTGCGGCGGGCTTTCACCCGCGCATCTCTCACCACTCCGGAGCCTAACTGAGGCTTTGTTTGCTGTTGGCGGGCTCTTTTAAACTGCGTGCATGCACAGTGGGCCCGCCGTCAGGGAAAGCTGCTCTCAGGCAAGGGGGGGCCCTGCCTGGGATTTGGGGGGCCCTGCCCTACTGGATGGGGACTGGTGAATACCCCCTCCTACCTCTCTCTTTCCCTGGGGGGCTGGGCCAAGTAGGGGCCTGGGTAGGGTTTGACCCGGCCTGGCTCCACGCAGCTGCCTCCTCCCACTCAGTGACTCACACCTACCCCACCTATGTAACTTGGTTCCTGAATGAATGGGGGTGCTTGAGAGACAATGGCAGTAGGTCTAAAAATAGCTCCCTCTGAATGACTTAACCATCAACACCAATACCTGGACCAGTGACCCAGCACTTGGAACCACCCATCAGCATTCAAGAAACAAAAGATGAGGCAACCCACCATTGTGCCAAGGCTGCACATGCTCAGTAAGAACACCTGGAGCCCTCTGGGACAGGACTGACTTTGCCTGGAGAGGCCCTTCCTATAGGAGATCAGAGGTAGTCTGCCCCATAAAAGGGACAGTGAAGACTGACTCCTTGGGATGCCTTCTCCATCTGGACCAACACCATGCCACACCACCTATCCACCCAGAGGCCCTTCCGGCAACCCTGCTCTGGACAACACGTATTGGACAAGGACCCCTTTCCAGCCTGGATAGGTAGCTATCACCCACTACCCCCTCTTCAACCAAGGACTAGGACTCTGCTTCTCTTCCCTACCTGGACTCCAACCCTTCCACTGAGTCTCTTTCTCCTGCTCTCATTGTGAGTGCTTATGTGTGTGTGTGTGTGTGTGTGAACTAATAACTTCATGGGGCTGTGTAGTGTGTTGTCTGTTTAATAAAACTGTTATTTGGACCCCTAAGTTGGGTTTTACTTTACTATGGTTTGGCCCTGCTCCAATCTCTGTTCCTTGTCCCTCTAACTTCTGTCTCATTTCTCTCTCCTGCTTCTGGCTCACTGCCACCTCCAACACCTGTCCTGAGCTCTTCTCTGCCTCCAAGCCCCCTGTTTCTTTGCCACTATCTTATCTCCACTGCCTTTTCTTTTTCCCCTGAACAACGAGGTTTCGGCCTCAGTTACTTTTCTGGCTGTCTCCTCCTTGCCACCACTTATCTGCCCCACCCCAAATAGCTGAGCTGTCTGCCTTAGCTTCCAGCCCCCATTTACCTTAAATAAATCCAAGCCTCAGTTCCTCAGCCAGCTTCTCTCTAGTCCACTGGTTCTAATCCTGGTTCTGGCAACTTTCACTCCCTACACTTTAACACTCTCTGTCTCTCTCACCTAAACCTTCCCCCAGGTGCCCCAAGCACACACATACATACTGTGACATCCAATTTAGGAACTTACGTATGTATAGGTGGGTTGTATGTGTGTGAACTGGTGAGTGTGTGCATATATATATATGTCATTGTGTGTATGATATATAAATTAGTGATCTGTGTATGTGTACTGAGTGTGTGAGTATGGACAAATATTTTTTGTCTAACTTTTGGGGTGTATAGTGTATGTGCTTGAATTGGTGATAGGTATGTATGTGCCTAGGCTAGTTTGGATGTGTATGTGCCTGAGTTGGTTGTGTGTGTGTGTGTGTGTATGCCTCCAATTGATT
The DNA here is from genome assembly GCF_052110815.1 of Crocodylus siamensis. Lineage (NCBI taxonomy): Eukaryota > Metazoa > Chordata > Crocodylia > Crocodylidae > Crocodylus > Crocodylus siamensis. The sequence goes on from NC_143395.1 coordinate 364,166,096, forward strand.
TGTGTGTTTGTATATGTGCAATTGTATCACACCCTCCTGTCTAACAGCGCAATATTGAGATCTTGAGAGTTGGCCTGACCCCATAGGGCAACAGCTGTACCAACTAAATCTCCCTGCCTGCCCCCTCTCCCCCCAGGTCTCCCTCTTACTAGTTTGGTCTTCTTCCATGTCTGCTTCTTCTCAGGAACAGGACTCCTAGCCCAGTCCCACAATGCCCTGGGTGTATCAGACTCCCTCAACACTGCCAGAGTAGAAATGCCACAGCCACTGCCAATAATTGGTTTTAAACTTTGGGTGGAGAAAGAATTCAAAGGAGGAAGAAGCAGTAGTACTATACCCCACCTTGGATCCACCCCTGTAGTATATATGTGAGTGCATTGATGGGTACATGTGATGCACTCATTGAAAACATTATACTAAACTTCAAAGGTAAGCAGAATTAAACCTTTCTTTTCATGAGAGGCAGATAGAGAAAAGAAACTTAAACAGAACAATGAAAGAACACACAGGAGTACCCACATTGAACACCTTCAAGAGTAAATTGGATGCTTACCTTGCTGGGATCCTATGACCCCAGCTGACTTCCTGCCCTTCGGGTGGGGGGATGGACTCTATGTTCTTTCGAGGTCCCTTCCAGCCCTAATGTCTATGAAATCTATGAAATCTATGAAAGCAGCAGATTTTCAACCAGATAATTAATTATTGAAGGAATATAACAAAGGAAAAGAAGGGTGAGTGGATAAAAATAACTTGGTTATTAGAAAACACATTCACTAATTTCCAGCAATCAGGAAACATTCACAGGCTAGTATACTATCCAGAATCCTAGCAAGAGGCACAAAGAAACTGAATTACCCTCCTTCCTCTAGGAGTTATTTCTTTCACTTGAGGCTTAAGGTACATTCAGAGGACCAGCTATAAAAGCATCTGTTGCCTCTACCATTTCTCTCATTGGTCTGGGACAGTCTTCTGGGGTGGTCAGCTTGATCTCTTTAAGTGGCCAAATTAGTTATTGATTAGCTAGGGAGAGGAAGCACAACAGGAAATCCTACTGTGGTTTGGAGTCCTGTTTCTCTTCCCTCCTTGTGTCACCTATCTAGGCAGTGTCCCTGGGGTCAGCAGCCACTGACCTCCTTGTGGAGAAATGGGCACTAGCTCAAGTTCTCTGCTTCGTGTCCCCATCTGGTCCCTTCATTTGATACCTTTGCCCTTCACTCTCATGCCTGTTTTCTTTCCCATTTCACATTCCAAGCAATCAATTCCTGGTCCTGCGGTTTTTCCTTTGCAGAAGGAACAGGCTTTCTGTTGCTGGAGGGCACTGTCCACCTTCCCAAACTACTAACAGAATGACGTATTTCACTGGCTAAGGTGGCTCTTTCTCAGACATTCTCTGTTAGCAAGGTGCCTGTTTCCTTTCCCTCTCTGGATCCCACATTGGTGGGTGACACCCGACAAGTGTATCACTTCTTCTGCAAAGTAGCAGGGTTCTCTGTTCAGCATCTCCCTTCTGGTTCTCTTGTTTTAACACTCTGACCTGCACTTCTGTCTTTAATGAGCTGATCCCTATTTTTGGTAGCTTCCTCTTCCTTATCTTTTGTTGAAGGATGGCAGCGTATCTTCCTACATGTACCTACTGCTTCTCAAAGCGGTGGTCATCAACCAAAGCTCATTGTCCCTTTTTGGGTTCTTTGTTCTGAGCCTGCACAGTATCTATCCAACTTTTTTGGTTTTTTCACCCTTTTCTGTCCTCCAGAAGCTGTTAAGTTGTGGGGTGCTCACTTGCCCCCTCTCACTTGAGAGGTGGTGATGATGAAGTGAGGGTCTCCACACTCATATGCTGGAAGCATGAGGGCCAGAAAGCCAGCAACAGGTAGAATGGCCAATGTCAATATTGTTTAGGTGCGTTCTGCTCCCCAGCACAGAATCTTGTCACCTGTCCCCTTTCATAATCATTGAATCCACATGACGAATTTCGTGAGAGAGAACACACCTGGTTCTGTAGAACATAACTGTTCTCCAAATTTGCCCAGACAGAGCAACCTGAATTATGAGAAATTTTCATCCTCTGCTGAAGCATCGTGTAAGATGTATTCTATTATGTGAAGTCCTAGTTCGAAAAATCTTAAACTCTTTGTGAGTGCTGCTACCATTGTCCAGGAAAAAGGTGCTGTAGCTTTCTATTTCTTCTTTATCACAACCTGCTCCACAGGCTTATCATGATACTACTCACCATTAATGGTAATATCCCTATCGACGAGAACCAGGAACAAATTGAAGTCTCCCCCCACCTCCCCCTTGAAAACATTGGAAACAGATGTTCAGAAGATTCACACCTCTCATCATTAATTTCAGAATTTAAATGCTCATTAATTTCTCTTTATTGCACAGCTCCACATGGCAGCATGTTCAATGTCAGGGAGAATGATCCTGCAGGGACATTCTGTAAATCACATCTGAAGGTCATGTAAAGTGTGGGAACCTAAAAAAACCCCAAGGAGCAGCTTGGTGGCAAAGGTGCTGTTTCAGGCGCGGATTGCTGTTGGGAGCAAAGGTGTTATTGCAAATGGCAACTGAAACTAAGAACAAAAGTGTTAGAGGGGCTGTAAAGACAAAAGATGGAGGAAGGTAATATGCACAAAGGGGTTTAACCTTATGGAAAAGATCCAGACTTTGGATAAATGACACCTGGGAACTGGAAAGGCTCCAGAGTTTGAGTTGGCCCTTGACAAAGTGCTTGGGAAGGAGCAAGGTCTCTGTCTGCTTCCAGTGACCAGATCCATTATAATGAGAGATGGGGGTCACAGGAACAGTCTCAGCAAGGTGTCAAGGATGGTTTTGCCTGACATCCTGTAGTCCAAACGTCTGTTTTGGCTTTAGAACAGATGGGATGGCTTTTGTATCTGATAGGCAGAAATTAAACACCATCTATTTTGTCAGATTTCCTCTACTGCCCATTCCACCTTCCCCACTTCAGTCTCTTTTCCCTCTTAGCGTTCACCCTTGCAGCTCCCCTGCTTTCTCTTTACCAGACCTTCCTTCTATCACATTCTCTATATCCTTTGTTTTCCTCTTCTCTCTGTGATTGACTACCATACAGTGGTCCCCTCCAAAAGGTGAGCAAAAAATAACTACCTTTGGGGCAGGATGTGGCTGAGTTTCCTATGGCTTTTATCATTGAGAGCACTGCACAAATGCCAACACCCTGTGGAGCCAGCCCTGTAGGTATAAGATGGGTGCCTCAGGGGGAAAGTTTCCTGGGAGGTTTCAATGGGTACATCTGTCCTGTGTCAGCAACCAGTCTAGGGGAGAACAGGACTGAGCACTCCTGGTTTTCCCCAAGGGTGCCCTGGTGAACAGTTGTTCACTGAGCCCTAGATGTACACTTTTGATGTAGTGGTAAGCTGCTACCAAGTCCCCTCTCAGCCTTCTCTTTTTCAGGCTGAAGAGTCCCAGATCCCTCAGCCTTTCCTCATATGGCTTGCCGTGCAAATCTCTGATCATATGGGTAGCCCTTCTCTGGACTCTCTCAAGCTCTACCACGTCCTTGTTAAGGTGCGGAGCCCAGAACTGGATGCAGTACTCCAGCTGCGGTCTCACCAGTCCTGAATAGAGCCGAGTAGAGCAGGTGAATCACTTCTTTGCAATGGTTTTGCTGGAGATGCATCAATTGATGCATGCCAGTATACTGTTGGCCCTGCTGGCTACAACATCACACTGCCAGCTTGTAGTCATACTGTGGTCAATTATTACCCCCAGGTCTTGGTAGCAAGTGATAGGGGGTCTTCAGTCCTGCTGCCTGATGAGAGGCAGCAGTTGCACAAGCACCCACGTCATGAGTTTTGCCTGTCAGCAGCTAGGGATGCAGGGCCCCAGAACCCAGAACTTCTGCACCTATTTCCTTGCCAGCTGGCAGGCTTTGTGGCTGCCGCAGGGCCTAGCAGCCAGGCCTGCAGTAGTTCCCCCCCACTCCCTGTGCCCCAAGACTGACACAGTTGCACAAGCACACGTCATGAGTTTTGCCTGTCAGCAGCTAGAGGTGCAGGGTCCCAGAACCCAGAACTTCTGCACCTATTTCCTCGAAAGCTGGCAGGCTTTGTGGCTGCCGCAGGGGCTACCATCCCTGCAGCTTTCACCCTGCTGTGCCTTAACACACACAGTGTCACCCATGTCAAGAGTTTTGCTTGTCGGCAGCTTGAGGTGCAATTTCTCCCAAACCCCTGCACCTATCTCCTTAAAACTTGGCAGGCTTTGTGGCCTCAACAGGGGCTAGCATGCCTGCAGTTTTGACTCTGTGGTGGCTTAACACACACACGTGACATGAGTTTTGCTTTCAGGATTTTGGGGTGCAGTTTCCTTGAACCCCTTACACGTATCTCTTTGAAACTTAGCAGGCTTTTTGGCCTCCACAGGGGCTAGCATGCCTGAATTTTGGACCCTGCTGTGGCTTAATATGTACAGGTGACATGAGTTTTGCTTTTACGATTTTGGGGTGCAGTTTCCCTGAACCCCCTATACCTCTCTTCTTGAAACTTAGTAGGCTTCATGCCCTCAGAATAGACTACTATTTCTGCAAATTTCATCCAAATCTGGACAGATGTGACAAAGTTATAGGCTGTTTCAACCTGCCTCATTTTGTTTTGAGGCTGTTTCAACCATAGCTGTTCCATTTCAATTTTGCTGTTTCAACCTTGAAATGGGTCGAAACAGTATAAAAAAAAACAGGTGGTGAAATTTCGCACAGCCCTACTGAGCACACATCTCCCACCCAAGTCCACCGATGAACTCCACAGCTGAAAGTTCATGTAGTTAGGCTGCTCCTGCTCTCAGACCCACTGGTGACCAGGGACTCAAGAGCATGAACAAGGCTGGAACAGTGTCACTGGTGATCTTCTAGCTACGGATGGTGCCTACAAACTCACGTGGATGAGGCGTGCTGAGTCCCATGTTCCCTTGGGCATGCTGCTGACATGTTCTAGACAAGTCCACTGAGGGCAGAATGAGAATACAACCATCTGGGCAAATGGTCGTTCTTGGGAAGTCTACATATGTACCACCCACTTGCTGTGAATTTCAGCAGCTGAGCTGCCCTATAGTTGCTTCAGGGAGCCAGAATCAGCAGTAGACTCAATTGTAAGAAAGAGCTAGAAGACTTCCTAAGTGTAAACATTCTCCAATTCGACCAACACAGAGAATAAGTTGCCTAATTTGAGGTGCAGCTGGCAGCTCTCCTGATTATATTAAAGCTGGATTTATGGAGCAAAAATATAACCAGCAAGTCATGTTTCAGTGTAAATGGGAGTCTATCCACATATGGTTATAGAGAGTGGTATGGACTAGTAGAAGTGAAAAAAATGGTAGGGCAGGCATTTCTTCTGTAAACAATTTACCCTGTTAGTTGAGAGATGAAGAGAATCTCATTGCATGTTCTCTTAATGTTATGAGTTTCACTTAATATGCAAAGAAAACATGCATATTTACTCTAACCTTTAACTGTGCATATAAAGCATAGGTCAAATATATATTTGAAGCTAGCATGACCACAGTTGCTCTGCAGGGATTTTGGTAATAAAATGCATGTAAAACTTTTCTATTTAGCATTCTTATATATATCATCCTAGACACTTATCTATGTTGGAAGCTTGTCAGTTTAATATTCACAAGGCTGTGGGAAGTAATAACTGAGAACATGTCCAACTAGCGCAATATTAATTACCTGTAACAAATATGTCAAATCAATATGCTGCTTGTGTACATAAGATTAGCTTCAGCTAGTGCATTAAGAGGTCAACAGGAAAATGAAAAACATCTCTGAGGTGTGGAGATGTTCTGTGGACCATCAGGAAGGCTAGTCCCTAAAGTACTTGGATTTCTTTTTCTAAATTATCTGCTCTTTGCTTTCATACAGTTACTATTAATCACGATGCTGAAAGTAGAAAGACATAGAAGGATGTTATTCTATTCAATGACTTTCTAGCTATAATTTCCAGCTCTTTGACCCACAGAATACAAATCCTATGCACACAAAAGATTATTTCTGGTTGTTGTCTAACAGCCAAGACCTAAATCTAAGTAAGAAAATTAACTGTGGAGGAACCCTGCAATAGAAACTGATATAATGATAAAATTCAGGCTGAAAAAGAACCTAGTAAAAAATATCCAAGAGCCCTTTTGGACTAGCAAGGCACCTTAATCATAGAATGGAGATGTCCAAGGTAAATTGGGTTTAGCATATTGATCATCTGATAGTGGTAATGAATTGAGGCAATATTTAGAGGTCTCCAAGGAATATGATAATTGAGGAAGTATTGTTCTGCTATTATAATGTGATGCCTCAGTAATATTAAACCTCTGTTTATCAGTGGAGATTAGATGAAGGAGTCTTCTGTAGCCTACACAAAGAAAACAGCAAAGGCTAAAAATGTTTGACAATATGGTCAATTAAGGAAATACAAGGACAGCTTCATCACCGCAACCCATAGTTTTATCAAACAGCATCAAGTGTTATGTTTGTGTAGTTTACTAGTATGAACATATTTCTAATTTTGGTGTGTTTTTTTAGGATAAATGAATGACATTAGGGCTGGCTTCAGAAGCAGCCTTCATCAGCTCTGTAGCCTGCTTATTACAGATAAGTGTGACAAGTTTAATTTATGCTTCAACTGAACAGACTGAATCCAAATAAGGATTTTAATATAGCTTTCTTCCTAAAGGAGAGGCAGTACACCTTCAGGAAAGACCACAGTAATTCTCTTTCTGTCTCCCATAGACGTAGACATAGACACAGAGCCACTGAATCTTAACATGTTATTAATGAACTTATTAGCCTTTTTAATTTTAAATGACTAAAATAGCCTCTTTGTTGGATGGCTAACTTTAATGTCATATTGGTTCAGACTCACCCCTAAGGGAACTTGCATTCTGTATTAACAAACCAATCCAATGAGAAACCCATTTAACACTCTTATTAGTTCAATACAAAGATTAATTAAGCAATAATCTCTTCAAAATGGCTCCTCATCAGTGGTTAATAACTTGTTTGTTAGTTAACTTCCTAAGGCAAGCTCCACAATGGTAAATGTTCTAGTGAGATGGCTAAGTGTATTAACAATTTTTAAAGGCTTTATTGCCAATATAAATTGTACTTCTTGATTTGTAACAGGAATAATGTTCATAAATAATCATCCACAAGATGCAGATTTAGCAGCACAAATGGAAAAAGTCAGTCATTTAACTGGAGGGGGTCTGAGACTCAATTAGGAAGAAGACCAGAGTTTAGAACAAATTGGTTTTTTAATGTATGGTTAAATGTATCTAATATTTTGTGGGTTTGTTTTTCTTTTAACATTTTGATTTAAGATGGTTTATTACTGCCCTCTAATAACATTTCACCATTTCATTTTAATCTGCTTTTCGGACAGCATATGCATCTCTAGTATGAAGCAAATGTAAAGTACACATCCACAGCTGAAGTGAAGACTGGGAGAAGGATGAAACATCTAAGAATCATTTAGGACCTATAAAGATCAAAAGCTACACTAAACTTTACTTTCATAAAAGGGTAGCAAAGGCCTTGCTCAATCCTGATGACTAACTTGCAATCAATTCCCAAACTACCTGTGCCTTTGAAGGAAAGTGGGAAAAATACATAGCATTATTTAGGGTTACACTTATTTCTCATTGTCTCTGTTACAGTAAGCTGCCAGAAGTATCAAGAATACAGTGAAGTTTGTAGATAAAACAACTCCTTTTGCACTGGCAGAACTAGTACTGTTATCCTCCAAGCAAACAGAAGAGGAGACTCTAGCAGTCAATATATCTCGATTTTCTTCTCAGTGGCTACTGATTTGGGTTTGCCACAATTTTTAGGCATGTTTTTTCCTTTCTCTGCACAATAGGGATAATTCTTACCTTCTGTTGTATGGTCACTGGAGAATCATGGATGGAAGGCAGTCTACAAATGCAGGGCAGTTTTATATTATTAAAATCAACTTGCTAAAGGGCTCATAAATGTAGAATTCATCTTTCTTCAGAAGAGGCTTATGTCTGAAATACAGGTAGCAAGCCCCTGCCCACCTGAACCTCTGCTTCTAGGGTAGCATCTCATCAGGAGAACCAGGGAAGCAGTAAATGAATATGTAATCTATCACACTGCTCTGGGAAATCCTTCCTTACTGAATGAAGTGAGGCTTACAAAGACAACAGCTCCAAGTGTGTGGTCCACTATCTAAATCCTGGTAGAAAGTGCTCAGATCAAGATGGCTCATCACCTGCCATGATGCCATGTCGTTCATGAGGATCTGAACTTCAGGTTAAAGACAACATCGGCTGTAAGGAAGGTGTTGGACCACATTCCAGGCCTCTTTTCAGCAGAGGATTGAAATAGCAGGCGTCCAATTCTTTCTAAAGGTTTTCTCTGTTTTGTTTTTTATTATTTAAATTCACAGCCAGACAACATCTCAAATCACAAATCCTGTGCATTGTGCCTGGGAACGCTTCAGATTCCATTTGCCGCTGCTGGCTGATTACAGAAATTCAGCTATCTATATTACTGCCAATCTAGCACAGAAGTTTGCCTCCCTCCAATTCAATTTGCAGGTCAGATCTCTCCCCCTCCTCCAATATCTCTATTTACTATCAAAGAAAAAATGCATTTAAGTCGTAATCAGGTCCAAATAATAAGAGTCTAAAGATGATGTTGCTGCTTATTTGCTACTCCTCTTTTGACACACAAATCAATACAACAGCGATTAGATGCTCTTAACATTGTTTTTAGAGCAGTAAAACATATTTCTTTAAAAAAAACCCAGATAAAGCCTTCCCTGTTGTTGTTGGATAAAAGGCTAAAAACCAATTTCTATGGTTCGAAAGCAAGCACGGAAGGAAAACATCTTTCCAGATATTGGATTTATCACTTTGGGAGTATATCAATTTAATCATGTCATTCTCTTCACAGTTCACACTGCTTTATACAGGTGAAAATTAGACTTGAATCTCCCATACGTAAACGTGATTATTCCTCTTCATCCAGATGTGCATGGCTGAGCTAAGGCTGGAACTGATATATATCCATTGCCAGAAGGGGAAAAAAATCTGACTGAAATTCCTTGTCCAGCTGCCTAATTCATTAACTAACCACTCCATTTTATTTCAGGCTTCAGCAATTTAATGTGAAATCAGCCCATTTTATGCTACCATGGTATATAAGCAATGTTAAATTGCTTTTCCTGAAGACGTACTCAAGTGTGGCCCTAATCTGAGCATTTCCTTATGAATGAACATTGCAGTGACGCCATAGTTCCTTCAGTGACATTTACATATGCACTAAGATGCCATTGCTCCAGTGGTCCCAGTAAAATACTTGCATGCCCATGCAACAATTAGCAAGGGGCATAACATAACTATTTTGCTTTTTTACATGTTTGGAAATGCTTTAAGAACATTGTCTATCAGTATGTTTTAGTATTCAAGTCATCTATAAAGACCCCATGCTTTCACCTGGGTCCTGGAAGGCAGTGATTTATGTTAAGATGCTGTCAGATACTGCTTTCCAATTTTTATTAGGTGTAGTTATGAAGGCAGTATTAACCAGATCAAACCACAAAATAGGATCATGCATCATTCTGTTAGGGATTAATACTGCGCACTCTTTAGACAATTCAGATTATTTGAAGCTTACCTTAAAACTGGTAAACCAAAAAGAAAGGAATGGTTAGACCATAGCAGTTAAAACCAACAAACAAAAAAAGAAAGGGCTGAACATGTTAAGAATTAATTGTTCTATGATTCCAGTGGCTCAGAAGTTACCATAGCCCATTTACTAGTTGGTTCAAGTTTGACAGTACATGTGTTAAAAGGTATCAAATACGTGGCCAACAGGCCTGATCTAACCCTTAGAGCTACTCCATCTGGTCCCCCAGGCTACAGGAACTTGGGGGCATGGCCTGCCACATATTTTGGGGCTCCTGGGCCCTACTGGGCATGGCTATCAACAGCAAGGGGACAAGTGAGGGCTGTGCTGACACAATCCTACTTCCCCTGTGGCCACTTGGCCTGCCATTGTCACTTGGCCCTGCCACTGAGCTTCCCCTTTCCCTTGCCATTAGATCTGCCACTGCTATTGCTAGACCCACTACTGCACTGGCTACTCACTGCCACTGGAACATTGTTGCCACTGCTGAGCCTGCCACTGAACTCACCACGGCTGCAGCTACTCATCACTCAAATCTGCCTCCAGAGAAACCTTGTGGTTTAGATGTCTCCTGGAGCCCAAGGTGAGTTTGACACCCCAGTGTTAGATAAATTCAAGAGAAGAATACAGGCAGTCCTCAGACTTATGACACAGTTGGTTCCCAAAATCAGCATCTTAAGTGGAAATATTGTAATTTGGAACCAATTTTCCCATAGGAAACAATATTATAAATGGGGGATTCGTTCCTGAACCAAGGCCCAATACCTTATTTTCACCAAAAATAACCCAGCATATTGCACTCAATCAATTATAGATGAGTAATATAGCTACAATAATGTATTTATATTGTAAATAGCAATCATACTGATATGGAAGGACTTGTTGGCGGTGACTTTGCTGGACTTTTTGAAGGGTTCTTGGCTGGAGTCTTCTCAGGAGTCTTAGCTCAGCTTTTTCTGGAGTTTTTTCTTCTTTCTTAAAGAAATCATCCAAGGAAGTTTGGACAGATGTTCTCCAGGGAGATGGGTGATGCAGCAAACTTGTTCGCTGGTGTGGCGTGGCGTCGGATCAAGCATTGTAAAGTTGAAACTGATGTCAGAAAGTCGAAACAGGGTGTCAATTTATAAATGCTGTAAGTGCGAAATGTTGTAACTCGAAACGTTGTAAGTCGAGGACTGCCTGTACTACTACTTAGCAGCAGAGAATGCTATTAGACATTGGCACAATATGCTCATCCTCATTTCAAATTTGGGAGTTTTACCATTCAATACAATGGCAAGAAAGTCTTCCCCTTATAAAATAGAGAATAAGAGTTATACATAAAAAAAGCCATACTGGATAATATACTTCACCTAGTGTATCCTCTTCAATAGAGACCCCTACCAAGTATTTTCTTCAGAAGAATGTTCAAGCAATCTCACATTAGGCTGATACAGATTAATCTATCTTTTTAGTTCTCCTTAGGTCTAATTTTAGATATCAGTTTAAACCCAGAAAAATGGGAATTTAATAAATTTGTTAGCCTTAACAAGAATGACTCTTAATATTCCTGTGACCGATGTAGACTTAATAGATTTCATAGACATTAGGGCTGGAAGGGACCTCATTTGATCCTTTTTAGAATCCTGCTAAGTTTTTGAAAACTTTCTGTGTCATCTTGTGTCAATGAATTCCACGGTCTAATTATATATCATGTGAAAAAAATATTTTTATTAGTTTAATTTTCTACCTTATAATGTTACTGAGTGTCCCTAGGGGTATAAGAGAGGGAGAACAGGAGCTCCTGATTACTTTCTCCATACTATTATTTCATATATATCTTTATTAGATCTCTCCTTAATCGGCTCTCTAAAGGTAACTGATACTACTAATTTTAATTTTTTTCCTACGAGTTTTTTATACGTGCCTCAGAAGTTCTGATTTCACCTTATTTCAGGAAAAAAATGCAGTAACCATGGCTGCACACAGTATTCTTGATGAGCCTGTCATTGATTTATACAATGACATAAGTTTTTTTATTTTATTTTCCATCGCATTTCCTAATATTCACTTTTCTGTATGCAATTGCACATTGGGGAGAAGTCTTCACTGAACTGTCCTAAGTTGATATAGTTAATTTAGAAGACTATTAGGTACATAGGCAGTTTAATTTTTAACTTGTGGTTAATTAAATTTGCATTTAAGGACACTGAACTTTGGAAAGATCTATCCACACAAAGTGAATGGCCAGGACAGTGGCAACTGTAGTCCCTTTCAGTTCTCTCCAGTTTTAACCTGCTCAAATAACTGCTGTTTGCAAATTTAGCTAATACTTTACTCATATTCTCTTCTCCAGATCATAAATAGTCTCAGTGGGTGCATCTACATGTGGTCATTAGTGCAACACAATAAATTCTGGCATTTATTGCGCCAGAGTTTATTTCTGCCATGCACAACGTTTACATGTGTGCCCAGGACCACAGTATACTGAGCTGGGTTGGAGCAGCCCTGGCTGGCAGGTGAACTGGGGCTCAGCCTGCCAGCCTGGGGCTACTCTGACTTGGCTCAATGTGCTGTGAAGGGACTGGCTGGGGCACAAGGGTGCTACAGTATGGGGCTAGCCTGCAGGCAGCCCCCATGCTGAAGCACCTTCATGCCCCAGCCAGCTGCATTAGTCTCTATACATGCACTGCTGAGAAGTGAAAAAAACTCCACAGCAAGGTAGTACTTGTATTTACAAATACTTACATTTACAAGTACTACCCTGTATTGGAGTTTATTTGTTTACTTCAGCTTAATAGCCCTGCATGTGTAGACCCTGACACGTTTACTGAGGAGCTAATTAGTCTACTCTGCAGTAAACATCTTGTGTAGACATGCCCAATAACACCAAAACCATTACCAAACGTTAAGCGCCCCTGCAATTAACACCTTTACTAACCAGGCTGGTTAAACTTCATATCATTTTGGCAGGTGTTTTATTCTTGACTATGAATCTCAACCAATCTGCCAGGTACAGAAATAAAACTTACCAGTCTGTAGGTCCTCAGGTGACCCCAGAGCCTTTTCAAACTGTAAGTACAACGTCCTCTGATACAGTAGCTGATTCTCATGGGGAAAAAGTGCATATTTTTGCTAATGGGACAGCCATTTCACTCTTGAGTTCTTTCAAAACACTTGGATGTATACCTGCTAGGTCTGGCAACACACTGATTTTTACATTATCAATATGTTCTAGCATGTGTTCTTCTAAGAGTTCACACTTGATATTACCTCATTGATTTTACAAGGGCAAAAGCAGGTCTGGGACAGGTATTTCCATAACACCCCCTGTGGTGGGGAATGATACAAAAAATTAAGCTTTCCAGCAGTGTTCCTCTCATACTTAATTGCTTCTTTTATTCTCTGGTCGTACAGCAAATCCACCCTTTTTTGGGCAGGCTGCCTGCTTCATATATGAAGAATTTCTTATTGTTATACCTTTAGTTATTTGCTCTTCAAAGGCCATTCTAACCCTTCGAATTTCTCTTTTACTCTGTGACTGCTAGAGTTTCTGCTCCTGTATTGGATTTTTGAGGCTTCTATTCCAAGTTTTGAAGGATTTCTATTTGGTTTAAATAACCTCTCACACATTACCATTTAGCTGTATTGGCTTGCTTCTTTCCATTCAAGCTCCCTTTCTCTTCAGCACTATTTAGGTTTTCTGAGATTGTCTGCTTCAGTAGCATCTAGTCAGGATTTGATTTCTTCCTCAAAACCTTTCTTTGCCATATCATTTACAAAAATGTTAACTGTTAGGCAGCTTGCATGCTGGGACACTGTCAGTGCTGTCAACTATTATTTTACTATTTCTTTGTGCACCCCCCCCCCCGTTTTCTGCCTCTCTCCTTCTTCAGTCTCAGTTCTTTAGAACAGTGGTTTTCAGCCTTTTTTATTTGTAGACACCTAAAAAAAATCAAATTGAGGTGTGGAACTCCTTGAATTGTAAGTGTGGCATTCACACTTCAATCATACTTTGACTGATGACTGTCATCTTTCATGGACCCCTTAGACAGAGGGCCAATGTGGTTCCAATCTTCAAAAAGGGGAGGAAGGAGGACCCAGGAAACTAAAGGCCAGTCAGTCTTACCTTGATCCTAGGCAAGTTGTTTGAGAAGATTATGCTGGCACACATCCATGAGGGGCCAGCTGGGGACTGCATGCTTAGGGGCAACCAACATGGGTTCATCGGTGGCAGGTCCTGTCAGACCAACCTGGTGGCCTTCTATGATCAGGTTACCAGATCATTAGATGCAGGGGTAGCAGCGGACATAGTCTTCCTGGACTTCAGGAAGGCATTTGACACCATCTCTCACCCTGTTCTCATTCAGAAACTGGGGGACTGTGGTGTCGACGCCCACACAGTCAATTGGGTCACCAACTGGCTGGAGGGCCGCACCCAGAGGGTGGTAGTGGATGGGTCCATCTCAACCTGGAAGGACGTGGGCAGTGGGGTTCTGCAGGGCTCGGTCCTCAGGCCCGCACTGTTCAACATCTTCATCAGCAATTTGGACAAGGGGGTAAAAAGCACCCTGTTCAAATTTGCCGATGACACTAAGATGTGGGGGGATGTGGGCACACTTGAAGGTAGCACCAGGCTTCAATCAGACCTAGACAGGCTACAAGGGTGGGCGGATGTGAACAGGATGGGATTCCACACAGACAAGTGCAAGGTGATGCACCTGGGGAGGAACAACTGGCACCATACCTACAGGTTGGGGAACTCCCTTCTTGTCAGCACAGAGGCAGAAAAGGATCTTGGAGTCATAATTGACTCCAAGATGAACATGGGCCAGCAGTGTGGGGATGCAGTCAGGAAGGCCAACCGTACCTTGTCATGCATCCACAGATGCATCTCAAGCAGGTCCAAAGAGGTGATCCTCCCCCTGTATGCGGCACTGGTCAGGCCGCAACTGAAGTACTGCATCCAGTTCTGGGTTCCACACTTCAAAAGGGATGTGGACAGCCTCGAGAGGGTCCAGAGGAGGGCCACTCGCATGATCAGGGGACAGCAGGGCAGGCCCTATGAGGAGAGGCTATGGGACCTGAACCTGTTCAGCCTCCACAAGAGAAGGCTGAGGGGGGATCTAGTGGCCTGTTATAAACTAGTCAGGGGGGATCAGCAGGCATTGGGGGAGTCACTGTTCCCCTGTGCACTGCCAGGAGTGACCAGGAATAATGGTCACAAGCTGGCAGAGGGAAGGTTGGATATCAGGAAGCACTACTTCACGGTCAGGGCGGCTAGGTTCTGGAACCAACTTCCAAGAGAGGTGGTCCTGGCTCCTACCCTGGGGGTTTTTAAGAGGAGGTTAGATGAAAATTTTGCTGGAGTTGTTTGACCCCAGTATTGTTTCCTGCCATGGCGGGGGGTTAGACTAGATGATTGACTCAGGTCCCTTCCAACCCTAGAAACTATGAAAGTATGAAGCTATGACATAGTCAGTATGACTATGAACATTTTTTTTGTGAGGGCTGAGTGCAGGCTGGCACATGTTGGTGGGGGGCATTAAGCCATGGCACAGAAGTATAGGAGTGGCTATGGGGCTTTTGGCCCACTCCCTGGCCTTCCCCAGACTCAGGAGGCACCATTCACCCCTTGGGGAAGTGGGGGAGGGAGTGAGGGTTGGGCTGGGATCAGGGCCAGAGTGCAGTGCACCCATGTGTCCCCTTCCCCCATGCCAGGGGTCATTGCCCAGTGCCAGCGCCCACCATCCCCCAGCCCCACACCCACCCTGGTACCTCTCCACACTAGCCCTGGCCTGGCCCCAGTTCCACACTGCCCAGGGGGGCCTGGAGCTCAAGCAGGGCAAGCTTAGCTGCACCACCAGGCCAGACAGAACGGAGCCCCTGGGATACCTGTGCCCACCCTGCCCTAGGAAGAGTCCGGTGGCTTCTCCAGAGCTGTGGCACCAAGTAGCCAATTTTTGCATGGGGCAAGGGTGGGCTACAGTTGCCCCTCACTGCAGCCTTTAAAAGTGTCTCGGTGCCATGTGTGTCCCACCACTGAGTGGGCTGGGCAATGAAGCACATGGCACCACTTTCAAAGGCTGCAGTGAGGCATGGAGGCAGGGAGCAGGGAGAGCACAACTGCCTTGTGCAAAAATCGCCTCCCCTCCCCCCTCGGCTACTACCTGCTGCAGCTCTGGAGGAACCACAGGCTCTGACTGCTCCACGACCGTGAATGGGGCCCTGGCTGGGTGGGGTCATGGGGCAATCAGAGCCCAGCAGGTCGTCCGGGGTGTGGCATGGGGGAGTTGTGGTGGGGGAACATGCCCCCCCCAGCTTCCCTGCAGCACACAGTGGTGGGAGCTGCCTGCCCACATCCCTGGACAAGCCACCAGGCTCCCATTGCCCCATGACCCAGCCTGGACAAGGCCCCATCCCCTGTGAATGGGGCCTTCAACCAGGCCAGGTCTTGGGGAAATCCCCACAGTGCAGCAGGGAGCAAGGCAGGCACAGGGGTGAATGATTTGCCTCACCCCTACTCTGCTCCCTCCTGCACTGTGGGGGTCTTGATCTGCCTCCCCCAAGCCCAGACAGTCAAAAGAACCTTATAGGAGGGCTGTGCTGGGCCAGCTGCAATCCTGATGCACCCTTTCCCCCTGCTGCAGCAGCCTGATGAGGGCAGGCTCCTGCTGCTGCCTGGGACAGCTGGCAGCAGCAGTCTTGTCTGGTACTGGGTGCAGCGCATGCCCAGTGCCAGTCCCAGGTGGGAGAGGAGGCTTGAGCTTCCTCTCATCCAGGGTGCAGATCCAGGGGCTCGCACCCCTGGGAGGGCTACTGGGCTGTGCTGGACCCCTCCCAGAGGTGCGAGCCTCTGGATCTGCACAGTGGATGAGAGGAGTCCCAGATGGCAGCAGCAATCTTCTCTGGTGCTGGGTGTGGGCTGTGCCCAGTGCCAGTCTCAGGTGGCAGAGGCAGCCTCCTCTTATCCAGTGCAGGATCCAGGGGCCCACACCCTCAGGAGGAGTTTGGCACAGCCCTGCAGCTCTCCCAGGGGTGTGGGTCCCCAGTCTGCACACTGGATGAGAGAAGGCTGCTGCTGCTGGCAAGTGTTAGGACTTTTGCTTTGAAGAGTTTGAGGTAAAGTTTCCCAGAAGCCTCTTCATCTATCTCCTTGAGACTTGGTGGGCTTCATGCCATCAGAAGGGGCTACCATCCCTGCACTTTTCATTCAAGTCAGGCAAGAAATTACAAAGCTTTAGGTATTTTCATTATTCCCCATTATAGCCTACAGGCAAAATGTCAAAACTCATCGAAACAGTGAAACAGTTTTGATGGAATGAAATGGGACAGTGCTTCAAAACAAAATAAAATGAAAAAATGAAACACTGTCCCTTGGAAATGGCAAAATGAGCATCAAAATGAAATGATGGTGTTTTGCACAGCCCTACTCCCTAGCTGCTGCTGCAAATGAAAGGTTGTTTTTATCATGCTTAGCATTCAAATATACCTTTGTCCACATGGATCATGCTGTAAATGTGTGCACCCATCATACACAAGCCTAGAACCTTTTTGCAAGAAGCACCTCTTGGCCTAGCATGTCCTGTAAACCCTTCTATTCTGATTCATAAAGGTAGGAAGAGCAGAATGGGTCTGGCCACCATTCAGATTCTTTGCTAACATAGATATCCTGGTAAATGATTTCACATTAATGGAAAAACCGGGGTCATGAGATCTGTAGGGACAAAGGAATCTCAAAGAACTTAGTTTCTTCAGTACTATATTTGCAAAAAATGCTAGTGAATGTGTAACTAATTTAAGATAAAATCCAATTTTGGCAAAAGTTCTGGATAAGACCTAAGCATAACTCTCTTCTTTATAGAACAGACTGTATGGCTCCCATGTGTCTTTCTCTCATTCTACACGTGGAAGTAACAGCTATTAAAATGCTTTTATAGAGATAAATGAACACAGCATAGATTGAAAAGGCAGATCCAGGAGGGAAAAAAGCTCTTAAACTGGTGGAAAAAAAAAAACAGTGGCCCTCAACCTGCAGACAGTATGCAAAGAGAAAACCCTTAAGGAGCTGACTGATAATCCTTCATGCTGTATCACTAAATGATGGACCTATGAAATGTCTAGAAAAATTGGAAGTAGGCTGAAAGATGTTTCAGGTCCCAAGACCAATCTGATATGCCCAGTTTGAAGCTATCATTATTACCTGAACCTTGTCCTAATGTATATTCTTGAGCTCTCTGGGAGTTAGTAGAGAAGGCAAAACATATATTACATCCTCTATTGATTTAGAAATGCATCCACAACAACATCTGGGCACATTCATCATTAGCAGCAAAGTATTGGGGGTTACAGTGGACAATAAGCTGAATATGAGCCAACAGTGTGCCCTTGTTGTGAAGAAGGCTAATGGCATACTGATTTGTTAGTAGGAGTATTGCCAGCAGATCAAGGGACGTGATTCTTCCCCTCTATGTGGCACTGGCAAGGCCCCCTCTGTTGTACTGTGTCCAGTTTTGGCCCCCGCAATTACAGAAAGTATGTCGACAAATGGAAAGAGTCCAGCCAAGGGGAATGAAAGAAGTTAGGGGGCTGGGACACATGACTTACAAGGAGAGGCTGAAGTAACTGGGCTTATTAGTCTGGAGAAGAGAAAATAGAGAGGATTTAATAGCAGCCTTCAATTACCTGAAGGATGGTTTGAAAGTGGATGGAGCTTGACTGTTCTCAGTGGTGGGAGATGACAGAACAAGGAGCAATGGTCTCAAATTGAAGCAAGGGAAGTTTAGGTTAGGTATTAGGAAAAATCTTCTTACTAGGAGAGTAGTAAAGCACTGGAACAGGTTATCCAGAGAGGCTAAGGAATCTCCATGCTAGACAAAGCTTTGGCTGAGATGATCTAGTTGGAGATGGTCCTGCTCTGAGCAGGAGGTTGGACTAGATGATCTCTGACCACAGGTGATGACCTGGTAAGGGGCCTCCAGGTTCTTGACCACCTGGGTGATAGCAATCATTGCTTGCTGGAATTCACCATCCAGCACAGGGTGTCAAGGGCCTGCCACAAGGCGGTAGCCCTAGACTTCAAGAGGGCCAACTTCAACGAGTTGAGATTAGTGGGAGAGGCACTGGGGTTCTCAAGAGCAGGGGAGCTCAGTGCCCAACATGAGTTGTCATTCTTTAAGGAGACGATATTCAGGACCCAAGGGGTGACCATCCCAAAAAAAGCAAGGGGGGCAGGAGTGCCCTAAAGCCCCCCGGCTCACCAAGGGTGTCTGGGAATGCCTGATTGCCAAAAAGGCAGCATACAACTGGTGGAAGGGGGGTGCTGTCTCCAAAGAGGAGTATACCTCCTTTGCTCGGGCCTGTGGGGGGGCTGTCCGGAAAGCTAAGGTGGACATAGAGCTAGGACTAGCGTCCAACATCAAGGATTATAAAAAGTCCTTTTTCAAATATATAGGGAGGTTGAAGAAAGCACCAGGAAATGTGGGGCCCTGCAAGATCCTCTGGGCAATCTGGTGGTTGCACCAGAGGAGAAAGTAGACCGCTTTAACCAATTCTTCACCTCCGTTTTCTTGTGCAGGGACCGGGACTTCCCCACTGTGATGCAAGACGGACTCGAGGGGAACACCTCCAGACCTCAGGTTGGGGAGGACCGGGTAAGAGAACTTCTGGAGGGGCTGGACATGTTCAGATCAGCGGGTCCAGATGCTCTCCACCCCAGAGTGTTGAGGGAGCTAGCAGGGGTTATTGCAGGGCCCTTGGTACGGCTTTACGAGCACTCATGGTGCTCGGGCCAGGTGCCAGATGATTGGAAGATAGCCAACGTGGTCCCCATCTTTAAAAAATGGAGGAAGGAGGACCCGAGCAACTATAGGCCCGTCAGTCTTACCTCAATCCCAGGGAAACTCTTTGAGAAGATCATCGTGGAGCACATCTGCGATGGGCAGGCTTCAGGGATGACGCTCAAGGGCAACCAGCATGGTTTCATTAGGGGTGGGTCATGTCAGACTAACCTGATTGCCTTTTATGATCAGGTCACAGAAGCATTGGATGCAGGTGTGGCCATGGACGTAGTCTTTCTGGACTTCAGCAAGGCCTTTGACACTGTCTCCCACCCCATCCACATTAAAAAATTGGGCGACTGTGGCATTGATGCCTACACAGTCAGATGGATTGCAGGTTGGCTGAAGGGTTGTACTCAGAGGGTGGTGATAGATGGGTCATATTCGACCTGGGGAGAAGTGGGCAGCGGGGTACCCCAGGGCTCGGTCCTTGGGCCTGTGCTGTTCAATTGCTTTATCAGTGATTTGGACAATGGGATGAAAAGCAACCTGTTTAAATTTGCTGATGATACCAAAATTTGGGGTGAGGTGAGCTCGCTAGTAGGGAGGACCTGGATAGGTTACAGGGGTGGGCTAGCAAAAACAGGATGCGTTTCAATACTGACAAGTGCAGGGTGCTGCTCTTGGGCAGTAGTAACCAGCAGCACACTTATAAGATGGGAAACTCCCTTCTTGAGAGCACGGCGGCAGAAAGGGATCTTGGAGTCATTATTGATTCCAAGATGAACATGGGCCGACAATGCAAGGTCACAGTTGGCAGGGCTAACTGCACCTTGTTGTGCATCCACAGGTGCATCTGAAGTGGGGCCAAGGAGGTGATCCTCCCCCTCTATGCGACACTGGTCAGGCCACAGCTGAAGTACTGTGTCCAGTTCTGTGCACCCGACTTCAGGAGGGATGTGGACAAAATTGAGAGTGTCCAGAGGAGGGCCACCCACATGATCTCCCCTGGGGAGGAGGCTCTTCTTAGCCAGGCTGGCTGACCTGCTCCACCAGGCTTTAAACTAAGCCTGCTGGGGGATGAGGGGACTACTGCCACTGCTGGCCTGCTGAGCAACCCTTGCAAAGCCAGCAGACCAAGGCACTTAAGGGAGCCCACCCCTGCCCCAGCCCTGGCACAATCTGTGGGCAAGGCAAGAGCCCCTAAGGGCACACTTGCCTGCCTGTACACTAATGCCAGGAGCCTGGGTAACAAGCAGGAGGAGCTTGTCCTCCTTCTCAGTGCAAAGAATTATGACGTCACTGGGATAACGGAGACCTGGTGGGACTCCACCCATGACTGGACCATGGGTATAGAGGGCTATACCCTATACAGGAGGGATCGTGTTGACAAAAGGGGTGGGGGTGTAGCTCCCTATGTGAAGGAAAGCTACATGTCCCTGCAAGCTGATGTTGGCGACCGGCATGGACAGCTAGAGACCCTCTGGGTAAAAATTCGTGGGAAAAACGGCACAGGGGACACAACAGTGGGAGTCTACTACAGACCTCGCACTCAAAGTCCTGAGCTTGACCAGGAGTTCGCCCGGGAACTGACTGAGGCCGCTTGCTCCAGGACCTTGGTTGTCATGGGTGACTTCAATTACCCGGACATCTCCTGGGAAGATCACTCAGCAAAATCCGAGCGGTCGCAAAGCTTTCTCTTGTGCATGGATGACCTCTACCTGACTCAAGAAGTCTATGGGCCAATGAGAGGCAAAGCGCTGCTCGACCTGGTACTGGCTACAGGAGACGACCTAAACGGTGACTTAGTGATCGATGGGAAGCTGGGTGACAGCGACCATGAGCTGATCACCTTCACCATCTGCCGTAAAGCTGGCAAGTCAGTCAGCAACACAGAAGTCCTTGACTTCAGAAAAGCCGACTTTGACAAGCTCAAGAGGCTTGTCGGTCAGGCCCTCAGGGACCGTGACCCCAGGGAGATGGGAGTTCAAGAAGAGTGGTTGCTTCTCAAGGAAGCAATCCTCAATGCACAAGCTAAATCTATCCCAACATGGAGGAAAGGCAGCAAGAAGGCACAGCAGCCCCCCTGGCTCTCTAGGGACCTAGCGGACCTCCTGTGGCTAAAAAGAAAAGCCTACAAAGGATGGAGGATGGGATTCACCTCCAAGGAGGATTATTCTGCATTGGTCCGGTCCTGCAGGGAGCAAACCAGGAAAGCCAAGGCTGCAACTGAACTCCAACTAGCTTCAAGCATCAAGGACAACAAAAAGTCCTTTTTCAGATATGTGGGGAGCCGGAGGAAAAGCAAGGGCAATGTTGGACCCCTGCTAAACCAGATGGGGCAACTGACAACTGACGCCCAGGAAAAAGCCAACCTATTAAATAGGTACTTTGCGTCAGTCTTTCATCAGTCACATGGGACGCCCATGCCTGCTATGGGACAGGGAGATCCGGGTGATGGGGATCCCCTACCCTCCATAAATGCTGACCTCGTGAAGGAACACCTTGAGAAACTGGATACCTTCAAGTCAGCTGGCCCTGACAGTCTGAACCCCAGGGTACTCAAGGAGCTGGTGAGCATCATAGCCCAGCCTCTGGCACGGATCTTTGAAAACTCCTGGCGCTCTGGTGTAGTGCCCAAAGACTGGAAGAAGGCCAATGTGGTGCCGATCTTCAAGAAAGGGAGGAGAGTGGATCCGGCTAACTACAGGCCCATTAGCCTGACTTCTATCCTGGGGAAGATCTTAGAAAAGTTTATTAAGGAGGCCATCCTTGATGGACTGGCCCAGGCTAAAATCCGAAGGGATAGCCAGCACGGGTTTGTTGCGGGTAGGTCTTGTTTGACCAATCTCATTTCCTTCTATGACCAGGTGACCTATCACCTGGACAGGGGAGAAGAGATTGATGTCATATATCTTGACTTCAAAAAAGCCTTTGATCTGGTATCCCATGATCACCTCTTGGCCAAACTGGCCAGTTGTGGCCTTGGCTCCACCACGATCCACTGGCTGGGAAACTGGCTCCGTGGTTGGACCCAGAGGGTTGTAATCGATGGCAGTCACTCATCGTGGTGCCCTGTGACCAGTGGGGTCCCTCAAGGCTCTGTCCTGGGACCCATACTGTTCAACATCCTCATTAATGATGTGGACATTGGAGTCAGGAGTGGACTGGCCAAGTTCGCCCATGACACCAAACTTTGGGGCAAAGCATCCACGCCAGAAGATAGGCGGGTGATCCAGGCTGACCTGGACAGGCTCAGCAAATGGGCGGACGAGAACCTGATGGTGTTTAACACCGAAAAATGCAAGGTTCTCCACCTTGGGAGGAAAAACCTGCAGCATCCTTATAGGCTCGGCAGTGCTACGTTGGATAGCACTACAGAAGAAAGAGACTTGGGGGTCATCATTGACCACAAGATGAACATGAGCCTCCAATGCGATGCTGCGGCTAGTAAAGCGACCAAAACGCTGGCTTGCATCCATAGATGCTTTTCGAGCAAATCCCGGGACATCATTCTCCCCTTGTACTCGGCCTTGGTGAGGCCACAGCTGGAGTACTGCGTCCAGTTTTGGGCTCCACAATTCAAAAAGGATGTGGAGAAGCTTGAGAGAGTCCAGAGGAGAGCCACGCGCATGATCAGAGGTCAGGAAAACAGATCTTACGATGACAGGCTGAGAGCCATGGGACTCTTTAGCCTGGAAAAGTGTAGGCCCAGGGGTGATCTGATGGCCACCTATAAGTTTATCAGGGGTGACCACCAGGATCTGGGGGAACATTTGTTCACCAGAGCACCCCAAGGGATGACGAGGTCGAATGGTCACAAACTCCTGCAAGACCGTTTCAGGCTGGACATAAGGAAGAATTTCTTTACTGTCCGAGCCCCCAAGGTCTGGAACAGTCTGCCAGCAGAGGTAGTTCAAGCACCTACATTGAACACCTTCAAGAGTAAATTGGATGCTTATGTTGCTGGGATCCTATGACCCCAGCTGACTTCCTGCCCTTTGGGCAGGGGGCTGGACTCGATGATCTCCCGAGGTCCCTTCCAGCCCTGATGTCTATGAAATCTATGAAAATCTGGGGACAACAGGGAAGACCCTACAATGAGAGACTGCGGGACCTGAACCTGTTCAGCCTTCACAAGAGAAGGCTGAGGGGGAACCTGGTGACCATCTGTAAACTCACTAGGGGGGACCAGAAGGGTTTGGGAGAGACCTTGTTTCCCCTACCGCCCCCGGCATAACAAGGAATAACAGTCACAAGTTGTTGGAGAGTAGGTTTAGATTAGACATCCATAAGAACTACGTCACAGTTAGGGCGGCTAGGATCTGGAACCAACTTCCAAGGGAAGTAGTGCTGGCTCCTACCCTGGGGGACTTTAAGAAGAGGCTTGATGCCTACCTGGCTGGAGTCATTTGAGCCCAGTTTTTTCTCCTGCCCAGGCAAAGGGTCGGACTTGAAGATCTACAAGATCCCTTCTGACCCTACTTCTATGATTCTATGATTCTATGAGCTACCCAAGGAAAGAGGATTCCCACCGGGGAGGAATGATTAACTTCACTGCTGGTGATTAAGGGGATGCTCTTGATGAGTGGGGACATTTCGAACCTGGGCACAGAGGGGAGTCTAGGGCCCCTGTTTATTAAGGGTGGTGTTATAGTTACAGACCCCTCCTAGTTGAGGGACTCGTATATTGTGGGGGCGGGGGTGTGTGGGGGTGTGTGTGGGATGTCGTTGGGGAGGTATGTGTGTGTGGATAGGGTGTGTAGGGTATGTTGGAAGGGTTGTGGGGGTGTAGGCAGGGTGTGGGTGTCTATGTGGTTTGTGGGGTGTGAGGGAGGGTGTGGGGGTGAGGACTCTTCCACACATTCTCCACCACGGTGCAAAGCAGAAGTAGCAGCAACAGGCAGGGCCTTCAGGGTACTCATGGCCCATGCAGGTGCCGCCGCCCAGCAGCATGCAGCTCCAGCTAGTTCCAGGAGCTGCACGTGGTGGCAAGGACCGGAGCCGGGCCACCCTGCCTCTAGTGTGCGGGGCTCAAGTACAGCTTCCAGCACTCATGAGCCACCAGAGGAATCTTCACATGATGGAGCCGTCCGCTTTCCCCACTCCCTGCAGCTATGTGCAGATCATAGGACTCTGCAAGTAAGCAGGGGTTGGGGCTCCTTACCACTTTCAGCAGTCCCATGAGCTGCATGTTGCAGTAAGGATGGGGAAAGCAGTTGACTCCATTGCACAAGGCTTCACCCGGGTGGCGTGCAAGTCTCTGGAGCTGCACATGAGCCCCATGTGATAAAAGGCAGGCTAGCCTGGCTCTCTTTTCCACCATATGAAGCTCCCAGAACTGGCCAGAGTCACATGCTGTTGGGCAGCTGTGCCTGCATGGGCCACAAGCACCCCAAGGGCCTGCTGCTGCCGCCAATGGTGGCTGTGTGCTGTTGGGGCCGGGGGCATATGGAGGGCCCCCCCCCTCACACCACAACCCCCCCCACTCATACACATCCTGCCCACCTGAGTTCTGAGCTCCTGCCACCCTGCTGGGTGCAGGCCCTGGGCTCTTTCCCACCCAGCTGCAACTTCCCTAGCTGGTGCCAAGTGAACACTGCAGGCAGGGACACAGGAGGAGTTGCTAGAAGCCAGTGAAGCCAAGCAGGTTCCCCAGCGGCTGCAGCAGTGGCCCTGCCCAGGACCTTTGGGGCGGGGCAGGGCTGGGCTGGGACCTTCCTACGCAGGAGGGTGGGAGTGAAGTGGGCCAGCTGGGAGGGGTATAATTAGTTGGTGGGTGCCTGCAGGCCAGATGAGACTGCCTAGTGGGTCAGACCTGGCCCGCGGGCTGTATTTTGCCCATCCCAGGTCCACAGTATTGAAGGCTGTGACAACCAAAGGGATTGTGTTGTTCTTGCAGTTGGTATTGGAGCAGGTCGGACTTATATCTGAGTCTCTGAGTCTGGGTCCTTTGATTTGAGTGGCTAGTCTGGGGATTGTATTGTAATTGTAGGAATCGGCGCTCTGGCTCCTTAAAGTATGCATCCTAGTCAGTGGGATCAGAGCAGATAGTTGTAACAGAGCTTGGCTGAAGATGGCATGCCTAGTGGCATACTGAGGATGACAGCTATTAGTGTGGAGGTAGCTGTAGCAGGTGGGTTTCCAACAGAATATGGTGGCACTGTGGCCATTGCATACTTTCACAGTGGTGTGTCCATGGCAGTGTCATGCATTTCTAGGTATAGAGTACCCAAACCTAAATTAGTGGTGTGCAAGGACAAAGGAGAAGAGCATGATGAAAACAGCTGTTTTCTTGTCAAGGACAATGTTCTTCATGGCTTATATGTCCTCATGAGAGATTCTGGTGCAGAGACATGTAACATTCATCTTAACTAGTATATGTTGTCAAAGGAAGATAGGTTCTTTAGGAAACCTGTGGTCTCTCTAAAGTAACTGGTAACTCCCATGGCATATGGGAACAGGATTCTTGCAGACTCTTTCTAACATCTGATGAAGTAAGCTGCCACTTATAAAAGCTTATGGAGCTCTGATTTAGTTAGTCTATAAGGTGCAAATCTACTTTGCCTTCTGCCTAAGGTATCACCCTATATTTTTTTTTTAAATATAAACCATGGTGTCTGGAATTATGGACAGGAAAGACTGGCAGGCTAGATGGAAGCCTTTAATACATTTATATATAACCAAATCTACATCAGATGCCAAAAGTAGAAAACAAACAAACAGATGGTCATCTCAACCCTATATGGATGAGCCTGTTACCACAGCCCTGGTGGAAGATGTCAGGTAAAACAGAACTTGTTAAATTGAAAGGAGGGCCACGCACTGAAGTAAATATATCCACACCTTTGGAAAGACCACTGAGAAGTCCATGAAGTGTTTGGGTGGATGTTAAATAGACTTGGCAGAATTTGATATTTATTACTTAATAATTTTGATGGATAATATCAATGTTTATTTTTAAGCATTTAAATTTTTATCAATTAAAATTTTCAGGACTGCACAAAATTAAGGGTGGGGGGGGCAGACAATTTATTAACAACAACTACTGTAGGACTGCCACCAGCTGAGCGGGAGAACTACCACCAGTCCTGGGTCTGTTTGCCTGTAGCTCCCACATGTGATTTGTCACTTCCTCTTCCTTTTGTTCCTTGGGGCTTCTGAGAGTACCAGTCAAAACTATAGCTCCCACATGTGATTTGTCACTTCCTCTTCCTTTTGTTCCCAGTCCCTTGGGGCTTCTGAGAGTACCAGTCAAAACTACAGTCAGCATGACTCTTCCGTAAGTCATCAATTTTTCTTATGTCTCTTTTTTATAAATTCTGATTATTAACGATGAAAATATTTTTCCATCAGCCTGCGAGAGGAAATTGACATTCATCAACTTTTACCAAAATCAAACCCTGCCAAGCCTAATAATAAACCTACCTGAACCAGCCCCAAGGCATGATCTTGCAAACAGAACCAAGAGTAAATTCCAGCAAACTTTCACCCACATTCCTGCTGGAAGCAAGTTTTGAAACAATGCAACTGGTCAGTCTGGCCTTAATACCAAGAAAGAATATGGAGCAGGTCATCAAGGAATCTATTCTAAGCACCTGAAGAACAAGGTAATCAGGAATAGCCAGTACGGATTCACCAACAAGTCATGACTAACTTGATTTCCTTCCATGGCAAGGTGAAGGCTCTTTGGATAGGTGGGCCTACTGGATGCAGTATACCTTGACTTTAGCAAAGCTTTTGACATTCTTATTAATAAGATAAAGAAACAGAGACTAGATGACTGTACTGTAAGGTTGATGCAGAGGCTGGTTGGATCATCCATCATGCTCAGCAAGCAGCCATCAGCGATTCAAGATCTAATTGGGAGGAGGTATCTATCAGGGTTCCCAAGGAATCTGTCCTGGTTCCAATATTGTTTAACATTTTCATTAACAATTTGGAGGACAGGACGTATGCATTTAGCAAAACTGCAGACACCAAGTTGGATGCAGCAGTAGACAATGAAGGAAGGGCCAGGATCTAGTTTGACTTTGATAAACTAGAGAAATGCTCTATATTTCAATCAAATCCTACACTTGAGATGGAACAATTGCATGCTTAATTCCTGATTGGGGAAGGACTGCCTAGGCTGCATGACTACGGAAAAAGACCTGAAGGTTATAGCGGACCATAAGCTGAATATGAACCGGTGTATACAAAAAAAGGCCAACAGTATGGGTAGTATAACAGGAATCTCACTTGCAAATCAAGGGAAGAAGTGATTCTCACCCTATTAAGCACTGGTGAGGCCTCACTTGGAGTACTAAATCCAGTTTTGGGCCCCTTACTTCAAGAAAGGTGTGGACAAAGTACAAAGAGTCCATCAGACAGCAACAATAATCAGTGGCCTGTGAAACAATTTATGAAGACTGAAAGAACTACAAGAGAAAACATGTAGGGTAGGGATAGAAGAGAATTTGATAGCAGTTTTCAATTGCCTGAAGGGTGGTTATACAGAGGATGGAGCGACTATTCTCTGTAGCTAATGGGGACAGGACAAGGAGCAATGGTCTTAAGTTACAGCTTAAGAAATTTCGTTTGGGTATTAGGATAAATTTTCTTATTTTGAGGGTAGTTAAGCATTGGAACAGAAAACCCATGACGCTGCAGCATTGCTATTTTTGGACATTTTTGAGAGCAGGTTACACCAATACTTAACTGGGCTATTGTGGAGTCAATCCTGTCTCAAGCAGGCATTGGACAAAATGACCGTCTGAAGTCCCTTCTAATCCTGCTAGTCTATGAGTCTATGTATGTGCAAAATTTCTCCTGATGAAGGCCCACTTTTGCCAAAATAAAGTCCACCCTAACCCTTTCAAACACTTGACTAAACAGGGATGAGAGCAATATTTTGATGACTGATCTTGATGATCAAATGGACAAAAGATTAACGACTATGCAAATGTATGATGACTTGTTCAGCATGTCACTGACTCAAAAGGTAGGAGTATAATCATAAAAGGTGTTTGCTAAACAGCCCTGGAGCTCTGGATGACCAGGAAGATGGAGCTTTGATTCAATGAACACCACTGATTGTGAAGTCAGAGGTTTTCTACAAGTCAAATGGACTACCATGTGAAAATGTGCGTCTTCAGAAGAGTTTCAAACTGGATAGTGGGATCTAGCAAAAGAATTACTGACAAGACAGCTACCACCCAAAACCTGACATGACTGGTGACTTTGTTGGGATGACAAATGTCTAATATTGGACATCTATGCTCCCCCACTTTTAGAATGAGGAAATAAGTTTACAGTATGGAATGCTGGGAGCACCATTTCAACTGGAACCCTCTCTCCATATGTAGCATCAAGCATCTGAAGTTTGTAGAGAAGCCTCCTACTGATTAGACTTCTAGAGCTATTGTCTTCTACTTCCCTTAATATGCCAAGGAGATTGCTTTTGGCTAACCTTGGCCAAGAGCAATGCAATGAGGTGTAAGGGAGAAGTGACTATGCTGTTGAATGACTCACGGTGCAAAGAACTATTTTCAGTCCCTATCTGCTACTCCCAGAACAGCCAGGTTTCATACAGTCCACCAGAACACACCACACACACTGCCACTTTCATCTCTCTTATTACCTTGAAAACAATAGAGCAAACTAGGGCATAAGAGCCAAATATCATGCAGTACTATTTAGTGAGGGTGAGAGACAGCTTTGGAATTTGGCCCCTGATTGGAGACAGGCAGTTAACTGGTCTTAAGTCAGGCAGAAAGAAAGGTAGGCTAACAGACTAACCTACAGACTAAACTAACTCCTTCAGAAATGTAAATTTCATAGGCAACAGCTTACTTTGTCATTCAAATTTCTTCCGTTTTGCATTTTCACAGGAGGATCTGAAAATATTCTCCTAAATTAAGTGTGTATATGGAGCTTGACTGTTTTGCAGGGAAAATGGTTCAAGAAAGTTCACTGTAATTAAATAACAAAACACAGCAAATCTATTTTGTATACTACAGTCTTAGACAAGGCTGTTTTCAACAATCAAACATTTTTATGCATTTTGGGGAAGGAGATTAAACCAGGCTTTAACGTAATTGGAAGCTATGATCTAATACTTTCAGCTTAAAGCCAGTCTTATTGTACCTATAAAATAAGTCTGAGCATTTTAAAAGCCTAGATAGAATAGGTTTGTTAACTCTTGCTTAGTTTAAACTACTGAGATGTCATTAAATATAAAAAAAATTTAGAGTGTGTAATTGACTATCAAATACATGGGAAAAATGAAAATAATACTAGCCACTAAGTTTCTTCAAAAAGTGCTCAAGTAAAAGAGGCATAAAGTTTTGCATAGGCCACAGTTAAACTTAACAAACAGAACCAAAGTGGTAAAGCTCCTAATGCAAGATGCATCCGATACAGGCATATGGGATTTATATTTACAAGCAGACAAAGATATTCATGTTCTTTAAAAAAATGATTCTCTAAAAAGCATGCTAAGAGTTATGTTGTAAAAAGCATTGTTTTTTTGTAATAGAACTGGATGCCTGTGTACTAAGAAAGGATTCTAAAACTACTTTGCGCTGACATTTTACAGAGTTGGCTAGCAACATTTCAGAGCTGATGTTGATAATTTTCAAGTGAAATCAGTATATTTATAACATTATATAAATTAATGGTCCATGAACAAATATTTTTCAGAATACAGGGAAGATACAAAAACAGTTTTCTTTAGTTTAATATCAGGCAATGTAATAGACTGCTAAAACCAGACATCATCACATTATTACACTTGTTGCACCATAAAATTGATTTATGTTACAGTGTAAGATTTCAAATGATATAAAAGTTGCAGTGAACTACAAACAGAGGTCTTTGTACTTTTACTGCTAATTATTTATTCCCAGACACGTAAGAATGTGTAAGAAGAGTCTTTTCCTCCATCTTTTACAGCTTCTTCCTAAACCAAAAGGTTCCCAATATCAAGAGCAGAATTACTGGTGGGAGATCAATTAGAGAGAATGCCACTGTGGTCACAGGCTTAAGACGCACATACTTCCTGCTGGATATTTGGTTGTGGAAGTTTACTCTCTTCTGTTTTTTCTTGCCCTGGACCTTGGCATACAGTCTTGCGTTTAAATAACCGTAGACTCAACCTTAACAAGTCACTGTCCATCACTGGAGGATTTGTGTAGGTTTGCTTTGTTGTACCCTGCTTGGATTAAAAAAGAATTAAAAATTAGTTGCTTTTGACAAGTAGACTGAGATGCTAAAACTCAAATATCCTCAATAAATTAAGAAGTATAAGTACACATTCTTAAACATGGTTCCTTCTAACACTAATTCTTGTAGTAACTTTGCTATATTAGCACACAAGGAAGCCTAAGCTTGGTGCAACAGCTCAAAAAAGTTTACAGGAACAAATGTTTAGTAAACTTCGTTAGGCTTGAAAATGATACTTTAAAAAACTATTTGTGCAAAAGATCATAGAATCCTAAAACATCAAAGATCATTCAGTTAACCATCCTTAAAATTACATTTTTTAAAAATGATTTTAATTATACAATTTCTAATCTGTGTAAATGTGCTCCCAGAATTTAAATCAAACCTACCATTAGCGGCCTGGTCACAAATTTAAATTAATCTTAGGCTCCAGTAAAATAAAAAACAAACAATCTCTTAATGGAAGTCTAGTCTCAATTATTTAGAAGGTAGAGGGAATGTAAATGAATAGACTGGCAACAGCAAATGCTGTATCAGAAAACAGCTTGATCTAACTGCAGAAATATTTTGAAGTAAAGAATATATGTTGCCATGTTTTAAATATTCTGTGTAAACAGTGCACTTGCCTTTTCATTCTTCACAAGCTGCCTGCGAATTGCAGAATCTCTTCTAAAGCACAGTGCTTTACAGCAAGGACCAAGGTTACTAAGAAGACCTGCTCTTTCTTCTTTCCGTACTAGTGCAGCCATATTCAAGGCACCCAGTTCATGTTCAAAAAGATTTTCCGTATCTACAAAAAATAAAACAAACAAACAATTGCAGAGATCAGCACATCCAAAATACTTTGCAAGTCATGAAATACATGCATTGCCTCCCCAAAGAATTAAAGTTAAGAACTGTCCTGCACCAGATTTGGAGATTCTCTCATTAGCCTTTTAAAACCGATATGCCATTTCAAAGGCTCTGCCCCAAAACAAGCCCTATATATCAAACTTGGTATTGGAGGAAACTGACGAGGATAACTCTTGGTCACAGAGAAGGCAGTATAGGAATGAGTGTGTTTTGTTCTTCAGCACTGGAAGGAAACGCTAGGATGGTGGTTATAACTGAGGACTAAATACTTGGACACTAGTCTGGAATGGAAGACCAAACCGTTTATCGTTAGGTAAGTGGGTGTGTAGAAGTAATACTCTCCAATCACTGTTAATTTAACAAAACAGAAACAGGCAACATAGGTTGTGTCTATGTGACAAAAATGGGAAATTCGGCTACATCTGGTTACTCAGAGGCAAAATACAAAGACAGAATACTCTTCCTCTCCCTGTATGTGTGGTTGCCACTTCCCTGCCACTGCAGAAAGGCAATGCAGATGGAAGGACAAAGGTAGTCAGGGGTGGAGGACAAGTTAGGAAACAGACATTCTAACCAGCACATTCCTCCTACATAGCCCAAAATAACAGCTATGAATGCTACTCAAAATGGAAACAAAGGTCTGTCAATACAACTAGTTGCAGTCAGCTACAGCACGGTAGCCACAAAACAAATGCGTCCGCTATATGGCCACTGCTTTTCAAAAGGGACCCTGAGAAGCAAGGATCCAGACTCTCAATATTGCTCTGGTCTTTTGCAGGCCAGAGCCAGGCAGCTCCCGCTCTAGCGCATGAGGCTCCAGCTCCAGCTTCCAGTTACCTGCCACCCAACTCCACCTGCCTACCTCGGCCCAGACAGCATGTACAGAGGAGGAGGAACTGCTGGAGGGCAGGGGAAGCTAAGCTGCGCCAGGAGCAGCCCCACTGGGAAGCTGTGCATGCTGGCTGGGCCGGGGCCAGCAGGTTTAGGCAGGGGCACAGCTCAGGCTGCCTTGGGCAGTGTTGGCCCCATGCAAAGTGCTGAGGGACAGCTGTGGGCTGGATCCATTCAACTGACAGGTGCCCCCAGAGGGCTGTATCAAGCCTGTATTTTGCTCAATCCTGGTACTGTACAACCAAAAGACCCAAAATAAATAGAGTAAGTCAAAGTGGAGACTAATGCACCGAGACTACATACGGGAGACACTTAATTCACTTCAAGAGTGATCTTTTAACCAAGCTGACAAGGCCATTTTTCAGACAAGGTGAAAGAAAAGTGAAAGATTACTCAGTATCAAGGAGGGGTCAAAGAAAATAGTATAGATGTTGCCAAGACAACTCAGATGGCCAGTCAGCAACCCAAGGGAGTGGCAGAGACAAAAAGCAAGTTCAAAAGCTAACACTAACAGCCTGTGGAGTCTGCCAAGGTGCCAGATGCTAAGCATGTTTTGCAGCTGAGTGCTTGGTTCCTATGAGGAAATGGCAGTAAACAGTAGAGGCGGATGAAACATCTATATATTTCAATTCATCACATGCTACAGAGTTTTGTTCTACAGAAAACAAATACTAGTATGACTGTCAAAAGCAAACTTATTTTCTGTGTTCTGCATATCAACCCACTAACAGAAGCAAGAGAGCAAGCATCTTTTTCTTGGGGGAGTTTATAATGAAATGTAATAACTAAGTGAAGGCAGCAATCAGCACTTACAAATATTAGCATGCAGAAGTTGAGAAGTAAAAAATATTACATCCCCATTGCAATACCAACTCACAGGTATACCTAACTCATTTCCAATTACTTTTTAGTCAATTAAAAATTTATGCCTCAACCTAGAATATATGTATAATGGCTGAATGACTGCTACAATGGGATCTTCATTTAGGCAGGCACTGGCCAAAACAGGAATCTTACACAGAGCAGCTGCATGCCGGGCTTAAGTTTCTTGAAAGTTTGACGCACAGGGTATAAAGAGCATAAGATCTATCATTTATTGAGTCAGAACATAGGTGCACCTTGCCCAGTATCCTGTGTCACACAGGGGCAGAGTGTGGATGCTAAAAGGAAGAGTAAACTAGGTATGACCAGGGGATTTTTTACTGTTCCTCTCACTGGCAGCCTCCAGCATTTAAGTTCTAGGAAGTTCTGATTCAGGGGCTGCATGCTCAATAGCTACCGATACCCTTTTCCTCCAAAAATCTGTCCAATCTCTCTTTGAATCTGGCTAAACTGTCAGCTTCCACAACATCTTGGGTGCAGACAGAAGTGACAATTTTTGCCACGGAAAGCAGTCCATAGCTACAACCAAACACTGGTGCAGCCTGCTTCAAAAATGGTTGATTGGGCAAAAAGCTAAACCCTCATTGCATGAGGGATCAGATAAAGATGTTTCAAAACACAGCATCTTTTGCAAATTGTGTCTGCACCGCCTCCCAGCCTTCAGCTGGTTTCAGGATGGGAGTGGGGGAAGGGAGCAGAGGGAATTTGGTCATGGGGGGAGAGGTCAGCCCCTGCTGGAGGGTGGGGTGGGTGTAGTGGAGCAAGGTACAGGGGCTCTGATTCACCCACCCTGCCCTCTAGTGCTGGCTGGGGAACCCCTAGAATGAGCTCCCCCTGCTCTAATTCTGCCCTCCCATTCTGAAAACAGGACAGGCTGGCAGGGAGGAGGGGCTGTTGGTAGAAGAAACTGGCAGCAGCTGGATTCCCCACCCCCCCGGAACCAATAGTGAACTTCTGTTTGGTCCAGGGGACTGTTGTAACTCAGAACACTTCCTACAAAGTTTTCTCATTAGAGGGGAGCTGCACTTGTCTGTGCCCCTAGTGGCAACAAGAGCCACACTTGCATGCTGTGTGAAGAAACTTCCTTTTGTTAGTTTTAAACTTACTACCTATCTATATAAAGAGTGTCTGCATCAGTGGTTCTGAAACCTTGCTAGACTGAAGGAAGCCCTCAGAAAATGCTACCTCGTAGCTTTCATTTGTTTTTTGATTGTGGAAAAATAACAGAGCAATTCTTCTGTTGCAAAGAACTTGGAAAGACCACAACAGGTCACAATGATTTTAACGCTATGGATTCCTATTTGAAATCTCTGGGTTTATCTTGTGAATCCTGTTTGCATGCCTAACAGTGCTAATAACACTGCAGCACTCTTGTTGAGAATGACTGGTCTGCAGCCTATTGAAATTAAAGGAGACAGTCAATGCCTCATGGGGCAAATGCCTCCCCCTTGTTCTATAAGGCTGTATGGAGTAGGACTGTACCCACAGAATAACGGGTGCAGTGCTGGAGGATCTTATTCCTACTAACATTAATTCTCTGGCCAACTCCCTAGCCCCAGAGGAAGTCAGAGCATACTATTTCAGGCCTCATTCTACATTAGTTTATGGGATCATTCTACATTCCAACTTTTGTGGTAAAGAGTCACTCAAAATCCAGATTAACTATTTAACAGGAGCACTGATAAAAAGCCCAAACCAAACACATTCAGGTTTGTCCACTCTCCTTACCATTTCAGACTGTTTGCAAAGTAAAAAAGATGCCCTATATTATCAACTTGCATTAAAAAAACCCATGTTCACAAGCATGTGAGCTGAAAACTTTTTTTTCCCTTTAAAGAACTCCTAACCCACACAATAAAATAAAAACTGCTATCTGCCAATGACAAGTGAATGGAGGGTGCTTCTCAAGGTATACTCTTAATGTTGTATTAAAAGTTTTTGCATTGAATTTCCTTGGCTAAAAAGCAGAAGCAATGGAAACAGCCCATGATTAATATGGGTATATGACTCATGTAAGCAATGACATTCTCAGAGATTAATGGGACTGGAAGGAACAAATTCCTTTTCCTATTCTTCTCTATTGTCTGACAGCAAGTTTTCTGCGAAAGCTAAGTTAACAAGGCAGAAGCACATCGATTTACACTGTGAAGAATCCAAACTCATTCTTTTTTTTTTTTATAAATGGTTTCGAAATTGCAGAAGAATAAAGAATTCAGAAAAATGTTATCCCTAATATTCTCTGTTTTATTTGCACTCACAATTTTCTCATCTTCAGATATTAAAAGAAAGATATAACCATATATGTGGTCTTACATTTCAGAGACAGAGGCAATTAGCTGTGTTAGACTGAAGTCAAGGAGGAGGTAAAGTAGATTTGCATTTTACATTCTAACTAAATCAGAAATGTACAGCATAAACTTTTGTAAGCCCAAGGCACACAAATAAACTCAGGCTGGCAAAAGCCTATGCTATATATCTCTGATTTAGCTTATAAAGTGCAAATCTACCCTGCCTTCTGCCTTAAATGTGATGTCATAGACATTCTTACAGGTTGTGCTAAGCAGCTCATTTCCTTCTGATAGATTAGAGGAAAAATAAGCAGAGCCCAGTCTACTTTACAGAACCCACACTATAGCAAACTGCACTTAGGTGCCATGCCTGCACTGCATCCTTTTCAGGAGAAGTGCCGCACCCTGACCCCTTCCCAAATGTGAGAAGGTTAAAACTCCAGCTGTGGGGTAGCAGTGAGCAGGTGAGTGAGGCTGATGAGCGGCCTCTGTCCCTCTTGCATGAGGAAGGAGGACCACATCTGCAGGACGCCATTCCAGTGTGGAAATCAGTTTCCTCTTGCAAGATACACATCCCAATTTTGGAGAGCTAATTTTCAGGGGAAAGGGTTTGTGTGGGTATGTGGGTAAACAAAAGCTGTTTCACCTGTTCACATTTTGTTCCTCTTAAGGTCAATCTTTAATGAGGGTATTATGTAGAAGAGCAACTTGTTTGTTATTTTCAGACATCTTACCAATCCTAATTAGATGTTTTATTCCTCAAAACAATTACCTTTAGGTTTTTCTAACACTCTCTGGCAGGTTTCTTTAATTTTGGTGAAGAGTTCAGGGCCTGCCAATCGTTTTGAAATGCCAACTCTCAACATCACAGCACCTGGTGTGAATTTTAAGAGTGCAGCGCCAGGCTCCCGTGGTTCTTTCAGCTGCTTTGGCATAAGACTTGACCAATCCACATCTATTACATCCACAGGATCTGTAAAGACATTCAAACAGAAAACTGAGCTCTCGCATCATCAGCCCTTATTAGACATACAGCTGGTTACATTCATCTGAAACCCTTTCCAGAGGTGGATTCTGACATTTTAGAGCATTCAGACCAATGAAAAACTGAATCGGGAGGTTCCAATCAAATTTGTATGCATTTAAAAGAAAAGCCAGTTTCTATTTTTAATATTACTGTGTGTGAAACCTCTTTGATTCTGCTGATCTGGAAACAAACCTTCAAAGGTATAAAAAACAAACTTACCATGGCTTACATACCCTCTTAAAACTAAGAACCTGGTATAACCAATATGAATTAATAAGATTTAATTAGTTGGTGGCCACATTAACTTAAGCTGCTACTCTGCTCTGTCCCTGGTGCAGGTTCAAGAGACCAGCTGTCTTCTACTTCTTACTGAAGAGCACTAGTGCTGTGGTTTGTCTGATGTATAAGGTATGTTACAGCCAACATGAATAAGGTTGATGAACCCACATAGGACTTAGAAGAAGAAGTAGAAAAGATGTGAGGCAAGGATTTCTTAGAGTGATATATTGTATTGGATCAACTGTGTAGTTGGAATAAAGTTAGAGAAGCTTTTAAATGCAAGATATTCCTCATCAGATCCTGGAAGTAGAAAAGGCTTGTCATACTAGGTTGATAAGCATTCCATTCATAAAATTAGATGAATCTAGGAACCTGCGCAGCATTTCTGAAGTTTCCATTCCTTTAAAATAAACCCAGTTCCAATCAATATTAACTAATGAATGCGGTAAATGAAACAATGGTTTATAAAAAAGGTGCAGCCTGCTCTTTTAGCACCTATGGAACAAAAACTAAGTATGCTTCAAAATATAGGTCCCCGACACTATTCGGGAAACACATGATACTTTTTTGGTTTTACTGATCACTACAAAACCAATCAAGAATGATGTTAATAAGTGTATGAATTCTATTGTGTAGTCAGAACAGCTTTTATGCCTCGTTTCAACTTGACATTTTTACAGTAGCATCAATGTACAAAGCACTGTTCCAAAGAGAAAGATATTTACATTCCACCGCAATGAAAAAAGTTTTGCTATATTTTACCAGGCATCTTCTCATCCTCCTGTTGATCCTCCCTCTTTTCAGCATCCCCTGCCAGGATTTCATCCAGTTCATCATCACTGATTGGTTCGTATTCTCCAGCACCAGATACCAGTGACTGCACGTCATCTATCTTGGTTTCATCTTCTTCTAGAGAGACAAAAATTCAGCCTTAAACTGATTTTTCTTGATTTTTAAACACTGCAAAAAACTGAAGTAAATACAGGCTCAGGCAAGTAAATACACTTTCCTTTGGGATGATTAGGGGAGAGTGGAAATGCACTCACAGCACAAGAATATGCCTTAAATCCTGCAACTGGATAAAACACTTTTTCTTACCCATCTTGTGGCAAATGAAAGGTGGAATTTCATTTGCTTGAATCAACTTCTTGAAAAAAAAATTATGCAACATGCATGTATGAGGTCAAATTCATAAGGCATGTGCTTTGGTGGCTAGGCAACATGCAGACATCTCTCCAGCAACAAACCATCTCACTCCTATACAACATGAAATTGCAGAACAAGAAATCATTCACAGACTGGATTGTGTGTATGGTCTAAATCAGTGGTGCTCAACCTTTTTTGGCAGGCAGGCCAGATGGGCATTACTTAGGGCATTCCCCAGGCCATCCAGGGGCCAGATCTAGTTGGGGCTCCCTATCTGGCATGAAGCTGTTGTGGCAAGGCCTCATCCAGCCACATGGAGGCAGCAGCTCCAACCTGGCTGGGGGGGTGGAGGGAATCATGACCCAGCCCTGTGGAGAAAGGTAGCATGGTGCAGCCCCATGAAGGAGAAGGGGGCTTGACCCACTCCCACAGATGGGGGAAAGAGGGTTTGACCTGTGCCACAGGGGGTGGGGGGAAGGGAAAGTAGCTTGGCCTCATTCAGCTGCGGGGAAGGAGCGCGACCTGACCCCAAGCTGCTGCATGGGGCTTAGGGTTTGGCCACTGTTCCCCTGCAGTTAAATTTCCCAATATGTGGGGAGCCCCATGGGCCACATATGGTCCGTGGGCTGAAAGCTGAGCACCCTGGTCTAAACAGACTATCAATTTTTATCCCATTACCTTTTATAACCCCTAAGTCCCAATGGTTTTACTGTTTTATTTACCACCTTACCACTTTCAGCAGTGTCCTCTCTCCTTTACTCCCCTCTTCCTTATCTTTTATATTTAAATCACTCTTTCTATCTGAACACCTGTCTCCTCTGCAAGTCCTTTCATAGCATCTGCGGAAGACAGCTGTTGCTCATGAAAGGTTATGCAACACAAAATTTACCAGTCTGTAAGATACAACTCTGCCCTGCCTAAAGGTTAACGTAAGAGTCTAGTTTCATGTTACACATCAAGGTCCATATTCTCTTTTCAGAGCCGTTTCAACCCAGGAATCTAAGACTAGAATTTGGCTTCTTGGGTCTGGAAAAAAAAGAGAATAGTAGCAAGAAAAACAAGACCAGTGCAAGCTAAAGTAGCTTATTTCCACATAGACCTTCACTTGAACCTCCAAAATCCTTTGTGCGGGGCTTGAATAAAGTTACACAAAACTTCCTTAGTTTCTGTTGTGTTTACTAATTTGTGACCTATGTACTTAGAATAAATGCCTGACGTTTGATCCTTACAATAAGAGAAATAACATTACTCAACTACAACACAGCTACTGTCATATTACAATTGAAAAAAAAAAAAAGGTAGGACTACACTTTCCCCCCTCAAAATTGAATGCCTATCCAAAACAAAAAGGGTATCAAGCACAGACTGCTTGCAACCCAGAGTCCACCACAAAGAAGAGGCATGTGCAAAAGGTGGTATCTCCCAACACTGCTCAGATGACACCAGCTAGAATTTATAGCTACCTTTTTCCTTCCAGAATGGAGCAGAAATACTTTTGCCTCCACCGCCAGAAGTGAAATTCTCTGTGCAGAGCTGCATCAAGGTTACAGTCTGCTGGCACTTGATACAATTTGCTTAAAAAAAAAAATCTAGAAATCAACGAGGAAAACTAAGTGAAAGACATGAGCGTATGAGTGTAAATTAACTACTCAGAACACCTGTCAGTGCTTTCCAGGGAATACAGCATCTTTGGCATTATTAAAGCCTGCTCTTGAAACAAACACATTAAAGGTTCAACACATCATCATAATTAAGTAATTAAATCTTCACACATTTTACATTAGATATATGTTAGTCACTGGCCTAAAAAAATAGCTGGTGTTGCACCAACATCATCAGATTTGAAAATTGTCATAAGACAGTTTTCTGTTCTCTCCAAAGGGCGATATTGGGGTCTACTTTACATTTTGTACTAGGTCTTGATTTAATATTCATTATTTTACATAACCAAGTCACCAGGTTTTCCCACACCTATGTACATAAGCACAGAAGACCATACTTTAAATACGGATACATGTGCAATTTACTACCTACCAAAACATATTTTAATTAAAGTTTTAAATATTAAACAGCAGCATTTTAGTCTGCTAAAAAAGGCCATACAATTAAGGACATAAATATTAAGTTTTATATAGACACTTAGTGATAGCCTCATTTTTAAGAGTGCTAGTTTTATATAACTCCCAAATGCAGTTTTAGAGCATTTCAGAATGCAACACAAGATCTACCAGAGAATACTTAATGAGAATTCATATCAAATCACTTTGCAAGCAGTCTCCTTGAGAGCGAGGCTTGAGAACATTTCTAACATCCAAGGCATATCCAGCTAATGTCCCCTCTTTGATATAATGGAAGCCTTTCATCACCCTGTCTAAGCTTTCCCAAAAGACCTTCCCAGAATACTGCGTTCAGATTCTTCTGTTCACAGATCTAACAGCCTCTTCTAATCCTTAAAAACCTGCCACTCCTATGAATAATGGACATGGAGGTCTAAGGTTTCCCACATTCACCCGTCTTTCTCTTTTCCAATACCTGTATTTGTATGGACAAGCATAACCATTTCACTGATGACCTACCAGAAGTTTCTTAATTATGTAGTATTCCAAGGAACTAATCTGTGAACAGTTAACAGATACAACATATACAACTGGTCTACCACCATCACCCTGCATCCCTTTACACTAGGGGCTTTCAAACCTTTTTTGGTTAGTGTACCCCCGGCAGCTGGTTGAGAAGCAGGGAGCCCCCGGCAGCCGATGAGTGTGTGTGGGGGGGGTGAATCCCCCATAGCGAAATCAAAAGCAGCAGAGGCAAAGCTGGAAGTGCCCCCACTTCTTAGTGCTGCCACCAGGCACCCCCTGGGGCCTTCCTAAGTACTGCCAGGGGTGTGCGTACCTCTGGTTGACAACTCCTGCTCTACACAAACCAAGGCTGCACCACAAAGCCATACAACAGATATAGGTCCATGCACCCTAGCTTGAGACCCAAAAGCAGTATAACTGAATTAACACAATACTGTGCTTAGGCTGAACCTTGTAGCCAAGACAGTGTGTTGTGCTGATACAGTGGTTCCCAACCTTTTTTTGCTGTGTCCCGCTGCAGGGAGCAGAGTGTGGTGACAGCAGGGGAGCTCCCGGCACATGGCGCGGCTCATTCTTTGTGTGCGGCACAGCCAGCATCGCCCCCGCCAACTTTCATTTGGGTCACGACTCGAGGTTGGGAACTGCTGTGCTAATACATCTATACTGATTCCAGAATTAATGTGCATGGAGCTACTTGAGGATCTCCCTATGGTGTTGCCTTTTGCTGTGTATCTTAACATCTGCAACACTCAAGCAACTCAAGTCTCCCTCAGTTGTCAGCCCCCACCCCCTGCATTTCTTTCTTCTTTTTTTTTTTTTTAAATCAAAACCTCTTTTTTTTTGGTGCCAGAAAAAGCTAGCAAATTGAATAAGTTGACTTTGCTGGAATAAGTTATACCTGCACAAGGCTACTGTCAAGAACTACAGAAATCTTCATTCTATAAAATATGACCATCAGTTCTGTGGCAACTGGGTCTCCCAAATATCAACAAATGCTATTTTTAATAAAGCAACTTAAAAAAAAGATGTAGGACAATAAGCAAAAGTTACTTAAAGGAAAGATCATCTGCTTCCACACTTAAAATGCCTTTTCTTCTACAGTTCTCCATTTTGACTGTCTTCACCAATACACTCAGTGCCACACTAAGAAAAAGGCCAATAATGTACAAGGATGATGAGGAAAAGAAGATTTCTGTTCTTTAAATAACTGACTGTTCGGAAGTGTGGTGCCCAAGCAAATTATACCTCCTTTCATTTATGCTTATTTGTCTTTAGAAGCATGCAATTAGTGAAGCATAAGCTAAAAAAGATGCTTATAGGAACTCTCTTGTATGGTATCTATTTTCACAGTGAAAAAGTTGGAGTCAATATGCATATCAAAGAGTGACCTTTAAGGTGAAAATTTTTCTAATATAATGTAACTCAGTGTTATGTTAAAAGGGGAAGGAGTAAAACTGACAATCTAGTTTCTTTCCAAAATA
The DNA here is from genome assembly GCF_052110815.1 of Crocodylus siamensis. Lineage (NCBI taxonomy): Eukaryota > Metazoa > Chordata > Crocodylia > Crocodylidae > Crocodylus > Crocodylus siamensis. Next base: position 364,208,175 of record NC_143395.1, read on the forward strand.
TCTCACCTTCTACACTCTCTCCTTTTTCAGCCTCATTTCCATCTTCAAATCCTTGTAAAGTCCCCAAGTCTTTTTCTGTCCTTTCCTTCTCTGAAGTTGCAGTGTCCCGGCAAGCCCCATCAAACTCCTTTTCATGATCTCTGTCCAGTTTGGGTTCACTGTGTTTTGTTGACTCTTTTTGAGATGAAATGTCAAGAGTTCTGTCTCTGTCTCTTTCTGTAGTATCAGGAAGCTGCCTCTCACGATCTCTCTCCATCTCTCTCCTTTTTTCCCTCTCTCTTTCACGCTCCCTGATTCTATCACGGTCCCTGTTCCGTGGCCAATCTTTATCTACATCTCTGTCCCATTCTCTCTGCCTTCCATCTCTCCTTTCTCTTTCTCGTTCACGATCATGCTCATGGCGATCTCGATCCTGAAGCCTCTCCCTGCTATCAAAGGACCCAGATCTAGAATGGACCTGCCGATCTGATTCGGGAGAACTTCTTCTTGAACTGTGACTTCTTGAATCTTGACGATCTGAATAAAATATTTTAAAAAGATGCAAAATTAGACCAAGTAAATGCTGTATACATTTAGCTGCACCAAAGTAGGGAAAATCCAACCTTGTAAAGCCTGTGATATCAAAATTGATCTTTGAAGCTGTCTGAATATTACATGTTAAGATTAAACACAATCTTAAAATGCCTTTCTAAAAATCACTTATATGTATCTGATCATCTTCAGTTTCAATCTTGGCAAGTCTTATTCTACAGACCAAACATTTTTCAGTAGCTACAATACTACCTTAGAAGCTAGAAACATTTTCATGTTTTGCCTCTTTAAACAAGAGGGAAAAAACTATGCAATCACTTTTAAAAATCTGCCATGTTAAAATGCAGTAAAGCTTGTATTATCATCATTTGCTATCCAAGAAAAAGATGCTTTTTATACCATTTGCTTTTCACAGACTGAACTGTTATCATAAAACTATCAAGAGAAGTTTGAAGTCTGGTTTTGTGAAAAAAATGTAACCTAAATGGAAAAAAAACACATTGAAAATAGTGAAAGCAGAAGAATCCTAATATAGAGAAAAAAAAAATCTTATCTGGATTTTTCTCCTGAATGTTGGTATCAGAAATCTTGTCAGAGGCAATCTAAGTATTGATTTGGAATTAAAAGGATTTTTGTTGTTGTTGGGTTTTTTTTGTTTTTTTGTTTTTTTTGAGATGGGGACCGCTTCTTTTTTTTTTTGTCTCTGCCACAAACTTCTGGGTAACTTTCACTAAATTTAGGCCCCCTCTACACACTACATGTACTACATAATTACCTGGTTAATTGTAGGCCTGTGCGAGTCGGCAGCAATCCGATCCGGCCGCTTCGGATGGCAGCAATCCAATCCGGAGCTCTGGACCGGGCTTCTGCCTCGATCCAGCTGAAGTGGCTTCAAAGCCGCCTTGGAGATCCAGCCATAATGGGGGAATCAATTAAATATCTATAACTTTGGTTTTTTGTCCGATTTAGATGAAACTTGCAGGGATGGTAGCCTCTGCTAAGAGCATGAAACCTGCCAAGTTTCTAGAAGATCGGTGCAGGGGTTTGGGGGGAACTGTACCCCAAATTCATGAAAGCTGAACTCCTGTCACATCTATGTGTTACACCATGGCGGGGCGGGGGGGGCGTGTCAAAACTGCAGGGGTGGTAGCTCTTACTGAGGCCACAAAGCCTGCCAAGTTTCAAGGAGATTGGTGCAGGGGTTTGGGGGGAACTGCACCTCAAGCTGCAGACAAGCAAAACTTGTGACATGGGTAACACTGTGTGTGTTAAGGCACAGCGGGGTGAAAGCTGCAGGGATGGTAGCCACTGCTGAGGCCACAAAGCCTGCCAGCTGTCGAGGAGATCGGTGCAGGGTGGTTCTGGGGCCCTGCACCCCTAGCTGCTGATGAACAAAACTTGTAACATGGGTGCTTGTGGGACTGACTGTGTCTGTCTTGGGGCAGTTGATTGTCTGTATTCATTCTTTCCTTTCCTTGGTCTGGTTTTGTAGGTGCTAATTGATGGCAATTAACTGGCTACATTAGCTAAGTCCTATGTATTGAGCTGGTCCCTGAGTGAATCATGATTGATTGGTAACCCGTAACACAGTAGCTTAGCAGCCAGGCCTGCAGTAGTGTCTCCCATGCCCCAAGGTAGAGACAGTCCCACAAGCACTTGTGGCATGAGTTTTGCCTGTCAGCAGCTGGGGGTGCAGGGCCCCAGAACCCCCTTGCACCAATCTCGACAGCTGGCAGGGGTCATGGCCACAGCAGGGGCCACCATCTCTGCAGCTGTCAACCTGCCGTGCCTTAACACACACAGTGTTACCCATGGCATGAGTTTTGCTTGTCTGCAGCTTGAGGTGCAGTTTCCCCCAAACCCCTGCACTGATTTTCTTGAAACTTGGCAGGCTTTGTGGCCTCAGCAAGAGCATACCAGCCCTGCAGTTTTCATCCCCCTATGTTGTAACACCTAGACATGACACGAGTTTTGCTTTCAGGAATTTGGGGTGCAGTTTCCCCCAAACCCCTGCACTGATCTTCTTGAAACTTGGCAGGCTTCATGCTCTCTGCAGAATCTACCACCCCTGAAAATTTCATCCAAATTGGACAAAAAACAAAGTTATAGATATTTTATTGTTTCCCCATTATACCCTATAGCCGGATCTCCAAGGTGGCTCTGAACCGCTTCAGGAAGCCTAACAAGACAGCGCTTTGACCTGGATATGCTGCTTTGGACCCCAAAGCGTCCGAAGCTTCTCCAGATCCCCTTGCACAGCCCTAGTTATAATTGCACAATTAATTTAGACCATCTAATAATTGCTATGTGTGCAAATTAATTATCATGCCATAAAAAGATTAGAGGTGCACTGATTACATCGATCCGATATCAGGCTGGCGCTGCTATAAAGACAATTGTCTGTATTGAAAATCTGCCTGATATGGCCAATAATTTGGTTGACAAATGGCCCATGCATGTGCGCAGCCACAGCACAGCTGGTGTGGTGGAAGGGGCGTGGGAAGGGAAAGGGCATGGGGGGCACATCAAGGTCCCCGCAGTGAGGGAGGAGTGGAGCCTGGGACAGGGGCTGAGGAAAGCGCTGCGGGCAGGGCAGGCCTGGGACAGAGCCATGGCTCATCCAGGGGGCACAGGGACGGCTCCTGTTGCTGCGTGCCACTTGTGCGGGAGCTGCTGGCCAGATGGCTTGTCAGGTGGATGCTAACTTGCTGACTCCTACTGCTTGTCCAGGAGGGCATGGGGGTGGGGGAGAAGGTGTGCCCCCAGATCTGCCGGGGCTGGGGCTGCATCAAGTTCTCCAAGCTGCTGGGCTGGTATCAGAAATCAGATCAGTATCAGCCTATATTAGGTGTCCTTAAAAATAGGCCATCAGTATCAGCCCCAAAAATCTTTATCAGTGCACCTCTAAAAAAGATCCATCGAGCTATAAAGTTAGAGCTGGAAAATACATACTAACTTTATAGCTGTTTTCTATCCAGCATTAATTTGCATATGTAGCATTGCTGTGCCCCCACAGCTGGGAGCCAAGTCAGCTGAGGGAACTCCCAGTCATGGCACCATCCCATGGGCTGCCACAGACAGGAGTCTCATTAAGAGCAGGAGCTAGTGTAGGGGGAGCCTGGGATCAAAATCCTGGGGTGCCCCTACACCAGCAATAAGGTGTGATAAAATCTGATCCGGATCCCACACCTCCTGTATTAAAGTTTACCCACCAAGAACCGCAAAGCCTATTGACTTCAGTGCGAGTTTCTTGCAATAAACACTGAACTGGAGAGAAGACATGTACATTTTAACTTCATGCACATAATTTCAAATTTCAATATTAAAATTAATTTCAATTTGTCTAATTTGAAAAGAGTTTATCATAAAACTACCTCTGAACACTGTTAGCATAAAAACCTTTCTAAATTTACAAGTTTAATTAGAGCTGTGTGTGTTCTACAGCCTGCCCCCTCTCCCCCAACACCATAAATAGCTTTTTCCTGCTGATATTCAGGTATCCACAAAGGTATAATATATGTCCACTGAGGACATGAGCTTTCTAACATCATTATTTGCATGAATATTAAATCCTTCAGATTTTACTATAGATACAGAAGTGCCTTCCTTTAGTGTCTGGTGGAAAAAAAAAGGGTTTAAAAAGGGTTTATAATAATTTGGAAGAGGTAGTCTCATTTTTCATGAAGCGTGATACATCAATCACATTCCGACTATATTCTATTACCTGAAGATGTGCTGCGACTGGGTTCCCCTCGTTTCAACTGATCAATCCTGGACTTTCGTTCCCCAGTGATTTCTAAGCTTTTTTTCTCTCTCTCTCTGTCCCTGTCCCGAGAGTTGCTGTGTAGGACCCTTTTCCGCCCTGTCTGGTCATCTCCACTGCGATGAGCAGATTCATTGGATGGTGATCGCAGTCTACTTGAGGTATGGCTCCGATTGCTACCAAGACTACTGCTGCGTTTCTGATCCACAGGCTTCCGGTGAGGTGCATCTTCTATGGTAACATGAGGAGTTTCTACCTTTTCTCCTCTTATTCTGTGGCTTTTTCTGTGCAATTCCTCAGTGCTTCTTTCAGGAACGATGATTTCACCACGTTCTGGAACATCTTCATCAGACCAATCGCTAAACGTTGTCTCTTCTCTTTTTGGGGCAGTTTCTCCTGTTACAGCTTTCTCAGGAGCTGCTTCAGCCATTTCCTCTTTTGTTGTTACAGGGGGTGTTCTTGGACCTTTTTTCTTCTTATGGTATGGAACAGTGTCTTCATCAGACACCTCAGAATCACCTTTGGACCTCTTCCGCTTTTTCTCAACATTTTTCTTCTTTTGACCCTTCTTGGGTGAAAAGACCTGGCTTTCCTCTGCTGTTGGCTCACCGTACCTTTCCACACCATTATCATCGTCTTTCTTTTTCTTTGTGGTCTTCTTCTGTACTTTAGACTTCTTTTTGTTCTCTTCATGCATTCGGTCAGATGCATCTCGTTCTTCAGAAGGGCGATGTCCTAAGTTTTCTTGGACCCTGGCTCTTGAACTTTCTGTGACTTCTGTTTGCTCTCTTTGCTCTCTCTGTTTGTCTCCTGAAGAAATCCTTTCTTTAAACTCTGGTTCTTCATAACGTCGGGAACTTTCTTTTCTCTCAGACTTTCTTTCTTCTTCTTTCCATCGACTCTGCCTGTCTTCTGTAAGGTGAGAGGGACTCAGTGATCGGGATTCTTGTGGCCGCACCACCTGGCTCAGCAGTCTGTGCTTCTCATCTACAAAATGTAAAATGTAAGTATTTTTCTTGTCCATGAAAGGGAATAGGGAATTTTGAACATTCTGCACATATCAAGAGAAAGCATCAATCAAAAAAGCCAGCCTTCCCAGTTAACATGCTTCACACTTACAGCTATAGTAACAATGGATTTTATTTCACTTTTGATAAACACGGAATTTAAAGACAGATGTTGGGGCTATTGCCCCCTGACAACGTTAATATATTATGATAAAATGGACATGTAAATAAATATCAATGCACAGTCCAAACACTCTGCAAGAAAAATAACCTTGCATAGAAAAACTGAGAAGATGCTTTTAAAAGCTTAATCCATCATATTCTATTGCAAAGAATCTTTTTCATAAACACAAGTTAGCCTGCATATTGAAGGAAAGATAACCCACTTTTACTTACTTTTATCATCTCCACTGTTGTAGGCATCGCTATCAGGAGAATGTTCACGGCGGCGTTTAGGTGACTGACGAGGACTTGGACTACTTTCATTTCTGTGACGCTTCCTATAGTAAATGCAATCAAACACTTTACAAATTGCTTTTTAAAAAAAACTCAACAGCTGAGTTTATTTCCCATGTAAACATCAAAGAGAGTGAAACCTAGGACTATCAAGTACTTCATTCAAAATGCCAAAGATGCTTCATTTTTGTGATCTTCTAGGTCATTAGCCACAAAGCTTCAAATATAATCAGCTTTCATATGTACATTAAAATACAAAAGAAATCTTAATTTAGGGCTGTCCAACTGGCAGCCCATGGGCTGCATCTGACTTGTGAGAGGTTAATGTGGAGCCCCCAGGTTTCCTCCTTGCTGCTCCTCCCCCGTAACCAGGGTCTCTGGGGCAGGATAGCACAGTAGGAGAGGGCTCAGTGAACCCACTGCCTATGCTTCGGGGGTGGGGAGGGAGCTCATTCTGACCATGCAGTGGGAGGCCCCCAGGGTGTTTGACCTGGGGCCTGCCCCCAGATACTCAGAATTTGGACATCCCAACTTTGAACAACATGAATAAAATATACATTAAAATCACCACTGCATAGACAGTGGCAATTCGTGTGCTTAAGTATTGCTTAGGGGATGATGTTAAGATTAGTTTTTTAAGCCGTTCATCCCACACCAGCTAGAGAGAATAGGAGTCCTACTGATTAGCAGTGAAGGGTATATGTCAGAAAAGTAGCCAGCAATGGTAGCACCCATGGTAATCAGTTCAGCTACAGCTGTATTCAATTGTCTGGGTGCCTGATAGCAGTGAGATTTCTGGTATTAAAAAAGTTATTGCGCCTTGTTTTCCCTCCTCATAAAGCAACCAACAGCAATAGAGAAATGACCTTGAAATAAGTGCCTTGGTTGAAATTGAAGTGACGGTGTTAATAAGGATTCCCCTGCCTACCAGACTTTTGTTCTTCACTCCAGTCTTCTTAGAATGAACAGAGTCTGCATATTGTTGTTTCACTGAAACAAAACTAGACAGTGCCAAAGGTGTCTTCACAATACAGAACTTGGTGCTCAGTGCCTGGTTTCTAAGATACCTGAAGAACACTTTCAAAAAGACTAAATACTTCATGTTTACAAAGAATATACTCTTATTCTGTCACTACTAAAGATTTCACTCCTTATCCCATTAAAATGAACACCTCAACACAACCTGAAAGAACCTGAATCCAAATGACAGAAAGTAATTCCACCAGGAGGCTCTGCCCACGCATGGTTTCCCAGAAACAATTAGTAGCAGGCACGTGCTATTTGTACATAAAGGGTCTGGCTAAGGTACAATAATGAAAAACTGCTGTATAATGAAATGTTTAGGGAATGGTACATTTTATATTTTTGCTAGGAAAAGTCACCTTCAGCATCACTTACTTAGATTTCCTCTCTTCGTGAACATCCCTTGTACTTCTCTCTTCTCGGACATCCTCTCTTTTATCCCTGCGGTCTTCCCTTGCTTTTTCTTTGTCCTCCCAGTCTCTCTGACGTTCTCTTTCCTTATCCCTGTCCCGGCCTCTCTCCCGTTCTCGCTCTCTTTCTCGCTCTCGTTCTCTCTCCCTTTCCCGTTCTTCCCTCTCACGCTCTCGTTCTTTTTCTCGCTCCCTTTCTCTTTCTCGTTCCCTTTCTCTGTCATGGTCTCGATCTCTGTCACGTTCACGTTCACGTTCTCTGTCTTTGTCCCGCTCACGCTCTCTCTCCCTTTCCCGGGCACGATCTCGTTCTAATTCTCTTTCCTTTTCTCTCTCCCGCTCCCGGTCTCTTTCTCTTTCCCTCTCCCGATCCCTCTCTCTCTCTCGTTCTCGTTCCCTTGCTCTTTCATCTCTCCTATCATCAGTCCGGTCTACCCTTCGCTCCTCTCTCCTATCATCACGTTCAATGTCATCACTTCTTCCTTGGTGCCGGACTGGCGAGCTTGGTCTTTGATCTGTAAAGAAAGTCAAATTTAATTGCCAGTTAATTAATTAGTTATGCCACGCTCAATATACTAATAACTTCTGATTGGAGTAGATGCTTTTGTATTCTTACAGAAGTAGTTTGGCACAGTGGCTGTACTCATCACACAGGAGAAGAGAATTAAAAAAACAACTTAAGATTCCTAGAAACAAAGGGATGATTGATTTCAAGGAAAAGGCTTCAAAAGGGAGAGATTAAAAGTCTCAGCATGAAAATCTTTCAAACATTCTTTGTGTTTGTAAAACTTCTGAAACAACATTTCTAAGTTTTAGAAACAGGCACTGGCAACTAGGGCTGGGAAACGGAATACCTGTAAACAAGCAATAATGACCCTTAGAGCTTGATGTATTTACAGTAGTTATGGGAAGACTATAAAAAGGGGCAAAATTAAGGTTAAAACTGCTTTTTATTGGGGGGGGGGGGTGGAAATCAAACAAAGCACTTCCCACACATCTATGTAGCTGAAGGCAGACTACCTGAAGGCAATATCCTGAGGGATACCCAGCAGCATGGGTTTGTGGTGGGTAGGTCTTGCTTGACTAATCTCATTTCCTTTTATGACCAGGTGACCTATCACCTGAACAAGGGGGAAGAGATGGATGTTGTATACCTCGACTTCAAAAAAGCCTTTGATCTGGTATCCCACGATCACCTCTTGGCAAAACTGGCTAATTGCAGCCTTGACTTCACCACAATCCGCTGTCTGGGGAACTGGCTCCGCGGTAGGACCCAGGGGGTGATGGCTGACAGGAGCCAATTGTCTTGTTGCACTGTGACCAGTGGGGTCCCACAAGGCTTTGTCCTAGGGCCTATACTGTTTAACATCTTCATCAATGATGTGAACACTGGTGTCAGAAGTGGACTGGCCAAGTTCGCCAATGACACCAAACTCTGGGGTAAAGCATTCACACCTGAGGACAGGAGGGTGATCCAGGCGGATCTGGACAGACACATGGAATGGGTGGACGAGAACCTGATGGCGTCCAACACCGAAAAATGCAACGTTCTCCACCTTGGGAGGAAAAACCTGCATCATGCTTATAGGCTCGGTAGTGCTATGCTGGTTAGCACTACAGATGAAAGGGACTTGGGGGTTATACTTGACCACAAGATGAACATGAGCCTTCAGTGTGATGCTGTGGCTAGTAAGGCGAGCAAAATGCTGGCTTGCATCCATAGATGCTTCTCAAGCAGATCCTGGGACGTCATTCTCCCACTGTACTTGGCCTTGGCGAGGCTGCAGCTGGAGTACTGTGTCCAGTTTTGGGCACCGCAATTCAAAAGGGATGCGGAGAAGCTTGAGAGGGTGCAGGGGAGAGCCACATGCATGATCAGAAGTCAGGAAAACAGACCTTATGATAAGAGGCTGAGAGGAATGGGGCTATTCAGCCTGGAAAAGCGCAGGCTCAGGGGTGATCTGGTGGCCACCTATAAGTTTATCAGGGGTGCTCATCAGAATCTGCGGGAACTTCTGTTCACCAGAGCACCCCAAGGGATGACAAGATCAAATGGTCACAAACTCCACTGTGACCAATTCAAGCTGGACATAAGAAAGAACTTCTTCACTGTGTGACCTCCCAAGGTTTGGAATAGACTGCTGCCAGAGGCGGTTCAAGCACCCACTTTGAACACCTTCAAGACACATGTGGATGCTTATGCTTCTGGGATCCTATGATCCCTGCTGACTTCCTGCCCCCAGGGCAGGGGGCTGGACTCGATGATCCTCTGGGGTCTCTTCCAGCCCAAATGTCTATGAAATCTATGAAATGTATATGGTACCCAAAATCCAAAAATCTCACGAAACTGCTGTAATTTTTTACTACTTTACATTAATTACTAAATTGATGTTAACTATTTTAATAAAGAACATGGAAAAGAGTTTCCTGGTATATACTAAATGCATTATATAAAAGGGGTGGAGGAAACAAAAATTGTATAAAGGAAAACGCCGATTTGAATGCTTTGGTCATCATATAGCAGAACTGAGAGGCTATTTCTTTCATGTGATATAGGGTGCTACTCTAACCCACTTTTTGCCTGACTTCAGACTAACACAGCTATGTCTCTCCATGTAATATGAGAATGTCCTTCAAGGGCACATGTGAAATTTCAACAGAACTCAAGTCAATAAAAAAAAATCCACATTCCCATCAGTACTATCAGTTTTCACTTGTGAGTGAATTAATAATTACCTAATGTTCTCTTGCTTTCAAGTAAAATTAAGAGTAAATAGAAGCGACATTACTGCTACAACCAAAACAATCATTTGTAAGTGAATCTTTAGTCGGGGTACATTCTTTCAATGTAGTTATTATGTTTATATGTTTACATCATTGTGATGCCATTATTCAGTACTCCGCACATGTATTATATCCAAAGTCCATGTTAAACATTGTTTTTCACTTGATAATAATTTTGGTGGTGGCATAAAGTATCTGCACACCAGACATGCTGGGAAATGCATTAGCTAAATACATGTGGGTAGGGAAGGATTCATTTTCCTCCTCTGAAACATTGTACTCGTGTTTGGGAATAGTTTTGACTAAAATGTTGACTGAACATACCTTTCCTAACCCTGAGAATGAGATTTTAAAGCACACTAAAAGGACTCAATTTTGGAAGACTGAGTAGAAGTAAAAATGTATCTTTTTATGCCTTTTTGAAGGTTATATTTGACATTTCTCAATCGTAATGCAAATCTCAACTTCGACTGGACACTCTAAACACAATTTAATGTTAGGAAAAAATCTAGATTTTTAGAAGCAAAGAAGGATGAAATGACAGGAGACAAGAAAATGTCATTTAACCCTGACTCCTAACTCCATTAAAGCTCTTTATAAATATTTATTGTGGTAATGAAATGCAATTCACTCTAAAACAAAATGGACTTGCTTCCCATAAATTTCCTTGATTGTAATGGCATCTTTTTATTTACTTCTAAGATTTTTATGCAGAACATAATACGACATGAAAGTCAAAATTGCTATATAATTTATCTGCTGGTTACAGCATAACAGTTAGATATGAAAACTGGTTGCCAACATCCAGAAACATTTGGACTGCAGTCCTTTAGCTAATGGTAAAAGGGGAGCTGCAGATTAGGTTGAACAAAATCCTTACTTGACAGCAAGAGAAAAGCTAAAGCAGAGGGCAGTCTTTTATAAGATAAGGAAGCGTGGCATTATAACCCTCTGAGAGCAGAGGAAAATTGACAGAGCAACATCTTAAATGCCGTTTTCAAGGACTAAAACAAGCAGCAGCTAGGATATATCTGTTATATCTAGTAAAATTAAAACTTTTTCTGAAGACTGAAAAAAAAATAATCACTGTATATTTTAGTCTTTCCACTACCCCAAAATTCTGTTTTTGCCTTCATCTGTTTTCTTACTGAAGAAGTGGTCAAGTACTGTTTCAGAAGCTAACTTTAAAGTTTTGTCTGCACAACACTGAATCACGCTGTGCAGAGATACTTGCACAGACTCTGAATGAGCTATCTTAGGTACTGGGAACAGTACAGCCATCTTATCACAGTGCCTGTAATTAGGACTACACTTAGCTTGGACAGAGCCACCACTATGGGAATCTGTAAGGCATTGCACTGCCCTAGGAGCACTCTTTAGACTATTTGGCAAAACTGTACTCTTTTAGAGAACTTCAGTGCTCATTCTGTTATAAGAGTGAAATGTCTCAAGCCCAAAAACTCAATCTTACGAAGACGATTGTCTTCTCACCCACACCAGCATCTGTACCAAGATTTATTAGCTATTTGGTACTGACCACAGCAACATTAATCAATATTAAATTTCTTGGCCAATAAAATTTCATACTGTATTAATCACAGAATTAAACTGTGTCTTACTTTAGTAGCTAGTCAAGGTTAACTAGACCTTCACAACTGCAAATTTAAAGACACAAAAGATAAATGTATGTTTCTATATAGAAAAACAACAGTGGCAGTAAAATGCAATGTTGGGCAAATTCTCATGTATAGGTAGGTAAAATCTACTGGGTATCAAAACAGTAAAATACAATTTTAATATAACCAGTTTACAAAGAAATCTCTTGAAGTTCAGTTTGCTTAATATGTACTGGTTGTGTAAAATCAGTAGTCAGATTGCCATAAACTAGTAGAGGGAGGGGAGAAAAACAATAGTTATAAGTGTGCTAATGAGCAATCTTGCTAAGAAAGCTAATTTACATTAACATCAGTACAAGACTGATCTCAGAATCAGATATCAAATCAGCTGTCTTTATATAAATTAGAGATGTGTATACCTCTCTCTCGGTTGTCACGCCTATCTCTTTCTCCATGTCTTCTTTCAAAGGATGAATCTCTTGCTTGCTCTCGATTGTCATAGCGATCCCGGTCGGGGTAGCCACTTCGCGACTCCCAGCTGTCATGGTAATTGCTACTACTGCTATGACTGTCAACTTGAGACCCTCTTGCTCCCCGACTTCCTAATAAAAATATATCCATGCACAGAAAGAGTACATGCTTAAGAAAACTCACTGACATTTAATATCAATTCAAGTATATTATGCTATTATTCAGCTGAAATACTAAAACTAAAATAAACTGCATTCAAAATTCTTCCCAACACAGAAGTTGGAAAAGTGTTCTTTGCAAGCTTTCAGGCACAAGCACCCATCTTCAGGCATATGGAGTCTCTGTTGTTGTTGCGAGATCTTCAAGAAATAAAAAGCTAAAAGTGTAACAGGCCTGACCTCTTGTCACACTTCTATCTTCTCTCAGAACAGCAGAAACTCCCTATGCCCAAAGAAGGGTTCTTGTGCCCAAAATCTTGCAAAGAACATTTTTCCAATTACTCAGTTGGTCTAATAAAAGATATCACATTTACCCAAAGAACCTTGACTGCCTATGTCCTTAGACCAACATGGCTACAACTAAAAACCCTCCTGGCACACAATGTTTTTCAAAGCTTTACTCATTTCCAGGGCTTAAAAATGTATCGCTATCAAGTCTGATACTGTAAATAGTACAAAAAAGTTTCTCAAATAAAATAATAAATTAACTTTTCAAAAGCAGAAATACAATATTGTACTTCTGGTTCCAGACAACTGCAAGCTAAATATACCACACTGAAATAACATACTTTTTATCAGGAGCAACCAATGTTCTCTCATTAGGATATGGGTATCTCCGACTACTGAGAGAAAATTGATATTCGTCCTGAGGAAAATGTAACCCTACAGACTTTGTGCAGAAAAAGTTTTCAGGATAAGTTGTAAGGATAGGCTGGTTCTTCTTCAAAATGGAGGCATTTTTTTAAGGAAATGTTACAAAGAAAACTAAGAAACCAAAACCACAACAAAAAACACCAAATATTGATAACGAAGAAAAAAACCTACCAGTTCTTCAAGTATGAATTACATAAAATTAATTATTTTAAAGACACGTAAAACATGCAGGACCTTCAATTCTCAGTAAATGTGACAGAAGTTGTATGGAAGTACCAGTTTGGGCATGAAGGGACATTTGAGGGGGAAGGAAATGTGCATATGTTTAAAGCCTGCCTTTGCTAGTCTTTCATTACATGCAAGTCTCTTATTATACTTCAGCATCTTATTTGTATTGCTTGGCCCTTGGGAGCACCTAAAGTTGCAAATACATTAAAGAGAGTGGTACAGAATTTATTTTTTTAAGCAGCATGGCAGAAAGCCAATGCTACACTATTTTAATGAATGGAGAACTCAGAATTGATATAGATTTAAGGAAGAGTAGCTTTATGTTAATGAAAATAGACCTACATATAGTTTTAAAAGCATGAACTTATTTGGCAGCAATTCAATGTGAAATAACATAAGGAAAATTAGTTTCCAATCCCCATTAGTAAAAAGACTATTTTAAATGAAACAGTACCCTTGTCAGATAATTCTGGACCTCTGCCTCTACTTCTGCCAGTCCGATCACTTCGGCTTTCATTTCTAGATTCATTTCTAGAGTCATTCCTTGTTTCAGAACGGGAACTGTCTTCTCTGCCATGAGATCTTCCATAACTGCGTGAATCCTCCTGGTACTGATCATCCTTTTTATGGGCATCACGACTCTCTCGGTCTCTGTAGTCGTGGGTATCACGCGTAGAACGTGAATCTCTCTGATCACGGCCATCTTTGTTATCTCTGCTGTAATCCCGGGTATCCCTGGAATCTCTAGTGTCTCTGGACTCCCTTGGCTCCCTGCGGTCTCTGTTATCTCTGGCTTCCCTACGATCCCTTCCATCACGAGATTCTCGGTCATCTCTGTGATCTCTGGAGGTACTCTGTTCTTGATCATAATCTCGTTCCTCTCTGGTTTCTCTGTCTTTTTCTCTTTTTCCTCTAGGTTCTGGAAAAATAGATATAAAAGCAAACTTAAATTCAAGATTCAGTCTGAGCAAAGTCTACAACAGGGGTTGGCAACCCCTGGCACACATGCCGAGCGTGGCACGCAAGGCCATTTTGCTTGGCACACCATGGCTAGCCCCGGCTGCCAGTGACGGAGCCTGGGCTGCTCCCAGCAGGGCTTGCAACGTCCCAGCTGCCTGCTGGGAGCAGCCTGGGATTCTGGCTGGCAGCAGCTCCTCAGAGCCAGGGCCGGATGCAGCCGGAAGGCTCCAACCAGCTGCGTCAGGCTCTGGGATCAGCTCCACACTGGCTCATGCAGTCACGCCTCAGAGTGTGCGGTGGGGTAGGGGCCTGATGCAGCGCAGCCCAGGTCTCTCCCCAGCTCCCTGCACGGAGGTGATGAGCCCGGTGCAGCTGTTTGCAGCCTGCCTGCTGCAGCTTCCCAGAGCCTGGACTGTTTGGAGCCTCCTGGCTGCAGCCGGCCCCAGCTCTGGGGAGCTGCTGCCAGCTGGGATCTGGGGCTGCTCCCAGCAGCCAGCTGGGACACTGCAAGCCCTGTTGGGAGCAGCCCAGGCTCTGTCACTAGCAGCAGCTACCCAGAGCCGGGGTAGCTGCTGGCAGCCACAGAGCCCAGGCTGTGGGGCAGGGGCTTTGGCTGGGGGGCAAGGGGCAGTAGGGCATCCTGACATGTACCCCTTGCCCTCATTTTGTTTTTCTGCCATGCGGGCACTCTGGCACCTTTTGAGGTAGGCATTGTGGTGTTTTTCAGTACTCCGGCCAAAAAACATTGCCTACCTTGGTCTACAATATTAAATTCCAAGCATCAAACAAACAAAGTCACTTAAAAAAAACAAACACCCTACCAAATTGGGTTTCTGGCCCAAAAGCACAATCCACAGAGATCTGCAAAGGCACAAACTGTAGCTATGCTTTTATAGCTTTAAAAAAAAAACTCCCCCATGGATTTGAATTTGTGATTCCACAAAGTATGAAATTTAATGGTTTACAGATGGAATATGTTCAATTACTTCCAAATGTATCAGGAAGACTCATCAGAACATTGGGACAGGAATAATGATCCTTTATAGGACACAGAAAGCAAACACTTTTCTTGTAGTTTACCCTTTTCTCTATTATGTACACACATAAAAAATGGGATCTATGGATGCGACCATACTACTGAACTTTATGTTCTCTACTTATGCTAACCCCTGACTTATCACAGCATGCTCCTGTTTTTATGGCTGGTCTAAAAAAACAAAACCTCTAATGAACGTGGTCTTCACATGACTTATTTGGGACAAAATGGCATTTTTGTTCATCAAAAATTATCCAAACGTGATGATAGATTTCTAGTTGAGGGATTGCTATATATTTTTTTTTTGCACACAATCCACTAGTCTTCATTAAAAAACAGTTGAGTGAGCAATTAGGAAGGGTGGGATGTTATACTTATGGTCCTTGTGGAAAAGGGGAGCAACAGTTACTTATGACTCTAGGGCTTCTTCTTGGCCTCTTGCTGACTGGGTTCCAAGATGATAAGTACATCTACTAACTTTAGGTCTTAAAATTTTTGAAGTCAACCACATTTTGGAGGCAATATAAAAATATTTGTGAAATATGTATTCTCAATCATACCCTCTCTCCTTTCGTGGCGTCTGTCACGCGATTGTGAAGTTCGGTCACGATCATGCCTTCCCTTTTCTCTCCCAGGAGATCGATGCCTCGAAGGACTTTGCTTCCTCTGAGGAGAAGAGGAAGAACGTGGGGGATAAGGAGAGGACGAACGCCTCACTGGTGGGGAAGCTGTCCTTTGGTAGGATGGAGAAGGAGTTCTTTTGCGGTGTGGAGAAGGGGAGTGTCTTTGAACAGAGGAGCCTGACTGCGATGAAGAAGAATGATGTCGAGAGGATATGGGAGAATGATGTTGACCCGATGGGGAAGCAGACCTACAGGAAACATCATTAAAAAGTCACATATGTAGCATGTTATAATAATACAAGGAAGTGGGGGGGAGGGGTTATTATTATTCTACTACTACTTCAATGTATAGAATGAAAGAAAAAAAGTAGGCATTTCTACATTCTTCCCTTTTAATCCACCTAAGAAAAATAATGCCATGTTATTTCTACAATATTTTAAGTGATCACCTCTCATGCTTATATATAAATAGACTGTATGAGATGGTTAACTACTTGATGCCCACAGTAAAAACTTTAGATCGGGGTGTCAAACTCATCTGGCCCTGGGGGGTGGATGAGTAGCACAGGGCTATCTGTGGGCCAGATATGTAGTGTTGAGCCAGTCCCCAACCCTGCACGTGGAGCTTTTTGCATGCAGCACGTGTACCAATCCAGCCCTCTGTGTGCTGCGTGCAGTGAACATGCCAGTCCAGCACCATGGGTGCCGCATGCAAGGACCAGGTCTGGCCTGACTCCACACACAGGGCATGTACCGCATATACAAGGGGCACACAATTATTTTGGGCAGAGGGCCATTTTGGGCAGAAGGCCACTTCCTGAGTTTTGGCAAGCCGTCGAGGGATGCATGACAGGCAGCCAAGAACAGATAAATATTAATTTTCTAAATTTTTTAGGGGCCCTGTGGGCCGGATAGAATGGCCTGGCGGGCCACATCTGGCCCACGGGCTGCATTTTGCCCACTCCTGGCATACAGCGTGCCAGATCTAGTCTGAGACCTGTGGGCAGTACTGCAGGCTTCGTGGGCCAGACCTGACCCGACCGTGAGCCATATCTTTGAAAACCCCCGCTTTAGATAAATCAAGAGCACAATCATTTTAAAAAAAACTACAGATTTCAGAGCAATAAGGCACAAATGAATAGACAAGCACTTGATTACTCTGACATTTTTCCTCAGGTCTGGCCATTTTATTCATCAAGGTCAAGATTTCATGGTAACAAGACAGACAATTTACACATTTTTTCTTTGGATGCACTCTATTTTATTTAGGTACACCATAGGCATTGTCTCTGTGGTCTGTAAAGCTGGCTTCTTAGTTTTGTATTTCTGAATTCTATCTATTGGACATGACTAGGGACCTCCTGAATTTACAGCAGAAGTGGGGTACACTGCAGCTCCTTTAATCTTGCAGGTTCCCTCAGCGTGCCCCTCCATCACCGACTGGTGGAGGGGCTGCACTTGTAGCTCACTCCTGATCGGTGGGGAGGTGAAAACTGTGGTTTTAAATGTGGCTGTATTTTTGCCTCCTGCCACTGACTGGCTGTGGGGCCCTGGCAGCCCCGACACTTGTTGCTGACCGACAGCGAGGCAAAAACCACACTATATTTAAAACCATGGTTTTCGCTTCTCTGCTGATAAGAAGGGAGTGGTGGGCCCCTCTGCCAAACAAGATGTGGGGGAAGGGGCACACAGGGAACAATGAAAATTAAAGGAGCTGCTGTGTACCCCACTTCCACCGTGAATTTGGTAGGCCCCCAGGCATGACCCATCACTGTGACACCCTTCTTTGTCTAAGACTTTAGAAAAGTTAGGCCCCAGTGCTGCAAACTCTTACGTGTAATTCAAGTGAGGAAACAGGACTATTCATCTACTTAACATTAAGCAAACAAAGGAGTTTGCAAGAGCAGAGCTCTTTAGCGAGCAATGATTCAGAGTTGCTCGTGTTAAGTTCTTTAAAACACAGAAAATTAGAACAGGCTGTTTTTTAACACTTCTACTAAAGAAATCTGCATCAAAAGCTTCAACTTCTTCCAAAAAAGATACAGCTCAACTAGAAATTTTCCTGCCATGCTAGGAAGAAATCTTGTTTGAAGTTAGAACTGTTTAGGGAAATAGAAACTATGCGATTATCCTCCCACCTGCGAGAGGGTGAAAAATTATGTTTGTGAGTGGTTGACTTGGCTGGAGCTCGGGAGGCCTGTCTTCGCCTTGCAGTAGGCGGTGAATACTCTCTGGAAGGGGAGGAATTGCTGCCAGAATGATCTGCAGGACTAGGAGAACGCTTCTGTCTATGGGAGCCTTCAGAAGGATCCCTGGGAAACATACAAGTAGCAGCTTGTTCAATATGCACAATATGGCATTCAGTACATCTCCAAGAGATTAAAAACAACCCCAAGACAGCACCTGTGCTAAAAGATAAAGAATTACTTCTGATAGAATAATTTGTTCATTTGTGGTTTCAGATAAGAAATTACCTCCATCATACAGAGCTGAAGAAATATCTACATAATTTATTGTCTTATTTAGTTCCAGAACCATCTCATTAACTGTACTATACAACGCAAGACTGAACACCCTTCTACAGCTCTGACATTTGGATGATCAGGATTTTTTTTACTGCCCTCACTTAACTTATCTAAAGTCAGAAATTTACTGAAAACCTGAAGTGCACAGACAAGTTTTCAAATACTAATCATGGTTCCTGGAAAGATGGAAAAATCTGATACCATCTGCAACCATCATTTGCCTTGTTATAGACCCTCAGAAGAATGTGTCATAATTTGTCCTCAGTACCTTTTAAGTACCTTTAAAAGAAACACAACACATAAAGAACACTGCCCTTTTTACAGAAAGCTGCAGCCAGTACCTTGGAAGTACCACCGCTATCAATTTATCCCAAAAGCACAAGGAACTAAGTACAGGCTATTACATTAGAGCTGCTTCAAAGCTAATTAAATGAGTATAAGGTAATGATACAGTGGCATTTCTATTTGGATAAATATAGAGCTTTTTTTTTATCAACCTCACAATGCATATGATTTACAGGTTTTCCTAAACTCAACTGTCAATACGCTGAATACATACTTAACATCTATTTTTATATGGACACATACATACACACACTATCCATCCATCCATAAACTATCTACACATAAAACCAGATGGATCTAGGGTTTGGGGAAAACACAAGTAAGCATGCATTTTGTTTTAAAGGGAAACCTACATAGAGAAAATTTCTCCTAATCTGCAATCTAAATTTCCTGTGCTGCAGCTTGACACCGTTGCCCCTCATTCCGTCTCCTATGGCCACGTATAAAAAGCCCATCTCCATGCACTCTATAATCATCCATCAGGAATATGAAGACGGTTATCAAGTTCCTCCTTCCCCTCTGTTTTCTCTTCTCTAAACTAAATAACCCTAGTTCTTTCAGCCTTTCCTCATAAGTCATGCTTCCCAGGCCTCTTAATTATTTTTGTTTCTGTCCCTTGGACTTTTTCCAATCTGCCCACATCTTTCTTGAAGTGTAGGGACCAAAACTGGACACAACACACAAGACAAGGCCTCATTAACGATAATCAGAGTAGGAAAAAAAGTCACTTCTCTTGATCTGCAAGTGACATTCCTGTTAATATAGCCAAGTATGCTGCTGGTCTTTTTTGCTACAAGGATCATATCCAGCTTATGATCTACTATAACTCCCAGATCCTTCTCTGCAATACTGTAGTCTAGCCAATCATTTCCTGGGCTGTATTTGTGTATTATTGAGAAATTATTCTATCTGAAGTGCAGGACTGCACTTGTCCTAGTCGACTCTCATCCGCTTGACTGTGGAACATTTTTCCAGTCTATATGGATCACTATGGATCCTACCCTCCACAGTGTCTGCAACTCAAACCACTTGGGAGTCATCCACAAATTGCTAAGTGCACACTCAATCCCACTGTCCAAATCATTAATAAAAATTAATTTTTTAGCAACACCAGACTCAGGACAGAACCATGAAGAATGCCACTTGATACCCTGTCCCAACTTGACACTGAGCCACTGAGGACTACTCAGTGAGCAGGACGATCCAACCAGTTATGTATCAACCTTATAGTACTTGCATCTAGTATGAACTTCCTTAGCCTGTTAATAAATGTCACTGAATCAAAGAATTATACAAAATTAGGGTTGAAAGGGACCTCATGGAGGTCCCTCCACATTTTGGAGGTCTTCCAGTCCAACCCCCTGCTCAGAGTAGGACCAGCCCCATCTAGATCATTCCAACCAAGGGTGTTTAGTCGGGTCTTAAAAAAACCTCAAAGGCTGGAGATTCCACAACAATCTGTGTAGCCCGTTCCAGTGCTTTACTACTATCCTAGTGAGAAGGTTTTTCCTAATATCTACCCTAAACTTCCAATGCTGGAACTTGAGACCATTGCTCCTTGTTCTGTCATCTGTCACCACTGAGGATAGTCCATCTCCATCCTCTTCAGAATCACCTTCCATGTGGTTGAAGGCTACTATTCAATCCCCTCTCAGTCTTCTCTTCTCTAGACTAAATAAGCCCAGTTCCCTCAGCCTGTCCTCAGAAGTCATGTGCCCCAGCCCCTTTACCTAAACACGCCAAGCAAACACCCTAAACACACCAGAAAGCTGTAATTTACAACCAAGCTTTCTAATACCACTGAATTTGCAGCAAGGAGAATACCCGTGATTGACACCTAACAAATCTCAAAAAGGCCCTCAGGCAGACATGACACTCTTCCAGAGAGATAGACTGTACTTCTGAAAGAGCCACCCGGATACTACATGAAGATTTGATGCAGTACAAAAAGAAAATCCCCACTAATCACACACCATTAGTGATGACATACCACCCTTCTCTGGAACCCACACGTAAAATCCTGAAACAACTTCAACCCATACTAAAAGACGACATTTTTCTTAAAGAGATCTTTAAGAAAACCACCCATCCTAGTTTTTAAACAAGCACCAAACCTCGCTAACCTCATCACAACAAGCAAACTTCCTATGACCCAAACCACGCAGAATGGATCCAGACCAGGGGCAGGCAATTATTTTGGGTGGAGGGCTGCTTACTGAGTTTTGACAAGACATTGAGGGCCACATGATGGGCAGCCAGGGGCAGAAAAATATTAATTTTCTAAATTTTTTAGGGGCTCCGCAGGCTGGACATAATAGCTTGGTGGGTCGCGTCTGGCCCACAAGCTGCATTTTGTCCACCCCTGATCCAGATCATGGCAGAACAAAACATGCAAAACCTGGCAACACATCTCCACCACCCCCACTATACCTATACCCCACCACAGAACCATCACTATTTCTGGATCTTAAACCTGGACCTCCAGAAACGTTAGAGTTCTCATCCTGTGCACCAAATGCCCTGAAGGAAAATATGCAGGAGAAACCAAACAACAACTGTGCACTAAAATGAGCACACACCAAAAATCTATCAAAGACAAGAATACCCAACTACCTGTAGGGGCACACTTCGCACAAATCAATTCTCTCTCTTATTTCTGTTATAACCCTCAAAGGGAACTTACAAAACACCTTATGTAGATGAGCCTATAAACTTCACTTCCTAAATCTACTGGATACAAAAAATCATGGACTGAGTATAGACATTGGATTTATGACATTACAACCTGCCTGCCATCTGATTCACCAGGTACCTGCCTGACCTGACCTCTTAACATTCTTCTTTTCCCCCACCGTTTCTCCCCTCCCCTCCTGTGCTTTTCTGTCCTTTGTTTTCTTGCTTTCCAACTATTTATTTTTTTCACAGGCAGCCTCTTTTCTACATTGTATTCTATCACTGTAATGTCTCCCTTTGGCCTTTTTCTCCCCCTGCTTTTCTTTCCTCTCCCTTACCTACTTTACCTTTTGTCTTTCTAATTTCTACTTATTTACATTCTCACTAACATCCTGCCACACTTTTAGCTTCTCTCATTCCTTGGAGTCTCAGACCACCAGAGACTCCCTATGCCTGAAGACAGGTGACTGTGGCCAAACATTTGCCAAGAACTTTTTTCCAACTACTCAGTTGGTATAATAAAAGATAGCACATCTACTCAAAGAACCTTGCCTGCCTATGCCCTTAGACCACCATGGCTACAACCAAAAACCCACCAGCACCCTCACCATTTTTGTTGCCCTCCAGTGGACTCTCTCCAATTTTTCCACATCTCTTCTGTAGTGGGGGGCCCAAAAGGGAACATAGTACTCCAGTTGTGGTCTCACCAGTGCTGAATAGAGGGAAATAATCACCTCCCTTGATCTGCTAGCAACAGTCTACCAATGCAGCTCAGTATGCCTTTGTTGTAAAGAAGGCTAGCAGCAGACTGTTGGCTCATATTCAGCTTATTGCCCATTGTAACCCCCAACTCCTTTTCAGCAGAGTTGCTGCCTACCTTGTCCAACCCCAACCTGCAGCAGTGCATAAGACCATTCCATCCTAAGTGCAGGATGTCCTTGTCCTTACTGAACCTCATGAGATTTCTTTTAGTCCAATCCTCTAGTTTGTCTAGGTCTCTCTGAATTCTAGCCCTACCCTCCAACATATCTACTATGCCCCCCCCCCCCAGCTTGGTGTCATCTGCAAACCTGCTGAGGGTATACTCCAGCTCATTTTCAGGTCATTGATAAAGATATTAAACAGAACTGGGCCCAGAACTGATCCCTGGGGCACTCCCCTTGTTACTGGCTGCCAACTAGACATCAAGCCATTAATTACTACCCTCTGAGGCCAATGATCCAGCCAGTTTTCTATCCACTTTACAGTCCATTCATCCAACCTGTACTTCCTTAGCCTGCCTCTGAGAATTTTGTGGGAGACCATACCAAAAGCCTTGCTGAAGTCAAAGTATACCACATCTGCTGGTCTAAACACATCCACAGAGAAGTCATCTCATCAGAGAAAGCCATCAGATTGGTCAGGCATGACTTGCCCCGGGTGAATCCATGCTGACTGTTCCTAAACACCACCTTCTCCTCCAAGTGCTTAGACTTGGATTCCTTGGGGACCTTTTCCATGACTTTTCCAGGGAATGAGGTGAGGCTGACCTATCTGTAGTTCCCTGTATCCTTCTATTTTCCTTTCTTACATATGGGCACTATATTTGCCCTTTCCCAATCATCCGGGACCTCTCCTGATCACTACATGTTTTCAATGATGGCCAGTGGCTCTGCAATCACACAGGCCAACTCCCTCAGCACCCTTGGGTGCATCCTGTCCAGACCTATGGACTTGTATATGTCCAGGTTTTTTTTAATAGTCCCTAACGTGTTCTTTTGCCACAGTTGGCTTCTCACCTCCTTCCCAAACTGTGCTACCAGATGCAGCAGTCTGGGAGTTGATCTTGCCTGTGAAGAGTGTGAAGTTTTATGTACCTACAATCCTTCCCACTGGCCCCAAGAGCATGGGAGGAACACAGGGGTTGGGAGGCAAAGGTGAGCAGAAAGAGCCAAGCTGAAAAATATGGGCTGGCAGCTCCACATTCATGTGCCCACATATCTATCTATGCATGGCAAAGCATGCTGCTGGGACCATGGAGGCGGCCAGTGTTGGAGTGGGGAACAGGGAGCAGCTGGATGTACTGCTTATCTCTGGTATAACTGGGTGCCTAGCATTGGACAGGAGGAAGAGCAACAATTGTTCCACTCCTGGACCAGGGGCAGGCAACATGGCACATAGGAGGGATCCTGTAGCACCCTGAGATGCTGTGGGAACCCTGGTTAAGAATCACTAACTCTAGGCTGTTTGACTCCTTATCTTTGCTGTTAACTACACTCGTCAACTGCTATCTGATCCTATTAATTAAGGATGAAGTAAAAAAAGGCATCGAATACTTAAGCCTTCTCTGCATCAACAACTAGATTGCCTTCTGCATTCTGTAAGGAACCCACAGTTTCCTTGGTCTTCCTCTTATTCTTGACATACTTGTAGAATCGCTTTGTATTGCCTGCTGTCCCTTGCCATTTTATTTCAAATTATGCCGTGGCCCTCCTGATTTTCTTCTTGCATGCCCATGCAATACCCTTATACTTTTTCCTAGGGGATCCTGCCCAACACTTCCCGAGTTTTTAAAGTCTGCTTTTCTAAAGTCCAATGTCTTTATTCCAATGTCTCTCTCCTTCCTCCCCTTAAGATCTTGAACTCTATCATTTTGTGGTCCCTGTCATCCAAGTTACCATCCACCTTCACATTCTCAACTAACTTATAGTATTAGCATGAACCAGTGACAAAACTGGACTGGACCACTATGCAAGGTCTTACTCACTAATGGAGAATATAATGGTTATTTCCAAAGGGCATCTAGCCAAGTTATTTCTTTTTTATTAAAGTGACAATTCTATTAGCTGTAGTTTATTAATCCACTATCCAATGCCTTTATGACATTTAATGAATTCAGAAAAAGTTGGCAGCAAGTCAGGTGTAAACCCCTCTATATTTAGTGCTCTATGAACTGTAGCTCAAAAGAAGACAACCTAAGCCAGGTTACATTACTGTTAAAAACCTAATAATGCAACATAACCCACCTCTGCTTCTCTTTTTTCTCCTTGTGCCTTTCAAAATCACGTCCTCTTTCTTTTCCCTCTCTTGATTTTTCTTCTAAGCGCTCTTTTGCTTTATGTTTTTCTTTATGTTTCTTTCCCAGGGGAGCTTCCTCTTGGACTGGAGGGGGAGGACTGGGAGTACGAGGCCCTTTCTTTTTACTCTGGTTGTTTTTTGAACCCCTAAATATAAATAATGAGAAAATAATATTTGAAAGAGTAACAAGTATTTTATTTCATGATTTAATTAGTACTGCTGCTACTGAACTTATATGGCAAAGTGCTTTTTAGCTTTTAGGGCAGACCTCTCTAGTCCATTAGCAGACAGTGGCATCTATAACTGAACTTAACTGAACTGTAAATTCAAAAAAGAAAAAACACGTTAAGTTTTCCTTTGAGGTACTGCATGGTCACTTCAATTTATAACCCTTATTTCTGAAGCAGACTTGCAACATCTGAACTGTTCCCAAAATACAATACCCTTATAAGCCTGCATGCATCAAAAGGCAACATTTCTTTTAGTCTGTCTGCTTAAACTCAAATTCTAAAATTGAATATACCAGTCACCTACACAAAACGAACTGCAGGATCAGTGCTTTGGATTTTAAGCAATTTGAACTAAACACCTCTCATTCTAAAGCAGCAAAAATACTTTTGAGTATGTATGTTGAAGTAACATTTATATTACTTCCACTGTTCATTACAAGAAATAAAACCTGTACCTTTACACCAATATGCGTTTTTCATACAATTAAGTCATAAATATAAATAGCAGCAGCCAGATGCCACTGCATATTATATGCTGATACTAGCAATTTTTTAACCTTCTTTTGCAGAGTAAATATAATATTTTGCCTCATCTATGCAGAGCTTGGTACAAAGAAAGGGTTTGGCAAATACAGGTATCTGTGCTTGTAGTGGGGTTGTAATTTTCTTTACATCTAATGGAGCCAAAAATTGATTAAGAAGTTGTGAAGTCAGCAAAGTCTTAACACAAGTCTTAGCTGACTGATTTTTGTGGCAAGAAGCTCAGGTGTAACAGCCTATGATTTTTGCCTAATGTTATCCTCTATCTTTTCTCCTTTCCCCAGTCCAGTAACTCTACAGGGTACTCCTAGAATCTAGAATATCAAACAATATTTTCCTAGAAAGCAATATGCAGTTACAACAGAACACCTGACTAGCCAAATTTAAGAATGTTACTTCTGGTTAGGATGAACTCCCATTTAACAGCTATTTAATATCCTCTAATGCAATTTTATTTTTACTTGTTTAGATTTCTCTAGCTCCTCTCAGCCTCCACACTTGTTCTGCATAACAACGTTCAATGCAAAAATCTAAACATTATTACAATAATTAACAGGCACCTATATGTACTGACATGCCCCAAAGATTGTGCCTGGCAAGTTACAGTTTAGACACTGACAGGTACACAAAGTTAGACAATCCCCATCTAAAGAAACAATGAAAAAACTTATACCCAACTAATTAGAACATGTGATGTTTCATGATGAATGAATATGTCAATGTGAAACATCCTCTTCCATATATGTCTGCATACTGACCTCTGCTGGTCCAAAAGCGGTGAAGACACTGTAGAAGCCTTCTTCTCTTTCTTACTTGCTGAAGAGGAAGATTTGGGACTAGATCTTCGCTTTGGAGATTTACTAGACTTTCTTGGTGAAGGCGATGGTGATAATTTAGATCTAACCACCTCTGGAGAAATCTTGAGAGAAAGGAAAAAAGTAGTCTCAACTGCAATTATAATCTTAGTCTTGATCCCCAAAGACCTCATCTGAAGCTCACATGCATCCTGAACAAGAAATGAACACTAGCCATCATCCAAACTTTAGATTATGATAACCAATTACCTCACCTTAGACATACCAACCGTATACTTTTTCCAAAATAATACATTAGGATTATAATGTCTCTAAGTGATGTGATGTGTAAAAATGCTGTGCTTAAATAAATCAATGATATAAAATGAAATTAACTGATGCTCAAGCCCACTACAATTCAAATTCTTACAAAGTTATCACCTGTCCTGAAAAAAATCACACAAGATTAACTTACAGCTCAAATTCTCAGTCTTCTGGCTTCTCCACCCATAACACACAGACTTCAAACCAGCACACACGTTCCTCTTACGAGCTACCTACCAAGCTTACTTAGAAGAAGCGTGAACAATATGAATAGTAAAGGCATGGGGAGGGCGGGAAAGCAGTGGAAATCAAAACTTCAAGCCTGACAAGTGATTTTGAGACAGAGCATATAACAATTTATATCCTGTAGTTCCTTCTTTGCTACTTGTCTCCTTCCCTACATACAGAAAAAAGGTCAGCTGGAGTACTGTCCTGTTTCCAAAGTCATAAACAAGAATACTTCTTTACCACCTGAGTCATAGTAGCATACAGAGGTTCCAAACATGCATGAAATAATTAGGGGGCCATGAAATGGCTGTTGGCAAGCCACAAGAATGTGTTCCTCTGCAAAATACAAACCTCTTTCTTAATGACTATTTCCTCTCGCTTCTCCATGTTTTCCTGTTCCAGCTTCATTAGTTCTCTTTGAATCTTTTGGCGCTTCATTTCCAAAGACAACTCATGATCATAATCGTAGTTAACATCTCCATTATCAGAGTCTTTATTAAAAAAATGTGATAGGCAATATATGAAATAAGTAGTCTTAAACGGGTATACTTAACACAAGACATGTAGGTTAGCTATTTAACAAGCAAACATACATATAGGGACAAGCCAAATCTCTGGTATAAGTGGTGGATGTCTGGAATAACTTGAATAACATCATGTAACTATAATATCTGATTTATAATACCCTTATCTTGGTTGCACAAAAATAAATTATTTTTTTTTGTGGCAGATTTACATAAAGTAAGAAGGGAGAAAGCAAATAGGGAACTATTTTTCCTCTTGTTTACTTTCTAGTCGCTAAACCACTAGAAGCAACTGAAATGAAAAACAGAATGCTCAATTTCGGTAAACTCCAGCACAATATCAACGAGTTCTCTTCGATGAGGATATTGATTTTGCTCAGTGGAAATAGTTTAGTGATTCAGACTTACTTGGAGATTAATTGTAAAGAAATGTGGTTTTTATCTTTCTTGTTTCTTTATTATATAAATTAATTATATACTAAAATGTACTTGCAGAATACTGGATATTTTTGTTTTTACTTTATAAAGTCTTATTTCTTCTTGATTTTTATATTAGAAATCCAAATATAATCTCCTCAGTCTTATTTGGCAGCTTATACTTGGAAGACAATAAGTATAACATCATTGCCAGAAAGTGAGAGCTTATTGAAGAGGGAACCATTTTTTCCTCTGTTTAAAATTATTTTTATTTTATTTACATTAACACCATGGACTATAATTATACTTTCTCCATATCACAGTCAATTAGCATTACAGTTCAAAGAGCTTCACAGCTCCTTTGGCTGAAAGATTTGGAGTACAGGTAAGTTTTAGGATGTGTAATCACACAGCAAATCAGTGTTATATTCTGTTCATCAGATCACCATTAAAAAATATTTCATATCATTTTATAATGCAGATTGTGTTTAACTGTGACATAACTAAGAACGCTCTAAGAATACTACTGCACAATCTGAGCACCTTCCAATAATATATTTATCATGACTAGCATTTGGCAACTATAATTTATTCTTACCAATCCTCTCCTTGTACATAAGAATTTCTTCAAATTTCTATTCAAATACGGTGTGTAAGAAACTGCTGAACACCATATTTACTCACATACCACGCTTGCCTTTCCCCCAACTATTAGGCTTCATGTCTTAATTGCGGAGGCTGTTTTTTCTGCCCAGAATAAAAGCGTGGAGACACTGCAAAATGGCTACTGCTTCTTTTTACTTTCCTACTCTCCAGCTCCTGAGTGGAGGGAGGGGGCAGATTTCAGCAGGGTGGATCTGGGGCAGGTACAACGAGGTTACACCTCACTTTGAGTCCTCCTGCAACCAGCAGCAACTGTGGTATTACTATTTAGATAGCACAGTGGGAGTCAATTGCTTTTATGGCTCATATAATCTACATGATCCCTCCTAATCACTACTCATTCAATAGGTGTTAATGGCCTCATCTACTTTTTTAATGCTCTTGATTTTTCACTAATCAGGCTATCCTTTCTTTGTCAATTTTGCTGTCTCTCTCGTCCTACTTTGCAGGCCTGCAGGCTGTTTTTAGCTCTTCAAAATCCCAGATCCATCCACTGAGTCCAGTCTTCAGCAGCAGCTACAATCTCGTTTGAACTGAGCAGGGAAGGGAGGATGAGGAAGTTGAAGATTAAGGTTTGTCCCTGCTCTATGCAGCCAAGACTGTGGGAAAATATTTTTTCTTCATGGTGCCCTTCAAAAAACAAGGTGCATGTCTTATCTGGGTGCATGTGGCATGAGAGAAAATAATCTTAACAAATAAAAGAAATGTGAGCACATTTTTAAGACGTAAATAAGATATCTGCACAATGAAACTCTTGCAGTGAAGTCATACCCTGTGTAATATATTAAAATTATGTCCAATTCTGCTCTACTACAGATAATTTCATTCCACCTGAATTCACTATAAATTCCATTGTTCCCTGCTGCCCTGCCTCCCCGCCCCCCATTGTTTCAAATCTGTCACTTGGATCAAGCACAGCAGGTTTGCTTTTTTTTTTTTTTTTTTTTTAACCTTACAAGAAAGTTTATAAATCTTTTAATTAAATAATCACTACATTTGCCTGCTTACTCCTGGCTTCAGGATGTATTATTTCAAACGTCAATTGTCCTTGTTGTTATAAAATAATGTTAAGGATTCCTAGAATGTAAGAAATTTCTTTGCTTTAATTCTGCATGAAATTATTTTATACTACAAAATTCATTTAAAATGTGTATTAACTCACTTGATCTTAGCCAAAAGGCCGAGAAGCAAATTCTCATATCAGGAATGCACAGTAAGTGATCAGTATCGAGACAAACTCCCAATTGAATGAACACTCTGCCACAGCAGTACATGAAACATGCCGACAGTTCTATATTTTATCACTTCAAAACCATTTATAGCAGAAGAATGATTAAAACCATATTAGAGTAAATTTTCATCAATAGTAGTTTTAACACAATTTACATACCAGAAACATATTCTCACTGATGCCCTGTAACTATCTCCATCAACAGACTTAAAATTAATAAATTTAAAAAAAAATCTCTAGCAGAAGGACTCTCTTTACTCAGTACAATGCCTATGGAATGGAGCCCTGATCCATGATGAGAGCTCATGCAACGGTAACAAAATCATCATCATTGCTACTATAAGAACTACGCCAGAACAGATCTCTCATAATCATGCCGACATCATACAACTTTACAATAAGTACCCTGTAGTGCTAATAAGAGGAAATGGAAAAATTATGAAAGAAAAAGTGTGTCCAAATCGATTTGTGCAGTTAAAAGAAAGACACTAGTACCTTAGACACCAAAATCCTTTAATGAGCACAGAATAGAGAGTAGCAGTAGTAGTAATGAAAACTTCCATTTATCACCTTGCTACTGGGCTTCAATGCGACTTCAAGGTAAAGGCAAAGGTAAATGCATTTTTGTATTTCTTGAGTTCTGCCCTTGTGAATAACATGGATCAAACAAGTAAAAATTACTCCAAAATCTGATGTCTTTTGACTTTAAATTCATTTACTGATCAGCTCTTAACAACTGATGCAATTTAGATTCCAAGAAACAACTTGAGATTTGAAAGGTTCTGCCAACCACAAAGTGGCAACAGACGTATATCCTTCTGTTTACTGTACAAATGAAATAATGTTATGACTACAGTCTTGTTCTATAAGATGCAGAACAGATTTTCTGACAGAATACAAAACAAGAAAAAGTCAGTGGTTACATTATATTACTTGATCCAATTTGGATTGTTGTGTTCCTTTCTCCCGCACAGATAAATTCCTCAGTATTTCACAGTTATCTGTGAATGGCCACGACATGAATCTATTGTTTCGGAAAGTGAACTTTAAAATGCTCAACTTTCCATACATAAACTGATAATCTGGTAGTACATGGAACACTGTAATAGAGCAAGAGGAGTCTTTATTGCATTCCACTTACCTTCTCTATTTGTTTCCCAGTCTCCATTTTCCTCTTCACTTTCTGGAGTCCTTTCCTTGGTAATTTTGATGTCTTCCTTCTCTCTATGCCTTCCTCTTGACGATTCTTTCTGCACAGAGGGGAAAAAAAAACCCGCACACTAAATCAGAGCAACAACTTTTTAAAAGAGAAGCCCAAGGTAGATAAAATTTCTTTATTTTGCACTTTCTAAAAAATGCTGTAGAAATATGTTTTAATTAATCTGAAAAGTAAATATGTTCTGAGTTATCTAGAAATTCTATTGGGAATTTCTGTAGTATTATTTGATAGAATTAGTATGCAAGGCAGATGAAAGGTTTATAAGAAGGTAAAATAAAGACTTAAAGACAGGGCAAGAATCAGCTGACAAGCATGTGTTATAAAGAGCATTGTTTGCAGCAAATTTCTGAAAGTATGCATCAGGTTTAAACCAGATTTAAACTATTTAAAGCAGGTAGAGAATGGGCACAGCAACTGGAAGCAAGAATGGTTTTATGTAATTTAGCTTCTGAGGTCCCAACTGTAATAGGTGCACGCCTAACAGGGCTGTGTGAAGCTTCAGTCGCCAATTCAGTTCGGCGTAGATTCAGCCCAATTTAGTGACAGAATCTCTAAATCTGAATCTAATCAAAAGACCCTTTAATCTCTCTGAATCGAATCGGAACCCTCAGAATTGATTCGGAGAGATTCAGAAAGATTCAATGATTCGGACATAGACACAGCTTTAACTGTTTTTTCTACGTACCTCAAGGTACCAGATGGCTTGCGAATGCTGAGATGGTGAAGCAGATGCAGCTTCCCTTGGGAGTATGAGGAGGTCCCCAGCATACTTGGCACTGGACCCAGAAGTGGACCAGAAACACTTCTGGTCCACTTCTGGGTCTGCCAGGAAGCACAAAGGGGATCCCCCACCTCCCCAACTGGTACCTCCTGGGTCTGGGGGGGCACCTGGGATCCCCCCGCAGCTGATGGCCAAATCGCTGATTCTCTGAATTGGCATCGAATCTTCAGATTCAGATTTGGCCAAATGGAATTGGGACAGTGATCCAAATCAACTAATCGAATCACTGTCCTGGATTCAGGCCGAATCCAAATCCGAATCAAATACAGCCTGTTTCACACTCCCATAATGCCTAACTTTATCCCATAATGGAAATCAAAGTATCAAAAACCCTCATGTGGAAGAGGACTTGGGGAGAACTCAAAGCTACACAATAGCATCTAGGTTTATTGCCAGCTTTACACTTGAAATATATATTTTGTAACTAAATAAATTGCTGTGAGCCACAAAGTCCTTATTTTGCAGAGGGGGCAGATGACCCTATGGAACCACAAAAAAAACAGTATATTATCACCATAGGAAATAAGGTTGCCAAAGGCAGCTTGCCCATCTGCTGCTCTCCTCCTTGCACTAACTCTAAGTAGCGCAGCTTAGTAGTTGATGCAGTGAAGCTAAAAACATAACTATCTGCTACGAAAACCACTGGTGTTCAAACTGCACAAATTTCTACAGCATCTTTTTACATTAGCAGCTTTAAAACAGTTTCTTACCATCACTTAAGATTTTAATGTCTTTTCACTAAAAAGTTAAATGCACTTATAAACACATTGCAAAATGCCTCCTCATTACTGCAAACAAACAAATAATGAATTACATTTATTTCAAGGCACAACTAAGGTCACTAACTTCGGTACATTACAGTAAAATCTCCAGTAACCAGCATGCCGGCTTGTAAGGAAAAGTGAAACCGGAAGTGCCCACTGTGGGGCCTGCGAGAGGGTCGGCAATGCCTCGGACGCGGTGGGAGAAGCAGCTGCCCGAACAGGCAAGGACGCCTGTGCGGGGCTACTCAATTGACCAAAATATTTTGTTATCCGGCATCCTCCATTCCTCAGGGATGCTGGATAACAGAGCTTTTACTGTATTTAAATTTTAAGTAGAACTGCCCATTTTCAAATGCTTAGGCCCCAGGCACACATTCTTTTAAAGACAAGACTGGATCTGATTCTCGATCCCAACAGTTGCATTTCCTTCCAGGCCACAAGTGCATGGCAGGAGGCACATTCTGAGATTAGGAATCGCAACCACACCCCTTCCATTTGCTAATGCAGGGGAAATCCTGGGATCATGATCAGCTTGCCCTTGTACTGGCAAATTGAAAGCCAGGTGCCAGAGCCCCTGCATGGGAAGCTGGCAATCAGCTGGTTTTCCACCCTGGCCCTGGGACAGCCCCAGGTCCCCAGGACATACCCCCTGAAGTACCAGTTAAATAGTTGGTAAGCCCCTTAAGGAATATATTTGCTGAAATAAATTAATTTGAGTACACTTTAAAATAAACTGCAGACTGTGATAAGTACTGCCCAAAAGACAGTGAAACGGCAAAGAGTTAAAAAGTTTAAAACATTTATCCCCGAGAATGAATGTTTTATTAGTTTAAAAGCATCAAGTAATTTAGTTATAATAAAGTTTTCAGGTGCACAATGGATTTTTAGCTAAGAATTTAGCTGCTTGTACATCCGAGTACAATTCTTAGCCTGATGCTGAAGTTAACTGAAGTCATGTTTAAACAGAAAGACCACTAGATTTCATGGACCCAATTCCGTAAAAGTATGGTGTATATTTAACATAGTTAACAGGACGTAAAAGAGCTCTGCCATCACCAAGAGAGATCAGCATCTCACAGAGTTGTGCTCCAATGGCCTCATGCATACTTAAGCCAATTTCCTCCTCAAATCAACAAAGTTTGCCGAAGTGCTAGAAGTCTGACCCTAGTGAGTAAAATAGACTTCCAGTGAGAAGTTTCACTAGCCTGCTAACCCAAACAGAGAAAATGTTCACAGTATTCCTGTATTCTGCAATTTTTAAGAACTTCGATTATCTAGAGCAGCAGTGAGCTAACATTACACATGTAAAGGCCAATATGTATATGGAGTTCTAACACACAGAATACCTAGAATCTAGAACAATCAAGCCACTGCCTATTGTAACAAGTATCCTCTGGACAAACCTGGTGCTACTTAAAACTCTGAATGTTTAAACTTCAAAAAACTGCCAATGCTCACTAATGCCCCAAGCTCCAGTGCAAGATAAGCAGATACCGACCTCTTTTTATAGAGAAGATGATGGAAAACAGAAAAGCTTAGTGACTTTCTGTAGACCAACAAATTAATATAACCCTTGGATTAGAACTCAAGTGCTTTATTTCTCTGCCACTTGTTCACTTACAAGCTCCATACCAATCACATGGTTAGTAACTCCAGTTGGGAACATTTGGCAATTAGTCTTATCACCAGGAATCTCGATTTTCCATTTGTTGCAGAAAAACATGGATTTTCTCTTTACAGGAGAAAACATGGGAAACCACAGCTTTCCCTTTGCAGGTTGGCAGACTTGCAGTCTGCAAGCGGCTGCTTGGGGTTGGGGGGAGCAGGAAGGCGGTGATCAGAAGCAGGGGGTGCCATGTGCTTATGCATGCACACACATGCACGTGACAGTCAGGGAGTGTGGTGGAGAGCAGCTCTTGCAACTCTCCACAGGTAAGTCTATGGGAGGGCATAGATGAGGCATGGGGATGCAGATACAATGCAGTGCAGGGGACGGGCATGTTCCCACCAGATCTGTGTACCCAAAGTAGCCATGGGGCTGCAGCCTAGCTGGACTGGCATGAGCCTCCACGGCCCAGCAGACAGGACCAGGTGCGGAAGAGTGGAATACGGTGGTGAGGCTCATTGCTGCCACCACTGGGACCCCAGCAACAATGCAAGGAGTAACAGACCAATGAGGGGCTGCACTGCCTTCACCTCCTCCTATCACCAGCCACTTGTGCGATGGGCCACAGCTCTATGCCACAGCTGTGGCCCAGGTGCTGCTCCTGTACTCAGTCCACCCATGCTGCTCCCCACCCCACCATTAGTGGCAGCAGGAGGAGGGGAGGGCAGCACAGTGCTCCTCCCCCCATAAGTTACTTTTCACTGGTGGCACAGGGGTCTTGGTGCTGGCAATGAATTTCACTGTGCCACTCCACCTTCCTACACCAGGCTCTACCTGCCGGGCCACAGAGGCCCCCAAGGGAAGGGCAGCAGGGTAGGGAGCCCTGAGCCCTACTGCAGGCACCCTGCATCCTCCCTCTACTCCCCACAGGCTCTGTTCCAGTTGTGTCACTGTGGGTGGGAGCGAAGGCCAGGCTCCGCATTCTTCCCTCTGCTCCGGCCCCAACTGCTGCCATGCACATGGCAGCCACGGTTCGCATGCTGCTGTGCTGGCTGTGGCTGGCACCCACAAGATGAAGAACAGGGAGAGGGTAGGATGCAATGGCCAGATCCCATAGCCCTGGCAGGTGGAGGCCCCCTCTGGCAAGGCTAGTGGGGTCAGTGGGCTGCAGGTTAGGAGTAATAGACCCTGGTGGGAACAGGGGTGCTGTGGGTTGGTGAGTTTAGGGCACCAGCAAAGATTGGGGTGGTGGGGGGAATATGTGCCAGAAGTGAGGTGAACTGGCAGGACTAGGGGGGCTGGGGCTTGGGAGCGAGGGAGAACGGCATGGGCAAGGTACAGGCATATCTAGGCTGCTCAGTGCCAGAAAACCAGAGGGAGAGGGACAGGGAGAGGGAATGATATCCACAGCTGCTCATCAGGACACAGGTCTATAAAGGCGGCAGGGGGAGCTCTGATTTTTCATGATAAAAAAACCAAAATCAAATGCCAAAGTACATAGGTATTTAGAATTTATTTTATTATACTAATTGAGACACTGGTAGGTTTCCAAATCGTTTAAAAATATATCAATTGTAAATATATCAATAAAGCAGTGTGTTCAACTGATATATATATATCTCTCTCTCTCTATTAGGGCTGTGTGAAGCTTTGGTCACTGATTTGATTCAGCGAAGATTCGGCCCAATTCAGTGGCCGAATCTCTGAATTGAATCAGGAGACCCTTTGATCTCTCTGAATCCAATTGGAACCCTCCAAATCGATTCAGAGAGATTTGATGATTCGGACATAGACACAGCTTTAAATGTTTTTTTTCTACATACCTCAAGGTATCAGGTGGCTCATTATTGCTGAGATGGTGGGGAAGATGGAGCATCCCCCCAGGAGCGCAGGTAGGGTCCCCAGCACACTCAGCAGTAGACTTGGAAGTGGACCAGAAGAACTTCTGGTGCACTTCCGGGTCTGCCATGGAACCCCCCTCCCCCCCAGCTTGGCAACTGGTGCCTCCTGGGTTTGGGGGGTTACTCAGGGAACTCCCGCAGTCGATCACTGAACCAGGGGGGCGCAGGCCCTGGACACTTGGTGGTGAACCCAGAAGTGGACCACAAGTACTTCCTGTCCACTTTTGGCTCTGCCACCAAAACCATGCAGGGGAGGCCCCACCTGTGCTCCTGTGGGATGTTTCATCTGCCCCACCATCTCAGTGTTCACGAGGTACCTAGTATCTTGAGGTATGTAGATGTGAGTGGTGTTTTATTTTAAGTGTGGAAAAGTACAGATTTGGGGCTTTTAGATCAGAGAATTTTGGAATTCTTTTTGACAGAGAAAACCAGGAAACCTGATAATCACATGCTGTCATATGTTCCCATGTCACAGTCACTGAAATACCATAGTGACAGATAGCTTCAGAATATGAAATACATGCACATTCCTTTGGAATCCAGTTTCTTAAGCATATAAATACCTTCTCTTACAGTTAACTTTGTCTCTTTAATCATGGGAAAGCCCTTCAACTTTGCCCTTTAGCCACAAACACTCTTCATAAGTTACTGTGAAATATACTCCAATGTCAAGCTTTGCAAGGAATTCATCTTCTCATGATACATGGAAAAAGTAGTTCAAATGTAAGTATATAATCTAACTTAGACAGGTACATCAGAAAACTTGCCTTATTTGTAAACTAGTTTGTAGATTTACAGTATTAAGGTAATATCACAAACAAACAAAAATCCATGAACACAAGAACAGCCATAATAAATCAGAGCAAATGTCAACATAGTTGGGAATAATCTCTTGTAGTGGACAGTACTAGATGAGACCATAAACTCAAGAAACCCCAAAATGGACAATTAAGGAGCAATCTGTTCACATCAGAAGTTTCTTTCTAAATCCAGGCATTTACTCATTATGTTATATCATGAAGCATAAAAATTTATATTCCTCCCAGAAATGTTTTATACTATCTAATGCAGCTGTCTAATCCTTTTATGAAGCCTACTAAGTTCTCAGATTGTATCTTGTGGCAATGAGTTCCAGACTTTAGTTATGTGATATAAGAAATACTTCTCTTTATTATTTATAAATTTGTTGCCTTTAAGTTTCATTTGGTGACCCCATCTATTACGTTAAAGATAAACAGGAGCATCTTATATTTCCTACTATGCATTATATACCTCTCATGTCTCCTTTTATTTGTCTCCTCTTCAAAACAGTCCAATAATCACCTCCTTGTCCTCCACTAGACACCTTCATCTTCTACTGTATCTTCTTTCAGATGGGATGACCATAATCAGGGTTTGAGATAAGACTGGACCATCAATTTATGTAATGACAAATTTTATTATCCTCTATTCCATTTTATACATTTTGTGGTTGCCACTGCACTTTGAACAATGTTTTCATTGAGCTGTCCACAATAACTGCTGTGTTTTTCTCCTGAGTACTTAAAACCCAGTAATGAGAATGAATCATTTACAGTTATTCCTTCACTCTGCATTACCTTGTACTTGTCAACAATGAGTTTTCTTCTGTCTTGCTTTTATAGGTCCATATGGAGTTCCTCCAAATATTCCCTACTCTTGATTGGGCAAATATTTTTTATATCCTTTATAAAATTGGCCATCCAAATTTCAAACTTTTCTCCAGATTCTCAATATACAAATTAATTGTAGCCCAGTCTTGGAACGAACCAGCGGGTTAGACTTTTTAACCTTCTGTCACATGGAAAATGAAACATTTATTCATTGCTTGTTCTCTTGGGCAGCTTCTAATTTTACAATTCTAAATTCTACCATTCTATTTTACCACCTTTGAACCTTAGACTGCTCAGAGTCTAAAACCTTGTTTCACATGAGGCTGCTTATATGTCAAACAAGTTTCATTAAGTCACTATTTTTGTGGAAAAGTTTCAATTCCAACAGAACACAAAAGAACAATTTTCACTTAACTGAGTTATGCTCATTTCTCCACCATATATCATGTTCCAAGAAATGCTTAAGTCTCTCACTACCTATTTTAAATTAATGCTTACTGATACAATTCTCATGTTAGTCCTGAATGCTACTCCCTCCAATCCTGAAGTATAATAGCCATTTTAATGACAGGGTGCTTATTTCTGTCAACAACTCAGCCACTTCATTTTTCAGTTTTTTCAGAACACTTGGCTGTATACCATCTGGTTGTGGTGACCTGCTGCCCTTTTTCAACTTGTTCCAGAACCTGCTCTTTTTGACACCTCACTCTGTCAATGTCTCACCATCATTACCTGAAAAGCATAGATATTTCCCCAACATCATCTGTGCTGGAGACTGATGCAGAGGAATTATTTCAATTCTTGGCAAAACCCTTATTCTTCTTAATAGCTTCTCCTACTCTCTGTTATTTCAGCAGACCCAACAATTCTCTTGCACGACTCCTATTTCTGAGACACTTTTTATTTTTTACATTTCTTTAGTTACTGCATTAACAGAACGTCATGAATGCGATATAAGATCTCAGAATTAAAAAGACCAAATTAATGTTCACTCATGAAAAAATGAATCATTTTTAATAATAGGGAAAAACACACATTCCCACTCTCTTTGTTCTCAAGAGCAGCTGAAATATTTTGATCAAATGTAAGAATATTCAAGTAAAAGACTGAAAGCCTGGAAAACTGCAGGAAGTTACGAACAACTGAAAACACAAATTAGAATGGAAACCACTATACAACTTTAATGGTAGTAATTGTAAACAATTCCCTTTTTACCTCTCAAGCAAATTCCCACTTACATGCAGCAAGTAGGAAATAACTTAGGAAAGACTGCTATGAATACCTGCAGAAGCAAAACCCCCCTTAAAAAAAAATCTTCTAGCAGATCTGAGGATAAAGATGGTCTGAAAAGAAGTGACCCAATAATAAATGGATGAGGCAGTTGCACAACTGCAGAGAAGCCTTATCAATCTTGTCTCTATTCATTAATAATGTCAATGGAGAAGGTGAAACATTTTACTGAGGAGGAAGGGGAAATGATGGGCAAAGGGAGGAAAGGAGAGTTTTGACTATGGAAGAAAAGAGAATTTCAACTATGGAATTTGCTACAAAGGGAGAAAAATGATGAGCTAAGGGTGCATGAAAGAATAGGATAGTGAATAAACAGGCTTATGAAGAAAGGTATCCGGGATTAACAAAATGGAACTTGGGATAAGGTGCAAGTAAATGATGGGCTGGAATAAGTGTAAATAAGGCTGGGTGGTTTGTACACTTCGCTTAAGGTACAGAACTAGCAGATTTTTGCCTCAGTTGGCACATTTAAGAACATCAAAAAGCAACAGTGTATAATCAAGTAGTTGCCACGCTTCATCCCACAGGCTGCTATATTATGTAACATGTATGTTGAACTTGTAAAGAGATTTGGGAACCTGAGAGGGGAAAAACTGCCATATAATTGCAAAATCATTAAAATACTTTAACGCAATTAAAAGTTAAGAATTTTTAATAAATTTTGTATTACATTATACAAATGTTTTCTGTATTTAACATTCAATGTTAATTTAAAAGTCACCATGACCAAGTTTTTAAGACATGCTGCCTGACTGCTACTGAAGGAGTTTGGAGTTTCTGTGAACTCCAATCTTACCCTAACAGGAGAAGACGATTCCTCTGTATTTCGTTTCTGTGGCTCAGTTTCAACCTCTTGACGTTTGTTCTTCATTCTTTCCCGAAGATCCCCAGTGGGCCTTTCTGGTGACCTGCATAATGTAGAAACATAATATAGCCATTTCTATCAGATTTCTCTCTCTTTTTAAAATAATAATATTCAATTATTTTTGCAATGGATAGTTATACAAAAATCTAAGTTCTCCACCAAAGCAAAAGAATACAAGCTAATGAAATCTAGTGAGTATAATAATGCTAAACTTTAAATTTAAGAAGTT
Source organism: Crocodylus siamensis (assembly GCF_052110815.1). Classification (NCBI taxonomy): domain Eukaryota; kingdom Metazoa; phylum Chordata; order Crocodylia; family Crocodylidae; genus Crocodylus; species Crocodylus siamensis. The sequence continues at coordinate 364,247,792 of NC_143395.1, forward strand.
GTACTAGTATCCAAAGAGTCAAGGAAGGCTGCTTCTAGGGGGAAAAAAATTAGTTGGCACAATACTGCTTTACTAGACCAACTAATCTTATGTAGCACATCCCTGACTAGGGACAGTACAGCTAACAAGTCAAAAGTGCAGCACTATTTCAGATCAATGTTTAAAGTCCCAGACAGGCAGTGTCCATTCATGTCTGCCTTCCCCTAATGTAATAACCACTCATGACCCCATTACACCCTTCTTACATCTAGCCCCATCTATATTCAAAGTTGCACTGATCAAATAAAGCTGTAACTTCTGTTTAACTAGGCTAAAACCTTGTGTGGACACATTAAGAGCATCCACACATGATTCTGCATTGGCTTTAACTAAATCTAAACAAAGATTTTAAGTTATAACAAAGATTTAAGTTATACCAATGCATCAGTGAATATAAGCCAGAGCTCTGATCTGAGGTCATACTCATACAAAATTTCCAAGTTCCCATGGTCTTGGCTATACTTTTAAAAAGGTAAGCTATAGCAAATGTAGGTATCAGCAACCTTCCCACTAAGGCTTAGTCTGCACCAGAGGTGTCAAAATAAGCTGGCCCTGTGGGCTGGGTAAGGATCACTGGGCTGACCTACAGGTTAGATCAAAATCAACCCCTGCACCATGAGCACTGCCCACTGCACCAGGTTCACCTGCATGCAGCACATCAGCCCCACTCCCCAACTGCATGGGCTTGTGCTGCATGCAGGTTAGATCCGGTGCTGCACGCAGTGCCTTGCTGGGCCAGTCCTGCATGCTGGCTCCCTCCACCCAATCCAGACCAGACTGGCCCTGAAACTAGGGTGCAGGGCCAATCTAATAGGGCCCCCCATGCTGCCTGTGCTCTTCTAGATAGACCCCGTTCTGCATGCAGAGCCAGGTCCAGCCCACATGCCACATGCAGAGGGAGCCCTGGAACTAGCGCATGCTGAATGCAGTGCAGGACTGGACTGGTTGCATGTACTAGACATGGCAAAAGGGGCCAGAATAGGGTATGTGCTGCATGCAATGCCCTGCATACTTGTTTGATCTGAACCCGCTCCAGAGCCAGTGCACACAGCTGGTCCGGTGCATGCACAGCATACAGCATGTACCCCAGACCAAACCTCCTCTGCCATATGCAGTACGTACCCTCAGCCCAGCCCCCAGCACCATATGCAGCATGCATGGTTGGGGAAAAGACATGCCTCATGCAGTACAGTGGGGTCAGTCCAGAAAACCGTGGATCAGCTCCCCAAAGTGGATCCAGTCTGCCAGCTGTATGTTTGACACCTCTGGGCTACACACTTGTTATACCCATACAAATTATAACGAACAGCAGCATGGATCTTTTCACTGACAAAGTTATAGTAGTACAAACCAGCATGCACTTAGTTATACTGGGATGAAAAGGATCTTAGATCTTTAACATAATAGTAATAATATACTATATAATTAGGGACCTATCTAAATTGCAGTTTTGTGGATTTTGTGGAAACAGCAAAAAAGTGTTGTCCACGCTGCTGGGAAATCCAGCATTGGCTATGATTTCCCACAAAACCAACCAAAAGAAAGCAGTAATGACACAGAATGAGTGAAGGTGCCCTCTGTCAATCAATGGCAAGGGGTGGGGCTGCCAGGGCCCCTCCACCAATAAGCAGCAAGAGGCAGGGCCACTGAAATGTTGACAAAAACTTAGCTCTGCGTGCCACAAGTGGGCTGCACAACACCCTTTGCCTCACCGTGACTTAGCCCCTATATACAACAAAGTATGGACAGACCACCAAGATACCACGAGATGAAAAAAAGTGTGGGATTTAACCACATTCAGCTGCTTTAGCCTGATATAAATTTAAAGCTAACCTGCAGTATTTTATCCTTAAATGAAAGAAGGCTAAAATCAGATTAGCTTCCAGTTTCCAGAGAGGAAAAGAAAGCATATGGGCAATTACTATGGATCTAAGGCACGATAAATATATGCCCCTTTCTGTCTCTCAGTAAACTTTTCCATGCGTCTTTGCCCTGAAATATTCCTCCATGGGGAAAAAACTAAACTAGTATTAGGCATCTTTACAACTGCATCCATGAGTAAGACTTCATCATAAAAGAACTGAAGCAAAATAATATGTGCTTCAGATAAGTCCTTAAAATACAAGTGCCGAAGAAGCTGCTGTTCAAAGCCTTTCAAGTCTAGACATACTATTGCAAACTTAGCTCACTACTAGGCAGAGATCCTGTGGAGCTCCTGCTAATTCCAAACCACAAATTCCAAACATTTGTTTCTTCACCACTTTCGTTCAAGCTAAATAGAAAACACTGATTAGCTACTTGAGCCCAGGAGGAGGTGGGGCGTTGCCTGAGATTTGAAATAATGAAACCTCCAGTTGCTTCAGGACATTGCTTGTTTTATACTGATTAATATTGCCTTTAGAAACAGCAAGTTCGAGTATTTCCATATTTTTCATTATTGTTTTCTCCATTCTAAAATGAGTCAAACTTCTTCCTTCTGGCTATCCCACATATACAAATATTTATGTAAAAAAGGGTTTGTTCCTCATTTTAAATCTTGCTCATTTGTTTCATTTCCTTTTTTTGCAATAACTTCCAAAGTTAAAAATGTTAAATATGGTCATAAGGTTCAGTCTTAAGAGAGGTCTGAGGAGAAAAAAAGCTGTACCCTCCTTATGCCTAAATATATATTCAATTCTCAATAGAAACACACCCATAGGATGCTGTAAGTCAGAGAAAGAGTACAACTTTTTAAATATATGGTCATTTACCCATATTTCAAAACAACACTGATCAACATAGTTACCCAGCATAAGTCATCTTCAAAGCAGCCATACTTGCAGCTTTTTAATGGTTATGGTTTTGTGAAGCTATATAGCTCAATTAAGTATATTTTAGTACTGAAAAATAATTCCCTTGAAATATCAAAACTATCTCTGAAATAGCTCTGTTCATAATCCCGACCCCCAAAAATAACTTCCTTTCAGCATTACAAAAGTAGTAATTGAATATTCGTTATATGTATTTTATTTAAAAGTCAAATTTCTTCTGTTACCACCTCTCCTACACAAAAAAAGATCTTTATGGAACTGACAAATACGGAAAGCAAAAGGATTGCACATGATCTATAGATAATACTTTGGCTGCAAAACACAGGTTTAGCATTATCAACAGGAGCTTTTCCGAGAATAAGAGAGATTAGCAGAACTTGTTGAAAAGGCAGCTCACATACTGTCCAGTCAAAGAAATAATACTCTACTTGGTGTTTCTAGAATATGTAACATTTCTCTAAGTTTTAGGAAAAGGTAGAGACACATTCCAAACACAATCTCTCAGTATACCAGAGGTGAGGAGGGAAACTGAAAACCAGAAGCAGCTCAGTATATTTAGGAATTATTCAAAACTTTAAGATGAGGAAAAAAGCAGGAAACAAGAAGCAGAACAAAGCATGATGGGACTGTTACTCCTTACATCTACAGGGGGAAAAAGGCACTTGATGAAATGTCAGTAACCATGTCTCTAATTAAAAAAAGCCAACAGAGGCAGTAGAAACATGAGATGCTGAGGTCTAAACTAAGTAGCAATATGGCCAGATTGCAATTAGAAATGCATGTTGTAGTATAAGGTAGTCTTGCCTGTCTCAATGTTTATTTAAAGGGAATTCCTAAAGAAATATTTTATAGGAGACATGTTTTCTGCAAGATGCAGGAATCTTCCATATTTTAAACTTGATGTATACTACAGAATTTCACCATTTCATGGTTACAGCTAAGCATTACTTCCTGCAGCATTTTAGCTCATCAAGCAGCTTGGCTTGTATTAACCAGTGCAGCATGACCACTAAGCATTCCCACCACCTTTATCTTTACACTGTAGCCTCAATCCCTGTAACATCAGGGACAGTTCCAGGGGCTTATGCTGCTGTGCATGTTTGATATCTGTCAACTGACTGACACATACAGTTGGTGCGTATATTATGATGAGATAATCATGAGATCACTATAAGAAATGCATCATTTCTCAGTTTCTTTTTAATGCTAGTTGAGCCGCTCAGAATACACGGGTTTGTATTTGTTAACATTATATTGTATTTGGTTTCTTACAATGATTTGTTTTACTTTTTGCTTCCAGTAGCCTGATTAATGCGTGATGAGCACAGGCTCAAGGGTTCAAACAGTTGTATACAGTCACTACCAGAAAAGTCCAACAGGTGTTCCTACACCCCGATGACCCTTTATCTAAATTCTTACAAGATAACCCAAGATACAGAGGGAGGTCATTATTCTGGGCTAGCTGATGAAGCCCAGATTGTCACCCTGTTCTTATTCCCTGATCCCATGCTATGAAACATACATGATATTTGGATGCTATGGAAGTACCAAACAATTGGCTCTTCGGTATATCATGAGCAAGTAGGAAGAAAGCTAGGATTCACTTTGGGATCATGGAGGAATGTTGACATGTGTCTTCTTACTACATCCCTTTTCTGTTTTCCCACAGCAACCTCTGCCATCCCCTCCTTCCCCCCTCTCCCCCTGCCCAAGTCTCAGCTATTTGGGAGATGAGGCTGTCTACTGAGGGCCAAGGCCTTGATAATGTACAGGTAGTAATATACTGGTTTATTATTAAATCTCAATAGCAACTTAACACATGGATACTGGACCAATTCCATACTGTGTACTTCATGAACAGGTCACGATATGTGGTGTGCAAGGGGGAGATGAGAGTGTTTAAGCTCAAATAACGTTTACATGAAAAGCGTTTCTGAAGTTTAAATGAACCATCAGATGCCCTGTTTTCCTACTGTAGGAGGAAAGACTTAACTGGGAAGAGTAAGAGCAAAGCTGATGTGAAAAAAAGGCTTCTTCTAGGCAGACATGGATCTGGAGGGGGAAGGAACAGTTGACAGCTTGTGCTTTGTGCTACTAAAGCTGCTTGCAAAAGAGTCACAGGACTGCACAGAGAGGATTAACTAAACAAGTGTAACCACCACCCCTGGACTTCCCTGACACTCAAGCATTGGCAGTGGTTTGAATTGAACTGGTGCAGAAAGAAACATGTTCATGAATTGCACAGAGCTGACAATTTCCCTGGTACTTGGAACATCCAGGACACAGTTCTAACAGCCTGACAAGTGTCCCTGCCACCTAGAAGACTACTGGAGATGCTAAAATTCTTTAATGCAGAACAGACTTGTCTGTGTCTGGCCAAGAGCTACCAGCAGACATTACTACAACATACCAGCAAATACCTAGATGCCCTATATGTTCCCTTAATATACGTTCTTATCCAATTAAACAAGTTAACAGTATGCTACACAATTTGATGTTTATTCTCTCTCATAGGAAAGTGATAAAAAATAAAGAGAGAAACCAGGATTATTAAGAGTCAGTGATAATTTTATAGCTTTACATGAGGTAGAAAAAGAAGTAAATGTAGTCAGCCATAAGCAGCAAGTTAGCTTTAAAATCACCAAGTAGGAGTATATACTGAATATCCTCCAAACACAGTATCAAGGGGAAAAATTTACTTAATGTGTAGTAAGTTCTTAAGAAACATTTGTGCATAAAACCTTTTTTCCCTTTGATTTTTGAGACATAGGACAGAACAGAGTAAGATTCTTTGTACATTGGAAAAAGCCTACAGGTAAACCTATATTTTGTATCCAAACTGCTACTACACTTCTGGAAGTTATAAAAAAAACAAGTAAGTGTAGTTTAGCATCTTCAGATAAAAGGCAAGGAAAAAGGAAACGGAATAAGGACTAGAACCATAACCTCAGAAAGGGTTTCCTATTTGACCTTCATCAACTACCTTATCTTTTTCCTTCATCTGAAGTGAGGATATCACTGACATCACAGTACTGTTAGGTAGAATAACTACTGTTTGTAACCTGAGATCTTTGTATGAAAGGACTGAAATGAAAATTATGAAGTCATATTTTTTCTATAGCAGAAGTGATTCAGATTTATCATTACCTTTACTTTCAGTTAGTGAACAGGGAGTTATACAACTTTTAGAGAAACTTCAGTTTCTCTTCAATAGACACTTTTCAAAGACAGAATTTTAATAATGATTATAACTGACAAATAGGCAGGTTACAAAATGTATTCATTCTTCTTAAAAATATGCTTACATTTTTCAGATCTTCTCCTGTGATAGAGAGGATTTGTCCATATAGAACTATAGTTCTAAAAGTACATTTTGACGTATTAGAATCTTTTCACAACTGGAAAAAGAATAGCTACCTCAGCCACCCAACAATATTGTTACTGATGAAGGCAAAAAAGGATGTGCTCTGATTTTGTAAGTACTGGCTTAAGCAGTTACAAAACAGCAGTTCGGCAGAAGACAAAGGCATACTAAAGCTGTAATGAGCCTATACAAAAATTCACATACTAAACCGCTTGTACTTCCCATTTCATGCAAGTACGGTTGAGCAAAGGACGTTAATCTGCATCCAGAACTTTTTTTTTTTTAAATCTCACAGACACGCATAAAATCAGAGTAATGCCAGTGCAACTTGCCAAATTGTTGTTTTTAGAAGCTTCACAATCCCAAAGATTATTGATAAAACATACCATTAGGCACACCATAGCATTTCCAATTTTCACAGAACACATATTTGCAAAAGCTATTTTCCTATAGCACGTGAACAATTCAAAGTGAGTTCTTGATTTACCTTCTATAACTGCTGCTATAGCCTTTACCTCGTGGTGAAGGGCCATGTACGAATCTACATGTGTTCCCATAGAGGCAGTTGCCAGTCTTCAGCCAGTTACGGCACTGTGTCTAAGAGACAGACATTACTGGGTGAATTTCACACTCATTTCTGGAAAGACCACTGGTGTGCGTGTGGCAGAATACACAAATTATTCTACATTTATTTCCATTTATCTAAGATTTCCCTCTGCCAGTAATTTACTTCATAAAAACCAATGATTAGCATAAAGGTCTGGCAAAATAATAAAAATGCTATTAAACTAACCTTATTACTGCACCTCACAGAAGAGGGTACAACACAAGTTACTTAAAAATATACTAATTCATATCTTGATGAACACCCGGAGTTATGGGGCTCCCTTCATTTCCACTAACATCACCAGTGATTGGGTATTTACTAATCATGAACTACTCTACAACATTGTCTATATCCTGGAAGAGAAGATAACGGGAAAGTGAAGAAGAGAAAAAACACTTTTACAACTCACCTCTGCAGTACTTCCAGTGCTGGGTCCAAGCCTTTCAAACACACTGGGTCTTCGGGACGTGCTATCGGATATGGTCTTGGTATTTTCCACTGTGACCTTCCTTCTAATTTTTGACATTTTGTACTACTTCAACCAAAAAAAAAGCAAAACTGTAAAATCTTCAATCTGGGGCTATTGACACGAAATTCATAAAGATAAAATATTACACTATAAATTGTATGACTTGCTGCAGAGGTGATGGATAAAGAAACAAGAAAGGTCATAAATGAGTAAAATGTATCTAATTACATAAGGGATGACTTTAATGATAAATAAAACAGTTTCAAATTAGTCAACTGAACATTTAGAATTATATTTTTTCATTTTATTTTATGACCAGCTTTGGATTCCCTGCCTGCCTTTTGGAAAAAGCTCTGTTTATTCAGGAAAAAAACCAAAACGCAAAAAGCAGTTTTCTCTGATCACATGTTTTTGGGCATCAGCTTTGGGATTTCAAGTATAAAACACCACTCTATGGTATTTACCCACTGCCTCAAAACTGGTTTGACTGGTAACATTGGCTCTTAGTTTTAGAAGCCAGGGGTGCTTATAAATGTGCAGCGAGGCTTCTCCCTGCACTGCAATTACAGCATGTCAGAGCAGACTCCAGCATCCCCATGCTGAAAAATGGCGATGGGGGCACCATTTTTCAGTGTGGGAATGTTGGTGCACGTGACCCTCCAGGTACTTTAATTAGAGCAGCTATTCAAGCCACCATAATTAAAGTGCCTCCCCAATGCCCACTCCCAGAGCACATTTATAAACAGCCTTAGGTTTCTGAAAGGGAACTCCTATTTCTCCCTTCACTGTTAAAGGCAGCCCACTGGAAGCCACCTCCTTTGCCCCGTATTCTCCTCCCTCTCACTTTTCTGTCCCTACCAATCATTGTTGTGCATATTGTTCATTGTAATACTGTCTACAACTGTTGAGTTTTTAAAGAATGAAAGATGGCATTTATAACGAGCTCACTCCTAGCATTAATTGAATACTTTTTACAAACAGATACAGCATAAGCCCAACAAATGAGGGAATTACAAACTGTCTTACCTGGGAGAAGAAGGGGCCTTTTAAATAGAGTATCAAAGGGGAAAAGAGAATATCACGCAGGAAACAGAGGTTGCAAAGGGAGCAGAATGGACCCCAAAAATTAATGTCCATTGTTTCAAGCACTATTAATCTATACCAATAAAAAAAAAAAATCAACTCAAGAAGCCAGTCTGTATCTGAGAAGTCCACTGCTACTTAAAAAAAATGGCTATATCGACCAAAAATGTCACCTGTAACCTGTATTTTAAATATAGCTCTGATACTTTCACTTCTATGCTGCAGTGGAAGTTCACTGTCCAATTCTCACAGTTATCTAAATGTATCTATTTCCTCACAGGTCTGACTTCAGAACAAAGGTCTCTCTAAAGAAAACAATTCATGTAAGTCCTTAAGTGCTTTAACTCTTTTACAACTTCAGGGGGGGAAAAAAAGGTTAAGATCTTTATCGTTGAAGTCTTCCTACCCCTAAAGATGGCTTATCCATATTCTTGATCACCTGAAAAAATCTATTTCCCAAGTAACTTTCAGACAACCAAATTTATATTGGGCAACAATCCTTCTTACCCTCAGGGAAGGAAGAAGTTAACCATTTAATATTCATTAAATAGGGGTTTAATAGAGATTATAAGCAATGGTCAACATATATTAGTTCTGGAGGATGGAATAGGCAGTAGAATAGTTAAATTTGCCACTAAGAAGTTATTTGGATTAGTAAAAACTGTAGAGAAGTTAGAAAATCAAGAAAGATCTACTCAAGTTAGAAGATTAAAGTTATACAACAGTCGATGAAATGTAAATAAATGTAATGTAATGCACACCAGAAGAAATTATGTTGATTATTAGATACGCAATGAGTTCAAATTAGTCCAGCCTTCTGAGAAAAATTACGAGTTATTGTGGACAGCTCAATGTGCAGCAGTGGTTATAAAGATTAACAAGATAAATAATTGAAGTAAGAAGATGAAATAACATAAAATCTAGCCTAGCTCAATTCCTTCCAAGTCAGGTCATTCCCTAAAGTAAATCCCATGTTTCATCCATACTAAGGTATCATGCAATTACATCCTTGATCAGGGCTACAAAACATATTAAAATGATAAAGCATAGATTAATAGGACATATCAAATATTTACTTTAACAGGCTTCATTAAAAAAAAGACATCTGAAACAGGAAAGGTTACAAGAACAGCACTGATTATGGCATGGGAAAGGGGTTTCAACATATGAGGTGAGTAAAATGAGATTTAGTGCAAAAGTAGTACAGTAACATGACAGAAGTATACATCATGATGTAAGGTATAAAAGGAGTCCCCATTCATCTTTCCTTGTAATAAGAATGGCCCTTTATTTTCAATGAAACAAAGGCAACAAATTTGATTTTTAAAACTATACTTCACAGAGCAATTATTACATTTTTGGAATTCACTGCCACAGAAAATTAAAGTGTTGAACAGATTTTAGAAAGGGTAATTATTTTATAAGATGGTGGTAATAATAGTGCAGTTATGAATTAATAAGTACTTTCATTCTAACTCCCTGTTAGGAGCTTAAAACCTTTCAACTTACATTTTGGCCTATAATTTCTTTGTAGTCTGAGCCAAAAGAGTTTTTAAAAGATTCTATGCAGCCACTTTTTTCTTTTGTTTTCTGGTTGTTGTCACACTAAAGATTTTTTGTTTGCTTTTTAAACATGTTTAGTGTGCACTCATTCAGATGACCCAAGATCAGCGCCATTCTTAAATTCTGACATGCATCTAACTCTCAATGTGCTTTAGTAACCGGAAAAAAGTTTGACAAGAAACTATAGAGAAAGTGAAAACAGCAGGATATGACTGCATGGCATACTATTTTCCATATCCATTGAAGTACATATGAAGGTAACAATCCTGGAATTAGATTTTCATGGTTAGACTTCTTGGGGGAGGGGTGGGGTGGGGAAACAGTGTTCACCTATTTGAAGCTTATTGCAAGATCAGGGCCCAGTTACAATTCTCTAGTTAGAAGCAAGTACATCTTAACATCCATATGTAAAAAACACACAGTTATAAAACTGAAAGAAATCTGAATGCACAATACATTTTTCACTTATTGATTACTACGTATATTGTTACAAACCTGTAGCTGAGATTTAAAATGAAAAAATAAAAGTTGTTTTTATATTTAGGTTATGGCAAGTGTGAAATGCCCTCCCCCCACCCTTTTTTACATAAACTTCAAGGCAGGCAGGCAGAAGGGAAGGGAAGGTTTTTTTCTGACATACTCAGCCAACAATTTAACAAAACAGTCAAAAGCAAATGAAACACGAAATCCCCCCAAAAATTTCCAAGTTACTTTCATTCTCTCTCGTTTTCTCTTACAGTACTCCTAGCCCCACTGACCATAATCCAAAAATCAATCCTCCACTGACCACCAGCACAGTTCATTCTTTCTGTCAAATTCACACATCCTGCTAATGAAGTCTATTTCCAGATCTCCTTCCTATCGAGTGTCTGAAGCATTCAATAGTTTCCGTAACTGGGAACTAATTTTTTAAATACTATAATTAGAAGGCAACATACTTTGGTCATGTGACATAACTTAGTAACTAAATATTCTCTATTACTATCACCTGAAAACTCATGAAAACAGGGAAAGAAATCATCCAACTTTATACTGACCTTAGAGATTTATTCTACGTAACATACAAAATATTATTTTCCATGTAAATATAAGCCAAGGGAATGATTAAGATAAATCCGGAATATATTACAAGTTCTCCATACCACACAGCCCCAGTAAGCCATGCAACCTGTTTTGAGAAGACAAAAATCAAGATTTTTTTTTCTAAAGTAATGGCTGAATGCAGGCCTGCAACAGGGACACTATGCACTGTTCACTTACCACTCACTCTTTTGTTGCAGGTATCTTTAACCCTGTCACAGTCACCAACAAATTGGCAGAAGCTTTTGGCTGACACTGAAGAGTAGACTCTTTCCCTCTTGAATGCCCACCATTGAATCAATCCCCAACAGCCATTCTAGCATGCCAGTACCTCCACCCAAGTGCAGAAACCACCTCCTTCACTTAGAACATGCACACCAATTTTGAAGGGGTAATTTTTTGGAGAAAGGTGTATATGGTATGCAGTTCAATATGGTACTACTGACATCATTGCACCTTATTTTAAAGACCTTCCTACTTATCATCCTGGGGGACAAGTCATTTTTAGCATTTTTTTTTCCGAGAGAAAATAGCAATCATCGTTTAGCAGATCCTATTAATTTCATTGGTATTAAGTTATTAAAGAGACTGTACCTCAGCATGTTACTTCTCTTCATGAATGCACACTTGAATGCTATACCCAGTGAGACTCACTTAAATAACAGCAACTGCTGTATATTGATACAGACTTACAAAATAAAAGGACAATATAAATGTACTCTGATACTTTGGTTGTAAGCTTACACCTTTAGGTCAAATGCTCCCAATGTTTACATTTTTAAAAAAGAAAACAAACAAAAAGCCCTAAAAGAAATGTTCCCATAAAGCATTTAAATTTCCACTGATCTGCTTTTAGAAAACAGAAAACCATAACTCAAAGGTGTCAAAGATACCTGTAGAGCCCTATCATATGGCCCACTGTGCAGCCTGTGGTCTTGCACCCACATACTGGATGCAGCATGTGCTTGTCCCAGCCCTGCTCACTGCATGCAGCTCATGGAGCCCACATGGGGCAGGCTGGTGCATGAGCTGTATGCAGCACACAGGGCCAGACTGGAGCATTTGCTGCATGCAGTATCCACACCAGACCAGGCCTGTGTACTGGATCCAAGGCCAGCCCAGTTCGGTAAGGATATTTCTGGACAGTATATTTTTTTTTGACCAACTGCATGTTGGGATAGACTTAGACAAGCTTTTGAATGGAGTGTATTATTCTTCAGGGAGAAGGTCCCTGAAGAACGTATTGCATTAAAAAAATTGTCTAAATCTATCCCAACATGAAGTTGGTCCAAAAAAAAGATCCTATTTTTCAACATTTGCTGGATCCAGCCTGCAGGGCCAGCTCAGTGCAGGCATCACATGCAGTGCATACCGTAGATCAGTCCAACATGGGCCCAGGTGCAGCATGTGCTGCATACAGTGCAGTGCTGGGAGCTAGTACATCTGCTGCAAGGAGCATGCAGGGCTGGTCCACAGAAGCACCAGGCTGGGCCTTCAGGCTAGATACAGCCTTTTTCATGTTGGGATAGACTTAGACAAGCTTTCAGATGGAAGTGAATTCTCCTTCAGGGACCTTCTCCCTGCATTCAAAAACTTGTCTAAGTCTATCCCAACATGCATCTGGTCCAAAAAAATATACCATCCAGAAACATCCTTGCCTCGTGCACATCTCCCAGAGAAGTATGGCTACAACATCATTCCAGTGCTACTGAAATATATGATAAAGTTTTAAAAAATATTCAGCTGTCACTAATAGGAACAGACAGTGTCTAAGTATATCTCTTGCTACACTATCCAAGTTATCTAGAAACAATTAAAAGCACTTGCCTTTAAAATGATATAGTACCCTTTTAAAAAACAAGTCCTTTTTCAATCAACACCATAACATTTCCATACCACAACACTAGAAAATAAAGTCACCTTCAACTTTAAAAAACCTCTTCTCTCCATCACAATGCTAAAAAGTGGTAAATGTTATATATTCCTAGACATAAAGCTACCTTGCAAATGCCTAACATCCAAAATACTGATTCCTATGTAAAAATAAACCCAATCTAGCAGTACCAATGACAAACCCTGTACCTGGCAGGACACAGAAACAATTATTCAGAATGTGTATTTCTCAGAATTGTTAGTGCCATATTATGATTATACCTCCTCCTTTAGTTAGGCTCACCTCCTTTATTCCTTTTATCATCTTTATTCATGCCTGATCTTTATACAGGTATACATGACGTATGGTCTGTACACAGGTACATATCAGGAATGGCAAGTGCTTCCTAAAAGAACTTTTGCAAGAGTAAGCCATGAGTGACCAGCTCTTTCTAGAAGGCTGAAGTGAAAGCCCTACTATTACAGTACAGATGCTGTCCACTTTACCATTTTGCCCTGAAAGATGCTCCTCACATCTCCACTTGAAAAACCTGTTCTTCCAAGACAACGTCTTTTGGTCTAACAGACAGCTTCCATTGGGCCCTGGCCACCTAATGAAGTGAGCTTCAGCCCACAAAAGCTTGTCTGTAGATACAGCACAAGCTTTCATAGATTGAAGCTCTAGTCATACAGATCTATATCTAGGCAGATATAAATATACTCAGATATAGCACAAGCTGTCATGTGTTATACGCACATTATAGAGGCACAAATATACTATATACATACCTATATAATATGTGGAACAAAGAAAAATATATCTATAAGTAGATATGCATATGAATGTATATTACACACACGGACACACAGTGGCCAGAGCTACCCCCACCAGCCCACTGCACTCACCTGCTGTGTGTGTGTCTACATATGTGTGCATCTACTAGGGTTACCATACATCTGGGTTTTCCCAACCATCCTCTTTTTAGATCCTCTGACCTCAGTCTGGGCGGTTGATCAAAATACAAACAAATGTCGGAGATTTTGGTCTGCTCCTGACTTGCCCTAGGAAGGAGCTGCTTGGGGTTGGGCAACTGGAGGCAGGGTACACATACATATGGCTGGTATGTAGCCAGTCAAGGAGTGGGAGCAGTTCAAGACTGGATGCAAGAGCTGTGTGTGCATGTGCATTCATATGTGTGCATGTGCCTGGTGGAGCAGAGCTGCAGCAGGGCGGGGGAGGTGCATGCCCCGCCCCATGTTCCTCCAGCAGGGAAGGGGGAAAGGGAAGAGGGCAGGCAGGGAGCAGCGGGGAGCTGCTGGCCCAGGGACTGGTACCTGTGTGTGGGAAGGGCCAGCAGTGGGGCGGGGCAGCAGAATGGGCAGGGCACTACCATATCACTGCCCCCCCCAGTCATGTACCCCACCCTTCCTCACACCACAGGCACCCTCTTTTTTTGAAACTGGAAATATGGTAACCCTAACATACGTGTGTGTCTATATGTGTATGTGTGTGTAACACCTACCTACCTACTTCGGTCGGTCTGAGGCGCCTGCTACCCTGCCCCCACCCCACAGAAGCCTGTCTTTGCAACAAGGGACGGCAGGATAGCAGCGCTGGGCCGGAGCCAGGGCCCGACCCCCGACAAGGAAGCGACCCCACCTCCCCCGCACAGCCCGCCCCGCCCTGTTCCGCGCTTGCGCACTGCCCCCGCGCAGGAGGGGGCCCGAGTCCCTCGCCGGGCCGCCGCACTCACCTGCTCCTTCCGCTGCCGGCCCGCTCCGCGTCGCCTCCTCCGCCGCCGCCCGGGGCGGAGCGGGTGGGAGGGGGCGAGGGGGGAGTCCGTCCTCCCGGGCCTGCGCGCGGAGCCACACGGGGAGGAAAGAGCAGGAGCGCAACGCGCTCCGCCAAGCCCCACGGCGTTGCGCGGACCGCGGGGGCTGCCGGGAAACGCGGCGCCGCAGCCGGCCGGGCCCAGCGGCCCCTGCGCCCGCCTCCGGTGACGTCAGAGGTGGCTGCCCGAGGCCGCCGTGGCGCCATGATGGTGAGGGGCACGGGCGCTTCCGGCCGGGGACGTGCGCTAGGGGGAGAGGTGCGCTGGCGCTAGGCTGAGTGCAGGCCTTCCTCCTTCCCCGTACTGCCCAGAAAACCCAGGCTGGCGAGCGTGGTGGTCGAGCGCCGCCTGCCCTTCGCCACGGCCTCCCTTCTGCTGGAGGATGCGTCTCTTCGTGGGTTCCCTGGACTGTGTCCCTGCCACCTGCGGTCCAACGAGCCGGAAAGGGCGAGCGGCAGCGGTGTGGGCCAGCGCAGGTGGCCAACCCTCCAGGCTTGCCCCGGAGTCTTCAGGAATTAGATACACCTCTCCAGGAGACTGCTGAGAGCCACCCAGAGGATGAATGATAGGGCACTCATTCAAATAAATATCAAATGCTGTATCCAGTTTATACAGTGGTCCAGTGAGTTTTGAAATCATGAGCACGCAGGCATGTTCACATTGTGTGCCATGGGCACGTTGATGGCCTGGTAACCTCCTGCAGTCGGTTCAAACAGACTTGGCAGCCTTAGGGCCAGCAATCATCTGGTCTCAATCTAAAAACCCTGAAGCTGGGTGTCACTTAGGCCCGTAGCCAGCGTGTGCACGCTCCACTCTGCGGTGCTCAGTGGAGGACTTGTTAACTTGTTAGAAATGGAATATTGTTAGAAATGCGCAGCTTGCATCTTGGACCTGATAAGAAAAAAATACTGCCCAAGACTCCTTTCTCCCCCTTACCCGCCTTAGCCTTTCTCATGCTGATACAGAAGCTAGAATTCAATTGACTGTGGCCTTGGGGTATGAACTTTTGGTGAACTGTTGTAGTTTCTGGGCATGCTTAATGAACTGTTGCATATTCATCTCTCCGCCCCGCATACTTAAGTAGCTAATTATACTATACACGCGATGTATGTAATGATGTAACTACATGTATGCTTGTATGAAACAGAAGTAGCTGTAAGAGTTCCGGTGTCTGCACACGTGCTCAGGAGAGAGAAGATAAATTCCGCTTGCAAACACAATTAGTTTGTCAGAAACTGATTTGGGCATCAATGCCCCACTCTGACCTTGGTTACAAACAAATGCATCCTTTTGTGCCGGCTGATGTTTGTGTATCTGTGATCTTTGCGGGCCTCCAGAAAAACGAACCGCTTTTGTACAACAAACTGGTGGGGTACACCAGCACTTCAGGTGCAACAGTTGAGACTTCCTTAAGCATCTCCCTTTGGCAAATGGTGGTGGGTGCAAAGGAGATGCACCAAAGACTCGCCAGGAGCAAATCATAAGAATTATAGAGCAGTTGGGCTGGAAGGGACCTCCAGGGGTCATCTAGTGAGTCCGACCACCTGCCTGAGGCAGGATCATCCCTAGGCAGACCATTCTATACAAACTATAATTAGGGGTCACCCAAACGTGAGAAGTCGGCCAGATTTCAGGGCCAGATGCCATATTTGCAGGTTGAGCACAGCAGGGTCCCTCCATGCCTCTGATTGGCAGAGCAGCCCCATTGACTCTGCTCCTTCGTTGCTGATTGGCTGTGAGGGCTGTCATGAGGCTCCCCCCCGCTGATGATTGGTTGCAAAGGTTGTTATGCAGCCCCACCCCTTGTTGCACAAGGGGCCGTTTGAGCTCCTGGAGGCTAAGTTCCAATTTGGTCCCCAGAAGTGAGTCACACCATGAGCCACAGAGACAAAGCCTTTATTGCTTGCAAGCAGGTCGGCCTGGAGTCATGAGACTCAGATCAAAGCTGACCCCGAGTGCCTATTCTCCATTGCTTATATATTCGATTACAAGGTATTGGAAAATTCCATTAGCGCAGGCATACTTCGGGTTACATAGTTGCGAAATTGGTTGCAAAGTTTGGGACTTTCTAGCCGTTAGCTTGTGGTTCGCCTTCTCACGCAACAAAGCGGAAAAACAAGTTGCAGGTGCTTCTTTGGTACATTCGTGTGAAAGCATAAAGCATAAGAGTAAGCAGTTCTAGCCCCAGCTTGTCCCACAATTATCCCCCCTCAAGATGCCTTCTTTTTACTCCCTTGTTTGACCTCTGTGAAACATTATAGGTTGTAGGTGGGTGGCTGCTTTTATCCTGCCGGCTATAAATCGGTTCAGTGCTTGTATTATGTGGGGTGCACACATCAGGATGACTAATCCTATCATCAAAACTGGTATAAGGGGTAGAAGCAGCAATAGTAGCCATTGCATTGGTCCTCCTGTCCAACCTCCCCATCCTAATGACTTGATATTGCTAGCGTGCTGTAATATCTCGTTTATGTTTTCTTGTACCTGTCCTGATTGATTTACATAAAAACAGTACTCTTCTTGGAGAAATAGACACGTCACCCCTTGTCCTGATGTCAGGAGGTCAAGAGCTCTTCTGTTTTGGAGTACTACCCCCGTGAGTGAGTCAAGTTGTTGTTGAAGCAAAGTTAGGGTTTCACCTGTCTTTTCGAGTGCCTTAGCCGTTTCTTGGGATAGTTCCTGCTGCAACCCCAGTGCAGTTCCCCCGGTGGCTACTCCAGCCATCCTGGCTGCAGCAGCTACTACTGCCATCGGGGTAGCAAAGGGGCCACCCTTTTAGCCAGTCTATTTACTGCTTGTAGTTGGAAGGGGAGTGGTGTTCCAGAGGGGGCTACTTCGATCTGCGGCAATACGAACCCTAGGGAGCAAGTCCCTTGCCAACCGGGGGGTAAGACCCAGTAGGCCCAATTGCCACATATCCAGTAGACTCCCCATGCGGGGGACAGGACACTGCTAAAGATGACGGATGCATATAAGTGCTGAGGGTTGAGGTTGACCTCCCTTCCATTCCTAGTTTCCTTTACGACAAAGGCCTGCAATGTTTGAGCAGCCATAGTAGCTGAGAGCAAAGGATCTAGGGAACGATCTTTGTAGCAGGTGTCGTTTGTGGGGGCAAAGAAGATCGATCCTCGGCTGCTATCGAAAAGGACCTGTCCTTGAGGCTGCAATGATTGATACAATAGGACCGCATTTGGCCCTCCCTTTGTCAAAGCTGGGTGTGAGTTTGTGGGTCTACCCCAGGAGTAGTTTGAGTACTGCCTGGGTCTTGAAGAGTTTTCAAGTTGCGAGGGGGAGAATACAGAATAATTGAAACCTCCTGTAGTAAATTTTGGGGGTTGGATCGAAAAGGTAATATTACATTGCCAGGGCCTTATGCTGCCGAGGTAAACAGAGCCTTGATGACTGGTATAATTGCTCTGCAAGCAAATTGGGTATAAATTCTCAGCATGATTAGTAATATATCCGAATATGGACCCGGATGCTGGGCTTTTTGCTGTAAAGGGCTGATCTCTGAATTTCCATGCCGACTTAAGTGCTTGTTCCCCTCCCCTCAGAGACTGACCCCTGTCTGATTTAGGGTGCGTTCTCGTCCATTGAGAATTACTAGCCTGTAGAGAACTCCACAGTTCTCTGGGGCTGGGATAGTGGTTCCCCAGCTTCGCTGGGATACACAAAGCCAACAGGCAGAAAGGTTTAGACTATGAGCCGTGTGGTTAGCGAGCTGGTAGGAGGAGGTTAACACTCCTTCAGAAAAGGGGAATGGGGTAGTTGGGAGGAATGAGAGAAAAAGCAAGCAAAGCAACTGTTTTGCCATACTACTAGGTCTTAGACGATCGCTTAAGTCGGAGCGTGAGGTCCCCTGCTTGCTCACTGGTCCAGGTGTCAGCTTCTTGTTCCGAGGGTGGCCCAGCTTCCCGTGCGGGCTCACCCAGGGAGCTGCTGTCCGTCTCCTTATCCAAATATCGCTTAATTCTCATATGGTGAATCCACCGGTCGTGACTCTCAATCTTTACCACGGAATGGGTGGTTAACAACACCTGGTATGGGCCTTCCCACGTTTCTGAGAGTGGCTCGCGGCTCCACTGCTGCACCAATACCCGGTCTCCTGGTTGGAAGTTATGAACTGGCGTGTCTAGGGGAAGTCGCTGGAAGGAGGCGGTGTACCCACTTCCCTTCCCCCAACTCCAAAGCCCGCGTGAGGGCTACTAATTCAGCTGCTTGCGTGGACCAGTGGGAGGGGAGGGTCTCCTTCCAGACGACCTCTCCTAAGGTGACCACTGCACATCCGGTGCGCCTTTTACCGTCTATCATGCTGCTAGACCCGTCCACGAAGAATTCCTCGTCTGGGTTTTCCATCGGGTCGTCTGTCAAATCAGGTCGAATGAGGATGGCTTGGGTTAATACTTCTAAGCAGTTATGATTAGGTCGACCAGGCTCAGGGAGCAGGGTGGCCGGGTTTAATGCAGTCGTATGTTTAAAGGTGAGCCCTGGGTTAGACAACAAGAAAATTTCATATCGAGATTGCCGAGAGGGATTAAGAAATTTCCCACCTTCTCCTCCTAGGACCTGCGGGACCCCGTGTGGGGTATGCACCTCCATATCAGCTCCCATGACAATCTTTTGAGCCTCCTCTACTATGGTGGCTGTAGCAGCTACCGCTTGCAGACATGCAGGCCATCCTCGGGCTACAGGGTCCAATACCTTTGAGTAATAACCTACTGGCTTCCAGGTGGGTCCTACCGGCTGAGTCAGGACCCCCGATGCCACTCCCTTATTCTCATGTACATAAAGTCTATAAGGCTTTCGGCCATCTGGAATCATTAAGGCTGGGGGTTGCACTAATGCGGCTTTTAATAATTCAAAGGAGTGCTGTTTCTCCCTTGTCCATTTCCAATTTGCTAGGCCCTCCTTGGTTAAGGAGTTGTATAGGGCTTTAGCTTTTCCCCCGTAATCAGGTATCCATAATCGGCAGAACCCGGTGAGCCCCAGGAAGGCTTGAAGTTCTTTAGGAGATGCGGGGGCTGGCATGTTTTGGATAGCTAAGATCCAGTCCTGGCTGAGTGCTCAGGTTCCCTTTGATATCTCATAACCCAGAAAAGTTACTCTAGATTGGCATATCTGGGCCTTCTCTCGAGACACCTTGTATCCCCTCTTTCCCAGTGTGTTCAATAATGACTCAGTTGCTTCCCTTCCCTGGGTTAGGTTAGGGCTGGCTATCAACAAGTCGTCAACATATTGAATTAAGGTAACATCCGAGTGTAGTTGCTTCCACTCCTCTAAGTCCTTTTGGAGAGAGATGCCAAAAATGTGTGGGGCAGATACAAATTCTTGAGGCAAAACAGTCCACATAAGTTGAGACTTATGGTGAGTGTCCGGATCTTCCCATTCAAAAGCAAAGAGCCTTTGGCTATCCTCGTGGAGAGGAATGGAAAAGAAGGCATCTTTCAAATCGAGGACTGAGAAGATCTTTGCATCTGGCGGGATTTGGGTTAAGATGGTGTGAGGATTTGGGACTACTGGGTGATCTGCTAGGACCTTTTGATTTACAGCCTGTAGATCTTGTACCAGCCGATACAAGGTCCCATGAGCTTTGGGTACCCCGAGTATGGGGGTATTAAACGGAGACGAACCCTCCACCAGCCAGCCATATCCTTTAAACTTCTCTATCAAGGGCTTCAGTCCCATCCTAGTCTGTCTATTGAGGGCATATTGTTTTACGCGAATGGGCCCCTCCCCTTCTTTGAGGCGCACTCTTACCGGCGTCATGAACTTGGCCCTTGCGGGGGTTCCGTCGGCCCATACCTGTGGATGTACGTTTTCTAAACTTTCAGTTCCTACTGCCGAGCTTTCGCTCCCCAAGAGTGCCATCTGGTAGTTGGATCCTTGTTTCACTGGCAGCTGGACCACCGTCTGGTCTCCTTGGAAAAAAATCTCGGCTTGGAGTTTGGTAAGGAGATCTCGTCCCAGCAGGGCAACCAGGCAGGCGGGAGAATAAACAAAGGCATGCTCAAGCAAATTGTCGCCAATTTTGGTGAGGAGGGGTCCGCACATGGGTAGCTTACTCTGCTTACCCTCAATTCCTTCTACGGTTACATACTTTCCACTTTCCCCTCCAAGCGGGGGTTTTTCGGGGAGCATTGAAAATGTGGCCCCAGTATCTACTAACGCTTCATAATTTTTGCCACCAACCCTTATTTTTACCATGGGATCCTTGCAGGACTCTGCCCGCAGAGCGGTGGCCTTGGATCCCGGTCCCCATCAATTGGATTCCTCTCCGGAGAGTTCAGCTCTCGTTTGGTGGGACTTAGAGTGTTCCCCCCTCTTCTCCCTCAGCCGGGGGCACTCTCGCTTCCAATGTCCCTTTTCTTTACAATAGGCACATGTATCCGCCTCGACATGTCCCGCTCCCTTCCTTCTTTCTTCTCTCACCTCACGTTTCCCCGCAATTCCTGATGCTAACATTGCCATCTGTCTCTGTCCCTTCCTTTCCTCTCTTTTCTCTGCCATGTGCTTCCTGTTCCCATATACCTTATACGCAATCTCAATGAGCTCAGAGATGGACTTACCAGGTCCCCCTTTGGTTTTCTGTAACTTCTTTCGAATATCGGGAGTGGCCTGCCCGATGAACATGAGATTTACCATTCGCTGGTTCTCAGGTGCCTCAGGATCAAGGTCAGAAAACTTGCGGAAGGCCTCATATAGTCGCCCGAGGAAGGTGGAGGGATCCTCCTCTTTTTCTTGTCTCACTTCATATAACTTAGAGAGGTTAGTAACCCGGGGAACCGCCTTTCCCAACGCTTCAACAATAATCCCCAAATATTGGGCATTTCTCTCCCTTCCTGCGGCAGTGCGACTATTCCACCCTGGTTCTTCAACTGGACATATTTCTCAGAGGGTCCAATCCCCTTCTCCCCCTGCTTCCATGCGAGCCCCTGCCAATCGATCGGCTGTGCCGAGTACTAATAGCCTTTGCTCGGGAGTCAGTAACGTCTGAAGCATCATTTGGACATCTGCCCAGGTGGGTCTATGGGTTTGCCCTACTGATCTGAAAAGGTCCCTCATTTTCTTGGGATCCTCCCGAAAGGATGGGTTCTGATTTTTCCAATTGAACAAATCTGAAGTACTAAAGGGAACATACACAAAGGTGGTATCACCTCCTTCCCCAATTACCTCTCTCATGGGGCAATTCAGATGAGACTTCTGCTTGGGCGGGTCTCGAAGATTATATCGGCTTCCCGCTGATTCGGGGGGGGGGCGGGGTGTGCACGATCACGCTCCGGAGAGGAGGCATTAGCCTCGTCAGAATCTGTTGTCTCTTCCCAGTCCGTATTGCTAATGGGACTGGGTGGCCTAACCCATCTCCCTCCGGAACCCGCCAAATCTATCTCCCTACTGGAATCATCTAACACCCGGGGACTCTTTCGACCCCCCCGAGCCTTATCTCTTGCCACCATGACCCTACGTACCGTTGCACATTTCCTGATCCAAGATGGCCAGTCCTGGGCTATGCCCAACCAACAGTCAATGTAAGGGAACTGGTCCCAATGTCCGTCATGAACTACTATATCATATACCCTTGTGACCCGGTCAACATCAAAAGATCCCATTCCTGGCCAGTCTACTCCGAAGGTCGGCCACTCTAATTGGCTGAACTTCGTGAGCTCATCCTTAGTCATTTTTATTCCATAATCTCCATATTTGACGAATTTATCGAAATTTCTTAGTATGCAACCCAATGGGGTGGAGGAGTTTTCTACCTGGGAGCGACCCGTACCCATAACATTTCTTTCCGATTCCTGGGAAAAGGTATTCCCAGACCAATGTCCTGACGGACCAATGAATAACAATACTAACAAATGAGACAGGGAATTAGTATTGTCACTCCAAACACGCCCAGGTACCTCATCCTCGGAGTCCGCGGCTGGGGTGACTCAAATGGAAGTGGAATGCCTTTAACCTCCCGGGTGCCCCGACTCACGCTTTCGGCCTCGTGGCAAGCCCAAATTATGGCTTGGTGCACACTACACAAGCACGTACGGTGGTCTTGTCGTCCGGCCCCGGGGTGGTCCAAGAGCGCTCCTGCCTGGCTCACCAGAATTGTTGTACAAGGGGCCGTTCGAGCTCCTGGAGGCTAAGTTCCAATTTGGTCCCCAGAAGTGAGTCACACCACGAGCCACAGAGACAAAGCCTTTATTGCTTGCAAGCAGGTCGGCCTGGAGTTATGAGACTCAGATCAAAGCCGACCCCGAGTGCCTATTCTCCATTGCTTATATACTCGATTACAAGGTATTGGAAAATTCCATTAGCGCAGGCATACTTCGGGTTACGTAGTTGCGAAATTGGTTGCAAAGTTTGGGACTTTCTAGCCGTTAGCTTGTGGTTCACCTTCTCGCAACAAAGCGGAAAAACAAGTTGCGGGTGCTTCTTTGGTACATTCTTGTGAAAGCATAAAGCATAAGAGTAAGCAGTTCTAGCCCCAGCTTGTCCCACACCCTCACCACCAAATGGTGGAGAGGGCAGGGCCACACAAGAAGCAGCCCTCTCAGCCAATCAGCAGCAAGGGGTGGGATGGTGGGTGTCATGCCAGCAGCCCTCTTGTCTCCCAGTGGGCAGTGGGGCAGAGATGCAGTGCCATGAGGACTGCTGGCTCCCTTGGGGGAGCATTTTATTTTCAGTCAGGTTTTTTTTTTCCTGTAATGAGCCTGCCATTTTTTGCAGAGCCCACCCAATTTCACATTTTCCGTGAACATCGCACAATTGCGAATTCAGTAGGTCCCTAATCATAATCTAAACCAGGAGTGGGAAAAATGGTAGATCTGGCAAGTGGCCAGACTCCATTTCCTAGCAGCCCCTGCCCGGGTTGCTCCATGGAGCCCCCAGCAGCAGGGGGCTAGAGCTTCCATGAATACTGGCCCCAGCAGCACTGGCAGGGGGCACAGCTGGGTGGGAAACTGGTCTTTGGCCACGGCTGTGGCCAGGGCAGCGGTGACAGAGTGGTTCAGAGCTGGGGCAGGTTCATAATCCTCTTCCTGCATACCTGCTGGGGGGCATGATGGCAGCAGATCACAGTTCTGCCCTGGTTCCAAACCACACTGTTACTGCTACGAGATCCCAGCCCCACATCTGCTGCTTGGGTTTCTGGAAACCAGCCACAGCAATGGCAGGCAGGGGATGCTGGGAAATGAAATCCACTATGGGCCCAATCCAGCCGAGAGGCCGGACTTTGCCTTGCTCTGATCTAGGCAAACCCACCCAGAGTCTGTACCAATCTGACCACAGTGTAAAAGTCCTTCCTGAAGGAAGGGATCCCAAACTGAATGACATATACTTGGATATTGTGGCTTGGGGGTTGCTTTTGCACGGTGATTGCAGTCAGTTGTGTCATTCCTTATTGCAGGTGGCTGCACTGGCTTAGTGTGGTAAGTAGGGTGTAGTTTGTGAGGGTGTAGTTTGTGAGGCAATGGGACATATTTCAAGGTCAGAAGTAGTCAAACTTGCTTCCATACAAAAAATACATCTAAGCGAGAAGTATGTTATTTCTTTATTTGAAATAACTAAAATTAATCACACTACAACAAACAACTACCCCACCAAGCCACATAAAATGCTTGTTAAAGTTATGGAATGACAATACATTAAATATTAATCATGATATGCGAAGCAATTTCTTTCACAGCAGAAAGTGCTTCAATACAAGTCGGTCTTATCAGATGAGGAGGAAGCAAAAACCCATATGTTCCCTTATCTCGGAGTTCAAAGGTAAAAGAATACTTAATGCCAAGATCATATGCCCAGTCATCTGACCCCCCAGGAGCTAAATCTGTAGGAGAAAGAAAAAAAAACATACTAAACTCTTCATTTTAGGTCTCAGTTCAACAACCTGATTCATCAGGTTTGAGAGGATATTTTTTCTATTACGCTAATTATTGTACTAAAAGCTTTACTTACAGATTGTTTCTGCACCAGGGCCAGACTGATAAACTTTTCTGGATGTCTTTCTAATAGCAGCAGCAGCTTTCTTTGCCAGAAGTTGCTGAAATCAACAAAATATTAGTTAGCTTTATTACCGAGTAAAAATGTGATCCATACATACCACAAACACAATGGAGATAGTAGACCTATTAAGAGTGGTTGTCCCCAGGTTTGACTGTATTACAGTTTGCAATAGATGTATTTAAAACAAGGTTAGCTTAATTTATACACATTGTACAAATTGTTTCTATGTTGTAACTTAGATGGGCACCTTTCAGCAGCAAACTGTTACCATCCTAAATCTATTCTCTTTAGTTGTCTTGTTTATTTCATGTTGGGTGTGCCTGCATGTGCCATATGGCGATGTTGCTATGATGCCATGCTTTAGGACTTCCTTTTGGAAGTACTAAAACACGGTACAATACAGGTGGTTACTGCACCGTGCACATGGCGCAGTTAGATTTTGCCATTACATCACCGTAGCTGCGCACTACAACCAGGAAGCACACTGCTACCGTGACGTAGCTGGTGATCATGTGTAGACTCACCTGATCATTACATCTCCATAGCTTGCCGTATAGCGACATAGCGCATTGGTACATCGCTTTAGGGTGGCATGTAAACACACCCGTGCTGTTACAGTGCTTTTGTAAGAACATAGCATTGGTGTGGGTTTTGACACCACTGAGTTCAGTCCTCTGTGTTTGCAGACAACCATTTGTGTCAAGAGTCCTTAAAATCATATGCTCTGACTTCTCACACAACAGCCACAAAGCATATTAGGAACAAAACCAAACCCTCCCTATAGTTTGCAATAAATGAAAAGTAGGGAAGACAAGAGCACAGCCAGTGCCCTGCCATTGCATTCCATCCTGACCCCATATCTGGCAATTGATTGGACGCTGAAGAGAAAAGCAAGACCTTTTTGCTAGTAACCTCTGAGTTTTCTAAGGTCCCTTCAACATGTTCAGGTAAAGGAAAGTTAGGATCTAATGCATGATCCACACAGTTACACTTTCTGCCGTACCACACGTGCATTGCAGAAGGCGTGATTGTGGGATTACACATTAAATCCCATCATACCGTATTGCCAATGCAGGGAGAAGCCCAATTCCCATACACCCCACAACTCTAGGAAACCCTCTCCACTTCTCCTCTGAAAAAAAAACACTGAGAAACAAACTAATATTGCATTAGTTGAGCAGGGTGGCAAGGGTGGAAATTCCTTCTCAGCCCCTGCAGGTGACCAGCAGTGGTCTAAAGCAGTGGTTCTGAACATTTTTCAGTTGATGTACTCCTTGGTCTCAGAGTGACTTCACATACCTCTTTTCAATGGGAAATTAATTTTTTATGTCAAACTATGTGTAATCCCATGCGCATGCACGTTTTATGGCAGTTTCAGATTGTCAAGACTTTTTTTAGGCCCTTTGACCTGTGTTAGGCAATGTATGAAATATATCTTATGTAACCCCTGATAAGGCTTCACATACCCCCAGGGGGTACATGTACCCCCAGTTCAGAACCGCTGCTCTAAAGCATGGGATTACTAGATGCTGCCTGCTCAGAGAAAAATACCTCCCAACCCCAACTGGGGATTGCAATACCTGAATCCACACATCATTTTGACTGATACTTGAACATTCTTATCCTGTCATTCTGGCCTTATTATAAACCTACTGAATTCCACCTTAAAGTGAGGTTCTTTGTCCCTTAACCTTTATATTACTTCTAGAAAAATGTTTTTTATAATGAGAAATTATATTCTGCTCCTCAACAAAAGAAAAGAGCAAATTATTCAATAATTAGTTTATTTCACTTCTTTTCACCACACAGAAGAAAGCAACACATTTAAGATTTTCTTTTATCTTTGTTCACATATGCATTAGCTAAAATTAAAAAAAAATGGAGGAGATAGAAAGGTTATACCCTAAGGCAGGGGTGGACAAAATGTGGCCTGGGGGCCAGATGCGGCCTGCCAGGCCATTCTATCAGGCTCATGGAACCCCTAAAAAATTTAGAAAATTAATATTAACCTGCCTTGGGCTGCCTGTCATGCAGCCCTCGACGGTTTGCTGAAACTCAGTAAGCGGCCCTCTGCCCAAAATAATTGCCTGCCCCTGCCCCAAGGGTATAAGGTAGTCATTATCTGAGAGGAGTTAAGAAGCTGTATTCCTTTGTGGATGGGTTATTCCATGCTTGTCCACTAAAGGATTTTTTTCTCCTTTTTCAGAAAATCTGGCACTGGTCATTGCTGGAAATTGAATACTAGACTAATTGAAGTTATGGTCTGATCAAATAAGTTAATGCCTGTGTTTCACAATGATAACAAATATATTAAAAGAGAAAAGAGCTCCCAGTAAAGAGACATTCAGTTAGGAAAGACTTCAAGAGATCTGTGCAGTGAAAAGAGAGGTGGGAATAGAGGCAGCGCATGCAGGGGGCAATCCAACATGCCCATGACCTGCTGTAGGTCTCATGGTATAAAAAGCATCATGCCCACCTCTTCCATGCTGTGTGTCTAAGACAGCAGGTTGTACAGGAGAGAAAAATCCTTCCTTGTTCCCTCTCTTTTCCTACTTCTTCTCTGGTGCCATGCAGGAGGCCTTAGGAGCAAGTGTCCCTCTTCCATGTGGAGTTCAGATTCAGGAAAAGGGGTATTTTGCTCTATGGAATTTCTCTTCTTTCCCATACTCTGAAGACTTGATTAGGTTATTCAGCTACCCATATAGCCTTATTAATCTGTGTGCATTAGCTCACCCCAGCCTATCTTATAGCTCTTTTTTTAACTTAGATAAACCCAAGGGCTTAGATGGAGAAGAGGAGCTGGCCAGTGGTGAAAATGCAGAAATCCTTATTTTCCAGTTATCCTTCTTATCCCTTTTGTCAGAGTGGATTCAACACAACCCATACTTCCACAAGTCCCTGATTTTGTGGACTTCTGGACAGCCATAGGACTGGGTTTCCTTTTTTCAGGTCTTAGCAAGTCTAAATGAACAGGTGTTCATAACCAGCAGAAACCAAGAGGTATTTCTTCCTCCCTACCTGGACTTCCAGTGCTTTGTTGGATCAAGACACTTGAGGCCCAAATAGTGATTATCTCCATAATACCATGAGGACCATTACAGAAAAAAAGACTTCATTAACCCACAATTAAGGTTGCAATCACATATCACTGTTGTGGGTGAAATTTATTATTAAATGATGCATTATTTTTTAAAGTCGCAGATCCAGTAAAGTCAAATTAAAGTATAAACTATAAGAAACCTGGATCTTAATGTGTGTAAACACCTTATTAAGATCCCAGATTATCTTGTCTTTTCCCCTTAATAAATGCCTTGAAAATACCAGAAAAAATGGGATGCCCAACCCCTGCAAAATAAATAACCCCCTTTTTTTATGTCCTCTAAAACTAAAATTCCCAGTTTTAATCATACAGTAATCCTTCCAACTTCAGCCTTCTTTATGGCCTTATATTAAAGTCAACGGCGTTCCAAAGCCTTCCATTGTTAAGGCACTCCATTTTTTGTAGCCAGAAGTACACAAGGGAGTGATATAACTACTGCCACATCCAGCCATCTTAGACTCCTGAACCCAAAAGGACCCAATTTTAAATGGATTGACTCGGGGCAGACTTTGTCATGAGCAGGAAACCTGTTTTTAAAACGCTGATAAAAAAACCCCCAATTTTTGGATTTAAAAAAAAGTAACCCAAAATCCACGTTTAAAAGAAACACCACTATATATAGGTCTATATATTAGTGGTGTTTCATTTTAATGACAATCATTTCCCACTCCTCCTTAGAGCCCAATCCTGCAAGAGAATGGGGTCTGAAATATAGGTGACATGTAATACTTGTTAACACTTACCAGCTCATCATGGTCTTTACTTCGGTTCATAGTATAGGAATATGGAAACAGAACCATCTGTGAGTAAGAGTGTATAGTAATATATCCTTTAATGTTGTCTTTGTGTGCTTTGAGAAAACTGGTCACAGCCCTCACTTCTGGTTCAGATTCAGGATAGGGTCCACAGTATGTTTGTTGACATGAATTATCAGATGCCCCTTCACCTGTAATCAACAGAATAAACAATGCCATCTGTTAAGTTTTTATACTCAGCATTATCTTCTGCTCTTGTAAGAGAACAGAACACAGTGCTCCTATGCAAAACCATGGAGACTGACACACTCTGGAAATATCATGCGTATCTCAGTATCTGTGTATTAGGTAAACCTGATTTGTCGCTGTTTTAAACCTTGTATGTGCTGAAAAATGGAAGAGGGTGTGAAAGCCACAAAAATGACTAAATTGATTTCTAGTGAGAGGACTTAAAGAGCTCACTTAGTTTAGTTTATCAAAACAAGATTGAGAGGCTAGTTCCCCCACATCAAGGGGAAGAAATAGATTTGGGGCTCCTGAGGCAACTCTCAGAGACCATAAAAGCTAAAGAGGCGGTAGTCATGGGGGACCTAAACTACCCGGACATCTGCTGGGAGACACAGACAGCAAAGTCCCACCGCTCACGCAGGTTTCTAACCTGTGTACAGGACCTCCACCTGACGCAGGAGGTACATGGTCCCACTAGGGGGAATGCCTTACTGGATCTGGTATTGGCAACGGGGGATGACATAGTAGGGGACCTACAGATCGGTAGCCATCGGGGGGACAGTGATCACCTAAAAGTACAATTCAACATAAGGCGTCGAGTGGGTAAGGTAACCAGTAGGGTGAACGTGCTGGACTTTAGGAAAGCTGATTTCAGCGAACTCAGGCGATTAGTGAAGGATGCACTGCAGAGTAGTAGTTTTGAAATGATGGGAGCCCAAGAAGGGTGGCTGTGCCTTAAGGAAGCTATCCTTCGAGCACAAAGCAAGACGATCCCCGTAAGAGGTAAAAGAGGGAAAGGGGCCAGGAGGCTTCCCTGGCTGACCAGAGAAATCCAGGGCAGACTAAGGGCCAAAAGGGGAGCACATAAAAAGTGGAAACAGGGAGAGATCACCAAAGAGGAATATACCTCTTCTGCTCGTGCTTGTAGGGAGGCAGTTAGACAGGCCAAAGCTACCATGGAGCTGAGGATGGCAACCCAAGTAAAAGACAATAAGAAATTGTTTTTTAGATATATAGGGAGTAAAAGGAAGGCCCAGGGAGGAATAGGACCCCTGCTAAATGGGCAGAAACAATTGGTGACGGACAGAGGGGACAAGGCTGAACTCCTCAACGAGTTCTTCGCCTCAGTGTTCCTAAGTGAGAGGCACGACAAGTCTCTCACTGGGAGTGTAGGGAGGCAGCAGCAAGGCACCAGACTTCCATGCGTGGACCCTGAGGTGGTGCAGGGTCACTTGGAGGAACTGGATGCCTTTAAGTCGGCAGGCCCGGATGAGCTCCATCCGAGGGTACTGAAGGCACTGGCCGACATCATTGCAGAGCCACTGGCGGGAATATTTGAATGCTCGTGGCGCACGGGTCAAGTCCCGGAGGACTGGAAAAGGGCCAATGTGGTTCCCATTTTCAAGAAGGGGAGGAAGGAGGACCCGGGTAACTATAGGCCAGTCAGTCTCACCTCCATCCTTGGCAAAATCTTTGAGAAAATCATCAAGGCTCACATTTGTGAGAGCCCGGCAGGACAAATTATGCTGAGGGGAAACCAGCACGGGTTCGTGGCAGGTAGATCGTGCCTGACCAATCTAGTCTCTTTTTATGACCAGGTCACAAAACGCCTCGACGCAGGAGGAGGGGTGGATGTCGTATACTTGGACTTCAGGAAGGCCTTTGATACGGTATCCCACCCCATACTGGTGAACAAGTTAAGGGGCTGTGACTTGGATTACTGCACAGTCCGGTGGGTGGAGAATTGGCTGGAGGGTCGCACCCAGAGAGTTGTGGTGGATGGGTTGGTTTCGACCTGGAAGAGTGTGGGCAGTGGGGTCCCGCAGGGCTCGGTGCTTGGACCGATACTCTTTAATGTCTTCATCAGCGACTTGGACGAGGGGGTGAAATGTACTCTGTCCAAGTTTGCAGATGACACTAAGCTATGGGGCGAAGTGGACACGCCGGAGGGCAGGGAACAGCTGCAAGCAGACCTGGACAGGTTAGACAAGTGGGCAGAAAACAACAGAATGCAGTTCAACAAGAAGAAATGCAAAGTGCTGCATCTAGGGAGGAAAAATGTCCAGCACACCTACAGCCTAGGAAATGACCTGCTGGGTGGCACGGAAGTGGAAAGGGATCTTGGAGTCCTAGTGGACTCCAAGATGAACATGAGTCGGCAGTGTGACGAAACCATCAGAAAAGCCAATGGCACTTTATCGTGCATCAGCAGATGCATGACAAATAGGTCCAAGGAGGTGATACTTCCCCTCTATCGGGCGCTGGTCAGACCGCAGCTGGAGTACTGCGTGCAATTCTGGGCGCCGCACTTCAAGAAGGATGCGGATAACCTGGAGAGGGTCCAGAGAAGGGCCACTCGTATGGTTAAGGGCCTGCAGGCCAAGCCCTACGAGGAGAGATTAGAGAAACTGGACCTTTTCAGCCTCCGCAAGAGAAAGTTGAGAGGCGACCTGGTGGCTGCCTATAAGTTCGTCAGGGGGGCACAGAAGGGAATTGGTGAGTATTTATTCACCAAGGCACCCCCGGGGGTTACAAGAAATAATGGCCACAAGCTAGAGGAGAGCAGATTTAGATTGGATATTAGGAGGAACTTCTTCACAGTTCGAGTGGCCAAGGTCTGGAACGGGCTCCCAAGGGAGGTGGTGCTCTCCCCTACCCTGGGGGTATTCAAGAGAAGGTTGGATGTGTATCTAGCTGGGGTAATGTAGGCCCAGCACTCTTTCCTGCTTATTCAGGGGGTCGGACTCGATGATCTATTGAGGTCCCTTCCGACCCTAGCATCTATGAATCTATGAATCTATGAATCTATGATTAAAACGTATAAGTGCCTTCATGGGCAGAAAATACCAGGTATAAATGGTTCTTTGATTTCATGGAGAAAGGCGTAAGAAGTAATGGCTAGGCACTGAAAGCAGACAAATTTAAACTGGGAATAAAGTGTACAAGTTTTTGACTGAGGGCAACTAATTATTCAGAACAGGATACCGAAGCAGATAGAGGATTTTCCATCCTCTGATGTCTTCAAATAAAGACCAAATGACTTTCAAGAAGATATGGTTTAATCAAACACAAGTTACTGAGTTTTAATATGGGAGTAACTGGGTAAAATGTAATTTTTTTTTTTTTTTACATATAGAAGATGATCGAATGGGCCTTTCTGTCTTTCAGCTGTGAATCTGTGAATGTAGTTAGTTATGCAGTGGGTGCAAAACATCACAAAACTCAGAATATTAATATTTTACACTTGCTTTGCACAGGAATTAGTAACTGCACAATGGTAAAAGGTGGTGAAGAACCAAGCCCTTTTATTTCTAAGCAATCTTGGGCTCATATTCTTCTTTCCTGTATTCTTTGTTATAATGCAATTAGCCAATTGAGAAATTCATGTAACAAAATGTAGAGAATTTAAGTCCAGGTTCCAGGGAAATTCAGCTCCACAGAGTAAATTCAAAGTAAATCCACTCATTTCATCAGTTAATTATGCCTTTCATTAATATAAAGGAAAACCACTATGTATCATTGCAGTATGCAATGTATTTTGTTTCTTAGAGAAATCAATGTGATTTTGCTCCGGCTAAAAAGCACTGGGACAAGATAATTACTGGTGTTTCACCCACTGACTGGGGAAGACAGAAATAGCAGTACAACTCCAGGTTTACTTTGGGATACACAATTCATTAGTACCATCAGTGTTTAATATCACTGTAAATTACTCCAGGATTGAAAATGGACAGATGACTGATCATTCATTCCTATCTGCTGCAGATAGGGCAATGATGCCACCTCTCCACTAAATAGCAAAGACAGATAACAGCCTGTTTGCACTGACAAATGAATACTCCATGATAGCTGCAGATACACAGCAGCTGCATGGATGCCACTTAGCTTAGTATATTTCTAGTACCCTGTTTTCCTTAGATCAGTGGTTCTCAATTTTTTAACATTTAAGGCACTCCTCAGAAAATGCCAGCTCCTAGTTTTCACTCATTTTTTGACTACAGAAAAATAGTAGAGCAATTCTTCTCTTGCAAATAACTCAGAAAGGCCACAGCAGGTCAGAAGGCAGGCAAGGTTCTTTGGGTAGATGTGATATCTTTTATTAGACCAACTAATAGTTGGGAAAAAGTTCTTTGCAAGCTTTCGGGCACAAGCACCTTTCTTCAGGCAAAATATTTCTTCAGCTAACCGAAAGAAGGGTGTTTGTGCCCAAAAGCTTGCAAAGAACCTTTTCCCAACAATTTAGTTGGTCTAATAGAAGATAGCACATCTGCCCAAAGAACCTTGCCTGCCTATGTCCTTAGATGAGCACAGCTACAACCAACAACCCTACAGCAGTTCAGAATGTTTTTAACATTGTGGATTCTAGTGAAATCTCTGGGTGAAGTCTCTGGGTTTATCTTGTGAATCGTGTTGGCACACCTAACAGTGTTAACATTGTCCAGCACCCTGTGGCACCCTTGAAAGGATCTCAAGGCACCCCAGGCTGCCACAGCATCCTGGTTGGGAATCACTGCTCTGGATTCTAATACATTACATCACTACAGGGCTATATATTACAGATCTACTCCTTTACACTGGTCTAAAGTTGCATTACACTATTATACATGTGTTGTGTATTCATGTCCTTCAATGTGTAGATGTTAAACCAAGTTATTTTGATTTGACATGCTAGGTAGGTCATTTGTAGCTTTCTTTTCAGAAGGGCTAAGAACCTATATTTCCACCTGAACTATCAGTGTTTAACACCTCTGAATGAGGGCCTTGTTTTAAAAAGTGGTTCTATAGTCCAAATAAAGTACTTAACCTGAACACTGAAATGACAATGACTAAAAAAAAAGAAAATTTCATCATACCACACCAGCCTGCATCAAAATTCCTGTTCATATCGGTACCAATGCACCTGTCGTTGGCATGGCGTGAGCGGCTTTTTCTCCACATCCGATGCTCCATAGATCTCTAGAAAAATGTGCAATTATGTAAAAAGTTTAGAAAACATAATGTTATTTTGCTTGGTGATGAACATGCAACTTCCCATTTGCAGTTTCTGGATGTCAAGTTTAGATACATAAGCCGCTAAAGGGGGTCTAGGGAGGCTATGAAAACATCAGCTAATTATCAGCAAGCTATGTAACAAAATAAGATGTTGTATACTGGAAATCCTGGGCAGATCTGATTAGTCTTAGTTGAATAGAACTGGACTGCACAGTTTCTCCAAGTACCCTAGTTGGCAAATGTAAGCCAAAATAATGAATGGTTTTGCTGAAATATTTCAGAGGGAGATAATTAACAGAACTTTGGAAGATACTACTTTAGATAAAGATGTCCCAGAAATAATTTGTTTGTGTGTGCACGTGCACGTGTGTGTGTACTTTTTGCATACTACAAACAAAGTTGTGATTATTTTTCACGGTCTCAGTCAGACAAACTTCCTGAATATGAGTAAATACTTTAGGATTTGGTTCTATGACCCAAATTTTCTTGGCACTTCATTGACTTCAGTTGTGCTGTTCAAGGTAACTGAAAATATTTTTTGTTACCATATTTGGCATATGCCAATCTAGAATTTTCACACACAATATTCTTTTGCATGTCCTAGTTGAGCCCCATTGGTCATAGCATGTGGAGAGTCTATGAATGCTATGTGCATTAGGTAACCTATAACCAATAAAGTATCTGATCTTTCCTGCTGCACATTCATTTACCTGAAATAAAAAAAATGATTGCAAAACTATGCTGTTTGGCCTTAGACCACAGTAAGAAGGAATAAGTTACTGGCTCAGACATTTTTGCCTTGTGGTGAACTATCATGGTTTTTGTAGTTCACTGATGATACTTAACGTGGATATTACCTGACACCTAAAAGAATCATGTCTGCAAGGGGTAATGCTCTAACATACATAAGCACTGATTTGACTACGCATGATGGAAAATCTTTGTGTTCTGTGGATTAAATTGGCCTATTTATCATAACTATGCTGATCTATGAAGGGACAAAGATAGAGAAATTCCACACCCTACTTAACAGGTTTGAGCTCAAATCTCCAGTGTGACACTTTGAAAAGTAACCCCTTTAAAATGCTTTTTTAGGATAGCCCTCATGATTCTTGCAGAACATGCTGTAATATTCTGATATGTAGAAACCCCATACATACAGACATCCACGTGTACTCATAGCCATCCACATTCATCACTGGCATAACATAAAAATCAAAATGCTCCAGTAGTCTTGAAAACGTCTCATCTCTGTCACGGAAATGGGCTGCCTAGAAAACACATACACAACAATTTATTCAGAGTGTTTTTAGTAGTATTTTCCTCACCAACCTGCCCTCTGGCTCTTGCACCTGCTGCCAGTGGTGTTTCTCCCTTTCATAGTCATTGGATAAATACCACTGACAACAAGGCCAGAGCCTAGGACACTATTCCTGGCAGAGCCATGCCCTTCTCACTGGTTCAGTTTGCTTACTCTCATTGGCTTCTTCAGCCCAGAGAGACTGACTGTTAAAGGGCAGTGGAAATCGGAGAGTCCCAGCAATGTTTAAGTGGCCATGGTAGTAAGGTCCCTATAAGGTTCTGGGACACTGGGCAGGATTCTCCAGGACTGTTCAGACAGCAGTGGGAATTGATGCCACCACTTAAGCAGCCCCAGAACAAATGTACTGCCTGTTCCAACACAAATGTAGAACTTGTACATGGTCTATATATGTCATTCAACTCCCTGTAGTACTGTTATACCATTGTAGCCACAATAGTCCAAGGAATAGTTGAGAAGCTGGATTTGTTTGGCAGTATTTTTTATTTGACCAACTATATAGTTGGGAAAGCTCTTAGGCAAACTTTCAGGCATGAAATACCCTTCCTCAGAAAACCTCAGGTGTTGCTACTGAGCAAATCCTGCTTTTCATATCCAGCTGTTTGGTGGATAAACTATATTCCAACTCCTGTGTAGGTGTTTTCAGATTTGTCTTTCTTGTATTTCAAAATCCTAGTTTGAAAAAAAATAACCCATATTTACCACTCCTCCAAATATTTGAAATGCTTGGCTTAACTTCCTGCTAGTGCTTTGAAAATTTTACATTTGTATCTGAGATCAGTTCCCAGCCCCTGTAATCTTGCACTCTCTCTCTCTCTATCATACACCCCTCACTCTGGTGTTGCAATCCTGAATTGGTTAGGAAACTGATGATATCGGAGCATTTTACAAGCAAAGGAAAGTACGATCAAGGTACAGTACTCTGTTTTGCTTCAACTACTGTAGTAAAATATATTATTTACTCACATGTCCTATGAACCATATGCAGAAAGCAGGAGCAACCCATTCTCTAGCATGGATACCACAGTCAATCCATATGGCATTTTTTGGTGTTTTATTTCTCTTAAAAAGCTAACAAAAGGAAGTCACATGTTGAAATGGCATGTGGAAATAGAATTAGAAACAGAAGGGGAGAAGGAAAAGTTGTCTTTATCTTTTAGATAAAGTTGTCAAGGAGAAAGAAGTAGATATTAATTTATATCACTTTAAAGCTAAAGTAACTCAACAGACTTGCTATGGTGTATCTAAAAACAGTCAACTGCAGATGCCAAGGATAAATAGCACTCTACCTATTTGTCACACTCCAATGTGAGCAAGAAATAATAGATTCTTTTTAAAAAATCTTTCAGACAAGACTGACACATATAACTTAAGTTCTACAAAAAGATTGCAAGTTAAATCACAACTGTACCTTCAAAACATAAAGTGGACGTTTCTCATATGAAGATCCAATGCATATTTTCTGGAGGATATCCGCATTTTTTTCTGTTATATGATCCATCCAGGAATTTATCTACAAAAATGTAGTGGATCAGTCAGTAAATGCAGTTTCACTTTAAAAGCATTTTGCCCCTGCATTCAATGCACAGTGCAGAAGCATAACCTCCACTGAAGTAACAGGAAGAACTATGCCATCTTTGAGAAGGGCAGGGTGACAATTTCTCAGGGGTCAGACCACAACATTTTCTCAAATAGCTAAGTAATTTTAGGAGCACATATTCCACTGGGATTCCACCTGCAATCAATAGCTCATAGCCAGGTCATCTCACACAATTGGACCAACAAATGAAAAACAATACATTCTCCCCTGAATATATTAGCTGTCATACATAAGTGAAATCTTATGACTTGACTCCCAAACCAGAAGTAGCATGGCTACATTTGCTGCATCTAGGCTAATTCACTCTGCTTCTCAGCACTGGAGCTGAGAAGCAGCTTTAGTTCTCAGCCTGCCATTCAGTCCCATTGCTGACCCATGGTGCACGTATCCTCCCTTCAGAGCCTATAAGCATGTCACCTTACAGTTCTTGTATGTGACTCAACTGCACTGGTGCCCTCTCCATCCTTCACAGATTCCTGTGCTGGCTAGACTGCACATATACCTTCCAAACAGAACAGCTGTATACATTTCAGCCTCTGATTACAAGCCTGAAGGCAAACTTTCCCAGTAACTGTTGCTCTCATCTGCCCGACTAGAATGTAGAAGAGTCAAAAGATGAACTTAGCTGGAGGAAAAAGAGTAAATTGGAACACAGAGTCTGGTGAGACTGGGATGGGAGAGAAATTGTTACTGGGATTTGGCAGGATGGTGGGTGGGAGTGGAACTAAAGCTGGCTGGGTAAGGAGACTTGATCTGAGAGTCAGGAGATAGTGTGGAGGCAGGGACTGCTTGGGCCACAAGACCAGGTCTGGGAGCTCAGTGAAGAGAAGCCATTACTGAGGCCCCTGGCATACATTCATTTAATAGTGCCATGGGATCTACTCCCCAGCTCCAACAATTGTGTCTCCTGCCATGACACACATGTATGGCAGAAGGTGTGGTTTTGGGACCAGGGATCAGATGTAGATCACACTCTTTCTCCTTGTCAGTGCAGAAGTCCAGGTTTATGATCAAGGTGAAAGCTGGGTGCTTGCAGCTCCGTCACAACCCAGAGCTATCCTGTGAATGGGGCTGACAATCAGCTGATTGTTGACCTCAGCCTTGGGACAACCCCAGGGCACATTTAAGACATAGAGCTGTCCGGGTCTGGGCCAACAATCAAGTGGTTGTCATCCCAGTCCTGGGACAGCCCTGGCCTGCTTCAAGAACTGAGGCTGTCCTGGTCAGAGCCAACAATTAGCTATTTGTTGGCTCTAGCACCAGGACAGCCTCAGGACAGTTTGAGACCTGGGGCTGTAACAGCCGAGGCTGACAATCATCTAATTGTTAGGACCAGTGTGGGACAGCCTGGGGTGGTTTGGAAGCTTCCTCCCAGAGAGTTTAAACTGGCTCATGGCAGCTCCAGTAGGGCTACTGGGCATGAGATATTATAGGCTCCTCAGGGGGGAAATCAAAGGGCTTTTCCCACCAGGAGTTTCAATTGCAGGCACGGGGTTTAAAGTCCCCAGCAGGAGAAGCCCTGCTGGAGTCTCGTTCTCCATACCAGGCTGCCCAGCTTGAGAGAGTTTGGGCACAGATTTTTAAAATCATCAGTGGGGGAGCTCTCAGCTCCTACCAAAGCCTTCAAAGCAGTCCTGAGCCCAATTGGACACCAGGGCTAGCTAGGAGGGGAATGGGTGGCGGGGGCGGGGAGGGGCGAGCTGGGAAGGTGCTGATAATAATCTGATGGTTGGCACTGGCCCTGGAGCAGGCGTGGGACAGTTGGAAATCCAGGGCTGCCTTAGGGCTTATTCTTTCAATCAGCAGATTGTCAGGCATCCCCCCAACTCCAGCAGTCGTGGTGTGTGGATATGCCACATATTCAATTTAAGGTACTATGCAAACCAGCCATAATATTATATATAGAACGTTACATAGAAACCTTTTTTATGGCTGGTTTGATATTTTATAGTACCTTCAATTGGATACACATGTAGAACCATTGCCATTTACGGTGTGATTAACATGTTAACTGCAGGAGAAATTTAAATGTATATATAACGTGTGCCAGGGGCCTGAGACCTGTAATGCATGTGTACCAGGAGAACAAATTACAGTTATATAGGCAACCTTAATTCTAGCATTTCCTAAATTTTGAGTACTTGACCTTGCAAGATCAATAATGCAAGGTCCTTGCAAGATTAATGCTGAACTTATTTTTGTGCAACATAACTATTCAGTGCAGCCTGTGCAAGGGAGTTCATTTTGATTTCCATTGGCTTCAATAATATGCGCTGCATCAGATCACGCACAAAATCTTAAGAGAAAATCCTCAGATGTCCTCACAGACCAAGTATAAAATTAATTTCTGTCCTTATTTAAAGATGGCCTGTATTAATCAGCTACTTTTAATCTGTTCTGTATTTTAAGAAGTGATAAGCATGGGGAATCATACACACATTTTTCAGGAAACATCTGCCTATTTTTGTGACATATGTAACAAGGTTGATGGGACAGTTAATTTTATTTCCTTGCTGGCTCAGATCCATTTAAAAATTCAGCAAAGCAGAATCAGCTGTAGAATCAACTGTACACAAACTGGATTCTGTTGAGCTTTAACTGAAAATTATTAGAATTAGAAGAATTAGAATGGAAGAAACCCAAAGTGGAAAATTAGGGATGTGAAATACTCATAAAATCATCCAGTAGATTTGTATGTAGTAGTAAAGAATGAAAAGTACTAAGCATGGGAAAGTTGTGGTAGTGTTGGAGTGATGTTGTAGCTGTGATGCTGTACCTCAGTGGTACTCAAATTTTTGGCCCCATGGGTTGGACGGGCAGTACCTGGTACCTCCACAGACCAGATGCGATGGGTGAGTCCAATCCAGCACACATAAAGGGGGTTTGGCCCAGCCCCAACCTGGCCATGTGAAGGGGAGAAGGTGTGGCCTGATCCCAACCTGGTTGTGTGGGGCCAGATAATTTGGCAGCAGGGATGGGCAGGCTGTATTAATTGCTACTGCTCCCCTACCACCAACATTCCCAACTCGTAGGGAGCTCCAGGGGCTGGATGTCATGGCTCCTTAGGTTGGATTTGGCCTATAGGCCAGGGCTTAGATACCCCTAGTCTACCTCGATTACTTTTTGAAAGCTTGTCTAAAAACGTAGCCATCAGTAAAGGGATACTATGTATATGTATTCCTATATGTTTTGTAATGTGTTGCAATCCTTCTTAATTAAGAGCATTATAGCAATATGAAGCATTATTAGTTAAAGAATACAAATATATTTTGTCCCCTTCTGGGTCTCTAATAAAACAGCCTATAATGCAAACAGCTAGTTTATATCACCATTACCAGCAATGAATCATTTTAAAGCCCTTATTAGTATAATAACACATCATTTATAAAGGATCATGACAAAACATAAGGTATCTTACCTCTTTCAGAGAGTGGTACTGTTCATAATATGATACAGAGCTGCGTGGGTGGACTGTGTCATTGACAACTTGTGCTTCAATAAGGTCTTGTACATTGTTCATCAAAACTCTGAACAACAAACACAGAGTTTAACCTCCTTTTAAATGAGAATGTTACCAAATTGCTTGAATTTCTGATTTTCACAAGAAATAAAAAACATACTTATATAGGATGGTGGATTGTTTTAGTTCAGCTTTCACATCATTTATAACAGATGCATTGACAAAGAAATGGACTTCTTTGTCCTTCTTGATGTTTTCAGCTGTAATGGGTTGCCAGAGAACAACCTAGAAAGTTTCCAAGAACATTTTTTTATCAAGGAAAGAAAAAATACTTTGTTAACAGTGAGTCATTATTTTAAAAATAACCAAATTTAATGCATTTCTTCAGTTTAATGAGCCATATGTGACAAGCAGGTTTAGGTTTCCTAAACTGTGTATCCTTATGATATTCCTGAAAATGAATGGTATGTAGTTAAAAAATGTTTATAACAACTGCTCTGTATAAATTCATAAATCAAGAGCACAGACAGAAACATAACCTTTCCTGAGAAAATATATTACTAGTTTATCTGTTTAGGTGTTTATTACAATACAAATTTTCAACTCTCTGGAGTATTAATTTCCCTGAGGGCATTTGTGGAATTAATGAGGATCAGACTAGTCTTTGCAGTTATTGTATTCAGTGATTGCTTGTATCACAGAAGAAATAAATGCCCAAAGGGATTTTGGGATAAGTCAAGATTTGAGATAAGTGACCTAGAAAGATTAAAAAAACCCCAGAAAATAACAAAATGAGATTGATCTTGGTAAAATGAAAGTTAATATAGTAAAATAATTTGAGACCCTGGTAGTCAATGGAAGATTAAAACTTGGGAAGCAATAATGCTGAAAATACCTAAAGGAGATAGTGAATTGCAAAATAGAACTGAATTAATAACATGAAAAAGACCAATGTAATTTTTATCTGCATCCTTAAAGAGATGTGTTGTGAAGTTGCTAAAAGATAATCATTATCTTTTCTACTTACTTCTGGGGCAATTTATCTTGTATTACTGTATTTGTTTTTTGGCCCCATTTTACCAGAAATGTATCTAATTCACATCTTTCTTCAATTAATTTTGAGGTTGGTGGCATCTCTAATATCCTAACAAGATATTACAGATGCTCTGAACCAAGACTTTGGAATAATCAATGTAGAGGTACCCCCCGGTAAAGTTATCCTAATGATATGTTGTTACTGGAACTGCAATGTACTATAGACATACCTGAGCTTACTTTATAAGATAGCTATCTCAGGTACTGGTAGGAGTCTAGCCATGGCATCACAGAGCTCAGACCAAACTACAAAATCTACTAAAGAACCAACAAATGCTTGCAAGGTTAGCCACTCATGAGGTCTGTGCTGCCTTTGGATTAACTGTTACCAGTACCTAAGATAGCTATTTTAAAACTACCTTGGGTATGTCTGCAACACACTGGGTATCTACATGAGATGCTTTACTGCACAGTAGACTAATGTACTGTGCAGTAAAGCGTCACTGTTTATAGGTGCTCACTATTTACTGTGTGGTAAATTAGTGTAAATACAGGTAGTAAACTAACTGCACAGTAGATACTGTGTAGTAGTGCATATGTAGATGCTGACTGGGAGCAAATTTGCTCCCGGTCAGCCTTAACACCAGGAGGCCACAAGGGATGGGGAACTTAGCCAGTCCTGGCACTGCTTAGCTTCCGGCTCCCACCAGGAGCCGGGAGCTGAGCAGTGCTAGAATGAGATAGCTTTCTGTCTCAGCACTGCTCAGCCCCCTACAGGAGCCAGGAGCCAAGCAGCACCAGGCCTGGGGAGCTCTCTGCTTCACCATGCAGCTGGAGGCCAACTAGGAGCTGTCCCACTTCTGGGGCAGCTCCCAGCCAGTCCCCAGCTGGGCAGAGATTTCCCACTGTCCCAGATTGGTTCTCATGCAGGAAAGAAGGAATGAGTCACACAAGAGGCGTGAGGGATGTGAGAGTATAAGATGTGTTACAGGAGCCAAGCTGTGTTGGGGAAGATGATCTGGAACTGAGGGTGAGGATTAGTAAGAAGAGGAAGAAACAGGAGCTGATGGGGTTAAATAGAAGATGAGGGGGCTAGCAGGGTACATAGGAACATAGGAGGATCGGAGAAGGAGCTGGGGGAATGAAGAGAGGAGGAGGATGTTAGGAACTGAGGAGAGAAAAAGTTGAATGGTCACAGAATGGGACAGAGACAGGACATGGGCAAAAGCCAGTCAGAGGCTCCCAGTCCTCTGGGGCACATCATCAAGCATCAATCTCATCAACTGTATTGGTTGGTGGAATGGTTCCAGTTTTCACTGCAGAGCTGACTTCAAACTAAGATGTGATGGAGAAGAGGGGGAAATGCTCTTAAATGAATATGGAAGCTTTCCTTTAATTAAATGCTTTTTTTCTTTAATGACAAATAGGCATCACAAAATCCCACTGGAGTGCTACAAAGTTATTGGTTATAGCTGAAGAGATTTTGATCATCTAAATTCTGTCTTTAGAAAAACACCACCTGCATCGGTCTATACTCCTGGGATGCTAACCAGATGTCACATGTGAGTACTTTATCGCCTTTATTGTGTTGTTTCTCATACACAAAATCTATTGCATAATTCTAAATTGGATTGCTTGGTATAAAACAATTAAATGTTATCAATCAAAAGCATCTGCTCTTCTAAATCAGTAGAATGGTGGGAAAAGCTTCTACTAAGCCACTATAACCTATATAGGTATATATGCTGTGTATTAGGAGATGAAAGTGAAATGTAAGCTGTGGCTACATGTCAGATGCACCTACTCACACCCTGCAACTATACCATGCTGTTTTGTGTAGGAAGTCTCCTCAACCAGAAACAGTGAGACCCCATCCATGAGGTGCAATTGGCAGGCTAATAACCAGGGATCTGGGTTTTCCATCCACTGCAGAAAAACATGGATTTTCTGTTTAATGGAGAAAAAAGTGGATTTCCTCCCTTAAAAGGGAAAATCATGGATTTTCCCCTTTCATGAAGAAAAATGTGGGAAACAGCAGGTTTCCCCTTGCAGACTGCCTGCAAGGGGCTGCTGGAGGCTGGGGGGAAGCGGGACACGGGGGGTGACAGGTATATGTGTGCGCGCACACACACACACACACACACACACGTGGCCAGCAATACAGCCAGGCAGCAGTGGAGAAGAGCTCCTGCAGCTGCCTGCAGGTAGGTTGGGGGGAGGATTGAAGACCCTACAGTGAGGGAGGGAGTTGGGCAGGGTTGGGGGCTGGGGCTAGGGCTGAGGGTGCTGCCCAGCCAGGGTGGTGCCTGAGGTTGGAGTGGGAATGTACAGCTGTGGGTGTCCGGGGATCAGAATGGAGCCATAGGTGGCTCATCTGGGCAGTAACTGTGGGAGATGGCTCCCCACCACTGTGCATCCTCCCAGGGGAGGCGGCATGGGACAACATGTGCCCCCTCAGATTTGTGTGCAGGGTGGGGGAGGATGTGGGCTCCCCACTGCTTTGGCAAGGCACCCCCCGTCCTGCAGGATGCATTGCCAGGCATGTGCCTCACCATGGCAGTGAAGCTTGTGC
This sequence comes from Crocodylus siamensis, assembly GCF_052110815.1. NCBI lineage: Eukaryota > Metazoa > Chordata > Crocodylia > Crocodylidae > Crocodylus > Crocodylus siamensis. The sequence continues at coordinate 364,291,570 of NC_143395.1, forward strand.
AGGGCTCTGCTGGGCCGCAAAGGCACCCAGGGGGGAGGGCAGCAGGTCAGGGAGCCCCTCAGTGGGCAGCCCGCATCCCCCCCTGCTCCATTCTGGCTGCATCAAGTGCTGCCTCCCACATGTGGCAGCTGGATTCAGGCACTGCTGGGGTAGGCATGGGGCTGTGGGCTCTGGCCCTGATCTGGCTGTGGGCTCTGGCAGCTGGGGGCCCCCTCTGGCAGGGCTGGTATGGAGGCAGGGGTCTTCAGGTTGGGAGTGAGGGGCACCAGTAGGGCCAGGGAGCTGTGGATCAGGAGCAAGGGGCACTGGCAGGGCCGGGGAGCTGTGGGTTGGGAGTGAGGGACACCAGCATGGACAGAGGCAGGGAATCAGCATATCAGGGCAGTGGGGAAGACAGCTGCAGCTGGACCCACATCCTGGTGAGCAAAGAAAGCAGGGGGAGCTCTGATTTTCTATGAGGAAAAAACCAAAATCAAATGTCAAAATATATAGGTATTTAGAATGTATTTTATTTTAAAGATTGTGGCACTGGTAGGCTTCCAAATTGTTTTAAAATGGTAAATATATCAATAAAACATTGTGTTCAGCTGATATCTGTATCTAGATAGACAGACAGATAGATAGATAGATAGATAGATAGATAGATAGATAGATAGAGTGGTGTTTCAGAAAAAAGTAGATTTGGGTTTTTTAATCAGAAAATTTGCAATTTTTACACAGAGAAAACCAGGATCCCTTCTAATAACCATGGGGCAAGGCGTTGCCCTCTCACTCAGCAATGCTAACTAGCCCACATGGAGGTGCCATGTAGATGCAGTTATGGTGTGTCTGGTTTAGAAAGCCACCTGTAGCACAGCATGTTTGAGGGCATTACCACCAGGCAGGGCTGGTTTGTGTGTAGAAGTGGCCATATTGGGCTAAATCTTCCAGTGCCATGGCACAGTTGCAGTTGCGAGAAGTTACCCAGAGTTTATAGAGAATCAATTACCTCAAAATTGGTTGTCAAATTCTGGAGGAATTCAACTTGTGTTGCTGTTCGTGGGAGAGCTGACAAAACTTGGTCACTAGAAAGGATAAGATATTTAAACACAGCATAGGACTGAGTGAGTGAGCACACACAGTAATAATCTAGATCATACAAGCCTAGAGAGCCAGGTCAAATCTCAACTCCCTCCTCTGACTTACCTGGAATGAATACAAAGGATGAACCAGCAATTAGCTGGGCCATGTATCAGCTAGCCCTCCTGGTCTAGGCTCCTTTGCATCACTGAAAAGGCACCGCTTTGCTCAGCAGTAGGCATTGAGCTGTAGCAGTCAGCTCTGATGTTAGAATGTGCTATATATCAGGAGTAACATTGTAAGTTGGCATATTTTAGAGCAGTCCCCAAGGGCTTGGAAATGTTCCAGAGCTGATGAAAGTTTATCTCAAGGTCAGGGAGATGGTGGGCATGCTGCTCTTCCCCAAATTCACTGGGCACAGCACAACAGCGACTCTGCACTTCTCTCCCTATCTGTTGAGAACGTATAGTGATCTTCTAACTGCACATCCTGAGGCGCAGCACATTTACACCAGTGTCATTTACATCAGTTTTGTAAGCTAACATAAATCATGCCAATATCTGAAGCAGACAGACAAGTGGCTATATCAGGGTAGCTGGAAGCAGTAGGCTGTTGTTACTGCATCTTGCTATATGTAGCGAAGGAGCAGGTAATATCCTCTTTGCCCCAATCAAACCACCGACAACTATACTGAGCTGATAGTGACCATACTGATATGACCTTGTTGCTTAACCCCTGATTTTTCCTTAGGTATAATTCCTGGTTTAGGTCTGGGTATAATGTGTTTGTTCCTTTTCTACACCAGTATAAAGGCTTGGTCCGTCTGTCCTTCCTTTGTTCCTTCCTTCCTTCTCACTCAGCTGTAAGGGCAGTTGCTCATATTTTCCTTCTACAGAAGAAAGATCTGATCAGTAGCATCTTTTGCTGTTAACACCCGTTGCTTCTTTCCTTTCCTAACTACAGATTCTGGTTACAATGGTGTAAAACATGTCAGGTGCTCGAGCTCTTCAGTGACTGTAAGACGTGAATATGCCCTTATTATACATATAAAAGATTTACCTTCTCCCTTCCATGCCTATCATTCCTCTTCCCCTGCTTCTCTCCCTCAGCTGTCTAACTGCTTCTGGTTTGGAGCACCATATGCTACTACCCTACTCCTCTCTCTGTAGTTACTGATACTTTTCATTACACCTGAAACATATGGCCAAAGCAGTGCCATGCAGAACAGTCTGCCAAGTGTTCTGCTTTGTGCTAGGTGATCCTCCTCTGAACCTATTCTTCACCTAAATTTGTGCTTGTTGACAACTGTAGAAAAGGGCCAAGAAAGAGACCCAGATCTGAGATGCACACTGCTAATACATAGCTGGCTGGGAGTTACCATTTAAGATTTTGACTCCTACATGAATGTAGAACAGTGTTGGTCTGAGTACACTTCTGTCAGTGAGTTAGGAAAAGCTTGAAATGGTATGTGTGTTTAGATCAATAGATGGCACAGAGCCAGAGGCGTGTCTCAGGCCATTCCCTTTTTCTTGGAGGGGAGGTGGGGAGGCAAGGCACCTCTTGGATTAGAAATATCATGGAGTTGTTGACAGTATAAGAAAAGCCTGATACCTCCCCCCCGCCATTTTAGAAGATTGACCTTAAAACCAAAGAGACATGGCTCCGACTGATTCTTAGAAAAGGTCTGACAGAGCCTGGCAGCCAGGCAGTTTATATTTACTGCTTTTAGCTATATTCATAGATTTCATAGACATTAGGGCTGGAAGGGACCTCGGGAGATCATCAAGTCCAGCCCCCTGCCCAAAGGGCAGGAAGACAGCTGGGGTCTTAGGATCCCAGCAAGATAAGCATCCAATTTGCTCTTGAAGGTGTTCAATGTAGGTGCTTGAACCACCTCCGCTGGCAGACTGTTCCAGACCTTGGGGGCTCGGACAGTAAAGAAATTCTTCCTTATGTCCAGCCTGAAACGGTCTTGCAGGAGTTTGTGACCGTTCGACCTCGTCATCCCTTGATGGCGCTCTGGTGAACAAATGTTCCCCCAGATCCTGGTGGTCACCCCTGATAAACTTATAGGTGGCCATCAGATCACCCCTGGGCCTACACTTTTCCAGGCTAAAGGGTCCCATGGCTCTCAGCCTGTCATCGTAAGATCTGTTTTCCTGACCTCTGATCATGCGCGTGGCTCTCCTCTGGACTCTCTCAAGTTTCTCCACATCCTTTTTGAATTGTGCAGCCCAAAACTGGACGCAGTACTCCAGCTGTGGCCTCACCAAGGCCGAGTACAAGGGGAGAATGATGTCCCGGGATTTGCTCGAAAAGCATCTATGGATGCAAGCCAGCGTTTTGGTCGCTTTACTAGCCGCAGCATCGCATTGGAGGCTCATGTTCATCTTGTGGTCAATGATGACCCCCAAGTCTCTTTCTTCTGTAGTGCTATCCAACGTAGCACTGCCGAGCCTATAAGGATGCTGCAGGTTTTTCCTCCCAAGGTGGAGAACCTTGCATTTTTCGGTGTTAAACACCATCAGGTTCTCCCATTTGCTGAGCTTGTCCAGGTCAGCCTGGATCACCCGCCTATCTTCTGGCGTGGATGCTTTGCCCCAAAGTTTGGTGTCATGGGCGAACTTGGCCAGTCCACTCCTGACTCCAATGTCCACATCATTAATGAAGATGTTGAACAGGATGGGTCCCAGGACAGAGCCTCGAGGGACCCCACTGGTCACAGGGCACCACGATGAGTGACTGCCATCTATTACAACCCTCTGGGTCCGACCACGGAGCCAGTTTCCCAGCCAGCGGATCGTGGTGGAGCCAAGGCCACAACTGGCCAGTTTGGCCAAGAGGTGATTGTTGGATACCAGATCAAAGGCTTTTTTGAAGTCAAGATATATGACATCAATCTCTTCTCCCCTGTCCAGGTGATAGGTCACCTGGTCATAGAAGGAAATGAGATGGGTCAAACAAGACCTACCCACAACAAACCCGTGCTGGCTATCCCTTAGAATGTTAGCCTGGGCCAGTCCATCAAGGATGGCCTCCTTAATAAACTTTTCTAAGATCTTCCCCAGGATAGAAGTCAGGCTAATGGGCCTGTAGTTAGCCGGATCCACTCTCCTCCCTTTCTTGAAGATCGGCACCACATTGGCCTTCTTCCAGTCTTCGGGCACTACACCAGAGCGCCAGGAGTTTTCAAAGATCCGTGCCAGGGGCTGGGCTATGATGCTCACCAGCTCCTTGAGTACCCTGGGGTTCAGACTGTCAGGGCCGGCTGACTTGAAGGTATCCAGCTTCTCAAGGTGTTCCTTCACGAGGTCAGCATTTATGGAGGGTAGGGGATCCCCATCACCCGGATCTCCCTGTCCCATAGCAGGCATGGGCGCCCCATGGGACTGATGAAAGACTGACGCAAAGTACCTATTTAATAGGTTGGCTTTTTCCTGGGCGTCAGTTGTCAGTTGCCCCATCTGGTTTAGCAGGGGTCCAACATTGTCCTTGCTTTTCCTCCGGCTCCCCACATATCTGAAAAAGGACTTTTTGTTGCCCTTGATGCTTGAAGCTAGTTGGAGTTCAGTTGCAGCCTTGGCTTTCCTGGTTTGCTCCCTGCAGGACTGGACCAGTGCACCTTGGAGGTGAATCCCATCCTCCATCCTTTGTAGGCTTTCCTTTTTAGCTGCAGGAGGTCTGCTAGGTCCCTGGAGAGCCAGGAGGGCTGCTGTGCCTTCTTGCTGCCTTTCCTCCGTGTTGGAATAGATTTAGCTTGTGCATTGAGGATCACTTCCTTGAGAAGCAACCACTCTTCTTGAACTCCCATCTCCCTGGGGTCATGGTCCCTGAGGGCCTGACCAACAAGCCTCTTGAGCTTGTCAAAGTCGGCTTTTCTGAAGTCAAGGACTTCTGTGTTGCTGACTGACTTGCCAGCTTTATGGCGGATGGTGAAGGTGATCAGCTCATGGTCGCTGTCACCCAGCTTCCCATCGATTGCTAGGTCGCAGATTAGGTCGTCCCCCGTAGCCAGTACCAGGTCGAGCAGCGCTTTGCCTCTCGTTGGCCCATAGACTTCTTGGGTCAGGTAGAGGTCATCCACACATGAGACAAAGCTTTGTGACCGCTCGGATTTTGCTGAGTGATCTTCCCAGGAGATGTCCGGGTAATTGAAGTCACCCATGACAACCAAGGTCCTGGAGCAAGCGGCCTCAGTCAGTTCCTGGGCGAACTCCTGGTCAAGCTCAGGACTTTGAGTGGGAGGTCTGTAGTAGACTCCCACCGTTGTGTCCCCTGTGCCATTTTTCCCACGAATTTTTACCCAGAGGGTCTCTAGCTGTCCATGCCGGTCGCCAACATCAGCTTGCAGGGACGTGTAGCTTTCCTTCACATAGAGAGCTGCACCCCCGCCCCTTTTGTCAACACGATCCCTCCTGTACAGGGTATAGCCCTCTATACCCATGGTCCAGTCATGGGTGGAGTCCCACCAGGTCTCTGTTATCCCAATGACATCATAATTCTTTGCACTGAGCAGGAGGACAAGCTCCTCCTGCTTGTTACCTAGGCTCCTGGCATTAGTGTACAGGCAGGCAAGTGTGCCCTTGGGGGCTCTTGCCTTGCCCACAGATTGTGCCAGGGCTGGGGCAGGGGTGGGCTCCCTTAAGTGCCTTGGTCTGCTGGCTTTGCAAGGGTCGCTCAGCGGGCCAGCAGTGGCAGTAGTCCCCCCATCCCCCAGTGGGCTTAGTTTAAAGCCCGGTGGAGCAGGTCAGCCAGCCTGGCTGAGAAAAGCCTCCTCCCCAGGTGAGAGAGGTGGAGGCCATCTCTTCCCAGCAGCTCACTGCCTCTCTCGCCAAAGAGCGGGCTGTGGTCATGGAAGCCAAAGCCTTCCCGATGACACCAGCTCCGCAGTCTTTGGTTCACTGCGTGGATCCTCCTCTCCCTCCTCAGCCCATAGCCCGTTCCAGACAGTCAGTGTTATTTTTCGTGCAGAATCAACAACTTGGTAGTCTTATTTTTGCCTTTGCCATCACATTGCAGAGCATCAAACAGCAATCAGTTATGCAGCATGGCTACCAGCTTGCTTCTCAAGGCAAATAACCTATGTAGCTTGTGTTTAGAGCTGTTTAAAAAATGAGCTTGTCTCTTCATGCTGCTATCCACAAAGAGGATTCTCTTTGCAGGTATTTTGTATATATTTTCTCCTTTGGTTCCGATTGCCCTGTAGAGGGCATGTCTACACATGCAGTTATGGTGCATGAGTAAACAACAGAGCTTATTGCTCTGCAGTTTATTGCTGCTGGGGACATCATTTGAATGTATGCCTGGGAGCAATAAACTCTGGAGAAATAAACTCTACAGTTTATTCATGCTCACCACATTGAACCGGGGTGGAGCAGCCCTGGATGTAAGAAGACCCACAGAGTCAGCCTATCAGCCAGGGGCTGCTCCTCCCAGCTTAATGTGCTGTGGATGGGCTGGCTGGAGCATGAGGGTGCTTCAGTGCAGGGAGCCGGCAGGCTGCCCCTGCACTGAAGCTCCCTCATGCCCCAGCCAGCTCTTCCAGCATCTTCATGTGCAGTGCTACAGGTTTTTTTATTCTGCAGCAGGATAGTAGTTGTACTTACAAGTACTGCCTCAGAGTAAATTAGTTTACTCCAGCCTAGTAGGGGTGCATGTGTAGATGCCAAGATGTTAATTGAGTAGCTAATTAATCAACTGCACAGTAAATGTCTCGTGTAGATGCACCCAAGTAGACAGTATTTATAGTGACGTAGATGGCGTGTATTTGTACCATTGCCTTCTGCTGCGTGAAATCAGATGTACTCTGAAATAGGAAAACAGGAAAAGAAAGGGCCTCTTCAGTCACTGAGTTCAGTCCAGGCTGTCACATATAACCCATGTCATATAATCCCTTTCATAATAATCTCAGTGATTCTTTCTGGCCTTTAAATTTATTGATCCTTTCTCAGAACATAATGTTACTTCTCCCATTTTTGTTACTGGATTAGTTTTGCCATCAGAAATTTATATGCAAGCATTCAGCTGGACCTGGCTGCATTCTGAGGACAGGGAATTTAAACAGAGACACCACCAAAGCATTACTACTAACAGTCAGTAAAACTAAGTACAGCCAGTCAGAAAGCCCAAGGATGAATTGATTCAATCTTCACAGATTAGTCTAAACTGCAGAGACTGAGCCGATAAGCAAGTGGACACACATTCACTTTTGATTCTAGAAACGCAGCCACATGCCTGCAGTGACCCAGGCCTTAAGCTGAGGGGGCTAGAACACCAGGTAGAAGCACCTGAGCCCACAGGGGTATAAGAACTTAGGCTTTATTGAGAGGGCAGAGTGGCGGGCTAGGCACGTTGAATGAAGGCACCTGAGCCCATAGGGGTGGAAGACCACAGAGCCCCAGCATAAGGGGTGGAGTGTTGGCCCAAAACTGGGGGGGGGGGTGAAACTGATTAGTTGCCTGGTGAGGGGCTAGGGGAAAAGTCAGTCCACAGTTTGGCTAACTGCCTACCCACCATGTAGATGAGCATCATGGGAGAGACCCAAAAGGCTGCATCAGGCCTGGCCAAGGAGTACAGAGATAAATCTGATGGCCTGCGTGGTCACTCAAGGGAGCAGGGCAGTGTGTGTGGCCCAGCAATGGGCAGAATGACAGAGTCCTGGTGAGAGCAGGCTGAATGTTAGAGGTCCCTGTGAGAGGGGGCGGAGTGTGTTAAGCCTCAAACAGGGCAGTATGCAAGAGGCCCAACTATGATCTGAGCTTGGCCTGACTTCAAGCCAGAGTAGTAACAAACTGGATGACATCTGCGAGGCATGGGACATGATAAAGGTAGGTTGGAGTCATGTAAGAACTGCCCTTTGTTATCAGGGTGCTCAAAGGGCAGCCTCCTGCCTAATACCATCTTTTTACTTATCTAAAAACCAGGCACGGCAGGAGAGTTAGGCAGGCGGTTTGTCCATAGACAGGTGGGTGGGCCAGTATTGAGACCAGGGTTGGGAGTCGCCACCTGTCATAACCTGGGTAGACACTTTAAGACCCTGATCCTAATCTGTTTTGGCTTTCCATGATATTGGTCCAACTTGGTATCAGTATTCTTACCCTTGACACTCTGAAACTAGTGTTCCTTTACACTTTCTTTCCCATTTCTACTTCTTTTCGATTTCTTGTTAGAGTATCCAATGTTGAACTAAAAAAGGATTAATTGGCCCAGTGCAGGTGAAGTGATCAGATATTTCCTAGACATTAGAGCTGGAAGGGACCTCGGAAGATCTTCGAGTTGTCATGGAGTGGGGCCTAGGAGCAGCTGTGATCCCACTAGCACCCCCTACCATGTCAATTAGGCGATCCAGCACCCTCTTATCTCACCTGCCACGTCTTGTTGTTATATGGTTCTAGAAGGGAGGCTGCCTTTGATCCCCTAATACGCAGTGTTATGCTGAACTATCCCCTGTTCCGTATGAGGTGACTCGGTGCACCCCAGCCTTATGGGGCAATGCGTGCCTCCTACCTCCCCTTTAGCATGCCCCAAGCCTCGCAGCTCTTCCAGACATTATCAGGTCCAATTGCTACCTGCACCTTGCCCAGCGCCCTTGGGCCTGGCATGCAACCAACGCCCCTTCCCTGGTGCCCCTTACAACTAGTTAGCCCTACTGGGCTTACTAGCAGTATTCTTCCCCACTGGGCCAGTGGCCTAAGCCTTATCTAGCCCCTCTGGGTTTGTACCCCCCAATCTGTATCAATTAGGCTCAGGCGGCCTGAGCCTTACCTGGCCCCTCTGAGCTCTAGTTAACAATCTGTAATCCAATTAGGCTCAGGCGGCCGGAGCCTTACCTGGCCCCTTTGGCCCCTCAAGGTTTTCACTGCAGTGGAGCCTCTCTGGGGGCTCCTTCCTGTCCGTACCCTCTCGGGGGGTCAGTCAACCATACGTCCAACTTCTTGAGGTTTCTTTCTCTACACGTGCCCCGCCTGGGGCCTCTTGAAAGTACGTGCCCGCTCCTACGGCTTCTCGTCACCGTCTCCGGGCTCTATATAGCCGCTGACTCGCCCTGGCCGGGCTCGTCGTCTTTACAGCACCCACCCTAGGCTTCCTCTCATGTGGCTCTCACCTCTGGAGCCCAACACGGGACCCTGCAGGCTTCACTCTGGTGCTAGGACCCTTGGTCAGGGTCCTCTGCCCTGCTCAGGCCTCTGACTATCGCCCATGCAGGGCTACCCACTGTGCCGCCTCGGCACCGAACAGCTGTGCCTTTTCAGGCACCACTCGTGTGCCCACACAAGGCACCAGGAACCCCCAAGCTGCTGGGGAGCCCCTGTGAGGCCTCCTCACACCCCTACAGCCTCACCCGGTCCTCCGGTATAACAGTAACTAAACACAACAATAAGCCTCCTGGCTATAACATAAGATCTAAGCCCACCTGGCTCTCTCGCAAAGGCCTCCCAGTCAGGGTCCTCTCCACCCTCACCATGCTGTAGCCGCTTGTGTGGTCAGGCTGCAACCATCAGTTCTGCTCTGCTCAGCTCTCCTGCACCTCAGGCTGCCAGAAGGGAACTGCTAACTAAGGCTCCGGCCTGGGCTGTTTATAAAGGCCCGGCCCTGCCCCCCTTCTGGCGATGTGACCAGCCTGGTTGCTCCGGCAACCACCACCTGTGCTGTCTCAGGGAGCTTCAGCAGCCCTTATTCCTTCCTAGGAACAGGGCATCTGCGTGACCCTGTGACACGAGTCAAACCCCCTGCCCCAGGGGCAGGAAGTTAGCAGGGGTCATAGCAAGATAAACATCCAAATGTCTCTTGAAGGCGTTCAAAGTGGGTGCTTGAACCACCTCCAGCAGCAGTCTATTCCAGACCTTGGGGACTCAGACAGTAAAGAAGTTCTTCCTTATATCCAGCCTGAAATGGTCCTGGAGGAGTTTGTGACCATTTGACCTTGTTATCACTTGGGGTGCTCTGGTGAACAGACGTTCCCCCAGATCCTGGTGAGTACCCCTTATAAACTTATAGGCACCCTTGAGCCTGTGCTTTTCCAAGCTGAAGAGTCCCATAGCTCTCAGCCTCTCATCATAAGGTCTGTTTTCCTGACCTCTGATCATGTGCGGGGCTCTCCTCCGGACTCTCTCAAGCTTCTCCACATCCTTTTTGAATTGTGAAGCCCAAAACTGGACGCAGTAGGCCAGCTGCGGCCTCACCAAGGCTGAATACAGGGGGAGAATGACGTCCTGGGATTTGTTTGAGAAGCATCTATGGATGCAAGCCAGCGTTTTGCTCGCTTTACTAGCTGCAGTATCACACTAATGGCTCATGTTCATCTTGTGGTCAATGACCACAATGTGGTGAGCATGACCCCCAAGTCCCTTTCATCCATAGTGCTAGCCAGCATAGCACTGCCAAGCCTATAAGCATGCTGTGGGTTTTTCTTCCCAAGGTGGAGAACCTTACATTTTTCAGTGTTAAACACCATCAGGTTCTCGTATGCCCATTTTCTGAGCCTATCCAGGTCAGCCTGGATTGCCTTCCTGTCCTCAGGTGTGGATGCTTTACCCCAAAGTTTGGTGTCGTCAGCAAACTTGGCCAGTCCGCTTCTGACTCCATTGTCCACGTCATTGATGAAGATGTTGAATAATATAGGCCCAAAGACAGAGCCTTGAGGGAACCCATTGGTCACAGTGTACCACGATGATTGACTTCCATCAACCACCACCCTCTGGGCCCAGCCCCGGAGCCAATTCCCCAGCCAGCAGATCATGGTGAAGCTGAGGCCATAGTTGGCCAGATTTGCTAAGAGGTGATCATGGGATACCAGATCAAAGGCTTTTTTAAAGTCAAAATATATGACATCAATCTCCTCTCCCTTGTCCAGGTGATAGGTCACCTGGTCGTAGAAGGAAATGAGATTGGTCAAACAAGACCTACCTGCAATAAACCCATGCTGGCTATCCCTCGGATGCTGCCATTGGCCAGTCTGTTAAGAATGGTCTCTTTGACAGTCTTTTATAAGACCTTCCCCAGGATAGAGGTCAGACTGATGGGTCTGTAGTTTGCTGGATTCACTTTCCTCCCTTTCTTGAAAATAGGCACCACATTGGCCTTCTTCCAATCTTCTGGCACTTCACCAGAGCGCCAGGAGTTCTCAAAGATCCATGCCAGGGGCTGAGTTATGATGCTTGCCAGCTCCTTGAGTACCCTGGGGCGCAGATTGTCAGGGCCAGCTGACTTGAAGGTATCCAGCCTCTCTAGGTGTTCCTTCACGAGGTCAGCATTGATGGAGGGTAAGGAATCTCCCTCATCCAGGCCTTCCTGTCCCATAATGGGCAGGGGCGTCCCTTGGGACTGGTGAAAGACTGATGCAAAGTACTTATTTAGCAAGTTGGCTTTTTCCTGGGCATCGGTTGTCAGTTGTCTGCTGTAAGTTGTCCAGATGTAAGCCATCTGGTTTAGCAGGGGTCCAATGTTACTCTTGCTTTTCCTCTGGCTCCCCACATATCTAAATAAGGACTTTTTATTGTCCTTGATACTTGTAGCTAGTTGGAGTTCAGTCACAACCGTGGCTTTCCTGGTTTGCTCCCTGCAGGTCTGGACCAGTGCAGAATACTCCTCCTTGAAGGTGGATTCTGTCCTCCATCCTTTGTAGGTCTTTCTTATTAGACACAGGAGGTCCACCAGTTCCCTGCAGAGCCAAGGGGGCTGCTGTGCCCTTTTGCTGCCTTTCTTCCGAGATGGAATAGACTTAGCTTGTGTATCTAGGATTGCTCCCTTGAGGTGCAGCCACTCATCCTGAACTCCCCTCCCCTTTGGGTTGTGGTCCTTTAGGGCCTCACTGACAAGCCTCCTGTGCTTGTCATTGTCAGCTTGTCAGAGTCAGCTTTCCTGACTTCTGTATTGCTGACTGACTTGCCAGCTTTATGGAAGATGGTGAAGGTGATCAGCTCATGGTCGCTGTCACCCAGCTTCCCTTCGATTGTTAGGTTGCTGATTAGGTCGTCCCCTGTTGTCAGTACCAGGCTGAGCAGCACTTTTACCTGCAGGCATCCCACACTCAAACAAAAGAAAACAAACTAACCCAATGCCAGTGCATCACAGAATTAATTTTGGTAATTTGTTGTTGTAGTGTGACTACTGATAGTACTTTAAAATCCAGTAGGAAATGCATAACAGTGTCATTTTGATATGCAGTAGTCAGAGTAATAAAGCCTCAAGTTAAGTGGGATTCACTTACTTTACAGGTGCTTTACCTTGATAAGCAGGAAAACTGAGTACTGCATCTCCTGCAACAATGAAGTTTGAGATGCTGTGGTCTGCAACATAGTGACACCTGTGCTGCTCACTTTCTCTGTTTCTTTCTCCCAATTCAGTCCTGCAGCCTTTCCCATGTAGCTTCCAACCTTCACACTTCACAGAACTTCTTTTTGCTAAAGGCTCTAATGGCCCTTTTTAACCCAATCTCAGGGCCATCACGCCATCTTCAACCTTCTTGACCTGTCAGCTGCCTTTGACACATACTGTTCTTAGGCTTGTCATGCTGACCAATCCTGTTTTGTTGTTTCCTCAAATTCCCCTGTGTACCTGTCTGTATCTGTTTGTATTCTCTTGCTTATACTTAGATTGTAAAGTCATCCAGGACAGGGACAGGCTTTTGTTGTATTTTTGTACAACTCCTATTGCAATGGGGTCCTGCTATGACCAGGGCTCCCAGTTGGCAGAGTATTGCAAAATGTATTTTAAAATAATAATAAAAATAATAATAGTAATAATAATAATAGTGACCTGGAATTTGTTACCGATTCTTTCAGAAGCTATGGATGCCCTTAATTCCATTCAACGTGGTGTGCCTTTCTTTCCATCACTCTTCATAGCTTTTCCCTTAGCACATCAAACTTTTCTCCATGACAAGAAGCCATGATGTTTAAGGTTCCATGTGGATGGAGAACAAGAGTTACAAGTAGAGGAGTCTGTTCCCCGCTTGTAAGCCTTCTCCCTTTCCTTAAATGGTTTGATAAGCCTTAGCAAGCCTCACAACTTCATTCAGATTTTTGCAATAATTATATTATTCTTATAGATGCCAGATTTAACTTACAGTCTTCATAGAAGGCAGGGCAAAGAGGCACCTTATAGACTTGCTGAGTCAGAGATTTGTAAGCTTTTGTGAGCAAGAGCTTGCTTCATTAAATGCTATATAGTTTTTGTAGTTGCAGAAAGAATGTTGTAATCATGTATCCTGAATACGTCAGAGCTAGTAGTCAAATACTGGTGCAAATTTATTAGCTTTTAAGTATGATTTTTCAGCCAATCTTATGATTCTGTGGTGGGAAGGCTGACTTGTGGTTTTTTGCTTTCTTGGAGCTGGCAATATGGCATTTCTACTGACCAGGTCAAATCCTAAATGTTTTGTTTAAATATCTTCAACTGGTGTAAATCAGTATCGCTCTACTGAATTCACTCCAAAGTTTATTTATTTGAATCCATTTTTCTCTCTCCCTATTTTACACAATGCTAATCTGTATTTTGGTAACTTGCAAAATCTGACTAAAGCACAAGACAAGATAAACAATCCTCTGTTTAAAACATACGTATGTTCAACTGTTTAGAGACCTAAATAAACTGGACTCAATTCTGTACTCAATTCTGCCACTGACTTATGTGTGTATCTGAGCAAACCACATAATAGGCTTAGTTCACCTTTCCATAATGGTTGGGGATCCGACAATGGTAGGTACTATATAATGATTATTATGGTTGTCACTGGGTTTGTTCAACGTTGTTACAAAATTTTCTATTTTTTTATTACCACATTTCAGATTTTAAAACCTAATGATTATTAGAAAATACAGGCTCTTTGTCTGTCTCCTTTTCATGGCACATGTTTTCATGTTTTTACTAAAGCTTTTTAGTTTCAGGCATTTCTGAAGCTTATCAATAGACAATAAAGTGGCTTTTAAGACATTGTACAAGTATGAATTTTTATTCTAAAATGAATTATGGCAGAAAAACAATCATAAAAACAGTTTCAGAAAGACAACAGATTGTTAGCACTTTCAGAAATGGTTTCTATCTCCACCTCAAGAAGTAATTCATTTAAGGCCTTGTTTTAAAGCAAACAGAGCAAATTATTTTTTCTGATTTAGGATGCCATTTATTGGCATTCCAAAGCATCAAATGAACAGAATTGATTTGCACTTAGCTCAAAAAGAATATCTTAATAGGATTAAAAACATAAGATTTATCGTCACAAAGAAAACCTATAATAATTTCATTGCGTACATCATCTATATATTATATTGAACTACATATCCAATTACAAAAGCAATAAATAATCAAAGACCTTTGTCAAATGTTTGTTAATAGCACTCCCGGTTATCTTGCTTCAGTCAGGAAGTCTGCCCTGCCCCTCACACTAGCATACAAATAGCAGCGGTAAATTGGTTACCTTTGAAGAGTGAAGACATATTTCTGCTGAACGTATAAAGCTAGGGTAAAAGCAAAGAGGTAAAGCTTCATCTCAACAGTGTCTGCAGTGGAACCAAGTGCAATTAAAGAAGCCAAGAGTTCAGGACCTACATTATTGATTTCAAAAACCATTATTTAAAGACTGGTTAAAATTTAATACAATCTCTTGCCACCATCCCCTCCTCCCTGTGGCTAAGTCAATATGCCTTAACTCCTGTGGGAGAGTCTGTTCATATTGATGAAGCAAATCCTGGAAGTGGTATGGCACATTTTAGTCTTCCAGTATTGACAGGTCACTTTGTCTTCTGAGCTCTTATATTACTTTATTGTGGCTACAGACCTCAGGACTAAACACAACAGCACACTGATACTTAAGTTATTTTTATCATCACCCTGTAGTATGAATGATGCCTTGTATTATGCCTAGAAAAAAACATGGCCTAATGTGAAGGCCCAGCATGGATCAAAGGGAGCAGGAGGGCAGATAAGCCCCCATGGCTCACCAAAAGCATCCGGGAACATCTCCTAGCAAAAAGGGAGGTGTACACCCAATGGAAGGGAAGGGCCGTCACCCTGGTGTATATACCACAGTTGCTCGGGGATGCAGGGGGGCAGTCAGAAAGGCCAAGGCGGAGATGGAACTAGGACTAGCTACCCGGATCAAGGACAACAAAAAGTCCTTTTTTAAATACATAGGGGGCAAAAAGAAGTTTCCAGGTAATGTGGGGCCCCTGCAGGACACGTTAGGAAATTTGGTCGTCACACCAGACAACAAAGCCAACATATTGAACAATTTCTTTGCCTCCGTTTTCCTAAGCAGGGACTAGAACAGTCACCCCCCTCTGTGCCCCCCTTAGATCCCAGGGGAGCTGCACCTAGGCCAAGGGTTAGTGAGGAACTAGTTAGGGAGCTTCTGGAGGGACTGGATGTATTCAAATCAGCTGGTCTGGATGATCTCCACCCTAGGGTAGTGAGGGAATTGGCTGAGGTCATTGCGGGGCCCCTGGCACAGCTTTATGAGCACTCATGGTGCTCTGGTGTGGTGCCAGAGGACTGGAAGAGGGCCAATGTGGTTCCTATCTTCAAAAAGGGGAGGAAGGAGGACGTGGGAAACTATAGGCCAGTTAGTCTTACCTCGATCCTAGGCAAGCTTTTTGAAAAAATTATTCTGGCGCAAATCCACGAGGGGCCAGCAGGGGAGATTATGCTTAGGGGCAACCAACACGGGTTCATTAGCAGCAAGTCCTGTCAGACCAACCTGGTGGCCTTCTATGACCAGATCACCAAATCCTTAGATGCAGGGGTAGCAGTGGACATAGTCTTCCTGGACTGTCGGAAGGCCTTCAACACTGTCTGTCACCCCGTTTTTATTAAGAATCTGGGGGGCTGTGGTGTTGACACCCACACAGTCAATTGGGTCACCAACTGGCTGGAGGGCCGCACCCAGAGAGTGGTGGTGGATGGGTCATTTTTGACCTAGAGGGATGTGGGCATTGGGGTTCCGCAGGGCTCGGTCCTTGGGCCCGCACTGTTCAACATCTTCATCAGTGACTTGGACGAGGGGGTAAAAAGCACCCTGTTCAAATTTGCTGATGACACTAAGATGTGGGGGGATGTGGGCATGCTAGAAGGGAGGAATAGGCTCCAATTGGACTGTGCCAGGATGCCCTTAGGGATGCCGTAACCTCCTCTAGTGCCCCCTGGCTACTGTGTCAAGCCAGTGTCAAATGCACCCTCACCAATCTCGCCCGCCACGTCTTGCTGGTATATTGTTCAAAGGGAGGCTGCCTTCTTCCCTCTCTGGCACGGTTATCTTGCTGTACTGGGGCTCTGTCCAATTGCCCTGCCATGTGGAGGTCCTCTGGCTAATCCCGCACTGCCCGTTTCAGGACTTCTCGCCCGTGCCAATTCTGGGGCCCTCACTGCCCCCTAACTCTGGGGCTCCTCCCTGGCCCCAAACTCTGGGGCCTCTTGATGTACACGCCCCCTCACGGGGCCTCTCAATGTAACGGGTGCCCCCTCATTTCTCTCGCAGCCCTTGCCCCCTCCCGGGGCCTGCTCAATATGCTCACCCCCTCCCGGGGCCTGCTTGATATGCTCGCACCTCTCGCACTCTCGCCCCTAACCAGGGCCTGTGCCTCACGCTCTCCCGCGCTCTTGCCTCCAACCGGGACCTGTGCCTCACGCTCTCCCGCGCTCTCGCCCCCAACCGGGGCCTGTGCCTCACGCTCTCTCCCCCAACCGGGGCCTGTGCCTCACGCTCTTGCCCCCAACCGGGGCCTGTGCCTCATGCTCTCCCGTGCTCTTGCACTCCCCGCCCGCACTGGGGCCTATGCTTGTGTTCCCCTTCTCCGGGCTCACTGCAATGCTCTTGCCCTCCCTGGGGCTTGCTCGCACTTCTCGTGCTTGGGGCTCAGGTGGCCGTAGCCGTGCCTGGCTCCCTGACCCTCCTCCTGGGTCCTACACCTGACTGGGCTTCTCTGACTACCGCCTACACTGGGCTGGGGTCCCAACACCCCAAACGCAGTGCCTCCCGGCACCAAACTGCCGTGCCTTCTCTGGCACCCAAGCGCGTGCCCTCCCAGGGCACCAGGAACCCCCACACTACTGGGGAGCTCCCCTGTGGCCTCCTCCAACCCCTACAGCCTCACCCAGTCCTCCGGTGTAATACAACCATAACCAAACAAAATGCAAAGCCCCTCGGCTATAACATAAATCTTGAGCCAACCTGGCTATCCTTCGTTCATATCCCTGTCAGGGTCCTCTCCACCCCATATCCGCATGCCAACGCACAACACTGCTCAAGCCATCCGGCTTTCTTACTGAGCCCGCAGGGCTGGGCTGGGCTGGGCTGGGCAACAGAGCTCCTGCTCCTGAGGTTGCCAGAGGGGAACTGACTCTGGCCTCAGCTTTCTCTGTTTATAAAGGCCAGGCCCTGCCCCCTTCTGGTCAGCTGACTCAATCAGTTGCCTCAGCAACCCCTGGCTATGCTGCCCTGTTGACTGGCAGCTAAACCTGAATCACCATTGCCAGTAGCAAGCACCCTAGTGCCTGCTACATGGACCTAGACAGGTTACAGGGGTGGGCGGATAAGAATAGGATGGGATTCAAACCAACAAGTGCAAAGTGATGCACATGGGGAGGAGCAACCAGCACCATACCTACAGGTTGGGGAACTCCCTTCTTGTCAGTACAGAGGCAGAAAAGGATCTTGAAGTCATCATTGACTCCAAGAGGAACATGGGCCGGCAGTGTGGGGATGCAGTCAGGAAGGCCAACCGTACCTTGTCATGCATCCACAGATGCATCTCAAGCAGGTCCAAGGAGGTGATCCTTCCCCTCTATGCGGCACTGGTCAGGCCACAGCTGGAGTACTGCATCCAGTTCTGGGCGCTGCACTTCAAGAGGGATGTGGACAACATGGAGAGGGTCCAGAGGAGGGCAACTCACATGATCGGGGGCAGCAGGGCAGGCCTTATGAGGAGAGGCTATGGGACCTGAACCTGTTCAGCCTCCACAAGAGAAGGCTGAGGGGGGATCTAGTGGCCTGTTACAAACTAGTCAGGGGGGATCAGCAGGCACTGGGGAAGTCCCTCTTCCCCCAAGCACTGCCAGGAATAACGGTCACAAGCTGGCAGAGGGTAGATTTAGGCTAGATATCAGGAGGCGCTACTTCACGGTCAGGGCAGCTAGGATCTGGAACCAATTTCCAAGAGAAGTGGTGCTGGCTCCTACCCTGGGGGTCTTTAAGAGGAGGCTAGATGTACACTTTACTGGGGTCATTTGACCCCAGTACTCTTTCCTGCCATGGCAGGGGGTCGGGCTCGATCTGCTCAGGTCCCTTCCGACCCTAGAAACTATGAAACTATGAAACAAGAGGACTGCTCTGTGTAGACATACATAGAAGTCCACAGCATGGTTATGGGTGGCACCTTCACTTTTTTCCCCAATAGAGGAAGCAAGGACAAAGAGAAGTCATATTATCTGGCATAAGAGGAATCAGATTATCTTCCTAGTACTAGGAGTGATTCCTTCACTTCAAACTGGAGCCTATCTCCTGGCTCTGCCTACTTTGGGGAATGCTTTAGCCAACTCCAGCAAAGAGAGGACTAGGGATGGCTTTTATTACAATATTCCTATTCTAGGCCAGCTTTCCATTGCTGTCCCTCTCTCCTTCCTCAGTGTGCTCTTGGAAGACATGCAATGAACTGAAAGCTTCATTAACCTGAATTACTATTGTGAATTTTCCAGACTGTCTCAAATTTCAGAGCCGTGTCCTGGTGTCTCCACAGAGTCCCTGAAGTGAGTTTTATTCCCAAATTGGACAAAACCTTCTCAAACATTCCTGCAATGCCAAACAGTACCTTGCTTGGTTGCCACGCTGTTTCATGTAAGCTAATTAGCTCATAAAATGCTGCATCCAGGATAATTAGTCACAGACGGAACTAATTAGCTCAGCCACAGTGCTGCATTAAGACAGATACACTATCTAGGAGTAGAAGAGGCATAGATTACTTCTGCTTTCTGGGGTATGTAATGGTTGTTGCGTCTGTCTAGGACCTGGGACTCTGTCCTGGAATTTGGGACCTAAAAGTGGGTTGTTTTTCTCTAGATTTTTAACTTGGTGTTGAAAGGTACTGACTTTCTTACATATGATTCGTCTTTGACAGGCAAACATGGAAGCTTCCTGGTTATACATTCTGTCAGTAGGACTGTGAGTGTGAGAGAATGAGGAGGAAAAACTAGAATAAAATGATGTCCTTTTTCTCTCTCCATTTCTGCATATAATATTTTAAGTAAGATGATGGGTGATCACTCGCAAACAAGTAAGATTGGAACTTAATAGTGAGTCTGCATGTGGCTCCATACCCCAATTCTAGATCCACATGTCTTGTCACAGTAAAGACAGGTGTTTCCAGGAGAGGTGGGCACTGTGTTGCTGAACTGGATGTTCTGATGTTCTTTTCATCTGTTCGTCTTTTCCTCTTCTGCCTGTCGACCAGCTGTTTCAAAGTGTTGAGGTCCCTCCCAAAGAGCCTTCCTCCATTTTGGTCAGTCCTGAGCAAGGGTCTCCCAAATGTTGATGGCGATATTATACCTTTACATGTTTGCCCTCAGGGTGTCTTTGAAGCACTTTCTTTGCCCTCCACTACTATGCTGACCTTCTTTCAGCTGTGAGAAAAAGATTCTCTTTGGAAGATGGGAGTCGGGCATGTGAACAACATGACCTGTCCATCAAAGTTGGTTTTGGATGATCATGCCCTCAATGCTGCTGGAATTTGCTTCGGCCAGGATGTTGAAGTTTGTGCATCTATCCTCCCAGTTAATCCAAAGGATCTTGTAAAGGCACCATTGGTGGTACTTTTTCAAGCTCTTGAGATGTCTTCTGTATGTAGTCCAAGTTTTTGAGCCATACAGGAGAGTTGGAATGACAATGGCTCAATAAACCAGAAACTTTGTTGCAGCAAGGATGTCATGATTTAAGAAGATTCTCTTACTCAGACATCGGCTGTGCTCACACACTTCAAGCAGTGTTGTATTTCTGTGTCGATGTCTATCTTTGATGAAAGATGGCTTCCAAGATAGATGAAGTGATCCACATTCTCCAGCAATTCTCTGTTGATTTGAATGGAGTGGGGTGGGGTTTCTCCATTTGAAGCAGGTTGGTAAAGGACTTGCATTTTCCTGATGTTTAAAGTTAGACCAATACTCTTGCAGACTTTGGAGAATACATTAAGAATGGTTTGGAGGCCTGTTTCAGATTGAGCAATGACACCATTGTCATCTGCATACTGGACCTCTGTTATGGACGTCATCATGGTCTTTGTTTTGGACTTAAGTCTGTTGCGGTTAAAGAGTCTTCCATCCATCCTGTATACAATTTCAATTCCATGTGGGAGCTTTCTGTCAATGAGGTGCATTATGGTGGAGATGAAGATGGAAAACAAAGTTGGAGTCATGACACAACCTTGCTTCACTCCAGTTTTCACTTCAAATGGTCCTGTTTGATTCCCATTGCTGAGAACCCTTGCTGACATGTTGTCATGGAGAAGTCTCAGAACAATGATGAATTTGTTTGGGCAGCCAATTTTGGACAAGATTTTCCATAGGGCTTCATGGTTTACAGAATCAAAGGCTTTAGAGAGGTCGATGAAGGCCAAATAGAGAGGTTGATTTTGCTCATGATACTTCCCCTGGATTTGATGTGCTGTAAAGATCATGTGTGCAGTTCCTTGAGATGGTCTGAAGCCATTTTGAGATTCTGGAAGAATTTTTTCAGCAGTGGAAGAAGCGATGACTTTTCCCAGCAGTGGCCAACAGTGAGATGCCTCGATAGTTTCTGCAATCAGCTCTGTCCCCCTTCTTGATTATTGTAACAATCAAGCCATCCCTTAGGTCAGCTGGGATTTCTTCCTTCTTCCAGATTTTAAGGATGAGGATAGGAAGCTGACACATAAGTTGTTCTCCTTTGAACATCTCTGCAGGTATTCTGTCAACACCAGTTGCCTTATTATTCTTCATTTTCCTGACGGCAGTCCTGATCTCTGCCAGGGTATGCGGCAAACCAAGGTCTTCTCTGATTGTTTTTTGTCTTTCAGGAGTGTTGTTCCATCCTTTGATCTTAGAGGATTAAAGCCTTGAGTGCTAGGGCCGTAGACAGCCTTGGTAGTGCTGAAGAAGCCACAAGTGTCATGGATGTCAGCAAAATATTGGATTTCTTTTGATTTCTGAGTCTACCACTCATTCTTCAGTTCTCATGTTCTTTTCTGCACCTCTGATTTTTATGTAAGATATAGAGTGATGAGGGGATGAACTACCTGAGGAGCAGTGCAGTATGCTCTCTAGTATTCATACCAGGGGATAAACTTTTGGGTTGTATTCTTAGCTGTGATACTTATTTACCTGGACAAGCCACTTACCTACCCTATCTAGCTGAACCTTGTGAACTTAATTTGTTATTGTTTGGTAAGTGCCTTCATACCTCCATGTAAAAACTGGTACGGAAGTGTAAAGTTTAAAAACAATATGCATTTGAGCCTTCCAATATGGACATTTTAAATTATTTTAAATCATATAAATATGTTAAAAAGTTTTAATTTAAGGACCCGGAGCAGAGATTTCTACCATTACAATACAATCCCAAAACTGTAGCCATGCAGCTCAACAAAGCCAGACCCAGACTTCATTCTGACCTGCTACAATACAAGGCCCAGGACACAACAGAATCTCTGTGGCTGTCACCTACAACCTTGAACACCTTAGACATCATTAATGACCTCCAAGCCTTCCTGCAAAAAGACAACCATCTCCAGGTAGCCATGAGGGACAAACTTGTCCTCACAGACAACCACCCCAACCTTAAACAGCATCTCTCAAGCAACAGGCTACCTAACTCAGACTCACTGAGACACAGGTCTTGCTCCAGATCCAATTGACAGTTCTGTTCCCTTATCAATACAGACCACATTATCACTGGACCAAATAACAGATTATAACATCTGAGGTTCATTCACCTACAGTTCTACCAAGGCCATGTATGCCATTACTTGCTTACAGTGGCCCTCTGCTGTCTATATTGGACAGATGAGGTAATTCATATGTGAAAGGATGAATGGACCCCCACTGGGTATCAAGTCTAGAAATACACAAAACTTGTGGTAGAACACTTGAACCTCCCTGGACACTCCATCGCTGACTTCAGGATAACTGTTCTTTGGCAGCAAACCTTTAAAAATGATTTGAACAGGAACCTGTAGAACAAGAAAACATACACAGACTGGATTGTGCTAAGTATAATTGTCACAGGGCAGGGACCCAGGAGCAGCCGTGATCTCTCCTGGCATCCCCTACCGTGCCAGGTTGTCTTTCAAGCACCCTGGTTCTTGCCCGCCATGTCTTTGATGACAAAAGTATTATAAGAGAGGCTGCCTTTTGTCCCTTGGACACGGTGCTCTTATTTATCCTGGCCCCCGTTCCGTGTAGATTGATTTGGTGCCCTCCCCAGCCTTATGGGCTGTGTGTGGCTCCTACCACCCCTTATACCACGCCCCAAGACTCTCAGATGTATCGGACGTTGTTGAGTCAAATTACTATTGCCCGCGCCCTTGCGGACGTCCTCTGGGCTCCTCTCTGTGCCCTCGCCCTCTCGGGGGCTCCCCTCTCTGTGCCCTCGCCCTCTCAGGGCTTCTCTCTGTGCCCTCGCCCTCTCGGGAGCTTCTCGCAAGCACCCTCTGGGCTTGTCGGTGCCCACACTGGTGCTCCTCACAACTGGGGCTCAGGTGGCTTTGGCTGTACCTGGCCCCCAGACCTCCTTCTTAGGTCTATGATCCTTACCCGGCTCAGGCAGCCTCGGCCTTACCTGGCTCTTAATCCAAACTGTTGTGCCCTCTCTGGCACCAGGAACTCCCATGCTGCTGGGATGCTCCTATGAGGCCTCCTCCAACCCCTTATAGCCTCATCCGGTCCTCCGTGTAACAACAAACAAGCAAACAAACAGAATAACACAAGCCCACCAGCTGTAACTCAAACGAAGCCTCCTGGCTGAAACGCGACCCTAAACCATCCGGTAGCTTATCCTCTCAAATCCCTACCAGGGTTTCCTCCACCCAGTATCCTCACACGGGAGCTGATTCAGGCCCTCGGCTTCTATAGGCTGCAATGCTTTGACAGAGCACCTACTCCATCAGCAGCCAGAGGAGAACTGTCTATGGCCTCAGCCTGGGCTGTTTATATAGGCCAGGCCCTGTCCCCTCCTGGTCAGCTGACCCTTGTGGTTGCCCCAGCAACCAACACCTGTCCTTCTCTAGGAGCAGGCACTTCAGTGCACTGTGACAATAATTTAAACAGGGACTGTAGATTCTTATCCCATTACCTGGATTAGGTTTTGTGATCACTTTGTTCCTACAGGTTTACTCCTTTCTTGTTTGTCTTTCTTGGGATTGTCCCCCTTTCCTACTCACCCTTCCTACCTTTTACATTCAAATCACTCCCTCCATTTCATAGACTGTTCTGTTTATGTCCTTTCACAGCATCTGATGAAGTGACCTTAGCTTCATCAAAGCTTATGTTTTTTTTATATATATATAAAATCAGATATATGTACAAAAGATTATGCTAGATATATATATGCACACACACAAACACATGCTAGTTATATACACTAAATCACATATATACACAAAAGCTTATGCTAGATAGATAGATATGTATATGTGCGTGTGTCTGAGTGTTTGTGTAGCATAAGTTTTTGTGTATATAACTGATTTAGCTTTTGTGTATATATCTGATTTATCGGATCTATAACAAGGCTGCTCAGCCCCAAGGCCTCAGACAAATCCAGCCTGGGGAGCCATGTCTTCTGGCTCGCAGGTGTCCCCATGGGTCCAGAAATTTGCTGGTGGGAGAGTGGTAGGAATTAGCACTGCCACTCTCCTGCCATCAAATTTCCAAGTCCTGTGTGGCTGGATTAGCCTCAAGCAGAAGGATCAGTCTTCATTACTAACCAACTGCATTGGCTCCAGCCCGGCCATTTCCACAAAGCTGGATTGGGCCCATGGACTGGATCTGGCCCACAGAAGGATCTGACATCAATCATGCAATCTATGACCTGAAAATGTTGGACACTACTGATCTGTAAGGTGCAAATATACCCTGTCTTCTGCCTGACTTCGATTAACATAGCTAACTACGTCCCATTATTAATTATACCATTAAATAAATAATAGATTATAGAATAGCCAAAAATGAAGTTAAACCAGAGGAAGTCATCGCTAATGTTCCAGAGGAAATCCCTAAGTCCTAAAACCTCCTGAACCACAAATGAGGGACAACATTGCTGTGGTAGGACAGGATACTGGAGAACGTACCGAAAACGAATCACTAAACCAACACCAAAAAAAACCCACTTTAGACACTCATGACTGCCTGGATTTTGCTGTGCATTCTTTACTGGTTCTAAACTTTGTTCAAAGAAAATGAAATCATGGTAAGTTGTGCAAACAATTCTTCTCAGATAAGGAAGCGATGAGCACCCTGCCAAGTGGTTGATTTTTAAACCATCAGTTCAAATGTCCCTCTGTTACAGGAAAGCTGGTTGCTGTATTGCCACCAAAGCTCCATAAGGCTACAAGTGAAAGATTTATTTTTAGTAGTAACTGTCTCTTCTTTATTTAGAAATGAGTAGCAACATTGAATATTGGACAATGGTGCAATCTGAAATCTGAGTTTCAAATTAGAACAATAATGGAGCTCAAAGCCTAAGAGAAAATGTCTCATCGTCCAAATTATTACTATATCATGACACATGAAATAATATGGATGAGCCCCTCCACACACCCATATTTCCTGCCCTAATGTCACTCCTGCGTTGGCAAAAAACACATTTATTTCACAAGATGCATTTGATGTTGAATGTCTGTTTCTTTCTGTAATGTTTACCAAGTTAACTGCCCCTCTGACCTCTACCGCTCACTTTCAATGCATTCCTCTTCAGGTCTTGGAGTTCAAGTCACCACCCATCTCTTGAGGTATAAATTTGGGACTAGGTAAATCTTAGACCAGGCCCAGGGATACAATGCCCTTGGTTTAAGCATTATTATATCAGTAGGTCTGACCTATCTACAGTACTATGCTCCCTAAAGCTTACCTTCCCCTGAATCTGACCGCTTCCACATCCCTCTTACTCCAGCTCAGCATTGTAGAAGGTAAGGGAGGACTTGCTGTAGTGCCCCCTGACTTCTAGCCTGAGCCACAGTAGGCATGTGCCTGCATTTCCTAAAACAACAGTGAATTAGACTAACCTGTAAAGATTGAATTGCTTCAGGCTTGGGCTTTTCAAATGTCTGTCCCTAGCCTGGATTATTCCAGTAATTTACAGCACACTTTTATAATTTGGGTCCTGTCTTGCAGCAGGATTCCCAAACATGAAATCTTGATCAGTGTGATGCCCCACCAATTCTAGCAAGACTCCAAATGTGTACCATGGTCTGTGTTAATGAAAAGCTTAGTTTATGCAGTCAACTGAAAATGATAAAAGTATTAACAAAAGACATGCCTTAATAAAGTACATGCTAAGATATGTAAGGGAAACAGGTCATCTGTTATCCACAGCTATTTTTATCAAATACATCTCACTATTATGAGTTAGCATCTTTTCTCCATGTGTGACCCCCACGGTACAAGTATGATTCTGTGTTGAAATGATAGCACATCTGTCTCCAGATTAGAAGGTTGTGTGCCCAAATCTCACTGAGGGTCAGGTACATATAGTTTCCCACCAAAGCCTCCTCTCTTGGAAACAGCCTGTCATTGGTCTGACCCAGTTCTCCACTGTGCTTTTCCTGTGGAATCCTGCTAGCTGCCCAATAATGAGTTGCTGCAAGGGCTGGTAATACTACCAGTGGATCTGTTTGGATGAAACAAATCACTGAGACCAAACAAATCCATGTTGTTATGCTTCAGGGTGTTTATTTTCAGGTTAAATTTCCAAATGAATTTCCCAGATAATATTTACAGCTTCTTATGTCCTTTCCACTTTGTATATTATTACTATTGATAGGAAAAATATAACCAGCCAGGATCCACTTTACATGTTGCAAAGGACAGTGACTGAAGTCTAATTAAACTCTGATCTCTGCTGTCCGTTATGCTATACAGCTCAATGCTGTTGTTCATGAACCACACAAAGATGCAATTAGTTTAACAGCTC
The DNA here is from genome assembly GCF_052110815.1 of Crocodylus siamensis. Taxonomy (NCBI): domain Eukaryota; kingdom Metazoa; phylum Chordata; order Crocodylia; family Crocodylidae; genus Crocodylus; species Crocodylus siamensis. The sequence goes on from NC_143395.1 coordinate 364,317,773, forward strand.
TTTATTATGAGTGCAACAGAACAGAATTAGAACTCAATTTACAAGTCTCCCTTTCAAACTCATTCAGCCATTAAAGCCACATCATCTTTCAGTTTTTCCAAAGCATATAATTGATAAATGATTTCTCCTGCCACACCTCAGTTCCTCATCTTTATTCATGAATCAATTCATCTCCATAGGACACTGTGATCATTTACATACATGGCCAATGTCACCAACTTCTGTCATCTCTCTGTAGAAACAAAATATTGCAGCCTATGAAACCAACAGAATAAGAACCTATCGGGTTTGTCTGAGTCCCGGGGGATGCCAGATAACAGAGCTTTTCCTGTACTATGTACTCTTCCTGATCAAGAATCTTGTGGCATAACACCAGGAGGAACTGGATAAACTCTCTCAGGATCTACCTTGAGACACCCAAGAGAGGATTACTGCTTTTACCACCCAGGAGCCCAGGAAAGACAACTTTTATTTATTATGCAAGACCCACAGATTTCACAACCCAGGATGCCGCATCACCGAGGGAGTTTCTGACTATATTGACTCTATCCTATTCCCATATGCCACTGGAGCTCCCAGCTATTTGAAAGGCACCACAGATTTCTTAAAGAAACTGGTCCACATTGACAAGCTTTCAACTAACACCATCTTAGCTACAAGGGATGTCCCATCTCTATACATCAACATTGCCTATGAAGGCTGAAGTCATAAAGAACATTATCCTTAATGATAACATAGCTTCTTTTTCCGTTAAATTCATCTTCTTGGTCTTCTCAAACAACTATTTCAGGTTTGGGGACTCCCTGTACCCACAAACAAAAGACACTACCATGGGTGAGCCCCCAGTATGCCAACTTATTTATTCTAGACCCTGAAGTCTGCATCCTCTGCAGTCACCCTTTCATCCCTCTGATCAACCTAAGGTACATCAATGACATCTTTATTGTACAGACTCATGAGAAGAAATTTCACCAGAGAAATTTCACCAGAACTTTAATAATGTTCACCTCTACATCAAACTAACTCTGGAATACCTCACCTAGAAAATTAATCTCTAGACACTACAGTGAAGGTTTTCAGTGGCCACGTTGCCATCACATTATATCAGACACTAACTGATCACCACAGCTACCTTCACACCACCAACTTTCATCCTAACCACAGAACTGGATCCCTCATCTACAACCAAGCTCTGGGTTACAACGATATCTGCTCTGATTCCAAAGACCAGGATGAAAACTTTAAGGATCTGGAGCAGAGATTCCTACAATTACAATACAATCGCAAAACTGTAGACACTCATATCAACAAAGCAAGACTTAAACCTTGCTCTGACATGCTACAATACCATCCCCAGGACAAGAACAACAGATTCCCTCTGATGGTCACCTACAGCCCCAACCCTGAATACCTTAGATACATCATTAATGACCTCCAAGCTGTCCTACAAAAAGAAAACCATTTCAAAATAGCCTAGGAGGACATAGGCAGGGGCACAGGAGGGCATGTGCACCTCCTGAGATCGAATCTTGCAGGCCGGGGAGTGGGGAGAGCCAGCTGCTACCCAACCCTGAGAAGCACAGACGGCAATTCTGGTTTTGCCGGTGGCACTTCCGGTTTTGCCACAGAGGCTTCAGGAATCAATCCCCACCTGCCATACCACAGTCACCTATCGGTCCCTGGGGCCCACCCAGAGTCAGCAGGTACCAGTAGCCCATACTACGAGTTCTCTGATTGAAGCATGGCCCTAAATCTGGGACAATGCAGATCGGTATGCCATACCAAAGCCTGTATCTTTCTACTCTGGAGCCCTCCCACTTGTCCAATTGGTTCTGGGACCCATGGCAGCTCCCATGTGTCATGGGGAAAAAAATACTTTCCTGGGTGCCCCTGGGCAGTAGGAGGCATGGAACCCTACCCAGATTTGAATGGACAACTTATTGGTTTTGTATACAGCAGTTAAACCTCCGAACTACAAAGAATGGGTGAAAAGTTGCAGGCCTCTGCATGGCATGCTGAGGCCCAAATTTAGGCCCGTGCTTTGAACAGAGCACTTGGAGAGTCTCTGAGGATGGGAAGACGGTGGGGCCAAATTGGGAAATTTTGTGCATTTGAATTCTGGGGCAGCTGAGACACTTGAGGCTGGAGCACGAAGAAGCCAGCAGCCCTGGAGGCTTTTGTTCTGTCTCTAGCACTATGCATGATGCAGGCAGGGAAGAGAAGGATGTTTGTGGCTGGCTCTGGCCTGTTCTTTCAGGGCAAAGGGCCGTCCATCAAGGGTTTGAATTTTTCTTTTTTTATTAGTGTGGGCTGGTGTTGGGCAAACAGCTGCATGTGATTGTGGTTCCGGTGTTTGCAGTGCTATGGAAAGCCGGGGGTGGGGCTGTCCTGGTCTATCACTTAGGAGTTTTCATGCTGTGTATTGAGCTACAAGGTTGAAAATTCAAGCCTAGGTACAGCCTCTCAGCATCCCCTGCACAGCGGCATCACAGAATTTATCTTTTTTACCATGACATATTGAAGCTGCCAGCAGATTGTGAGTTCACCCCTCACAAGGCTACCTGTCACCCCTGTACCTGTCCTTTCCAAGTCCCTACCTACCAGATGACCACAATAACATAGGATGGTTTTCCAAACAACAACCCACACTAAAAAAAAAAAATCTAAACCCTTGTCTGATGACACTGTGCCCTGAAAAAAGAGGCCATAGGCAGCCACAAACATGGTTTTGGTCCCACCAACTTACCTTTCCTAACAGATACTCTGAGTGCTCTGCATGAACCACGGGCTGAAATCTAGGCCTCGGCATGGCTGAGGCCTGCACTTCTACACACCGGAGCCTTACCACTACTCCAGTTGGTTCTGGGGTCCATGGCAGCTTCCATGTGCCGTGGCTGAAAAAAAAAAATCAAGCACACACCACATAAGGAGCAGATACAGAGGTGACCCCTGCACTTGAACTCAGATCCTGCTGGCTGAAGACTCTAAACACACACTACACCACAACTATAGAGCAACCCCTACTCCTTTTCAAGACCCTACTTACCAGATGACCACCCTAAAATACATAGGTTTTCCCACCTATACCCCATACTTTAAAAAGCCTTGCTAGTAGTCCAATTGGTTCTGGGGCCCATGGCAGCTTCCATGTGTCATGGTGGAAAAAAAAAAAAACCTAGGAAGCACAGGGAAGGGAGAGGGGTGACACCAGTTGTTGAACTCACAGCTAGCAGGTACAGAATTCAGCACATACACCACAACACCACCCCTCAAGAGCAGGCCCAGCTCCTTTCCAAGTGCCTGCCTACTACATGGCCACTCTAAAATGCATTGGTTTTCCCAACAACACCCCCAACACACACACACACACACAAAATTAAAGCCTTGACTTATGGCCCTGTGCCCTGCAAGAAGAGGCCATAAGCAGCCACAAACATCTCTCTTGTTCCTACTAGCATCATGTGCAGCCCAAGACACACAACAAAAGGCTCTGGGGCTGCTGACTTGTTTGTGCTCGGGCCACAACCGCCCCAGCTGCCCGAAAATGCAAAATTAACAAAAGAGGCCGTTTTGGCCCCACCAACTTCCCCTTCCTAACACACACGCTAAGGCCTGCACTTTTGCAGCCTGAAGCCTTGCCAGTAGTCCAATTGGTTCTGGGGCCCACAGCAGGTTCCTTGTGTCATGGTGGGGAAAAAAATGTAGCAAGCATTAGGCCCAGAGGAGGGAGGGTGGTGACACAGGGCCTTGCACTCACAGCCTGTGGGTTCAGAACTCAGCATATACACCACAACATCAACCCTCAAGAGCAGCTCTAGTGCTTTTCCAAGTACCTGCCTGCTACATGACCACTCTAACATACATAGGTTTTCCCACCAGCACTCCACTCTTATCATATTTGTGGAAATCCATCAGGAAAAATAATGCAGCAGGGAAACGAGCATGGATTCATAGTAGGTAGATCATTCCTGACCAATGTGGTTTTGTTTTATGACAGTCACAATATGCTTAGATGTGCGAGTAGAGGTGGATGTCTTTTTCTTGGATTTTAGCATAAATAAGATGTTGTGACACAGATGTTTGCATGGTCTGGTGGGTGGTAAATTTGCTTAGTGGTTGCACCCAGGAAGTGGTAGTAGACGGGCCAGTATTGACCTGGAAGTGGGGGTCCCAGAGGGTTCAGTCCTTGGACCTGTAGTCTTCAATATCTTCATCAGTGACTTGGATGTGGGTAAGAAGCATACTCTGTCCAAGTTTGCAGACGATACTAAATTGTTGGGTGAAGTGCTCACTCTGGAATGATTGCAGGCAGACCTGGACAGGTTAGAAAAGGGGCAGTACACAATTGGAGGCAGTATAACAAGGAGAATTCTAGAGTGCTGCACCTAGGGTGCAAAAATATCCAGCAGACCTACTGGCTGGGAAGTGACCTTCTCAGCAACACAGAAGTGTAAAGGGATCTCGGAGTCATAGTGGACTCCAAGATGAACGTGAGTCATCAGTATGACAAAATCATCAGCAAATCTAACCGCACTTTATAATGCATCAGCAAATGCATGACAAACAGAACCAGGGAGGTGATACTTCCCTTTTACGTGGTATTGGTCAGATTGCAGTTGGAGTACTGTGTCCAGTTTTGGGCACTATACTTCAAGAAGGATGTTGATAGATTTGAGAGGGTCCAGAGGATGACCACTCATATGGTTAGCCCCATAAGGAGAGACTGAGGGACCTGGACCTCTTCAGCCTCTGCAAGAGAAGGCTGAGAGGTGATTTTGTGGCTGCCTACAAATTCATTAGGGGAATGCAGCATGGGATTAGAGATGCTCTGTTCACCAGGGTGCCTCTTGAGGTAACAAGGAACAATGGTCACAAACTGACAGAGAGCAGATTTAGGCTAGATATCAGGAAAAACTTCTTGGGGCCAAAATTTGGAATGGTCTCCCAAGGGAGGTGGTGCTCTCCTCTACCTTGGGGGTCTTTAAGAGAAGGCTCGATAGGCATCTGGCTGGGGTCATCTGACCCCAGCACTCTTTCCTGCCTAGGCAGGGGGTCAGACTCAATGATCTGTTGAGGTCCCTTCCAACCCTAGCATCTATGAATCCCCCTTCTCAAAGCAGGATCGGAACCTGTTCGGCCTTCACAAGAGAAGGCTGAGAGGGGATCTGGTGGCCATCTATAAACTTACCAAAGAGGACCAGTAGGGAATGGGAGATACCCTACTGGTTCCCCACGCACTACCAGGAGTAACTAGGAATAATGGCCATAAGTTGACTGAGAGTAGGTTCAGGCTAGACATCAGGAGGCACTACTTCACAGTCAGGGCGGCTAGGATCTGGAACCAACTTCCAAGGGGAGTGGTGCTTGCTCCTACCCAGGGGGTCTTCGAAAGAAGGCTAGGCAATCACCTAGCTGGGGTCATTTGACCACAGCATTCTTTCCTGCCCAGGGCAGAGGGTCAGACTTGATGACCTGATCAGGTCCTTTCTGACCCTACCAACTATAAAATTATGAAATTATGGATCATCCCTAACCAATCCTCCTCAATCAATTGTCTCTCTAACCTCCTCTGCAAAATTTCCAGTGATAGAGATTCAATAACTTGACTAGTTGGCCTGCTCCAGTGCTTGACTGCTATCATAGTCAGAAAGTTCTTCATAATCTCCAACTTAAATTTCCTCTGTCTCATTTGAGGCCACTGCCCCAGTTTTGTCCCCTACAGCGATAAAGGAAACTCTATCTCCATCTTCTTCAAAATTGCCCTTCAAGTATTAGAAGACTTTTATCAAATCCCCTTCCATTTTCTCTTCTCCAGACTAATAATCGTAGTTCTTTTGGCTTTGTTTACTAGGTCATGTTTATGTGTTTACTAGGTCTCTAATAATTTTTGTCATTTTCCGCTAGACTCTTTCCAGTCTGTTCACATCTTTCTTGAAGTGTGGGGCCCAACACTGAGCACAGTACTCTAGGTGAGGCCTCACCAGTGCTGCATAGAGCAAAAGAATCAATTCCCTTGATTTGTAAAGACACTTCTGTTAATGTAGCTCAGTGTCCTGTTGGCTTTTTTTTTTTGGTAACAAGAACACATGGTTGGCTCACATTCAGTTTTTGGCCCACTGTAATCCTAAGTCTGTATTTGTGTGTGTAATTATTTCATTCCACATGCAGGACTTTGCTCTTGTTCTTATAAACTTGCATCTGATAGATATTGATAATTTCTGCAGTTTATTATGCTGAATCCTAGCCCTACCTTCTAGAATGGCTGCAGCTCCACCAAACTTAGTGTTATGTGCAAATTTGCTACACCTGCCTTCAATTCCATTGTCCAAATCATTAAGAAGTTAGCCAAAACTAGACCCATGTCAGACTTGGGGAACCTTACTTGATCCCTACTCTCAGCATTACATTGAGCTGTTGACTACTTATTGAGCAAGATAATCAACCAGTTATGTATCCACTTTGCAGTACTTTCATCTGGTCTGTATTTCTGTAGCTTATTAATGAGAATGCTGTGGGACACAATGTCAAAGGCCTTGCTAAAAACAAGATATATCACTTCCATTGCCTTCAGCCTTTTCTGCATTATCAATAACAAGATTGCATTTTGCATTCTAAGGGACCTACACTTTCTTTGGTCTTCCTATTTTTGATGTACTTATAGAATCTCTCTTTATTGCCTTTTACGTCGGCCTATTATCAACAGGCAGTATATGCTTTGTTCCCTAACCATACAAAGCTCAGGCCTCAATAAAAACATACATTTCTGTGTAAAGGAAATATTTTACTTAGAAACTATTGCACATTCAGCAAGTAAGATTGGTTCCCAAGAAGTAGTATGCTTTGGTGAATTCAGTCAAACAATGAACTCAGATTTATGGGGAAGTTATTCAGAAGGTAATAAATATTACATACCTTTTTTTTGAAGAACGCCTGCATGTTTTAATGAAAATTTGTGCCTACCACTGTTAGTACATTAGTCCATAGGGTTACAGCAATAGGCACATAAGAAATGCAAATAGTATTTGCATGAGTACCTGGGCACATCTACAGATCAGCTGGTTAGATCCATCAATGCAATTCATTGTACTTGCTATTATGTATACTGGTTATGGGTAAAGTGGCTGACCCACAGCCCCCTTCCCCTGCTGGGTCCACAGTCCCCTGACCCTGCCAGTGCCCCTCACTCCCCAACCCACAGCGCCCCCCTCACCCCTGCTGGTGCTTCTCACTTGAGAGCTGTAGCCCCCAGCCCTGATGGAGGGGTCCTTCAGCTGCTAGGGACCAGGGACCCAGGTCTGCAACCCCCTGCTGCCACAGCAGTGCCTGAGCTCCAGCTGTGCCCACGGGAGGCAGTGGCTGCTGTGGCTGGAGCAGAGCATAAAGCCCAGCTCCCTCTCCTCAGTGGGTGGCATGGTTGAAGCAGAGCCCATGGTAGGGAAGGATGCAGGCTGGAGGCTGCAGGCTCCGGCCTCCCTGCCTTGCAGCCCTTCCCCTGGGGGCCTCCACAGCCCAGAGGGTGAGAACTGGGGTGGCAGGGCAAAGTGGAGCCGGGAGGCTCAGTGCCACTTCCAGGAGTCCTGTGCCACCATGACAAAGTACTCTCTGCCTGCCTGGCAGCTGCAGGGGGCACAACTCTGCACTGTCACTGCTTCTGGGCAGGCAGGGGGCACCTCTCCATGGCAATGTGGGGCTCTGGTGGTGGCACCAAGCCCTCCTGCCCCACTCTGCTCTGCCACACCAGGTCCTGCCCACTGGGCTGTGGAGGCCCCAGGGGGAGGGCAGCAGGGCAGAAAACCCCAAGCCTGCAGCCACCAGCCTGCATCTGCCCCTATCCTGTGCACTAATCTGGGAAGCATGTGCCCCCCATACCCCTCCTGGATGTACGCACAGTGGCGGGATGGCTTTGCCTTCTACCCCACCATACAAGCTGCCTGCAGCTCTGTCCCACTCCCCAGCCAGGCCCGGCAGCCACACATTCCCACCCTGGCCCCAGACCCCAGGCAGCGCTCCCACTCCCAATCCCAGTGCTACCCAACCCCTTCCCTCCTTCCCTCACTATGGGGGCCTAAATTCCCCCTTCAACTTACCTGTGGGGAGTTGTGGGAGCTGCTTTCCAGGCTACCTGGCTGCCACATGCATATGTATGAACGCACATGCACTTGGTGCCCCCTTCCTGATTGCCCTCCTCCAGCTTTCCCCAGATCCTTGCAGGCTGGAACCCTGTCACCCTGCAAAGGGAAAGCTGCTATATCTTGCTGTTTTCTCCTTTAAATGAGAAAATTTGTTTTTTCTCTTTAAAAAGAGAAAATCCACATTTTTCTGTGGCAAGCAGAAAATCCAGATCCTGGGTGATATCTTTTATTGAACCAATTGCATAATTGGGATAGAGGTTAGACCAAATTTCAAATACAAGGCATTCTTTATCACTCTTCTGGAACAAACACACATAAACTTCTACATGTCCTGGCAATGTGATTGAAGCTGTTCCACCCAGAGCATGATTTATAAATTACCAGCTCGCTGTACACCCTACTTTCCTTAATTTTTGCCACATCTGTTAGAGACGTGGCTTGCCACATTCAGATCTGAATTATACCAAAGTTAAGGTAGCATTAGAAATTAGGATGTGAGGTTCTGAATAGGCCCATGGTAGAAGTTGCACACTACTGAAAAGCCTATATGTGCATCCAAATTTATCAAATGTCAGAGGAGGAAAAGTGCAGAGCAAAGCTTTTAGTTTGACTCCACAGTGGAGATTAAAATAATATTCACACTAGAACACAGCAGGCATCTGTTCAGTTTGGTATGCTTTTTCTGAAAGTAGCCAGGATAGATGATTTACAAGAAGGTGTAAAATCCCCATAATGCACCTAATTATGCTCTACAACACCATGGGGGGACATTTCTTTCTAACTCCATCTGGTGATCAGATTATGCCCTGAAGCATGCAGATTGATAATGCTTGTAATTTTTATCCTAGCTAGTATAACTGCTAATGCCATATTTTTATTCATATAAATGCCTAAGCCTTTTTGATCCTTTCCAAATTATGATGAATTGTGCAGTGAAAATAATGAAAGAATTTACAAAGTCAGTCTCATTTGGAAACAAAAGCCTCTCTTTCAGAAAGGTAGAAATGGGGGAAGGGAGACAATTAAAAGTTTAGAATTTCTATGTTTTGTAATCAAAATGCCCTGGAATGATTCCTTTTAATAATGGCTGTATTACATGCCACATTTACTGGGCCATCACAGTAGAACCTCAAACACCAATCTAAATCCATTAGTAAAATAGACTAGTGAAGTTTCAGTTGCTGTACATGTAATTAAAGATGTTCATAATTCACTACAATAACATAGTTATTTCCAAAGCGGTGAAAATATGACAGGTTTTATTTTTCACATGAGATTATAAATGCTAGAGATGGAAAAGGTCTGCCAGGTCATCAAATGAATCATACCATCAGTGCACCTTTGTTTCATATTGTACACTGATAAGCACACACATTTTGTCCTGGTTTAAGAATCCTGAATGAAAGGCTTCTACAATTTCCCTTGAGACACTGCTTTATGCCAGGAGTTGAGCAGGTAAGAATGGATGCATAAGTATTTGTTAAATCTCCAGGGAGATGCACTGTCCTCTTGTGGGTAGTTTACATTACTGCACTGTACAACTGATCATAAAGTTTAGGATTGACACAGGACAGTTCATCACTGTTCTTGGTATACAGATTGAGTTAGGGAGACTATTTAGGCACTGCCCTAATAGGTGAGATGATATACTATGGAGCTTGAATACATGTGAGCAGAGAAGCATGAGGGAAGGTGCTAAGGACTGTGGACTGGGCACTGATGATGAGGAAAGCCACCTTTTATACATATGACACTTTAAACAAGTAACATTTTCCATACATAACATCTTAGGAGCCCAACTGGTTGCTTACTGATAGTAGCGTGACTAAAGGTGTGTGAGGGGGGTAGTGACTCAGAGGCTAGGGACAGACACTCAAAAACCCTGAATAGATTCAATCTTTGCAGGTTAGTCTAACCCAGCTAGGCTGAACCAGTTTGTAACTGAACAGACACCCCCTCTGAACTGAGGAAATTCAGGCACTTGTCTGCAGTGGCTCAGGCTAGAAGCTGTGGGTGCTAGACAGCCCTCCCTTCCTTTCTACACTGCTGAGCTGAAGGGGAGTGTGGACATGCCCCAGTAGGGCGCTCTGATTAGGGAGCGGTTCCCTATCCCATCCCCCATAACAGCATTTATCACCTCTGTTATCAGCATTTAGCACACCATGAGAAAACAAAGCCTCTGTCATTAGTTCAAGCTCTTCTTAAACAACCTTTTCCAAGGAAGGAATGGAGGGACATTACCAGCTACCTGTTGATTACCTCCAAAAAGCCCTAAGCTTACACTGTCCTGTCTGCCTTATACAGACACCTCTCAGCATTAGCTAGCATACCACATGCTACCTATGGTTCTTGCTGTGGGAGGGAGGGAAGGGGGAATCCCTGCTTGAGCAGCAAGCAGTGAGGGTGGGGGTGAGCAGAGGAAGCCAGGCAGATGCTGCTTTGCCTGCAAGTCTTGGCCAGAGCTCCAGCCAGGAAGCAGAGGGGAGGGGCCAGCCCAGGTCTCTGGAGCAGACAGCCCAGCCCAGCCCAGCCCAGCCCAGCCCAGAGAACATGTTTGGATGCTGAGGGACTCTGATTTAACTCAAAACACGGAGGGGTCTGGGATAGACATTGCATAAATCTATTTGACCCAAATCAGTTAAGTCTGATACTACATTCAACCAGGTTTATCTCGAACCAGTTTCAGCCATTTTCAAACTGGTTTATGTGCACTGAACATCTGTTCTGTTACAGGTTTAAGCCAGTTTCTGTTCACTTAAACTGGTTTATATGTAATGTCTATCCCTAGCCAGAGCAGGGACCAGAATGGAGGCCCCCAGGGAATGTACATCCAGTGAAGGTAGCAGGTATCTTGAACCTGCTACTGCAGCCACTTCTCTTCTGACTGAATTCACTTTTGTCCATTGCTGCCATGAAGGACACTGGGGGTCAATGTGGAGGGCTGCACTAGGGGGGCACAAAAGTATCCACTAGGTTTGAGAAATGTTGACTTAAAGCACAGAGCTTACTAGTTATGACTCTCCTCACTGAATTCCCAGGCTGGACTCTTGTTGAATTTAATAAACAGCAGATTTACCTCTAAGACTAAATTCAGTAAAGGACATTGTCCTGAGAGGCAGGGTAATGAACAACACTTACCGGCAGCCCAGGACGAGATGCAAGGAGATCAGGAGAAGAAACCCGCGTGGCTTGTTAGCCGCCTTTTTGTGCGGTTACAGCCGGCCAGTGACGTCAGCCTCAGATGCTAGCCAGCAGGGATAAAAATGGTGGCTACAACAGCAGAGGGGGTGGATAGCCGGGAAGCAGAGCTGCGGCTGATGCAGGGAGCAGAGAAGACCGCATGCGCTGGACCCAAGGAGCCAAGCAAGCTGGACCTGACATGGGCTGGGGAGAGTGGGGCCCCACAACAGAGATACATGTCGGTCGACAGCGGGACGATGGGCGTGCTGGCTAGAAGGACTGAGGCGGTCTCAGGGAGCATGACGGAACCCAGGTGGGAGTTCCATGACAACGGGGCACAAAAGCAGACCCCACAGGGGGCAAAGACCTGGGGAAAGCCCTAGAGGGGTTTGCAGTCGGGGCGGGTATCACCACCGGGGTCTGCCATACTGAGGAACGGATGGGAGGCGGGTCCGGAGGTGACGAGTCAAGGGGACCACATGCCCTCCCCATTGGGCTCTGGAGTGGGGGCATTAAGGAACAGGAATAAGGTTACTAGCCAGTTTTGTTGTTGCAGGTATTTTTTTTTCTTCTTTTCTCTTTCTTGTTACACGAGACATAGGGGCATAGGGAAGTGAGATAAGTACCCCAGGGGCGAGGCAGTAGGAAGATCACTACGGAATTGCTACTCTGTGGGGTAGGCACCCGGGAAGCGAGGGACGAGTGTGCGGAGAGCTGCCAGGGTGGGTCCGCGTGAGCAAGCAGGGTGTGAAGCCGAGGCTAGCCATAAGGCAATGGCAGGGAAAGTGACCCCATGGGAGATGCTATAGACAACGACTGGGCAACTCACCAAAGGTGGCGTGAGGCTGGGGTGTAGGGATGGTGGAGCCCTGTGAGAAACCGCTGGGGAGAACCTGGACCACTGAGGGTCCCGCTAACCAGCCCCACCTACTGAGGAACACCAAGTCATGGAAGAAGAGATTGGGGTTGGCAGCGTGGGGAAAAGAGAACTACGGCTACAATACGGGCCCGGAAGATGCGCAACATCCGCTAACCGGGTGAAAGCTGCCCGAGATCGACTATTCAAAGCCTGGTAGTGACAGAAATAAAACACCCACAAGCTAGGTGGTGCAATGCCTATCTTTTTTGGCTCTTTCCCCCTGAGTAGAATCCATAACCCTGTATTAGATAGCCAGGCTTTCTCCCTGCAATGCATAGGTTGAGTCAAGCAGTTCAGATAGGGCAGGGGTGGGCAAAATGCGGCCCATTGGCTGGATTCACCCCACCAGGCCATTCTATGCAGTCCATGGGGCCCCTCAAAAATTTAGAAAATTAATATTTATCTGGCCTGTCTACCTGTCAAAGATGACAGGAGCCTGGGGCAGTAGGACACAGTGGGAGCCAGCAACAGAACTAAACAGCTGCTGCACCAAGTCTGGCCTGGCCCTGCCCTGCCCTGCCCTGCCCTGCCCCACCTTGCCCCACCTCACCCCAGCCCCTCCCAACCCAAGCCCCAGCCAGAAGCCTCTGCTTACCAGGGCTTCTGGAGGCTTCTGGCCTGGGGCTGTTCCTGCCTCCCTGTGCCAAGGGAAATACAGATAAGGAAGAGGGCGGGAGGGAGGCAGGGGAGAACCATGTGTGATTGCCCCAGTCCTCAGGGCTGGCCCAGACAGCTCCTGTGGTCTTAGCACTGTAGCCAAGAACCACGTGGTGCTAGAGGCCAGCTGGCGGGTGGGGGAGGGGAATGGGGAAATGCCTGAGGCAGGCGGGAGAAAGGGGCAACGAGTGGGGGCGCAGAGCACAGCAACAGCTGGGTGGGAGCACAGGGCCTGCGCCAGTGCCCTGAGGCCACTGCCAGCAGAGCCCAGAGTGGAGCGGCAGGAATGTCGCTAGGCTAGGCTACCAAGGGCTCTGTGGAGCTGGGCTGGCTCTCTCCTCTCCCTGCTTAAGTAGCACAGCCTGGCTCCATAGAGGCCCTGGCAACCCAACCCCATGTTCTTGCTACCCCACTCTGGGCCCCACCTACCTTGGCCCCAGTGTACCAGCATGAGCCCCACACTCCTGCCCAGATGTCACTCTGCTTCACACACCTGTTCACTGCCCCTTCACCCCACATACCACAGCTATTTCTCCACCTGCCTGCCCACTGTGCTCTGGCATCATGAGGCTCACAGCTGCAGTGCCAGGACTGCAGGAGCATCTGGGATGTGGTGCTGGAGCAGTCAGGGGGCGGGGGGTAGGGAAGGAAGCAGCAGGAGAAGGGCATCAGTGGCAGACGGGGGACAAGTGGCAGTAAGCGGGGGCACAAAATCCATATCCCCCCACCCCTACAAAGCCACACCCCCCCCACACTCCCATACCTATTCATCCCCACAAATCACACACACGCGCGCGTGCGCGCGCATCCCGCATACCGACAAACCTATACCCAACTTCCCACCCAGAATTCCCACAATATACAAGAATAAGTCTTCATTTTAAGCTATTATAATATCACCTCCTATGTACAGTACACAAACAGGACAAAAATATTTTTTAAAATGAAAATAATGAACATTGTACTACATGTTTGATTTTTAGAACATAATTTGGTATTTTTTATGGTTCAGAGACTGCAAAAACCCTTGCTGAAAGGAGTACTTCTGGGGGCAAGGGGAGGGACTTCTGGTGGCAAAGGTCAGGGGTTAGGGCACGGGACTTCCGGTCCCAAGATGGCGGCCAGGGGACAGGGCACCTATCAAAGGATGGGGCTACCCATGCAGCCCTCGATGGCTTGCCAAAACTGGATAAGTGGTCCTCCACGCAAAATTATTGCCTGCCCCTGAGATAGGGGAGAAGAAAGTGTGATAAGTGGGGAATCTAAAACTAACCTCTAAGTTATTTTGGCTGCCAGGATCTAGCTATTACAGAACACTAACCACCTGGAGCTGGCCTAGAAGAAATGCTAAACAAATGAGCTAGTCTAAAATCCTGTCCTCTTTGGGGATTAGGTATCTTACTTAACAGTGCTGCACATTAAGTGTTTCCACCTACTTGATGTCCAGGGTGAATAAATGCCTCTTCTTCTCCTCCTTTGTTTGTGTCTTCAGTCCACCAACCCATATCCCACCTGAGTCTAGCTTTTTCCCATACTGCTATGGACATGCTATATTTGTGGAAGGGTGGTTTAACTTTGACGGAATGCCCAGAATGGGGCTTCCTTTACCTGAGTGCTCTTCCCACACAAGACTATTTAAACACGCTGTTCATTCAAAGCCCTGGACAATCTCCAATCTTCATTTAAGAGTTACTTTAGCAAATGTATTCCAGTGGCACCCACTAAATATTGCTTCTTTACAAATATTCTGTGCCTTCCTAAAGGCCCAGCAAATCCCTACATTTGGAAATAAACAGTCAGCTGCCTGCTGTCACCTAATCTTCCATCACTCACTATTTCCCCCCTTCATACAGCCTAAACTTTGCAAAAAATAAATGCAGAGGTCAAAAGAAAAAGAAAGGTCTTTTAGATTTAAAAAATCACATTTTCCCATCAATGGATCTACTTCCTGTTTACTATCTGCTAAATTAAGGAGAATAAGGGAAATAAGACCGCTTCTTGGTCCTTTGTGTGGGAATGATGGGTCCCATGTCTAGGAGAGGGGCAAGAAATGTGCATTTAATGCGCAAAAGAAACATGGGGCTGAGGTAAGCATGATTTTTCATATCACCAAACACACCAATCATTCCAAAACTATTCATAATGGGTGCTGACAGATGTGCCTCTCTCCACTGTAACTCATGGTGATTCACAGAAAGTGCCATGAGTTTCAGTAACCCTCCTGACCCAACATACATTTGCTGTTGGGTTGGGAGGGTGAAGGATTAAGCTCCACTTTGGAGCCAATCCAGGAGGAGCTGCATGTCTGCAGCTTCTCTCCCCTAGTCCCCTCTCCCCTGCCCCCTCTGCATGCCAGCTCCAGTGCTGTCTGCATGATGGGAGGGGGAGAAGGGAGGAGACAGAGCTTGGGCTGGGGTTTGCCCAGCCTACATTGGAGTGCGAGTGGGTGGATTGGAGCCCTCCATCAGCCCAGCCCTGATCAGACAAAAGTTAATGAAGGTACTCTGCTTTGGAGTACCTTCATCTGAACCATCACATAACAGTGGTTAATTTGTTGCATGATGGGGCACTTTTAAAGCACTTACAGCCATGTACTTCTGTCAGCACGTGGCTGTAGAGCACTTTCAAGGGGCTGATTGCACAACAAAGGCTGTCAGTGCTTTTAAGCATTGTTCTGCTCTGCCAACATATCACTCTGGGAAACAATAACATAATTTAATATCCTTTGGAACTATATATCTCTCAAAAGATGTACTATATTTTTAGGACCAAGTTGTGCAAAGTTTAGGCTGTAAACAGACGTTTCATTTGACCTGGGACTGATTGCCCTGGGTTTTGACTCCTATCAAAACAGCTGATTACCTACTTCACTTCTGAAACTGCCTTGATGCTCTTCTGCCAGTAGATGGCCTGGGAGAGCACACAGTATAACAGGATCTTCCTTGAAATTAATTGCAATTAAGTTAAATAAGCCACAATTAGTTTACAGGTGCACATAAGGATTGGGATGGGGAGTGGCCGGGGTGAAGATGTTACCACATCTCATCAAACAGTTCACAACTATATGAAGTGGGACATTGCGTATGAACTCTAGGATCCAGGGACAACAACCTTTCTCTGAGGTGAAATGTAATATTTATTTATAACCTTCCTCACAAAGCATTGTATCCTGGGATTCTACAAACACACAACCCCATTGTTCCAATTTAAGCACCTGTGAAGTATCCAAAATAATACTCCCTGCATCATAGGGATTTCCTTTCATTCCAGCAACAAGCTACATGTATGAAGAGCTGCAGCTTTCCTGATCATCTCCCTCCATATGTATGACTATATGAAGAGCTGCAGCTTCCAGGTTTTAACTTAGATCCATCAGAGCTGCCTTAAATGCAGCTGTTTTAAACCCGGGTTGCAACAACCTATTCATTTCCAACTTAATCCCTTTGCTATTAGTCCACTACCCTTACTTGTCTTGAGTAGAACCTTCCTTTGCAAAATTCTGCTTATCATCCAGGCCCACAAGATAAGCTGGGCAAGAGAACACGGTTGGGGGTAAGTTATTGCTTTACAATATTTGAGATGAGTAACAGCTGCAGAATCTGGGCTTCACAATCAGTATTGTACATCCAACTGGCTATTCCCACTACAGAAGAAATAAAAGAAGTACATGTAGCAGGACACTAGGATGCCTGCTACTCTCAGAGCAGAGCCAGGAACCCAGGTGCCGGTTGCTGGGATAACCGGTTAAGGAGGGAATTGGCTGCACCTGCAGGGCCTGACTCCCACATAAATCCCAGGCCTGAGGCCAGGAGGGCAGTTCCCTGCTGGCAGCCAAAGGGTAAGGGAGTTCTGCTGGAGCAAGCAAAGGGGAGAGGCCTGACTGCACGAGCAGCTCCTGATGCTGTTATGGGATGGAGTATTCCCTGGTAGGGGTTGAATGATGTTTTAGCCAGGTGGCTTGAATTTTTGTTGTAGCCCAGGGTTTGCTGTTTTAACTGGTGGTTTGGGTGAGGCTATTAGGGGATGGAGGAGGCCTCATAGGGGACCTGCAGCAGCGTGGGAACCCCAGCCCCAGAGAGAGGGGGCGGTGAGAAGCCCCAGAGAGAGGGGGCAGCAAGAATCCCCAGAGAGAGGGGGCAGTGAGCACCAGTGAGGCGCAGTGCGAGACAGGGCCATGGAGAGCCCAAGCGCCAGTGAAGGTGCAGAGCGAGACAGAATGAGACAGGGCTGTGGAAAGCCCAGGGAGGACAAGGGGAGGGCCAAATTACAACAAGACCCAGATCAAACCATGTCAGTATCATCTGTGAAGCTTGGGCTGCGGTGTAGGGGAAGAAAAGGAGCCACAGATAGCACTCCTTGGCACTGCGGCAATAAATGGGCAGTTTCCCACTAATTAACATCCATTAATTAATTAAGATCCAGGCATGGCAGGCGAGAAGGCAGGCGGTTGGCCCATAACAGGAGGATGGGGTCACCGATAGATGGACTCCAGAAGAGGCACTCCTGTCACAGTACAGTTAAGGGGAGGTGCCAGTAAACTAATAGCATATATGTCTGCTTTCAAACCTGTATGTTTTGACTGTGCCAGCATATTGTAGTTATCACTTTGTTCACATATATGCAACACTGAAAGAAAGAGTCTGAATGTTTGGCTCATAGGATACTTTATTTGGAGAGACTTTCCATATCACTGTATATTTACTCTTTATTAAGGCAATTTCATGGAGGAAAAGAAGAGACTGTCAGGATAAGTTGACAAGATTGCATTAAGGCATTTTACTACAGTAGAACCCATGTCATGAATACAACAATAAGCAACACACACTAAGGAGCAGATTCAGTGCAGTGTGTTTCATTGATTCTCAACAAATAAAGGTAGATTTTCAAGTGGGATAAAACTGACAGAGCTGTGCTGCTAAAGTCAATGAAGCTATGCTGATGTCCCTCAGTTAAGGAACTGAGCACTAAATACATCACTCAGGCATGTGCTTGGTTAAGTTAAGCACCTTCTTTGCTGAATCAGGCCACTGGCTTCTCATCTGTTTCTGTGGCATGCCATCAATTGTCAGCAAGCCTGTTTAGGTTGTTAACAGGATTCAGTTATTGTTCACTTCATCCAGTTGACACTGTATGGCCCTTTGCTCCCTTCATTTGCATCTCTGTTTATTATTGTTTCCAAATGAATTTCCTTAGTTTGCATTGCAGTTTTCATTTGAAGGAAGCTATGGTTTTGCAATATGTTTATTGTTAAAACATGTCATGAAATTATAAAATTATAAAAATTAGTTGATACCTTGCACAATGTGGGCTGCAAAGGTTTCTGAGGCCTTGGTTGTGATGCTGTTACTCAAAGAGTAATATCTTTACCCTGTAAGCAGTCCCACCAGTGTCAAAAGGACTATTCATACTTCACAGTTTGAGTGAGACCCTTAATTAGCTATCTTTTCTTTCCGCAAGAGTTTCCCAACTCAGAGGATTCTACTATCCCAGAAAAATAAACACTACTCTGCATTGGCTCCCTTTGTAGTGGAAGGTGCTAACCAAAGGAAAGCATGGGATAAACATCATCAGAAGTACAAATGCATTATTAATAGTAACATAACAAATGCAACCTTTCAAAATCCTGAAGACTTGATCATGCTTCTCAAGGCAAAACCTCCAGGTGACCTCTAGAAAACACATCTGACACTCAACTGTTACCAGTAAATTCCCTGCTGTTTGGAAGCATATTAAGAAATATGAAATAGCTACACCTAGGCAAGGCAAACTGGGCAAAGAAATCAATCACATTATTGTTCAGAACAGAACATGTTAGATTATTTTGCAGAGTATATATGTCAACTTTTGTATGTTTTGGAATCTTGTCTAGCATTCTTGCCTTAGAAAGAATCTGCATGTGTCCTCGACACGAAGAAGAGCATTCAGTCTGAAGAAGTCAGGGGGTGTATCCCAGCCATTCCTACAAGTCTTTTGTGGTTTAAACTCTCTTCATTCCTTTTCCCATAAGGCAAGCAAACACAGTCATGACCATTTTTGGTTTTACTTCAACCAGGTCTTCTGGCAGGGCATAGACTCTTGCTCCAATTTTTCTCGCCATTGAGATGGCATATCTATAAAGATGGGAAAATGAAGAGAAATGTAAGAAGCAGGATCAGTGTTCATTTGTTTAGCAAGTTCTAGTTTAGCATACTAGAGCTGGCCAGGAACTTTCTGTCAAAATGATTTTCCATCAGAAAAACACTGATTTGTCAAAACTTAAGTTTTCTTCAGCAATGTATGTAGTTCCATTCTGTGGTCTAATAAAAGTCTAGTCTCCCCTATCCTAGGTTAGTGCCCTCTGACGGAAGGAGTGTGGGATATTGCAAAATAGGCTCACATTTTAGAACAGTATGCAAAATCTATTACTTCCTTCCCTGATCTCCCAGGGAGATCTTTGCTGAGGGAAAACTCTTGCTAGCAATAAAGGGCCAAATTCTGCCCCTACTACTTTTGGACACTTATATACATGATGGGGATTTAGTCCTTCAGGTTGCATTCTATGCCCCCAAAATTGAAATGGTGACCTTTTAATTGAAATCTACCCCACCACTGTATATATGTGATTGTCCTGATGGCCACAGGTGCCTGCTGAAGGCAGAAGTGGTGAGGGGGTTTACAAAAGAATGGCCAAAGGGGTACAGGGAAACTTACAATAATATTTAAATTGATGCTACATAAAGACAAAAACTATTAGCCATTTGTTTTCCTGAACTGTGTTTGATGCAACCACAAAGACTTCACTAAGGGTGCTGTACACATGACAATGTTCTGACATACATGTGATGAAAAATTCCCTGTGCGTGGCTTACTGGCACCACACATTATATGTATGGAAGTTTTGGGGGTTTGAAATGAGTATGCATCATTGCAAACTAAATTACATTCTGATGTAGTTTAGTTTGCAACATTGCAATTTGGAAAGATGGAGAAAGGGCCTGTGTGGAGGGAAGCAAATGCCAGACATGAGGGAAAGAAGCAGAACAGTAGGGAGAGAGAGATGAAGTGCTGAGAAACAGAGGAGGCGGCAGGATTAGAGAACAGACCACTCCTTTGCATTACAAGCAGCTAAAGCAGAGCAATACTTTAGCCCTCCCATGTGGGGTACTGCTGTAGTGGCCACAGGGATGCTGGTGATTATAACTGGGAAAGGAATCATGACTTGGATGGGTGGTGATCTGTGCAGCTGTGAATGGAAGGAGAGAAGGTCTACAAGGCTGTTGTCCTAAAGGTGTACTTCACACTTGGAGAGAATTCACACCCTCACAAATGGTGCTTATGGGTTGAATTCCCTTCACAGTCCCACCTCTCCTCTGATTGTGCTCCTCATTTCACCTTTGTGCAAACAAGGAAGAATACCGTCTAATTTCACAGCTGGCTGCTGAAGCATTTTTATATATCTGGCATTATTACCTGATCTTAGAATTGTTTTTAATTTAATAAGAGGAAATATGAGCTTAAGAAGGAAAGTAGTTATGATCTCATCAAGGGATTGTAAAGCAAGAACTATAGCAGCATTCACTTAATTTCCTTTAGCAACATTTTTTTTCTATCTTTTTCCCGAGGTACTTCTTGCTTCCAAGGTAGTTCTTACTTGCAGACACAGGGAGTGCTAACAACCGAGTCATAAGAGTAACTTCAAAGCAATGCAACGAGAGCCTGATTTGGTATACTAGGGGCAGCACGCATGTGTGTGGCAAATGGCAGATCAGGAAGGGGACAGGTAGCACAACAGCAGATAGGACAGGAAGCAGAAAGCAGAGCAACAGATTGGGCAGAAGATGGGTGTTGGAATGGCACTTGGGGTAGATATGGGGCTAATTTGTGTCATGCCTGCCAAAAAGGTTAGCCCCCACATGGTACACCCTTCATGTGGTCGCATAGCTCAGACTTACTTAGCATTATTGAGCTTCTCAACATCATCCAGGTCCTCTGTTTTCAGAAGGTCATATTTGATAGAACCTGGCTGAATAGCATCAATGAGATCCAGGACTGGCATGCTTGTGCTTATTTTGGGGTCCTGAAAGGAGGGAAAATAAAGTTAGATGCACAGACTGACAGAGTTTCTACTCAGCCAAAACCATAGCTCAGGGGAGTGGATGACTGCTCAGAGCAGTGGTTCTCAACCATTTAAAATTTAAGGCACTCCTCCATAACTTTTGTGGATTGAGAGACACCGCATTCAAAAAACTAACTGATTTATTGCAGTGCTTACCTCCTTGCAGAGGGGCCAGGCAGGGACCTAAGCCTGAACTTATCAACTCATCTCTTCACACCCAGTTTCTCTCTCCACACCTCGCAGCACCCTTCAAAGGATCATGCTCCCCATCTTGGATTTCCTTACCCCATCCCAATTTTCCTTAACCATAGTATGGTCATCCTAATTTTGCAGCACATCAGGATGCCCCAGCAACCTGGTTGAGATTCACTGGCTTAGTGGTTCACTGGTCACTGTTTATCATATATTTGGTTTGATTTTTAGTCTAGGTTGGATTCAACAGGCCTTCTCTTTACATAGTGTACATTGCCAATTCACGTCAGATAAAAATTGGGCCTAGGATTTTCTCCAGATACGTCAACAAGACTGTAAAGCCTCTGGGATGGAGGCTACGAGGAAGGTAGGAAGTGGCCCAGAAATTCAACCTGAGGGTTAAAAGTGAAGTTTTTGAAGAGGGGCCCTTTGGTTGGGACTCAGTGGATCAGGGACCCCTAAAGGTACTGCTGTACCAGTGGCTACTGGTACAGTTTTAGCTACTGGAAAAACACCTGGTTTGGAAAAGTACTATGAAGTAAGAATTCACGATATAATTTCTAACACAGAAGACTATAGACAAGACTGGTGGGCTAAGGAAGGAGATGCCATTACCTTCCTTGGAAACCATATAAAACAGCAGTATACCTGTAACCATAAGGGTCTCATGACATCCATATAAAGGAAAACCATACCTTGAAGCTAGAGATGGTTGAACATTTCCCAGCTTCAGTCAGTGTTTCATTTACCCAGTTGACAATAATTTCATCATTGACCTTCTGCCCACCACCTATGTCTTCAAGGATACTCAGCGTATACCTTAACAAAAAATATAAAATGTCTGTTGCTTCATATTTGAAAGTGTGAAGCCACATCGTACATGTAAAACCTTGCAAAGCCAAACCCTACAGTCGTAACTCGCACTCAGTAATATCTCTTTCAGTCGATTAAGTTATACAGGGCTCTGTCTCATTATACTAAGGGTCCTTGACACTGCTCTGGCAAAGTCAAGGAGTTTTAGGGTAGCACAGGTGACTATTATAGCCACTGTAAGTGTGCTGTATATGGCCAGAGGGTGCAAAAAGTCTCTTATGTGAATGATGCAGGCCCACAGTATCTACAAAGAAATCACAGATTCATGAATTTCAGGACCAGAAGGGACATTTATGATCACTTAGTCTGTTCTCCTGCATAATAGGAGCTGCAAAGCCTCAGCAGTTGCCTTTGTGTCAAGCCCACAATTTGGTTTCTGCTACAACGTGAGTTTTAGGAAGGCATATTATCTTGATTAAAAGATGAAATATAGACAACAGGGGTAATAATAGTATTGATCTATCTCCTCCCTGATGAATGCTGACACCCCATTCAGTAACACGGAAGCAGTATGGGTAAAGGCTGACTACTGTACCTTCTCATTAACTGCCAGATCAAGGCAAGAGTTAGTGTACGATTTCCTTCATTGAGATCTTGCCCAGCAATTCCAACGAGGGAAAACTTGGCTTGATTCTTTCCCAGCTCCACTGCATAGTTGCAGTTTTCAAGCTGTCAGTAACAGATATAGTCAGTATCTTTAAAAATATGGGGAGGAACAAACATCTTTAAAGGAATCCATTGCTATTTGCAACTGTTGTAAAGGATAAGTCAGATCTGGCAAATGGATTCATACAGGCAGACCATCCTGTGGGCTTCTGTGTGAGTATTATATTGGGGTTTGAGTACTTTCAGGATCTAGCCCACAACTTCTACAGGAAGCTTTGGCCCCTACAGAAATACTACAGTGTACTAGAGTGTTTCATCAGAACTTAAATGACACCAAACACACTGGGAAATAAGGCAATACAATTTGCAGCACTCTAAGGTAGCCCCTGTACTATCTTCTATTGCTGTGCAAAACAGTACCGTTCCATTTCGACTTGCGTTTCGACAGCATTTCATTTCGAATTTAATTTTGATTTGAAACCACTGTTCCATTTCATTTTGTAAAAACAGTACCGCTGTTCTGATGCTGTTTCAAGTTTCGCCCATAGGCTATAATGGGGAAGCTCAAAACAACTTCTCTCATCCAGCAGGCAGATTAGGGGCACACAACCCTGGGAGGGCTGTGGGGGCTAAGCCAGTCCTCCCAGGGTTATGGACCCCCTATCTGCCCGCCAGATGAGGGAGGGAAGCTGAGTGCTGCTGCCTGAACTGAGCCCCATTGCTTAGTTCCCCTCCCCAGTGCTGCGATCCTTTGGGCTGGGGAGGGCAACTCAGCCTGACTGCTCAGTTCCTCTCCACAGCGCTGTGATTGCTTGGGCTGGGGAAGGCAACTCAGCCAGCTGAGCTGAGTTCCCCTCCCCAGCACTACCATGGAGCTCAGTGCCCTTCCCCAGCCCATCATAGCGCTGAGCTCAGCTGGGCTGAGTTGCCTTTCCCAGCTCAATGGATCAAAGCACTGGGGAGGGGAACTGAGCAATCAGTCTCAGTTCCCTTCCTCAGCCCTATTCTAGCGCTGGGGAGGGGAACTCAGTCGGGCTGCTTCAAAACTCGAAACATTTCAGAACTTCGAAATGTTTCGACTGCCCTCGTGTTTTTTCAAGACTATTTTTAAGCCCTTTGTTTCATTTCAAATTCGCTGTTTCAAGCTTGAAATGAGTCGAAACAGTGTTGAAACAAACAGCCGGTTAAATTTTGCACAGCCCTACTGTCTTCTTTCTCTTACCTAGTAAGGTAGCACTATTCTGGGACAATAATTGGGGTTTTCAATGTGAAGTGAGTCCCAGAATTTTAATGTTTTAGGTGCTTTAGGTACCCTGTCTTGCCTCATTTACTAATAGCTTGAAAATATTCTTGGCCAGTACACGTCATGTTGAGAGAAAACTGGGCACTTAGTGGATGTCCAACAGGGAACTTTCTCCCAGGTCCTGAGGCATCTAGGCCACAAACATTTAATATCTGCTTCTCTGTTAGAAGGCACAATGACAGAGCAGATGAGGTATTTCATGATGGACTCAGAAGTATGTTTGCACCTTTCTCTGGATTTATGCCAAAGGACAGTCTAACTGTGTGTGAGGGTCAAGCTGATGAACCAGACAGCCGGATGTGATGTGATGCATCGCTCACTTGTGTGTTGTTAGCTACAGACACCAGTGGACTTAGCCCCACTAGTCTGATTAGCTGCCTAGGCTCAGCACAGACCTTAGGCTTTGACTTATTCCACTGATATGGAGGGAGATGATCAGGAGAGCTGGAATAATCATGAATATGTATTGTAACTTGTGGGCTGAATACGGCAAAATTATTTAAAGAATCAGGGGGTTTTAATGTAGATTGAAAACGTGAAATATATTTACATCTCAAATAGTATTCAAATCTCTACAGAGCTAGTGAGCTGAATTTATTAACAAAGGGAAGGGAAATATTCATGGAATACACAGTAGAAATACAATTTGATCAGGTCTCCTTGTGACTTGAGAGCAACATGCAGTTATGCATACAAATGCCTATATATTTCCCTGCCATATATAAATTATTATGTGCACTCAGTAACACAGGAAAGCATTTAAGCATGTGCTTAACTCTAGGCACAAAACAATACCAGTTGACTTCAGTGGGATGGCTCATAGATGCTTAGTTTTAAGCACGCGCTGTAGTATTTGGTACAGCTACAACATCACTCTTACAATACTGCTAATTCAAATGACATCTCAACATGTTGCAAGACTGATTGGTAAATAAGTGTAGTTGCAATACTGCATACAGGCGGAAGGAGTATAGGCCATAAACCCTTTGTAAATGTATTCCTGTAACAGAGATATCAGACTTTACTGTTCAACTGCTGAATAAGGACTCAATTCCATTTTGAAGTATATGCAGTCATTCATTAATCAATGAGTATATGTATGGTTCCAGCACTTCAAAAGAAATGGTATGGATATCTGTGCATTGTTAAAATCAAGTCAAGTTTTTGTACCTTCTTCATGTTGCCACCCAGCTTAGGATAAGGTGGTTTGTTCACTCTGTTCCAGTCTACTGGCACTTTAATCTTTTCATAAAGCTGGAAGATAACCAGGGCATCTGACAGGTCACTGAAAAAAAAATTAAAATATACATCAGCTTATAAATGATGTAGCAAAGAATCACATTTAAACATTAGTAGAATTGATCACATTTTCCTAAAGGATAAAACTTGAGCATGCATTTCCATGTTCTCGATGAACAAGTTTTTCCTTCAGGTGTAAATTACATTTATTTATCTCAAGGACATAAGATAAATTTTCTTACCTGTATAAATGATTTACACGTGGATTAACACCCAGAGAGTTCATCCAGTTCCTAAAAGTCCTCTCTTCCCTTGTTTCACCTAAAATGATAGCAATATCAATCAACACTTCTGCAAAACTCAACTCTACAGTGAAATACCATTTTGCAAAAATGAAACCACATATAAAAAAACCTACAGTGTACTGAAAACATTTGCAGAATGAAAGATTAACTGGCATGTGAATTAAGAGTACTAAACAGTAGGTAAGATTCTGTACATGCCACACATGTTTTAGCACTTGGGCCAAATTCCCTTAAAAATATTGAAAAGAATTCAAATTTACCTTATCTGAGAAGGTTTAGTACAAGCCTTTGAGGACATTCAGTTACAATCCTTAGCAAACAAATCTCAGACGGAGCTGAGCATTCTGTCGTGAGTCAGGAAAATATTTAAGCACATGCTTAACACAAAAATAGTTGACTTCAGTGGGATGGCTCACATGCTTAACTTCCAACATGTGCTACAGTATTTTGTTGATTCAAGTGACAGAGCTTGGCACCTTGCAAAACTGAGCTGCTACCTCAGACTTTGTTTAAAACAACACTTTGCTGTTGCTGACTGCACAACTACAATTTCATAGATGTGTCAGACTGAGCCTGTGCAAAAACTACTTTCTTCTTGAATACAACGATGTACCCTAAATGTTTTTTCCAGGACACAAATGGTTTGATCCTGGAACAAGTGTTTGGGGAGAGCCTACACTGGTGTTATGGTTTTATTTAGTGCTAAGTGATAGCCAATTCACTTAAGGTTGGATGATTGGGAATGCTAGAACAAACCCCAGACACATGAAAAGTCCAACAAAGCCTTCCAAAGAACAGGAAGTCAACTACATCTGAAACTGGATGCAAGTAATGCAGCCATATCCCCTCCTGAAATCTTCCTTAGCTCTTGTTGCATTGAAGACATGTCTGGGAAAAGTTGGACTAATAGAAGTTATCCAACCAAGTCCCAGTTACGAGAGTCTTCAATCTAATGCCATATATTCTTTGTACTTGCTTTACCTTCAATAGAACTCCAGTCAATGTCCTGGTTCTCTGGCTTATGGAGGGCAGGATATTTATTGAAGAGGTTGGCAATGAAAGCCAAGTTTAACTTTGGGTTGCCACGGACTACATCTGTGGCTGTGACAAACTGCCGGCAGCCTAGTTTCTCTGCCTGCTGCAACATACATTCTGCCCTCTGGATGTCATCCTTCTCCTGTGTTGACAAAACAAATATCAAATGCCTGAGTCAGCAAAAAATATTTGTTGCCCACTTCTACTGAAATACCACACACACACATACATATATACATGTAACTACTTTAGATTTGCACATAAAAGCTTTACAAATTAAAGCATATTCTTGGTTCAGTGCATATTTTTCCTTTTCCATGTACATATCACAAGCCAATATTTGCAGATTGCTTTTACCTAAAATCAGTATCTTGCTATATTACAATGATTTTCTAACTATTACACCATAAGGTTAATGTAGGAAAAGTCAAGGAGAATTCAGATACATTTTCATGACAATGTAATAGGATGAACATTGATAGTGTATCTAACTGGTTCATTGGCTGGAAAAGTTTAAGTGATAACTCATGTTCTCTGGTATTTCATCATCATTAAAAACATCAAAGCTAAACAGCATTTAAATTCTGTATATTTGTTTTTTTGATTGCAAGACTGCATTGCAACGGAAAATTTGGCCTGCTTCTTCTAGTATTACACTACATCTCAAAGTTTCCTCATTACTGTAAGTAAAACACATTAAAATGTAAGTGTGCATTCTTTATTTCTGTGATCTTACCCTTAATCCTGACATGTCAATAGCAATAGCTGGAATGCCTTCTTCATCTCCCTTTGGGGCAACTTGGTCCAGCAAATGGTAATAAGCTCTGGAGTCCTGAGACACAGCAAGAAATTAAAGGTACTTACAGAAGTGTGGAGGAAAAGTTACAAGTAAAGCTTGGTTTTGTATGCCAGTGTTTCCCATGAACAATGGGTGAGGTGGCTTTCTTTGTATTACATCAACCATTTGACAACATAATTAAATTAATAAAGCTGGAAACATTTAACCATTTACATTTTATGCTGCGTTGTTTTATAAAGCAATAGAAATACTAAATACAGAAAAGCTGGAAGCATTAAAAAAAGTACTATGTATATGTTTCATCTGAGAAGGGGAAAGGCTAGAATTGATTTAAGGGTAATATGTTCAGTAAGAGATATGAAAAATATACCTTTACAATGCTCTGGAAGTCGGTCAGCTAAAGTTTTAGTAAAAGAATAGACAGAAAGGCGAAAGCAGAAGTTTAAGGCAAAGTTTAAAGAAATATTAAAATAGTTACAAAAGAGAAAACAAAGTTTTCAAGGATAAACGTGAAAGCAAACAACAATTAACAAGCATTTTTCAAGCAAAAGGCTAAAACAAGACACAGATTTAATCTGCTTGGGTGGATCCATGTGTGGAAAATATCCATTTTGTTTAAGAAATCGTTATAAGCATAATTGAGACCCTTCAAATAAAAATTCAGATGACATTTTTTAAAAAGCAGGTTGAAAAATTGTTAATAATTTGAGCATTCGAAAGTCAATAGTCCAAATTTTCCAAACCTTTACTTTCAAGATTTATTCTAACTTGTACACTAGTTCCATTTCTTCACAAATGTTTCTCTGCATGCCTGCATACATTATAGAACATGCATATTTATAGAAGGAGCAATTCTGAGAGACACATGTAATAAGTGGATGATAGCAAATAATAGAGGCTGAAATTTTGGCCACACTGATGTCTATGTGTACATTTTGCTTTTCAGAATTGACAATGATATGATATAAAATGTAGGCTATCACCTCCATGTGCTTAACTGGTTGTTCTGTAGTTTAAGCACAATGTTGGATTCAGTGGATCTACACTTGCTCTGTGCATCCTTTCTGCACAAAGAGAGCACATCTATAGAGATGTTGACCGTGAAGCTGCCTAATTAGCTCTGCAGCAAATGTCTCAGCAACTACACATGTTGCTCTATTAGGTCGTAGTAAACTAATAAACTCCGCAGCAGGTTACTACTTGGAAATACAAGTGCTAACCTGCCACAGAGTTTTTTACTCCACAGCAGCACACATGTAGACACTGATGTGGCTGGCTGAGGCACGAGAGTGCTTCAGTGCAGTGGCTGCCTACTGGCTAGCTCTCCACGAAAACACCCTTGTGCCCTAGCCAGCTCCTGTGCAGCACACTGAGCCAGGTCTGAGCAGCCCCAGGCTGGTAAGCCGACTCCTCCAGGCCTCCTGCCAGCCAGGGCTGCTCCAACCCAGTTCAACATGCTGTGGTCCCAGGCTCACATTCAAATGGCACGCCCAGGAGCAATAAACTCCAGTATGATAGTTACATGTGCCAGAGTTTATTGCTGTGAATTAATAGCATGTGTAGACATGCCCAGTCGGTACCCTGCACACGTGCCTGGGAGAAAAAGAATCACCCAGGCATAGGCAGAAGGCCAGATATGTCCCAAAGAGCCAAGGGGGACCTTCTCACTTTTCAGCCCATTAAGCTACTGGTTAAGGCACTTGCCCAGGAAATACAGGTTGTAGGGACCCCTCACCCAGAAAAATTGTGAAACTGAATCTCTCTCTTCTCAGCAGAAGGTACAGGTTCAAAGTCCGTTTGGGTGAGAAGCAGGTCCTTCTAATTTTGGCAGGTATGTGTGCAAGATGAATACATACTGCCACAGGTGAAAGTAGAATCCAAACTGAGCATAAGTGCCACAAACTGCAGTTACACACCACTATATAAATACTATTTGGGTGCGTCAACATGAGAAGATACCTGAGCAGTGCCCAACTCTACTGTGCAGTACTGTGCAGGGCAAAAACCATGCTAATATGCCATGGTGCAGCAGCATTAGGCTACTGCGCAGTTGGCATCACTAAAAAGCCATGTACTGGTGCTACTGCGTAGTAGCACCAGTTACTACACATTGATTTAGTACTTGGTTATACAAACACTAAACTTAATGAGCTGTAACTACAATGCATTAATGAACATGTAGATACACCCCTGGGGGGGAATAGAATTTAGCCTCAAGCTGCATGAATTTCCTCTCTCTAGCCTGCCTATAGAAACCTGAGAAAGATTCATCCCATGGCCCTTCTACATAAAAAAGAAACATCTTTTGCATTAAAAAAATATATTGAGTGCCAAGGAAATTTTATGCATGAGATAAATGGAGGATCAGACTCCAAATATTTCACTTTGTCTTCCTATTATTATTGGTTATTTATATTTAATATGCAATCTTTATAATTCATGTTTTAGGCCCTCTGCTGGTCCTAAAGCCAGTGGCAAGGTTCTGCTTAGTTACAGCTAGCCAAGTGGTGCCAAAACCTGCCTTGAAACTGCTGCAACAAAAGGAGGAAAGGTTATCTTACAAAAATAATATGGATTTCTGACTGGCAATCACAGACAAGTTTTTAGTGTCTTTCATGTTTGATTTGGATTATGAAAATGGCTGTTGGAGATGGGAGAAATAGGCCCAGGAAGTGGTACTGGATTATGAAACTTTTCATTTACTGGTCACATGTAGTCTGTGTTAATCCATTCAACTGAATGGAAGGATTCCTGTTGACTTCAATGGGTTCTGGAGTAGGACCTTACTGACTACAGGTCACTGCCAGCTCTGCAATGGCATATCAGAAAGGAGTGGGGGGGAGGGGGAGGGGTTGTTTTTTCCCCCAATTCATCTACCTGTTAAGGAAAAAGTCCTTTAAAGTTTAAGCCTAGCCAAAATTGAAAGTTGCAATTCCACGGCTTTGAAGTATTCCAAATGTACTGTTTAGGCTGTCACAGCATTAGTTCTACACACACTATCCACAGGATTCCTTTTAATCAAAGGAGCAGTTATGTTGACTCAGAAGTTTCACAAGAAGCCTATCTTTAAGTGTTTTTAAAAGTGGAACCTGAGCCATCATTTTTGGGTAAATAAGCCCAGGTAAAGCAGGCTGTACTGACACTGGGGATCACTGTTTTTGCTGTAATTGATTGCCATTTTTTTATACCTTGATGTCGGTACTGAAGTTGTTGATTTTGTTGCATCCAGCATTCTCCAGGTGATAGTTAGCCCATCTCAGCAGCAGTTCCTCTGGGGATAATTTCATCAGATCCTCTAGGCTCTCTCCTTCCCGCAGAAGGGCAATCAAAGCTAGGCAAGCACAAAATTGAAAGAAAATCAAATATCAGGTATAAGAATACAGAGGCTTTTAATGTATCTGTCCTAACATACTCTACTGTGCAAACATAAGCTCTTGCTCTCACTGAAGTCACTGGGGCATAACACAACTGATATGTATTTAAGAAGCTTTAGTGGGGTCCCCCAAGGCTGCGTCCTTGGACACATATTGTTCAACATCTTCATTAATGATGTGGACATTGGAGTCAGGAGCGGACTGGCAAAGTTCGCCGATGACACCAAACTTTGGGGCAAAGCATCCACGCCAGAAGATAGGCGGGTGATCCTGGCTGCCCTGGACAGGCTCAGCAAATGGGCGGACAAGAACCTGATGGTGTTTAACACCAAAAAATGCAAGGTTCTCCACCTTGGGAAGAAAAACCTGCAGCATCCTTCTAGGCTCAGCAGTGCTACACTGGCTAGCACTACGGAAGAAAGAGACTTGGGGGTCATGATTGACCACAAGATGAACATGAGCCTGCAATGTGATGCTGTGGCTACTAAAGTGACCAAAACGCTGGCTTGCATCCATAGATGCTTCTCAAGCAAATCCTGGGACGTCATTCTCCCCTTGTACTCGGCCTTGGTGAGGCCGCAGCTGGAGTACTGCGTTCAATTTTGGGCTCCACAATTCAAAAAGGATGTGGAGAAGCTTGAGAGAGTCCAGAGAGCGCATGATCGGAGGTCAGAAAAACAGACTTTATGATGACAGGCTGAGAGCCATGGGGCCTGGAAAAGCGCAGGCTCAGGGGCGATCTGATGGCCACCTATAAGTTTATCAGGGGTGTTCACCAGGAACTGGGGGAACAATTGTTCACCAGAGCGCCCCAAGGGATGACGAGGTTGAATGGTCATAAACTACTGTGAGACCATTTCAGGCTGGACATAAGGCAGCATTTCTTTACTGTCCGAGCCCCAAGGTCTGGAACAGCCTGCCATCAGAGGTGGTTCAAGCACCTACATTGAACACCTTCAAGAACAAATTGGATGCTTATCTTGCTGGGATCCTATGACCCCAGCTGACTTCCTGTCCTCTGGGCAGGGGGGCTGGACTCCCTTCCAGCCTTTATGTCTATGTCTATGTCTACGTCTAAAAACAAAACCCAGCCCCTGGTGAAACCCTCATATTATTGGTAAGATACTGATTTGATTGTATAGATTTGCTGACTACCTTGTCCTGTTCTTATCCTATATCTTGAGCTGTGTTTTGTTATAATTGCTTGCATACTTAATTGCCAAAAGCCACCCTGAGTTAGATCTTGCCAAGGAAATAAAAACAAATAGCTAAAGATTCTTCCAACCATGTAAATAAAAACAGAGGATGCAGAAAGAAGTGTGTGTCTATAAACTGCAGCTTGAGTACAGATTGAAGATGATATAGGTATGACTCAAAAGCCAAATTAATACTTTCTATAAGTTTGCAGTTAGGACAATGTTGTTGAACCTGGGGGCACAGACAGGATGGCTAATGGGAATGGAGATACAGAAATGGAAAACACCAGATCTGAGGTTAAAGTAGCACTCAAAGAGCTTTATGTGCTCAAGTCATGGGGATGAGATAACATTCATTCTAGGATTTTGAACTGGCACATGGAATTGCAGGCTTGGTACCAAGGCCTTTTAATAAATCCATCAAATCAGAGGAGGGTTACTACCTGACTCAAATGTAGTACCTGTTTTGAAGTAGGGAAGGGAGAAAATGATCTTGGCAACTATGGCTCCATCAGTCTGACTCTATAATATACCAGAGCTTAAAAGGAAGCCTTGAAGGAAAGAGCAATTAAAGACAGGGAGATAAAAGGGAAAATGGACAAAATGCCAAAGGCAGATGGTGCTGGAGTAACCTGATATATTTATTTGATAACTGATTTTCTAGAGAAAAGAAATGAAGTGAAACTAATATCCATTGACTTCAGTAAAACGCTTGACACAGTGCCTTATGGGAAATAATTAGCTGAGTTGGAAAAGATGAGAATTAGAAAATTTCTAAGGGGAGTGAGGTAGTGGCTAAAGATGAGATACCAATGCATAATGTTGAAAAGTTCAGTATTGGGCTGGAGAAGATAAACCCTTGAGGAACTCCTTCAGTTATCTTGACATCAGCCATGTTTAGCATTTTCCTTAATGATACTGGCATGTAAAATATCAGCTTCCTACTGAAATCTGCTGATTTAATCTGCTTGGTTGGATCCATGTGTGAAAAATATCAGTTTTATTTAAGAAATCATTATAAGCATGATTGAGACCCTTCAAATAAAAATTCAGATGACTCCCTCCCGAAGTGGGAGTCATCCTCAATGCACAGGATAACTGGATTCCCAAACAGGAAGAATACAGTGACATTTAGGCATGGGCAAAGTTTGACTTGTACAGTATGAGGGAATAAAGGGACCCATGGACCAGACACAAGCAGATGCATACGGCACTAGCTAAGAATCCCACAGTGGTCGGCACATAAACCAGGCTTGGCCCCATGCACCCTCCCCAGCCTCTGCCAATGCTTTCAGAGCTGAGTAAGAGAAATGGACAAAAGTTCAGTAGCACTTAAGTACAAGGTCATGTACACAGAGACTAAGAACAAAAATTTCTGGTATGATATGGGGGTCATCAGTTGGAGATGACAGACAAGGAGAAAGACCTCACAAATTAGTCAGTCACAGGTACCCATGAGGTACTAGCATTATGCTGCCATGAAAAAGGGCAATGCAAACCCAGGATCTTATTGGGTGAGGAATTTGCAGTAGAAAAAGGGAAGGTGCACAAGCCACTGAAAGGCACTGTGTAGTACGGATGTGCGAAGCAGGCCATATTTGATTTGGATTCGGATTCAGCCCGATTTGATTCATTGATTCAGATCACTAACCTCATTCGATTAGGCCAAATCTGAATCTGAAGATTCAATTCTGAATCAGAGAATCAGCATAGATACAACTTTATCTGTTTTTTCTACATACCTCATGGTACCAGGTGATTTCATAGTTTTATAGTTTCTAGGGTCGGAAGGGACCTGAGCAGATCATCGAGTCCAACCCCCTGCCATGGCAGGAAAGAGTACTGGTCTACCCCAGCAAGGTGTACATCTAGCCTTCTCTTAAACACCCCCAGAGTAGGAGCCTGCACCACTTCTCTTGGAAGTTGGTTCCAGATCCTAGCCGCCCTGACCGTGAAGTAGCGCCTCCTGATAGCTAGCCTAAATCTACCCTCTGCCAGCTTGTGACCATTATTCCTGGTCACTCCTGGCAGTGCTCGGGGGAACAGGGACTTCCCCAATGCCTGCTGGTCCCCTCTGACTAGTTTGTAAACGGCCACTAGATCCCCCCTCAGCCTTCTCTTGTGGAGGCTGAACAGGTTCAGGTTCCATAGCCTCTTCTCATAAGGCCTGCCCTGCTGCCCCCTGATCATGCAAGTGGCCCTCCTCTGGACCCTCTCCATGCTGTCCACATCCCTCTTAAAGTGTGGCACCCAGAACTGAACACAGTACTCCAGCTGCGGCCTGACCAGTGCCGCATAGAGGGGGATTATCACCTCCTTGGACCTGCTTGAGGTGAACGCAGGTTTGTGAATGCTGAGATGGTGGGGCGGATAGAACATCCCACAGGAGCATGGTGGGGAGGCCTCCGCGTGCTCAGTGGTGGACCCGGACGTGGACCGGAACTACTTCCCGTCCACTTCCAGGTTCACCACCAAGCATGCAGGGGACCCCCCTTGCAGCCCCCCAGCTCAGCGATCGAGCATGGGAGGATCCCAGGTAACCCTTAGACCCACGAGGCACCAGTTGCCAAGCTGGGGGGAAGGGGGGTCCCCCATGCGCTCTGCAGCAGACCCAGAAGTGGGCCTGAAGTGCTTCTGGTCCACTTCCGGGTGTGCTGCTGAGTGTGCTGGCCCATACCTGCGCTCCCATGGGACGCTCCTTCTGCCCCACCATCTCAGCATTCACTAGCCACCTGGTACCTTGAGGTATGTAGAAAAAACATATAAAGCTGTTTCTATGCCTGAATCGTTGAATCTCTCCAAATCAATTTGGAGGATTCTGCTTCGATTCAGAGAGATTAATGGGTCTCCTGATTTGATTCGAATTTGGAGATTTGGCCACCAAATCAGGCCAAATCTCCTGCAAATTGAACTAGTGACCAAAGCTTTGCACGGCCCTACTGTATAGGTAAAGACCTCATCTGGAATACCATGGATCATTTTGGTCACGTATGTTCAAGAGAAATGAACTTAAACTGGCACAGTTCAAAGGAAAGAGATAATACAGTGATCAAGAAAATTGAGAGCCTATCTGACAAGAACAGACTAAAAGGGCTTGGCTTGTCTCTCCTAGAAAAAGGAAGGCGGAGAAAGGATTGCAGTCTATAAATACATCAGGGTATAAATACCTGGGAGGGAAAAAGAATTATTTAAGCTAATGGATAATGTTGGCACAAAAGTAAATGGGCATAAACTGGCCATTAATACATTTAGGTTGCACACTAGAATAAAGTTTCTGTCAGAACGGTGATGTTTTGCAGCAGCCCCCCAATCAGAAAACCGTTGGCAAAAAACATAAGTACTCATAACACAGACTTGGATTAAATTATGACAGGGATCATCAATATGACATGGAGGAATGCAATAGCAGGGACCTGGACTAGGTGACTTAGGAGGTTCTTTCTAGTTTTGTATTCTTGGAACTGCAGAACCACAGAACGGCAAGTCCAGTTTACTCTCTACATGCCAAATGACAACATGCTGCTACTGGCTTACATTTGGGTTCTCTCATTTGGTTCTCACATTCATAATGTGATTTATGAGAGGTTCCTACACCATGGAACAGGGACCAATAGTAGCCTGTAGAACAGTTGCAGGGGTCATGCAGAGATGTTGATCATCTGGGTGCAGTGCTCCCTTTGTTCCCAGCCGCAAGTATCTAAGATATTCATTGCAAGAAGAGCCTGGAGGCCTTTAAAGACAGTTGGAATAAGGAAGAAGAATGAACTTTGCTGCCTCTGCTGGATGCCTTTGTTACACAAATAAACAAGAAAGCAGAAATTGAAGCACATCTTATTATTGGAGCTGGGAAGCAGAAGGTACCAATTGGTGCAGGGGACTGGACCTGATGATCTTCCGAGGTCCCTTCCAGCCTTACAATTTATGAATCTACGAATTCCTGAGAAGCACATCTAGAAGAGAAGGGAACCAAGCAGCAAGGAGAAATAAGGGGAACAGTGGATACGTACACATGCACATACAGTATATGTTATGCTGTGTAAAATTGGTAGAGATTTGGCATTGGATTCTATGAAGTACAGGAAACCAACAAAGCTTTCTGTCTGTAACATGAGGGTAGGTCCTGATCCCAGGTACAGGCATGGAAACAACCACACAAAGTTTAAACACTAAAGCATCATAACATATAACAGAGAATGACAGAAGTGAAGAATAAAGACAATGAAAATTTGAATAAGAGTTCAAAGGAGTGAATGAAATAACTCAGTGATGACAGCACTGTAAAGGAAAGC
Organism: Crocodylus siamensis; assembly: GCF_052110815.1. Taxonomy (NCBI): domain Eukaryota; kingdom Metazoa; phylum Chordata; order Crocodylia; family Crocodylidae; genus Crocodylus; species Crocodylus siamensis. Next base: position 364,353,967 of record NC_143395.1, read on the forward strand.
ACCATGTGTACCTTCATTTCTGCTGAGTTCTATGTCAGCAAACAAGCCAATTTTGATAACCTGCCATAAAAGGCCCAAGACAAGGTAAGGTTTCCCCTCTTTTAAGTCTTCAGCACCAATGTTAACAACATGGCACCCAATAGCTGAGGCAGAGTTCAAGGCGAGGTTCAAATTTTCCTGGGGGGAAAAAAGAGAGATAGAGTTTTATTACAATACAATAACTCAAAATGGGAGATGGAGGGAAGAGGACAAAGGAGAAAAAATGAGTAAACTTAAGTATAAGCCTATTCAGGATTAGGGCCTAAGTTGTGTGATAGCTCTGAATTTTCCAGGACTGAAGGACGCTTCAGTGTCCCAGTGCAAATCAGAGAACCTGCCCTTGGCCAGGATAAGAAGCTTCTGTTTCTTACCTTGATGGGTCACAAGGCATTGTACCTTGAGCCTCTCACTGGTCCCAGCCTGACTATTGCTTATTTTGGCCATTATATGAGCATCATAGAGAGGGGAAAGGAAGAGAAAGGCCATATTTTGAGAAGTGTTGGGGGGGAAGAAAGTTCCCCATCCATTCTTCAAGATGGGGAACTGAATGAAGGAGATATTTCAGACAGGTTGAAATTCTTATGTTTTATTATTTTAAAGGGGTAGTCTCTGAGAAAATAGATTAATAGGCAGAGATCAGATGAAGCAGACATAGGTGCCTAGCAAATGGCATTTATCACATGGGTTTGCAATTTATCACATGAATCTTGCTACCATATGGAAGGGCTGATGGATTTGATTAGATAGAAAACACATACAGATACCAAGCATGAACTGAAAAATTCACAACACTGAAAATTAATTGTCTTCTCTGTACTTGACAGTTGTAAAAGGGTTAAGCTAAAGCATAAGCTATATTGATTCAATCTTGCCTAAAACTGACAGGGATTGATCTGTGCTGCATCAATAAGTTGTGTTGCTGACTCTAGAGAATTAGTACTGGAAAAAATGCAGATTGCAGCACAAAAACCCAGAGTAATGGCTTCTGAGCTTACTTGATCCTGGCTAATGCCTCATTTAATCAGGGATAAGGGAGGGTTGAAGTGGGTTACATTTATATACAGAATATATAACTATTTATATATACCTGTACAGAGATCTATCTATCTATCTTTATCTATATCTATAGATATAGGTGGGTGGCAAATTGGCTTAGGGGTTGCACCCAGAGAATGGTGGTGGATGGGTTGGTATCAATTTGGAAAGATGTGGGCAGTGCAGTCTCACAGGGTTTGGTCCTTGGACCTGTGCTGTTCAATGTCTACATCAGTGACTTGGATGAGGGCATGGAAAGCACTCTGTCCAAATTCACAGATGATACCAAGTTATGGGGTAAAGTTAACACACTAGAGGGTAAGGAACAAATCCAGGAGGATCTGGGCAGGTTGGAAAAGTGGGCTGAACAGAAGAGGATGCAGTTCAACAAGGATAAATGCTAGGGTACTGCACCTAGGGAGAAGGAATCACCTGCATGCTTACAGGCTAGGGGAGGACCTTCTAAGCAGCACAGCAGAGGGAAAGGATCTCAGAGTCATTGTTGACACCAAGATGAATAAGTTGTCAATGTGACAAAGCAATCAGTAAAGCTAACCGCACTTTATCATGCATTAGCAGGTGCGTGACAAACAGATCCAGGGAGGTGATACTTCCCCTCTATGAGGCATTGGTCAGGCCACAGTTGGAGTACAGCATCCAGTTTTGGGCACCACACTTCAAGAGGGATGTGGACAACCTCAAGAGGATTCAGAGGAGGACCACTTATATGGTTGCGGGCCTGCAAGCAAAGCCCTACAAGGAGAGATTGAGGGCCCTGGATCTCTTCAGCCTCTGCAAGGGAAGGCTGAGAGGTGATCTTGTGGCTACCTAAAAATCCATTGGGGGACAGAAAGGAATAGGAGATGCTCTGTTTACTCCAGAGCACCCCTTGGAGTAACTAGGAAAAACGGCCACAAACTGACGGAGAGCAGATTTAGGTTAGACATCAGGAAGAACTTTTTTACGGTAAGGGTTGCCAGAATGGGCTTCCAAGGGAGGTGGACACATATATATATGTATGTATATATATATGTATATATAAATATTTCCACCTCCCTTGGAATCCCATTCTGGCAATATAGGTCTACATTCCATTATAGCAAAAGTTGACTGAGCTTGAATTTAGATCATGGCAGAAAAAATTTTGCTTTTCAGTTTATTTTAAATAATGTTTGTGGGCACAAAAAATAAAAATTAATTCAATGCTCAGGTTAAACAGATAAAATTAGAAAAGAAATGCAGTTGCTAGGGTTCTGACAAGAATATTAACCCATGCATGTTGTATGTGTGTAGTATTTGTATCTCAGCTGGCATTTTATTAGACTGGAATTCAGGAGATAGGGTCTCCATTCCAACCTCTGCACAGAGTATTGTGTGTTCTCAGGCACATCACCTAATCTCAGCACTCAGGTGCCTTTTAGTATTTGAGGAATTAAACTAAATTTAAATTTGTTGTGGTCTTCATTGAGTCTTGATGATTGAACTCTTATGGCACCTATTACCTGGGAATCTGAGGCTCAAGTCCTACAAAAAATTACCTTCTTACTTAACTTTAAGCATATGATTTGACCCCCTCACTTCAGCAGGATTGCTCATGTTTAAAATTAAGCATAGGTATAAATGTCTACAAGATTAGGGCTAACATATTTTACTTGGTCACAAGCTGTGCCTGGCTGTTTTGGGTAGGGCTGTGATACTGATAGCATTAAACCTAATTAAATACAGAAGAGTGACTCGTGGAAAAGCACAAAACCATACTCCATCTTTCCATTACCTGTATTGTGAAGGGAGTTAGTTTCTTTTTGTTAATTGTCCTTTCATCAATGGTATCTGGCACAGAAAAGTTGATCATTTTACTGGAAATACAAGAAAAAATACAAGTGAGAAATATGCCACTAGCTATACCAAAGAGGTTCTAGCACACCTGTGAAAAAAACAGGATCTGGCTTATGTTGAACATGCAAACGAACATATAGAAAACAGTGGGTTCTTTACTCCGAAGTCCTGCTTCCATTTTTATTCAGTCTTTACTCAGGCAAACTCCTGCTGGCTCCATTATCTCTCCACAGATTCCAGGGACAGAGACATTCCACTTTATAACAAATCATGCATTTAGTTTACAAAAATAAAAACTATTTAAAGGGGGAAAAAACATAGTACCTTTTAAGAAAAAAGGATCTTGAAAAAGAGAGTCCCTAAGGCACTGATCCTGCCAAGAATCACACCCATGCATCCTTTTAAAGTCAGCACAAATGATCATGGACCTCCAGTTAAGCAGATATATATATATATATATATATATATTTTTTTTTTTTTTGCAAGGTCTAATTCTGTAAGGAAATCTTTGTATTATTTACCACAGCACGATGCCATCACCAACTGCCTGAAAGAGGTCATCGGTTTCTGGATTCATTGGGAGAACATGCTTGCAGTCAGGATCATTCTCAAGGGCTTTATTAATCCAGTTGACAAAGGCATACTTTTCTTCTTCTGCAAATATAATGGTAAGTAAAAGTACATGAGTTTGCAACTTAAAATGTCTATGCTTATTTTAGAAATAAAAGTTAAAGTATGGGAAAGATAATGTTTCATATATTTAATCAGAACTAAAAAGTGGCCATCCTGTGGATGATGTAGTATGGATCTACCAAACCCCAAAGTAACTCTGGAGGAGGTTTAACCTCCAGGTTCTTTGCCAACTGTCTATTACACTTCAAGGAGTAATATTGCATCTTTTCAGCTGGCCTTCTTCACTGGTTCATGGGACCGTAAGTAGGACTGCCTGGAAGTGGGTCTGGGGGAGTTTATGCACCAGGGCTAAGGACAGACATTACACACAAACCAATTTAAGTGACCAGAAACTGGTTTAAACTTGTAACAGAACAGATATTCAGTGCACATAAACCAGTTTGAAAATGGCTGAAACCAGTTTGAGATAAACCTGGTTGAGTGTAGTATCCAACTTAACTGATTTGGCTCAAACTGGTTTATGCAATGTCTGTCCCAGACCCCTTGCTGGTTTAAGATAAACCAGACTCACCCAGCATCCTGACATGCTCTTTGGGCTGGTGGGGCTCTCTGCTCCACAGCAGGGCTGGCCCCTCCCCTCTGCTCTCTCTCTGGAGCTCCAGCAGAGACTGAAGGTGTCTGCCTGTCTTCTCCCTGCCAAGCAGGGATTATTGCTCCCACATCTCTGCCCTACACCTTTCAGCATTAGCTAGCAGACCACATGAAGACTACAACAAAGGCAGACAGGCATTTTGGAGCTAATCAACAGGGAGCTGCTAAAGTCCTTCTTTGGAAAAGCTGTTTAAGAAGTGAACTAATGGAGAAAGGCTTTGTTTTCTTAATGGGTTGATAAACACTGAGTTAGGAGTGATAAACATTCCCTGCTGGGCTTCTCAAGAGGGGTGGGGGAGCATCAGAGTGTCCTGCCGGGGCCTGGCCATGCCCCTCTTGGCTCAGCCTTGTAGAAGGGAAAGGAGGGCTGCTGTAGCATCCCCCCCACCAAGCTTCTAGCCTGAGCCACTGAAGGCATGTACCTGCATTACTGGAATAAAAAGGGAATGTCTAGCCACCTCCAAATCGGTTCAAGCTTTGCAGGTTAGACTAACCTGTGAAGATTGAATCAATTCAGACTTTTTGAATGTCTGTCCCTAGCCCAGAAGACCCTAGGAGTGGCAGTTGCAACCCCCTGGCAGTTACAGTCCTTCCTGCTTAAGTGAGATAACTTAGCAGAAGACTCCTTCATTCTCTCTTCCACATAAACCAAAAGCAAAGGAACCAGGAATCACCTGGTCCTATAAAAGTTGCAAACAAACAAAGAAATAGTAAAAATATTTGAATATTTGCAAAGAAATTCTCCTACCACTGACGACAGTGACAGTGTAACCCACAGTAAGTCAATAAGAAATGCTAAGCCTGGAGGACTGTCTGAACTCCTAGTCCTCTTGGAAGCTTAGGAGTCCACCAGGGCTGCATATTAAGTGCCTCCATATATCAGGATCTAGAGCACTCAGAGAGATGTCCAGTAAAATCCACAAAACACACTGGCAGCAGTATTGAGCTCAGTTTAATCCACAGCACCCCCATTCACTGTACGACCTGGGGAGGAGGGGACAGGAAAGGGAGGACACATTATGTTTATAGCATTTGCTCAGGAACTATGTTGTCGCAATGTTGGCTACTCTGGAGTAAAGGTAGGCAATAGCAGCAAACACTAGTATAACTATCTCTGGTGTAAATGTACTTCTGACTTCCTCTTAAGCAAATGCTCTGTGTTGTGTATCCACTCCACTTTTCTTCTGGAGTAGTTGGAGAATGCTCCAGAGTAAAGGTGTCACATTTCTGTGTCTTTTGGTATATAAACTGATTTGATGATTAAAAGAATATTTTGTATCTAGCTATAAGACCCATTTTCAAAGATATCACAAACACAAAAGAGCCAAAACCTAAATCCTAGTCCTGAAGATGCAGGGTTATTGGTTGTAGACATGTTGGTCTAAGGACATAGGCAGGCAAGGTTCTTTGGGTAGATGTGACATTTTTTATTAGACCAACTGAGTAGTTGGGAAAAGGTTCTTTGCAAGCTTTTGGGCACAAGCACCCTTCTTCAGGCACTGGGAGATTCTGCTGTTGTTCTGAGATCTCCAAGATAGGAAGATATCTAAGATAAGAAGATACAATTTTCATTTCTAAATCACTTCAGTGCCTTCAAAACTTCTATCCTGGAGCCTGAAGCAGTTTTAACAGACACAGAAACATCCCCCACCTTCAAAATCAAGACTTCCTCTTGACATGAAAATTTCAGTGCTTATCGAAATGCATCTAGCACTTCCCCACATTGATCCTATCCTTATTAGAGCTGAATGATTATTTAAAACAGGAGAGACAGCATTCCGCCAAGATGCTGCTCTTATGTGTCCTCAGCTTTATTACATATTGCGTTATGTACGTATAATCCAAGTCACCCACATTGTTACTGCAGTTCTATATAACCAAAGCTGCAGTTTTTTACCCAAGTAAATTATGAAATGATTTCCAAGAGACCATCAAGTTTTAAGTACTATCAATATGACCTGACTGTACATACCTGAGTAAGAATGTTGTGTTCCAACACTGGACTGTTCTGAAGTTCCACCAATAGCACAAATCCCCTCCTTTTTATTGATTGCTTTTCTGAATGTTTTAGCAACATCTGAACTCTTCAGGCCATGGACAATCTTTGAATACACAAGTTTATTTTAAAATGTGAAGCTTATAATAAGACAATGAGACCTGTAAAATGGTAAGCTTTCAGGTGATAAATTCCTTGAGACAGGGAACATGTTTTTTTCTATGTTTTGAACAGAGGTGAGCAAAGCGAATAAATAATCTGGATTACTTTTAATAATTGCTCCAGTGGGATTTTGCACAGAGGCAAGAATTTACTTTTATGGCTGATCTTGCAAAAGTGGGAAAGCTTTTTCTGTTTTCAAAGCAGCAAAGTAAAGGGTATCTAATTCATAGAAAAAAAAGCCAAATAGTATTAGGACAATACAGGCTTTGTAATTTGGAGATGAGAGTTAAATAATTTAGGTTTTTCATAGAGGTGAGTGAAAATCTGGGTTTCCTTCCGGAAGAAAATTCTGATACTTTGATATTTGTTTCCGGCCAAATAATTTCTTCAAATAACATGTTCAACCTGGAAAAGCTGAAATGTTAAAATGAACTTTCAACCAAAGAAGCACATTTTGACATTTATGAATCAAGACATTTCATTTCTATGTGCTGAACCAGGTCAAAGCCTTTTAAGTCAACATTCAGCCGCAGCTAAATAACGTGTCGTGCTGCACTGTGAAAGTTGTAGTTTGCTTGCCTCATGTTCTCATCCTTCCGGATGATGTGGGCTCCCTTGTAAAGCTACAATTAGCATGATGCACTGCAGTCTTCAAATGACGATACAAAGATCACGCTGCAACTTGAGAGATGTTATCTGGCCAAAAACCAGGAGCATAGGATGGAATGGCAGCAGGGTATATTTCAACTACAGCTCTCAGAAAGCACCATGGCACCTTTATGCTGATGCAGGTTAATGTTAAAGCAATTCTGAATGTGCGCTTTTGGTTCCATTCACCAAATCAAACTGTTTTGATTTGGGTCAAGCAGACCCAGAATTAAATATTTTATTTCAATTTCCTTGATGGAATAATAATCAACAGGGATCCTGGTTTTCTCTGATTTAAAAACAAAACCAAACCAAACACCAATTTTTGGTTTAAATCCACATTTTCCATGTTTAAAATGAAACACCACTAATATTTATATATATATTAGTGGTGTTTCATTTTAATCGTAGAAAATGTGGATTTTGGGTTACTTTTTTAAAAACTAAAAATGGGAATTTTTTTTATCAGAAAACCAGGATCCCTGAAAATAAATCAATAAAATCATAACTTTACCATAGAAAATGCCAATTTTGTGGAGATGGTGTATTTTGTCAGTCATTTTGACAGATAATCCCTGATCAGTTGTCATTTTGAAGGTGAGGCTTACGGGTTTTTTCCCATTTCTTTTTATAGGACAGTCTGTGAGATAACATTGTATTCATAACATTGTACCTACTGAAATAAATTCATCAAAAGTAATCTTGACATCTTGGTCTGCTGCAAGCTTCTCCTGAAGGATTTCTCTCACTCTATATCCTGGCAGGGGGAAATTAGCTGCTTTAAACAGTTCTGTTAACTTGTTAGCTTGGATGAAGCCATTCCCATTAAGATCTGTACAGGACAAAAGAGTTGCTTAGATTTTACAGCAGTTTAATGTTAATTTTCAACATGTGCAGTGACTTTTCCATCAAAACAATGACACTATAGTGAAAATTAAACAGAAAAGGTAAGTACTTGTGTCTTGGTTAGAGATATAGTTTTACATTAGCAGTGCAAATGAAAGAATATACGGTATTTACTCAGATATAAGATGAGGTTTCTCCCACCGCAGTCAACATTGGGGGAAAAAACCCTCATCTTATATTAGCATACAAGGAAACCTCATTAAATACATTGTCTATCATTAAACTGCTGCTAAAGGCAGCATGTGCTCACTAATGGAATCCGAATGGAAATAAAGTTGATTAAATGCAGCCAACACTGAGCAAGATTATAAAATACATGGCCCACATGAGGCAAATATACTCACGGTAACTCCATGTGTGTGTTGGGGGGGGGTATGTGTGCACATGTGTGTGGCCTTTCAAAAAATAGGCAGTGGCTCCTCCAGGAGGGAACTGGCACCAGGCCTGAAGGTACTGCAATACCAGTGCTGAGCTACTGGGGCTAGGGACAGATATTACACATAAACCAGTTTAAGTGATCAGAAACTGGTTTAAACCTGTAACAGAACAGATGTTCAGTTCACATAAACCAGTATGAAAATGGTTGAAACCAGTTTGAGATAAACCTGGTTGAATGTAGTATCTGACTTAACTAATTTGGGTCAAACCAGTTTATGCAATATCTGTCCCAGACCCCTTGCTGGTTTAAGATAAATCAGACTCCCCCAGCATGCTTCTGGGCTGGGCAGGGCTCTCTGCTCCACAGCAGGGCTGGCCCGTCCCCTCTGCTCTCTGGCTGCAGCTTCTGCAGTCTCTGCAGGCATCTGCCTGGCTTCTGCTCCCCACTCCTCCCCTCCCCATTATCTGCTAAGCAGGCATTTCCTCATCCCTCACAGACACCTCTCAGCATTAGGTAGTAAACCACATGCTGGCTACTTCCAAGCTGTGGCACATGGGACAAAGGCAGAATCAACAGGTATCTGGTAATGTCCTTCTGTTGTTTTCTTAACGGGCTGATAAACACTGAGCTATCACTCAGTGCCACCCCCCTCAGCTTAGGTCTATGTAAGGGAAGGGTGGGCTGCTTTAGTGCCCCCCAACTTCTAGCCTGAGCTACTGTTAGAATGTGCCTGCATTTCTGGAATGAAAAGGGAATGTCTATCCACCTCCAAATCAATTCAGGCTCAGGCTTTTTGAATGTTTGTCCCTAACATGGGTCACAGTGGTGTGAAATGCTACTATCTCTGCTGGGGCCCAACCCAGGGACCTATAAGGTAATTCACGAGCCTTTCATCTTTAGACTACTGTTATCTCGGCCTTTTGGCTAAGATCAAGTGAGACTGGGGACATCTGAACCCCAAGGCTTTCAGGGTGCTTGCTTGGATTTGTGGAGTATCTGAAGCCCCAGACTGATGGGTCTGGGAAGAAGGATACTTGCCTGGTGGTAGAGCCACACAGACTTGATGACTGAGTTCTCCTCAGTCGATTTTTTAAACTTGATTATTGGGCTTTGCACAATTGAATTTGGAACTGATCTATCCCTTGACATTTTATATATATATATATACATATATATATATGTGTGTGTGTACACACACACACACACACACACACAATTTCAAAGGCCAAATATATATATAATAATCTGTACTATGTACAAGTAACTACAGAATTGCTGCCAAAAAATGTATCTGTGGAGTACCTGTGGGAAAACTTGCAGCAGTTTCAAAAGAGATAAACTGCATCAATTCTGGATGATCTAAGTCTATGGGTACCCTATATGCAAATTACTACAGGTATGTTTATTTGTAGGTGGGGGTGGCAGAGGGCAAGGGGGCTACTTGACCCTCCAGAGTTATATGCTCTGCTGTAGCAGTGAAAGGGGAATAAATTCATGCTGAACCTCCAATTCTACACCTGGAAAATTATAACAAATGTATACATTTTCCATATATATAATCTAATTATTGGGAGTCATCTTATATTCACAGTCATCTTATATTTGAGTAAATATGGTATATTAAACTCACAGTATTTTCAGTAAATACATTTACTTTTCGTTTATTGTATTATTTTATTAAGATCTGAAATGTGAGTGTGAGTTCTGAGGAGATAATATGGTCCATGGGAATAATTCTTAAAAGGGCAGAGATGCAATGATACTGGCATGTAAGTGCCTCTCTCCTACATGTCGTTTCTGATTAATTCTATCTCAGTGAGTCTAAATAATTATAACTTACATGCTAAAAAGCTGGAAAATAGGGGATAGCAAGAGAGAGAAATTAGATCATAGTTAAGGGCCTGTGATGGCCACTACCATCGCTTATCGCTTTCCCAGAGATGCATAGAACTTCATAGGGCCAAACCTACAAAGAATTCAAAAACTGTGGGCATATATGGGATGCTGCTAACTCTGATAGTCCTACTCAGTCAGTGTCACAATACATCTGTTTCATAGTATGTCACTGACATTGCCATCATTTTAGAACAGTCTTTTCTTCCCTTTTGGTGTGTAAACCCCACCAGAAATAAATCAGAAAACTTACAATTTCACTGCCCCTATAGGGGAAGCTGCGAAACTAACACAAAGTACTACCAAGTGCAAAAAATAACTAAAAGAATAAAAACGGAGCACATTAGTGGTATTTCTACCATCTTTTTCAGGGATGGTAACTCTGCATGTTATTTGTAACAATAGTAGGCAAACAAACAGAGGTCATGGAAACTCCATCCTTGAAGGTTTTCAAAATCTAGCTAGACAAAGCTTTGGCTGGGATAATCTAGTTGGGGATGGTTCTGCTTTGAGCAAGGGGTTGGACTAGATGACCTCCTGAGGTCCCTTCCAACCCTAACTTTATATGATTCTATGATTCTAACAGAGAAGTATGCTTCCCATCCCTCTGCCCCCCCACCATACTACCTTATTTTATTAATTCCCATTTTTTCTAGAGACATTGACAGGATTTTTATACACACCAGTGTTTGGCCACTAGTAGCCCAGCCCAGAAAATTGCTTAAGTCTAATGAATTTATAAATGAGATGTTCATTGTACCAAGGTCTGTTTGGATCTGTAAGGGATTTCTTAGTGAAGAGCTTATTCTGAAAGCAGAGTATTTGGATTTCATGGTTTTGATATAGAAAAAAAATTAGTTCTTCTATAGTTTGTATTAAACCGTCCTGTATTCTCCGTGTATAAAGTGTCCTAAATTGTGCTTTGTAGATTTTCTGGGTGGTGAGCTGGAAATTGAGCCTGCCATCTGCAATATATAGCAAAAGAATCTAAAATTGAAGCTTTCTTTTATAAAGAGAAGTATAGACTAAATAGGGCATTGCTGAAGGTGCTGTTAATTAATTTCTTATGACTGAAATAGAAAGAGAAGCCAGGATCTGAACTTAGAGAAACCAAATGCTTGGTAGGTAAAAGAAGCAATGAGTGACTGGCTTGTGGGCAATAGAAAGGCATATTCTTGGAATTTAGAGAGAAAGAGATTGGATCTGTGTAAGCACTGAAAAGTAAACTGGGCCCCTGAAAGGTTAAAAAATGGCAGACTGAATTCAAAATTTGAGCTAAAGCCCAAAAGGAGTGTGCATTTGAGATACTAATTTTGTGTATTGTTTCATTCCCTCCTGAGTCAATATGCCATGTTAAACAAGAAAACCCTTTATTGCCTTTTGAGTAATTTATCTTGAATAAATAAAGTTTGTAGGGAAATGGTTTTAAATATTTCATGCTTTGGTTTTAGAAGAGGCTCAAATTATTTCATACAATTTAGTCTTAACAGTCAAGTATCCTCTTCCAGCAAAGGGATGCCAGTGCTGTACTTAGAGAAAAAGCATACAGTGGTTTTATTTTAAAAGCTCTGCTATTGTATAAGGTTTACTATGATGTTGTACAATCACACTTAAGTGTGGGGCATTACACTGAAGCTACTCAGTACAGTAGGATGCAGTATAATATAATCTTCTGTAATGCCTCTTATGCTAAATGTACTCACCAATTTTGCAGAAAGCCTCTCTTAGCTCTGTCATCTCCTCCTCTGAGATGTGACTTGATGCCATCTTTACTTCTTTGAATGACCAGCCTGCAAAAAGACATATATTATTATTTGATGCTTTTCTCTTTTTAATCACTAGGGGTTCCATGTAATTTTACCTCAAAATTGGAAACAGCACAATAGCACAAGGTCAGTGAACCATTCCTTATTGCTTACAACAGCTTCTTTCTGTGTGAAGTCAGTCTTTTTATTTTTAATTTCATGTCTCAGGCTGAATCAGCCAATGACTTCCAAATTCTATTGGCTAAGTAGAGCTCAATTGTTCAAATCTGTGTGGTGCCACCACCGGCAAGAATCCTACCTCCCAAACTCTTCAGCCTGGAGTGTCAAATATTCCCAAATCCATGGCAGGCATCCTACATGCAAACGCCAAGCCCAGAGGCCTGGAGTTCAAATGCCCACTAGTTTCACTTGCCCCTAGCCAAAAGGCCAAAGGAACAAGCTAGAGGGAAAACTTGAGAGCAAATCCATCACTGTAAATTGTGTACCCTAGATCCTCACATTTGGAGGCATTTGTAGACTCTTGCAGGGGTCAGTCTGCCCATAGTGCAAGGAATAGGCCGTCACAGAGCTACACCGAGTCATTCAAGACCAAGAAGAAGGGTATTTCCCCTTCCAAGTAAGTAAAATCACCTGGGCTGAAAACCACCTTATGGTATCTCCCCTGCCAGTCAGTCATGCAACTAAGAGAAGACTTTCTGTATGTAATTCCCCTTGATTAATGCTGTTTTGCCAAACCCTGTTCCAGATGCTTCTCTAGGCTGGTGAGTATTTATGATACTAACCTAAGAGCTAAATCCTGCCCCTACTTAACCTAGCTAACCTGTGAATGGTACGCAACAGAGTGACAGAAAAGAATAATGCTGGACACTTGGTAATTCCCAAAGCTGCCTTGCAAGTGCAGGTCAAGGTGACTCAGATATTTGAAAGAAAACACATGATTGAATTCACTTTGCTGCTGCTCCGGTGGGGAACAGCTTCTTTACCTAATGAATATACCCATCATATAGCATAGAAGCAGAGGGGCTGCCAGCTAGCAAAATGTGTCCTGAGGGGGTGAGGGTCACATGCAAGTGTAGCAGCAGGGACCCCATCAGCGCTTTCCTGAGTTCTAGGCTGGAATTGTGGCCCTGTTACTTCATGGGTGAACTCTGACAGCAAGCAATGTTTTGGTACCCTTTTCCCTCCTTAGCACACCCACGCAATGCAAAGAAGGCTTAGTTTTCAAACCCTATACTTTATTCCAACATCATTGGGAGGTTAGGATAGAGGGGGAAGGTTTAATTTCCCATCTGACAGGTAGTTGTCACATCTCTTTATTTATGACCAGAAAGTTCTAAGGGATCATATGCCACATTTTTTCCCAGTCTATGTCTGTCTTGTCTAGTTAGAACAGGAGTGGACAATTATTTTGGCTAGCAGTTAGGGAGCTTTAGTGAGCTGTTGCAGGCCAGATCAGCACCCCAACACCCCGCTGTGCCAGATCAGCATCCCTCTACTCCCTGACCTGCTCCCACTCCCAACAGCTCACCAAAATTCCCTAAGGGACCTTGTACTCAGCCAGGTAGATGGGATGGGGCTGTGGGTGGCAGGGAGTGGCATCTGGGTGCAGGACACCTGAGCAGGGCCAGGATTGTGGGGCAGTGACAGTATGGGGCCCAGACCCAGGGTAGAGCTGCAGTCTGTTCCCCACACACCTCTACCTGCGGAATTGGTGCCCATCACTGAGACTTGCAGGGAGAAGATTGCGGTTCTGCCTTGGGCCCCACTCTGCACAGTCACTACCCCAAGATCCCATCCCATGATCCTGGCCCCACCCACTCATCCTGCTCCCAGACACTGTTCCCCACCCACCCACAGCCCAACCCATCTGCCCGGTCATGCTAAGGATGTGGTCATCATGGGGGACCTGAACTTCCCAGACATCTGCTGGGAGGAGCAGTCAGCCAAGTCTGATCGCTCACGTCGGTTCTTAGCCAGAGTGCAGGACCTCCATCTAACCCAGGAGGTGCACAGTCCCACCAGGGGAGACGCCTTGTTGGACCTGGTGCTGGCCACGGGTGATGACCTGGTGAGGGGGCTGCGGGTGATGGGCCACCTGGGAGACAGTGATCATCGCTTGCTGGAATTCACCATCCAGCGTAAGGTGGCAAAGGGCTGCAGCAAGGCAACAGCCCTAGACTTTAGGAGGGCTGACTTCAACAAGCTAAGGAGGATCGTTGGGGAAGCGCTGAGGACCCAGAGGGGAAGGGAATCAGATGTCGAAGGTGAGTGGTTGCTCCTTAAGGAGACGATCCTCCATGCCCAAAGGGAGGTAATCCCAACAAGGGTCAAAGGGAGCAGGAGGGCACATAAACCCCCATGGCTCACTAAGAGCATCCGGGAATGTCTCCTTGCTAAAAGGGAGGCATATACCCAATGGAGAGATGGGGTCATCACCAAGAAGGACTATGTTACAGTCGCCCGAGGATGTAGGGGGGCAGTCAGGAGGGCCAAGGCAGAGATGGAGATAGGACTAGCTTCCCGGATTAAGGACAATAAGAAGTCCTTCTTCAAATACATAGGGGGTAAAAAGAGGGTCCCGGGTAATGTGGGGCCCCTGCAGGACACGATGGGCAACTTAGTCATCACGCCAGATGATAAAGCTAACATATTTAACGATTTCTTTGCCTCTGTCTTCCTAAGTAGGGACCAGTTCAGCCACCTCCCTGCTGGGCCCCCCTCGGGCCCCGGGAGAGACACGCCTGGGCCAGGGGTTAGCGAGGAGTTAGTTAGGGTACTTCTGGAGAGGCTGGACGTGTTCAAGTCCACTGGTCCGGACGATCTTCACCCTAGGGTTCTACAGGAACTGGCCGAGGTCATTGCGGGACCCCTGGCGCGGCTCTATGAGCACTCGTGGTGCTCTGGCGAGGTGCCGGAGGACTGGAAGAGGGCCAATGTGGTCCCTATCTTCAAAAAGGGAAAAAAAGAGGACCCGGGAAATTACAGGCCAGTTAGTCTTACCTCAATCCCGGGTAAGCTCTTTGAAAAAATTATCCTGGCACACATCCAGGAGGGCCTTGCGGGGGAATGTATGCTCAGGGGCAACCAACATGGGTTCATCAGTGGCAGGTCTTGTCAGACCAACCTGGTGGCCTTTTACGATCAGGTCACCAAATCATTAGACGCAGGGGTTGCTGTGGATGTAGTCTTTCTGGACTTCCGGAAGGCTTTCGACACTGTCTCTCACCCTGTCCTCATCAAAAAGCTGGGAGACTGTGGTGTCGATGCCCACACGGTCAAATGGGTCGCCAACTGGTTGGAGGGCCGCACCCAGAGGGTGGTAGTGGATGGGTTCTTCTCGACCTGGAAGGACGTGGGCAGTGGGGTTCCGCAGGGCTCGGTCCTCAGGCCCGCACTGTTCAACATCTTCATCAGTGACTTGGATGACGGGGTAGAAAGCACCCTGTTCAAGTTTGCTGATGACACTAAGATGTGGGGGGATGTGGGTGCACTAGAAGGGTGCAATAGGCTACAAGCTGACCTTGACAGGTTGCAACGGTGGGCGGATGAGAATAGGATGGGGTTTAACACTGATAAGTGCAAGGTGTTGCACATGGGGAGGAAGAACCGGCACCACACTTACAGGTTGGGGAACTCCCCTCTTGCCAGCACGGAGACGGAAAAGGATCTTGGAGTCGTCATTGACTCCACGATGAACATGGGCCGGCAGTGTGGGGAGGCAGTCAAGAAGGCCAACCGTACCCTGTCATGCATCCACAGATGCGTCTCGAGCAGGTCCAGGGAGGTGATCCTCCCCCTCTATGCGGCACTGGTCAGGCCGCAGCTGGAGTACTGCGTCCAGTTCTGGGCGCCACACTTCAAGAGGGACGTGGACGATATGGAAAGAGTTCAGAGGAGGGCCACTCGTATGATCAAGGGTCAGCAGGGCAGGCCTTATGAGGAGAGGCTACGGGACCTGAACCTGTTTAGCCTCCACAAGAGAAGGTTAAGGGGGGACCTTGTGGCCTGCTACAAACTGGTCAGGGGGGATCAGCAGGTATTGGGGGAGTCCCTGTTCCCCCATGCGCTGCCAGGAGTGACCAGGAATAACGGTCACAAGCTGGCGGAGGGTAAGTTTAGATTAGATATTAGGAGGCGCTACTTCACAGTCAGGGCGGCTAGGGCCTGGAACCGGCTTCCAGGGGAAGTGGTGCAGGCTCCTAGCCTGGGGATTTTTAAAAGGAAGTTAGATGAGCACCTTGCCGGGGTCATCTGACCCCGGTGCTCTTTCCTGCCAAGGCAGGGGGTCGGACTAGATGATCTACCTAGGTCCCTTCCGACTCTAGCTACTATGAAACTATGAAACTATGCTCCGTGGCCACATGGGTCCTGCCTCCAGCAGTGGGTGCAGGGTAGACAGGCCAGGGTGCTTGAACAGCAGAGCCAGATCTAGCAGAGGCATCATCCAGAATGACTGCCACCACCAGACTGGCAGAAAGTGAGTCCAGCCACTGGAGGTGGTGGGACTGGCTGCATGTGCCACAGCCTGGGCTGCTCCCTATGCCTGGGCTGGGTGGAACCAAGGGACCTGCCACCAGCCAGACAGAATCCCTTGGAGGGCCAAATCTGGCCCACTGGTCTATTTTGCCCATTGCTGAGTTAGACTATAAATTATTCAGGGACAGTCAAATACCCCATGTCTCCCCATTCTTGATTGCTGTTTAAGCCGATAAAAACATGATTATTAAAAAACCAGAACAGGATAGAATGAAACAGAATACAGGCTTGAGTTTGAGGCCTTTGCAGGTGGATGCCAAAGTTACAATGTTCTTTAACAAAGCAATAAAAGGAAATTTAGAAAAACACTACTGCACATTTAAAAGCATCATTTCATTAGAGATACCCTAAGTGGAAAATCTGTACAAAGTTGTAAAAGCTGTCATGGTGGATTTGAAAAATGGAAGATTATGTATGACAAGTTTGCTAGAAATCCTTTAGTATGATAGTTACTGTGTATTTGAATTGCAGGTTTATTTTTAGGGCTTTCTTGAGTTTCTCTATTGATTTAGACAGTGACTAAGTGTGGTGTAGAAGAAAGGCTATTTATGGAGATGGATTAAAAATAGGCCAAAGACAATGAAATACAGGTAGTTTTTCCATCCATTCTGTCTCTACTGCATTGCCATTTATCTGCCTTAGTTCTGCTATTTTCAGATCAGTAGTAAAAGATGGCTTCATCAAGATAAAAAGCTGGGGCAGTTTGCTCACATTTTCCTGAAGCAACATCCACAAAGAAGCATAGCAAGAGATGGTAGCCTTTCTGGGTCAAAGTTTGTGTGCTTGTATTTCTATACTACCTAGTACAACAGGGTGTCTGACTTCTACAGTAACACTGTACATAATACTATTTATCATTATTACAATTAGTGACCTATGAGAGACAAAATCATAAAAAGATTTAGCTGGTCAGATCATTAATCTCTCTTCCAGTGTAGGATTATTCTGTTCAACCTAGATGTTTAATCAAACAATGCAACATGCAATATGACTTATAGTAAGATTATGCCATATATCAATAGAAAACAAAAACAACAATAATAGTACTTGTATCCTATAACAGTCCTATTACAAGCAGTTTTACAGTCATTTGGGTCAATTTACCACCCATGTAAGTTGTTCTCCTGAAGCAAAAATAACTGTACTTCCATATGCTGGGGAAGAATCTGATCGTTGAAGCAGAAAAACCTAATGACCAGTGATGGCACAAGTTTGCCTGTAATTTTGATTACACCCCTTTCAGATCAATACTATCAACCCCAATATATAGATATGAAAACCTAACACAGAAATTAAATGGCTTGTCTGAGAATACAACACCAATGTAAAGAGTGGGATTAGAGCTCCTAAGGGCTAGGGACATACATTCAAAAAACCTGAGCCTGAATTGATTCAATCTGTGCAGGTTAGTCTAACCTGGCTAGGTTGAACCAGGTTCCAACCATACAGGCAATCTCTCTGGACTGAGCAAATTCAGGCATGTGCCTGCAGTGGCTCAGGCTGGAAGCCAGGGGGGGCTAGAGCAGCCCTTCCTTTCCTTGCAGAGCTGAGCTGAGGGGGTGTGGCCAGGTCCCAGCAGGAGGCTCTGATTAGGGAGGATGTAAGCCTGCCTGCCTGTAGTCCCAGGCTCTTCCCAACTGGCTGCTTAAGGGGTGGGAGTGTTGCCAGCCCCCAGGCCCCAGTTAGCACTGAGGCAAAGGGAGTGTGGGCTGTGCATGCATCTGTATCATCAATCTCTCTCCCTGCTTCTGTCTGCAGCAAACTGACAGGCAAGCAAGCTGGGGGTGAGAGGGAAGATAACAGTGTCACCCCTATCTCAGTGTTTATTGCCCCATTAATAAAACAGAGGGACATTACCTGTTGATTTTGCCTGTTGATTCAGCACGGACCCAGCATGTGGTCTACTAGCTAATACATAGATACTCCTCTGTGAAGCAGAGGGGAGGGGAGAATTCCTGCTTAGCAAGGAGTGGTGGCAGAGGGGGGGAAGCAAACAGTTCTTAAACTGCTTTTCCAAGGAAGGACATTACCTGTTGAATAGCTCCAAAAAGCCTGTCTGCCTCTGTCATCTCCCACAGCACTGACTGTAGCCAGTGTGTGGTCTGCTAGCTAATGCTGAACTGTCTGTGAGGGATGAGGGAATGCCTGCTTAGCACACAGCAGGGAGGGAATGGGGAGCAGAAGCCAGGCAGACGTCTGTAGAGACTGCCGAGCTCCAGTAGGGCAACGGAGGGGAGGGGCCAGCCCTGCTCTATGATGGTGGACCTGAGTCTGAGATGACAATTGGGCAGACAGATTATATGTTACCTGGGTCTGGGCTCCAGCCTTTTTATTTGTCCACTAAGGAGCATACACACCAGTATTGCAAAAGATCAGGTTGTGCAAATATATTCTTCCTTCCTTTGTAACCACATCAGAATGTTGGTTTATGTGTGCATTTATTTTCTCATTCGCACTCTGTGTGCATAGAATGCTGACAAATTCATGCTGAAATAGCTTCTGTAAGACATTCTCCTCATTTCTGTGTTGGCCAAAATAATACATTACAACAGGATAATTTATCTGCTTTTCAGTTGACGTCATCCCCAAAAGAACCAGCTATATCTCTGTTTTAAAAGATCTAATAACAAGTTATTTCCAACTGAGGACATAATGGAAGAACAGAAATAACAGTCTCAAAACGGAAATGCACTTTCTTACCACTAAATTGAGGCACAGAAGAACTGATACTTTTTCATTTCTTTTGATTTTAAAACCAGTTTGAAAAGCTGAAAAGAACTGTATCTCATAAGTTATTGTGTACTTCTTGGCAAAAAAAGTCTGCAGTCAAAGTGCAGTATAAGTAATGACAAGTAATACTGGTAAATAGTAAAGGCATTAAAAACCTGAGCAATTTTATGATTTGTATTAAAATAGTTACCTAAAATATCTTGTTTCATATAGTTGAAGCTTTATTTTAGGCAGTAAGTACAATGAAACTCTTTATTTATTGAGGTCCCTTCCATCCCAAATGTCTATGAAATCTATTAAATATATCCATACAGCAAAAGGTGAACTTTTATCTTGAAGTAAAATGGCAGATTTCTAGAGGCAGCCATTACCTTTCCTATGTGCATATTTTAAGAACCCATTTCAACCAGCAATGGGATAGTTGAAATTTCCATGCACATTTTGCCTCTTGGGGTTTATTATTAGCACTGTCTTCTCTAGAGCATCAGAATGAGGGAGAAGACTGGGTGAGTCCTTTGAATCACAGATACAGATATTCTCCTGGTACAGACACTTCTAAATGGTTTAGAAGCTAGAAGCTCAGCATTCATGCAAAACAGAACAAATAAAGCAGTAGAAAGAAGAAAAAAAACACCTATTTGCCTCGATAATAAAACATCTCCCTTTCCTTTCACTTCTGTTTTCTTCTTTCACCAACAGTTCCCTCACCACATTCCGCTCCTACCTCATGTTCTTTAAATCATGGGAACTTCCTAATTCACATCCATCTAACTAATACTCTTCAGAAGGCCCCTGATTCTTAGGGTGACCATAATTATTTTAGGGAAATCCAGAACGGGAGGAAAGGTACCTGAGGCATGTGCACACACCCACATGCACACACACCCCTACTGGACCCCAAAGTTCCCAGGTTCCCACCAATCTGGGACATTTGCTTAAATTTTCTCCAACAGCCAAGATGCTGAGACAGTCTATGAAATCCGAGAGTGGCCCAGCCAATCTGGGACATATGGTCACCCTACTGATAGGACATTCTTCTCCTACAATACTTCACTCTAACAATGGAACATAACATACATTGTCTCCATGGCTGCTTCTGTATGTCTGTTGACTTAACTATCATCCCTATGCCCACACTTTCTATTCAGCTTAAATATCGTACTTGCATATTTTGTATGGAATAGAGGGTGTAGCATGTAAGCTTTTGGCCATTAGAAGTGCTAACTACTGAAATCAGTTTTACAAAAACTGTAGAAACCATTTTGTTCCTTTCCGTTTTGTTTAGTTTGGTTATTACATATGAGGAAAGCAAAAAAAGAGAAATTATTTAGTTGATCTCATCCTAAAAGAAGAATCAATGCCATAAACCACAAAAATGTGGCTTAAAGGTTCCTCAAAACAACTGAAACATCTTTAAAATCAACATCCTTAAAGCAGTAATGGAGAAAGGAAACCTATGTTGCAGATGTTTGGCAAAACATATTTAACACAGTTACAGCATAGCCTAAAATATTCATTTTGCCTGCAGCCAATTCCAATTTTGATTGTAGCTACTGAGACGTGTAAAGACAGTGCATCAAATTACTTTGTACATTTATTTCAGTCCATGGAAATCAGAAATGACCACAGTAAAATGACATAATCATCTCTGCTAGCAAGACAACCTGGCATTGCTTGTTAAGAGTATGAACAAGTCTTAGTTTCATAAACTTTCTGTATAAGACATTGTTTTTCAATATAAAATATGGGGGTCGGAATAGATGATCTGCTCAGGTCCCTTCCGACCCTAGAAACTAGAAACTATGAAACTATGAAATGTTTAAGGCCAAATCCCAAGTCCTAGTCTATGCTTGAGGAAACTGGTTTCATTCAGTAAAACTCCCCTGAGGTTACAGGGAAGGGAGTCCTCTTTCCCATTCAAAAGCCACAACACTACTGGGCTGTAGTACTAACTTCTGATCCCATAGGAAGTTTTGGCCAGTAGATGAACATGGCTGTAGACATGCTAATAATGTACTTGCACACCTTAAATCCATCAAATTAGTTTCCCATGGAGACAATCAATAAAGCATATCCTGTCAGAGTTGGGTGAATAATGTGCTTTTCAGGTTGGCAGGAAAACAGAAACATAAATGAAGAAAAAATCCCCGTGTTTCCAATCAACTCAAAACCAGTTTGCCTTGAACTAGTTTTATTTTTGAATTATTTAAACTTTCTCATCATCCTTTTTTTTAATTTTGATTACTTTTTAAATGAAAAAATTAACGTTTTAATTTTTTGAAATGTAAAATGAAGCATTCTGTAATTAAACAAGTTGAAACAAAACACTTTGACTTTTCTGAAAATGTTTCCATTTTTGGTTTGGAGAAAGCCATTCTCCAAATCTGACATAAAGTTTCAAATAGTTTTTGTTAAACTTAGCATCTGATGAAGTGAGCAGTGGCTCATGAAAGCTTATGCACCTCTGATTGAGCACCTCTACCCGGCCTTTTGCCTTTCAGTGACATATTAAAGCCACACTGTTTTATCAGAAGTCCTTACAGATTTCAGCAGGGAGTTAGTTCTGCTTTAAAACGATGTGTGGTAGCCAGATGGCTGAAGTCATTAGCCCACTGAAGCAGAAATGAGTAACATGTTACAGTGCATAGTATCATATTTTGCATAATTTTCTGAAGATCTATAACTCTTTAGGACCCTAACCTGCAGTTGGACATTGCCTGGGACTCCTTTTGAATGTGAGTGGACAAGATTGTAAAAGTACATTGAAGAATCAAACACTGGGTGCGGTAAAAGAATGAATAACACTCCTACCCCTGTTTCCCTGAGTTGAATAGCATGGCATGTTCGTTAGTCCTCTCAGCTGACCATAGTGAGGGGCTTTCACTGGGAAATAGTGCCACAAAGCCAAAGGCATGTTGAGAAAGGTGCAGAGTACCTTATGAGTAGGCAGCATCCCACCCAGATTACTGTGCAAGGCACCATGGATATCCTACTTCCCCCTCCAACCCTCAAAACTCCCATTGGTCAGAGTGTGGTTTGAGGCACTACTAACAGGGTACAGTCCGCAGGCCTACTGTGCACACACTCAGTTTCCACCTCTCTTACAAGCTCACTTTGTGTTTTCAGGAACAGGTTAATGTTACATCGGGCTGTAGAGTAAAATCTGTTTTTTGTTTTAATTTTTTGCTGACAACATGACAACTGAAACTCAGGACATGGGCCATTCCAGCAGATATCCAGCAGTAATATTATCCTCCTACAGGCTGTTAGGAGTTACTAGAACCCTTCAAGCAGAAGTTAGGACAGAGGAGGATCCTTCAACTATCCTGAAAGCACTGGAATTGGAAAAAGCTTCTCTTGAGAGCTCAGGTTTGACTTTGTCACATTAGGCACAAAGCTTACCTAATGTCTTTTAAGTTATTTTAGTTATTTAGTTAGTTAGATTTTAGTTTAGTTAGATTTTAGTGTCCCTGTGTTTACTTCCAAAATATGGTCTTTATATCTTTCCAGGCAGTTACTGTTCATTAAATAAACAAAAGGTGCCTTTTGCTTGTTGTTCAAGCCCTGTTCACACCCTCCATACTTCTGCTTTTCTTTTTATCACCTCACCTATTCTGGCCTCTCTAATCCAATAGTACTTTCAGCAATGCATTCTTTGTCTGCCCAGTCACCTCTGCTGTCTCTCCCCTGATGGCTCTATCCACAAAAAATCCCCCTTGAAGATTCACTTCTGTGCTGTCTTTAAGAAATTAAGTGATCTAATCAACGACTTGCTTATCTATCTCCCTTAATTAATGAATAAACTGTTTGTTGGTGTGGAAGGAAGATGACAATAAGGACACTGGAACTACATCTGTGATTTAGCACGGGAGAATGGTGGAAAGGTTGATTTGTAGAAGGCTGGGGGGAAGGAGGAAAAAGGAAGATAATAGCTATTGCTTTGAAGAAGGACAAGAAAAACAACAAAGACCATGTAAGTAAGGAGTCAGGTATCCAGGTTGCGGTCGTATTGGTCTAGACTAGAGGCAAAAGGAATCAGAACTGGTGGTAGAGGTTTTTTATTAGACCAACTAGATTTTTGCAAAACTGCCACACACCCATCACTACCCTGATAAGCCCTGCTTGCATGTTTCATTTCTTTTCCCTTCCCACCTTCTAGCCAGCATTTGTCATGAAGATTATACATTCTCCTGACCAAAGACTGTCTTTCCCCTTGTTTTGAAAGTGCTTCACACATTTTGGACACTACCACAATTGTTCATCCCCACAATAAAGGATAAATTCCTGATAATATCTATTACCAACACTTCAGTACTTTAAAAGATGACAGTCATGCTTCCAAACCCTCCCTCTCTCTCTCTGGAAACAATTTATTCTACATGTCCAGCCTCAAGTTTTCCTCTTTGTTATTTATAAAGTGCCTGGGTTTCATGCAGAATGACCAATGCTGAGCTAACTATTCTGTAACATGGGAGGGCAGGATTTAGCATGCTAAGTGAGGCTTGGTTTTTGATAATATTTTCTGCATATTGTATCAGGATTTCAGTGGGTTGTGCAGCTGTGTATGAAGTGGATAAGTAGATGAATTACTCATTGAGAATTCTGATGGCAAAGCACTTCTTAATTTGCCTGTGTCCCATCCCCTCACTGTACTAACATTTTTTCTAAAGTAAGCTCATTTTTTAACCAAAATGTAGTAGTACCTTCTATTTCCTTCAAAAGAGCTGTATTTAACTTTAACATTTTCATATTTCACTCATAGTTTCATAGTTTGTAGGGTCGGAAGAGAACTGAGCAGATCATCTAGTCCAACCCCCTGCTTTGGTAGGAAAAAGTACTGGAGTTGAACGACCCCAGCAAGGTGTACATCTAGCCTCCTCTTAAAGGCCCCCAGGGTAGGAGCCAGCACCACTTCTCTTGGAAGTTCGTTCCAGATCCTAGCTGCCCTGACCATGAAGTAGCACCTCCTGGTGTTTATCCTGAATCTACCCTTTGCCAGCTTGTGACCGTTATTTCTAGTCACTCCTGGTAGTGCTCGAGGGAACAGGGACTCCCTCAATGCCTACTGGTCCACCCTAACTAGTTTGTAACAGGCCACTAGATTCCCCCTCAGCCTTCTCTTCCGGAGGCTGAACAGGTTCAGGTCCCTTAGCCTCTCCTTGTAGGGCCTGCCCTGCTGCCCCCTGACCATGCGAGTGGCCCTCCTCTGGACCCTCTCCATGTTGTCCACATCCCTCTTGAAGTGCAGTGCCCAGAACTGGAAGCAGTATTCCAGCTGTGGCCTGACCAGTGCTGCATACAGGGGAAGGATCACCTCCTTGGATCTGCCTGAGATGCATCTGTGGATGCATGACAAGGTGTGGTTGGCCTTCCTGACTGCATCCCCACACTGCTGGCCCATGTTCATCTTGGCATCAACGATGACTCCAAGATCCTTTTCTGCCTCTGCAGAAGGGAGAAGGGAGTTCCCCAACCTGTAAGTATGGTGCTGGTTCTTCCTCCCCAGGTGCATCACCTTGCACTTGTCAGTGTTGAATCTCATCCTATTCTCATCCTCCCACCCCTGTAACCTGTCTAGGTCTGATTGCAGCCTATTCCTCCCATCTAGTGTGCCCACATCCCCCCACATCTTAGTGTCATCAGCAAATTTGAACAGGGTGCTTTTTACCCCCTTGTTCAAGTCACTGATGAAGATGTTGAACAGTGTGGGCCCAAGGACTGAGCCCTGGGGGACACCACTGCCATCCCTCCAGGTCGAAAATGACCCATCCACCACCACTCTCTGGGTGTGGCCCTCCATCCAGTTAGCAACCCATTTGACTGTATAGGTGTCAACAGCACAGCCCCCCAGTTTTTTAATGAGAACAGGGTGAGTGACAGTGTCGAAGGCCTTCCTAAAGTCCAGAAAGACTATTCTCACTGCTACCTCTGCATCTAAGGATTTGTTGACCTGGTCGTAAAAGGCCACCAGGTTGATTATGCAATCAAAAAGGTTAATATTACTTATTCTCAGACTCTCAAAATAAGCACGTACAGCAAACAGCACCAGTGAAAACCAGGGGAATGGTGCTAAACCAGAATAAAGCACTAAATACATTTCCAAAGTTTTGTAGACATAATATGCACCAGCCTACTGAAAGATGAATTATCATGGCTCCTGAGCCTCTTGCAAGCAACCACAGATTTCCTGTGCAGTTAAACAGCTAGCGCACACATGAGCGTGAGACACTGGAAACATAACAGGTGCTGTAAGCCTCCCCACAGCTCAAAGCAGAGGTCCAAACTGCCAAAGAGAATGAACAACTGGCCAGATCCAAATTAAAGCAAAAGAAATTTAAAAAATAAATTAAAAAATGTTACCTTGTTGGAAAGCTGTAAAAAAATAAGTAGAAGCAGGTTGGAGTGTGCCTAGAAAAGCCTCCCTTTCTGATCTGAAGTGTGCCTTGTCAATACACCAGGAAGGAAGTGACTAGAATGACAGAACAGCAAAACCACGTCTAGCAGTAAAATAAGATGTCTTTATAAGGAAATCTCCCTACTTTGGGGCATGCTTCCATCATCACCTGATTACTCAGAGCAGGTCACATTGAAATATTGTTACCACTTCCCCTTCTGCCTGCATCTCTTCCTTTCTTCCTCTCTGTATGAGGCTATGTATTCTGTTGATGCCTTATCTTGTTTGAGATAAAACCATTACATTTTCAAGGCTGGGTTCTCAGTTACATTAAAGCTCGGGTCCTTTATACCAAGCAGCTGCTTCAGATCATGTTTATATTAGCAAATGAGCATAACTGGATTTCAACAGAATGGGAAACCAAGCCCTCAGTATATAAAAATGGCTGTTCAGTACAGTGGGACTTTGAAGTAAAATCCTTGCCACATGGAAACCAAAGGAAACACTCTCACTGGCTTCTACACTGTGAAGATTTTACCCTTGTCCTTTTGAGTAGCTTCTTTTACTGCTGTAGCGTTGGAAAAAGTCATGTCTGAAAGAAACTCAAATCAAGTCTCTTTCATCAAAAAAGTATCAGATACAACTCATCTGATTAACTGAAGCATCATATACATGCAGATGCAGAGCACTTTAGGAAAACCCCTCACAAGAAGGGTAAGTCCCCAGTGCTTAGGTCCTACCAGAGGACGACGGATGCCAGTAAGATGGATGCCAATAAGCAAGAGTTATTACACCAAACCCTGCACAAGGGATCTTCCCACACTGAACAGTTTCCTGCTTTAGGAAAGCACCTCTAAGCATCCCCAAACTTAGGGTGAAGTTACACATTACACTCAGACCAACTGTACTAAGAGAACTAAAAACATGAGTGTCCTCATGTTAAAGTTCCTTAACTCATGCAAGGAGCCCTCTGAGCATCTCAAAGTTATGCCATTTCAGACAAGAGTTAACTCTGGGTGGTGCTACTTAGCTCATATTAGGCTAACTTTAGTCTGCTCCACCAAGATAAAACAAGCAATCTGAAGTCCTCCAGCATCCCAGCAGGGATAGAGCCTAGGTGTCCTGGCTTCTAGCCACAACCCTGCTTGCCAGCCCTCTAGTAGCAAGTCAGAGCTGTGCAGGCAAGAAATAGTATTAACCCTTAACATGCAACTGCTCACAGCATGTTCAAACTTTAACACTGCTTAAAGTTCCACAGATTTAGTATGCTCTAAGTGTAATGTGTAACTTCACCCTTAATGACTATAATTCTGCTTAACCATTATGAGGATGTGATCTCTGGTCACTTCTGCCGGTCCATTGTGTGGTTACTCAAGACATGTTTCACCATACTTAATGCTGCTTTCATCTTCAGAGCATTTTTTCACATGTAAACTAATTCTCAGAACCACCTGGGGAATATGTAATATGTTACCATTCCCAGATTCCAGGTAAGGAACTGAGGCGGAGAGCTTAATGGATTTATTCAAAGCTGTTTAGGGAAGGATTCTGTTTCCACTTGTGTGCTTAAATGGCAGTTTCCTGCCTCTGCAGTGTGGGTGCATAAGCATGTGTACATAGTCTGAGCATGCTCAGGAGGCTATGCATCAACCAGGCACATACATGCACCAAATCAGGAAGAAGAGAGTAGCCCTCCCATGTTTTAGCTCAAAAGCTGAACAGTTAGCCAGGGAAGGTAGAGATCCATTTTCTAGTCCCACTTCTCTCTCCCACACAGAAGAGGTTTCACCCTATAGTTCTCTGAATTCCAAGCACAAACTACTACACCACAATTCAGGCACCATGCAGATGTGTCTCCAGCACTCCTTCAGAAGCTGAGCCATTGCTCCTGGCATTTAACAGTCACCAGATAAAGTGGATGGAAAGCAGCCATGGGGAAGCTTCTGCCTCATTGATCCAACCTAGGATCTAGGACCTGCCCCTTTTCAAGACAGCAGCTATCTCACTGAATCACACAACCTATAGCTTGTGCTCTTCCACCTGGCCCCACATATCTCTCTCCCTTTTTATAAGGGGGCCATCTTCAAAATGAGCACTGGAGGGGCTCTGCTTAATATCTAACCTGCAGTGTAGTAGTTAGGAGCACTGGAAGCCAGAGACATATTTTTTTGACTTGATGGTTGAGTGCCCTAACCACTCAGCTACTGGGATGATCCTCTTCCACCTCACTCCTATTAGACTTGGGTTCCTGGCCAGCTATGTTTTTGTGACTTGTGCAAGCATTCATTATAAATGGTTGAAGTCTAGCCATTAAGTGAAACTAGTTGGAATGCCAATCAGTTGCGAACAGTGCACATGTTCAGGATGTCCAGCTGGACAGCGCAGATTGCCTATGCTGGTGATGGTCAACACCTTGCAGGCTTCTCTGTGGGCTCCCTGGGCTGACAGAGAAGCAGCCCAGTGAGGCAGGCAACCCTGACTGGGTGCCTACCATAGGAGGCCATGACTGCCACAGAAGTCCCAGTTTAAGAAGTCCCCTCCTTCCCTCCATGCTCTGAGGCTGCCAGGGAGAGGCCAGAGTGCAGCTCCCCTTGGGAATTTCTAAGGCACATTGTTCCCAGGTGCCTATCTCCAGGGGCCAGGAATTGCTAGGCACTCCCAACCCTGGACTGCCATGGGGCATGCAGCTGTGGGGAGCTACTGACTGGCTCCACTCCCTCAGCCCCAAAGCTTGGAACTGCTGGGAAGCTGCTGGGCTGGCCCTCCTCCCCTTGGAATAGAAATTGCTGAGTGCTTCCAGGCTGGCCCTGATCCTGCAGTCCCAGAACCTCCAAAGACAAGAAACTCCTAGTGCTCCTAGACTGGCCCCTATCCAGCAGCCTCAGAGTCTCCCAGGGCTGGAAACTGCCCAGTGCTCCCCAGTCAGATTGCTCCTCCAGATCCAGACTTTCCCAGGGTATGTAACCCCAGGTCTGGGTCTGGGCATGAACGCTGTGTGCCCCCAGAGGCTGGGGGGGGGAGGGGAGGCAGGGCATGGCAAGCTCCCACAGGCAGCGGTGGCACTGTCAGTGGTGGGAGTGTGGCAGCAACAAGCGGGGAGCTCCTGCAAACGCTGCTGGTGGTGTTGGTGGTGAAGCGGGGGAGGTGGTGAGCGGCAACTACCCACTGGCACTGCTGGAAGTGTTGATGGCACCTTTTTGCGAGGAGTGCACCACCAAGCTCAGGGGGTGCACATGCACCTCCTACACATCGCCAGTGGGTCTGGGTGTGGTGCAGAGTGTCTGGCAGCTGGGGTCCTGTGAAAAATTCAGTTGTCTTGGCCCTGTGTCTCTCTGGAGCCCTGTGCTATGGGGCAGGGCCATAAAGAGGGGCTGGGCTGACAGCGAGTAGAGTTCGTTGCAGGCTTGGAGGGAGCACTGGAGATCTGTGAGGGTTACAGTGTGTCTTTCAGAAGGGGAAGAGAGGGCTATGAGCAGGGATCCTGGTTTTCTGTGATACCAAAATCCCCAATTTTCAGCTTTAAAAAAGTAACCCAAAATCCAAAAATATAATAAAGATAGATATCCAAATATCCCCAATAAAAATCCCCACTCTATATATTAAATAATACCCAATTTTCAGATTAAAAGTAACCCAAAAATATAATAAATATTGAGATAAAAATATTCCAAATAAAAATCTCCTATATAAAAATCCCCAATTTTCAGATTAAAAAAGTAACCCAAAATCCACATTTTTCCATGATTAAAATGAAACACCATTCTCTCTGTGTGTGTGTGTGTGTAGTGTAGGATTTGGATGTGGATTTTGAGTTACTTTTTTAATTTGAAAATTGGGGATTTTTTATATATAAACATATAAAAGTTTGTAAAAATATATCTGTAGATAAATATATATCTATAACTAGTGGTGTTTTATTTTAATTGCGGAAAATGTGGATTATCATCTCTTCACCATCATGTCCCCTTCAACTTCAAGCTTCTCTTTTCTAAACTGACTAGGCCTAGTCTCCTTAGATAGATATATAGTGGTATTTCATTTTAAGTCTGGAAAAATGTGGACTTCGGGTTGCTTTTTATAATCCAAAAATTGGGGATTTTTTTTTTAACAGAGTAAACCATGATCCCTGGTTATGAGCAATGCACACTGGGATGCAAGAGGGCACCACAGCCATTGCAATCAGTTGGGAACATGTTCATTCAAATGCTTGTGCCACAATCAGTTACTACTTCAACTTCATCTGACAGTGGAGATTTCCACTGCATGAGACAG
This sequence comes from Crocodylus siamensis, assembly GCF_052110815.1. Lineage (NCBI taxonomy): Eukaryota > Metazoa > Chordata > Crocodylia > Crocodylidae > Crocodylus > Crocodylus siamensis. The sequence continues at coordinate 364,383,843 of NC_143395.1, forward strand.
TTTTCAAGTGGATGAAATGCTTTGTATACTTATACACAGGTAATTTCAATTGATGGAACTGCAGTTCCATGGGTTAAAATGTAACATCTGTATGTACCCTATATAGCCACAATGGGAGCACGTATGAGGCTGCATGTCTGCCCTGCCAGTACATGGCCTATTGTGTATGCTCAGTCTATATGCTCACACTTCCTTGTCCACACTGGAAGAGAAAAAGAATTGTAACCTGAGCATAAGTGTCAAAAATGCCACCTAGGCAGCTAGATAGCTGCCATTTAGGCATGAAAAGGGAAACAGAATTCCCAGGGATTGATAACACTCTCAGAGAACAACTGGTGTCCAGGGTGACCTGAAGTGGGTGGCCCACCACCCACACAGTTATTATGGGATGGTCCCAGCCCTCTGCTTCCTTGCTGCATCCAAAACTGCAGCCCATTTCCTCAATGGGTTCATCAGCATCGTGTCATCCCTTCAACTCTGTAACCTCCATCTCTCTGTGGCCCCTAGGGTACACTCTCGGGCAACATGCCCCATCTTGCCACACCAATAGCAAATGATGCCCCACCTCACCTGGTGCACGGGCCCCTGCTGGGGGTCATCCTCCTTCTTAGGGGTAGGCTCCACACTTCTATGGTACCTTTCTTTGAGCAATTCCCCCTTGGAGGCAACGAAGGCCTCCGCTGTTCTTAGGGCATCAGTGGATATCCGGGGAAGGTGTCGATGCACCCATAGCTGGGTCTCCTTGTCCAAATCTTTTATGAACTGCTTGAGTAGAATCCGTTCTGCCAAAGCCGCTCGATTGACCCATTTATTCAACAGATGTATCCAACAACTGCATCAAATTTCTGGGCTTGCGGTCTTCCTTGCTCTTCCTTGCCTGGAATAATTTACAATAGTGGTTTGGGATGAGCTCTAACCGCTGCAATATGGCTACCTTGACCCTTTCATAGTTGTAGGCTTCCTCCCATGGCAAAGCCCGATATGCAGCCTGCGCTTTGCCTACTACTAGTGACCCCAGCTGGCTGGCCCACTGAAGCCTTTCCAGACCTGCCTGCATCGCTGACCTCTTGAACGACTCAATGTACGCTTCTGCATCGCCTTTGAGTGTCATCTGATGCATTCAAAAGGCAATCCAGTTTCAACGCATCCACTCATGTTGTTGGACAGCTTGTTGGACGAGTGGGTTAGCCTCAAGACAGGAGCCGAGGGTGGATGCTTTTGAACGGCCCAAAAAGAAGATGGCGAGCTCCAGAAGATCCAGGAGACAGAGGTCGCATGGGTAGAGGAAGAAGTCATTCAACCTGGAATGGACATAAGTGAAGCATATTTTTTGATATATAGGGGTCTATTATACTGACAAAAAAGTGTCCGGTCTGAGGAGAGTGGACCCGGCAGCTAGTAGTTCCTAGAAGGTTTCGCAAGAGGGTGTGGAGGTTGACGCATGCTAGCCCGATGGGCGGCCACCTTGGAGCAGACAAGATGGCATCGCGGATAGGACAGTGGTTTTTTTGGCCAGGGATGAGGGAGGACATCACGTGGTGTTGCGAGGCCTGTCCAGAATGTCAAAGAGAGAGACAGCCCCCATGGGCACCACTGCAGCCGATGCTCCCTTCAACAGAATAGAGCTAGATATAGTGGGACCCCTAACAAAGAATAGTGCCGGGCACCAGTATATTTTGGTGATCATTGATTATGCTACGCACTACTTCGATGCAATACCATTGAGGTTGGTGACAGTCCCGCAAATTGTGGAAGAGTTGTTGAAATGGGTGTCCCAGGTAGGAGTTCTGAGAGAAATAATTACTGAACAGGTGACAAATTTTATGTCTGGGCTCACCCAGGCTATGTGTCAGCTGTTGAGGATACGGCAACTCCACACCTCGGTGTATCACCCACAAACTTACAGGCTGGTAGAATGCTTGAATGGCACTATTAAATTACTATTGAGCTGATGCACCCAGGAGGAGCCGAGGAGGTGGGACTTGATCCTGATACCCCTCCTTTTTGCGCTACAAGACACCCCACAGGCATCCCTGAGGCTGTCCCCATTTTAGTTGACATATGGTCATAAGCCGTGAGGGCTGTTACAAGGGATAAGAGAGGAATGGGAAAGTGCAGGACAACCTGGAGCTGGGGTGCGACACTACCAACAAGAAATGATAAAGCAACTCATGAAAGCCAGACAACTGGCTCAGGAGCATTTGGCCAAGGCCCAGCAGAAGCAACAACAAGAGTACGATAAAGGGACCCGCACTAGAAATTTCCATATTGGGATAAGGTCCTAGTGCTACTCCCCACCACCGCCGATAAATTATTAACGTGATGGCAAGGCCCATTTGAAATCATGCAGCAGGCAGGGCCTGTTGATTACGAAGTACATCACCCTGGGCATAGAAAGGAGTGACAAATCTATCATGTCAACCTGTTGAAGGAGTGGCGAGAACCAGAGGGTTGGCTGTTGAGTCCAGAAGATTCTCAGGAGGAATTGGGACTTGAGACCGTGGAACCTCCGGAAGGGCAACAACTGGAGGGGCAACCAGCACATGGCCCTGAACTTAATACCCGGCAGTGGGATGAGTTGAAGAGGTTGGTGGCCAAATTTGGTGAGGTGTTCAACGAAAAACCCAGCTGAGCCAAAGGAATCCAACATGAGATCCATACACCGAAGGGGATTGTGGTGTGCGAGAGGTGGAAGCCTATTCCCCATCACTGGCGCCAGAAGGTCCGAGGCGAACTACAGAAGATGCTAGCTCAAGGGATCATTGTGCCCTCTCGCAGTCCTTGGCAGAGACCGATGGTAATAGTGCTGAAGAATGACGGTGCTCTCAGAATATGCATAGATTTTTGGAAAGTCAATGAAGTCACCAGATTTGATGCCTTTCCCATGCCACATGTGGAAGAGTTGCTAGAACAGATAGGACAGGCTTGATATATCTCGACCACCGACATGGCAAAGGGATACTGGCAGATCCCTGTGGCAGAGAAAGATCGGTCGAAAACAGCCTTTGGCACCCTCTGGGGATTGTTCGAATTTACGAGAATGCCTTTTGGACTACACAGGGCTGCAGCAACCTTCCAAAGGGATGTGGACAACATGGAGAGGGTCCAGAGGAAGGCCACTCGCATGATCAGGGGGCAGCAGGGAAGGCCTTCCAATGTGAGGCTAGGGGACCTGAACCTGTTCAGCCTCCACAAGAGAAGGCTGAGGGGGGATCTAGTGGCTTGTTACAAACTAGTCAGAGGGGACCAGCAGGCACTGGGGGAGTCCCTATTCCCCCAAGCACTCCCAGGAGTGACCAGGAATAACGGTCACAAGCTGGCAGAGGGTAGATTTAGGCTAGATATCAGGAGGAGCTACTTCACGGTCAGGGCGGCTAGGATCTGGAACCAGCTTCCAAGAGAAGTGGTGCTGGCTCCTACCCTGGGGGTCTTTAAGAGGAGGCTAGATGTACACCTTGCTGGGGTCATTTGACCCCAGTACTCTTTCCTGCCATGGGAGGGGGTCGGACTAGATGATCTACTCAGGTCCCTTCTGACCCTAGAAACTATGAAACTATGAAAGATTGATGAACCACATCCTGGCCCCACACATGATGTATGCAGCCACGTATATCAACGATGTAGTAATTTATTCACAAACATGGGAGCAACACTCATGCCACATAGGGGCAGTGTTACAGGAAATACACTGGATGGGCATGACAGTGAACCCCTGAAAATGTATCTTCAGAGTGCAAGAGACAGATTATTTGGGGTTCAGAGTAGGGCAAGGTAAAATATGCCCTTTAACTAGTAAAACAGATATAATAAGGAGATATTCACACCCACAGATGAAGCAACAGATGAAGACTTTCTTAGGGCTAGCGAACTATTATAGGAGATTCATTCCCCGTTTCACAGAAAAAACCACAACTCTGATGGATGCCATCCGGAGGGAAGTACAAGGCCCTATCCAATGGACCCCCAAGATGAAAAGGGGTTTTGAAGGGGTTAAGGAAGATTTGTGCAGTGAAGTGGTTGTTGTAACACACAATTTTTCTAAACCTTTCACCTTGCAGATGGATGCGTCCGACATGGCTCTAGGCATGGTGCTGTGCCAAGAACAGGGAGGCATGGAGCACACAATTGCCTACGCTAGCCAAAAATTAAATGATGTGGAAACCAGGTACTCCACCATTGATAGGGAATGACTAGCTATAAAATGGATTGTAAACTACTGTAGATATTACTTAATAGGGCAAGAATTTGATTTAGTGACTGATCCTGCCCCTTTGCAATGGTTGAATAAATTTAGGCATGGTAGCCCCTGAATAATGCGATGGGCTTTATCACTGCAGCCATATAAGTTCAGCGTGAAATACCGACTGGGGGCAACTAACAGCGTTGCCAATTTCCTGTCAAGGTGTATTGGAAAAGAAGTGGTGGAAGATGAGACGCCCCAAAGCAACTTAAATGGGGGGTGTGTGTAAGGAAAACTTACTGGGACAAGGGGAGAGGCACTGGTCTTGCTTGACCAATCTTATTTCCTTTTATGACCAGGTGACCTATCACCTGGACAAGAGAGAGGAGATTGATGTCATATATCTTGACTTATATCTTGACTTTAAAAAAGCCTTCAATCTGGTATCCCATGATTACCTCTTGGCAAACCTGGTCAACTGCGGCCTCGGGTCCACCACGATCCTCTGGCTGGGGAATTGGCTGCATGGTTGGACTCAGAGGGTGGTGGTTGACGGAAGTCAATCCCCATCGTGCCCTGTGACCAGTGGGGTCCCTCAAGGCTCTGTCCTTGGACCCATATTGTTCAACATCTTCATTAATGATGTGGACATCGGAGTCAGAAGCGGACTGGCCAAGTTCACCAATGATACCAAACTTTGGGGTAAAGCATTCACACCTGAGGACAGGAGGGTGATCTAGGCTGACCTCAACAGCCTCAGGAAATGGCCAGATGAGAACCTGATGGCTTTTAACACCGAAAAATGCAAGGTTCTCCACTGTGGGAGGAAAAACCTGCAGCATCCTTATAGGCTCAGCAGTACTACGCTGGCTAGCACTATGGATGAAAGGGACTTGGGGGTCATGATTGACCACAAGATGAACATGAGCCTTCAATGTGATGCTGTGGCTAGTAAAGCAAGCAAAATGCTGGCTTGTATCCATAGATGCTTCTCAAGCAAATCCCAGGATGTCATTCTCCCATGGTACTCAGACTTAGTGAGGCTGCAGCTGGAGCACTGCATCCATTTTTGAGCTCCTCAATTCAAAAAGGATGTGGAGAAGCTTGAGAGAGTCCAGAGAAGAGCCACGCACATGATCAGAGGTCAGGAAAAAAGACCTTATGACAACAGGCTGAGAGCTATGGGACTCTTCAGCCTGGAAAAGTGCAGGCTCAAGGGAGATCTGATGGCCACCTATAAGTTTATAAGGGGTGCTTACCAGGATCTGGGGGAATGTTTGTTCACCAGAGCACCCCAAGGGACAACAAGGGTTATAAACTCCTGCAAGACCATTTCAGGCTGGACATAAGGAAGAGTTTCTTTACTGTCTGAGCCCCCAAGGTCTGGAATAGCCTGCCATCAGAGGTCGTTCAAGCATCTACTTTGAACACCTTCAAGACAAAAAATTGGATACTTATCTTGCTGGGATCCTATGACCCCAGCTGACTTCCTGCCCTTGGGGCAGGGGGCTGGACTTGAAGATCTTCCGAGGTCCCTTCCAGCCCTAATGTCTATGAAATCTATGAAAGTGAAGTTCAGTTTTTTTCTTCTGGTGTACATATTTTGTATTCAGAAATATTGAACTTCAATTGCCTTCATGTTGCCCATGCACTGAGCTTGTTGTCTTCTCTGACTCTGACTAAAACTAATAACTTTGTGTCATCTGTAAATTTTGCTATCCCCAACACTCATCTCCTTTCCAGACAGCATTTCTTACACAACCTTGAGAAACCCACTTGTTCAGATTTTGCCATGATGCAAATTGAGCATTTCATTCTTAAGAACATAACATATGCCATTTACTGGGTCAGATCATATGTCCATCTTGCCCAGTATCCTGTCACATATGGGAAGAGTGTGGATGCTGAAAGAGAGAGTAAACAGGGTACACCACTGTTCCTCCCTCACTTGCAGGAAATTCTGATTCAGAGGCTGCATCCCTAACTCCGCTCAATAGCTGCTGATGCACCTTTCTTCCAAGAATCTGTCCAGGCCCTTTCTGAATCTGGTTAAACCATCAGCTTTCACAACATCGTGTGGTAATGAGCTCTTGAATTATACACTGTATGAAAAAGAACTTTCTTTAGTTCTTGTATTGTGAGAGATAGTAAATAGGGATTTATTCTTTACTATCTCTTTACCATTTAATATTTTTATCATGTCCCCCTTCAAGCGTCTCTTTTCTAGACCTAGTCTTCTTAGTCTCGCCTCATATGGAAGTTCCTCCATACCAATAATCATCCTTATTGACCTCTCTGTACCTTTGCTTGTTCTTCTATATCCTTTTTGCAATGTGGGGACCAGAACTGGGGACATTATTCAAGATGTGAATGCACCACAGATTTACAAAGGGGCATAATGATACTTTCAGTTTTCTTTACAATTCCATCTTAATAATCCCTAACATTTTGTTTACCTTTTTGATGGCTGCTGAACACTGAGCTGATGGGAACACTGAGCAACATGGGTTCATTAGAGGCAGGTCCTGTCAGACCAACCTGGTGGCTTTCTATGACCAGGTCACAAGATCCTTGGATGCAGGTGTCACGGTGGACATAGTCTTTCTGGACTTTAGGAAGGCCTTTGACACTGTCCCTCACCCCATTCGCATTAAAAAATTAGGAGATTGTGGTGTTGATGCCTACATGGTCAGATGGATCACCAATTGGCTGAAGGGCCACACCCAGAGAGTGGTGGTGGACGTGTCATTTTTGACCTGAAGGGATATGGGCAGTGGGGTCCCCCAGGGTTTTGTCCTTGGGCCTGCACTGTTCAACATCTTCATCAGCAACTTGGACAAGGGGGTGAAAAGCACCTTGTTCAAATTTGCAGATGACACTAAGATGTAGGGAGAAGTGGGCATGCTGGAAGGGAGGGGCAGGTTACAATTGGATCTGGACAGGTTGCAGGGGTGGATAAGAATAAGATGGGATTCAATAATGTCAAGTGCAGGGTACTGCACCTAGGGAGAAAGAACCAGCAGCATACCTACAGGCTGGGGAATTCCCTTCTTGTCAGCACAGAAGCAGAAAAAGATCTTGGAGTCATTATAGACTCCAAGATGAACATGGGCCACCAATGTGGGCATGCAGTCAGGAAGGCTAACTACACCTTGTCATGCATCCACAGATGCATCACGAGCAGGTCCAAGGAGGTGATCCTCCCCCTCTATATGACATTGGTCAGACTGCAGTTGGAGTACTGCATCCAGTTCTGGGTGCCGCACTTCAAGAGGGATGTGGACAATATCGAGAGGGTCCAGAGGAGAGCCACTAGTATGATCAGGGGGCAGCAGGGCAGGCCCTACGGGGAGAGGCTAAGGGACCTGAACCTGTTCAGCCTCCACAAGAGAAGGCTGAGAGGGGATCTGGTGGCCATCTATAAACTGGCCAAAGGAGACCAGCAAACAATCGGAGAATCCCTGTTCCCCTAAGCACTACTGGGAGTAACGGTCATAGGAATAACGGCCATAAATTGACGGAGAGTAGATTCAGGCTAGATATCAGGAAGTGCTGCTTCACGGTCAGGGCGGCTAGGATCTGGAACCAACTTCCAAGAGAAGTGGTGCTGCCTCCTACCCTGGGGGTCTTTAAAAGGAGGCTAGACAAACATCTTGCTGGGGTCATTTGCCAGGGGTCATGGCAGGGGTTCGGACTTGATGATCTGCTCAAGTCCCTTCCGACCCTACCAACTATGAAACTATGATGTTTTAAGTGAACTGTTCACAATGGCTCCCAACTCTCTTTCCTGTGTTGTAACAGCTAAGGTAGAGCCCATCAAAGTGTAGGTATTATTTGGATTATTTGGCCCATATGCATCCCTTTACACTTATCTACATTGAATTTCATTTGCCATTTAGTTGCCCATTTGCTCAATAGTGCAAGATTCTTTTGTGATTTCTTACAGTCCACCTTGCTCTTTACCATTTTGAATAATTTTGTGTCATCCACAAATTTGGCCACGTTGCTACTTACCCCCTTTTCCAGATCACTTAAGAATATGTTAATACATATGGTTCTAATACAGATCCCTGGGGGACCCCACTGTTTACTTCTTTCCATCCTGAAAATTGACCATTTTTACTCACTCTTTGCTTTCTATCTGTAAACCAATTTCTAATTCACAAGTGGATGTTCCCTGTAATTCCATGATTGCATAACTGTTAAAACCTTCTGATGGGGCACCTTGTCAAAACTTTTTGCAAGTCCAAATACACTATGTCAACTGGATCATCATAATCCACCTGCCTATTGACATCCTCAAAGAACTCTAGTACGTTGGTGAGACAAGATTTCCCATTGACAACCCCATCCCAGCAAGTCATGTGCATCCATGTGCTAAACTATTCTTTTTTTATTAGTGTTTCTACCAGTTTTCCAGGAACAGAAGTTAAGCTTATTGTAGTTCCCTGTGTCCCATCTAAAGCCCTTTTTAAATATGGGAGTCAAATTGGTAACCCTTCACTCCTCTACTAAGGCTGTTTTTAGGTTGCATACTACAGTTAGGAGTTTTGCAATTTCCAAACTGAGCTTCAGGAGCATCGGGCAAATGCCGTGAGGTGCTGGTGATCTGCTTCTGTTTAGTTTATCGATTTCGTCTATGACCTCATCTATTGAAACCTCAGTTTTGGTCAGTTCCACTGACTTGTCCCTAGAGAAGAGTGGATCTGGTGAAGAAATCTCCCAAATATTTTCCACAATGAAAACAGATACAGACAATGTATTTAGTTTCTCATCAATGGCCTTGTCTTCCTTTAGTGCCCCTTTTACACTCTGATCATCCAAAGGCCCAGCTGACTCCCTGGCAGGCCTTTGGCTTCTATTGTACTTGAAGGAATTTTTATTGTTACATTTTGTGTCTCTAGCAAGTTTCTTAATTCTTTCTTGTCTTAGTATGGTTTTACATTTGATTTGCCAGAGTTTGTGCTCTTTTTATTTTCCTTATTAGGATTGGCTTCCACATTTTGAAAGAAGCTTTTTTTCTGCTTATTGCTTCTGCAATTCTGCCATTAAACCATGCTGGTTTTCTTTTGGTCTGCTTTCCATTTTTTCTTATTTGCAGTATGCATTGGCGCTGTGCTTCTAATACATTGTTCTTCAGTAGTTCTCCTACCACTTGCATTTTCCTAGAGGCCCCTCTTAACTTCTGTCTTACTAGCTTCCTTCTTTTGGTGTAGTCTCCCTTTTTAAAGGTTACTGTGGTAGATTTTCTTCTTGTCACCCCTAGACACTCAACTGTATTGTGACCACTGTTGCAGAGTGGCTCAGAAACACTTGCTCTCTACACCAAATCCTGAGCACTGCTTAGGAGTAGGTCAGCAATGGTTTTTCCTCTTGTAGGTTCCAAGAGTAACTGCTCCAGGAAGCAGTCTTTTATAATGTCAAGAAACTTGGTCTTTGCATTCTGGCCTAATGTTAGAATGAAGGACCCAGTCTTTTTTGGGTAATTGAAGTCACCCTTTATTGCTGTGTTTTCTGCTTTCAAAGACTTTCTCAACTCCCTTAGCATTTTGAGCTTACTGCTGCTGTCCTAGTCTGTTGCTGCCATTCATCTCTCTGCTTTCTGCCTCCTAGCTCATTTTTTTGATCCATGACAACATCTATCACAGTGGGACAACTTTATTTCTTTAGGAGCATCTTGCCAAAGGTTTTTGAAAGTGACATCTAGTTTTCAGTACAGCTTGCTTTCTTCCTGTGCAGCAGAGAAAACATGGAAGCATGGTGGCTGTGTCAGTACTGCTCCCCATTGGACCCAAGAAGGGCCTGTACTTTAATAGCATGTCATGGTTCCAAAGATCAATATTGGGCAGTTGAATTTCCACTTGAATGTAGTTTTAGTTCTTGGCCATCTCCAAACTCAGAAGGGGTGTATTTATCAGTATCATGAAATGGAAATTTTGTAAGAACAATGACCATGGGAGTTGAGTCTACGCTGGTGGAACTCTTGTAGGAACATAGACATCACTGGGCTGGAATCCCACCAGGACAGTTCACCAAATCTGTTATGCAGTCAAATCCAAGTCTTAAGCATGGTTCAGCCTTGTACTCAAAAAGCAAATCCTAACCTTAATGCTGGCCACATTATTAAAGGCTGAAAGGCTCGCAAATAGTTGGGTGATGATGGCAGTATAAGAACCTCAGAAGATAGGTAAGGTTAAACCTCATTAAAGCGGGGGCGTGGAACTGCTGCCCTTCATTTAAGATGCAAGTCCTTTTATGGAAGGAAACAGCTGAGCTAAAAGTGGTCTCCTAACAACAAATACAGGAACAACTCTTCACCCAAAGGAGGGATATGAAAAGCCTCTCAGGAATTCAGACAGTCTGGCTGGAAAGGCATGGAGTGACTACTGTTTTGGGCAAGGAGAGTGCATGTGCATGTATGCAAGAGAGTCAGTTTTCCTTGAGACAGTGTTCAGAAGCAAAAAGAGAAAGGAAGTTCAGTACAGCCATGAATAAGAAGGCCAAGAAAGAAGATTTTTGCAGGGCACTGGCTGTGAAGGGCTTGGAGTTGTGAGCTGGGAAAGGCTCTCCCGGCTGTTCTATTCCTTCCATTTTCAAAGACTGTACAGTTTTATGAATAAGCAGGATCACACTGAAGACTGCCAACTCCATCAGAAATTTCTCTTCCAAACTGGAATAAATTACATCAGGAATGCACAATTCAAACTTTATGGAATGCCATTTGCAAGGTACACTTTTCCAAAGAAAGGGTACCTGGGAGGGCCACAACTAGGGTGACCCTCTCTGATCAGATGTAGGTCTTCAATGTATTTGCAAGCTGGACTCAGGATTGCACATGCAGGCACATGAACTGATTAAGAAATCACCAAGCAAAGCTTCCTCTCTTGTGTGGATGACCTCTACCTGACTCAAGAAGTCTGTGGGCTGACAAGAGGTAAAGTGCTGCTCGACCTGATACTGACTACTGGGGATGACCTAATCGGTGACCTAGTGATCGATGGGAAGTTGTGTGACAGCGACCACAAGCTGATCACCTTCATCATCTGCTGTAAAGCTGGCAAGTCAGTCAGCAACATGGAAGTCGTTGACTTCGAGAAGGCCGACTTTGACAAGCTCAGGAGGCTTGTCAGTGAGGCCCTAAGGGACCACGACCTCAGGGGGAGGGGAGTTCAAGAAGAGTGGTTGCTCCTCAAGGGAGTGATCCTCAATGCACAAGCTAAGTCTATTCCATCTCAGGGGAAAGGCAGCAAGAGGGCACAGCAGCTCCCCTTGGTCTCCAGGGATCTAGTAGACCTCCTGAGACTAAAAAGAAAGGCCTACAAAGGATGGAGGATGGGATTCACCTCCAAGGAGCATTATTCTGCACTAGTGCCATCCTGCAGGGAGCAAACCAGGAAAGCCAAGGCTGCAGCTGAACTCCAACTAGCTTCAAGTATCAAGGACAATAAAAAGTCCTTTTTCAGATATATGGGGAGCTGGAGGAAAAGCAAGGGCAACACTGGATCCCTGCTGAACCAGATGAGGCAACTGACAACTGACACCCAGGAAAAAGCCAACCTATTAAATGGGTACTTTGCGTCAGTCTTTCATCAGTCCCATGGGATGCCCATGCCTGCTATGGGACAGGGCAGTCCAGGTGAGGGAGATCCCCTGCCCTCCATTAATGCTGACCTCATGATGGAACATCTTAAGAAGCTGGATACCTTCAAGTCAGCCGGCTCTGACAATCTACACCCCAGGGTACTCAAGGAGCTGGTAAGCGTCATAGCCCAGCCTCTGGCATGGATCTTTGAAAACTCCTGGTGCTCTGGTGTAGTGCCCGAAGACTGGAAGAAGGCCAATGTGGTGCCTATCTTCAAGAAAGGGAGGAAAGTGGATCCGGCTAACTATAGACCCATCAGCCTGACTTCTATACCAGGTAAGATCTTAGAAAAGTTTATTAAAGAGGCCATCCTTAATGGATTGGTGGACACCAACATCCTGAGGGATACCCAGCATGGGTTTGTTGCAGGTAGGTCTTGCTTGACAAATCTCATTTCCTTCTATGACCAGGTGACCTATCACCTGGACAAGGGAGAAGAGATTGATGTCATATATCTTGACTTCAAAAAACCCTTCAATCTGGTATCCCATGATCACCTCTTGGCAAAACTGGCCAATTGTGGCTTTGGGTCTACCACAGTCTGCTGACTGGGAAATTGGCTTCATGGTCAGACCCACCAGCACTATGGAAGAAAGACACTTGGGGGTCATCATTGACCACAAGATGAACATGAGCCTCCAATGCGATGCTGCGGCTAGTAAAGTGAGCAAAATGCTGGCTTGCATCCAGAGATGCTTCTCAAGCAAATCCCAGGACGTCATTCTCCCCTTGTACTTGGCTTCAGTGAGGCTGCAGCTGGAGTACTGTATTCAGTTTTGGGCTCCTCAATTCAAAAAGGATGTGGAGAAGCTTGAGAGAGTTCAAAGAAGCGCATGATCAGAGGTCAGGAAAACAGACCTTATGATGACAGGCTGAGAGCCATGGGGCTCTTTAGCCTGGAAAAGTGTAGGCTCAGGGGTGATCTGATGGCCACCTATGAATTTATCAGGGGTGACCACCAGGATCTAGGGGAACATTTGTTCACCAGAGCGCCCCAAGGGATGACGAGGTCAAACGGTCACAAACTCCTGCAAGACCGTTTCAGGCTGGACATAAGGAAGAATTTCTTTACTGTCCGAGCCCCCAAGGTCTGGAACAGTCTGCCAGCGGAGGTGGTTCAAGCACCTACATTGAACACCTTCAAGAGCAAATTGGATGCTTATGTTGCTGGGATCCTATGACCCCAGCTGACTTCCTGCCCTTTGGGCAGGAGAGTGGACTCGATGATCTTCTGAGGTCCCTTCCAGCCCTAATGTCTATGAAATCTGTGAAAGCAGTGAGGACATAGGATGCAATTTTTTGCCTTTTCAATCACTTTTCATTTAACAAAATTGTTTAATAAGCAATTACAACATACCTTTGGGACTACTTGACAGGCCACATGCAGCCCATGGGCCATATGGCATGCGCCTCTGACTTATCAGACTCTGACCTGCAGGACAGTTGGGTCAAAAAGAATTAAAATACAATATTGTATTTCCTCAAATATAAGCTTAACATGAATTTAAGATGACCTTCTACTATTAGATTGTATACGTGTAAAAATTATAAATTTGTTATTATTGTCCATATATAGGATCTAATTATTGGAGGGTCATCTTTAATTCATCCCTCCCACTGCTGCAGGGTGGGAGGCAGTGAGGAGGTAGGTGATATGAGGAGATCAAGCAGTTTGCTTCCTGCTTGTATCTTTCTCCTGCCACCTTTGTGCCCTATCTGCCCCTCCAAAGCCTTGGGTTCCCCCTTCTGCCAGCCTCTGTTCCCCCCTGCCCCCTAACCTCTGCTTCTCCTCCCCCCACTTTTGTTCCATGCCAGCAGGCTCTGTCCCTGTAGCATCATTGCTACAGGGCCAGGCTGGGGTTGCACTCAGGCTAGAGCCTGTCAGTGTGGAGCAAGGGTAAAGGAGGGAGAGAGATGGGCACGCAGTGGAGCAGAGGCTGTATGGGTCAGGGGAAGATGGGGAGCAGAGGCTGCAGGGTGAGATGGCAGAGTGCAGAGGTGGGGAGGTAGGGAGGGGGATGGGCAACAACTGTGACTATGGCCCCAATCCTGGGTAGGGGCTGGAGCCTGAGCCACAGTAGCTGCCTGCTCCCCCACCACCCTTGTACTTGATTCTAAGACAAGGGGCTTTTTTCCCTATGTTAAATGGGGGGAAAAATTCATATTAAAATTGAGTAAATCCAATAGATTAGAAACCTAATCTAGATCTAGGTTTGGATTCTTACTGCCTCCTCCAGCCATCTCCATTTAATACAATAGTCTTCCAGAAAAGAGAATAGTGTAGAATAAAGCTAGGGTTTTTCTGAAGAAAATGCTTGCACATTCCTTAGTGTCAGACAAGCAGACTCAATTAATTGAGTCCACTGGAGCACAGAAATTGATGCACTTCAGCAGCCTTCCATGTCACATGTATCAGTGACCTTGTGTGTCCCCACGCTGAAAAAAGGTGGTGTGGCATTTTGAAATGAAACATGTTCAATGAGCACCCACCACCATTTTTTAAGTGCAGGAATGCACGAGGGCGCTAGTACATTTGACACACGGGTGCTTTTAATTAGCATGGTTCGCTAATGAAAGCACCTGGAGCTGCATCCCAGAACATGTGTGAAAGTGTGCTATAGGACTTGTATTCCTCAGGAAATGCAATCCTCAGTTCCTGGCATGCAGTAGCAGGACACTTTAACCTTCCTGGTCATGCCACAGCTGATCTAACAGCAGGATCCCTTAAACAAAATAACTTTGAAAACCAGCTTCAATGAAAAATTGTGGAGTAAAAAGTCATACACAGACTGGATTATGTATATTTGTAGAGCATGGTCACTTGTCCCATTGCATAAACTAGCATTTGACTGTCTGTTTGGTCCCTCAGCATGTTGACTGCCTTCTTTATCCCTACTGACATTTTCAGCCAACTTTTTGTCCTTCTCAGTGGTGCCCCTTCCTCCTGCTCCTTTAGTTTGTATTTGAGTCCTTTTCTAGTAAAGGCCCAACCTTTCTGCATATTCATGGCTTCTGATGAAGTAGGCTGTTGCTTACAAAAGCTCATGCCTCTCTGAACTAGTCTCTGCCCTGCCTTCTGCCAGTCCTCTACCTTATTTCTGCTTTCCTAAAATAAACAGAATGTGGGAATACACTTAAGGATTGAGCCTGTTTGAGCCTGTTAACTTCAATGATGTATAATCAAGACTGTGTAGTGAACAACACACAGATATGCTGAGTGATGGAGCAGTGTTTAAGTCAAGGTGCAGAAGGAAATAAACCTTAGAATACAGCGGGTGATGAATTTGCTGAGAAAATATTATTAAGATCCCTTGACATTTGGACTAAAAAGTTATATTCAGTTCCTCTTTTGCTTTCTTAATTCCCTAATACATGGCTGAAGTGCCTATATGGATCTAAAAATGCTGCTTCATTGAAAACAAGGAAGTTTAAGTACACATTGTCCGCTGTGCACTATTTAAATTTTGCAATGTACAAAACGTGAAGCAAATAGCAGTTTTGTATGGCAGTATGAAATTATACTAACTGGTGATTATACATTCATTGTGAGATATTAATTTGTGGATGATTATAAGAGATCATCCTAAGCACGCAGACAGAATATCGTTTTCAGCAAAGGTTAGAATGCTGACAGGTAATCATTACAATGCTTGTTTCTAAAATATGTTCTGAGTCAGCCATTCACTATAGGTAACTGGTACTTTACAATAACATACATGAAATGCTAATGACAGACTGAACTGATGACATGATATCCAATTATTTCTCAATGATATAGATAAAATGACAATTTCTGGCAGCAGTATAGAAAATAAAATGTACATACAATCCTCAGGAAAAATTCCCACTGATGTCATCTAGAAATTCACTTGCCAAAGAGTCATATATTTCCCTTTACAGGAAAAAGAGTATGGAAAAGGCAACATTACATAACTGAGGTGTATATGTTATTATGCATCATGCCATCTCATCATGGGGAGAAGAATCTTCATAGTGTGAGTGAAAACACCCATCAAAAAGGCTGGAAATCCTTTCTGGTTTTACTATTTAGACAGCAACAATATTTTTAAAGCCTGGATCCTCACTGGAATGGTTACAAAGATCTCTTTTTCATGTCTGCTCTCTGCTGTCCACCTCCTGTCTGTTCAACTTGCACAATGCCTTGGTGTCAGTCAATCAGACCATGCCATCCCAGCCATAGCAAGCTTTCACTGGTTTCCATTGCACAGTGCATCAAGTGCAATTTATTATGCCCCTCCTTGCTCAGCCTCCCATCAATTCTTCCCCTGCCCCACCCCCATTATCAGCCCCTTAGAGCATCTGCATCTCCAGCGGTTTTGCATCCCCTTCTCCTAGGCTTGGGGGCAGCGACAGCAGTCTCCTATTCTCCCCAGTAACAGGTCACGGGGACAGCTCCAGGGTCCATTGCCTCCTTTTCTCAGACCTGATATTGCAGGGACAAGAGGAGAAGGGGGGGAAGCAGAGAACTGACTGACCTATTGTTCACAGGAGAGGAAGTAGGGGGAACGGCACAGCTCTGAGGTGCTGGGTTCTCACTCTGCTGCCTCCTACCTTCTTGTGAAAATGGTGTCAGCCATTCCTCTCCCCTCCTCACTACTTCCTTCTCCCCATATTCCTCTGGGCTCCTGGGTCACAGAAAGGGGAAGCTGCGTCTTCCTCCTGCAGCAGTTCTGATGGGTGCTACTTCCCAGTAGGGAGAGAAAATGAGAATCAGAGGAGCTGGCAGCTGACCCTGGACAGCACTAGCAGTGCCATGACTGCCAGGGCTTCTGCTGTCCCTGTGTTCCAGCAGCAGCACAGATCACGCTGGTGCGAATAACACTGCAAGAGATGCCAGGAAAGGATAATGCTCAGAAGAGCAGAGGTTTCACTCCCAGGAAGGGGTAGCAGACTGCTGTTATTTGGCACTGGTTTTGTCTGCAGAGTTGGTTGCTGCCTGGAGAGGCCTTGGAGGCACACACCCCACTTCTAGGTGGGAGAGTGGGTTTCCGTAAGGAATCTGCTGTCATCTGCAGCAGAGAGACATCGCTCCTACCAAGGAGGAGGTGTATCTTGGGCACAGATTTCAGCAGTAGGTTTTCTAGGAAATATATAGTTGCTGCCTTTTATAGTATAAAAATGATGGGGGCATACAACACTGAGAAAGGTCTGCAGAACTGGACCCTGCATTATCTCCTAATGCAAATAAAAAGACTACAAATTTATCTACATTTTTAAATGGCATGAACATAAAGCCAGGGGCCAGATCACCCACTTGTCCCACAGAGAAACCTGTAGGATGGAGCCAGAGGGCAAGGAAACTCCATCAGGCTGACCTTGTAGGATTTCTTGCAAAGACCCCTGTCACAGAGGAGGACGTTGGGAAGATAGGGGGCATGAATTCAAGGCTCCCACATATCATGGAGATAGCCAGAGAATGGAAAGCCTAGATTAAAGAATGCTGAGGATGTCCTTTGTAAATGGGTCTCCCCTAGCCTTAGTGATGGCATAGTTTATGCTTTTAGCTGAGTGCCACAGGGCTTGTCTACATCATTGGCGTGGCAAGGCCCAGCTCTGAGAGGCTCAAGCACACTCTGTTCACAAGCCCTCAGTCTCTGGTGAGAATGGCCACTGGGGACAAGCTTAGGGCAGTTTCCTTGGAAAACTCCTGGATTTGGGGTGTGTCAGTGGGTACAGGCAAGCAGAGGGTGGCCAGGGCATTCTCAGACTCCTCAGTGCCAGGTTCCACCATGCAGACAAACCCACTGTGGTTGCACAGGAGCAGCTGTAGAAAGGGAAACAAGAGGCAGCTAGTGAAGTTTCAAGGTACGTTAACTCCAAACTGATTTTTTAAAAATATATTCAGTGGGTCTCCAAGGACCACATCCCACAAAGCAGCCAATTATCAGTGTTTTATGTTTTAGTAGTAGAAAAATTAAATGCAGTAAATTGTTGAACAGATGATCATTATACCGCAGATTTTCATGGATAATTTGCCTTTGCATTAGCCTCCACTACCTCTCCACCTCTTCCCTCTTATTTTGACAATTTAATTTCACCAATATGTCATCACAAACAAGTACAAACTGGAATTCACATACTATTAGTTTGCATATAACCCTGGCTGTAGAAATAGTACCTTGTTCTTTTCTGAGCTCTGAGGTTTTGATAACAGTTCTCTCTATAGCCAAAGGAAACCAAATTGCATGACCCTTATTCAGTTAGAGACTGCTCTTATTCAAGTTAATGGCTAAAATTTTTAGTGGGCACCTAATATCTAGGCACGTACATGCATACATTACTGTTGAAAATAGGCCTTAGGTACCTTAATTTATTGGTGGCTTCTACCTAGGGGCAAAAGTTCAATTGATTTCAATAAGAGCACAGCCTTATTTAAAATGTATAAAAACATCATTGTTGTCCTGTAAACAACTCTAAATTCGGAGGGGAAAGTAAAAGGAAAGCAAAGTAACTAAATAAAACAAAGGCTACATATTAATACAAATTGAATATTCGGCACAATTCTCCATTGGTTGTAATAGGGGTGATCTGATTAAATATTCATGTAACAATGAGCCAATCTTAGGTATTGCTGTGGAGAAGGTGGTCATTTTAGAAAAGTCTGCCTATTAATAAGTGAAACAGAGCAGCTGTGGTTGATTTTTTATTTTAAAGAAAATAGCTAATCTTGTGGCATCCTTATGCAGCTAGAATAAAATAGTAGATTATAAATTAAGTAGAAGAACAGAATGGTGATGCTGGCTGTAATAGTAAAAATATGATCGGGTTGGATCTCATTAGATCTCAGACAGAGGCTTATGCTGACCATGCAAGCTGACAAAATCATTTCCAGAAAGACATTAACTGCATGATACGAGTGTTTCCCAAACAGCTTTCACAGTGTTGCCAGCCTTCTTAGCTTTATTGTTTCTCTTACAGGATTTCTCAAAACCTCAGTTCCTGGAAGCAAGTGATTATTTCAAAATCTCAAACTTTGTGGTTGCAGCAAAAGGAGTGAAATTGTGGCCTGAGACTTTGAGATGGCCACAGGAGGGAAAAAAAAAAAAAGCAAGCAGGAGACACAGGAAAAGAATCCAAAGTGTATTTTTTTTAAATCTCATATTTTTCGGAGGTTGCAACGGGGGTGCAGGGGAACAGATGAGGAGGGAGAAGACAGAGAACCGTTCTTGAAAGTTTATAGGCAGTACCAAAGGGTTATATTTACTATAAGTGAGCACCTTCATTCCTATTGTGTGTCTCCACCTGCTGACAATGCTCCAAGGGCATTTAGGCAGTAAGCAGACTTTTTTCTTCCTGCTGTAGATTAAGTCTTTTGGTTGGACAATGTGTTCCTATCAGTTCGCCTAGTAGAAAAACAGAGGAAGTAGAAATGAGTAGTTGGGAAAAATAAATACTTTGTGCTGGGGCCTGGGGCTCTCTGGCTCTTCGATCAGGAACTTATTTCTGCTGTCTGTTGCAAAAGGGTGCTTTCCAAAAGCAGAAAAAAGGAAACTCCTCTTCAAAATGACCCCTGCTGAAATTAGCTTTCCCTCTGTATTTTAATAAAAACAATTAAATTGCCTATGCTTTTAGAAGGCACCAAGATAATTGCATACTAATGTAAGTGCAATTAAGCAGTACACTGTGGACACAATCCTATTCATATTAGCGCAGAAGTGGGCAAAATATGGCTTCCGGGTCCGATCCAGCCCGCTAAGCCATTCTACCCAGCCTGTGGAGCCCCTTCAAAAAAAAATGATTGTTGGTCCACAGCTTCTCTGAAAGCCAGTGGGAAGCAAACTTTCAGAAGTCATACACCATTGGACTAGGTGGACTCTGGGCTGTGTACTTCAGCTGAGTGCCCCATGTGGAGGTACTGGTAGGGCCACATGTAGATGAAATGAGGGGTGTGCGTGCACAACACTTTAAAGCCGGCTATATGCTTTTGCACTGCTGTAACGGTGTCAGTGTTTACATACTTCAGCCGCATATTGCGCCTTAATTCCAGCCACCTTAGGAAATTCAACAGCGTAACGCGCCTTAAATGACTCCAAGGAGTTTAAGCTTGTTGGTCCTGCAGCCATGGAGTGAAGCACCCGGCTCCATGCAACTCTGCAGAAAGCCCTGCAGGCAGCCTGGCAGCAGCCTGGGAAAACAGGCTCCACCCAAGAAAAGTGGTGAGCCTGATTTTTTTTCCCCCTGAAGCCTGTCTGTCTGTCTGAGCTGTGAGGGGGCCTGGTACTTCCCTCTGTAGCTATGGTGCCCCCTGGGACTGCCCGAGTCAGATGCCTGTGGGCGGGCGCTGCCTGTGGAGAGCTGCCCTGCACCAGCACCCCTGTAGCCCAAGGACCGCTCCGCCCACCAGCAGCTCACCCTCCCTTCCCCACCACCACAGAGATAGGTAAGTCAGCACGGTGTGTGCATGACACAGGGGTTTAATTGGCCTTAAATTGAAGTGGTGTTTTTAAAAATCCACTGCTTTAATATAGGGCCCTCATTTTGTCTATACACACCCTAGATCTTCCACTCCCAGGCCAACTGCCCTAGCCACTAAGGTGCTGAGCTAAAACATGGGAGGTTCCTCCTTCACCTCCTTCTCCAGCATCTAGCACCTACTAGTCATGCATTTTTATCTGACTACAATTTCAGGACTTAACTGGTCATATGCATATATCTGGGTGCTCATATGTTGTCACATACTTGTCTGGTCAGAGTAGAGCCCTACTGAGCATGCTCAGTGTGGATGCCTAATGCCCTGAACTGAATCACAAACTGTGTAAGAGTGATAGGAACTGTTGTTATGCAGCTGCATTTAGACATGTAAAGTGAAATAGGATTTAGCCCGAGTGTACACCAACACAGCTGCAAACTTACAGCATTTGTGTATTTTATTCTCACAATTTGCCTTCACTTTCTTTTTTAAAAACATTAAAGTCTCTCCAGACCCTGTCTGCTCCTTTCTAGCTTGCAGTTCTTAATGGACTACAGTCTGCAGCACTTTGCAGCTCAGGATCCTGTTTATCAGTTCCCAATGAGGAGAGGAACTGGGACTGGTTCAAGAGGAACTACAGTGCTTTTCAATAGCTTAAGAATAATCTTTGTGCAAAATTGAGATAGTATATGCCAGAAGTGCAGGATGAAATTCTCAGTATAGCCATAGATGTTTTCTAGGTACTTACACCCAGCAATTTTTCAGCTGAAACAGGAATTTAAATGGTTCACAGAACTATTGCTGATTGACCTTCCTGTTTGACTTAAAGCAATGTACCCTTTTTTCATAGATTCTAGGGTCAGAAGGGACCTCAGTGGGCCATCTAGTCAGAACCTCTGCTGCTGGCAGGCAAGAAAAGGGTCACCAAACCTGGGATCATGTGATCCCAGCCAGGTGTCCAGTCTCCTCTTGAAGACCCCCAAAAATGGGGCAAGCATCACCTCCCTTGGAACCCCATTCCAGATCCTGGCAACCGTGATCATGAAGAACTTTTTTCTAATGTCCAGTCTAAACCTACTCTCCAATAATTTATGATCATTGTTTCTTGTTGTTCCAGGGGGTGCCCTGGTAAACAGATCATCGCTTACTTCGTGTTGCTCCCCCCCTTATGAATTTGTACGCCGGCACAAGGTCCCCTCTCAGCCTTCTCTTGGAGAGGCTGAAGAGGTTAAGGTCCCTTAGCCTTTCCTTGTAGGGCCTTCCCTGCAGGCCTCCAATCAGATGAATGGCTCTTCTTTGGACCCTGTCCAGGTTGTCCACATCCCATTTGAACTGCGGCATCCAGAACTGGACACAGTAGTCCAGCTGCGGCCTGACAAGTGCCGCGTAGAGAGGGAGAATCACCTCCTTGGATTTGTTTGTGAAGCACCTACAGATGCATGACAAGATTAAATTGGCTTTGCCAACTACATTGACGACTCATATTGACGACTCATGTTCATCCTGGAGTCAACAGTGACTCCAAGATCTCTTTCAGCCTCAGTGGTGCTGAGAAGGTTGCCCCCCAGCCTATAGTTCTGATGGCAGTTTCTTCTCCCTAGACACAGCACCTTGCACTTGTCCTTATTGAATTATATCCTGTTGTTCTCTACCTACTTTCCCAACCTGTCGAGGTCAGCCTGGATCTGGTTCTTCCACTTCAGGGTGTTAGCTTCACCCCATATTTTTGTGTCATCCATGAATTTGGACAGGGTACTTCCCACACCCTTGTCCAGATCACCAATGAAGAACAGCACTGGCCCCAGAACTGAGCCCTGAGGGACTCCACTGCACACATCTTTCTAGGTTGACATTGACCCATCCACCACCACCCTTTGAGTGCGACCCCTGAGCCAGTTTGCTACCCATTCTACTGTATAATCATCCAAGGCAAATCCCCTCAGTTTATTAATAAGGATGGTATGGGATACCATGTCAAAGGCCTTCTTGAAGTCTAGATAGATAACATCCACCTCGAGTCCTGCATCTAAACATTTGGTGGCCTTGTCAAAAGAAACTAGAGTAGTCAGGCAAGACCTGCCTGCTATAAGCCCATGTTGATTGCCCCTCCACATCACATTAGCCAGCAGGCTCCCACAGCTGTGTTCCTTGATAATTTTTTCAAGGATTTTCCCTGTGATAGAGGTGAGGCTGACTGGTCTATAGTTCCCTGGATCCTCCTTCCTCCCCTTCTTAAAGATTGGGATGACATTGGCCCTCTTCCAATCCTCTGGGACCTGACCTGAGCACCAGGAGTGCTCATATATTCTTGCTAGTGGTTCAGCTATGACACTTGCTAATTCCCTGAATATTCATGGATGGAGTCCCTCCGGTCCCGGTGATTTGAGTATGTCCAGTCCCTCCAAGTGTCCCTTTACCGTGTCAGCACTGACTGTTGGTTGGCTGATGTTCCCCTTGTGGATGTCCGTGATGCATATTGAGGGTTCGTCTAGATTCTTATTTAAGAAGACAGAGGCTTAGGGGCAACCAACATGGGTTCATCAGTGGCAGGTCCTGTCAGACCAACCTGGTGGCCTTCTAGGATCAGATAACCAAATCATTAGATGCAGGGGTAGCAGTGGATATAGTCTTCCTGGACTTTCGGAAGGCCTTCGACACTGTCTCTCACCCTGTTCTCATTAAGAAACTGGGGGACTGTGGTGTCAACACCCACGCAGTCAATTGGGTCGCCAACTGGCTGGAGGGCCGCATCCAGAGAGCGGTGGTGGATGGGTCATTTTCATCCTGGAGGGATGTGGGCAGTGGGGTTCCGCAGGGCTCGGTCCTCGGGCCCGCACTGTTCAACATCTTCATCAGTGACTTGGACGAAGGGGTAAAAAGCACCCTGTTCAAATTTTCTGATGACACTAAGATGTGGGGGGATGTGGGCACTCTAGAAGGGAGCAATAGGCTACAGTCAGACCTAAACAGGTTACAAGGTGGGCAGATGAGAACAGGATGGGATTCAACACTGACAAGTGCAAAGTGATGCACCTTGGGAGGAACAACCGGCACCATACCTACAGGTTGGGGAACTCCCTTCTTGTCAGTACAGAGGCAGAAAAGGATCCTGGAGTCATCATTGACTCCAAGATGAACATGGGTCGGCAGTGTGGGGAGGCAATCAGGAAGGCCAACCACACCTTGTCATGCATCCACAGATGCATCTCAAGCAGGTCTAAGGAGGTGATCTTCCCCCTCTACGCAGCACTGGTCAGCCCACAGCTGGAGTACCGCATCCAGTTCTGGGCTCCACACTTCAAGAGGGATGTGGACAGCATGGAGAGGGTCCAGAGGCGGGGCACTCCTACGATCAGGAGGCAGCAGGGCAGGCCTTATGAGGAGAGGCTACGGGGCCTGAACCTGTTCAGCCTCCACAAGAGAAGGCTAAGGGGGGATCTAGTGGCCTGTTACAAACTAGGGGGGATCAGCAGGCACTGGGGAAGTCCCTGTTCCCCCAAGCACTGCCAGGAGTGACCAGGAATAATGGTCACAAGCTGGTAGAGGGTAGATTTAGGCTAGATATCAGGAGGCGCTACTTCACTGTCAGGGCGGCTAGGGTCTGGAACCAACTTCCAAGAGAAATGGTGCTAGCCCCTACCCTAGGGGTCTTTAAGAGGAGGTTAGATGAACACCTTGCTGGGGTTGTTTGACCCCAGTACTCTTTCCTGCCATGGCAGGGGGTCAGACTAGATGATCTACTCAGGTCCCTTCCAACCCTAGAAACCATGAAACTATGAGGCAAAAAACTCATTGAAAGAGCTCTGCCTTGCCCCTGCTATCTGTCACTAAGCCCCCCTGCCTGTCCTGTAGGGGTCCTATGCTACCCTGCACCCTCTTTTTGCTCCCAATGTACTTAAAGAAGGACTTTTTATTGTCCTTAATCTCTGCCTTTAGCCTGAGTTCTAGAACTGCCTTGACCTTCCTGACTGACTCCCTGCAGGTGCAGGCCAAGGAGGTGTACTCCTCCATGCTAGCTACCCTCTGCTTCCACTTCCTGTATGCTACTTTTTTTGCCCTTAAGGTATCCTGGATGACCCTGGTTAACCAAAGGGGCTTCCTGGTCCCTTTGCCCCCTTTCCTCTGCCATGGGATTGTGTCACTCTGAGCCCAAAGAATGGTATCCTTGAGGAATGACTCATCTGGACATGGGTCTTGAGTCTGACATACAGTATTTAAAATAAGCACATTAAAAACCAGACATATCTGCAATTAAAGACATGATGGTTGGTGTCATTTGTGTACAGCACTGTTTCCTGAATGTTTTGGACCAAAGAACCATGGTCAACCCTCAAAATTTCTTGCAGGCCATCATGCACCCTTATCATCAAGCTTCTAATTGAAAAGGAGGGTGGCTCAGTAAAAACTGCAGGCTATTTACCTTAGCTTTACAGATTGCCAGCGGTCCACAGACAGTTTAGGAATCTCTGGTTTTCAGAGACAGTCTGCTTTTTAATATACAAGAATTGCTTGAATATATAGATAGGGAAAGATAAAACACATGGAACTTTTTCCCTTCCTTCAAGCAGTTAGTCCCAATTGAAAGTAAGGAAATTATTTGCCCAAGTAGGGCATATGGGACTCATCTCTGAGTTAGGACTGAAAATGGAGGCCATTAGGCCATTTCTGCATGTCAGGAAATCAATGAAGAAAATGATACTGCCAAGGTCAGTGAGATCTATGGAACTGAATGAGTAAGCAATGTCTGCATGGGCAACCATAACTCACTTAGATTTTCCAAGGTTTGAGAAAACACTATAGGAAAAAAAAATTGTAGTAGGTTTACTTTGGTTTATTCCTTCCTCTTCTTTCTCCTCCTTCCTTTGCTCCCTTTTTGAGCACACTCACATATAATCTTCTCTTGTGCAATTCTCGTATTGCTAAGATGTACACAAAATTCTAAGAGGGGAAATAGAACTATGAACTGTCATTCTTATGCAAAATTTATTACAATCCAGGTAAAAGAATCATAATAAATTGCATTTCTGCAGCCATATTTCCCACCCACTTTTAAGTAAACATTGCTGTGAGCATTATTCTTAATGGAGAGTTTTGCTTCAACTCAAGTCAATAAGATAGAAGCTCTGTAATGTAGGTGGTATAGGACCAATGGGATAGGCTATCAGGAGAGAAGGAAAGGGAAAGCTACCTCAGATTCTACAATCTCAGGTTCCCACATCCTTCAGTACTGACCTGTCCCCATGCTGCTGCTCCAGATGCCCTTCAGGTTCTTTCCTACTGCCCATCCACCCCAGAAAAAATGCTGCTGTCAAACTGGGACAGTCCCTTTTCCTCTCCAGAAACTTGGTAGTGACTGATTGCCCAAACACTTCTGGGCAGTAGCATAACTACTAGGGGTAGGCAAGCAGGGCCCTAACCTGGAGTGCTGACTTGGACAGAGCACCAGAACAGCAGTCCCCAGAAGCCCAAGCCATTACTGTTGCACTAGTCCATGTTCAGGGAGTTTGTGTTGAGGCAACAGCCATGTTGTGGGAAATTAAGAACTAGGCCCCTTTCCCACCACCAAGGGCACCAAAATTCCTACTAATTGGCATTTGGTCCTGGGTTCCTGTTTCCCACCCTCTGAGCTTCCTTGCTCCTATGCAGTGCAAAGAGTATGCTCCCATCTGCTGTAACTTGTTCACATGACTACTTATGATAGTAGGGTTGTAAGAGATCTCAAGTCTAAGGGTAGCCAACTTGCAACACATGCCACAAGTGGCACAGGAAGCCTCTGTGTATTGCACATAGGAGATTCGGTAGAGAGCAGAAGCAAAGGAAAGACCAGTGACACTTGGAGAGGGCACAAGCTTAACTTGCCAAAGGCTGGCCTGCCAAGTTGCCTGCCTGTCTACTCAAAGATTGCTTGTCAGAAAGATTGGCCCCTACCAGTTTAGTCTACTTCCCCCACACAGATGCAAGATCTGCATCTAGAAGTTAACTGAAAACTGGGCTCTATTGTTTTCAGCATTGAACATAGAATAAGAAACAGTCCCTCACCTAAAGAGCCCCTAAATAGGAGAGAGAGACAAAAGGCAAGGGTAAAGAAGATAGATTACACAAGCAGAGAGAAGAGAGTGTGTGCAAATTATGACTGTGAGAACCGAGTTGCTTTTCTACAGAAGAAGCTAAAATGTGGAGGGTATGGGGGGATGCTTTGTACTGTGCTACTTAAAACCTGTGGATGCAGGCCTATTAGCAGGAGCTTGGAGATGAGTGTAGTGAGGGGGAAAGGAGACTGATGTGAAGAAACCATGATGGGAAGTCAATACAAACAGCCAGGTAGCATATTGGGAAACATCTGTAGGAGGCAGTCTGATAATGTGATCATGGTCCAAGAGCCTCTTCGTACGTTGTTCCTACAAAGTCACACCTTTGACTGGCTTTTCCTTGAAGTTTTTTTCCCCCCTTTTCATATCATGAGATTCATAAATGCATTTTTTTTTATATTACATTAGAAGGGAACTGATATAAACAGATGCTAAGTGGCCTGTTCAAGACAATAAAAATATCACTAGCAGAGACTGCTCTTTTGCAGTCCAAGCTAGTGCCCAGCCTTGACAGATGAGAAAACATTGGAAGAACTGGGCTAAGCTGGCCTGGGGAAGAAAAGACTTAAGGGAGATTTGATAATGGTTTACAAATAGAAAAAGGGATGTTATAAAGAGGATGGCAATTAACTGTTTTCTGTGTCCACAGAGGACAGGCTAAGAAACAATAAGTATAAAATGCAAAATAGTTTAGCTATTAGAAAGAACTATGGGTGATTAAGCATTAGAACAGATTGCCTAGAATGACTGTAGAATCCTCATCACTGAAAGTTTTTACATACAGGCCAGAGACATTTATATGATAGTTTAGATAGAGATGATACTACATTGAGCAGAGGGGTTGAATTAGATGAGGTTCCTTCCAGTCCTGTTTTCTTATAGTTTCATCCACTAGACTCTCTTCTCTCCTGGGGAGTCAACTTAACTGAACAATGTATGGCAGCTGCATATATTTAGCATGGAATTGTAAAAAGAAATACTGATTCACATGTGCAGCTCAGCACTGTGAATGGACATGGACTTGCAGACCTTTGCATTTGCAGTTTTTGCTGATACATTCAGTGAAGTTAGTTGGAGCTTAGGCCAGATGGGAAGTCAGATGCAACCTCAGAAGGACAGTCAAGTTTGAATTGGCTTGAAGAATGATTTGCTTTCTTGCTGCTCGAATTGGTCCCTACAGAGGAGAGCTGAAGCATAGTGGCATTTCATGGCATCAGATTTGCACTGCTGTTTTATATCAGTGATTTCCAAGCAGGGTACCCTGGCCCTTCAGGGTGCTAAGGAATATTAAGGGTGCACTTTTAAGTGTGCAAACACGTACACATGATTCACAAAATAAACCCAGAGATTTCAAGCAAGAATCTATAGTGTCAAAATCATTCTGAACTGCTATGGTCTGAGCTCTTCACTACACAATTGCTCTACAATTGCTTTCTATTTTTTTTTAGTCAAAAAAAAGGAGTGAAAGCTAAGATCTGGCATTTTCTGAGGTGTGCCCTGACTACAAAAAGGTTGAGAACCCTGTTTTATATGGTATCCGAATTTGGCTTCCAACACTTACATACTTTACAAATCACCTGAAAAGAGAAAAAAAATACATTTAACAATTCTGTCTTCACGCCTCTGAAACTTAACTGCCACAGCTAGAGTGGCAAAGGAGCTTTGGCTAGCTGATGAGGAGAGCTGAAGGTTTCACACTGATTTTTGGACTTTTTTATTACAGTGAATTTCGCAGATCTGCTTTAATCAGTCCTGTGTGGTACTGACGGGGCCGTCTTTGAATTCTAAGAATTATTTTCTTTATTCCTAAAATGGAAAAGCTGACATCACACTTCTTCCTCATGATCCAAATCAGAGCAACTGGAGGAAAAGTCAGGCTGAAAAAAAGACAAGCTGAGCATTTTAAAATAAACTTACATTCCGAGGGAAATTAAAATAGTCTAAGAAATGCCTCAACTAGTTCTCATTTCAATTTTTAGGCACAATACGTTTTATTATACCATCTCATTCACATTAATGCATCTGTCTGCTTATATGCACCAACATACAATTCCAATCAACTTTGTTGATCCAGGAATTCCAAATCGTATATATACCAAAATGACCTTACTCCACAGCCACATTTAATACAATCCCTTAATCCTTCTTTTGCACTGGTCTCTGTTAGGTTTTGTCCCTTTGCAACCATAATTGGAATTCAGAGATTTATGAGACCTACAGCTCAAGATTTTAAAAAATTACTAGCAGGACTGAACGCCTTAACTTCTGCAAGCTGAACACCTTTGAAGGGCTCAGGTGATACCAAAAATCAGTCAGGAAACCTGCTTGTTTTCAGCCAACAAACATACAAAATGGAGCACAGACAGGGAAAATACATTGTCAAGTCTAAAGTAGCAAGAGCCACATTACTTTTCAGTCTTTTATTATAAATTTTTCATGATAAAAATATCACAAATTGTATTTCATGTTTCTTTACAGAGCTTCAATGATTAAATACTGAGTACAGAGAAGTAGAGAATTATGACAGGTTGCCACTGGGAAACTTTGTTGAACCATCCTCAGGAGAATGAACAATTCAAAACTTAACAGGGCTAAGGTTTCATAGTCAGAAAAATGCTTCAATATGTACTTTAAATGATTTATTGTGGCCTAAGTGCAAGGAAGCATTAGCCTACAAGATGTACAGGGACCTCATGCTTAAGTTTTTTTTCTATAAATATTAAAGAAAAAGGAATGATGTGTGCAGCCTATGGTAGTCAATCTTCAAAGACTGAAAAAATAGAGAATGTTCTCATATATTATTTCACAATCTTGAAATAAAGAACCATTTTCTTATGTACACTGTTTTTAGGGAGAACCAGTGGTGTCATTTGGTACTTCTCCCAAAGAACTGCTAAAATGTGTATACTTAATCGTAGGGATGCACCAATAAAGATTTTCTTCGCCGATACTGATAGCTGATTATTCACCAGGTATATCAGCCAATACAGATCTGATAACTGATTTACAGGAGTACAGCAGGGAAGCATGGAGCATAGCTCTCTGCAGGTAAGTCTGTGGAGGGGAAGGGGCATGGTGGGGGAAGATTAAGGCCCCCTCAGTGAGGGAGGGAGTGGGGCAGGGGGCACTGCCCAGGCAGGGCAGTGAACGGGACCCTGGGGCTGAGACAGGGAGTGGGATGGAGCTGTGGGTGGCTCGTCCAGGGGATAAATGACTCAGCATTTAAAAATGGCGGCTGGAGCATTTGAACTAAAACTTGTTGAATGAGCTTTAGTTCAAGCACTGCCACCACCATTTTGAAGTGCTGGGACACTTTCAGGAGCTAAGCCGAGTGAAGCGAGGGCATAGGCGAGCTGCCACTGTAGGCTTGGGGTGCTCTGCTCTGTTGCCTTTACCCTGGGAGCCATGCACTGGCTGCATGTCTCCTGCCTACCTGGCAACAAAAGGCACAACTCACTGCTACCACTACTGCCGAATGGACAGGGAACATGTGGCCAGAGTGCAGCTCCTGGGACAGAGGCAGCAGAACAGTGGGCAGCCTGCCTCTGCCCTGTGCACAAATATGGGGAGCACATGCCTCCCTGGAGGTGCATGCAATGGCAAGGAGCCACCCTCTTTTCCCACACTCCCCACGCCCCCTGGATGAGCTGCCTGCGGCTTTGTCCTACTGCCCGCCCTAACCCTGGGACTCCATTTACTGTCCTGGCTGGGCAGCACCCCAGCCTCTGCCCTTGCCCCACTCCCTCCCTCACTGTGAGGGCCTTGATCTGTCCCCATCCCCTTCCTCCCCACCCACAAACTCCTTCCATTGCCCACCCCCAATACCCTTTCCCTCCAATGACTTACCTGCAGGGCGCCACTCTCCACACTGCCTCGCTGCATTCCTGGTCATGCTGCATGTGTGTGCACAGCTGCATGCATACACATCTGGGGGCCCTAGTCAGAAGGCATATTATATTTATCGGTGACGTTATTGGCTATACCAGCCCAAAAAAGCTGATAGCCAATAATGCTAATTTTCCTTTTATTGGTGCCAGCCTACTATGCAACAGATATATCGGTGCACTTCTACTTAATTGGGTTCTTTTTTCATTATTAGTAACTAAAGATAACATCACAGTCTTTAAAATGGTTCTGCTGACATTAAGAAATGAGTAATAGTCTCTGTCTGCTCTTACACTTGAAGTATGCTCCTATCCCCATTCCTAGGAGGTGTCACTAAATTTGTACCCAGCAATTATTCCATTTCCTAAGCGTAAACAGAAAATTTTCATTTTTTCCCTCAGCCAATGACAGTAAGGGACAGGCAACTCAATCCAAGCAGGCTAATAAGAACTTTTTGAAATGCTAACTGAGCTTCTTTCATGTAAGGTGTCAGGTCAGACAACATAAGTGAGGTGATAGGAATAGAAAAAAGTGAAGACATTTCCCTTTTATGAGAACGGTAGCTATTTCTGTCTACAAGAGCCAAAAGGACCTGAATCACAACTTTCCTACTTCACTTTTACATCAGTTTAACTGTAAGGATCTAATGGGGATAAAGATACTGAGGTTTCAAATACTCTGATATTAACATTTTGATAATGGTCTGTCTAGCTCATCATATTTATTTTAAGCAGACACAAAACAAACAGGGGTCACCCTCAAATTTACTGTTATTACACTTAAAGTTTTCTGACAAACTAAACAAATATTTATGCAGCTGATTGGCTTCATGAATGTGAATATTCCTATTAGGGTCAAATTGCTGTTTGCAAGGTCAGGGCTTTAGCAGACACTGCGATTTTCATATGGCATTTGCTTTTTACTATGAGCAATGGGGGAAAAAATACAGAAACATCTACTGCAGTAATTTCTTGAAACATTAACTGTCAAGAGTATACATTTAAAGCACGATAACCTTCCCACTGAAAAAAAATCACAACAGGAAAGAAAGATTAAATAGTAAAGCCTTGATCATAAAAAGGAACAACAAAGTAACAATATAATGCTACAAATAACATTTATTAGCAATCATTTGTTAAATGTTTCTTTAAAATAATGGCCCCTTTTAAAAAGCAAGTATAAGTATGATCAGACCAAATCCAGATTAAAAGCATAAATTAGATACATCCCAAAAGAGCAAATCAAATGCATTAACTGTCTTCTACTAATTTTACTTTTGAAGAAATTAATGTACCTCGTATATTAAATGTCAAAACCCTGATGCTGGTCTTTGGCCTGAGTACCTGGGCAGTGTGATGAGACAAATTCTCACCTACAAACTGGAGAAGCACTGTGACCCCTTGCAGAGCGCCTAGCCCGGCATGTCCCTTGCATAATCACTTGAAAACCCTCCCCTCCCCACCCCGGCTGTCCCCCTACTTTTTTATTGGCAAAATAGAACTTTTCCATTTCCAATGCCAAATCTAGCCTTCTCTGTAGCTGCAGAGAAGACAGGATTTGGCCCTAACAACACATTAAAGGGGAAGAAGCTGGTATCTTTTTTGTACTGAATGATAACAAAATACAAGGCATTAAACTCCCATGTCAGGCTCCAGATGTGGTTGTCATGAAGTTGTGACCTTTCATTAATGGGCTTACAATTTCATAAGTACTATACATTCTGAAAACCAGTCCCAGGATTTACAAGGTATATATAGTTTCTCTTTGAATAATACTGTATCACTTTCTAATAACTTGTCGTATTACCTATTATTTGTTTTAATGTCTGAAGGTATACTGGGCATCTCAAAATATTCGTGGAAAAAAGACATGAACACTGCTCTCAGACAAGGGAAAAAAGAACAGTATGGAAGATGTGAGGGCAGAAGGAGAGGTAATACTCAGGAGATTATAAGGTAAAAATCTATTCTGTAATATTGCAGTATGAAAAGAGTGCTGGCGGGAAGTTTTAGATCTTAAATAAGCTATGTAATATATACATTTATAAGACTATCATGCTTGTGGGGCACAGTTACTGACCTTCTCATACAGTTATACATCTTGCTAATATTGCAGAAGTGTTGCAGTACAATTGAACCACCTTTCCTATTGAAGTCGCACAGCATTTACAGGCCTGATAACCCTTGAGGATCTAGGTCCTATAGCTTCTTTCAGCTCCCTTATACCACTAGTTACCAACTTTGCTATGACTAGAAGCTACTCTCTTGACTCCTATCCATGCTGTGTGATTTTAAAAATACATATAAACAGGAAACTTGAACTAGGCTTTCTTTAAAGAAAGAGAATTCCTTTAAAATCATGAAAGTGTGTTTTTTTTAAAACATAGTTCCTTGCCCCTTCTTTTTAGGCTGAATGGGAAAGTATAGGCCCTGAAAGAATAAACTTAGGCACAAGGTTCTCTTTACTTGGGTACACACCAAAAGTGAAATACTAGTTTGACTGAAGCTTGTAGGAGTTTTACCATTGATTTCTGTGGGGCCAAATTATCACTGCAGCATTAAGGCCTTAAAATATGGAGCCTGATCCTGTACTCTGTGGCTGCGTTTACACAAGACACTTAATGCGCAGTAGCCTAATAGCATGGACAGGCCACTGCGCAGTAGCGTCACTAAAAGAGCATTTGCCAGTGCTACTGCACACTAACTATAATTATTGTGCATTTACTTAGTACTTCATTAAGCATTAATGAACATGTAGATGCGGCCTGTAAGTAAGTAATGCAGGATCAGGTCTGTAATTTGGTTTTGGCTTCCTAAAGAGTAGGTAGTCTAATAATACTGCTAGTATTTAATATAATAACCTCCTTTTCTCAAAACGATATAATGCCCCATCCTTCAAACACTTCATCTGATGAATAATAGTGCTTATGCAAATAGTCCTTACTGACTGAGCTTAATGCTTATGTAAAAAAAAAAGAACTACACTTTGCAGTGAAGGTTTATAGAATTGCACCTTGTGCTGGTGATAGAAAACAATGTACATGCGCATTAGTTTCAGCCCTATTGTTTGAATAAGAGGATTTTGAAGGCCTTAATGGGTATGACAGCTCTGTTGTGTTAGGTACTGTACAAATACAGTAATGAATGTGATTCCTGTCCAGAAGAGCTTACAATCTCCTCTAGAGTTCATTGCTGTAGTGTGAAACTATGTGAGAACATAATTCTTATAACACCACTGCTTGGGATTTCATATCACAAGACACAACAGCAACATAGTAAGCTCAGCATCATAAAGCCATTGGGATTATGTAAAAAAATCTGTTCTTTGTATTATCTATCTAACTGTCATACTTTTGGCTTTATCTGTATGTTTTCTTTTGCATTACACACAACTATAAAGCATCTCCCTTGCTTCCTATCCCCAATCTATAATCTTCCATATAATGGAATTTGTACATGAAAATAGCACAAGCAAACACAATACAGGACAATTGATCTGATGACAGTGTAGCTGGAAAACATTACCCTTGCAGATAGGGGACAAACAGCACATCAGTCTGCCACATGCAAAATAGTTCCTTCATTTCCAGAATGAGTCAAAGGAAATGAGCTTCAGCAGTTCTTAAAACTATTACAGATAGAAAAATGTTTTCTTTAACGTGATCCTCTAAAAGGATAGCTGCAAAAAGGACTACCAAGACCAATGTATTGAACACACCTTTTGTGAAAAAGAAAATGACATTGCTCATCAGTTGTGAAACGAACTGCCTGCTTGTCCAGAACCGAACTGAGTTTCTATGCAGTCAATCAATAAGTATTTTACACAAGCAAGGACTGCAGTATTGGGTCCATATCTGGAATCAGATACTACGTGAAGGAGGTTTGACTCAATGCAGGAATGAAAGGCGCTACGAAATCTGAACCTGCATTTAAATACAATCAGTGCCACTGTACACAGTAGCTTCTGTTGTGGCTGCAAAACAATGCATCAGGCTTAAAAGAATGCAACTCAGCTAAGTTTGCTGTAGTTTCTGATTTCTTCCCCCCCAAAACACACCTAAGGCCAGCTCTCTGCCTGCTGCTGTTCAGTGCGTATGTCACCAACAACAGGAGTTAAGACCAAGTTTGGAACCACAAACCTCTTTGGGGTCAAACAAAAACAGAGAAAAATGTATAAGCTAAGAGCTCTTCTTAAGAGATCATAGATACACATATACAAAATAAAAGCCAGACATTTCCAGAACTTGTAGCTCCATGGCCCAATTGTGCAATTAGAGTAGAATTAGCATGTCTCTTGATTTGTTATCCTGTCTCATCATCCTGCTCCTTGATTCACATCACTTGATTTATTTATCCTGCCTCAGGCAGGGGGTTGGACTAGATCAGTGGTTTTCCACCCGTGATCCACAGACCCCTGTGGATCTGCAGACTGTGTCTAAGGGGCCTGTGAAGATGACTGTGATGAATCAAAACCACATGAATACCCACACTTAGAATTCAAAGGGGTCCGCACCTCCAGTTGACCTTTTCTAGGGGTCCACAATAAAAAGCGACTGGACTAGATAGATGACCTCTAGAGGTCCCTTCTAGCTGTTTTTGTCTATGACCCACAGTGGCAACTGGTCCAAGTCTCCCTCGCCAGGGAAACCTTTCAGTAAAAGGCAAAAGCTTTACACCAGCTGAAGAGATACCAAAGACGACACCCCCTGAGGAACCAACACAATCCCAAAGTGCCAGGACAGAAAGGTGGCAACACTCACGGTTTGCTTCGCTCTACCAGCGCCCTCCTCAAGCCAGCGGGTGTTTTTCCTGGGAGGCAGAGGACCGGACATGGGAAAGCTGCACTGAAAGGGAAAGAGGAGGAAAGGGTCAGTGCAGGAGCCCTCTCTCCCCCCAGGGCCAGCAGCCAGCTCGGCAAGGTCCCTGCTAGGCAGGTGGAGGCAGCCCCAGGGGTGTTGCTGGGAGGCCCCAAGGGCCAAGGCTGGGACAGCTCCCCGGGGGGCAAGAAGAGCAGCAGCAGCAGTGGCAAGAGGAGGCAAAGGGCGAAGCAGACCCCAGGGGAAGCGCGGGGATGCAGCGAGCGAGGGGCAGCCCGCTCGCACATGCAGCCCTGGGGAAGGGGCGCCCTCATCCCCCCGACCAGGAGCAAGCCAGGGGCGCGGAGGAGCGGGGCAGTGCGAGCAGCGCTGGAAACCGGCTCCCCGTGCCCCGCCGGCCGAGCCGGCACCTGACAGCGCCCGGCTGCACCACGCTGAGCTGGCCCCGCTGCGCATGCGCCAGTGCCCCTGGGGGGGGCGGGGGGAGGCGCAGCCAGAACGAGGCTCCCGGAGAGGGTTGCCAGGGCCGGTCTCCAGGGACTCCCACGGGAGGGGGGGCTGTCTCAGACACGGAGGCTGAGCCCCAGAGCGAGCCCGCGCGGAGTCGGCACCTACCATCTGTCCGGGTCGGGAGGGGGAGGGTGCAACGCGGGGGATTCCCTTAGGCGGGTTTCTAAAGCCCCCGCGCCGGGAGTCACGGGATGAGGTGAGCACCGGGCTCCCGGCCGAAGGCGAGACCCGTGCGAGGGGCCGTGGGGGCGGGGTCCCAGGGCGGGTGGGCGACGGGGCCGGGTCCTCTCTTGCTATCGCGGAGGCGCAAGTGTGGGGATCGCCCTGTGGGGGAGGGGGTTGGTGTGCGGGGAGCGCCGTGTGTGTGTGTGTAACGCTCACTTGGGGGTTGGTGTGTGCCGAACCGTGTGTGTGTGTGTGTGTAACGCTCACTTGGGGGTTGGTGTGTGCCGAACCGTTACTGAGAAAGATGAACTGGATTGTAATCCATTGCCCCCATGAAAATGAAGTGGCAGAGACAGACTTTAATTATGTGGAGAGAGATGTATATGTATACACACATTGCTAATAAGCTTATTATTTACATATATATACATTGCCTACACACACACACACACGTATTACATGTATATGTGTATATGTATAAATCTCATTGGCACTGTGAGTGTATATACACATGTGTAAATTACATGTGTGTGTTTATATTTCATTGGCAGTATGTGTGTGTCTGTATATGTGTGTGTGTAGCTAGGACTGCAGAAACAGACTTTAACTATGTGGGAGAAGCAGAGTTGTTTAGGTAGAAATATACACAATGTACAAAATAATGTCATTGGCAATATCTGTCTAATAATCTCATTGGCAATGTGTGTGTATACATTTATAAAATACATTGCCAATGAAATGTTATATATATATGTATATGTATACACACACACATGTTGCCACTATATATTTATGCACACCATATTATGTATATATTACATACATGTATGTATGTATGTGAGTTCGTGTGTGTGTATAATATATATAAAAATCTCATTGGCAGTGTAGATACATATATGTGTGTGTGTGTGTGTGTGTAATAAAATATCTTGCCAATGAGATTATATGTAATCTTCAGCAGAAACCTCTTCCCCGGGCTAAATACAGATTCCTTCTCTCCCCCTCGAGTTCAGCCACCTGTCTACCTGAACAACTCAACTTCTTCAACATAGTTAAAATCTGTTTCTGCAGTCCTGCCTGCCTTTCTTGTCCTTTCACTCGTACGTTCAGCCTGTTCTTTAGAGCAGTGGGAGCCAACCTTTTTTGGCAGGCGTGCCACAGATTAGTCCTACACCCTCTCCAAATACCACCCTGATTTTTTTCCACTGCTAGATCTGCTCCTTTCTACCCTGTATTCCCTGCATCATCTGCTGCTCTGTTTTCTGATTCCTGCCCTGTTTGTCACTGTGCTGGCTGCCTCCTCCATGGTCTGGTGCCACACACACAGGCTGCCTGTGCCACAGATTAGTCACCCCTACTTTAGCAAATCTGTTTAGTACTCCCTTCATCTTTCTGTGAATGGGGGGTGGGGGGAAGCGGGAGTTGCAGCACTCTGTTCTTCAGGTGTCTTGTTTTTCCCTAGGCTGGCAAGTCATCCACAAATACAACTAAAATCTTTTGGGATTACACCACTGTCCTGCCTCCCACTCAGGCCAGTGTCATTTTTAACTCTGACTTCTGTCAATCTTTTTTGGACTTGAAGCATGCCTAACTGGACTTGAGGCACTCCTCCATAACTTTTGTGAACTGAGTGGCACCCAATTTCAAAAGCTAATATATAGATTACAGTAGTTACTTCCTTGCAAAAGTGCCTGGCAGTGGGGAAAGGGGATTACCACCATCTCCATTCCCTTCTAAATATTTACATATTATTTCTAGCCTGAATTTGTCTAGCTTCAGCTTCTAAGCAGTGGATTTTATTATGGGTTTTTTCTGTTATGTTAAAGAACTGTACTGTCAGAAATCTCTTTTCCGTGAACTAAACACCACAGCTGAACACAGTATTCCTCCACAGGTCTCACTTATTCCAGGTACCTCCTGATTCTGACTTGGTATTCCCTTGTTTGTACACCCAAGGGTTAGGTTCACCCTTTTAATTACAGTATTGCATAGGGAACTCATGTTCAGTTCCAGTGTACATCCTCAAATTACAGCCTACATGTGTTAGGACACTCCATATTCTATTTTGAGGGTGCGTCCACACGTGCAGTTGCACTAGTTTAGCTAAACTAGTTGAACGAAATGCCTTAGTTGAACAAAATGTAGACCAAACCACAGTTTGAACACTCAAAATAACTTGTATCAAGTTGCTCCTAATTTCACAATAAATCATATATTTTTTCTATAATTTCAAAACAAGTTAACTGAGTTTCACTTGATCCTAAGTTTCTTTTATCTCTGAATCTTTATCACGTTGCACCCGATGTTTAGCTTACATTTAAAATCAACTTGTGCATTTCATTTCCCGTGCATCATTTAGGTTGTAAATTCCTCAGGAAAGAGGTTACTTGTGTGTGTGAGTGCTCTGTACAGTGATGTACATGTTATTGGCACTAAGGTACATTGGGTTGGATGGAGATAAGTTTGAAGTTTCATTGACAAAATTCTGCACAGCTCTGCTGCTTTTTAGAAAGAGGACTTTCTATTTTGAAGCATTCATAAGAAAATGTTGATGCAACTTAACAAAACAGGGGTTATATGGATTAAAACTAATTTTATGAACACATATAGAAGCAGATAAGAAGCCAGAGGGGAGCTTGGCGTTTAATGCATATGTGTACAGCTTCTTTATGGAACAGAAGAATTCACCATTATCTAGGGCAGTTTTCTTCAAAGTGGGGTGCACAAGATGATCCACTGGGGTGTGGGAAGAAAATATTAGAACTTCTATTTAAATGTATATTTATATAAATATACATATATTGGGGGTGCGTGCTCAAAAATTTTTTACTGATAGGGGTGCGCGATCAAAAAAGTTTGGAGACCACTGATCTAGGGGATTAAGAAATGCTTATTTAAAATGAAATTGTTCTTATTAAATTCACCCATAATAAAAGTTTTTTGTCAATTTTCAGAATGCTTCACTCAGCAAAATAGGAAAGTTCCTTTTCTTCTTCTTGTTTCTTAGACGAAGATCCAAACAGTCTTACTTTTTCATAATAAAGATTTTGTAAGTCTTTCTCTAATCGAGTGTCCTGAAATCATATTTCTAGAACTGCTTGTTTTTGTTTTGTTTTGTTTTTTACAATGAAAACTTTTAGCTTCCAGAAACATCAAGGACAATTAATAAAATGTTAATTTAGTAACTAAGTAAACAACATTACCATTTTTGCTCATTTCTACTATTTTACAGTGCTTTCTGTCAGGTACTGTCTCAAGAGTTCTTTGCAAGGCAACATATAAATGCAGAGATAAATGTCTCTTTTGCTTGTCTTGTAGAATTTTTGATCCATCTTCAGTTCTCCAGCATGAGCAAAATTGAAGCGTTGTTAGGCAGAAGATGCTTGAGCAACCAAAACTGCTTCGTAGACCTTTACCTCCAAAGCTGTTACCTGAGCTGCGTATACCAAGGAAAAAGACCCAGAAAGGTAAATAGTACATATTCAAATACTCGACAAATTCTCAGAACTTAATATCAAAGGAATATGTAGCAAATGATTAATTTCATTTTTAAACGTTCAGTTGAATACAATATTATTTGCAGAATGATAGCAACTGGAATACTTTACCCCTGAGATTACTCTGTTAGGTAAGTTGAAGTTTCAGGTTTATTGCTGTGTGAATAGCCTGGAACGTGATCTCTGCATATTTCTTCTGTTGAAGCTGTTCCACTTTGTATAACGTGATGAAATATTTATTGGAGCAAGCACTGTAACCCAGGTGTTCAAGCTTCTAAGTGAGTTCCTGAACCAGCCGACTGTAAAGACATTGTTATTTGCTTGCCCAAAAAATATTTATGACAGAGGAAAGATTTAGCATGAGATACTGAAGGTGCTGAGAAAGATGAGACAGGATGGAGCTTAGGTCATATGTAGAAATACAGGGAGGTATAACTGGGATTCAGAGATGATAGAAAAAAATGGATTTTTGGGGGGTGGTTCTGTCCTTATACTTTGCAACTATATAATCAGATGCTTGCATATATATGCCATAGGTTATAGTGTCCTTCAAGGAATGGAGACATTATGGTTAAAAAAATATACTGGTAATCAGTGGCACAGCACAATTCAGCAATATATGTACCTTTTGCATGCTTGTATGTTTGAAATAGAAGGAGCCAAAACGTTAAACAGTGACTAGTAATTAATAATTAAATACTGACTTTAAAAGGGAGTTAACAACCAATAGCGTAACTTAAGGTTTTAATACTTTAACCAAAGTCAGAGTTCAAGGAATAAGCCAAGATCTCCTTTGCTTGACACTTTGAAAACTAGGCCCTGACCCTGCAGCTGAGCCTGTGGAAAAGCCATTACACCTGAACAGTCCTATCAACAGCAGTCAAATTTGTGGAGCCACAAAAGTCTGCTACACTCTCAGTCCTCTTGTGAAATCGGGGCCTTAGGCTGGACACTGTTAAAATACTGTAACAAGACAACCCTAGAATGGAGGAGGATGGAAAAGATGTCCAAAGAGGCCTTTTTCATCTATAGCTTTTGTGGTGTGAACAGTATGTTAAATTGTTCAAATAGCTACAACCATTAAACCTGAAACTCAGCAATAATTAGTACCAACCTAAGGAGAGAGAATCCAAAACCAGTTTGAAAAGCTATATAACTAATCTGAAATTCCACGGTATTGATTATTTTTTGAGTTTTTATCAATACATTGTTACCTATGGCAGATTCATTATTATACCAATTAGTATGTTGTTATTTCATTAACTGAAAAAACACTAATAAATTAAAATGCTATTAAAAAAACACAGGAAGGAAAATCCAGCTAAAGAACCAAGATTAAAGTGTAAGAAAAAGGAGATATTACAGTAATTGTCTTCCAGATATTATAAAGCACATCAAGGTATTAGATAAAAGTTCTTGGTAAAATTTTCCATCCATTTCTGCAGAACAAGATTCTCTTCTGACACCATTCAAAATGTACCTAAATATTTCTAGTTCAGTGCCAGAGTTCTGCTTCACTAATTTAAAATATTTCAACTTTACAAACACTTTATACTGAAACAAAGTTCTATTGGAATGTCTTATTAGAAGAAAAGCCATATGAGTAGAAAGGAATGCTATTTATAACTTATACAGTATCTCTGACAAAAAGCAAAGTGCTATACAATAAAGTATGTTCAAGGATCATTTCATCCACCACCAAATGCAACCATTTATGCTTAATGGATGCTTATAAAGCAAAGTAACCATTGATCAGAATCTAGCTTTCCAGAAATGGTAATTTTATCAGTTTGGCAGACATAACTGTTGGGTGCTTCATCAAGTGTGGAAGAGTTTTATCTGCAAGGAGTGAAATGACCTCCCTCCCCATTTAAGTTAAGGGAAACTTAAGACCCTAAAAGATAAATCCCATTTCATTTTATGTGCAAAAATGGTGTACACGTAGCTGCATAACTGTAGTTTTTGGCACTTATGTGCAGTTTGAGAATCAGTATTGCCGGTATTGTGTTGCTGAATGTGCTCATTAAGGCTGTGCTCTTGCCAGGCAGCTGTACAAGGAAACAAAATCACCCAGGTACATGCGTAAGGTCAAGCAAGTCCCTGAAGTTATAGTCAGGCAATAAAGGTATGGGTGAAAAAATAATCACACCAATTTAAAAGGCAAAGATGGGGACTTGCCATACATTACACTGATTTATTGTAACTGTTTCCTGGTCCTGTCTGCTTTATTTTACAGTAAGTGGAAGCTAAACAATGATAATTAATCCCCAACTAAATGGTGATAATTTATGGTTGAGGTCCACAGCCACTACTGTGTGTGATAAAGCAGACCAACAACATAGCCACAGTGGATCAGCTGGTGCATGTTTGGAAAGGATAAGTTCCCCTATATATCTTTTTAGTTGGGTTTAATTGTTTTTTTCCGTCCATTTCCTAGTGTCCTCTTAGAAGTTGATTATAGCTGGCCTCCACTGGGTCAGCCCATTCAAAGCCAGCACAGAGCATGCTCCATGCTAGTTATTGATGTAAAAGTTCCTGAATGCCTGCTTCTGCCTAAGCCCTTTTTCCCCAAGTGGAACTTTCATGGAGTTAAGGTGGTATAGAGCCTTGCATGGGCCATATATAATAGGTTGGGTTTTATTCCACAGGACCATAATGAGCCGGTAAGTTGTAAGCACATCAGTTTACAGTTGGCTAATTTTTAAATATTGTTTATTGGTAATTTTTTTCTTACGTTGTGTTTTCTTAGCTTGGGAGAAGCTCTGTCCAGATGTAATCTCACACTTTTTTTTTCCCTTGAAAAAAATGAAAATTGATGTATACGTGTTTATAAAATGTATCCTCTTTGCTTTCTCTGGTGTTTACCAGGCAGGATACCTACACAACATGGAACTAAAGCAATAACAAGCACAAATGATGAAGACAAAAATTTTCTTTCCAGTAATTATTCCAGTGGTCAAAAGGAAGCTCAGCCCAAAGATGTACATCTCCTTGATCAGATTTCCCATAGACGAACAGAAACCCATCCCAAAGATGCGCAGTTTCAGATCATAGGTACTCAACTCCTGCTTGATCGAGATCACCATGGTCAAACCCAGTCCCACCCCAAGGATATACACCTCCTACTTGATCAAGACCACTGTGGTGAAACCCAGTCGCAGTCCAAGGATAAACAACAAATTGACCAAAATTTAACAAGAGATTTGGCTCTTCCTGAACATGATCACCATGGGTCTGCTAGATTCCCATTACAGAAAGACAGTGGTTCCTCTCATATGGAGATTGTAGGTCAGGAACATGATGATTCTTTACCAGACCTTGCTACTACTACAAGTGCAATTGAAAAAGTTGAGATTACTCCTTCTGGTCTTTATTCAAGCAGCCGAATTCCAATCCAGATTAAAGTGCTCAACCTTTCTTCTGATGACATTATTTTGAGAGACTTCAGTAATACTTCAAATTCAAGCGGATCTGCTAGCTTCCCATTAAATAAATATTATAGACCCTCTTCCATGCAATTTCTTGGCTCACAAAAGGTTGATCCTACTTATTCAGTTTTACCAGAGTTTTCCTTGGAAAGCTTGTCATCTTCTCATGATTCACATGCAAAAACATCATTCATGAAACCAGTTGTTTCTCACTATAACTGCGAAAAACTCGCTAGCCGATTAATTTCTGAAGAGAGAAGGAGCAAGCAGACAGAAATTAGCACAATGTTGCTGTCCAGTAACACTGATTTACCATTCGTTTTATCAAGAAAGCCTCAGAGACAGAGTGAAATAGGTAACAAATTTTATATTGCCAAGTATTTTGGTATCTTTTGTCTGTACATATTTTACTGAAAGCATTTCCTAAGCAGATCTTCTATGGGGAAAAAATTATACCATATGTGTGCATATGTGCACGTGCGCACGTGCGCACACACACACAGATGCATGCATGTATATGCTAGAATTTTTCATTATTACTGTAAAAAATGCATAATTATATCTAATAATAATTAAATTAACTTTGCTTGCTGTTAACTTTTAAACAAATAACCTGCTCTCAGTCTACTTTTAACTAAGTAACTTCAGGAACATTATTTAATAGTATGTGCTACAGTTACTTCAGTGAGATCTTACAGGAAACTCTCTCACCTTCCTTCACTGTAAGCTTGATGAGAGGAAACAGAAAAGGGAACATTTGGGAACCAAGAAGCAGCAGTTTGCTAAGAAGGTTTGCCTTGAAAGAGGGGCAGGAAGAGAAAGGTGGCAGAGTAAGAGACCCAGAGAAACGGCTGGAAGATGTCGCAATGCCAGATCCACTGCCACTGTCAACTTTCCTTCTGCTTGCACCTGTGAGGTGTCTGTCCAGGCAGGACGATTCACTGTAAAGAC
Source organism: Crocodylus siamensis (assembly GCF_052110815.1). Lineage (NCBI taxonomy): Eukaryota > Metazoa > Chordata > Crocodylia > Crocodylidae > Crocodylus > Crocodylus siamensis. The sequence goes on from NC_143395.1 coordinate 364,427,437, forward strand.
TTCCACCCAGGTTGTGGTTTGGCACTGTGGAGATTATGGCTTGCAGATTCATTTCAGTGACAGCCAGGTAGAGGAGTGCCTGCAATGTGAGCAGTGCCTCCTGGTGGTGTCCTTCAGGGAGCAGGCAGGAGAGCTACAAGAGGAGGTGGCAAGGCTCTGAAGCATCCTCTGCCACAAGGACTTCATGGATTTGATGCTGGAGGAGACCCCTAGGACTGTGAAGGAAGGACCACCCAGGAAGGAAGAAGACATGGACTCCCAAGAAGGTGGAGGCTGGAAGCTTGTGATCTCTGGCAGCAAGCAGAAGTCTTCATCTCCACCTGCAGCAATTTGCCTAGAGAATAGATATGAAACCCTAGCAACAGAGGAGGAGGAGCATGTCCTGTTAGTGGAAGAGGCAGGCTAGGCATCCCCAAGGTTGGGAGGACTGAGACTGAGGACTGAGACCACAGCTACTAAGAGGAAGTGATGGTTGATGGTGATTGGAGATTCCCTTCTGTGGGGGATGGAGGCATCCATCTACCAGCCTGACCAGTTGTCTCAAGAAGTCTGCTGTTTGCCCAGAACCTGTATCCAAGATATCACAGAAAGATTATTGAGACTTATCCAGCCCTTCTACTGCTACCCCGTGCTGCTCATCCATGCAGGCACCAATGATACTACCAGAGGCAATCCCAAGCAGTTCAAAAGTGACTACATGGCTCTGGGCGCAGGAGTGAAGGGGACAGAGGCTCAGGTGATTCTCTCTTTGATCTTTCTGGTCAGGGGGAAGGGCCCAAGCAGGGGCAGAGACATCTTGCAGATCTATGCATGGCTGCACAGATGGTGTCACGGTTTTGGCTTCTTTGACAGTGAGATGCTGTTCTGAGAAGGACTGCTAGGAAGAGATGGTATCCACCTGATGAAGAGAGCATCTTCACAGACAGGCTTGCTAACCTGGTGAGGAAGGATTTAAACTAGGTCTGCTGGGAGATGGAGACAAAAGCCCAGAAGTAAATGGGGAAGTGGATTACCTGAAGGAAGCACAAGCAGGGGAGGGCAACAGGGGACCTGAGAAAGTAGAATGATCAGCTGGTTACCTCAGGTGTCTGTACATGAATCCACAGAGCCTGGGAAACAAGCAGGAAGAATTGGAAATCCTCACACAGTCACGGACCTATGAGGTGACTGGAATAATAGACTTGGTGGGATAGCTCACATGACAAGAGTGACAAGGATGGGTATAAACTGTTCAGGAGGGATAAACAGGATGAAAGGAGGAAGAGTTGCGCCTTGTGTAATAGAGCTGTATGATTGTTCACAGGTCCAGTATGAAACTGGAGACAGGCCTATTGAGAGTCTCTGGGTTCAGGTTAGAGGAGAGAGCAACAATGGTGATGGGATGGTGGGAGTCTGCTAAAGACCACCGGACCAGGAGGATGAGGTGAATGAGTTTTTCTTCAAACAGCTAGCAGAAATTTTCCAATCAAAGGTGCTGGTTCTTATGGGGGGACTTCAATCACCCTGACATCTGCTGGGAGGGCAATACAGCAGTGCACGGGCAGTTGAGAAAGTTTTTGGAAAGTGTTGGAAACAACTTCCAGGTACAAGTGTTGGAGCCATGCTCTTCTTGACCTGCTGCTCACAAACAGGCAAGAATTGGTGGGGAATGTAGAAGTGCCCAAGCAACTTGGGCAGCAGTGACCATAAAATGATTGACTTCAGGATCTTGAGGAAAGGAAGGAAGGAGAGAAGCAGAGTAAGGCCCCTGGACATGAGAAAAGCAGACTTCGACTCACTCAGGGAACTGATGGGTAGGATCCCCTGGGAGTCCAGCCTGAGGGGGAAAGGAGTCCAGGAGAGCTGGTTGTATTTTAAACCTTATGGAGGAACAAATCATCCTGATGCCCAAAAAGACTAGCAAGTATGGCAGAAGACAAGCTTGGGTGAACTAAAACACAAAAAAGAAGCTTACAAAAAATGGAAACTTGACGGATGACTAGGGAGGAGTATAAGAGTATGGCACAAGCATGTGGGATGAAATCAGGAAGGCCAAAGCACAGCTGGAGTTACAGTTAGAAGGGGACATGAAGGGTAGCAAGGGTTTCTACAGGTATGTCAGCAACAAAAGGAAGATCACAGAAAGTGTGGAGCCCTTACTGAACGCGGGAAGCAACTTAGTGGCAGATAATGTGGAAAAGGCTGAAGTACTTAATGCTTTTTTCATCTCAGTCTTCATAGGCAAAGTCAGCTACCAGACTACTGCACCTGGCAGCACAGTTTAGAGAGGAGGTGAGTAACCAATACTGGTGAAAGAACAGGTTAGGGCCTATTTAGAAAAGATGGACATGTACAAGTCCATAGGGCTGGACATGGTGCACCTGAGAGTGCTGTGGGAGTTGTCATTGCAGAGTTACTGGCCATTAACTTTGAACGCCCATGGTGATTGGTAGAGATCCAAGATGATTGGAAGAGGGTGAATATAGTGCCCATCTTTAAGAAAGGGAAGAAGGAGTATCTGGGGAACTACAGAGTTCCTCACTGTAGTCCACAGAAAAATCATGGAGCAAGTCCTCCAGGAATCCATTTCTAATCACTTGGAGGAGAAGGTGGTTATTAGGAGCAGTCAGCATGGATTCACCAAGGGCAAGTCATGCCTGACACTGATTGCCTTCTATGATGAGATGACTGGCTCTGTGGATGCGGGGAGAGCAGTGGACGTGGTATACCTTGACTTTAGCAAGACTGTTGATACAGTCTCCCACTACATTCTTGGAAGCAAGCTAAGGAATGCCAGATGAATGGACTGTAAGGTGGATAAAAAAAACTGGCTGGATCGTCAGGTTCAAATGATAGTAATCAATGGCTCAGTGTCTAGCTGGCAGCCAGTATCAAGTTGAGTGCCCCACGGGGGTGGTTCTGGAGCCTGTTTTGTTTAATAAATTCCTCAACAGGGATCCTGGTTTTCTCTGATTAAAAAAAAAACAAACCAACCTAGCAAACCAATTTTCAGATTTTAAAAAAGTAACCCAAAATCCACATTTGTCCATGATTAAAATGAAATGCCACTAATAGATAGATATATAGTGGTGTTTCATTTTAATCATGGAAAAATGTGGATTTTGGATTACATTTTTAAATCCAAAAATCAGGGATTTTTTTTAATCAGAGAAAACCAGGATCCCTCTTCATCAGTGACCAGGAAGATGGGATGAAGTGCACCCTCCATCCTGCACGTTTGCAGATGACACCCATCTGAGGGGAGTAGATACACTGGAGAGTAGGGCTATAATTCTGAGATAAATTGGAGGATTGGTCCAAAAGAAATCTCATGAGGTTCAATAAGGAGAAGTGTAAAATTCTGCACTTAGGACGGAACAGTCCCATGCACCCATGCAGGCTGAGGACCAACTGGCTAAGCAGCAGCTCTGCAAAAAAGGACCTGTGGGTTATAGTGGACAGTAAACTAAATATTAGCCAACAGTGTGCCCTTGTTGCCAAGAAGACTAATGGCATACTGGGCTGCATTAGTAGGAGCATTGCCAGCAGACTGCGGGAAGTGATTATTTCCCTCTATTTGGCGCTGGTGAGACCACACCTGGAGTACTGTGTCCAGTTTTGGGCCTCCCACTACAGAAAGGATGTGGGCAAGTTGGAAAGAGTTGAGTGGAGGGCAAGGAGATGCCAAAGGAACTGGATTTATTTAGTTTGGAGAAGAGAAGACTGAGAGGGGATTGAATAGCAGCCTTCAACTACCTGAAGGGTGGTTCCAGAGATGATGGAGCTAGACTGTTCTCAATGGTGACACATGACAGAACAAGGAGCAATGGCCTTAAGTTGCAGCACAGGAAGTTTAGGTTAGATATTAGAGAAAAACTCTCATGAGGCAGATAGTAAAACACTAGGATAGGCTTCCCAGTGAGGTTGTGGAATCTCCATCCTTGGGGGCTTTTAATACCCAGCTACACAAAGTCTTAGCTGCTTTGAGCAGGGGGTTGAACTATCTGACCTTCTGGGGTCGCTTCCAATCTTACTTTCTATGATTTTAAGGTTAAAAGCCCCATTGCTTGAGACTTTGAAAACTAGACTCTGTTCCTGCTTCAAAATCCCTGAAAGGTGATCCTAACACTTGTGCAAAGCAATTTTAGATTCAGTTCATAGTTGTCCTGCATCTTGTGTATGAGTTTAAAAGAGGGCAAAGTGAACATAAACTACTATTCTATTTTGCTCTAATTTGTTTTTGCAGCAACTTTGCATTGGTGTAAGCAGCAACAAAAGATGATAAACAATGGTGAGCTGCCCCCATTGGCTCCAGATTCACAGAAGTTTAGGACTGGAAGGGACCTCATGAGATCATCAGGTCCAGCCCCCCCTGCTCTGAACAGGAAAGACTGTGGGGGTCAAATAAGCCCAGCAATGTGTGCATCCAGTCTGCTTTTGAAGATCTCCAGGGTAGGTGCCTGGAAGTCTATTCTAGAGTCTGGTTATACGAACCATAAAGAAGTTTTTCCTTATATCCAGTCTGAAACCTTATTCTAGGAGTTTCTGACTGTTGCTCCTGGTTTTCCCCTGGGTTGCTTTGGTGAATAGTTGTTCACCTAGCCCCTGATGCTCTCCCCTGATATATTTGTAAGCTGCCACCAAATCCACACAAAGTCTTCTCTTTTCTAGGCTGAACAGTCTCATAACTGTCAGCCTTTCCTTGTATGGCTTGCTCTTCAGGCCTCTAATCATACAAGTGGCTCTTCTCTGGACTCTCTCAAGCTTCTCCACATGCTTCTTGAAGTGTGGTGCCCAGAACTGGGCACAGTACTTCAGCTGCAGCCTCAGCAATACCAAGTAGAGTGGGAGAAATTGAGAATTTTTTTGAGGATTTTTCCTGGGATTGAGATCAAGCTGATTGGCTTGTAGTTCCCTGGGTCCTCTCGCCTCCCCTTTTTGAAGATGGGCACAACATTGGCACTCTTCCAGTCTTTTGGGACCCCTCATGAACACCACAAATTCTCAGAGCGGTTCGCCAGCAGTCCTGCGCTTACTTTGGCTAGTTCATTCAGCACCCTCAGATGGAGTTCATTCGGTCCAGGTGACTTATAGATATCCAGCCTCTCTGGCTGTTCTTTCACCAGCTTTACACTGACTGTTGTTAGGTGACAGTCCCTACTGTGACTATTCTGTGTCACATTTGCATTCATCAGGGTATCACTCTTAGACTGGTGGAATACAGATGCGAAGTACTCATTCAGGAGTTCAGTTTTCTCTTTGGTGTCAGTAATCAGATGTCCAGATGCATTGAGCAGTGGCCCCACATTTTCACTAGCTTTCTTCCTGTTACCTACGTATTTATAGAAGGACTTCTTATTGTCCTTGTTTTCAGTTGCTAACCTGAATTCAGTCACCACCTTTGCTTTTCTAATCTGTGCCCTACAGGTGCGGGCCAATCTTATGTAGTTCTCCTTTGGACCTATTCCTGGCTTCCATCGTTGGTAAGCCTCCCTTTTCTTTTTCAGAAGATCTGAGACTTCCCTATTGAGCCAAGATGGCCTCCCAGCCCCTGTGCCGCCTTTTTTGCATACAGGTATGAACAACTTCTGTGCACCGAGGAACATATCCTTGAGAAACAACCACTCTTTTTCCATACTCTTTCCCTGCAGTTCATGATCCTGTAGGACATTACTCACTAAAGCCCTTAGCTTACTGAAGTCAGTTTTTTTTTAAAGTCAGAAATCTGCACCTTACTCTCAGATTTCCCTGCTGGATAGTGCAAGTGATAGTGTTGTGGTCATTGTTGCCTAGGTTACCCTTTATTGTCAGATCACTCATCAGGTCATCCCCCTTGGCCAGAACTAAATCTAGGAGGATATTTCCTCTGGTTAGCCCAAATACTTGCTGAGATAGGTAGAGCTCGTTGACAGAAGTCAGGAATCTATGCGACCTGTCAGATCTGGCTGAGTGTTCTTCCCAGGAGATGTCGTGGGCAACTTTAACTACCCAGACAACCATATCCCATGCTCTTGCAGCCTCTTCCAGTTCTCTGGAGAATTCCAGATCTATCTCCTCATCTTGATTTGGAGATCTGTAATATATTCCTACAGTTAGGTCCCTTTTGCTACGTTCCCCCCACCCATACTTTGACCCAGAGGGTCTCAGGTTGCCCTTCCTTACTACCAGTTTCAGCTTCCAAGGAGGTGTACTGCTCCTTTACATATGGAACTACACCCCTTTTCCCTATGTGATCCTTCCTGTGCAGGGTGTAGCCCTCTATAGCTATGGTCCAATTGTGGGTAGAGTTCCACCAGATTTCTATTATCCCTACGATATCATAGTCCCTGGTGAAAAGTAGGAGGGCCAGTTCCTTGTGTGTTTTCCCCATGCTCCTAGCATTTGAGCCCTTCTCTGGAGGTCTTTGGTTTCCTGTTACGTTGAGGGAGCTTCATTACCTCAGCTCCATTTCCTCAGTGTCCTTCCTGTCATCTCATGTTGTAATGGTTGTTTGTTTGTTGACCCCTGGGCTTGCTCTGCTTATTGTCTGTGTCCCCCACCCCCAGTAATCTGTTTAAAGCCCTGTCCAGGAGGTTCACCATCCTGGCTGAGAAAAGAGCTTTCCCCTTTGGCATGAGGTAGATACCATCCCTTTCCAAAAGACCTCTGTCTCTGAAGTGCGTGGTGTGGTCAAGGAAGCCAAAACCCTTTCAGCAGCACCATCACCGGAGCCTTCAGTTCACTTCTTTGATGCATCTGTCTCTCCTAGGCCCATGGCCTGCAACTGGGAGGATGGAGGAGAAAACTACCTGCACCCCCAATCCCTTAAGCCCAGCTCCCAGAGCCCCGTAGTCACTGAGGACCCAGCCAGGATTGCTCCGAGCCATATCATTCATGCCCATATAGATGAGGAGCATGGGGTGCAGTGGTCAGAGGGCTGGACAAGTTTAGGAATCCTCTCTGCCATGTCCTGGATATGGGCCCCTGGGAGGCAGGAGGCCTCATGGGTCAGGGCGGCAGATCACTCCCTCTGTCCCTCTCAGTAGGGAGTTGCCCATCACGACCACCCTGCATCTCTTCTTAGAGGTGGCAGCTAGCTGCCTCCCCTCATCCAGAGCTGGTGTTTCTGCTGGTGGTGTGAGAGGTGCATACCTGTTGCTTACTTCCAAGGGAGGAATGACCCTGGTACTGCATGTCTTGGGACCCGAGACGACCATCTTCTAAGCATCCTGTGGGTGGGGCTCTGTGAGGGAGTGGGGCCTAGGAGCGGCCGTGAACTCCCTAGCGCCCCCTACTGTCACTCAAGGTGGACTCAGCACCCTCGGATTCTCGCCCGCCACGACTTTGATGATAAATAATTTTAGATGGGAGGCTGCCTTTATCCCCCTGGTGAACGGTACGTATGTTCCTGCCCCTACTCTATATGGGGTACCTCTGTGCACCCCTGCCTTAAGGGCTATGCGTGCCTCCAAACCTCCCCTTTAGCACGCCCCAAGCCTCGCAGCTGTTTGTGGACGATATCTGGTCCTTGTGTCCCTATGCCCTGTCTGGCGCCTCTGGGCCCGTCTCCCCACCAGCGCCCCTAGCCTGGCACCCCTGGGCTTGCCTCGCCCAGGTACTCTTTCAACACCTCACCCCCTCAGGGCCTTTTGCCCACCTCTGGGCTTTCCCACCCCTCTCGGGGTCTTTTGCTGCGCCTCTAGTGCCTCTCGCCCCTCTTGGGGTCTCTGTCACGCTCTCCGCAGCTGTTGCCCCCCTTCTGGGCCTACGCCATGCTCTTCGCATGCGCTCACCGCCCTTCTGGGGCCTATGCCGCGCTCTCCACGGCCATTGCCCCCTTTGCTCCTCGCGCTTGGGGCTCAGGTGGCTGCAGCCGTACCTGGCCCCTTGACCCTTCTCTGGGTCCTTTGCCCCACTGGGCAAAACACCACCCTTACGGGCTGGGGTCCAAACCCCGTACACTGCGCCACTCCGGCGCAAACAGTTGTGCCCCACTGGCACTGTGCCCCTGCTGGGCACCGGGAACCCCAAAGCTGCTGGAGAGCTCCCGTGAGGCCTCCTCTCACCCCTACAGCCTCACCCGGTCCTCCGGTTAACCATAACTGAAACCTGAGCCAACTGGCTATAACACAAACACCATAGAGCCTCCCTGCTTGTAAGGCAAACTCCAAGCCCCTGTAGAGCTTGCACCATACCTCCTTTCAGGGTTTTCTCATCCCTGGCATCATCGCAGCCAGTCAGCATGGTAAGGCTGCAACTACCAACTCAGGCTGCTCAGCTCAGCCGCAGAGCTCCTGCTCCTGCTCCTGCTCCTGCTCCTGCTCCTGCTCCTGCTCCTGCTCCTGCTCCTGCTCCTGCCAGAAGGGAACTGCTGGTCAGGCTCCGGCCTGGGCTGTTTATAAAGGTCCGGCCCTGCCCCCTTCTGACCACCTGACCCACCTGGTCTCCCTGGCAACCAGCACCTGAGCTGCCCTGGTGATTGGCAGCTCTGTCAATATCAATCCCAGTCACAGGGCACCTACGTGACCCCGTGACAGGCTCCCAGTCAATCTTCCTCTTGTCCATCTTCATGTAGAAGAGCATCCATGCTCTTCTCTCTTGGTTCTTCAGGAAAAGATACTGATTGTAGTAGTCATCAATCATCAATAATGTTGAGGAGATATTGTTACCATGATGGTCCAGGAGATATGTGAGAGGCAAGAATTCTTGTGTGTGGTATCTTTTATTGGAACCAACCCTATGATTGGTATAGACATAGAGAAGCTTTTGGGTATCACAGTATCCTTCCTTCGGGACTGAGGAACGTCTGTTCCAGCTATACATTTGACCCAATAAAATATAACACCCACAAGAATTCTTGCCTCTTGCATCTCCTGGACCATCATGGCAACATCACCTCAAAGCTACAAAATACAGGAGGAAGGCTACTGTAATACCTGAAAGCTTGTTTATGTCTGTAACAACCATACAGTTGGTCCAATAAAAGAGATCACTCATAGGAATACTTACCTCTCAGCATGCATGTCCTTGATGGTTAACAACTGCCAGATAGTTTATTTGTGTAACACATTCAGTTTTTACAGGAAGTCTAAACTTTTCTTTTGTCGAAGTATAACTGAAATAGCAAAAAAGTATAGAATGTGAACTTTGAGTGCCATTTGATTTTTTTTTTCTTTCTTTTTTCCGTCATGGGGGTTTAATGAAGCTGAATTAATACAGTGAGAATCTTGTGGGTCTACAAATAAGTGTCCACTTACTACTGTAGCTCAAATACTAATGAACCACACAATGGAAAGACCATTTTTTAGATTTTTTTTTAAGTACAAGAACTATTTTAATTTGTAAACTAGTGCATGAGTTGCAAAAATATGCCTTTCATATTTCAATCTTTTCAAAAATGTCATAGATGTTAGGGCTGGAAAGGACCTAGAAGATCATCAAGTCCAGCCCCCTGCCCCAGGGGCAGGAAGTCAGCTGGGGTCAAAGGATCCCAGCAAGATAAGATCCAAACATTTCTTGAATGAGTCCAGAGTAGGTGCCTGCACCACTTCTGGAGGGAGTCTATTCTAGGTCTTGGGGTGGACAGTAAAAAACTTTTTCCTTATGTCCAAACTAAAATGGTCTTGGAGGATTTTATGACTGTTGGTATTTGTTTTTCGTTGGGGCGCTCTGATGAACAGACGTTCTCCCAGATCCTGATGTACACCCCTTATACACTTATAAACAGCCACACCTGGGTTGTTCTGTGTTTTCTCTTTGTGGCCAATCCAGAGAGATTGTGAGTCTGTGATAACTCTCAGCTTGAAAGTTTGGCTCTTCAGCACGAACTACAGAGATTTGTACCTTTTAGCTCTGGAAGTCATTGATTCAGTACAGTTGCAAAATGGCAGACTTCACTTTTGTTTTCATATGCCTACTGATTGGTTGTCTTCAGTGATTTCTTTTATTAGGTCAACTGGATATTTCCAAAATATGCCTGAAGAAGGGTGTGTGCACCCAAAAGCTTGCAAATAAGTTTTTTTTTTTTTTGCAAATATGAAGTTGGTCTAATAAAAGATAAAACCTTAACAATGCACTCACCTATGCCATGAGTTCTGATTCCTTTTGCCTGTAGACACATACAGCTACAACCGGTATCCCTATTAAGGTTTTGCATTATAAACTCAAGTTTTAACTATCACTAAATGCTCATTTTGTTTGCTAATAAACATATAAGTATTTGGCCTGATTCAAGGAACGACTAGATTATCCAGTGTTGTGTTTTTTGGCATGTTGTGACTTAAAATGTAGCAAACATATTTTTTTATTTTTGCAAGGAGGGGAGAAAGGTAGGGGAAATATCATTCATGTGTTGTGTTGTTTTCTTTAAATGCTTCTAAAATGACCAGGAAATGTTATTTGAATAGGCAAATTAATTTGTTGGTGATGGTCTTTAATTTCCTAGAAGTCTGATAATTTATATCAATTAGCCAACCAATATCAAAACCAAATGTAAAAACCACACAACCCTATAGTAAGCATGTGACCACACAACTGTTAAATGTGATTGGTATTGAAGCTGCACCTTGGTTGCTCAGAATATACCTAGAGATGAGTTGATTTTGGTTGGTAGAAAGGAGGTAGTTGCAGGTTAGAGAAGAAACTGAAGAGTGGCACATGTGTGGCTAGTGAACTAATTCCTTGTTTATTTTCATGGGTGGGATACATAGTCTATGAACTTGACCTCTCAAAATACGCAAACCACATCGCTGTGAAAGTAGTTCATGTGTCTCTTCCATAGACTACAAAATCCTTGTTTATGATAAATTAAGAAATTCAGTTCCATGATTTTTTTCCTTTTGTTTATACTGAGGGCCAGATCCTATTCCACCTATTAGGTGTCTAAGTGAAGCTAGGCTTCTTAAGGAAATCTTATTCCAATCTGCTGAAGTCTGAAAAATTGTTAATGCAAAACGTAAGTGTATCTTCCATGTGGGTGCTGCTTTTCATTTTAAGGCTAGCATGGTGACATGTTCAAGAGTAGGCATGTTAACATTTGTCCAGGAATTTAAGCAGAGTGGAATAGGATCACATGTAGGTCCCCAAGACTGTGTAGGCATCTAATGAGTGGAACAGGATCTGGCCCTAAGATCCCAAGGGTTCTTAAAAATGAACACTTCTTTAAGGTCCTTTTACAGTGTCAAAGTAATGTATAGGGGAAATAGTTTAATGAGATTTGGTCTGATTCTCATCGATCTTTCTAGGTTAATATGTTTCTCATGTATGTGAACAAAACCTCTTACTACACCATCCTCAACCTTTTTTCAGAAATAGCTTTGGCAGAAAAAACGAAGAAAGCCAGCTCGCTAGAACACACTTTAGAAGATGAAGGAAACGCATCTGTTACAGACAACTTCACATTTCATGCTCATGAAAAGAGAGGGAAAATGTTCTCAGAAGAGAAGGGTAAGATGAATACACTGCATTTATGAAATAAATGTGTGCAGGCATGTGTACACACTGGGATAAACTAAGAGATGAAGAGCAGTCCTGCTATTACTGTATTTACTCAAATCCAAGAGTAAGGGGGGAGCAGGCAGCGGGGTAAGGTGTAGGGGTCTGGCCCTTCACCCTGAATGGCCACTTTCCCCACTAAAGCTGTGGGGGAGACAAATTTAAGATGACCCTCCAATAATTAGATTTTGTATATGGAAAATTATAGCAAATTTATATTTATTTATTTATAATTATGGATATATAGAATCTAATTATTTGGGGGTTGCCTTAAATTTAGAGTAATCTTGGATTTGGGTAAATGCTGTAAGTCCCTAATACTATCTGCTCTATTTAGAAGGGGAGCAAAAAGGATCATTTTTAGCTGCTGGATGCTATTTCATTAGCCAGAAACATAAATGTATAATTACACAATCAGTTAAAACGTAACCAAAAATGTTAAGTTCATATCTCCTTGGAGTGCCTGCAGCAATATTTACAGCTAAATTGCTCCTAAACACACTTTCCAAGACTTTTGGATTCCTGGGTTTTACATTAATGAACGAAGATTGGATTTGAGCCACAGTACCTGTTAACAATAAAACAAACAAGCATACAAAAAACCACTGTGGCAATCTTCTTTGTAACGAAGCCTGACATTCACTTTGTGTTACAGGTTAGATATCCATTAATTCAAGCACTTGGAAAAGTTGGCCGTCAATAATTTATCCAAATACAATCAAAATCTTCCATCTTGTTAGTATCACTTATTGTGAGTTAAAAATACTTGTGGTCCTGAACAAAAGACACCACATTTTTTAAAAATTCTCCTCAAAATGATGTTGTTCAGGCCCTGTTAGATAATAGAAAATTAGGGTTAGAAGGGACCTCAGGAGGTCATCTAGTCCAACCCCCTGCTCAAAGCAGAACCATCCTCAAGTAGATCATCCCAGCCAAGGCTTTGTCTAGCTGGGTTTTAAAAAAACTCCACCTCCTCTTTGAGCTGCCTGTTCTAGTGCTTTACTACCCTCATCATGAGAGGTTTTTCCTCATATCTAACCTAAATTTCCAGTGCTGCAACTTGAGACCATTGCTCCTTTTTCTGTCATCTGCCACTACTGAAGACTCTAACTCCATCCTCTTCGGACTCATCCTTCATGTAGCTGAAGGCTGCTATTCAATTCCCTCTATCTTTTCTTCTCCAGACTAAGCCCAGTTCCTTCAGTCTCTCCTCTGAAGTCATGTGTCCCAGCCCCTGAACCATTTTTGTTGCCCTCCACCAGAGTCTCTCCCTCTGTGGTGAGAGGCCCTGAACTGGACACAACAATCCAGGTGGGGCTTCACAAGTGCAAAATAGAGAGGAATAATCACTTCACTCTATCTGGTAGCAACACACCTACCAATGCAGCACAGTATTCCTTTAGCTTTCTTGGCAACAAGGGCACACTGTTGGCTCATATTCAGTTTATTCACTGTAGCCCCCAGGTCCTTTTCTGCAGAGCTGCTGCTTAGCCAGTCAGTCCCCATTAAGGACTGGTGCATGGGATTTTTCAGTCCTAAGTGCAGGACTTGAGTCTCATGAGATTTCTTTTGGTCCAGTCCTTTAATTTGTCTAGGTTTCTCTGCATCTCAAACCTACTGTCCAGTGTATCTACTATGCTCTCCAGTTTGGTGCCATCTGCAAACGTGCAAGTTGGAGGATGCACCCAGCTTCCAGGTCACTGATGAAGATATTGAAGAAGACAGGCCCCAGGACCAACCCCTTGGGCACTCCACTTGATTCCAGCTGCCAACTAGACATCAAGCCTTTGACTACTGTTCTTTGAGCCCAGTGATCCAGCCAGTTTTCTATCTACCTTACAGTCCATTCATCCAACCCATACTACTTAGCTTGCCTGCATTTTATCTAATGTGCAAACACTTCTGCTGTCCCTGGAAGGGGCGGAGGGATGGAAACAAGGTTTGAATTAATTTAAGTGCTTTTAGACAGCCAAATCCTGTAGTCTTTACCTAGACCTTCCTGAGTTACTAGTTTGTCCATGGGGAATTTTGCCTGAGTAAAGTTGACCTATGATTGATGAGTAACATTCGTGATAAACATGCATACATACATGATATACAGGGTTTTTTTCCTAACCTCAATCTTTACTTTCTTCTAAAGTAATGTTATAATGCTTAAATTTTCACTATGTACATTTTTAATTGTAGAACCATGTGCTCTTGATGATGATGATGTGTATGTCCAGGGAATTGGGTACGAGACTACATTAACTAAGCGGGATGAAGAGGACGAGTTGATGGACAGGGCCAAAAATGCAGTTTTCTATTGCCTGATGCATCAAAAAACTGGACTGAGTCTCAAGGTATACTCTAAACCCTGCAGCTGCACTTATGCTGTCTGTGCCTCTGCTTTCATTAGAAACCCAGTTCCTCTGAAGTTCATAGTTTGATTGTAACCTCATTCACATGGAATACAATATTGACATTTTCAATATACAGTCATTTTTTTAAAGTTGGAAGTGGCTAAAATCATTTAAGGTTTTTTGTTTGTTTGTTTTTAGTAATTTCAGAGTAGCCTGAAGTTTGATTGTTCTCAATGCTCTTCTGTAATTTTCTCCTCTTGCCTTGATTTCCCCCTACATTGTCTCTTTCCAATCCTTTCTTCCTCTCTTTGCTCTACCCTTACTGTGAATGTCTCCCTTCATTTTTATGTGATTGATATGAGGTCTGCTGGCCACAGCACTTCCAGAAGTGCACTGACACTTGAACCAGCATGGCTTTTGGCCCTTCACATTGTGCTGTCAAATTGCCTTGGCACCCCGTGATTTGGAGAGTCAAGATACTGAAGGAAGCCAAGGATAAAAATTGATACCCTTCCTGTGTCACCTTACAATTTAATCCAGCCCCAGTACAGAGTTGCTGCTTTTAACTATTTCCATCCTCACTTAGTGTATGCATCTGTGGAGCCAAATGTTGGCAATTGGTGGGCTTGAATCAGCAGAAAGTATACATGGTCTCCTTAAAGCAAGCCCCAAAGGTGTGTAGAAGTTGGTTATGAAGCAGGCTAAATTAATATTCAGCCCACTCAGAGTCTTACAGGTGAAGGGCACTGGAAACTCTCTTATGTGGCTGTTGGTGAGGAGATGGCTGATGTACTTGCAGATTATATCTCAGCTAGGAAAACAAACTACAGTGAAGTATGGCACATCTACTCCATGTGTGCTACAGACAGAAAAATGTAACATAGTCACTGTTTAACATGTGCCCAGTGCTTGCTGTCAGTCTTGGGCTTGCAGTATGCCTTGTATCCATCTAAAGGTGTCTCTATTATATTTTTCTGGCATTTGGTGTGTGCAGAGTGGAATGAGTGAGCAGAGTATCTTCCATAGCAGGGCTCTCAGGCACAGCCTGGATATGGTATAGACATATCCATGCTGTCTGAGAAGAGAAGTCCTGCTGACCAGGTAGGGGAATGGAGTAGTTTCTTTCTTTATTTGGTATGCATACTTTGCCCAGTTCTTTGCTGCAGGTAGTACGTACATTCTGAAAAAGTGCACATTATTTGCAAAAGAACAGACAAAACTACTTTGGCAAAAGACACACCGTCCAAAAAACAGACTGTGCCTCCTCCCTGCTCCCTATTGCCCAAAGGCCAATGCTTATGAAGAGAGACCTCAGAGTACTCAGAACCTACCTGATTCCTTCCAGACTCTTCATTCCACAGGTGTTAATAACCCTGTCCCTTTTTAATGGTCTTAATATGCCATTAATCAAGCTATTCTTTCTTCTGCAATTCTGTGTTAACTAGTCCTAGTAATGTAGCTCCTATTTCACAGCTCTTCAGGCTATTTTAACTCTAGCTGAAAACTTTACACTCAGGTGTAGAAACATGATCTCAGGTGAATGTTAACTCAGGTGAGGAAATAACTTTCACTGAAGCATTGGATGCACTGTCAAGATGCTCAAGAAGGCTTTGTTTTGTTTTATGCTTCTGAGAGAGATGTATATTTAATTCTAGTGACGAGGACTAAACAAATTTTGATTATTTTTCAATCAAACATATTTTGATTATTTTTGACCAGTTTGTTGTATTTTTAATACTTTAATGTATGCTATACATATATCTAGGAAATGAATATACATTCCAATGAAGTTATATTTGTTTTTGCTTCAATCTTAAGATGAATGATACAGTTCTAGGCCCATAGCATATTAGTAAAGCTTTTAGGTTCTTTTTAACTGGAAAAAATGTATGTTGTGATATATGTGATAATCAGGGATCCTGGTTTTCTGTGATAAAAATAATACCCAATTTTCAGTTTAAAAGAAGTAACCCAAAATCCACATTTTTCCATGATTAAAATGAAACACCACGTAGTAAAACATAGTGGTGTTTCATTTTTATCATGGAAAAATGTGGGTTTTGGATTGCTTTTTTCAAACCGCAAATTGGGTTTTTTGGGGGGGGTTTTGTCAGAAAAAAACAGGTTCCCTGATTATCACATAGAACACAATATACATTTTGTGTAAGATGCATTAAGTGGTGTTTCATTTTAATCATATAAAAGTGTGGATTTGGGGTTACTATTTTTAGACTGAAAATTGTTTAGTTTTTTATCAGAGAAAACCAGGATCCCCAGTTAATGGACCATACAGTCTGCACCCTTCTTTTCAAAATCCTAGATGCACCTATGATTCTAGAGTATGTATTCCTGATCTACAACATTCCAGTTAATTTCCAATTAAATACTCATATTCTTAAATAAGAGCACATTTTCAAATAGCTGAATCCTCTTTGCAAGTGAGGGCCTTATAATAATTCAGTGTATAGCACATCCCAGAGTATGTGCACCCACAAATGCAATTAAGTAAGAATAACTATTCTACTTAAAATGTTTACTTTACCTTAATTTGGATTAATTTTCTTATGTATATCAGCCATAAGCGCTTAATACCTTCCATTACGATTTTTGAAGAGACTGATACTGGGAATTCTGTATAGTTTTGTCATGTAATAGCAACTGATTTATTATTATTTACTTTTAACTGATATGGTGTTGCAAAATTCTGTAGGAACAGCCCCACGGTCCCAGGCCAGAAGCCTCTGCTAGGCAGGGGCTTCTGGATGGGGGGGCAGGGTTGGGGGGGCCTTGCTGCTGGGTCCTACTGCTGGCTTTCCTTGGGTCCTACTGCCCCTAGCTCTTGTCATCTTTGACAGGCAGCCAGGAGCAAATAAACATTAAATTTTCTACATTTTTAGGGGCCTGTGGGCTAGATAGAATGGCCTGGTAGGCCAGATCTGGCCCCCAGGCTGTATTTGCCTACTCCTGTACTAAAGGTATCTGTGGTAACTACAGGCCAGTTGTGGAACTTTGTTTGCCTGTTGTACTCCATTCTTTTTTCTGTCTTGTCTATTTGAAGCGTGAACTCATCAGCATAATGCGTCTCTTCCTGTGTTTCTGACTTTTTCTTTTTGGGGGGAGGAAGGAAAAGGAGGGGAAATTACTTGTATTTTGAAATTATAACCAAAAAAAGGTTTTTTGTTTTTATTTTAAATTGAATAGGTGAAAATTAAATTAACACACTTCTAAATTATCAGGTATATATAATTGCAACCAGTCTGACTTGACCCAAGCCAATTTTTTTTTTTAAGATTATCAGTTTGCAAAAAACATAGAAGGTTTCAAGTTTTTGTCCCAGTTCAGGATGGGAATTATTTGTAACGGCTTAAATTTTTGTGCGACGTGAAAACTATTTCCTGTACAGCTGTAGAGTCACCTGCTTTGGGGGATCAAAATGCAACTGCAAGCACTAATTAAACTACTTGTACTTTTAAGTAACTGATTTGTACATACCAGAGCTGTCCAACTGCCATATGGCCTCCAAAGAGTTAACATAGAATCATAGAAAACTAGGGTGGGAAGGGACCCCAGGAAGTCATCTAGTCCAACTCCCTGCTCAAAACAGGACCATCCCCAATGGCAGTGTTTCCCGACCTTTTTCAGCCCAAGGCACAATTACATTAATACAAATTTTCTGCAGCACACCTGTTGTATGTTTTCAAAACTAGACAGACTTGTTCTGTATGAGGAACTAACACTTGAGACCTTTTACCAGATCATTTGCAAGTTACAATGCAAGGTTTAAAATAGTTCAACATGTAATAAATTCAAACTGCCTTTTGTAACCATTGTCATAACACAGGAGTCCACTACTTGGGCAGACACCAAAGTACGCTTGGATGCCTTCTAGGGCTAGGGACAGACATTGCACATAAGCCAGTATAAGTGATTAGAAACTGGTTTAAACCTGTAACAGAACAGAAGTTCAGTGCACATAAACCAGTTTAAAAATGACTGAAACTAATTTGACATAAACCTAGTTGAATGTAGTATCAGACTTAACTGATTTTGGTCAAACTGGTTTATGCAATGTCTGTCCCAGACCTCTTCCTAGTTTAAGATAAACCATAGTCCCCCAGCACTCCAGATGCTTTGCAACTCTAGGCAGGGCTTTGCTCTCTGCTCCAGTCCAGCAGGGCTGGCCCCGACCCTCTGCTCCCTGGCTGGAGCTCTGGCAGAGGCTGCAGGTAAAATGGCATCTTGCTGGCTTCCTCCTGCTCATCCCCTCCCCTCCTCACCTCCACTCCTTGCTCACGCAGGGATTCCCCTTCCCATCTGCTTTACACAGACACTTCTCAGCATTAGCTAGCATACCACATGCTGGCTACAGTCTGTGCTGTGGGAGATGGGACAAACACAGACAGGACAGTGTCGGCTTAGGGCTTTTTGGTGGTAATCAACAGGTAGCTGGTAATGTCCCTCTGTTCCTTCCTTGCGAAAAGTTGTTTAGTTGTTTAAGAAGACCTTAAACTAATGAGAGAGGATTTGTTTTGTTTGATGGCCTGATAAATGCTAACCACTCCCTGTGTAACTCCCCGCTGTGTGACTAAGTGCTCCATTATCAACAGCAGGGGGACCCCCCCCCCCAATCAGAGCATCCTGCTGGGGCCTGGCCATGGCTGCCCTCAGCTCAGCATCTTGGAAGGGAAGGGAGGGCTGCTGTAGTGCCCCCCGGCTTCTAACCTGCGCCACTGTGGGCATGTGCCTGCATTTCTGGAATGAAAAGGGGAATGTCTATCCACCTCTAAATCAGTTCACGCTTTGCAGGTTAGACTAACCTGCAAAGATTGAATCAATTCAAGCTCAGGCTTTTTGAATGTCCATCCCTAGCCTTAAGAGAATACCTAGTTCTTGTTTCATTTTCCCTTATGTAAATTAATATATGTCCCACTGAAGTGAGTTGTATTATACCAGCATAAACAGAATACCAAAATCAGGACCTTTGCATGCATCTTGCATTTTATGGTAGCATTGTATAAGAAGGATATGGGTCCAGCAGGAAAGTTGATAGGGGGGTCTCCATCTGCCCAGACTGGCAGGAATGCTTTGAGGCATGTACTTACTGGCATTTGCCCTTTTCATGCATCACAGTTGCCCATAAGAACATCTGGAGGTGAATGAAAAATATGCACTTTGGGTTTGGGTTTCTGTTCTCACTGACAGTATTTTTAGTTAACATATACTATAGATCAAACATAAGAGTTATGTGAACATGGCCTGTAATAAAAATGACTCCTAGACTCTGATTTACAAGAAAATAGATACTGTATTAAAACATGTAATTTATGTTTATAATACAAGACATTTAATCAAATCCTACATTAAAATGCTTATGCACAAGGGTATAAATTAAGGCTGTATATGCAAAGCCATCACTTGTTATTTCCTGAGTTGAGTCAGAATAATAAACCCCTATTGTTTTCTTATCATAGTTTTTTGTATATACTGTCCTGGGTTTTGTTTGAAAGCAAAGGATTAAACTGAAGGAAGAAAAATTACACAGAGGTTTGCTTTTTTAGGAATATGTCATTTTTTGGCTTGCAGCTTACAACAGCATATGTAAATCCCAGAACCAGGGCTATTTAGCTAGAAAAACCCTAAAAGTATGTCTCATGCACCTGAAGAAGATCATAGAAAGGAATCTAGAAGAGCTTTTATAGAAGAATAAGTAAAATAACAGTGGAGAAGTAAGTAGAACATGCAGCTCCTCGACAGTGGGAAGAAGTTGTTTGAATTTGGTGCTGAGGGAAGGAAGAGCCAGTGAATGTTGAGGTGAGACTCGAGTTGGACAGAGATTTGCGTTGCCAAAATCTCTTCCAGTTAAGCAGATCTTTGATGCATATGAATTGACTTCACCGATCAAGTCATGTTGCTGGAATCTCTTAATTTAAAAGATTTTGTCATTTAAAAAATAATTAAGTCAGGGTGGAGTCTTTTCTTAAGGTTGTTAGGACTTCTTTAATCATGTTGCTTTTATGCAGCTAATACATTTTTTTTCTTCTGCATATGTCTTCTAGGCCTATTTTCTGTTTCATCTTCCAGACCTGACACCTTTAGTCAATACTCTGGTGTATCTCAACTTGTCATTCAATAATTTACAATTCTTTCCTAGAGAGGTGAGTACCTGCCAGTTATTTTCCACATCATTATGAAGAGTAAAATTATGTAAACTTGATTTTCTTGAGTTTAAAACTAAAGTAAACATTAAAAGTCATTTTCAAGCAGGAATGACTTACTGTGAAATCAGGTAGCATAGGTTTTAGAAAAATGTAATTTCTTTGGTGCTTATTTGAGCGATAGCGAGAATAAATATGAGTTGGGAAAGATGCCAACAAGATTTGGAAACACCTCTATTTCTCTTTCATTCTGATTCTGTTTTAGGCGGTTGGCTTTATTTGGGAGATACTCCTGATTTAAATGTATTAGCATTTATACAGAAGCAGTTGATGTGTTGATATTTCTATCTATATATTATTATACTCACAAACATTATTACGAACGTTATTCATTATTAAGGTTGCAAAGTCAACACTTACATGTTGACTTTACCAACCTTAATCTGAGCCTTTTGGTGTGGTACGTTATGATACAGTCTTTAATTGTATGAGCACAGTATACATCCTTTTCGAAAGGGGTCCTGCCTCATTCACTGTATTGCAGGGCACTAAGACTTGCCTGCTCCTTTAAGGGCAGAAGCAGCATAGCCAAAGAGCCCTGCAGGCTAAGCAGAGCTCCACAATGCAGGTTGCCCGGGCAGCAGCTAATGAGGGAACAAGCTGGCACCTGCACACAGTCAGCTGACCAAAAGGAGGCAGGGCCCTGGGCATATATAAGCCCCAGAGTTGGGGCTGGCTGAGGTTAGTTCTCTGGCAGCTGCTAGAGGAAGGAGCTCCTGCAGGAAAGAGCTGCCCTGAGATGTCTGGTTGTCTGCTCGTTTGGGTGCTCATTCCAGGGTGGCCAGAGCCTGGAATAGGCTTCCCAGAGAGGTGGTGCTCTCACCTTCCCTGGAAATCTTCAAGAGGAGACTGGACAGGCACCTGGCTGGGGTCTTATGACCCCTCCCACCCCCAGTGCTCCTTCCTGCCCATGGCAGGGGGTCAGACTCTATGATCTGTGAAAACCTAAGAAGAGACCTAGGTCCCTTCTGACTCATTGATTCTATGCAATCTTCATTATCGCACCTCTTGCCAGTCAGCATGCATGGTAGAGGTGATATCTTTTATTAAACCAACCAGGTTTTTGTAAAAAAAATTTCTTTAATTCCAAGCTTTTAGGCACAAACACCCTTCATCAGGCTGCATCTGTACATTACATTCAAAATTCTTAATATATCAAAACAGTTTTCCCTATTTTTCCAGCATTGCCTAAAAATTTAAAAGCATTTATCATCTTTGCTTTGTGACAATTGTTTTTTCTATTCTCTTTTTTTTCTCCAAGGTGTATAATCTTCAAAAATTACAAGTCCTGAAGGTCCGAAACAACCCCATCAAAGAAATCCCAGATGATATTCACAAACTCAGGACACTTAGGAAATTTATCATTTCCTTTAATTTGCTATCTGTCCTTCCCACTGGGTAAGGTATTCAGTATTAATGAATAGTCTAGATTATGAACTTTCTGAGCTCAAACAGGTTCAGTTTCAGTTGTGACTTATGCTGTAGTTGTTCATCGATTCTCATATCAGCTTTGTAGATGACACCTAACAAGCTTTCTAGTATTATATGTTTACATACTTGTGACACACACACACACACACACACACACACGTGCATAAGTACTTCCCCTATAATTGGCAGTGGCTGAAAAGGAAGTAGTGACTTTGACTATGCATTGTTGTTTAATTTTCCAGAGGAGCCTTTGGTCTTGATACCATCAGACAATCATTGCACTGTCTGCCCCTTGCTAGCTTTTCTGGTATTACAGTACTATCCAGTGGCTCAACTAAAATCAGTGAGTCCCTTGATGCTAAGAGCTGTATGAACACGTAGTCAGAAACCGCAGAGGACTGATAATCTAAATGGAAGCCATAGACAGCTGATGGGAAAAGGATGGTGTGCTATTCCCAGTTTCAGGGATGCAAAAAAGAAAGATGCAGAGAGCTGGTGGGACTTGTTCAAGTGACTGTAAAGCCAAGAGTTGAGCCCAGCTTCCATGAATCCCTGTCTTCTGTTTTAACTACAAGAACAACGCACTTTATGACAGTTTTCTTTGCTGACTGATATATGAAGTGGAAACTCATTAAGGTAATGCTGATAGAACACAAATTACATGCATTTTAGTGGGCATTAAAATTAATGGTTATACTGCTTCTGTCCTAAAGCAATATAATTGCCTAACAGGGAGAGAGGCAATTGTATTAATGCATTTACTAAATACTAATCTGTGTTCGGTGAAATTTACACAATGCTTTTCTACTTATGTTATTGCATAAAAAGCTGTGGACCATCTATAGCATAGATTCTATGCTATGAAGGCTCACCGTACACTCCCAGCCATCTATACTACTCATGTTTACCCTTTCTATTCATCTCACTCCAGAAGTTCCCTTTGTTTTTATTCCTTTCCCTTCCATGCTTTCCTGAACTGCTATTCTTAGAATCTCCCTAGTTGCTTTGTTTTTCTTTGTTGTATGTAACCCATTTCCTCCACATTTTATCCCTTCTGTCTAGTTAAGCTTTTCATGGTAGGGATTATCTTTTATTATGTGGTTTGCACAGTTCCTAACACAAGAGTCCTGACCTTGCTCATCACTTCAATGTTATCATGTAATAAATACTACTGAGGAATCATATTTTCAGAGTGTTGCTTTACAGAATCATTGTTTGGGCTCATTATATTCATTGTGTGACATGGATAAGAGATTGAACTGTCTAAAACATACAAAAGTCTTTACACAGGAAAACCCTGTTCAAACGCTATACCTCTCATCTTCAAACCCCTATCAGTTCCGTTATTGTGTGTCTTTAGCCTTATTCTAAACCTTTTTCTAGCTTCACTCTGGTGATACCTGTGTAGGTTTTCCACAGTATATGGGCCGGCATCTTCTGCAGAGTGTGCTTCTAGACTCTAACATAGCAGTCCTCCACATTTTACTTCTCTCTTTCTCATCCACCTAAATAGAATCCAGCCCAGAAGGGGAATAAAAGCCCGTGTTCAGAACAAATTAATAATGCAGTTATCTCATTCAGAATCTAAATATTATCAGCACTATGTTAGCTGCTATGCATGGAGCATTTCCAAATGTTTGCCTCCTCTGCATCTGAGTGGAGTATTTTCTATTTTCCACTTATTTTTCACAATCATGAGCCTAAGAAATGTCTGATCTTGAAAGGGCTTAAGAAGCTTGTAAGTAAATCAGTTATCTGAAACTTATGGCAATAAGCACTCTTAATGGGTTAGATATATCTTGTATTTTATTGGTAGATATAAAAAATGGCCTATATATTTAAATACCTTTTATGCTTGTACAATGCTTTCTCTTCTTTAGGCTGTTTTCATTACCATATCTTTGGTATCTGGATGTTGCCTACAATGATATCAGTGTTATCCCCAGTGAAATCAAGAATCTCAGGTATATAAATAGTATGAATTGGAATCAGACCTATACGTTACAATACTGTGAGGCAGATCATGATCTTTGTTATATTATTGTAAACTTGATGTAACTTCACCAACGTCCATACTTTGCATTTATCCCTGTATACCATAGTTGAAAAGCTGACCTCCTATTTGGTGTTTAGGACTTGATTTTAAAAATGTTATATGCATAAACTGTATAGCCATATGCACACCTGATATTCACAAATTCTTCAGCTTTGTTGAAAAATTAGGTAGCTGCACGCAATTTGTGATAATTTGCTAATTATGACTGCATGCATGTATGCTTGCCTAATGTGCAGTCGTAGTAATTATGTGCCCTCAAATCATGCATACTTCTTGCCATGAATTCTGCATGGGGAAGATGGGATGAGGAGTGGGTTCAAGGTACCCATCCAGTAGAAGCCATGAAAGAAAAATAGTTCCCTCAGAAGGGATAATACAACTCTTCATTTTTGTTCAAAAAGCTGTACGTTTTTTGAGAGAATATCTATGGAAGGACATTTATGAGGAGAAGGAGGACAGAGATAGAAATGTATTTATATGATAAGCAAAATGTGGCATTAAGAACATTCACACTTTCCCTTAAACTTTTAAAAATTCTAATGTTTTATGCATGTAATTCATTACCCATCTCAGAAGTTCAGTTAGATGCACCCTTATTTCTGGCTGCACAAGGTGTTAAATATACTTAGGAAAATAATTATATTTATTTGTACATCTTACATGTAAAATGCAATTAAAAATACTTAGCCCTTTATACATACAAGCATACTTGCTATATTGTTTCAGGTTGGATAAAAATGTATATACATTATGGACATGATAGCCATCTGCACAAATAATCTGTTAATGTATGGTTGTCCTCAAAATTACAGAGCACTTGAATATCTAGATGTTGAAGGGAATCAGCTGTGTGTTTTGCCTGGTGGAGTCTTGAAGCTTCCTCTGAAAAGCCTTAAAGTAGAAAATAACTTCATCCATCCTTTCTTATGGAATGAAAACTGCCAAAACCAGCCACAGAGACTTACTGATTTGGCTGCATTTTCCTTCTCCAAAAACAATCTAGGGCAAAGATATAAGGAAATCCCAAAGGATATTCAAAACATATTGGGCAAGTAAGTGATATAGGATTCCTCCACCACGGTGCATTACATGGGAATCTGTGATGTACAGGAAAGATGCATGCGGGACCTAATCAATTATTTGGGGATGTCAGAAGGAAATCTTCAGGCATGGTAGTTCATACTTGCTCTATCATACTTTCATACTTTATCTTTGCTTGTAATTTGTTACCCATCTCAGACATTCCCATCTCAGGTAGCTTTATCCTGAAGCTACCTATATAGATCTTTACTGTTTGAACTGCATGCCATGAATTGTGAGAACAGGATGTTCAACTCCCAACCCACACGCCACATATGGCCCACAGAGCTATGTCATCCAACCCGCAGGGCTCTGAAAATATGGCATCGGGGAACAGTAGCAACATTAATTGCTGCTCCCCTGCTGCTGAATTTCTAGACTCATTGGAAGCTTTCCAGGCTGCATAGCATGACCCTGTGTATTAGAATGGGTGTGCAGGGCCCAGGCAGTGCAGGGTCCAATTTGAGCCCACAGGGCAGGATCTAGGTGGTGTGGGGCAGAATCTGAACATTACAGGGTAGGATCCTTTAGCTCTTATTTTCAGTGCAGAGATTGAACTAGCAGGTAGTGGGTAGATCAGGGTTATGCAATGTTAGTTGACTTATTTTTTCTCCATTTTAGCTTTACCCTCTGCGACTACTGCAATGGACCTTTGTATGGTCGAGGACTTCATTACATTCAAACTCAAAGGAGCATATTTAGATTACACAGACTTCCTTTCCTCTTTAATGCCTGCTCATCATCTTGTTACAGAAGCTTCATGTCTCAGACTGCTGCTATGTCTCGGATATTTTATAGAGATGGATTTGAGTTACAGCATAGAAACTGGTGATGTGATAATGCACTTACGATATATGATATCTTTTAGGTCATGTGGTACTAGAAGATAGCTTCATATATTGGCATACTTGTGATGACTTCCTATGTGCAATTATCATACCCTCCTTAAAGTGTGTTCTGTTCTAAATGGTTCGGTTATTCATTTCTATTTCCATATGAATTTATCTCTGTTTATCTCAGAGATCACTCACTGACAAGTTTTCTCAGAAGGCTTTTAAGAAATGTTTGTGACTGACAGATTCTGTACAAACAGTGTACAAAGAGTATAAATATATAAATGCAGACTCAGTAAAAAAGACAGGTGGACAGAATGCTTTTTTGGTGTTTCACTAGATCCTAGATAATAAAACCTAGATGAATCAAAATTTAGCCCAAATTCATCCTATGAAATCAATTAGGTTACAATGAGGGTGATTTTGGGCCATAACGTTTCCATGTTACCATGCTGGTATTCAGTGGGTGCATCTACACATGTGCTTTGCGGTGTAGTCAACTAATTAGCTCTGCAGTAAAACATTCCTGTCTACATGTATGCCAGTATAGTATTAGGGTGCAGTAAATTAACTCCACTATAAGATAGTACTGTTGGGGACAGTACTATATAATGGTGGAGCAATTAAGTACAATGAAACACTTATGTAGATGGTGACAGGGGCTGGCTGGGGCACAAGGTTTATGGCTGGTTTCCATCATGCCTTAAATTGTATGCATGTCAGAGTAGTCCCACCATGCAGCCTGGGACTGGCTGTATAGCAGGGTTCCCTTGGCAACTTGCCCCAAGTAGGCAGTCTGACAGCCGTGCAGTACAGCCCTACCTGAGGCTGCACCCTGTTTTCAGGGTGCTGAGTCAAGGTGGGCTCATCAGCTGAGGCTTTCTGTAGCCTAGGATAATGCTTGGCTTCCACACAGCTCTAGCGGAGGCTGAGGAGCAAAGTATGTTCCAGTGCCAAGTCATGAACAGCCATGGGGCTCCCCACAACCCAGCAGATTGACTGCCTTACCCCACAGCTCCCAGAAAGCTTGAAGAGCAAAGCACTTAACATCCCAACCATGGGGACCCTGGAAGAGGGGAGAGATTCCCTGATCCCAGGTCATGTATTTTCGGACTTTTAAACAACACAGGTGCAGCCCAACTGCACATGCACTTTTCTGACATCCCCAGCATATGAGGAGCTGAGACAAGCCCCAGTGTAATCGCAGGGCTGGGACTTGCAATCCACTGATCCTTGGTCCTAGCCCTGGGACTGCACTACCAGTTGGAGACTCCAGTGCAATCCCAGGGCTGAGATTGACCAGGGTAACACCATGCTGCAGGCACCTGGCTTTCAACTTGTCAGTGCTGGGATCATAATCCTGGGCTCCCCCTGCACTGGGAAGCAGTAATAATGTGGCTGGGGTCTGATTCCCAGTCCCAAAATCATGTCCTGCCCTGCATATGTGGCATGGGCAGGAGGTATGATTTTTGCAATCAGGAATTAGATCCCAATTGCACCATTAACTGAATGTGTACAGCATGCAGTAAATTTGGACACCAACTCAGACAAAACATACATCTGTGAAACTTGGAACATACTGCATTGTGCTCAAATTGGGCTTGTTAGCCACAGATTCATTGGGAATCTGCCCAGACCTCTTACGTGTCCACCATGATCCAGAGGATCGATGGTTACCTACCTACTAGGGGTGTAATTGTAGGTGGTCTGCTGTCTTGTGGATGCCTCAATCCTGAGTTAAGGATGCAGACTCTTTACCATTCATGAAGAGAGCTATATGTTTAAGAATAATACTTAATATTCATTGAATCAGAGAGAGAGAGAGCAAGCATGATGCTGTAGCCTGGTGTTTAAAGCATTTACTTGGAGATGCAGGTTTTACTACAGCTGTAATGAATGTGTAAGTATTCCATGCAAAGCTGAACAGGACAGTTTTAGAGAGACAGAGACCCACCTCAAAATACCCCACTAAACAGTAGTTAAACATCTCTCTTGGGAGGTAGATTCAAATTCTTGCTCAGACAGTGAGGGGATTTGAACAAGGCTCTCCCAATCCCCCAGGGAAGTACTTTAACCAGTTGACTATTGGGTTAGTACTGTGACCTTGCTGGTGTTTTTTTTGAGGCCTGACCCAGTAGGTATTGAATCCTGCCAGAACTTAGGCTTCAAGCAACCTGGTGCAGGGGCAATTATTTCGGGCGAAGGCCTGCTTACCAAGTTTTGGCAAGCCATCAAGGGTCATATGGGTAGCCACACACTTTGACAGGTGCCCTGCCCCCTGGTCACCATCTTGGGACCAGAAGTCCCGCCCCCTAACCCCTGACCTTTGCCACCAGAAGTCCCTCTGCTTGCCCCCCCAGAAATACTCCTTTCAGGAAGGGGTTTTGCAATCTCTGAATCAGAAAAATACCAACTTATAGTCTAAAAATCAAATGTAATACAACATTCATTACTTTAATTAAAAAAAAAAATTGTCCTAATTTACATGCGTTTGTGTAGTGTACATAGAAGTGATAGTATAATAACTTAAAATGAAGTCTTGCTTTTGTATATTGTGGGGGAGTGTGGGTGGGATGGTGAGTATAGCTCCTTCTGCTCCTGGCCTCAGGGCTCTGACATGGGCCCCATGCTCCTGCTTGCTGCCACTTGCCCCCTGGCTGCCACTGCTTCCCTTCTTTTGCCACTCCTCCCACTCCCACTGGCCACTCCAGCACCATGTCCCAGCTGCTCCTCCAGTTCTGGCACTGCAGTTGAGAACCACGTGATTTGCTATTCAACATCTTTATCAGCGACTTGGAGGTGGGCATGGAAAGCACACTGTCCAAATTCACTGGGGACACAAAGATGTCGGGAGAAGTGAGCACACTGGAGGGGAGGGACATAATCCAACTAGATCTGGACAGGTTACAGAGATGGGCAGATGCAAATAGGATGGAATTCAATGCAGACAAGTGCAACGTGCTGCATCTAGGGAGAAGGAACCAGCAACACACCTACAGGCTGGGGAACACCCTTCTCAACACTACAGTGGCTGAAAGGGATCTTGGGAGTCATTGTTGACTCCAGTATGGACATGAGCTGCCAATGCAATGATGCAGTCAGTAAGGCTAACTGCACCTTGTTATGCATCTACAGAGGGGTCACTAGTTGGCTGGAGGGCCGCACCCAGAGACTGGTGGTGGACCGGTCTTATTCGACCTGGAGGGATGTGGGCAGTGGGGTTCCCCAGGGCTCGCTCCGTGGGCCTGCAATGTTCAACAACTTCATCATGACTTGGACGAGGGGGTAAAGAGCAC
Organism: Crocodylus siamensis; assembly: GCF_052110815.1. Taxonomy (NCBI): domain Eukaryota; kingdom Metazoa; phylum Chordata; order Crocodylia; family Crocodylidae; genus Crocodylus; species Crocodylus siamensis. Next base: position 364,456,141 of record NC_143395.1, read on the forward strand.
CCTGTTCAAATTTGCAGATGACACTAAGATGTGGGGAGAAGTGGGCACACTAGAAGGGAGGAATAGGCTGCAATCGAACCTGGACAGGTTACAGGGGTGGGCGGATGATAATGGGATGGGTTTCAACACTGACAAGTGCAAGGTGCTGGGGAAGAAGAACCAGCACCATACCTACAAGCTGGGGAACTCCCTTCTTGTCAGTGCAGAGGCAGAAAAGGATCTTGGAGCCATTATTGATGCCAAAATGAACATGGGTCAGCAGTGTGGGGAGGCAATCAGGAAGGCCAACCACACCTTGTCATGCATCCACAGATGCATCTCGAGCAGGTCTAAGGAGGTGATCCTCCCCCTCTATGTGGCACTGGTCAGGCCACAGCTGGAGTACTGCGTCCAGTTCTGGGCACTGCACTTCAAGAGGGATGTGGACAACATGGACAGGGTCCAGAGGAGGGCCACTCGCATGATCAGGGGGCAGCAGGGCAGGCCTTATGAGGAGAGGCTATGGGACCTGAACATATTCAGCCTCCACAAGAGAAGGCTGAGGGGGATCTAGTGGCCATTTACAAACTAGTCAGGGAGGACCAGCAGGCATTGAGAGACTCCCTGTTTCCCTGAGGACTACCAGTAGTGACAAGAAATAACAGTCACAAGCTGGCAGAGGGTAGATTCAGGCTAGATATCAGGAGGCGCTACTTCACTGTCAGGGCGGCTAGGATCTGGAACCAACTTCCAAGCAAAGTGGTGCTGGCTTCTACCCTGGGGGTCTTTAAAAGGAGACTGGACGAACACCTTGCTGGGGTCATTTGACCCTAGCACTCTTTCCTGCCATGGCAGGGGTTCGGACTTGATGATCTGCTCAGGTCCCTTCTGACCCTACCAAGTATGAAACTATGAGAGGGTCCAGAGGAGTGCCGCTTGCATGGTCAGGGGGCAGCAGGCCAGGCCCTACAAAGATAGACTAAAGGGCCTGAATCTATTCAGCCTCCACAAGTGAAGGCTGAGAGGGGATCTGGTGGCCACCTGTAAACTCACTGGGGGGACCAGTGGAAAATAGATGAGGCTGTGTTCCTCTGGGCACCACCTGGGATAACAAGGAAAATGGCCACAAATTGATTGGGAGTAGGTTCAGGCTTGATATCAGGAGGCATTACTTTATGGTTAGGGCTGCCAGGCTCTGGAATGGGCTCCCAAGGGAGGTGGTGCTCTCCCCTACCTTGGAGGTTTTCAAGAGGAGGTTGGATAAGTATTGAGCTGGAGTACTATGATCCCTGCACTTGTTCCTGGCCAGGGCAGGGGGTAGGACTTAATGTTCTGTTCAGGTCCCTTCCAACCCTAGAAACTATGAAACTATGGAGCATGGCAGGCAGGAAGGCAGGCAGGGAAATGGCTGTGGCAGGTGGGGTGAAGGGGCAGTGAGTGGGTGTGCAGAGCACAGCAACAGCTGGATGGGAGCATGGGGCCCAAAATGATGCACTGGGGCCAGTGCGGGTGGAGTCCAGAGTGGGGTGGCAGGAACACAGGGCCTGGCTGCCAGGGGCTCTATGGACCCAGGCCGCACTGCTCAAGCAGAGACAGGGAGCTATCCTAGCTCCATAGAGCCCCTGGTAGCCCGGCCCTGTGCTCTGCTGTGGGCCCCGCTAGCGCTGGCCCAGGGCACTGGTGTGGGCCCCGTGCTCCCACCTAGCTGTCACTGCGCTCCACGCGCCCACTTACTACCCCTTCTGCCCTCCTGCCACAGCTGTTTCCCCACTCCCCTCCCCTGCCTGCCAGCTGGCCTCTAGCACCACATGGTTCCTGGCTGCAGCTCTGGGACCACAGGAGCCAGCTGGGCTGGCCCTGAGGACTGGGGCAATCACACATGGTTCTCCCCTGCCTTCCTCCCCACTCCTCCTTATCTGTATTTTCCTCAGCACAGAGAGGCAAGAACAGCCCCAAGCCAGAAGCCTCCAAATGCCCCTGGTAGGCAGAGGCTTCTGGCTGGGACTCAAAGTAAGAGAGGCTGGGGATGAGGCAGGGCCAGACTTGCTGCAATGGCTGTTTAGTTCTGCTGCTGGGTCCCCCTGTGTCCTACTGCCCCTGGCTCCTGTCATCTTTGACAGGCAGTCAGGGGCAGATAAATATTAATTTTCTAATTTTTTTTAGGGAAGTACACTATCTACCAGATAAAATGGCCTGGCAGGCTGGATGCAGCCCACAGGCTGTATTTTGCCCACCCCTGACCTAGTGCCATCAGGAAACTGTGTATAAGGCTGCGTGCAAAAATTTGGGGACTTCCCTGGTGACAATGGAGGCATCACTTGAGTTGGGCAGAAACTAAATGGGAGTTGTGAGGATTCTAACACCAGTTAGAAGTTTACGTCCTTTTAGCTCTTAAGTTTTCAGTTTGATCTGCTAAATCATGGGAAACATACAAGCTGTCTTCCCTGGGTTTGGGATTGTATTCAGTTAACTCATACAAGGAAAGAGCACAGGTTTTTCTTTTTTTCCCTAAGGGAGGTCAAAGTTATAGGAAGCCAGGAGCCTAGGTGGAAGAGCTAGGTGGAGAAATTCAAATGTAAAGGCAGAGGTGGACATGGCAGGAAGTGGAAGGAAAACTCAAGATAGGAACTTTTGGCTTTGACAGAGAGAACGTATGGATTTTGCGAGAAGGAGGAATAGAAGAATTGAGAGGCCCAATGGTAGGAATTTTACGAAAATGAAGAGTGAATGTATTTCAAACATTGCATCATTCACATTAAACCTTCAGCTTACTGAAGATTAACCTTAATATGAAGGGTAATGTGATTAGTCTGCTTACTGCAGGAGGTATTGTCAGTGATGCTGATTTCAGAGAAGTCAGTACTGAGTATAGTAGAGGTTTCATCCCCCAAAAAGGGGTTGTATTTCCTAAGCATGATAGTGTTACTACTTTTAGGAAGTACACTATCTACCAGAGAAGACAAGAGCCTGGTAGTTTTCTGCAAACTTTTCTCAGGAAACCACAATAGCACAGCAAAGCAGTGTGGTTTGACACATACACAACATAAGTACAAAGCTTTGAAAGGAAATATCTCAGATAGTAATTTGCCTAGCTCAGTTTATGCATCTCAGGCGTATTTTAGTTCTTTTAGCAAAGGTGTTACTGCATTTTTCAGACAGTTGCTATATATTCTTGGGTCATTTCATCACCCAGTAATAATATGTTGCAGAATATTGTAGCTGCCAGCAAGCCATAGGGCAAGATGCAGTTATATGCAGAAAGCATGCTTTTCTTGATGGAAACTGTCCTGAGACTGTGCCATTGCAAACTATGTAAACCACAATATGGACTATGTAGTACTGAAACTCTATTAACAAGTTAGGTAGTAATATGGCCATAGTTCTATGTGGGTATGGTCCTGGTAAATTCAGTAAACAGTACTCCTGATTTAACACCCAAGTAAATGAGAGGACTGGCATGTTTTCAAGAAGTGGTGATAACCCTTAAGAGCTGATAAGAATCTTGAATTCAGCAAGATCTAGTATCACAGGAGTAAGCAGAAGAAAGCTGAGCAATTAGAGTGGAAGAGAGTTTTAACTCAGTTTAAGACTGTTTGGGCCTGATCTTCTAGTAAGTTGCCGTTATGGTAGGACAACCATGGTGAGGGAGGGGCAGGTGCTGCCCAGGCAGGGTGGAGGGGAGGGGCTGGAGCTGCGGCTCTTGTGGGGGAACAGCTCCCGCCACTGCTTGCACCCTTCAAGGGTATGGGGGAGGTGGGGTGTGCTGCCTGGATCTGCATGGGGTGGGGCTGGCTGCAGCTGGGGGCTGCACAGGGCTCTTCTCGGTGGGGGCTGGGCTTGGAGCGAGTGCTGGCGGCACTGGGAGGATGCTGCATCCACCCTAAATTTCACTGCCGCTATGCTCCCAGCACTGCTGCCACTAGCCACAAACCTGGCATGTGGGTGGAGGTGAGATGTTGAGCCGGGGCTGGCAGTGGGAGCGGAGTGTGTAAAATTTTCACAATTATTCTGAGGCAGAAAAGAAAAAAGGGTTTGTAGTTTCTGAAGTAATCTGATAGATTTAGCTGTAGTTCTAAGTCATTAAAATATTGTCCTGAATTGAAATTCTGACTTCTGTAATATTGTGATGTTCCCTCTAGCTCAGAAGTATCTTGTTTTGACCCACCATGTTTTTACATGAAGTTCAGCCTTCTTAAACATTGTATGAGCTAGAAGGGAAGAAAAACACCCTGTCACCTAGAGCAGCACAATAGTGCAAATCTCTGTGATGAAGGGGACAGGACTCAGCTTGAGAAGTGCAGAAGGATAGTGAATACAGAAGTCACTAAGGGGAAAGAACTGAACCCTTCTTTAGCCTGTTATTTGCTAAGCAAGATGATTTGGTCTCCCCAGTCAAATAAACCTTGGCCTGGGAAAGGCATTCTGCAGTGGAAAAGCTAAGGCAACTGGCTCACAATGCAGGCACAACACGCTTAGATTTGGGCATCCAGTGGGTCTGCATGGGGGCTGACACAGCTACTTGGGAACTCTTGAGCTCATTCCAGGAGGTCAGATCTCTTACCTTGGAGAGTGATCTTCTGGTTTAGACCATTACAGACATCCAGATCTTGAAAAGTAGGACATATTACAATGGCACTTACTGGCACATGTGTATTGAGCAAGTAAGCTAGTCAGGCTTTCAGCACAGAACTATTGCAATTTTTCCTGTTTTAAAGTTTTTTTCCTTCACCCCCTCCCCTGCTGCAGCTTTAACAATATTATGCCGTTGCCCCATCCAACTTGCAAAACTGTCAGCAAATTCACTCCAGCCATGATGTGCTTTCTCCTTGCTGTCAGTAGAAGCCTTTTTATTCCACCTCACAGTCTCACCACTGTTCTTGCCATCTAAAACAGCCTTGATTCACTCTGCCCAGCCTTCCAGCCTTCCCAACACTCGGCATTTGGCTTTACTCAGGCCTTTTTTAACCAGCAACCAGTGTAGTAGATGCATCAGTGCAAACTCTCCTTCCCCCAGTGCACAAGGAAAACTGCAGTCTATTAGGGTAGACAGCAGAAAGAAGCTACATCACAGATGTTGCTGTTTTTCTTGCCTATGTCATTGTTTTACACTGATGCAGCTGCTAGCCACTAATGGCTGTAACTGAGGCAAATCACCACTGTAGGCATGTTAGCTCTTTCCCTTGAAATCTATTCTGCAAATATATCTCCTAAGCAATCCCTTCCTTCTTGGCTTTAACTGGATCCTTCCTTGTCTTATAAGCAGGGATCTTGGTTTTCTCTGATAAAAAAATCCCCAATTTTCAGATTAAAAAAGTAACCCAAAATTCATAGTTTTCCATGATTAAAATGAAACACTACTAATATATAAATGTATATATATTAGTAGTGTTTCATTTTAATGAAAAATGTGGATTTTGGGTTACTTTTTTTAATCTAAAAATTAGGGATTTTTTTTCAGAGAAAACCAGGATCCCTGGTTCTCTCTCATTTGTGTCACACCTCTGTCATGCCACATCTCTGTCTACTCTGGAAGTGAACATTGTTCACTAACAGTTTAGTGTGCCCTTTCCTTGTGTACATGAGTAGCCAGGCTTCTGCAAGCACAAGTTTGGAATAAATGCCATTGCTCAGCACTGATCAGCAAAATTGGAAAGTGAGTTTTGCTGCCACCTACTGTCAGACTTAGCAAAATAAACTTTTAACAAGTACAAATGCACTTTGGCTTTAAATGATACAAGGATTGATGTTTTTAATCATGTAGTGGCTGTGCCACTTGAAAGCTGCCTTTCTGGTGATACATAATGCATGTAAATTTTTCAAGAATCATAGAAGTTACTGGTTAGACAAATAGCACACTGCGGGCAATAATGTTCCACCCTTTACTAAATATCAGTCTGCAGGATGATGAAGCTGGGGTGTCATGACTCCAGTTAAGGCATCTTGGAACAGTTCCAGAGGTACCAATTTGAGCCCCTCTCTGGCCTCAGGCCAAAGGTTACTTCCACCCAGCACCTGGACTGGGGACAGACATTGAAAAAACCAGAGCCTGAATTGATTCTAGCTTTGTAGGTTAGTCTAACCTGCCTAGATTGAACCAATCTGCAAGTGAACAAACACCGCAGAGGGTAGGGGAATTGGGAGTCCAAGACAAATGGTCATTCCTTAAGGAGCTCAAAGGGTGACAGTGCCAACACGAATCAAAGGGGGCATGAGTGCTCAAAAGCCCCCATGGCTCACCAAAGGCATTCAGGAACGTCTGAAAGCTAAACAGGAGGCATACACCCAATGGAAGGGAGGGGCCATCACCAACAAGGATTATACTTCCATTGCTCGAGACTGTAGGGGGGCTGTTAGGAAGGCTAAGGTGGAGACAGAACTAGGACTAGCGACCAGGATCAAAGATAACAAGAGGGCCTTTTTTAAATACATAGGGAGTAAAAAGAAGACACCGGGTAATGTGACGCCTCTGCAGAACACACTTGGCAATCTGGTGGTTGCACCAGACGAAAAAGCTGACCTCTTTAACAAATTCTTTGCCTCCATTTTTCTGAGCAAGGACCAGGACTCCCTCATCAAGATTCCAGATGGACTCAGGAGAGGCATTGCCAGGCCTAGGATCAGGGAGGACCTAGTTAGGGCTGGGGCTAGATGTATTTAAATCAGCAGGTCCAAATGATTTCCACCCCAGAATGCTGAGGGAATTGGCAGGGCTCATTGTGGAGCCCTTGGCACGGCTTTACAAGCACTTGTGGTGCTCTGACTAGGTGCCAGAGGACTAGAAAAAGGCCAGTGTGGTCCCCATTTTCAAAAAGGGGAGGAAGGAGGACACAAGCAACTATAGGCCCATTAGTCTTACCTTGGTCCTGGGGAAGCTCTTTGAGAATATTAGAGCATATCTGCGAGGGACCAGCAGGGGAGATCATGCTTAGGGGCAATCAACATGGGTTCATTAGAGGCAGGTCCTGTCAGACCAACCTGGTGGCCTTCTATGACCAGGTCACAAAATTCTTGGACACAGGTGTCATGGTGGAAGTAGTCTTTCTGGACTTTAGAAAGGCCTTTGACACTGTCTCTCACCCCATTATCATTAAAAAACTAGGTGACTGTGGCATTGATGCCTACACAGATGGGTCACTAACTGGCTGGAGGGCCACACCCAGAGAGTCGTGGTGGACAGGTAATTTTTGACCTGGAGGGATGTGGACAGTGGAGTCCCCCCAAGGCTCGATCCTTGGGCCCGCACTGTTCTACATCTTCATCAACGACTTGGACGAGGGGCTGACAAGCACCTTGTTCAAATTTACGGATGACACTAAGTTGTGGCGTGAGGTGGACATGCTAGAAGGGTGGGACAGGCTACAACTAGATCTGGATAGGTTACAGGGGTGGGTGGATGAGAACAGGATGGGTTTCAATACTGACAAGGGCAAGGTACTGCATGTAGGGAGAAGGAACCAGCATCATACCTACAGGCTGGGGAACTCCCTTCTCATCAGCACAGAGGCAAAAAAAACTCTTGGAATCACTATTGATGCCAAGATAAACACGGGCCGCCAATGCGAGGACACAGTCAATAGGGCTAACTGCACCTTGCCAAGCATCCACAGATGCATCACGAGCAGGTCAAGGGAGGTGATCCTCCCCCTCTATGCGGCACTGGTCAGGCCACAGCTGGAGTACTGCATCCAGTTCTGGGCACCACACTTCAGGAGGGATGTGGACAGCATTGAGAGGGTCCAGAGGAGGGCCACTAGCATGACTGGGGACAGCAGAGCAGGCCCTACAAGGAGAGGCTACAGGACCTGAACCTGTTCAGCCTTCACAACAAAAGGCTGAGAGGGGATCTGGTGGCCGGCTATAAACTTACAGGGGGGACCAGTGGGGAATGGGCAAGACCCTGTTCCCCTGAGCACTACCTGGGGTAACTAGGAATAATGGCCACAAGTTGATTGAAAAGTAGGTTCAGGGTAGACTTCAGGAAGCACTACACAGTCAGGACACTAGGATTTGGATCCAACTTCCAAGGGAAATGGTGCTCACTCCTACCTTGGGGGTCTTCAAAAAGAGGCTGGATAATCCCCTAGCCGGGGTCATTTGATCCCAGCATTCTTTCCTGCCCTTGGCAGGGGGTTGGACTTGTTGATCTGCTCAGATCCTTTCCAACCCTACCAACTATGAAACTATTCACTGCTAACTCTGGAAATACAGGCACATGACTGTAGACACTCAGGCCAGCAACTGAGGGGTGCCAGAGCACACCCTGGGCTGCAGGGAAGCTGTGCTGGGGCTGGGGATGTGGCTAGCCCTAGCAGTAGCCTGGAGTGAACTGGCCTGGGAGGGGGGTCTAATTCTCCCCTCCCTGCCCCACTGGCAAGGACTGGAGCTGAGGTCCACCTAGCACTTCCCCCTCATTTGCTGCAGCAGTGGGGCGGGGGCACAGCCAGACACTGGCTGGCATGGCCCCCTGAGGCAAAGAGGGTTTATGCCCTCTTTTACCCCCAGGGGACCATAGCTGGGCTCTGCCTGCCCTGACTACTGCTGCCACTGATTGCTCCCTGTGCGGGATGAGCAGCAGAAAAAGTTCCGTCCTGTCCCCTCTGCCAAATACCGGAGGGAGGGGGGAATGCCTGACAGGCCTGTGCTGGTAGGACAGGGGAGGGAGTGGGGAATAAACCTCTTCCCTGCTCCCTTCCGGGGCCAGCATCTGGCCAGACTCCTACCCCTGCCTGTCCCTACTCCAGCTGGGGAGCAGAGGGACAGGGCCAGCCCTGCTCTGATGGAGCAGAAAGCGCAGCCCAGAGAGCATACTGGGATGTTGCGGGACTCTGGTTTAACTTAAACCAGGAAGGATCATTTAGGTTAGGGAGCCAAAGATGCCTGGCCCTAATGCTAGTCTCCTCACTACCTTAGGTGCTGTTGGCTGCACTAATTTGTGCATCTTATTTGCACTAGCTAAGTGCATGGCTACATTCTTGTGATTCTACAGGTGTTGAAAGCTCTTGCAGCTTCACAGAACAAGAAAGTATTCCTTCACCAGGACAATTATGCAGTATCATTGTCAAAACTTTTAGATTCAAGGCATCCCTCATTAGCAAGGATCCTGGTTTTCTCTGATAAAAAAAATATACATCTATATGTGGTGTTTCATTTTAATCATGGAAAAATGTGATTTTGGGGTTATTTTTTTTAATACAAAAATTGGGGGGGGTTTATCAGAGAAAACCAGGGTCACTGATGATGACTCGTGTAGATGTTTGCACACTTAACAGTGCTGATATTGAGTGGTATCATACAGCACACTTAAAAGGCTCACATGGAACCACAGGGTGCCAGGGCACCTAGCTGAGAATCACTGCATGAGATGTTTAAGTAGTGTCCATTTATTAATGTAATGCTTAGGTCATAAAATTAGATCATTTCCATGACAAGGTCAATAAAGCCCACTATCAGCAGTCCACAAAAGAGCTACAACAAAACAAAATGACTATTGCCTGTTAACAGGGGTGGGGGTAAAACATGGGAATAATACATCTTTGCATTCTCTGAGAAGCGAAATTTCACTTCTAGCTGTAAATCTTCAACCATATTGTAGTTTAAATGCTGCTGAATTTCAGAACCCAAAAGCAGCTATGCTTGTGGTGGCCAAAACCTTATCAGACCTATGTCAGTAATTCAGTGACACAACGCCAATGGTAGTCCTGACTCAGCTTCAAAGCCCAAGATTCAGCTTTAAAACTATTGAAATTTAAGCACTGCTTTCTGAGTCAGTCTGTGTTGCTGATCAACAAAAACTTGTGATGAACTCAGAATCACACTCAAACATTTTTAAGCATGTTCCTCCTGTCAAAGAGGAAAGGTATGCTGACCAAACAGAAACTCCTCCTGAAACGAGAAGCATGTCAGGATATGTCTGCAGTTGCTTCTGCTTTCTTGCCTGCTGCCATCACATATAAAAACCTAGTGCTTCTTTTTGGAACTGCGTGAGTGAAATAAGTCAAAATTTGCTGAAACAATGAGAGATTGCAGATGAGAGTTGCTCTGGCTGTAGTGTTCTTGCCTGAATAATAGATCTGTGCAAAGCTTTGGTCCCTGATTCAATTCAGCAGAAATTTGACCCAATTCGGTGGCCGAATATCCAAATCTGAACTGAATCAAAGGACCCTTTAATCTCTCCAAATCAATTCAGAGAGATTCAGAAAGATTCAGCAATTGGACATAGACACAGCTTTAAATGTTTTTTCTACATACCTCTAGGTAGCAGGCGAGGGGCCCCCCTCCTCCCCTGCACCCCCCACCTCAGCAACTGGTGCCTCCAGGGTCTGGGTGGGCACCCAGAGTCCACCCACAGTTGATCGCCAAGCCAGGGAGCTGCAGGGGGGCCCCCAGCACAATCCCCGACAGACCTGGAAGTGGACTGGAAGTAGCTCCAGTCCACTTCTGGGTTTGCCACCGAACACGTGGAGGGCCCTCCTGCACTCCCGTGGGATGCTCCATTCGCCCCACCATCACAGCATTCACATGCCGCACTGGTACCTTGAGGTATGTAAAAAAAAAAAAAATAAACCTGCATCTGTCCAAATTGCTGATTCTTCAAATCAGCATTGAATCTTCAGATTTGAATTTGACCAAATTGAATCAGGGACAGTGATCCAAATCAATTAATCAAATTACTGTCCCTGATTTGGGCCGAATCAAAATCAAATAGGGCCTGCTTTGCACACCCCTGCTGAACAGAACACTTGCTAATTACTCTATTAAAATATTCTAGGCCAAATTTTGTATGGCATCTCTTTGTTACTTGGTTGTGGCCCTGGGTTTGCCAGGGAGGCCAATTGATGCCTGCTAGTAGTCATGTGTTGGTGCCCTGGTGGTATGTTGCACCTAAGAAACTGTTGCTGTTATGGGGAGTGTGTTGAATATATGGCACAGAAAATGTTCCTAGAGGAAATCATGTTGGTAAGAGGTGGTTGTTTTTATCAGGCATCAAATGTATGGCCATGGAGACTCTTCCAATCTTTGACTCCTTCTTGAGAGAGATGTTTCAACCTATGCACACCAATCATGGCTTCTAAGAGACCTTTGCAGCTGGGAATTGCTTTTGTCATTCCTTCACCTCTGACATGACCCTCACACCTCTGTGCCAGCACATGCACACCTCACACCTCTATGCCATCTTTTCAGGAAGGTGGTGAAGACTGGCTTTGCTGGCCACTTTCTCAAGCTGGAGAAGCCCTAGCAAGACATCTATCTTAGCCTCAGCTCTCAATATGGATGGGATGAGGAGGAAGGGTAACAATTTCCCCCAAATTCAGCTATGTGCATTAGTGTAGGACTGAAGTTTAGTATCAGGCATGTGGGGGACTGAAGTTTTTGGCAGGCATGCCCTCCACCCTATTCAAATGCCATGCCAGTTTCCTTTACCTGCCCAATCTGCTGCTCTATTGTCTGCTCCATGCCCTGTATTCCCTGCCTAATCTGCTCTGCATTTTGCCCTCCCGTATTTTCCCTGCCCGGTTTGCTGCTCTGCCTTCTGCTTCCTGGCCTATACCCCCAATCTGATCTTCTGCTCTGCTTTCTGCTTCCTTCCCTGCACTCCCTGCCTGATAGTGTGATCCCAGCCAGAGAGTGTCAGTGGATAGGTCTGTATCCTCTTGGCAGGAGGTGGCCAGTGGTGTCCCGCAGGGTTTGGTTCTTGGCCCAGTGCTGTTCAACATCTTTATCAACGATATAAATAACTATGTGGAAAGCATGCTGGCCAAGTTTGCAGATGATACTAAGTTATGTGGAAAACTGGTTATGCTAGGGGATAGGATGTAGATCCAAACGGACATGAACAAGTTGCAAAGGTGGGGAGAACAGAACTGTATGCAGTTTAATAAGGATAAATGCAGAGTGCTTCATCTGGGAAGAAGTAACCAGCAACATGAATATAGATGAGATGTCCTAGCCAACACAATAGCTGAAAGGGACCTTGGGGTTATGGTTGATCACAGGATGAACATGAGCCACCAGTGCAATGCTGTAGTCAACAGAGCTAATAGCATACAGGGATGCACTAGCTGATGCATCACAAACAGGACTAAGGAAGTGATACTTTCTCTCTATTTGGCAGTGGTGAGACCCCAGCTGGAGTGTTGTGTCCAGTTCTGGGCACCGCACTTCAAAAAGACATGGAGAATCTTGAAAGGGTCCAGAGAAAGGCCACAAGAATGATTACAGGCCTGGAGGACAAACCTTATAAGGAAAGACTTGGGGATCTGGGACTCTTCAGCCTGGGGAAGAAAAGACTGAGGAGGGACCTGGTGGCCATGTATAAGTATATAAGGGGTGAATATTGGAAACTGGGAGAAAAAACATTCACTAGGGTGTCCCAGGGGAGGACAAGGATCAATGGTCATAAACTGTTAGAGAATGGTTTCAGGTTGAATGTAAGAAAGAACTTCTTCATGGTAAGGGTGACCAAAATCTGGAATAGACTTCCCAAGTAGGTGCTGCAGTCCCCAGCCTTGGAAGTCTTCAAGAGGAGACTAGACAGATCTCAGCAATACTCCTGGCCAGACTGGGGGCATTGAACTCAATCAGCTTTCAAGGTCCCTTCCAGCCCTTAATTTCTATGATTCTGTGATCTGCTGCTCTGCTTTCTGTTCCTTGCCCTATCTACCACTGTGCTGCCTGTCCCCTCCTTGATCTGCCATATGGCATACACAGAGGCTGCACATTGGCCACTTCTGCTTTAGAGCCATCACCCTACTGTGCTCTAGTAATAGCCCATACAGAAGGAATATATTCACAGGAAAAAAAATCACAGAAATAAACAAAGCTGAAAAGTTTGAAATGCAATCTTTTTTTTTTTGGTCTCCTGGTCACAAAACTAGAGGGGGCTATGAAGTTTCTCTGTGGATTTCAGTAAAGGCTTCAGTTTAGATTGCAGACTAAATCATAGCTTGGGTTTTTGTTCAGACTCGACAATACTGGAGTCTTACACAATTTGCTTGTGAGACTTTTTTCTGCCAAATCAGCATTACTCATGCAACATTGAGTAATAAGTCATGAAATATGTGTCAATCTTGTTACCTCGCAATCTTGATCTAACTTCACTGCTTCATCAGGTTGTAGTGACAGTGAGTGAGCGTAATATTAAAGCCTGCAGAGACTTGTAGGTGGTTTGTATGCCCACTATAGGACCTTCCAAATCTGAGGATTTGCTGAAGAAGTTACATTTCTGTCTATTACCCATGTCCTTTCCTCTCCATGCAGCTGCAGACTGAGGAAAGATATGGGATCTATTTCATGTTAGATCAGGCTCTTCCCTTCAGTCCTATGTGGTTCAAGACCTTAGCCCTTAGAATGGAAAGATGCTTTTATAGTCAGGGGCACTGAAGCTGGAGCTTATCAGATCAGTTTTAAATTTTTGGCTTTACTACAAAATTCTGCTGTGATCATAGGTAAATCTCAGGCTCTCTGCTCTTCCATTTCTAACTGAAATGGGGAGAATATTGCTGCTCTCCTCCCACCCTTTGTATCACCTATTCAGATGGAAAAAGTCATTTAGGGCCTGGCTGTCTAACTGGCAGTCTGAGAGCCACATGTGACTCATGATGTGTTAATATGAAGCCCCTGGACTGTCATTCAACCCCCAGTCTCCCCATTGCTCTGGCTGCAATAGTAGCTGCAGTCTCTAGGCTGTCCTCTCCTTTGGCTGCAGCTTTCTGCCTTGGCCCAGGGGCAGCACAGTGCAGGGTGAATCTGCAGCCACAGATGGTGGAGGAGCGGGGGGATCCTACCCACACAATGGAGCAGCGGGGGCAGGGGTACCCTTGCAGGGGTGCATTGTGGTGGGGGTGGAGTCACTTGTGTGCCCACCCAGCAGTGTGAGGGAACATCCATGGTACAACCTGCATGGCCTGTTAGTGCACTCCCTAGAGCATGTTACCCCCAGCAGCTTAGAAGTTTGACAGCCCTGACTTAGGGTATGGGTTATCTCTTGCTTTTGTATTACATGACAGGCACTGCTCCTGGCAGACCCCTCACAGTGTAGGGATTCTGAACTAGGTCAAGTCCTGGAAACTGCCTAAACACGGTGACATGGGGGTCTGTGCAGACTCATTTTCCTCACTGAAAAGCTTATTGCACCTTTTAATTTTGCTTCCCAGCGAGGTAAACTGTGAAGCCTGTGCGAAGCACTGCAGCAGTGCAGCAAGACTGCCTCTGGTTCAACTCCACCACCGTATCTCATGCAGAGGTATGCTAAGTGCCACTAACAGGAATACAACCACACGGGGTCTCTGCCTTCCCTTAACATGCATAACAAACCTTAAATTTTTCTTGTTCCAGTAGAGTCTTTTGGTTTTAGTTTTAATTCTGATTGCGTCTGCTGTAAACTAGGTTCCCCCTTTCTGTACAGTTTTAAGAGGGGAAACCTTGGACTAGATTGAGGTGACTGCCAATTCCAGGTCAGGCAGATCTGATCTTCTCTTTTACACTTCCCCGGTCCAGGGCACACAATAGCAGCATGGGAGCAAAGTTGCTAGTATTGCCCTAAACTTACACCACCCATGACATTCATTTTCCCTCTGAGGAGCATCGTGACCTTTACCTCACCCTGGCAGCAGCTTCTGTAGTTTCCCTTTTTGTTTCCCCATTAGTGTTAGAACAGTGGTGGTTCCCCCCCTTCTTCCTCATGATAATCACTCTTGCTCTGTACGGGCATTTATACACGTGGCTCCAGAGGGCAGGAAGAGGGAGGACTAATTAGAGCCGCTGTAGTTAAAGCACCATGAACATCTTACGTATCGGCATCCCCACGCTTAACAATGGTGGTGGAAGTGCTTTAACTAAAGCTTGCTTGATGAGCTTTAGGTTAAGTGCCCCCGCCACGAGTTTTAAGTGCAGGGATGCTGATACACGAGGCACTGGAGTTTGCTGGAGCACAGTAATTGCCACACTCCAGCATACTCAATTAATTGAGCCTGCTCCAACACAGTATAATTATGTCCAGCTTCTTTTAAGACTGGCCTCAGCTTCTTCCAGAGGCTGGTCTGTACTGACCCTAAAGCTTCTGTTCTGCTAATTGGCAAATGTAAAATTAACTCTCTTTTTCATGTACTACTTTAACACCCTCATCCACATTAATCTCAATTCAAGCTATTAGGTAATAAGTTATTGCAGTAGGAGTCAAGCTCTCTGAAAAAGTTCCATTATCTGGAGAATTTATGAAAGGATAATAACAAATCAGAATTGGAAAAGTAGCTTCTCATCTTCATAGGATGCATTAAATGGACCTGAGGGGTCACACAGAGGTGTGAGGGGTCTTTTTGTAATCTTGGAAATCTGCATCTTGTCTACCTGGCTGCCTCTAAAGACAAGTGAAGAAGTAATAGAGCTGCTATGTCAAATAAATCATGCTGGCAAATTAAACATTAAAGAAATCTATCATCAAGGTTGATACCACATAACTACAAAATAGCAGACAAAGTAATTAAGAAAGTTTGTTAATAATTAAGACAGTAAGGCACAGCCAGACATGCAGTAGATCTACCTCATCGGGACTTAAATAAAGTGTTTACTATGGTAACTTCTAGGGAAAGGATTAACCTGGAGAAGACAAGGTTGGTACATGAACTGTGAGATGGATAAATAACTGGTAAAAGGAGAGATGGCCACAGGTTGGGTTGGGAAGAGCAGTAGTCTGGTGAAAAGAGGTTATAAAAGTTTGTTTCCTCAAAGGTCAGACTTTTAATGAGACTAATCATATTTCATGACATTACTGTGTGCTCTTTGTGCTAATGAAAGTTTTTGATGATACACAAGTAGGAGGCATTTCTAATACAAAGATTAGAGGATGAATCATACAGGCCTGAAATTCAGTGGTACAAAGTGCAATGTCTTGTACTTGGAGACTAACAAGAATTTCAGCTATCAGCTGGGAGGACATAAATTGGAAACAACGGGGATGAAAAGGACCAGGGTGTGTGAGCTAATTATAGGATGCCTAGGAGACAACCAATTTGATCTTGCAGTGGGAAAGGCAAGCATGATCAGATGAAGTATTCCCAGTGAAGAGAAGAAAATAGTTATGCTGTTGTATAAGACGCACAGTATTCCAGATGTGTACTCATGAGTACTGTTCTGGTCAACAAAAATGAACTGAAAGATGCAAAGAAGGACTACTTACGAGAGTGGAAAGCCCATCTGATGAGGACTGAGAGGAGATACATTTACGCTCTTTAAATATATCCAGGGGAGAGTAGATACCAGGGAGCAGGAAAAACTATTGAAGTTAATAGACCATGTTGGCACAAAACAAATGAGTATAAACTGGCCATGACTAATGTTACCTCTCAGCTCCATGTTCTTGGGGAACCCCAACACAGGACACAGACTGTTTGACTCACAAAGAATCCCCTCCTCTACCAAAACAGAAACTGATTAAAATGCAGTGAGAGACACACCTAAAACCCTCCAGATAAGGGTGACAAAAGTGAAACAACTGCCCTAGGTCTCATTTGCATCTGAGATGGGAACAGATGACCATTCATTTACATGAGATGGAGAACAGAAAGCCTGAAGCAGAGACTGCAGTGAATTCTGGGATCAGGGGAGCAGTGAAGCACTGCATGATGGGGAAGCTGTGTTCCGAATGCTCATCAACCCTCACACCCAGCTCAGCATTTATCAGACCAGTTCTAACCTGGCTTTACAAAGGACTTTTCCTCCCCGCCCCCCCCACACACACACCTCTAAGCAAGAGTAAGTTTACTAGGCATCTCGGGCCGTACATTCCCTGGTCCCACTATGGGAGGCCTATGTAGACTTAATTGGCTACAACTCGGTTGCTGGGTTAGGGAATGCTGAGGCAATAGACCGAGTCAGAGGGGGTATGGGCAACATTTGAACAATGGTACAGGGTTCATCACAACGTCCAGCCCATTGGAGCCCTGTCCACAAGTGTTGTCATACTTTTCCCGAGACGACTGGTGGAAGTCCTCTCCACAACAGGTTATGAACACTCCAATAAGTGCCTTAAGTCTGTTAAAAGACTATAGTATGATCTGGAAAAGTCATGCTAAGATGAGGCTTGTTCACAGCAAGTAAAAATCTAAAACTCTGATGCTGCAAGCTATCTATCTATTGTTTCTGAAGACACCAGGAGATATCCCACCAGTATATCTGCTATCCATAGGAATGTCAAGCTGGCTCCTAAGTACGTGTTTCCTGAGTATGAATCAGTTTCCTGAGATGTTCCAATCAGATAACCCCTTGTCAATAGAAAAGACAATTTGATTTACACTATTAAGAATGATTGAAAGAAACTGAACTGAGGGTATAAATTCTGTAAAAGAAGCAGCAGTGTGTGCTGACACCACCCGCTTTCTTCTGGAGACGCTGAAGGAGGCAGATCGTCTCCCTTCAAGGATCGTGCTGAGAACTTTGACCTGTCAGCTTTCCAACCCGAGTGCCTTGGACTGGTGAGATCCCAGCTCTCGCTCTTTTCTCTTCTCTGTCTCTAAGCACAGATTTCTGAACCTGAACTGTATTAGTTAAGCTTGAGCTAAGTTTCCCCAAATACTTAGTGAAACCAGGGTAATACTGTAACTGTTTCTGTTTGTTTTTCCTTTGCATGTCTATTACTACTAGTGTCACTATATATTTCATCTACTTAGCAATAAATAACTTTTACAGTCAAACTGGTGGCAATTGGGTATATTTTTCCTTCTTTACTTCTCTTTCCCCCACTTGCTCTGCAGTAATGCTCCTTTTACCTAAGCTAAAGATCCCTGTGTAGCCCAAAAATACTGTGGGGTCTGCTCATCAAAAGGCTAAAAGATTGGGACGTGCTGAGTTTGAAACCCATAAGGGGATCAGCTTGTACAGGCTGATTGACCCAGTTTGGCTCAGACGTGCCCTAATGAACTGAATGCTGGCCCATGAGGGTGTCATCTGGACACCCAGTTGGATTCAGAGGTATTCTGTTTAACTGTGTGCTTGTGTCTGACTGTAATAGTTGCTGCTCTGATGAACTGATTCTTGGCATATGAGGTTGTCAGCCTGTCCATGCTGATCAACCCGGCCAGGTCAGGCATGTCATGTTAATGTGTTTGTGTGTATGACTGATTTGGGGACTGGAGGAACCCAGCCCCACTGAACTGAGTCCTGCAAGATAGCTCCACTGGGGGTGAGGGCTTGCAGAAGGGAGAGATACAGCTCCATATAGAAACACAAGTAACACAAGTAGCACATTGACAGAATTACCAAGACCCTAGCCCTAATAAATGAGCGTACCCCAAAGTAGCGGGCAAATCTGGTAACACTAAGCTCAAGCTGGGAATCAGAAGACTGTTTCTACTCTTGAGAGGAGTGAACAGTGCTTAAATGGAAAAGCAGGGAAGATAAGCACCAACCTAGTTTTAAAGACAGAGCTTGATAAAATTTCATAAAGGGCGTTATATGTGATACAGTGACCTGAAACACAGCGGGAGCGGAGTTATTGACTCACAGGGTCCCTTCCAGTTGTAAGTCCAAAAAAGCCCAATTAAGGTGGAAAACAATTCATTAATTATTCACAAAGCTTAAAACATTGTGTTTTGTTAACACAAATTTGACAAGTGCGGGTAGATAACAAGACTTCAACAAGTTTTTATTTAAATTGCATGGTAGGCATCAGACTTTGTATTTTCAGGCATCATTTTCTTAAAAATAGACCTATTAAATTTATATTTAAATTATGATAACACATTGAGGCCTAAACTCACTGTAATCTGTTAACAACAGTTAATAAAAAAAAAGATATATATATATGCTGCTTCAGCGGGCCCTCCTCCAATGTTAATGAGTTAATGATACAGAATGAGGAAGGCATGCTTAATTTTGGGGGTCAGCTCAAGCCATACAAGTGTCAGAACATTGTGTACAATATTAAGATTTTATCTTCCATCTTTACAAGACAGCAAATGCAGGTATCAATAGTTTCCCCTGCAGTACAGCTGAATCCAATGCAAGTGCTGAGTTTTCCCCTATATCCATTTATGAAGAAGGAACCATTTCATCTCCATCCCCTAGGTCAGGGTGCAGGCCAGAACAAGCCTGTGGAAATGTGTCATCCAGCTGGTATGGCTTCTCTCAAATGAGTTGATGGGCTGAGTCCTGAGCATGGAAGTTCTTGTGGGCTTGACATGCTAGTTCTGGATCTGGCCAGCAGGACTTCTCACAGCAGCTGCCAGAGTCCTGTGTCAGCACAGCCCGAACATGAGAATTAGCACTGTTGCCACCCCACTGCTGATTTGCATGCCAAGCAGTGATTAAAAAACACAAAAAAACCCCAGAAAATCCTGCCACAGGTAAAAACAGGAGTCAGTGTTAACCCCCTTTTGGCAAAGCAGCTCTGGGAGCCATGGTAAAAAGCCCCACAAGGCTTGATGCAAAAGGGTGTCATCTAGCCCCTAGGAAACCCTGCAGTCAAGGTTTGGCCCACCAGCTCATTTGAGTTTGACACCCCTCTATTAGGTGTTAAATGTCCACCCTGGACACAGATAATAAACCAGGTCCTGATGGTGCTGAGCTACTTAGCAGGTAGCTCAGGCCACCCACCTTATGGGTCAGTCTCTCTGCTTCTCCTATTAAATTTATTCTACTTTGAGTGGTATGTGGTACAGAAAAGAGGCCTTGTGTCAAATCTTGCAGCACCTATCGACATACCATCACTCATGAGATCTACTATCTAGAAGCAATAGATACGTTCACCACTGTTTCTAAAACCATTATTTAAAAAAAAATGAATTGGTGGTGGTTGAGGTTTGAGTACGAGGTAATGCCATCATTGGATCTTCTGTGTTGTTTCAGAAGGACAACTGTCCTTCCTTCCCTCCTAAGTGTTTTCCCTGAGATCTGGTGTATGCTACAAGGTTCTCTCAGCAAAACTTGGCAAGTCTACCCTCAAGAGTTTCTCTGCAGTGGTAGAACCCACCTTTCTGACAGCAAGGAGTTACACACAAGCTCTGCTGAATGGAGAAAAGCTCCTGCTGTCAGCTGATAGAAGGTGAATGTGCACTTTCATGTCACCTATGGTATGTATGAGCCACCACAATCATGTGGGTACATAGGAGTTTGACGGTTGTGACTACAATCTGTGCACAGAACTTCAGACACCAGAGGCAGGTGAGTGTCGACAAAGACCCTTGTGTGTGCCTTTGTTTCCTCACACCAATTGGAAAGTAAGTTACGGAAACTTATTACCTAACTTCCGCCGTTACTCAGAGCTAATTACATCCCAGGGTATAAAATAGTAGTACTTCCATGGTAGTACATGGTAGGTATTGGCCAAAACCCAACATTTTTACACTATGATGTCCTACATAGCAATACATGATAGGCAGTACTTACCAGGTTATGGGTCTGTTCCCCATCTCCACACCTGTCCCTTTCCAGGTCTATCCCTGGTTTCATTCTCAAGGAGTTCCTCTGGGATTTTTGCCAGGGTGTTAGCAGTTTGATCGTGATAGACTGCAGGATGAGCCATGCTTGACAGTGGTCTACTCTTGGCATCTCTACATATTAATCCCTCTAGCTTA
This sequence comes from Crocodylus siamensis, assembly GCF_052110815.1. Taxonomy (NCBI): domain Eukaryota; kingdom Metazoa; phylum Chordata; order Crocodylia; family Crocodylidae; genus Crocodylus; species Crocodylus siamensis. Next base: position 364,476,687 of record NC_143395.1, read on the forward strand.
AAAACCGGGTTATGAAGCCCTAAGAAGCACCAGATAGAACTCCTGATTGCAGATGCATTGCCAGATCTTTGATTTGAGCACCCAGCTACTTAGCACCATAACTAGCAGTTCTAGGCTTGGCCAAAAGCAGACATGTAGGCACATAGGAATAGGAACGATAGGCATCTCAGGAAATCAGGCACCTCCAAAACGTTCCCAGCCTGTCACTAGTTTCAGAATGGGAGTGGAGGGAAGTTTTGTTGGGTTTTTTCAGCCCCCACTGGAGAGTGAGGTGGGTATACTAGAGGCCCCTTGAGGCCAGAGGACTCCAATTCACCCACCCCACCCTTCATCAACAGCGGGGGAACCCTGGAACAAGCTCCCTCTGCTCTCTTTCCCTACTCCCAATCTGAAAACAGGGACAGGCTGGGAGAGAGAGGGGAGGCCATTCCTAGGGGAAGCTGGCTGCAGGCTTCCAGTCACAGCTCAATTCCTCTCCCCCCTGGAACTAACAGTGAACTTCTGTTTGGTCCCTGGGATCCTTGTAACACAGAGGGCTTCCTGCAAAGTGTTCTCGGTTACAGCAGGGAGCTGCACTTCTGGCTGCACCCTTAGGCAGTCACTGAGCAGGAGTTTTGAGAATCACGATTTGGGAATATGGCACCAGCAGGTGGCAGACTGACTCTAGCTTGAAGGGACTTTTGATGCCTACAAGGCTGGGTTAGGCATCGGGTACTCAGAACTCCACCTCAGTGCTGAAGCAAGTACTTGTGCCAGAAGTGACTCAGACACAATCTCCTTTCTGAAAACATTTCATAAAAACTCCTTTCATGTTGTGCCAGTAAAGCTCACTCATGAGAATAATCTTCAGAAATAGACATATCCAATGCAGAACACAGTTATATGGCTATTTTGTTATTTGTGCACTGTACACAACACCTTGAAGGACTCTTAAATTAAACTGCATCCTCCACAAACAGTAAATCCCTAGAGCAAATCCATTTGTGGGATTGATCTAGTTGTGTATGCAAGTGCTACAATTGTAAACTTACACTTGCAACATATTAAAAAGACAGCCAACTCTGTAGGTAGGCCCCTCTTGCCACATTTCATCATTTAACATCACTTGCTCAGTATAGCCCAGCATCTGGTTGGAGATTACATGTACTAGATGATAATCTTCCACGCAATGAGTCACTAAAGTTTATTTTCAACTAAAGAAAGAAAAAAAAATAAATCTGTATGTGAAGCATTAAGTGTGCCTACTTCCCATGTGCAGAGAGAGGTAGTTAGCCATATTGGTCTCAAGTCAGGAAGAAAATGGGGTGCAGATGCACCTGATAAAACTAAGCAAATGGGAGATGACTAACTAATTCAGAGGTGCATAAGTTCTTGAGAGCCCAAGCTCCTTGCATCAGCATCTGATGATGTGAGCTTGGACTTGCAAAAAAACGTACACATCTCTGATTCAGTTAATCTACCAGGTAAATCTATACCCTGCCTTCCACTTGTAATGTGTGTTGTGAAAGAGTTTCAGTTTGGAGGCAAATTTCAAGAAGATCCTGGTCACAGAGTTTTGTTTTGTGTTAGTACAAAAAGGGGATATTTTTTAAAACAGGAACTGGAGTGCACAAAGAAGCTAAGCTCAGAACAAAAGGACACAGATCCAGAATCCAAGGGTGGAAACATCACCTGACTCTCATTTGTGCTACCAGGAACAAACTGTGAGCAAGCAGATGTCACTACTCTTTGTTGTGCCACAAAAAAGGGTGGGGGGGGAGAGGGGCGGAAATCAGTAGTACGGCAAAGAGGTAGTAACAGGCTCTGCTGCTTTATTACAGCAGATGTCTGCTAGCTCTGTGCAGGAAAGTACAGGTAGCCTGACCTGCTCATACTGTCCACCCACCCTAAGCAGGTATCCTGGGGCTTGAGAGCTGCTCAAGCTCCCAGCACACCTGCCTGTCTCTCCTTGCTTTCAGAAAGACAAGCTGAGGAATCTTGGTGCACTTCTCCATAAGTGGGGAAGTCAGGATTCCCCACTCAGCCAGACCCATAGCGAGGGATGGGTCTGGTTCACTGGGGACAGCCTCAGTTTTTTTCTCTCAGCCAGACCTGCTCACCCAAAACTGCCTCATATCACCCCTTGTCCTGTACCATCATCAAGGGCAGGACAAGGGGCAACATACATCTTGTGCAATGAAGCAGAGCAGCTGTGTTGTGACTCACTGTGGTACAGCTGATCCACTTCGTTTGGTGGCACCTCTTTCTAGCCTAAGAGTGTCTTTGGCCCATGTTACTTATGTCAAAGTCTACAATAACTGACGATCCCTTCTGTAAAAGCTTCGGGGGTAGTGCCCAGGAGAATGGATACCCATTTAGACACGGCTGAGCCAAAATACCACAGGAACAGTTGATGGCTGGACATGCACACAAAACACTGGCAGATTCAGCCAAGCTGCTGGAAGCTTCTGTATGCATATGCTGCTTCTAAATGAAGCCAATCACAGAAACTGACAACTTAAATGAACAAACAAAAAAAGATAGCAATACTTCATTTGCAGACGTCAGCATCCTCGAAGTCCTGCATCTCTTCCCTGTCCTTATCAAGCAGTCTGGCATCTCCCAAGTTGGAAAGTACCACCCTGGAGACCAAGAGGCCAAGACTTCGGTATCCAAGTGGTCTTAAACACTTACTGTTATTCTATTCCATCCTGTTCAAGTCCCTGAAAATCCATTTATGAATCTACTTTTGTAACATGCTGCTATCTTACCCTTAAGACGGTCACAAAAAAAGTAGCAAGGAAGAAAATCCACTGACCTTCTGCATTAGCTGTTTTTCAGGAAGTCAAGCAGGGTGGAACAGAATCGCATGCATTATAAGAGTAGTGATTTTTTTTTTTTAAATCTTGGCAAGCATGTAAACTGGAAAAAAATGTCAGGGTAATATTTCTAAAGTTGAAGGCATTCTACCAGAGCATTTCAATATAAAAAGGGGAAAGTTGCTCACATGTTATCACTTCTTATTATAGTAAAAGAAATCTAATAAGATTGAGAATTTCCCAATGCTGTTTACTATTTTTATATATTGTATGCAAAAGTAACAGAGTAGAATGGTCTAAAAATGTGAAATATAAAATAAAAAATGTTAAATACAGGAAAAAAAACAACAGTAAAAACACATAGCAGCAAAAATGTTAACAATGGTATTAATACAGTTTTTTTATGTGGTCAGTTTAAAAGACTAATGCTCATCTCTCCTAGTGAGAATAATATTAACCTTACTCTTTTTTTTTCTTTTTTTTTTTAAAAGAAGTCATGCGACTGAAATGGTAGCAATGTTTAGAACAACATTATCCAACTTAAAGGCAAACATCGTAAGAATTGGTTTCCAGCTTCCTCAGAAGCCTGCAGCATCTTCACAGTAATCCCACATCAGAAAGGCACAGGTGATGAAGTTTCTGACAGCCTCCTCCGTGCAGCTATCCTCAGACATTTGGGGCACTTTTCAGACTGGAAGCACTCTTTGTGAAAGCATGCTTTGCAAGCTGTTAACAGACCAGATGAGAAAAGCGGTACTAAATAACTGCATTTATTGAAAGATGGTCTTTTACGTAGGCAGAAATGAAAATGCGCAGTAGAGTACAAATATATTTTAAAACTCTACCCAGTCCAGTACCCAATGAAGTCATCTGGAAGGTTTTCAACAGGTCTAGCTAGATCTGTTACAACAAATACACTGCTGGATCAACCTTAATCCCTGGTTAAAAGGTAAATCCACACCAAGAGAACACACCCCCTCCCAAAAGTTCTTTTCAGATATGCCCCCATGTTTGGAATAAAAGTTCACAGAGACAAGACAGTTTGAAGTCAATGGGACTACCCACATGCTTATGCATTAGCCACAAATTTAAGCACCTTGCCAAATCAGAGCTTGAAACCTTCCCTACCCCCATCTCCTGTGCCCACTCACACTCACCCCAGAGGAAAAAGCTTAGGTCAGAAACATACCAGTACATCTTTTACATATGGCAGTCTGAAATGGGAAGAGCAAATCTGATCTTTGACAAAATTCACAAATAAATCCTTTTGCTTGACAGAGCTAGAAAAGTTGAGGACAAGATTACTTGTTGCATTTAATAAAAAGGTTAATATAAAAGAAGCATGACAATTGTGTGCATTTTTAAGGCTGCACATAACACAGTTCCTTACCTCGCAGTTTTCTATATGAGAGGTGGAGCTTTTTAGAATGTCCCTTAGGAGAGGCAACAGTTGCCCTCGCTTGACCTTCACCAGATCATCCATTGAAAACAGATGCAGCTCTTCTGTCAGGTGGCAGGGGACCTGTTCATATTCTTTCAGAACCCTGTAGGATTAAGGAAGATGAAAAGAGCCAAACTGCAAAAGGACAAATTTCAAGCAAGTTTTACAAGTTGACCTGCTTACTTTTTTCAACAGTCACCAAGGGAGAAAATAAATCTGGTAGTAATATACACATGGAAGAATTTATTTTAAAAAGGGGGCCTATGAATCTTTACATAAAACTATATTTCTGCCCTTTTCTGAGAGACTTTTCCTGTGCGTCAGAAACAACGGTTATTTTTCTTGCTTCTTTTTAACTACAGAAGTTCAACAAAGCCTTGTTTTTCCCCTTGTTGCTGCTGCAAAATTTTTTGGAAGGGTCTCTGGTGAAATGACAAATAATGAAAACACCACCTTCATAATACCTTCTGAACTCAAACTTGAACAAAATGGCTTAAAGGAAAAAAAAAAAAGTGTCTATTCTTTAATTGTTTAGGTATCAGAGCTCTTACATAAAAGGATAACCTCCAATCTTCCATTAAGTCCTCCCTCCCCCCCAAAAAATAAGTTTGCAGGAAAGATTGGATATTTCTTTTGTCAAACCTCACCCCCAAAACAAAAACAAAAAAACCCAACAATAACAATGCAGTAGGATTTGTCTTGCTGGATTTTTTTAGTTAAACAAACAAGCCTTTGATGTCTTCCAAAAAAGCCCAAACAAACAAAACCAAAATGACCACAAAAAGTTTCTCATCTTATGCTGGTGACTATAAAATATTAAACTCTACTTACAAAGTTAACTGAGGAAAACCACTACCTACCACGTCAATGTACATACAGAAGTTCCTAACTAACTTCGCATGTAAAAAGGGGATCTGATTTATGCATTAAATGTTATCCAGTATTTTACCATTTGGCTGCAGTGCTTAGTTTAGCAATTTTCAATGTGTTTATATCAAACAAACATGCAGTCAGTTGGAATAACATCCCATATTGCTCTAGCATTCCTTACCATAACAGCGCCTAGAGACAAATAAAAGTAAATCACAGCTGCAAGTTTTCTACAGCCTGTTTTGTGTTTTAAGTGAAGACTGAATAAATAAACTACGGAAGAGGTATCATTTTGCAACATAAAAAAGTAACTGGCTGTAGTTGCCATAGAAGTGAGAATGATTTATATTGTGTAAGACACTTACTTTCCCTTAAAAGGAAAATAAGTGATGTCAGAAAATTATTAATGAAGTCTGATCAATCGAGTTTCAAGAGGACTTTTACAGAGGGAAGGGAAAGCGAGAGAGAAAGCTACCTTAAAAATACATTATCACTTGACATTTACACAGAAAGAGAAGGAAGGTATCAGAATTTCTAATGATCAGACAGAAAACTAGTTTAAAAACTGCATGCAAGAACGCTTCTAGGAACCTCTGCAATGTCTAAACATTCTCCATACCTTTCAGCCAACCTGCAGGTCTTCAATAGCCTTTTCATAAGCAAAAGCTGTTCTTGTATTTCCTAAGGGATGTGGGAAGAATTAAACACACACACACACACACACACACACGGTATGTAAAATATAAAGCCAAAGTAGCCTCACTAACGTATTTAAAAATCAGAAAGACCAATTGGTCTGTCAGCAATGTTTAAACTGCTGACAGTATAGTTGCAACATTTTACCAGTACATTAGTCTTAGCCTAAAAATAGGAAATGTACACACAGCAATGGGTTCGACAGACTAGATCAGGGATGCCCAACCTTTTTGAATGTGGGGCTGAATCTTGAACTTTTTATCACCCAGTGGGCCGGTGAGCCATATTCAAAGACCTCACAGGAAGAGGTATCACATCACCCCACCAAAACAAAAGTACAGTCTTTACTTCCATTTCCTGTCACAGCACCTCAGGCCTCAGAAAACAGACACCGCAGGCCATATGTTGGACAAGCGTGGACTAGATGCACAAATGCACCAAAAGTCCATCCCATTGGCAAGTATGTGTGGGCTATTTTTGTTCACCAGCTGCAAATGCATGATACAAGATACGGCCCTTGTGTTGCAACACTTCATATTGCTGCATGGATCAAGTTGCAGAATAAGGGACTACACAAAAGCAAGTGACACTCTCCAGAGCAAAGGGAAGGCTGCATGGGAGCAATGCTACACCTTTCTGTTCACTTGGTTTTCCCCTTTCTTCCATAAGTAACTTGTCAAAAGCAGGTGGATGCAATTTTTAAATGGGCCAAGGATTTTCTAGCCCCTGCTGCACCTGCCTCCCCCCGCCCCTGCCCTGCAACCAAATGCTGAAGCCTCCTGGCAACAGGTGTCCAGTGCAGATGATTACCCAAAGGGACTCAGGTCCCAGATACATAGATGCCTTCTTCTAAAAATCAGGGGAATGTGGTTGGTGTTCCCAACGTCTGGACAAGCAACGAGACAACCACTTCTCCACCTTCCAGCCCTCAGTCTGAGGTGAATGAAAGTGGTAGGTCCCAGCAACAGCGATGGGACAAGGTGGACACCGATGGTACAGATCACCCAGAGACAGCACCAGATGACAATTCTAAAGTCTTTTGTGGAATAATAAACCTGTCTTGTTTTTCCATCTTAGTGTGTCCAGGCCACCACTCACACAACTTTAAAGTACTTACCCTGACTCTGTTCAGTTCTTTTGCCTTTGTATAAAGGGTTGTGTTGATACAGGCCACATTGAAAAAGGGATTCTGCCATATACTGTCAAGGAGACACTTGGAGAAGTTACAGACATAGTACTTTTTGAAATCCCATTTCATTAATATTCGGGCAGGAATAGAAGATTGTGTGTAAGTATGGCAGCAGTCACAGAAATACTTCCCTAGGTAATCACAATAGCGGAGTCTCCTGATGTATTCTGTAAAAGGTTAACAATGAAAGCAAACCTTAGAAGAATGGTTTGTTATTTAAGAGTTGTACTGCCTCTTAAAAACATGCCTACCCAGTAATAACCCATTCAAATCTACAGAAAGCAAGACCTTTTGGAAAAGGTGGTAGGTATTATTTTTTGAAGAATTAAACTGATGGGTTTTCCATTCTGAATTACATGCAGAAAGAAAATATGTCCTTGTTATTCTCAAGACAAAATAGAGCAATGTGATAAATGCAATTCATGGAAAGCATTGCTGCTACTTCCCCATAAAAATTAAAAATATCGAAAACAGTGCCAGCAAATGCAAGTAAATCTCACTTCGTATAGAGCTAGTTTTACTTATGTACTCTTGAATATTCAAATTCTTCATGCCAATTCAGAAAGATACATTCTTTGCTGCCCATATACCCAGATTCATAAAATCATTTAAAATATTTCCCATATAAGAAGATAATGGTAATGTACAAGTGCATCCACTTCCACAAACTGCCTAAAGGCAGATTCTAGAAATTCTGTATAAAAGAGAAGTCAAATTATGTGTAGCATCATAAATAGCACTTATTGTAGATGGGGATGGGAACCTGGTTTCAGCTACAGCAGTTTCAGGTGGGAATATAATTCAATTGTGTATCGTCTAGGCATGTCCCAAGCTTTAACTTTTCCCTTCTAGGTCAGACATTGGTTTTGCAAGCCTGGCAACATCCTATGGGTACACAAATTTAGGCTAACAAATAAGTGTGGCACTCAGTAGGTGTATGTGTGTTCATATATGTATATGTGTGTGTATGCATGGATGCATGTATGCATCTCATATACTTTTTAATATACTTACTGCATTCTATTGGGGTTCCACAACCAACGCAAGTAAAGTTTTGGGCAGCTACAACAGCTTCTCTCCTACATGAAGGAACAAAGAATTATTTCTCCCTACCCCAAAAAACCCTGTAGTTCTAACCCTACGTTCTCCAACACCTCAGCCACCTTCACCTGTATTTCCTTCTTGCAAGGCTTACCCTGTCAATCAAAACACCCACCTTCCTTCAGAACAGAGGGAGCGGTGGAAGGGTAAATTGTAAAACAAGAGCCCCACGTGCTATTTAAATTCTAGGCATGGTCCACAAAGTATGTTACTAGGGAAAGCTATATGCAAGTCAGATACTCTCTGTTTTCCCTTTTTAAAAATGCATCAGTTTGGAAGCGGGTGGGGTAGGAGAGGGGAAAATAAAACATTTATCTGAACATTTTATAATCATTTTCAATTACCAGAAACACCAGATAGCATGCTAATAGAGTAGCAAACATGAAAAAAAAAAACCCAATGCATTCCACTTTGTTTACTATGAGCATTTGATATTACTTTAAGTGGAATTAGATTTGTAGTTCCCCTGAATAACTCACCTTTCTTTACTAAAAACAAAAAGACTCAAAGATAGCAGGAAATCAGGTTTCCTCAAAAATAAAAATTTCAAATATACATTCAAGTTAATGTCAAAAACTGGTACTTCTAAGAGTTCAGTGGTGTGCTGTTTCTTTAAATCAAGTGAGTCACCATTTTGCCCAACAGTACATGTACTGTTATTGCTGTATCAGCATGTCTGATGTAATTTTTACTGGGACATTTGATCAAATATGCAAATAAATACAGTATATTTTTCTGTGGTACCCCCCACACACTTCCCCTCTCCCTCAAAAATTAGCCCTCCAAAATTGGGATGCATGTTTTAAAGTCAGGAAGCTATTTCCATACCATAATGGAGGCATGGACATGCTATATAATGCCTGCCAGAGGCTGGCTCCATGCAGTAGGAGTGGAGTCCCCTCTAAACTTTAACTGTCACAGCTACTGCTGCATTAGGCAGCCACTTTTGGCCAGTTCAATAGTTGTGACAGGTTTAAAGCTTCAGTTACAAGAGAAGAATGCGTGACACTACCCCTGCTTCATGTGACCTGCATTCAGTCACAACCATGGAAAAAAATATTTTCTTTATTCTGCCTTCCCAAAACAAGATACACTTCTTATTCTCTTGCACACCACATGCTCCTAAACATGGGGCTGAACACAAGCCCCAATCCAAGGCCCAATGGACATCATGGGCGTCTTTTCCATGCCTTCAGCAGGCCTGATCTGGCCCCTGCTTCTACTGTAACAGAAGTGACGATCCAAGGATAGACACTCAAAATCTGAGACTTACTTTTCAGATGGGTGAATATTAAATATAATTTGAGATCTAGGGGGAGCCCAGTCTGTAGTTCCTCTTAATCGGGATTTGATCTTGATTTCTTCTGCCAGATTCATACTGGACTCCAATTCCCTTGGAATATCTTTTCTATTCACAAACTATCAGAAGGTAAAAAAAAGTCACACTTAAGGGTAAAGTTGAACTTCCAGTGCAAGTCAAACTGATGCCAGCTGACTTTGTAAACTATGCAATGAAATGTTACTTCCAATACTCCACAATTTCTAGTACAATTACCATCCACAACTAAAATTACCCCTCAGTGTCATTCCCTAGTCATGCTCAGAAGCAACTCCCGAAGCATGTTCTGCTTTCACAGGAATTCCTCTGTCCTGCAGCCCCTTAAATAGATTCAAAGTTTATAAACACGGTAAAGACTGATATTGTCCCAGAACTTAAAAAAAACAAACCAGAAAAACAAACCACAAGCCTTAAACACTTTTTTGTTATTCTTTGCTTCTTTCTTCTTGCCAGGTCAGCAAAGCAGCTGCACTAAAATGACGGGGTTTGGTGTACTGAATAAAAGGCACACTGTTTGCTGCTCATAGACTTACTTTTTGTCCAGTTGTATCCAGGCACCTAGACGGCTGAACTTCAGGTTCCATCTGCAGCCAACGTTTCCTGAAAGATCTGTAAAGCTTCTGTGCTGTTACTTCAGCAGAACAACAGCCCAATTCAAGAGAGGATCTGAAAATTAAGCAAATTGAGGAAGTGAAGAAAAAAAAAGCACCATTTTGGGTTTACTGCATTCTCTGAATCCCTGAATATTCCTTCCACATTTCTTTCTTCCCACCCCTCCCACCTTGCTTTGATATACTTATGTTCTAAAGGACTCTTGTACCATAGCTATGATCCCTCTTGGCAAGGATTAAATATTGGACAGACTTTATTCTGAGCACAACTCCTTTTCCAGAAATCAGCTGAAGGAACCAGTGTCCAACAACACTCCTCCTTCTCTTCCCCTTTAGGAGCAATATGTGCTTCCTAACCCAAGGAAATAAGAGCAACTGGAAAGCTGGTTCAACATATGGCAGGAAAGAGTAGTACCAGACTACTTATGTCAAGAAACACAATTACCTGTCATCTGGGACTGATGAAATATTTTCCAAGTCTTCAAGTTCTGCGGAAGAGAAGGAAAAAACTGAAAGCTTATTCCAGTTGGGCTGACATCACTCATGTTCTATCTGTATCCATCATATGCAAACCAGCTCACAATGATTAACATACTCATCCTCACAAAGCATTAGAGCCCCTCAACTGTAAAATGGAACCAGTGACACCATTCTTCGCAAATCTCTGACTTCTTCAAATGAAAGACACGATACAAGAACAAGGGATCATCCTTATCACCACTACTTCCATGCCCTCTTTCTTCACATTTTACAGAAAGGAGAATGGAAGCAGTGAGAATAAATGACTTTCCCAAGGTCACAACTTGAAGCCTGTGGCGCACCAGGAAACTGAACCTGGGTCACAGTGTACAGATAGAGAGCTCTTCTGTGATATGTATCTATTTACAGTTTACCTGATGTAATAAGGTATTGCCCAGCACAAACACACACAAAGGACTCTTCAGGTCAATCACTGAAAATTATGCCTGTGTAGAAAGGAAATCCTGTCCTGGTCTTAATTGTGTACAAGGTTTTGCATAAGTTCAAATACTCATGCAAAGTGCCTTTAACTTTTTCCATTTGTAGGCCATTTTTATCAAAAGTGAATTTGTACTAAAAATACATCCTAAGGGAACACCCCGCTTTGGAGAGGAAGAGGCAGTGGTACTAAAGGAATCAATGCACCTATCTGAAGATAGTCAAATATCTAGGCCAATGCAAAAGCTGCATCTGGCAGCCTTACCAATAATTACAAATTCATCATCCGAGTCCAGAGCTGGATTTACAGATGAGTTGACCTGTAGGACACCACCACCTTCAGAGGGAAAAAAATCATTTACAGTGGGATTAGTGTATTTATACCTGTATCTGTAATATTCTGTTACTGTTCTTCCCTGCTTCTCACATGCACAAAATCTGATACACTTTTAAAATTACAAGCACTTGGAACATAATTTACTATGTCCCTCCCAAAATGGGCTGGGCTACTTGAGGTGAAGTACATTATCACCATAATGCCTAGAAGCCTCATCCCACACATGCCATTGTTAACTTTCCCAAGAAGTTACATCACCTACATGTGCATTACACAATATTTCAATATCCTTCAGGACAAATTCATGCACTGTAGAATGACACTACAGTACCAGATGCCTTGGTTACCCTGCCTCAGACTACATGGGCATATACAATACATTAAGGAAAAATTCATCACAGCCTACTACAGAAACTGATCTGAATCTTTCAATTAAACTAAAGGGCAAATGAAGAGATTCACTATCACTTAACGCAAATGGAAACATAGGAAGATGAATCAATTCACACATATGCTAGAGTTGCTTGCAGTTATATACTTTTCAATCTTAACTTCATCTTTTTTTATAAATGAAAATGCGAGATGAAATTTCTAGTTACACATATCACTATGTACACTCCATAAACAGAGGCACAAATGAGAAAAATATATCATGAATATTAGAAGAGGCAAATATCACCTGCAGAATCATATTACTGATACAGTTCACAGAATAAGCAACCACAGCAGTTTTGTTGCATTCCTAACTTGTCCACATGTGATAACTGGAACATAACAGCTGCTGCCTTTTTGAAGTGGTTCCAAATGTTCACGTGTCTATACCGCAGTTTGTTGGGCAGCTGGTACAGATATTACAGAGGAGGGCAGGGAATCTGCTTCCGAGAAGCATCTGTCCCAACTGTTTAGGTGCTCTCCTCTTTGGTAATGAGAGACTAAAAGGTAGGCAGAAAGAGTTACATTATAATTTAACAATAAATCTCTTGCCTTCATAACCACTGTCTGAAGAACAAGAATCAGATTGCTGTACTCTGGTGCAAGATTGCATCTCCAAATCCACTGGATAGCTGCCTACTGATCCATCAGTCTCATCTGCACCCCAGTACTCTGTCTGATGACTGAAGATAATGCACTTCGTTTTTTCCAGAGATGCAATGATCATATCTGCAACAAAGAAGTGTGCATTTTCCTGGGCACAAGAAAGGGAATGCCAGTTAATACTCAGTTTCTACAATCAATCAGAATAGACGCATAAGCATCTTCCTCACTTTAACAAGCCAAAAAATACTTGAAACCTTTTTTAAAAAGAAAATGAGGAATTTAAAACAAAAAGAAGATAAAGGAGGAGAACCAAGAAAATTCAGATCACATCTCAGCATTAATTAGTCATATAGCTTCCATTTGTTTTCCTCTCCTAAATATACATGTAGATAGTTAAGCATTTAATATATTCTCTTTTTTATTTGTTTTAAGGTGTAGACTCAAGATTTCAACATAAATCTGTGCAACATGGCTTAACTTCTGGCATGCACATTTACTAGGATTTTTAATTAAAGAGTACGCATATTAAATTTTAATAGTATGCATATAAAATTTTGAAGTGGTGTGCTTTAATAACACTTTAGGATCTTCAGATGATGGATGAATGTCAAGTGCAAAAGCACTTTTTAAACATTAAAAAAATTCAGCCAGGGAAATAACTGCCCCATTTTATAGGCAGGGAAGTAGAAGTGCAAGATGACAGGACTGGCTCAGTCACAGGAAGTCAGTGACAGGGCCAGACTTGGAAGCCAGATCCTCTGCCTCCTACTACGTGTTAACCACAAGGTAGTTATTTTCTCACCTGTAGGCATCTTGAGGTCTCATGGCAAAGCCCCAAGCTTAAAAATCCATATGGATCCCCAAACCCACAAGTTTTGAATGCAAAACAGATGGTTTGCTTAAAAAAAAAAAAAGAAAGAAAGAAAAAAAAGAAAAAAGGAGGGGCAGGGAGGCCTTTATGCTTGAAAAACAGGACAGTTTTGATTCATGGCATCCTCTACAGCAGGGGTTGCCAACTTGTGGCACATGTGCCACAGGCAGCCTGTGTGTGCAGCACATGGCAGATTAGGCAAGGGATAGTCAGCACAGTGCTGGATAGGGTAGGGAGCAGAAAGCAGAGCACTAAAGCAGGGAGCACAGGGTAGAAGCAGAAGAGTACAGAGGCAGATTATGCAGGGAGGGAACAAAAAGCAGATCAGCATTTAGGCAAAGGAAGGGTAGGGCTTAAGAAGCACGCAGGCTAAATTTGCAGGATGCCTGCAAAAAAAGGTAGGCCCTTGCTGCTCTACAGCACTGTGTAAAAAGCAGGCGGGGAAAGTAACAATAATTTTGTTAAGTTGAAGAATACATTCTCCTTTAGGACAAAAGGGATTTTAAAAAAAAAAAAAGTTTCCCCAGTACTACAGGACCTGATGCAATGGTTCAAAAGCCTGCATGGGTGAAGAAAACTATTTTAAACCAAATATTGTCTAATTAAGTATCACTGGTTGGCTTAACAATTTCTCCACAAAAAACATTCAGTAAGCTTTGGAATATGTTACTAACAAAAGGGAGAGAGTATTAAAACAGTTATTTGGAGGCATGAGGGGCATGGAGAGACAGAGACAATGACAACACCACTAAGGACAAAATCCTCCTACCCAGAAGACTCAGAAAATCTATGTAATGTTGTTAGTGCCTGATCTTTGGGAGATCAAAAAGCATTGGCACCTCAAGCCGACCTAAACAATACCTAAGAACTTGTCTGCAAGAGCTTCTTTTGCATCAAGATGATAAACGCCACAAGGACTTGCACCAAAGACTAGCACAGTGAAAAACTTAAGCAAGTCTGCTTTCTGCTCTCACCCCTCTCATCCCCATCTTCACACTACACACTGGGCACCTTACCCTATAAAAGTGACCCAATTCACCTTTGTCTATTGTGACTAGGAACACTGGAGAAGCCCTAATCTATCATTTACCTCATCTCCCTTCTGGAGAGGATTGTAACCTACAGTATGTATGCAATAGCTTTGTCTAGTCTAGTTTTAGAGCTCACCAGTTTTTACCACTTCCAATAAGAGACTACTCCACAGTCCAATAAATGTGTCATTGATTGTTACTTTCTCCCCATTCAGTATGGCTGAGCTTTTTTGATCTTCTCTCCAAGAAGTGGTGCTGCCTACTCAGAGTACAAGACTGTGATTTTGAAGACAGGTCCTATTCTTGGTTTTTCCACTGGTCTGCTGGGCAAGTCACTTAATCTCTGTGAATTACTATCCTGATAGATTAAAAGAAGGCAATGACCCCCTTTAGGAAGGGCTTTTAGGTCTAATGATGTAAGGAGTAATATAGAAAGCTAGGTAGTACCGTTCTGAGTTCTGATCAGCATGGATATGTCCATTGTTCACACTGAACTAGCTGGAACTAAATGCCAAGGTCGAGTACAATCGCTGCAGTAGGCAAACCTGATCACCTCTCCTTGTTCCCTAATGTAATACTTCCATGCATACGACTCAGAAATAACAAAAAAGAAACATTTTTCCTACCAATAGCTAATAGGGCTTTGCAAAACAGCACCATTTCATTTTGATTTCCATTTTGCTGTTTCAAAAGGATAGTGTTTTGTTTCATTTAGTTTCAAAGCACTGTGCCGTTTCATTGAAACCATTTCACTCATAGGCTATAACAGGGAATCATGAAAATGCCTAAGACACTGTCATTTCTTGCCTAAGACGAAAATTGCAGGAATAGTAGCCCCTTCTGCAGCCAGAAAGCCTGCCAAGTTTCAAGGAGATAGGTACAGAGGTTGCTGGGAAACTGCACCTCAAACAGTTGAAAGAACTCGTATCACTTGCCAGCAGTGGCAGCCTCCTGTCATCCCATGTGCAGATCTGGGGGCTTGCACCCCCCCGGGAGGGCTGTGGGGATGTGCTGGACTCCTCCTGGTGGTGCAGGCCTCCAGATCTGTGTGCAGGATAACAGGAGGCTGCCGCTGCCTGGGCACGCCTGGGCTGCCTGGCCACGCCCTGGGCACGCCTACACCCACAGTCAGCCTCCTGTCATCCTGTGCACAGATCTGGGGGCTCGCATCCCCAGGACTCCTCTGCGGGCGGGGCGGGGGGGGCACGGGGCCTGGGCTCTGCGCACAGAATGACAGCAGGCTGCCGCTGCTGGCTAGGACCAGTGCTGAAGCCAAGCAAGCCTGGCTTTGAAACTCAAAACATTTTGAAACATTTCAAGTGCCCTTGTTTTAAAGCCTTTTGTTTTGTTTCGATTTCACTGTTTTGAGCTTGAAACGCATCAAAACAGCTTCAAAACGAAAACACCCAGTGAAATTTCACACAGCCCTAATAGCTAGCCCCCTAATCTCAGTCTCTGATTTTGTCCTTCTTACTCTCTGCAACTCTTTTGACTTTGATGTTAATAGTATTGAACATCTCCTCTAGACCAAAGTGAGATATTAAAACCAGATTTAACACTAGCACGGTAAATAATTCAGCGCAGCATGTTGCCATCTTTATCCTGCAGTTACAGACAACCAGTTTGCAGTGTAAGCCTATTCGAATTCCAGTTAAGTGAAGCATACAATATGCTCATAAAATTTAACTCCAGATATTACAAAAAACCACAACAACAAAAAGTTGTAAAGTTTAATTTGGTAATGACTCAAAATTTATTCTTCTAGAACTCACCAGATGGAATTGTCTATGGAGATTCAACAACTATCAGGACTAATTATTCACAAATATACTATAATACAATGGATTGAAATGTGTAACATCCTTACCTTTTCCACATCTGCAGGAAGCATGAAGATATCCCGCAAGGGACAATTCAGGGAAGTAGTTCTTGTGTTCAAAGATGAAGTTGTATCTGAAGACACTGCAATAAGTATTGTTAGTTTCCTTGCAGTGTCAAGGATTTAACAAACAGTTTCCAGAAAATAAATAAATGCAGTAAGTGTTTGTATGCTTGCCCAAGCTGTTCTTTTGAAAATGTAGACTATATTTAAAGTTATCCCAGCAACCAGAAGGGAAAGAACATGAATATAGCAGCACATATGTGTTTGAGAGAGGTTTGTAATGAAATTTGCTAAGAAAATACCAATTTTTGTCAATCTGGTACGCTCACTTGCAGATTTGCATGACACCAAACAACTATGACAAGAAGGTAACGGGCCTGAGCAGCTGAGGAAAGCCACAGACAGTAGAGCCATTTCTATCCCTGCAACAAGGCACTCACAGTTAACAAGTTAAAACATACTGCTCCGAGGCTGGAAAATAAACTTGTAACAGCAAAACATATGTTTTGGTGCGAGTCTAATGATTTGGCAAGCTCCTCTAACATGGTGGTTGTTTCATGTGGATGCAGGAGGTTTTGGTGTTGTGGGGGGGGAGGAAGTGGATTTAAAGCCAATTTAAATCTAAATGTTCATTTTCTTTATTGCTCATCCATAGGAACTGCTTTCATCTTTTACTGGAAGGAAGTTTAATGGCAGTAAAAATTTTTGATGTAGTGTTTTCAAATTAAATGTACTTTTGTACCAACAAGGCAACATTTCCATTGTGAAGCTGCAGGCCTGCATAAAGAATGAAAAACTGAGAGCACAGAGAAGAAAGATGGATGGAGACTGATGGATCCCCCCTCCACCCCAAACACTGGAGAGAAGTAACATTTTCTCTGGGCATGTTGATAAGAGATGATGCAATATTACCCTAAAACAAAAACCAAAACCCAAAACTGGGGGCTAGATGTCTTTAAAAAAGAAATAAAATGAAAAGGAAAGAAACATATTTTGAGAAATTAAAAGCAGAGGAGATAGAAAGAAGCTGGAGATCTATTTAAATTTAAAGACGAATTAGGACTTCTAGCAGAAGACTATTCTAACCTCCCCTCTTCATTTTTCTATAAGAGGACTTCACGTTCCCATCCAAAAGTAGTGAGATTTGGATAAGGGGATGAAAACGGAAGGAAAAAACCTCCCTCCCTGCTCCACCCCAGGAACACCTGTACCAAGTAATAGGATCCCTGAATATTCTTCTATAAATATGTCACCTCAGAAAAATATTATCAAAACCTTTGATCACTTAACTTGTTCAAAGGGACTAAAATTTTAAAATAATTTAGCAGATAAAAACAAGGCTACTGAACATATCTGCAATGGAGCACTGAACACATCATTTCAGGATTAGTGAAATGAGCTAGCCCTGATCTGTAGTTGCCATCAACAGGCCTAATCAGGTAAAGGTGTGGAATGACAGTTTTGTGCCAACTCAGTATGTCAGCAAAGCAGTTGCACATAAAACCCGCACAAAGGAGTTGGCTGGGATCTGGTAGCACCACGCGGCAACCTGTGTCACACA
The DNA here is from genome assembly GCF_052110815.1 of Crocodylus siamensis. Taxonomy (NCBI): domain Eukaryota; kingdom Metazoa; phylum Chordata; order Crocodylia; family Crocodylidae; genus Crocodylus; species Crocodylus siamensis. The sequence goes on from NC_143395.1 coordinate 364,494,409, forward strand.
AAACCATCTGGTTTCTTCCTAAGCACAGGCCTCACCCCACACCCACCCAAGAAAAGCACTACCCATTAGGATGCTACCCATCTGGAACCAAAGAGCAGGAAATACAAAACTCAGCCAGAAAGTTGCCTGGCAAAGGTGGAAATGTACATTTCAAATAAAACTGTACAGGGAGCCTTGGAGTAGCTCTACAAAAAAAAAGGGGGGCCTTATTGATAAATCCTTAGAAATAATTTCACAGTGAATTTGTTTCAATTTAAACACTGGGACTAGCTTTTGGACTGTGCACACATACTTAAGGACAAGGAAGAAATAAGAAAGGGCGAGCTCATTTTTAAGTAGTCATCCAACTGATAGTTAGCCAACTGCCAGCCAGGAGATAATCCAAATCATCCATCTGCCCCCATCCCCAAAAGCAAGCGTCTCATTCTTGCATTTCAGTTCCCTGCTTCCCTTCAGCGCCCACATCCTTCTGCCTCATTACAGAGCAATGCCATTGTCACTACTATAAGACAACTACCCAGACATCTGCTGGGAGGAGCAGTCAGCCAGGTCTGACCATTCACGTAGGTTCCTAGCCGAGTTACAGGACCTTCACCTAACCCAGAAGGTGCACAGCCCCACCAGGAGAGACACCTTGTTGGATTTGGTCCTGGCCATGGGTGACAACCTGGTGAGGGGACTGCGGGTGCTCGATCACCTGGGCGATAGCGATCATCGCCTGCTGGAATTCACCATCCAGCGCAGGGTGCCAAAGGCCTGCAGCAAGGCAGCAGGCCTAGACTTCAGAAGGGCAGATTTCAATGAGGTAAGGATACTAGTTAGGGAGGCACTGAGGTCCCAGAGGGGAGGGGAGTTGGGAGTCCAAGAAGAGTGGTCATTCCTTAAGGAGACGAACCTCCAAGCTCAAAGCGTGACAATCCCCACACGGATCAAAGGGGGCAAGAGTGCTCAAAAGCCCCCATAGCTCACCAAAAGCATCCATGAATTCCACAAAGCCAAAAAGGAGGCATACACCCAATGGAAGGGAGGGGTCATCACCAAGGAGGATTATACCGCCTTGGCTTGAGATTGTAAGGGGGCTGTTAGGAAGGCTAAGGCAGAGATGGAACCGGGACTAGCAACCCAGACCAAAGATAACAAGAAGTCCTTTTTTAAATACACAGAGGGTAAAAAGAAGGTACCAAATAATGTGGGGCCTCTGCAGGACATGCTTGGTAATCTGGTGGTAGTACAAGATGACAAAGCTAATCTCTTTAACAGATTCTTTGCTTCCATTTTTCTGAGCAGGGACAGGGACATACCCCACACTGGGAATCTGGACGGACCCAGGGGAGGCACAACCAGGCCTAGGGTCAGCAAGGACCTAGTCAGGGAACTTCTGGAGGGACTATATTGTTCAAATCAGCAGGTCCTGATGATCTCCACCCCAGAGTGCTTAGTGAACTGGCAGCTTTACTCATGGTGCTCTGGCAAGGTGCCTGGTGACTGGAAAGAGGCCAATGTGGTCCCCGTTTTCAAAAAAGGGAGGAAAGAGGACCCAGGAAACTATAGGTCCATTAGTCTTACCTTGGTCCTGGGGAAGCTCTTTGAGAAAATTATCCAGAAGCACATCTGCTAGGGACCAGAAAGGGAGATTATGCTTAGGGGCAATCAACACGGGTTCATTAGAGGCAGGTTCTGTCAGACCAACCTGGTGGCCTTCTATGACCAGGTCACAAGGTACTTGGATGCTGGTGTCGCGGTGGACATAGTCTTCCTAGACTTTAGGAAGGCCTTCGACGCTGTCTTTCACCCCATCCTCATTAAAAAATTAGGCGTCTGTAGTGTCGACGCCTACACAGTCAGATGGATCACAAATCAGCTGGAGGGCCGCACCCAGAGAGTGGTGGTGGATGGGTCACTTTTGACCTGGAGAGATGTGGACAGTGGGGTCCCCAGGGCTTGGTCTTCGGGTCTGCACTGTTCAACATCTTAATCAGTGATTTGGACAAGGGGGTGAAAAGCACCTTGTTCAAGTTCACAGATGACAGCAAGATATGGGGAGAAGTGAGCACGCTAGAAGAGAGGGACAGGCTACAACTAGATCCGGACAGGTTACAGAGGTGGGCAGATGAGAATAGGTTTCAATACTGACAAGTGCAAAGTGCTGCACCTAGGGAGGAAGAACCAGCACCATACCTGCAGGCTGGGGAATCCCTTCTTGTCAGCACAGAGGCAGAAAAGGATCTTGGAGTCACTACTGATTCCAAGATGAACATGGGCCGCAAATGTGGGGACGTGGTCAGTAAGGCTAACCGCACCGTGTCATGGATCCATAGATCCATCACGAGCAGGTCCAAGGAGGTGATCCTCCCCCTCTATGTGAGATTGGTCCGGCTGTAGTTGGAGTACTACGTCCAGTTCTGAGCACCGTACTTCAGGAGGGATGTGGCCAGCATTGAGAGGGTCCAGAGGAGGGCCACTTGCATGATCAGGGGGCAGCAGGGCAGGCCCTATGAGGAAGGAGAGGCTACGTGACCTGAACCTGCTCAGCTTCCACAAGAGAAGGCTGAGAGGGGACCTGGTGGCCACCTACAAACTTGCCAAGGGGAACCAGCAGCAGTGGGAGAGCCCCTGTTCCCCTGAGCACTACTGTGAGTAACAAGGAACAACAGCCATAAGCTGATTGACAGTAGATTCAGGCTAGATAGCAGAAGGCGCTACTTCACTGTCAGGGAAGCTAGGAGCTAGGACCAACTTCCAAGGGAAGTGGTGCTTGCCCCTACCATGGGGGTCTTCAAAAGGAGGCTAGACAGCTACCTAGCTGGGATCATTTGACCCCAGGATCCCTTCCTGCCTATGGCAGGGGGTCAGACTAGATGATCTGCTCAGGTCCCTTCCGACCCTACCAACTATGAAACTACAAAACAAGGGGAATCTCATACTGCTCCCCAAGCTAGGCCAGCAGCTAGAGGTTAGCAAGCTGAAGACAGTAATATAGGACTGAGCTACAGGATCTAGAAGCTCTGCAAGTCATCTGATAACGTAAGAAATTTAAGGCACCAAGCAGCACTGTTCTAATGTAAAGAGCAAAACGAAACTGCAACAGACTGCAAAAAAAGTCATTAAGACGAGAAGTTAATTCTGAATTTCTCTCAGTTTTCAACAAGATAGGGTCCCTGATCTCCCCATCTCTAGGGTGACATGAATATGAGATAAGTAATGAAATCACTTGCTTACATGCCTTTTCAAGCCCTTCAGGGGAAATACAGCAGGAAAGCAAAAGAGAAGCTTAATAAAGGGTAAGGGTAAGAAATTCTTACAACCAAGTATACAAATTCATAAAAAACAAACAAACAAAAAACCCCCACAGAGATGGACTACTTAGATCCCATTTGATCTTACTTCTTCTACAATAAAGAGGTCAATATTTGAAGCTAGGTAGGTAGCATTTTTCCTTGAGGGCCAGTTTTTGGACAGCTCCCAACCCCTCCACTAAGGGCCCCTCCTCAAAACAGAGGTTCCCTACTCTTTAGGTCAAACAGCCAGTTTGACAAACTCCAATCTTTAACTCCAACCTCATTTCCCTCAGTCAGGTTTCCATATAAAAGTGTTGACTCTTCCATGGGGACAGCAGCTGAGATGCTCAACATAGCTGCCATGGCTTCTCAGAATAAAATAAAGCTGGAATAAGATAATTTAGACCCTGCTTCCGGGCAGAGGTTAGACAGCTACACCTAAACATCTGGAAAGGTTCATCAGCCACCCTAGGCAGTCTATTCCACAGCTTGTGCCTCTACAGTTCAGAATTTTTTTCCTAATGGATAACCCCAGGCTCCCTTGTTGCAGTTTAAGTCCAGTGTTTTTTGTTCTATCCCCAGTGGTCACACAAAAAAAAATGTTCTTAAACTTTCTTATTTTCAGCAACAACTTTACAGATTTGAAAACTTGCGTCATCTTTCTTTAGTCTTCTCTATACTAAAACAATTCATTCCTTCAAATCACGCTTTCTTGACTTTCAACTATTTCTGTGCTGTTCTGCTGCTCTCCTCCAAACAGTATGACAGCGTTGATTCCCATTCAGTCTGTGATTCACTAGGACTCTCAGATCCCAGCTAGTCACTCCCAATGTTTGTATTAATGCAGCTGCTTATTTCTAAGCAGAAAATTTTGCTCTTGTCCTTATTAAATTGCATCCTGTTTATTGTAAACAAATTCTCTATTTTGCCATCCAACTGACTGATCTATCATTTAACCCAGGGGTGGGCAAAATGCAGCCCGGGGGCTGGATGCGGCCTGCCAGGCCATTCTATCTGGCCTGTGGGGCCCCTAAAAAATTTAGATAATTAATCTGCCCTGGGCTGCCTGTCATGATGGCTTGTCGAAACTCAGTAAGTCACCCTCTGCCCAAAATAGCCCGCCCCTAATTTAACCTCTCCTAGACTGGATACCTATTGAAGGCAAGCTGGATTTCCCAACACAAAACGGTGGTCAGCAGGCTCAATGAAAGTCAGCATTTGACAACATAGCATCCTCCGTACAATAAGACCCCACCACCCTTGAAGTTTGTTTAGAGGCCCATGGTTTACAGCAAGGATATTTTCAAGCAGTTGCTTCTTTGTTAGTCACCTTTTCCCTTCAGAACCCATTCAAGCATTTGCTTTCCAGGGGACCGTTGTCCTAGCCAGCATCATTATTCATACAGACTCAATGGAGACTTGTGGCATGTCTCGTATTTGCCAGAAAACCAGGAAATTACAGTCAAGATAATTGTACTTAAACACATGCATCTCGGTTCCTGCCAATGTCTGGAGACTTGGGCAGCATTTCAGGATTAAGCTACCCTAACCTGCATGACTGGCTGAACTTATCTACAAACATGGGTGTAACTTGTTTCTAACCACATCTATACTGGGCAGATCCAGATATATTGTCCTGGTTTAGTGAACAGAATAACTAACAGAAGGAACCAACCAATATCACTACCATATCAGAAACCCCAAGATACAAAGCTACTGCTAGGATCCACGATCCTGTACTTGTACCTGTCCTCCGATTACTCCTTGCAGGATCAAGAAGTCGGACATGCTCTGACTGGAAATGACGTTAGGCATTTACAGATGGGAACAACTAGTTACTTGGAGATGTAGATATAGTGCCACCACTCAAATCAATGCTCACAGATCTACTGTTGACAAAGGGTGAGGTGAGAGGAGTCTGTCTCCCCTTTTCACTTGCATGATGTGGGCAAACCAACAACCTCTGCTTGCTTTTACATTATAAACTTTTTCCTGGACGACTGAGGACTTAGAAAAATATGACACCAAACACCTACCAAGTAAGCCCCAAATTTAGAAGTGGGGAATGATTTTTACTCTCACTACTAACTTTTAGTCATGGTAACACCTACTCAACTTGAAATACCTGACAAATTACTGGACAACACATCGCTAGTAAAGATTTGATACCCCTGGTGTCTTGTTTAGTAACTGAAGACCATATCCACAACCTTATGAAGTCAACACAAACACTTCCACTGAATTCTGGCAGGCTGCGAAGCAGGCACAAGTGAACTCTCACCCCACTTCTCTGGGTCCTCTAAGGTAGATGCTCAACAAAACTGTACGAGAGGCTTGAGGTTCCAAAATGTACATACAAGATGAATTTTTAAAAAGAGAAAAAAATCCTTGTATTCCAAACTTTAAATTACCTTTTAAAGAAAGGGAACCCTCCATTTCCCACCACTTGCTAGTCTCCGTTAAATATAGACAGGGTAAATCATCATCATATTTAATTTAAAATGGCGGAGAAAAGATTCAACTCAGAGCAGGCCCCACCATGCTGACCACACTACAAAACACATAAGGGACAATTGTTGCCTCCAAAAAACTCTTTTAGGAGAGTGAGACACACAAGATAGGAGGGGAAACGTACAGAGAGCTGAGGTAACTTGTCCAAAGTGAAAGAGGAGAATGCTGGTATGACCACTAGTTCAGTCCTGTCCAGTAGAGCTTGCTATCACCCCAACATTACTTGCTCTGTACCTTGGTAATGGAGAACTTGTTTTTGCACCGATGACTGCCTGATCCTATACTTTTTACTTGACTACAGAGAAAAACAAAAATTGAAGCCAAGGTTAGCAATGTTGCTGATATTAGGTTTAGAACAAACCTAATATCAGCCAAAAAAGCAACCAAAAAAGCCGGTCTTTGATCCTGTTGCTTGTGGTGTCGCAAACAGCAGTCAGTAAAAAGAGACAACTAAGGTCTTCACTATAATCACAAATGGAGGCAGTACCAGAGAACAAGCCAACTTCAGTTTAGTCAAGCAAATTTAGCAAGCAGATCCAAGTGCACCCACATTCAAAAGCTCTTCAGTGGCAGCAGAAACCTCCACTCTACCAGCAGAGTTATTCCTCCTTTCCCAAGCAGAGTAAGGCTTCTGCATGTACCAACAGCTTCATGGAGCAGCTTCTCAGTGCTGCAAGAAGTTCTGGCCACCAGATGAGGTAAGCATGGGCATACAGACCTAAGCTACACCAGATCCCACAAGCAAGAGGCATCTTTCTGCAAAGTTGAACAGTGTCCACCCCAGGGGTTTTCCAGCATACCTACATCAGCTACAAGGATGTGCTCTCTCCATAGCTTCAAATGACGCAGCTTTATTTTGTAAATATAGGTGGGGGTTAGAATTTACACTCTGGACACAGTATTTGCCCTTGTGTTCTCAAAAGATTATAATACAGCAATGTTAAGTTTCTATAATCTGAAGGAAGTGGATTAATAGTGAAGAGCTATCAGTGCAAAATTAGGAGACTATCCCTTTGCTTGCATCTGGAAGGCACCAGATACCTCTGACTTCCTCTGCAGAAGAAAGAGGGCCAAGCTTTGAAACAGGCTAATTTTCTAGTCAGAAACAGGGAAACCAACTACCTTTCTTTCAACTGGTGTCAAACAACTTCCACATACCTCCCCCATCATCATGTTAACAAATCATTTGCTAAAGAGATCTCAGTGATTTGCTCTGTTTTTAACATATGGGAAATCCTGAGATAAGGTAAAAGTAGGGGTACACCAATAAAGATTTTCTTGGCTGATACTGATGACTGATTATTAACCAGACATAATCAGCCAATACTGATCCGATAGCCAATTTACAGGAACCCAGCCCAGCAGCTCAGAAAGCAGCCTGCTGCCCGCAAGTCTGTGGTAGGGAATGGGTGGGGAGAGGGCTGGAGTGGAGCAAGGGCAGTGGTAGATGCTGTCAAGCCAGGGCAATAAATGCGACCCCACAGGTGGTTCATCCAGGGGACACTGGGGGCTTGGGAGAGGGGAATGGCTCCCTACTGCTGCATGCATCCCCAGGGAAGACATATGTCCCCCCAGATTTGTGCATGGGGCAAGGGAGGGCTTGCCTACTACAGGCAGGGGTGGGGGTGCTATGGGGTGAGCTATAGCCACCCCAAAATTCCCTGTAGCCACCCTGTATCCCCCCTCCCAGCGCCACTGCCACCCACCCCACCCCTTCCTGCTCAAAAACTCAGCCCTGGCCCAGCCCCCCTGCCAGGAAGAGGCTGGTGTAGCCCCTGGCCCTAAGCCCACAGCAGGCAGCCCACCCTCATCCCATGCACAAGTGTGTGGTGGGCACATGTCCCCCATGACTCCTGCAGGGGTGCATGCAGCACTGGGAAGCCTCTCCCCATCCCAGCCCCCCAGTGAGCTGCCTGAGGCTCCATCCTGCTCCCAGGGTTGCATTCACGACCCTGGCTGGGCAGCACCTGCCTCTGGCCCGCTCCCTCCCCCATTGTGAGGGCCTCAATCTGCCCTTCCCATGCCCCTTCACTCCCCCCTGCCCTTCCCCCCCATCCCCCACAGACTTACCAGCAAGAGACTCCTCTCTTTAGCTTCTGGGCTGCATTCCTGGCCATGTGCATACACACGGCATTTATTGGTAACAATATTGGCTACACCAGCCAAAGAAAGCTGATTGCTAATAATGTTAGATTTTCCTTTCATCGGTGTCAATCTGATATGTGACCTCTATCAATGCACCTCTAGATGAAAGTCAGGTAGTAGTCTTTCTGGTTAGAGTATCTGCATCGTTTGACCCATGAATTCTTCCCTTCTACTAATGATTCCAAGCTAAATATTCCCATAACAAGAAAAAAACCAGAGACCCCCCATGAAGGCAGCTTTCAGCGTGCCACTGCTTGTTTCGATGAGCTAGAAAACCCATTCTTAATTTTGTTATTCTTCCTCCTTTCCCGTTCCTCATTCCAACTGAGAACATTTGCATAGTCATTTATAATCACTACAGTGAGACCACATCAGCTATAGATTTCTATTCATCAGTGCTATAGAAGTCTCAAAGAAGAAACACTTTGTAAGCAATTACATGAGGGTTACCTTGCTGCTCAGAGGGTTCCAGTTGGGAAAAGTTATGGAAGGTCTTGCTAGTCTCATCCCTGAGTGGCCTGGGCTCCAATGGCTCATAGCTGACAGTAGGTTCCAACAGCTTATTAGCAGTTGAATCTGGGCAGATTGTAATAAGAGTCAAAGGTTGCTCTACTGGACTTGAATAATTTGTATGTTCTTTTTCTGAACATGAAGCAACAGAGTTCATCAGTGATGTGACAATGCCTCCAGTTAATGTCACCTGGGTAAAGCAGTCATATTTTGGGGGAGACTGTTCCAAATGGGTTAAGTTATTCTGAGAAGAAGTGATGGGACTTCTACCAGTAGATGAACAAGATGACGACTCCAATGAAGACTTAGAAGAACTGCACTCTGTATTATCCCAAAATGCCTGGTGCCTTGTAAACCTAATGTCGGTTTGTGTACATGCGATTTTGCAACGCATATAATCAACATCACTGTCATCATTATAATCCCCATCACTACTCTCCTCGCAGCATTCCATATCGCTGCCTGGATGCTCTGCTCTCTGCAACACTGTTTCCTCTGGCAGGGAAGAAGGTTTAGAACCAGATGCGTTTAGAACGGACACAAGAATGTCTTTGATTGCTGCAGTACTATCTGGATATGATCCAAAATTCCCTGCATGCCCAATTACAGCTGGCCTTGAGTATTCATCTGTCAAAAGGGAAGGGGGAAAAGAGAAAGGGGAAAAGAATTAATAGTTTAAAAAGTCATCAAAAAAACAACACCACAAAACTTGATCATGAGAGAAAGAGAAAATACTATGGGGACCAAAAATACTAAATCAAGCTCTCCTCCAGCCCACTAGCTCTTCCACTGAAACATTAAGATTACTGTCCCCTGCAACAAGAAAGCATTTATGTGGTTAATAACACCACATACAATAAGTGAATAATGTAGTAAACCAGAGCACATTTTAAATTATTGTTGACAGCCAGCATGCTTCCACATATCATTTCTCCCAAAGGTGAATGAAGTACAAAACAAGACAGCATAGACCCCCACACCCAAGCAACTTTCCTCAGTCCTCCGATTTCCTTTTCTCCATCGTTTTGTCTTATTGCAAATTTTAAAAAAAAAATCCTTTAAAAACAGAACCATTGCCTGTCTTTCTAGCACAGCACAGACTGTTGGGGGAAAAAAGACATAGGCTCCTTCAAGTCCCAAAATTTCTATTAATTTCAGTCATACAAAAAACTAGAACTCTTGGTTCCAAAATGGTACCTTTTATTAGACCAACTACATTCCTGTTAATTTCAATGACATTTCTTTGAAGAGTGACATACTGGAACTACAAGAGTGTTTATATATGACATTACCATTTACACACACGACATCAAGCCCAGTTTGTGAATGTAAAAGGAAAGCTATAAGCAAAACATGCAATTAATACCTGGAATTAAGAACTGTATTCCATGAATTCTGACACAATAGAAATCACTTAAGTTCCAAAGAACTTCTTGAGATGACATTTGAATTCAGCTGTAAGAGCCTCCAAGAACAGGAGACAACAGATGTTTCATTTCTTACATTATTTCCTGCATTAAGCTAAGAACAGAAAAAAGCAAGCCAGACAGAAGAACCACTGCAAAAGGCAGGGAGGAGGGGACCAAGAGCCTTATATCGCTATGCAGAAAGAGAACAGGAAGTGCTAGAATCTATGCTTAAAAGCTTTGCTGGCATAGTTAGATCAGTTTGGGGGAATACCCTCCCTTCCCACCACACACCCAACATACTCATGATGTTGCTGGTGTCAGTGGGATTGCTTGGAGGAGGGTGGGAAGGAAGGGGGTTATTTGTGTAGCTTTGCCAGCAAACTGTTTTACATACAAGCAAGCTCTCATACTCACCTGCGGGACTTTGAAAGGATCTGACTAGCCTGCCAGGAAAGATCCCATTAAAATAAAAATAAAAGGTGGTAACCACAAAAGCTAGAAAAAGTTAACATCTGTGTGTTGCTCTATTAGTCTGAAGCAAAGCTTTAATTTTAAATAACTATACTGATATTCCTTAGTACTGCAAGAGTCGGTTTTATAGTTACATTTGTTGAGCCTGCACACAGACAGCAGCGAGGACCATGCTGAAATTCTTACAAGGAATTACTTTTAAATTATAAAATGTGATAGGATCCATTGTGAAAGAAAAGCAAACTGGATGTCCATAGTGTTCTTACATGGGTGCATTCTCTTTCATAGAGAAAAGAAAAGAGTATTCCCCTTAAAGCATCTGGTTTGTATTCCTGTTAAATTCCTGCATTAGCCTGCTATATACAACGCTGAAAGAAAACCCTGGATTCCTATGCCCACTGACACCTTTTTAAAGGCAATAGAAAATGTTATACATCCCACACAATATGCATTTGTCTGAACTGCAAGAATAACTTTAGAACATAAGAATGGTCATTTACTGGGTCAGACTATAGGTCTATCAAACTCAGCATCCTGTGTCACACAGCAACACAGAGCAGATACTGAAAGGGAGAGGGAACTGGGTATGACCAGCATCCCCAAGCCACTTTTTCTCTCACTTGCAGCCTCCAGCACTTAAAAGAAGTTCCGATTCAAAAGCTGTATCCCCAACTCCTACACTCAATAGCTAATGATGTACCTTTACTCCAAAAATACGTCCAATCCCTTTTTGAATCTGGCTATACTGTCAGCTTGCACAACATCTGGTGGCAAGAAATCCCACACTTCAATGACATGCTGTATGAGAAAAAATATCCTTGTGTTTACTTTTAAACTTGCTACCTCCTAGTTTCACTTTGTGACCCCTAGTTTTGTACTGAGAAAGTAAATAATAAATCCCTATTTACTTTCTTCTCACCATTTAGTATTTTGTAAACCATTATCTTCTGCATCTAGCTTCTCTTTTCTAAATTGCATAAACATAGCCCTGTTAGTCTCACCTCATATAGAAGACCCTTCATACCATTAATCATCCTTATTGCCCTTCTCTAGTTCTTCTATATCCTTTGAAGTGTGAAGACCAGAACTGAGCACAGTATTCAAACTGTGGATGCACCATAGATTTATAAAGGGGCATAATCGCAGTCACTTTTCTAAACCAGGGGTTCTCCAACTGCCCCCTCTCAGCAAACCAACTTTATGTCCACTGCTACTGTTGGTAGCTCCAGAGAAGACAACAGCTGGCAAGGACAGGAAGAGAGGGCACCAGTAACTGGCTCTCTCTAGCATTCAGCTCAACCAATTTATATTCTGACCTTACACTCTCTTGCCTATGGTTTCAGAACATGCCTCCTAAATTCCTAGACAAAAAGGAGCCAATATGATTCTGACTACATTATCCAGAATGGCAGGAATATCTTACAGGCAGCCCGAATAGAGAACTGTAGTTGACAGAATGCCCCTGTAGGAATCAAATGTGTGCCAGGATTTCACAGTAGTAAGTAACTTGCATCAAAGCTTAAAGTTGAATAAAAATCTTAAATCAAACATGTTTTTCAAATAGCAGATGTGACAACACAGGCACAACAGTATGGCTTAGTCAACCACTGTTCATTAAAGTACAAAACCTATTGCTTCAGCACAAAGTTTAGGCAAAAACCACCATCATTTATTCAGTGAAGAGGCTAGTCAAGAGGTTGAGATGGAGAAAATTACTTATCAGACTTCAGATGACTAATAGGATACTTGCCCACTTCTTTAAGACAGATACATTAGATTGTAAAATTCTAAGAAAAGATGCAAATAAGATTTGTTTCTGGTACAGTGGGGATTTTTTAGGTTCAGAAGGAATGCCAAGCGCCACAGGTGGAACAGTGTCAAGTCTTTGAGACCTTTGTCTAGTAGTTGTCTCACTGGACATTGTCAGGGTAACAAATCTCAACAAAGCAACAAATCTCACTAAGGCTAATTCCTCTGGGAGCTAGGTGTTTCAACTGTGCCAGATAACAGGGATTAGTAATTTTGGGCACCAAAGTAAAATATGCACATTGCTCAGCCCATAATCCTGAACTTTGTGAAGGCAAGTGTGCAATAGGCACATCTGAAACGGATTACAAATAAACAATCTCCCCCACCACACATGACACTAATGAACACGTGTATTAACTGAGCCCACGGCATTTGAGAGCTATGTTACTAGTCATTTATGCTTTCAGTGGCATACATTTAAAAATTAAACCCAGGTCTACACTATGCTACAGTATAGCCACCACAGCCACATAATTCATAAATAACATCAGCGTACCAGCAAAAGTCCTAATAAAGAAACAGCTGTACCTATAAAACTGCTTTTCCACAAATAGATTGTTTTTCTTAAGATGAGGATGCAGGAATAAGCTATACAGGCAAAACTGAATGCACACTAGAGGTACTTGATGTGTTCAAGTCAACAGGAATGCCATACCAGCCAAGTGTTCTAGTTCAGGCCTGGTTTAAGAAGTCTGAAGGCAAGTGTCATTTAACACACACAACACTACCATATTTCCAAAAAATGTCAAAATGTGACAGCTGTAAGAATAGGTTGTAATGGCCTGTCACCTCTTGTCTCTAACACAAATGTAATCCTTCATATCCAGCACGTGCAAGGGAGGGCAGAGGGATGGAAGGGAAGGGAGACTGAAGAGTCAAGACAATATTCCCCCACAACAAACCCTTTTGCCCCTCTCCCATTGCTAAGTCCAGCCTGTCACACTCCATGCTCACCAAACATCTGCTTCCACTTCTCCTGCACCATAAGCATTTCTGGCAGAAATCCCTTGACCACATGGCCTTCTTCTACTACAGAATTGCCTCTTCCTGCTTCACAGCTTCTTGGTTGAACAGCTCTACTTCTTCAGCTTAACTGAATATCATCTCTACCATCCCTTTGACTCCCTCCTGAAACCAGTTCTTCCTCTCCTCTCTTGATACCCAGGAACTTTTCAATTTCTTGAGAAAAAAAATATAAAGACAAGCCTCCTCCTCACAACTCTCTCATGGATGCCAGAGTTTCATGTCTGTTCTTGTTCTTTAATCCTTTCACTTGCCCAGAGATCCCTTTCCTGCTCTGCTTAACCTCTCACTGGTTCATTCCTCAAATACAAGCATGTTTTTGTCTCTCCAGCCCTTGCTGCCAGGCATGCAAAATTAACCACCTAGCCTCCTGCTTCAAGCTCTCCTTTACTGTGCCTTCAGACAGACTGACAATATTTTGGCTGATGATGTACTAAAGCCACTGACAATCAATCATTCAGAACAATATAATCTCATTGTTTCCCCAAACTATCTGTATCCATCCATTGTCTCTTATCTTATGCTTAAAACGAAGATTCCCACTTGGGCAAGGACATTCTTGGATAGGGATATTCTCTTCTCTCCTATTTTCATAGCACCACCCGAGTGCTGTTCAATGGCTACAAAGTAATACAAATAGCAAACAACAACTGTCTTGTTAGAGATTCAAAGCTTTGTCCTTCTTTTCCCATGTACCTACCCATAAAAGTTAAAGGTTCTACTTAGACAACATTATTTGCTTAAGTAATTTGATTGGACACACACATATTTTTTAAAAACTTGACTTAATGAATTAATCCAACCCATAAAAAAAAAAATTGAATATTCCAAAATATAGCCAATCCCCCAAAACACGCACAAAAATGCTAATGCTTATATGTTAGCCAGGTATGACTCAAAATAAAGCCTCTCTTGTCCTGGAACAAGCTTAAAAAAAAAAATCAGACATATTACTTAAAGCTGTTACCAAGAATATTAACTGTTATTAAAAAGGTAAAACATGCAAAATTAAGCTCACAAGTGACTTGTCTTTCTAGTCCCCCAAAATCTACATAGTTATTGCTTCCATGAATAAAGGTTTAATGCATTACAGTCAAGTGGCAGGTGCCATTCAGATTATTTAAGAGAGAAAGCTCATTTACTTTGAACACTGAAATTGTTGGTCTGATCAAAATGGTATTCTTTTATAAAGCAAGGAAGTACACAACTACCTTTCAATATAAAGAGGTAATTTCTTACTGTTGCATCTCAAATAAGTGAAATTCCAGCTCTAATCAGTTAGTCTTAAGTTATTTTGAAAAAAGAAGTACACATCTTTATGGTTTGTATTAACATGTTAAATGGTACACCATATAAACAGCAATTAAAGTTAGATTTGAGTAAATAAGGAGAGAAGACTATTTCTAAACTAAGAGGCATACCTGGAAGAACTGAAATTTGAGGTGTTTGAGCAAGGCAGCTAGTCCTTAGTGGGGCAATCTTTGCAGGATCTGATGAAAGTGTTGACTCTGTAACAGCTACCTTGTGGATTTTCTTGATCAACTAAAACAAACACACACACAAACCCATTAATTATGGAGCCTTGTTGAATGAGCAATGCACAAAAGAGTATTGTATGCTCCAGAAAAAGACAGAGTTTAGGCCATTTTCTCCTACAGTGTATGTCTATCTTTTATACCTGCCATCTTACACCCGAATTACTAAGTCACATAGTATTTTTTTATTTCTACAGCTAGACTTTAGCAGACTTGATCCAAAGTTGTGATCCAAAAACCTCTATTTAGAAACTGCCTGACCCTGGCATCTCTTGGGCCTGAAATTTCTCTTCACCTTCAGTTTTGGTTCTGGGTGTATGCAGACCTGCCCTAGTCTAACCAGCTGTATACTCAAATCTCATATAAGCCTAAATAGATCCAGAAAATAGCTGTAACCATCCCTTTAAGGCACACAACCAGTAGCTATATACAGAGTATGCCTAAAACAGAGACAGAATTGGACTCCTTAAAAAGATACACATGTAGCCGCTTTATTTTTTACAACATAGGCACAAGAGAACAAGATGGTGATACCCACCTGTTATATAGTACACTAGGACCAAGGCCTCCTACTTCCTGAGTGCTGTAACCATTACTCACCTGCAAGTATACATAAACACTACCTAGAACGGAGCCTAAACCCAGGTCTCCTCTCTCCCATGTGAATGCCCTCATCACTAGCCTATAGTTGTGCCCCCACTTTATACTCTGTTATCCAAGCTCCAAATGATTCTTGCATCCTTTTCTGTCCAGCAGCCCAATTTGAACCTCAGACCTACCTATAACTGGATAATTAAAGCATTCTCCTAGTAGGTTAGATATATGGGTCATTCCCCTCAGCCTCCTACTTGCTGGTTGACTGTTCTAAGTAGCAAAACTACCACTATCGGTAAGGTGGGTACCATCACCTCAGACTCATTCTACTCCAGCAGTATTTTAAAGGGGGAGAATGACTTGCAAATGGTTCTTGCAAACAACAGATGCAGACCATACCCTAAGTAAAGGATTTGAAGTTCCAGAACCCAGATAGGGCTGCAAGGAAGTGCCTCTGTCTAACTCAGGGGCCTAAGCTGCATAGTATTTCTTGTTAACTAGCTCTAGGCAGCCCCTCACTCAGCATGCAGGAATTTTGCATTGCCTTTCTGAGACCTTGACAATGTACCGCACAGGGAGTTTAGGTGCTTCATTCTGTAGTTCAGATTTTATTCTGGGGACCAGGTGCCCAAGATATTTGTTAGATACAGCCCTCATGTTCAAGTCATAACAGCATACTAATGAAGGAGCAACAGCTATATTTTTTGTACCTCACCCATGTACTTGTTAATACTGCCTTATTATCTTACATGGGGGGGGTGGGGGGGAGGCAGGAGTTTCCACATGCGGGAAGAAAAGAGCTTATTTTTTATTTAAAGTTAAGATACACAATTAACTTTATCATTATAAGTAGCACCAATTCAGTGGGACTGCTTAGTCAGAGTTAAGCAAGTTGTATTAAGTTTTGCAGAATCAGGTCCTTGTTTTGCACTGAATTAAAATGCTTAAACATATTGATATAAAACTTAAGTTTACCAAGACTAGACATGGGAAAAAGTGCAACTTTATGGAAGGGAGGTCACCCTTTATATTTTATAGTGATTAACGGCTGGAGCACTTGCTCACAATGTGGAAGATCAGGGCACAGCTGAACTTACGGGTTTTTCTGGATCTCAGTTTTAGACTTAATTTCCCATTCTTTTTTTTGCCTGCATTCTTTATTGGATCTAACTTAAAGCTCCTTTGGCCCCTGGAAAGTAGAGGTGTCCAAATAAAAAGTGAATAGGTATTTCAATTTTAGCTGAATAACAAGGCTTCAGGACAAGAGTCTTAAGGTATGCTTAAAGTTTTTAGTATTGTATTATCTCAAATTTTAGGAAAACATTCTGTTAAACATCCAGTTCTGTTTGC
Organism: Crocodylus siamensis; assembly: GCF_052110815.1. Lineage (NCBI taxonomy): Eukaryota > Metazoa > Chordata > Crocodylia > Crocodylidae > Crocodylus > Crocodylus siamensis. The sequence goes on from NC_143395.1 coordinate 364,511,044, forward strand.
ACTATTCCCAGCAGCACATTTTAAGAATAAATATTTCCAAACATGCAAATATTAATACATATCAATTAGCTCAACAGCACTTAAAAGAGTGCATATATTTAATAACTGATCAGTTTGATTAAAAGCTTGTTTCAGGTAGTTATTGCTAATCAGATTTGCAGTAAATCAGCTCCATCTCTTAGGACAGCAGAATTCTAACAACAGTTCAAATCAATACCACAACTTCCTGCAATTAATTTAATAATCAGTGTAAATATCATAGTTCAGTCTTTTAAGACTCTTTACTCCAAGAAGCTTCCTGTAAAATTTTTATGATAAGCAACCACTGTTCTGAGAATTCAGATAAGAGAATTAAGTTTACTTTCAAAATGACTCCCATTACAGCAATCTATTTTGAGTTTTGGAAAAATTTAGAAAGGAAGCTCTTGAAAAAGTTTGATAGTTGCAAAGTACTTTAATTCAAGGGACTTACCTAAAGCTAATGTCCAAACCTACACAAAAAAACAAAACAAAACACCATCCCAAAGCCCTTGCCTGTTTCAAATAACTTCAGGCTTTTCCCTGACACAAGTTATACATTTGGTTTTGATATTTTTTCCCCCCAAAGTCAAAGTTTATTATAAAAATAATAGCACATTAAGGTTACTGGATTTGCCATAACAACTAGAAACTAAAAGCTAAGCGTTCTTTCTAAAAAGGATCACTTTCAGTTAACAAGAAACAAAAAAAAAGAATATACGGCTTTACCTTTTGAGAACTAGCTTGTTTGAAAATCTGTGTTCTGTCGCAGCTGGTTAGGATTACAGCATGAAAAGACATGATGGGAAAATCATTTTTTTTAAAAACACAACAACCTGGAAATAATTGAGAAAAGGTGATGATGATTACTAAATCAACTATGCCTTTAAATTCAAATATGCATTTATCAAGTGTTAGTTTTGATTCTGTGAGGTTTCCAGCTTCTCATTTTTCCTAAAACACAGTGGATCAACTACAATGGAGGTTTGAATCAAAAAATCCATTTAAAGCATTTACAAAGTCTTCTGAACAAAATTTATATCCCTAACTATACATTTTCAAAAATGTGTTATGTTAATCAGGTGGTTTTAACCAATAATTGCATTAAGGAGGAAAAAAAAGCCACAATAAGAGTTTCTACACCTTTAAATGCTTATTTTACAAAGAGGCAGGCAAATTTCTTTGAGTAAATGTGATATCTTTTATTAGACCAACTGAAAGTTTCTGTAATATACTTTATTGTCTTTTTATAATGAAAGAAAACATCCTGTACTGATAATGGACATAAGAACCTCTGGAAATAGCAGCAATGAATGCTATTCCTCTGATGCCAATTTTGTGGACCCACAGAGACAGATATTGAGTACCACTGCAATACTGTGTAGTTTGTCTGAGATAAGCTTTTTACTTGCAAGTATTTAACTTTCAGGCCTTCTGGTTCTTGCTTCATGAAATGCTTTGAAAAGTATATATTTAAGAACCTGCATGGGCTAAAAGATGGGAGAGAAAAGTGTTCCCCGCCACCTTGGTTTGAAAGGACTATATATAGATATACAGTATGCACAAAAGTTTCTGGGACCAGGGCCTAAAAAAAAAGAAAAGAAAAGAAGACAAACTTGCCAAAACCCTCTTGGTATGGTTGGACAGCTTCTGATAATGGTCACTCTCTGCCTTTTTAAAACAAAGAGGGATAGGTTGAGCTCTGGTAAAAAGCAGAAGTATTTACATTTACACCAACATGAGTACACAGATGTGCAGGAAATGTTTATAACAAAATGGAAAAATATGCAAACTGAAAATTCACAGATTGCATTACGCAGTGCAAAGATTACTAGGGGTACAATCCTGCCATTTTTCCCATGCTAACTAACACCATATTTCCATGTGTAGTCAAACCCAAGTCAACAGGATTCCTTGTCATCTGACTAATGGTGACAGAATTAGGCCCTTCTGTTTTATGTGAATTTGTTTAGTAAAATTGAAACTAAACTGAGTGAAGGACCTTACAAAACATTAATGTGTGCTTCCCCCGCAGCCAAATTCCCCCCCCGAATCTAGTACCATTGTAACAGCTGTGGTTTTGAGAGTGGGCAAGACGATTTGTTTAGTGAATCAGTCTTTCTTATGGGAAATGACTGGAAGAGGTACTCAACAAGCTATGAGGCACAAGATGTCCTTCCTCAGTCTGAATAAGACTTCAATTATCCCTTCACCTTGTGGCATCAGAGTACCTGAAATGACCAGGAAGAAAGCTGCTGCTTAGCGCGTTTGGGGGAAGAGGTTTTCTTTTCTTCCCATTAAACCATGTAATCACTCAGAGGATGGCAACAGTTGGCATGTTGTTCAGGGAAAAAATTAACCAGTAGATCAATTTATCAGAAATGCATACTTAACCAGAAACGGATGTGAAATGGGAGGAGAAATTGTTTACTTGCCCTGGAAACTGCTTAACAGGAACAGATCCCAGGAACATGGGGCCCTGCTACACATTCGGGTTCAAGCTGGAGAAAAACCAGCTGTGGGGTTGTTGCACGTTTTCAAGCTCTCACTTGCTGGCTCTTTTTCTAGCTAACGAGTCATTTTTACACTGGGACCTGTGACCAGTCCTGATTTGATTGTACGCTTCCCCAGAGAATTGTGTAACAACTACTGTGCACGTATGGCCGGTCTTACTTGGCACATGCAGCACGTCTAAATTTATGGCACGATACCCTATCGGCAAACCGTACGATTACTTTGTGCTTGTGGCCACTGACTTCACTTGTGCGGCCAGTCTATATTTACAGCGCACTTCACCAGTGCGTCACAGGAAAGCTACTCAGCCCATGTGGCCGGTCTACATTTCGGGCATGCTTCACCGGTGAGTTGTGTAAGCTACCTTGCACACGTGGCCGCTCTACAGTTATGCAGCACCAGTGACTTGTGTGGTGACTCCTGGGCGCGGGCACCTGGTCTAAACCCACGGCACGCTCCAGCAAGGTGCCTGACAGCAACGTGGCACATGCGGCCAGTCTACACGTGTGGCACACAGCCCCAGGGAACCAGGGGATTCGACGCTAGTGGCTGGCCTTATTTTCGCATTTATAGCGCGCCTGGCTGGCCACCTGCGCAATAAATGTGACGTGCCGCACCCACGGCTTCACGGGCTTGCAGCAAAAGCCCCGGGGTGCTTCTCCCCGGGCAAAACCTTTGCCCCCCGCCCATGCTTGACGCACCAAGCCCAAGGCTGGCACCTTCCTGACCCCGTCGCCGGGCACGGCAAGGCTGCAGCCGGGAGCGCCCGGCTCCCACGGGTGCGGGAGCAGCGCCTGCCCCCGCCGCTGGCCCGGCCCCGGGCTCTGCCGCTGCCACTGCCTGCAAGGGGTCGTCGCCGCCGCCGCCGCCGCCGCGAGCGCCCCTTACCCGCTCTCGCCGCCGCCGCGCCGGGAAGTGCGGCCGCCCGCGCTGGGCGGGACTCGCCCCGCCGGCACCCCGCGGCCCCGCCCACTGGAGGCGTCAGGAGCGGGCGCCAGAGCCGGGGGTGCGGGGCGAAGCGTCCGGGACCTGCCCCGTCTCTGCCCCTCCGCGGCTCAGGCCACCGCGGATCGCGCCTGGCTGCGGGGCCCCGACCCCGGGGCGTCAGACTGGGCCAGGGGGCAAAGGCGCGACCCTGGCTGGCAGGCGGGCCGACTCCATCACCTCCTGAGGTCCCTTCCGACCCTAGCGTCTGTGAAATCAGCAAGTCATCCAAGAACATATGAACGGCCATTTATTGGGTCAAGCTGCAGGTTCATCTTGTCCACGGGCCTCCCGAGCCGGGGTGGGGGGCACCACATCACGGACGGGACGGGTGGGGGGTCCACCAGCAGCCCATCGCCGCCCGGGAGGGCCCCCCCGTGACTGACTGCACTTCCAGTTTCGTGGCTGGCGCTTCTGCGGGGTGCGCAGCCGATCTCGGGGTGCGCGTGCACCCACGTGCATCCCCTACGTGTCACCAGTGATCTTATCCAGTCTCATGTCACCCCTGGGTGCAGCCCCACCAAGTCTGGGGACCTCCTGCTCACTCCTCCTGGCCCTGACCAAGCAGGCCGTGCATCTGTCCAGGAAGGAGGCTCTGGCTGGGAGGGTCCCCAGGAACTGTGGGGCGGCTTTCCTTGCACTAGTCCATTCCTGTCTCCGGGCACAGTATCGCTGGGCAGTGTCTGCTGGCTCCCTGGACACATTCAGAGGCCCATGGGTGCTGTCCAGTGTGTTCTGCTCGGGGTCCCCTCCTTGGCACTTCTGTTATAAACCTTTGACCTTCACTTCCATCCCTGCTTATTTTATTATTTGTCCCCAGTAATCAGTTGCCAACCTCTTCTGTAGCTTCCTCATCTGAGGATGACAAATAGGCTTGTGTTGCTCCCCATGTGCAGCCCCACCAAATCTCAGGACCTCCTGGTCAACCTCCTTCTAGCACTGACCATGCCTGCCATGCATTTGACCAGGAAGGAGGCTCTGGTCCGGAGGGTCTTTGGTGATTGCAGGGCCACTTTCTTTGCTCTGCTTTGTTCCCACTCTGAGCCGAGTATCACTGGGCAGTGTCTACTGGGTCCTTGGACTTGTTCAAGGTCCAGTGGGCAGTTGCTGGTGTGCTCTGCTCTGTGTCCACCTCGGTGCACTCAATTTTAACCTATGACCTTCACTCCCGTCCCCACTTTGTTCTTTTGTTGTCCCAAGTAATCAGCTGACACATATCCAATAACCTCCTCTATTAAGGGAGGGCGGGGGCTGGGGGGGGAGGCTAATTGTTGCTCTGTGGGCTTAATAGACCCATGTTCCCAATATAGGAGTGTGTCATACAGCCCCTGCCCCCAAAAAATGGAGGGCTAACCATTGCACCATGGTGGGCATCAAACCCATATTAACACTGAGTCAAATAGGTCTGTGTCATGCAATCCACTGACTCCTTGGACGCGTTTGAAGGCCAGCAAGCACTAACCAGTGTACTCTGTTCAGTGTCTTGTTGGATTAGTTGTTAGTAACCTTTGATCCTCACTCCCATCCCTGTTATCATTTTTAGTTGTCTCCCATAATCATTTGATATGCACATAGTGGGGCCGCAGATTAAGGGGGGCTTTTAGCTTTATGTGGTGGGCAACGGCCCATGCTCCCAGTGAACATCAAATCGGCCAGGGTCACAGAGAGGCAGAGAGTGGAAGCTGAAAGGGAGAGTAAGCTTGGTATGACAAAGGTTTTTTTCCACTGTTCTCTCACTTGCAGCCTCCACCATTTAAGATCCAGGAAGTTCTGATTTAGAGGCTGTTTCTCTAACTCCTGTGTCCAATAGCTACAGATTCACCTTTCCTCCAAGAATTTATCCAATCCCTTTTTGAATCTAGATAAACTGTAAGCTTCCACAACATCTGGTGGTAATGAGTTCCACACTTTAATGACACATTGGATGCATCTACATGTGCAATTAGTGCAAACAAACAAACTCTGAAGCAGTTTGCACCATAGATGTTTGCTCCTGAGTGGACTATTTGCACATGTGCCCAGGACTGCAACATGTTGAGCTGGGGCAGTGCAGCCCCAGCTGACAGAGGGCCCAGGGGTTCAGCCTGCGAGCCCAGAGCTGCTCTGACCTGGATCAACGTGCTGCAGAGGGGCTGGCTGAGGAATGAGGGTGCTTCAGTGTGGGGCTAGCTGGCAGGCTAGCCCTAGTCAACCCTGTCAGCATCTACATGTGCGTTGCTGCTGAGTAAATAACTCTGCCATAGGACAGTCCTTGTGTTTACAAGGACTATCCTATGACGGAGTTAATTTGTTTACTCCAGCCTAATGTAGATGATGACATTTTACTATGGACCTAATTAGGCAACTCCACAGTAAAGTCTCATGTAGAAGCTCCCACTGTGGGCAAAAGAGCTACCTTGTGTTAGTTTTAAATGTACTACCTACTAGTTTCATTTTGTGTCCCTTATTTCTTGTCTTGAGAGAGAAAGTAAATAATAAATCCTTATTTACTTTCTCTTTTACTTTTAGTATTTTGTGAACCCTTATCATGTCCTCCCTCTAGGTAAGATCATCCCTGTCTAAACTATCCCAGCAGAAATGCATCATGAAGCTCTGTCTTTCAGGCATTATTGAGATACAGGTTATATTTGTTTCAACTCTCTTTGTTAAAGCTCTGTATACTTTTATATTCTATTACCTTTTAACTGAGGGTGCAAATATACTATCTATCTAGCCCAATAGGACACGGATTCTAATTTGCATCTAATTTAGTACTTCCTCAACACAATGAATAGTATTAAGTTAACCCCAGGACACTCCCTTTGAACTGAAATTTTAAAAAGAATCTAAACTCAAGCTTATTTTTGTCAGACATAAGAGTGGTTCCTGAAACACCTATTCAAAACTGAAGACACACCTTCATGAAATACATTCAGCTGTATGTTTAGTTTGTATCCAAGGGAAGTATTTACTAATACAGTACTGCCTATTATTAACAGATCCATTATTACTTTGCAAAAGCTTTAAAAAAAAGAGAGTATACACCTAGAGCCTGGTATCAGAGTCAGCTTTGTTAAAGCAGATCCCAAATTAACAGACTGCAATTATGAATAGCTTGAAGTTAAGGTTTAAAAAGACAGCCAGGAAAAGCAGAATGGTAAGCCTAGCATTAGGAGTTGCTGAATATCTGTTAAATGCAAACATGTATGCAAAAAGGAAGGAAATTACATGCCATACAAGCACTAGAGAGGGTACAAAAGAGAGATTACATCAGAGAGCTGTAACTGGAAGCAGTAAACAGAAGCCAAAAACTGAGCTATAGCTGAAAAAATGGGTTTTCAGCTTTAATTCAGCAGGTGCCTGACTGTGCCAGCTGGAGGATGGTTAAAGAAGAGAACTATGTACAAGAATTTGTTAGTTCATAGAGCAGTGGAATACAGATCTGAGTTAAACCACTGGTGAAATTGCACATTTCCTCTGTGACTTTGGTGAAGTTGCTAATTTTCTCATTGTCAGTTTTCAATTTTTAGAGATATTTCTGTACTCATCAGGGTTATTGTGAGAATAAAGTCCATTTGTGCGATGCTGTGGTGATGTGGGGCACTGAAATGAGGTAGAAGACGACATAAATCTATTTCTGCCTCTTATCTTGTATGACCCCAGGCAAGCCAATTAATATTTCTGTGCTCCAGTTCCCATATCTACAATCCTACTTCCCTATCTCACAGAAAAATGGAAGCTTAAATAGCTTTTCTAATGTCCTTTGATATCCTTCAATTGAAGGCTATGTAAGTATTAACATAGTTATTTGGAAGTAGCAGTGATACATAGTAAGTAATGTATCATTAGTACAGGGTGTTGGTCATAACATCTTTGAAAAAATCATTACAGAGTCATGCAGCATAAATGATAAAACTGTATTTTTAAAATCTATTTGTGAGTAATCCTATTATCCCAATTTGTTTTGTGCTTTGTTTCCCAAAACAACCCCCAAAACCTGCCTCTCTCCCATTTCATGTTCCTTTACTGATCATCTGTACCTTTAACAGGACCCTCTTCACAACCTGTGACTTAGAGTCAAGGTCTCCTCTTTACTGAAAAGGTCCCATATGGGTGGTAGACAGCTAAGTAAATACAAAATCAACCAGAACCATTCCTTGTGGAGAAATGGTGGTTAGGGGAGAATACTACAATCTACATTTATAAAGTGGGTAACTGGTTCTGACAGCTTTTCCAAGAAAAGTGTAGACTATCTGTAAGAAAAAAGTGGAAGGGAAATGGGTGCAAATTCTTTGGATAATATATTTTGCCAAATGGGAAGAGGTTATGGATTGTAATTGGAAGTGGGAAGTAGATAGCTTGTGATTCATGTATGCAACCCAGCTGGGGTATGTAATTCTGTAAAATTAATGTTAAGTTTGTCAGGACTTCTCCCTGCAGTTGAAGTTGGAAAGAGCCAGTAGGCAGTTACAATAGTCAAACATCAATCTTAAATTTATTAACTACATTCCGCAAACACGTCCACAGCACTGGCCGTTGCCAAGGTCTAAATGCATGCTAAATCAAGCTGTACCTAAGTACGCTGGAAACTAACTTGATTTTTAAAAACAGGACTAGGTACACATTTTTCACCATATAACTAAAATAAAAGCTTACAGGGTTTTTAAACTTTACAAAATATACTTGGCCTGAGATGTTACAGGGAAAACTAAAAATGTATTGTGGCACAAAAGCCAAAGCATGAAGGGCATGAAAGTTAAGATTAGACTGGAATTTGTCCTGCAACTTTAAATATGGAGATACTATCATACTTTCTTAAAGGCAATACATAAAAATGACATTATTTATTGGTAAATGGGTAACTTAAGGACAAAAAACTGCATGGAAGTGATATTTATCTCCAAGCCATGCTTTATAAAAATAGGAACTTCATAGGCAGGGAGAACACTTGAAAAAGTCTAAATGCATTGGGTGGAAACACACAGTTAAGGTACCAAAATCATTGTAGCTCTGCCAATGATAGTACACAATAACCACAAGACTATGGTTCATGCATATGTGTGTTTGTGATTCCTAGGTGAGATGGAACTAATGTTAAAGACACATTAAAATATTAAATGTTTTACCTCTTGCATTGTTATGTTATGATTGCATCTAGACAGCTTTTGAACTACTAGAATTAATGGTGGAAAGGAAGGGCAAAGCAGAGCTTAATAGGAATGAATATATGGCAGTATCAGAAGTGTGTAAGGAGAATGGGATACTTTTGCATAGATCCAATTAAAGACTTTGGGCCAAAAGATTACATATTGCCATGCCTAAATCGAGGCACTTGACCCCCAGAGAGGACTCTAAAACCTACAGTAAGGCACATAGGCTGCCTATACAACATAGAGGGAGAGTTATGTGCCTTAGAAGTTTAATCCAAACAAACAAACATGCAGGGTGGGAAACAACCTTCACTACCAATAGGAAATGCTAAGCACAGAGATGGGTCTGCACCTTCATCTGCCTCCAGGGCTCTGAGGCTTGAATAAGTCAGCAGCAGGCACCCCTGCCCCTTGAAGTCCATAATCCAGAACCTGTTTCTCAGGGTTTGGGGTAGGGTATAACATTTCAGCTGGTGATGCCTACATTTTTCATAATAGCCTCCTAATTAGAGCAGTAGTGGGGTAGAAATACAGCTTTCCTGTCCTTTATTCTTTTGCCCAGCCAGTGCCAGATTTAGGCTTAAACTACTTAAGCTACAGTTGAGGGCCTCACAATATGAGGGGTTGCTAAATAAGAAAAAAAAACTGGACCTTTTCATTCTAATATGACAAAACTACACATATTTATGACTCCCTAGTTGTAATTCATATTGAGTTCATAAATTTGTTCAGAAATAACGATAATTCATCTTAAAATTTCATGAAAATCCATTTTTGTAGATTTTGTGGGTTGTTTTTATTGTATGGGGCCTCTTAAAATAGACATAGCTTAGGGCTTCAGCATGTCATAATCCAGCACTGTGCCCAACACAGGAAGTGAATAACAGACAAGCAGAACCGCAAATGCCAATTTCTTCCATTGTTTATGAAATCCAGTTATTCTGCATATTTGGGCTTTGTTGGTTTTGTTTTTTGGGGGGGGAGTTGTGGGGGGAGATAAGGAGAGTTTGCTTAATCATCAAGTCTTCCAGCTTGTTGATTCTTTTTTAAATGAATTGTTTTCTCCAGGGCTATTATCTCACTTAACTATTTCCCTATGGCCATGTCAGCATGGAAAGACTCAGGAAAGAGAAGGAAGGATTTTTCTGGGTGATACCTTTTATTGGACCAACTGCATGGTTGGGATAAGGTTAGACAAGCTTTTGAATGTAAGGTGCACTTCATGAGGTATATATCTCAACCATGCAGCTGGTCCAGTAAAAGATACCAACCACAAAAATCCTGGCTTTTTGCATAATTCCTGGACCATCGTGGCCACAACATCACTCCAGGAAAGAGGAGGCAACTAACCTAAAGATATGAAGTCAATCCCCATGAGCTAGGCTGTACGAAAACCCATGTAGCAAATGATCAAAAGCAACTTCAGTCAGAATTAAGAGTGGACACTTGGGGGTTTAATGTGCCTTAAATTAGCACATTGATTTCATAACTTTAGTTTATTTGCCTAAATATTCTGAATCGTCTTTTCTTTTGTAGACAAGCTTTAAGAATTCCAGTGTTCCTGATGTCTCTAACTATAACTTATATCCTGGAGTTGTAGGTTGTTTGTAAAGATCAATTATATGTATTATTATTGGAGTCCAGCATATCCCAAGTTTAACTTTTTTGGTACAAATCCATGATAACATATGAAGTTATTTTGATATTTCAGCTGGACCCTCTGTTACATTAATTTTAATTATCTGAATGTACCCTAGATTAAGGAATGCCCTAGATGATCTACAGCCCATAGATGATCTACTTCCTTGAGAAATATTTATAAAACCAGGCTTTTTAAAGGCCAAACACACTCAATAGATATGCATATATTATAAGTACTGTGCATGTAAAAAATAATCTATTGTTACAGTCATTAGCAATTATGGGCCAAACCCTCACATACAGGAAGATTCTTCATAGAGTTTAATAGAGTTGTTCTCAATTTACACCAGTACAGTTGAAGATACTTCGGCTTTTAATTGTATTTTTCTGGAGTAGTTCAAATGATTTAACAGAAACAGTCAAATTATTGGAGTTTTCTGTTTCCAAGATCTGTATGACAGTCTGTTAATACCATGAGAGAAAATTAAAATGGAGAAATTAAATCTGATAAAATGTACTTCTAATTAGGCTCCAGTGTATCGGTGTTCTTTCCCCCTTCCTCCCTCCTCCACTTGATTACAGGCATTTTTCTTTTTAACTAGTTCATTGAAGGTAAAGTTCTGAAGGCTAATGTTCACAATGCTCAAATCCCCCAAATCTCTCTCTCAGGTAATCCTTGATCCATTGAAATTAATACTTACACTGGGGTTTAGAAATATTTACCACCTTATTTTAAATTAGGCAAACAAAGAGCAGTTACAATTTCAGTTCATAGTCTTCCTGATATTTTAGCTGCATAACATCACTATTATGTTGAAGTAACAGTTTGTCACTGTTGCTGCTTGGGACGCCAGAAAAAAATGATATATGCATTTTATCGAGTTGTTCTGATAAGCTAAACATAGTTTGTAACAAGTACAGCTGGAGGTAGTCTATAAAGCTAAAAGGATGTTGCCTTCTCTTCTCTCATTAGGTGCAAGTGTACCTCTTCCTGTTTCAGTACTGTGGTGATGATGGGGCTGTGAAGATATCTAAACAGTCTGTCTAATAAGTTGATTAGAGAGAAATTGAAGAGCCTTAATTCAATCCCAATGATCATTTGTTTGTATTTCCATGGTGTCCATCACTGAAACACTTCACAATACCATTGATTTTAATATACTGATTTACACCAGCTGAGAGCTTGTCTTCACAATGGGATTAATTTGTGCTGACTTCTTTTTCTTTTTTAAAATTAAAATGCCCTATAGGGACATACCTGTACTCTTATTGTGACTGCCAGTTTAGTGCAAAATCTGTAATCCTCTTGTGAGGGGTACAGGACCCCGCGGGCCCCAGCCCGAGGGAAGAACCCCGGAAATCCGCCCCGTTTCCGGGCTAGGACCCGGAAACACGGCGGGGAACTTAACGGGTGCTGGAACCTTAACCGCGCCTGCGCGGGATCAGCGCGGGAGGATAAAAAGGAGACACTTACCCGCAGAAGGGGGAGAAGGCTTCAACCGGAGCACACTCCAGGAGCGGCGGAGGCGCGTGTGGTAAGGCCGGGAGACACGCGGCGGGAGCCGGCGGCAGCGGAGCCGGGAGCCACGGACCCGCGGACGGTGAGTCAGGGAGCGGCGGAGCCGGGAGCCTCGTGGCGGGGATCGGCGGCGGCGCGGCCGATACCGGCGGAGCCGGGAGCATCGCGGTGGAATCCGGCAGCGGAGCAGCTAGCGGAGGCGGAGACGGAAGCCCCGCAGCAGAGGCTGACCGCAGAACGGCCGGCAGAGACGGAGCCGGGAGCCGCGCGGCAGGAGGCAGACGCGGCGTCCCGGAGGGCGGTGAAGCCCCACACGACCCCAGCCGGACCAGCGGCGCAGGAGACTGCAGAGGCAGCAGCGGCAGGAGGCCGCAAGGACAAGAAGGTAACGCGGACCCCAGGGGCAACCGGGAAGGGGGCCACCGACGGGGGCACCCTTCTGCAACGACTGCGGGACAAGTGGTCACGCGGGACGACCCGTGAGCGGGGAAGGCCGGTCGTGGAAACCCCGCTAGGCGGGAAACAGCCGTACGGGGTTTGGGATAACCCCAGACCTTAGGAGTCAGCGGCGCCATGGGGACTAGGTGCCGCAGGAACACCGGTGAGGGTCCGGCCGGGGAAGGCACCCCCCTTTTCCCACCGGACTGGGACTCTACCACAGGAGCCCCTCACAGAGGCTCAACCCGGAGGACCGGGCGAGGGTGTAGGGGAGGAGGAGCCCTCAGGACCCCTGGACTTTGGAGGTACCGTACCCCACGCGGACCGCCCGCTTCCCGGCACGGGTGAACCCCTTATTTTCCATCAAGTCGTGGCAGGCGAGAGCGGTGAAGCGGGACGGTCCACTGAGTACCCCTCCTCTCCAGGGGACGTCCGGATTCGGGGTCCCACGGTACGTGGTACACCCCCAATCCTTACAACTGGTGCATTGGCCGGGAACCGAACCCGGCCTAGCTCGGAAACACTAGCATATCATGGAGCTCCCTACGAGCCCGGACGTGACGCAACAGACGCTACATCTGGTGGCCCAGCTGCTGCAGCAACACCAGCAGACGGCCTTGAGACAAGTGAGTGTGCAGGAGCATTGGCTCCAACAGCAGCAGGCGCGGGCTGGCCCGTATAGCGGGGATATGAACTTGCCCCGCATGAATCGGGAGGACGATGTCGAAGCCTTCATTGAAACCTTCGAGCGAGCGGCTCTCGCCGCAGGCATAGATCGGACAAAATGGGCCAGTAGGCTCGGGGTCCTGCTAACCGGTCCAGCCCAGGCAGCCTACCGAGCCCTGACCCGCGCCGAAGCCAGCGACTACGAGCGGGTAAAGGCGGAGATCCTACAACGCCTAGACATCACCCCGGAAAAGCACCGGCAGGCGTTCCGAGGAGACAAGTCCAAGGACCAAAAGAGCCCCAAGGTGCTGTGGCACAGCCTTAGGGACGAAATGATGAAGTGGCTGCGGCCGGCGGAATCCACGAAAGAGGACATCTGTGATCAAGTTCTGCTGGAGCAGTTCCTGACGGATCTGGAAGAAGACACCCAGCAGTGGGTGAGGTGTCATGGTCCCACGACCTCCCTGCAAGCACTCCAGCTGGCGGAGCAGTACACATCAGCCCAGGTGGGTCGGCGCTCGGGACGGGGAAAGCCGCGGGCGGAAGACGTTCCCCGAAGGACTCGGGGAAGTAGGGTAGAGAAGGCCCCAGGGAACTCCGGGGTTAGTTGTTTCCGCTGCGGCGGAAGGGGGCATTTGGCCCGGTCCTGTCCGACCGAAGTTGAGTACCCCCCCAAAAAAGGAGCCCCGCGCCCCAGAGGCAACAGTGGAGCAGGGGAGGATACTCGGGGGGAACCCATGGACTGTGGAGTCGGCGGCAGGGAAGACCATTATCCCAGGCCCCTGCCGCGAATAAAGGCCTGGGTGGGGCAGCGACCGCTCACGGCCGTGATCGATACTGGATGCGCGCAGACACTAGTCAAGCCATCACTGGTGGAATGGAGACGCGCTCCGCGTTGTGCAGGAATCCACCTAGTCTGCCTGCACAACCAGAGGACATACTTCGAGCGACGGATATTAGAGGTCCGGTTGCATGGAGTTTCGAGACGACTGCCCGTGGGGTTGAAAGAGGACATTTTGCACCCCATGATCGTGGGACGGGACTGGCCAGAAATATACGAGGTGCTGGCCGCGCTCCACCCCCGAAAGGAGTCCCCGCAGGGTCTAGTCGGGGAAGAGCCTGAGCCGCCTTGGCCGAGCGAGCTGGAGGGCCTGGCGAGCGGTGACCAGTTCCGTGAGGCGCAGGAGGAGGACGCGGAGCTGAGACCTTTCCATGAGGAGGCGCTTCAACGAGAGCGGCAACCGGTAAGCCCCACGGCAGATCGCGGGCAGGGCCCCCGGGTCGAGTTAAGACAGGGCCTCCTTTATCGGGTTAAGCCCGACCCCCGGACAGGGCGGGAGGGACGCCAACTTTTAATCCCTGGTGCCTACCGCACGCCCTTGCTACGCTTAGCCCATGGGAACCCCATGGGAGGCCACTTGGGGAAAAGGAAAACAGAGGCCAAGCTGACCAGCTGGTGCTTCTGGCCCCACCTATACGAGGACGTGGAGCGGTTCTGTAAAGAATGTCGGGCTTGCCAGTTAGTAAGCACCCATAAACCCCCGCGGGCCCCCCTTCAAGTGATGCCCGTTATACGGGAGCCGTTCACTAGGGTGGCACTTGACGTCGTGGGGCCTCTCCCACGGAGCACCGCTGGACACCGGTTCTTACTGGTGCTCATCGATTACGCCACCCGGTACCCGGAGGCGATTCCCTTACGGGCAGTGACGGGCTCTAAGGTGGCCGAGGAGCTTATGAAGTGGGTCGCTCGCTTCGGGATCCCGCGGGAAATTGTGACCGACCAGGGGAAGAACTTTGTCGGCCGTAATGGCGGCCATGTGCGAGGTGCTCCACGTTACGCACCTGAAAACGTCAATTTATCACCCCCAAACAAATGGCTTGGTCGAGCGTTTCAATGCCACGCTGAAGGGGATGCTCCGGCGCTGCACACAGGAAAATCCAGCTAGGTGGGATCTGCTGGTACCGCCCTTGCTGTTTGCCGTGCGGGATGCCCCGCAGGCCTCCACAGGCTACTCCCCTTTCAGCTTGATCTTTGGGCACCGGCCCCGAAGCCGGCTGGACATCCTAAAGGAAAGCTGGGAAAGCGGCGCACGAGAGGGGCGCCAGGTGATGGAATATGCGCGGGAGCTGCAAGACCGGCTCCACCAGGCCCAGAGGGCGGCACACGGTAACCTTGAACAGGCCCAGAGACAGCAAAAGGACCGTTACGACCAGGGAACCCGACAGAGAGAGTTACAGCCCGGACAGAAGGTGTTGGTGATGCTGCCCAGCTCTCATAGTAAGTTTGAGACGCGATGGCAGGGGCCGGCCCGGGTCGTTAGGCGAACTGGCCCGGTTAACTATGAGGTCCGAAGGGAAGGCCATCCGAGGGCTTCCCAGGTCCTACATGTCAACCTGCTAAAGGAGTGGCAGGAGCCGCACAGGCTTCTGGTAGAAATGGACCGGGAGCCGGTAGATGGGGAGTGTCAAGAAGGGGAGCCGGGGCCGAGGACCCGGGACGAGGGACCCCTTGGGGAGGAGACGTCCCTATCCCCTTCCCAACAGAAACAGTTACAACAGCTGATCGTGGAGTTTGGGGATGTGTTCTCCGAGACCCCAGGGAGGGCTAGAGGCGTGGAGCATAGAATTCTGACGCCCCCAGGGCAGATTGCCAGGGAGAAGTGGCGGCGCATTCCTTTTTACCGGCGTCAGCCAATTAGAGAGGAGCTTAATGGGATGCTGGCCCAGGGCATCATCACGCCCTCTCGCAGCCCCTGGCGAAGCCCCTTGGTGGCAGTGACGAAACCGGACGGCAGCTTGAGGCTGTGCGTTGACTTCCGAAAAGTGAACGCCATCACCCAGTTTGACGCCTTTCCCATGCCTCAGATAAGTGAGCTGGTAGAGCGTATTGGGCAAGCCAATCACATCTCCACGCTGGATTTAGCCAAGGGGTATTGGCAGATTCCCCTTCGAAGGGAGGATCAACCTAAGACCGCCTTTGGGACCCCTTGGGGCCTCTATGAGTTCAAACGGATGCCGTTCGGCCTGAATGGGGCCGCTGCAACCTTCCAAAGGTTGATTGATTGGATTCTAGCACCTCACCAGGAATATGCCGCGGCCTACCTCGACGACATCGTGATCTTCACCAAGACATGGGAACAACATCTCCAGGCCCTGCGACAGGTCTTGCAAGAGCTCCGAGGTAAGGGCCTGACAGCCAATCCAAAAAAATGTGCCCTTGGGAAGTCCGAGACTAAATATCTCGGCTTCCAAGTAGGCAAAGGAATGGTAAGACCCCTACGAGATAAGGTGGCGGCACTGCGAGACTACGACGCCCCAACAACCAAGCGGCAGATGCGAGCCTTTTTGGGACTCGCCAGCTATTACCGGCGGTTCATTCCCCGGTTTGCGGAACTGGCGAACCCGCTAGTAGACACCACCAAAGGGAAGGAACCACCGCGCATCAATTGGACCCCAGAGAGGCACAAGGCGTTTCAGGCGCTCCGGCAAGCTTTATGCCGAGGCGCGGTACTCCATACTCCTGACTTTAATGCCTCCTTTATCCTACAGACGGATGCCTCGGCGTACGCCCTGGGAGCAGTCCTCGCCCAGGAAGTGGAGGGAATCGAACGCCCTGTGGCATTCGCCAGCCGACGGTTGAACGATCATGAACAGAGGTACTCTACAATTGAGCGGGAGTGCCTCGCCATTCGCTGGGGAATAGACTATTTCCGGTATTACCTATTAGGCCGCGAATTCCGGTTAATAACTGATCATGCCCCGCTGCGATGGCTTAACTCGGCTAAAACCGAGAATGCCCGGATAATGCGGTGGGCCCTGGCACTTCAGCCATATCAGTTTAAAATCGGGTATAAACCCGGCCGCAGTAACACCGTGGCTGATTTTTTGTCCCGGTGGGGAGAGAGAGAGAACCCACGGGAACCCCAGATACCACCCCGGGAGGGTGGAGAAGATCCCTCGGGGGGCGAATCTCCCACAGAAAGGGGATCGCCTAGCGGCGTCTCGAGGGGTGGGGTGTGTGAGGGGTACAGGACCCCGCGGGCCCCGGCCCGAGGGAAGAACCCCGGAAATCCGCCCCGTTTCCGGGCTAGGACCCGGAAACACGGCGGGGAACTTAACGGGTGCCGGAACCTGAACCGCGCCCGCGCGGGATCAGCGCGGGAGGATAAAAAGGAGACACTTACCCGCAGAAGGGGGAGAAGGCTTCAACCGGAGCACACTCCAGGAGCGGCGGAGGCGCGTGTGGTAAGGCCGGGAGACACGCGGCGGGAGCCGGCGGCAGCGGAGCCAGGAGCCGCGGACCCGCGGACGGTGAGTCAGGGAGCGGCGGAGCCGGGAGCCTCGTGGCGGGGATCGGCGGCGGCGCGGCCGATACCGGCGGAGCCGGGAGCATCGCGGCGGAATCCGGCAGCGGAGCAGCTAGCGGAGGCGGAGACGGAAGCCCCGCAGCAGAGGCTGACCGCAGAACGGCCGGCAGAGACGGAGCCGGGAGCCGCGCGGCAGGAGGCAGACGCGGCGTCCCGGAGGGCGGTGAAGCCCCACACGACCCCAGCCGGACCAGCGGCGCAGGAGACTGCAGAGGCAGCAGCGGCAGGAGGCCGCAAGGACAAGAAGGTAACGCGGACCCCGGGGGCAACCGGGAAGGGGGCCACCGACGGGGGCACCCTTCTGCAACGACTGCGGGACAAGTGGTCACGCGGGACGACCCGTGAGCGGGGAAGGCCGGTCGTGGAAACCCCGCTAGGCGGGAAACAGCCGTACGGGGTTTGGGATAACCCCAGACCTTAGGAGTCAGCGGCGCCAGGGGGACTAGGTGCCGCAGGAACACCGGTGAGGGTCCGGCCGGGGAAGGCACCCCCCTTTTCCCACCGGACTGGGACTCTACCACAGGAGCCCCTCACAGAGGCTCAACCCGGAGGACCGGGCGAGGGTGTAGGGGAGGAGGAGCCCTCAGGACCCCTGGACTTTGGAGGTACCGTACCCCACGCGGACCGCCCGCTTCCCGGCACGGGTGAACCCCTTATTTTCCATCAAGTCGTGGCAGGCGAGAGCGGTGAAGCGGGACGGTCCACTGAGTACCCCTCCTCTCCAGGGGATGTCCGGATTCGGGGTCCCACGGTACGTGGTACACCCCCAATCCTTACACCTCTTTTAAAGAAGACTGGGTTTACTCTAGGATGAGTTAGTGTGGGATCAAATTTGTGAAGATACATTTTTAAAGTCCATTATATTCAATGAGAGACAATTTAGAAATATATTCCTCCAGTTCATAGGGCTGTGCTGACTTGCATGGCACATTAGGATGACAACTCTTATCTATACAGGCTTTATATTCCTCTCTCTCAGGTATACCACTCAATTCTAAAGTGAGTAAAATACTGTGCAATAAGCCTTCCCTGGGAGCAAATCTATATGTGCTCCTTGTTGGGACCAGTGAGAGCAGCCCAGTACAGGGTTTCTCCTACCCTGCTCTGGCCTCCTTCAGCAACCAGGGGAAGTTTCAGCTGTCTCCTGGCCCTGTACACATGGAAGGGTCCCAGCTGGGTGGGGATGTTCCCAAGCAGCCTAGGGCTAGCCAGGAGCTGTCCCACTTCTTGGGTATCTCCCAGCCATCCCCCAGCTGGACAGGGATTTCCCCGAGTAGATTCGTTTATTGCACAGTAAAGCTCTCATGTAGACACACCCATTAGGACACTGAATCATTGTGTGTCTCATTTGTGTCAGCTCAAGTTGTGGATATTCAGAACCTCTGAAAATCAGGCTTACAGGACCTATTGTGTGCAACAGGTCCCCTGCTATAAAAACAATTCAGCCCAATCTATTAAGCTGATTAAGCTCAGGATTCTGCAGGAGAATCCTGCACATGGACTTGGCCTATTGGCCATTCATTCATCCTCTTTCTGTGGTCAGCTGATTAACTCCCTGCTTAGACTTCTTTATGACTCATCTCCTAGGGCAGTGGTTCTCAACATCTTTTGTAAACATTGATGGCCAGTCCGGAGCCAGTAAATAGTTTAAGTAGAGAACAGCCCTGGCCCTGCCTGTGCCCCTCACTCCCAACCCACAGCCCCCTATCTTCCCAGCCCTGCTGGTACCCCTCACTCTGAACTCCCTGCCCCAGCCCCCCAGTGTATGGGGCAGGCAGTGGGTGTGTGGGGCAAGGGGGATGTAGGGCATGGGGGTCACATGCCCCCTCATATTTGTGCAACCATTGGAGGTATGGGGCTGGAGCCTGGCTGGACTGGCAGAGGCATCAGCCACCTCCACAGCCTAGTGGGCAGGACTTAGCATGGGATGGCAGAGTGGAGAGGTGAGACATATTGCTTCCACTGCCTCTGGACATCTTGCACCAGCCACACCACCAACATGGCAAGGAGTAATGGAAGGAGGGAGTCTGTGCTGCCCTCACCTTCTCCCACCACAGGTGCTCATGCACTTGTCTGCAGCTCTATCCTGCTGCCATGGCCTGACCACTGTTGCCGCTCCCCTCAGGCCATGGGTCTACCCCAGAGAGGAGGTGGGGTGGCCAGCAATGTTGCCTGTGCCCCCCAGTCCCCCTGACATGTCATCTATGCTTTACCCCCCACCTCCTAGTCTTACATGCAGGGGGCTGCAGGAGTTGTTCTCCACGCTGCCTAGCTGCCACATGCATATCTGCACTTGCACACACATGGTGCCCCCTGCCTGATCACCCTTCTCCTGCTCCCCTCAGCCCCAAGTAGCCCCTTGCAGGCTGGAGCTCTGCCAGCCTGCGAAGGGAAACCCATAGTTTCCCACATTTTTCTCCTTTAAAGGAGAGTCCATTTTTAAAGTTTGTTGATCCTTATTTTTTACATTTGTTTGCAACTCTTACATATATTCTTCTGACCCACTTTTGGGTTGTGACCCATGGGTTGAGACACACTATCCAAGGGGACAAACTTAGCAGTGTTATTCTGAGGTCAAGTAGAAGGCAGGGTAGATTTGTACCTTAACTTTGGTTAGTCTATAATGTGCAAATCCACCCTGCCTTTACCTCCTGGGATCAGTGAGCAAGTAGCTTCTTCTGGTATAACAAATAGCCTTCCCTAGAGTCCTACTTGCAGTTTCTGTCTTAGTCTTGACATGATCTACCATGACATACTGACAACTTGTCCTGTTTAGAAATATTATTGACAGGGAATGGATTCCAAGAACAGTCTTTTAATCCAGGGTGAAGAGATGAAGTTATAATGTATTTAAAATGAAGCATTGCTGAATTAAGAGAAAAGCATTGCTGGGAAGTTTTTGCTTATTTTTGTTTTATATTGTAGTGCTTAAGTACAAAACCAGGACCAGCATTGTTAAAGAAGTCCTCAAAGGCTGAAGAATTAAGATCCTCAAAAGCAGTCTTTAAATAGTTGAGAAGCAGGTGCTAGGAAAGTTTCTTTTTTTCAATTACCTCTCTTTTTACAAAAGAGTCCTCTGAGAGGAAGAGGCTAATCAAGGAAGTTACTGATAAGATAGCTCCTTGCTTTAAGTAAACAGATATAGCATGGATCTAATTAACAGCAGCAAAATAAGCAATAAAAACCAAGCACCACATTCTCCTGCTCTGCAAAAAAGAGAATAGCTTCATCATCATAGATGGATCTACAGGACACAGTTTGCAAAACTATCAGTGAGTCCACACACAAGCAAAACCCCTGGAGGAGTTCTGAAGGCAGAGTAACCCCTCTCCCTACAAAAGAAGTCTGCCTCACTTTGCATAGACATGCCCACACTTTGCGTCAGCTGCCCAAGTCCCTTCAGCAGCTATGCCTTCCCAAGTACACTATACTCTGCCAACACATTTGATGCAATGGAGCCATTAACAGAAGCTGTGTAGAGTTACTAGAAGCTGTGCATAGGCAGACAAGTTTCTTTAAGTAAATGTGATATCTTTTATTAGACCAACTAAATAGTTGGGGGAAAAATGTTGTTTGCAAGCTTTTGGGCACAAACAGCCTTCTTCAGGCATTGGAGAGAGACTGAAGAAGGGTGTTTATGCCTGAAATCTTGTATTTAGCTGGTCTAATACAAGATATCACATTTACCCAAAGAACTTTGTCTGCCTAAGTCCTTAGATTAACTTGGTTACAACCAAGAACCCCAGAAGCTGTGCAGGTATGCACCAGCTCTGACCACTTCCCTGTGATTGCTGCTGTATTCTGGCAGCATTTCTGTAACTAGAAGCCCCCTTATGTAGGCAAGGACATTAAAGGTCTCAGCCTACTACAGGATATTTGAGCTACAGTTTCTTTTAGGATTGTATTGCCATAAAATCCTACAAGAAACTATAGCTTGACTGCAAAGTAAACTGATTGTGGTCAGCCACAGTTAGGATACAGTGTTGATCTTATCCAGCCACTTCATGGTGAAAACTAGAGGGGTTTTGTCTTCACTTGGATGTAATAGAGAAGTAGACACTACTGCCCATATTAGTTACCTTGCTCTTAAAAATCTAGATAGGCACACAGGCTGTATCTATACTGAGATCTTATCTATATCAGAAAACTTCAAAACTAAGAAGTACTTGCTTCTCCCCATCAGGTGAAGTGAATCCAGCATCCAAAGTCCCTGGTTCCCAAAGATTTCAATAGCAGTTTACAAAAGAAGATAATGACTGAGCTGGAGTTGTTTGTGAACTTCCAATAGCACCCATCTTGGTAATGGGTGTTAACTGGATCTAACCAAGGTAACTGTACATGAGCTAGCTCAGCTGTCAAAAGCCATTTAGCTGGGTTGCTCAGAGCTCATGATGGGCTAATATGCATAGACTTGTGAAGGATATTTTACCCAGGATAAATCAGCCCCCACAAAACTCCACTCTGCTCTAGTTAGACTGCTTCTGGTCTCCCCAAGCCAGCTTGTTTAATGTCAGGTTTAGTGTCTCTTCAGTAAACTACACACTGTGGTGCAGGGCTATTCTCATGTGCACAAGAACTTACATTCTTCTTAAGCTTCCCTAGCATAAATCTTGACGTAACTTCATTTATAATGGGGAGAAATTGCTGTAAAAGCAGAAGCTGTAGCTTCCACTTCACTGCTCCGGCAATAGGGTAGAAGTAATTTCTCTTTTTTCCTCTTGTCTACACAGTCACGTTCAGAACAGTTAAAGTGATGCAATTAAAGATGCCCAGAAATTAATACAGGTAGAAGAGGAAGGTGACAATCCCCTTTGAAAAAGAAGTTAACATCTAATGGAGGAATAATGACTGATGTATTCTGAGGATTTTAATTACATCATTATAGTAAAAATAAACTTTATCTCCAGTGCAGAGCAGTATCCCCCAGGCAACGTGTTGAAAAATGCATGGATTTTCACTTAAGACTTTATCCTGTGAAACGATGGGAAAATGGAAGTCAAAGGTGCTCCAGAACACACAGGAATGTGTGCTTTTTACACGGATTTATACAGCACCTATATCCATAGTATCTGGGACCACTCTGCAGGTACTGTATGCAAGATACAACCCAAGTGTCTCTTTCCTCCTGTTTCTTCTTCTCCTGAAACCTCCAGCTTATAAGGCTGGAGGTCAAGATGGTCTCCACAGTGTTTTTTGCTGTTATGACATTTTTACAAAGAAAATACTCCTGAACTTTGCTTCCTGCATATTCAGCAGAAGCAAGAAAAAAGAAAGTAAATTTTGTGTGTAGTGATTGGGTTCACTTCCCATGCTAGCAGCCAAATACAAATAATACCAGGAAATGTTTCAAACAGACCCTTTCTCAGAAGACACTATTGCAGCAGGGACAGCCCTAATTAACAAGATACAAGATGAAAGGCAACAGAAATGAAAAGAGCTGATCAAAGGGACAGATGTCACCCACACTAGCAGAAAAGCATGGTTAACTATTCACAAACTGAGTAACAACCCCCCAAAAGTACAGCAATACCACAACATCACGACTAACTAGGTGGCTTACCAGCTTCTCCTCAGTGGAAAAGCTCTGAGTAAACAGTCTAAAATACAGATTAAATGACAAACTGATCTGGAGGAAAATCATTTTAGTACACTACATGCAATGGATGCACACAATGCAGGAATAAGTCACTCGAAGAACAGCAAAGCAGCTGGACTCAACAACATCTGCATGGAGCAAATCAAGCGCTTTGGTCCCACCACCAAGTTATGGGTATTATGCCTTTTTAACAATTTTTCATCAACCCTTAGAATACCTAAACTACGGTGAGATGCCCATGTTATACCTCCATTAAAGCAAGGGAAGAACGCCTCTGGCCCAAGAACTTCAGGTACTCCTGTGCCATGTTTATAAGCTTTATGAATGCTTTATTTTCAATCACCTTTCACCTCATATTGAACAATAGGGCTGTGTGAAGCTTCAGGTGGTGATTCAATTCAGAGGAGATTCGGCCCGATTCGGTGGCCGAATCTCCAAATCCAAATCAAATCAAGGGACCAATAAAAAGGTCCGAATTGATTGGAAGCTCTCTGAAACTTTGGAAAAGATTCAGAGAAGTTGTTATGATTCAGACAGTCCCAGCCCACTGCAGCAGGAAGCTGGAGCCAGACTCCATGCCAGTAAGTAGGGGACAGGGGAGGGAGGGCTGCAATAGTGGAGGGAGGGTCCCTACCAGGCCCCATCCCCTGCCTGCTCCCCCAGCCCTCCAGATCCTCGCTGGCTCCCCCAGGCCTTCCCCCCACCCCCATGGCTGCCTCAGCCAGTCCCACCCCGCACCAGGCAGGGCCATAGACCTAAGGCAGCCTCCCACACTATATTTTTCCAACAAGTAATACATCAAGGTGTGACAGGAGAGGGTGAGACAGACTGCCCACACAGGAGAACTCCCTACTCCTGTTACAGGCATGAATGCATGTGAGTGTGGTCAAGTGCAAGCCATGCAGCATCTGCTTATTTACTGACTCCTTCATGAGACCTGTATGAAAGAGGACCTTGCTGCAGCAGTGAAAAGAGCCATCACTTGTACATGATTTTGGAAAAATATCTAGTTTATGAGAAGGATACGAGAAGAAGAAGTTGAATCGAGGCATTTGATTGTTGCTATTTCTTCATTAAGCCTATTTTGTCCCTGTTTACATGCAAAACTTGCAAAGATTAAAGTAAAAGTGTTTTTTTGCAAGCCCTTAGCTTTATTGTAAGTTGGTATGTATATATTGTTAGATTGCTTTTTTCAGGTTGTAGTTTGAAAAGTTGATGGAAGTACAGATGTTTTCGGTTCAGTATCTTTGAAACAGATGGCCAGTCACTTGACAACTTCTGTGTTCCATTTTTAAACAGAAGTTCTGCTATTTTAGTTTCTGCTGTCTCTTCAATGGTAATATGAACTTTTCACTTTAAAGTCTAAAAGATATTTCCATAATTAAATTATTTAATTAAACTAAATCAATGTAGCTAAACCAGTCAGGGCTAAGTTTGTGTCAGTGCATCCCCAACAGAAGCTTTCACTTATTTAACTAGATTGATTTTAAAACTGATTTAAACTGATTTCTGTTACACAGAAAAGCTACTTCTATTACATACACAAATTCTAAAGATTCTACTGAAATTACTAGGACTCTTCTCATGCACAGTGCTTTACCCATCCAAATTCAATTGCAGGATCAGACCCTAAGCTTCTCGCCTTTGAAAATGTAACATAAAAATATAACTGTAGTTGTTTCATCTTTGTAATGAATTTAATAGATATAGTCTGACATTACTCTGTTGATGGAGACCACTTGAAAGATACTGCATCAAATGGGAAATCTTTATTGATTTTAATATTATATGTGGTACATCATGAAATGTTTCATTTTTTTAATATAACTGGAATCTTTGGGATGCTTTGCAGTGGGAAATGACCTGCTTACAAGAACTGATTAATTCCATGAAACTCTGCAAGTAGAAATAGAAATGGAAGGACAGCTTGTGACCTTAACATAATTAATACATTAAGAGGAAGCCAGGGGTTAGAAATGAAACAAAAGAAATGTTTGTTTTGTGAAATCCACACTCGAGATGGGGAAATTTACTTGCAAATGTAGCCATGCTGTTTTAAAAATAGCTGAGTAAATATACCCATATAATTACCCCTGTAAACTCCCTCATGTAAACAAGTCCTTACTCGTCTGGGATAATGAATACTCCCGTTTCTGCCTTGAATGACAACATAGAAAAGAAATGCTGGTGAAAGGGGAAAAGAGGAGTTGGAATCCCTGACTGGCATTCCAATTTATGGATTTTAAAAATATGTATTAATTTTAAAAACAAAGCTGTACCAAAGCTTCAATGAGTCCTGGCTCCCAAACCTTTGAGTCTTTTTCCCACTGCTGTCAACAGCAGCTTTGCTAGTATAATGACTGAACTCTTGTGTCCGTTCAAACCATTCATTTCATTCCAGGGGTTTTTTTGAACACCTGTACATGCTGACTGGCTTGTCCAAGCACTGTAACGGTTCTATATATATAAACGGCTTAGTCTGTCTGCCTGTGTGTCTGTCTGTCCATAATGCTTTTGGCCAACTGTGCATGCACTGCCAAGTGGGTGACTGGCTATTGGCTGTGCAGGTCTGGGCTGCATGGGCCCAAGTTTGAGCCGCTGCCGGGAAAGTTTGTGGCAGTGGCAAACATGCCCTGGCCACCCAAGAAGCAGGGCTTCCCCATGCCTCCTTACCTGAGGGTGAAGAGGGGTGTCACAGTGGTGGCATCCCTCCCCCCCCACTGCCCATTCCTGCCGTCCCCCAGAACAGCCAGCCTGGAGGGGAGCGCGGTGGGGGGGAGGTGAAGGGGAGGTCACAGTGGAGACTGTTGTCAGGGCCAGGTGGCGGGGAGGAAGGGAGGGGAGCAGGAAGGGGGCCCTGACAACAGTGGGCAGGGAGGGGAAGGTAGTGGGGAGGGAGGGAGCTTGCACAGACCTGGGTGGACATGGGGTGAGGAGAGGTGAAGGAGGGGGCATGGTGTTGGCTGTTGTTGGGGCCAGGCAGCAGGGAAGGAAGGAGGGGATGGGAGGAGGGGTCACGGTGGCAGCACCCCCTCTGCCACCCAGCCCCAACAACAGCCGGCAGGGAGGGGGAAGCAGCAGGGGGAGTGAGGGGAGGTGGGGGGAAGCCCTGCTGCGAGGCAGAGGTGGGCAGAGAGAGGGAGCCCCCACACCGGAGGCTGGAGGAGGAAGCAGCGGTGGTGGAGGAAGTCTTTACATGGCCGGCCCCGAAGAGTGAGCAGGGGGGTGAGGCGGCGGCGGGGGGGGGGCATGTCAACACTCCCTGAAATCTGTCAGTTTTGATGGGCAATTTGCTAGTACATATAATAAATGTGGCTCATAAATAGGCAATAGTGAACATGAAGAAGACTGGTGTGAAATCAGAACACGTGTCTGATTTTTGAAGGCATTTTCTTACTTTCCTCTTGATTCTCAGAAGTTCTATGGCAAAAGACTGCTTTCTTTCTTCATATGACAAAATGTGCCAGTGTGGGGACAGCATCATTCACAGATAGTATAGGTATGCAGATTTTGTGCTATACACCTATTTCCCTTTACCTAGTACAATATTAATACCTAGAGTTAAATAAATTGTAGCCACATGGTGCAGAGAAGCCACTATTGTTAAATGATTTCAGGCGAAGACACCTGACCTTACAACACGGTAGTGAATATATCCATTTACAGTGATCACTGATTGATTTCAAAACAGCTGTACTCAGTCTCTTCTCATTGATGTGAGATTCTGTGTCCTTTGGTGTAGGTAGCAATGTGCTTGAATTCCAAAACAATACGAATCCTTTGAGTGTTTCAGGGTGCTGACAACAGCCCAGTGACCTGTGGACAAGCAAGCAATTTTCCTCAAACAAGACAAAAAAAGAGACAATCCCAAAAGGTTTTTTGGGTGGCATTTTAATGAACATGACAATTCACCTAAAATCCAGCCTAGGAGTTAATCCTGCAGACTTTACTCAGGGCACAAAATCTTACTGGCACCTATAAATACAAGGTTTCTAGAAGTACAAATATTCAGTGTAACTTCTTTGCTGAAAGAACTCAGGGAAAAAAGAAATCTGACCAAACTTGCCTGGATCAACCAAAATACCTGTGGATACAGGGAATGTTTATGCTGCAGGCACTGAGTTACGTCTCACTTCCAAAGGTACATTCTAAGAATTTGCTTTCCTAGAGTCACTCTGAGGATTATGTGTAGTAGATTATATACCTTCTCCAAACATATTTGTGTCTCCTTCCCTTGCATGACGTAGGTCGTTTCAGAACAAAGTTACTGAGGTGATTTTGGCCTGACCATGAATAAAGTCTCATGCATTACATTGCCTTTTTACTAAGGTGTTGTACACACAGGCTTGGCTCCTTCCCCTGTCATTGTGGTTCCCTTGGTTTTCTTGTACAACATTTGGTGTCAAAGTCCATAAATAAACCAATGAAACATGGACAACATTGATAGAGAAACTTCTATGTATACCAGCCTTCTAAGATCCAGTTGTGTTTTGGGACTCTTACTTAGGGGCTTAGATGGAGTGGGATGACTCCAAGTTTTCCCAATTCCAAGCACTTAGGAAAGCTGGGAGTGTGGGTCTGGTGGCCTGATCTTGTAAGGGGCTGGACACTCTCAGTTCCCATCAGACATAAGCAGAATGCAACTCCAGTCAGATGCAAAAAACACTCAGCACCTTTGGGTTCAGATGGAGACCTATTTCTTCTCTGAGGGTGAGATGAATTGATACTGCCACAGTATAGTGAACTTCTAATCTAATGGATTAACCAGTGTGTGCCCTTGTAAAGAAGGATATGAAGTAGCCAAAGCAAAGGGCAGGTTTCATCATGAAATTAGTACGCCAGAGCCCGAGTAGATAGTTCTGCGTTCTGCGTTCTGCGTAGATTAGTACTAGCCAGAGCCCCTATTTTTGTGCATCTCCAAAGTCCAGGGCATGATGAGTGCTGTCACTGTTGCCTGTTCAATCCTTGCCCTTGTTGCTGAATTCAGTGGAGAGGAGGAGGGGGGGGAAGGGCAAACAGCAGCAGCATTCACCCCCTGACCAGCATTCACCCCCAGACCCGTTTGAACGTAGGGGCTCTGGCCAGATCCTTCCCCAGTCATCCGGCCATTTCAGAGCTTGTCACTCTCACAGAGCCCTGAAAAGAGCCCGTACTGCTAAGGCAGCGAGATAGGAGCTCACTGCAAACGCATGGCACTGTATCCATGGCTGGTGTTCCAGTCCTGTGCACTTGCCCTCACTGCAGTTTTCAGCTGCAGTCTTTGGGTGCCTATAAGTTATATTTTTTGTGCAATCAGGCCCCTGAAAGCACTCTACAGCCACAATGTAGCACATGTGCACAGCTGTAGAGTACTTTAAAAATGGCCGATCACATGAAAAATTAACCCTGGTGAAATGTGATATTAGATGAAGGCACTCTAAAGCAGTGGTTCTCAACCTTTTTTGTACCAGAACCCATTTGTGAACATCAATGGCCAGTCCCAGACCACTGCTCCTCTCTCCTGACCCACTGCCCCATGCCCCAAGCAGCCCCTGACAGGCCTGCAGCTTTGCTAGCCTGAAAGGGAAAAGCCACCATTTCTTACATTTTTGTCCTTTAAAGTTTGTTGATTCATTTTAAAGTTTGTTTGTGACCCTTTCATATATTCTTGTGACCCATTGTGGGGTCTCAACCCATGGGCTGAGAAATGCTGCTGTGAAGCAAAGCACCTTAGAGAACTTGTATTCCCTCCAAGGTTAATTTTTTGTGCTTTGCAGGGCTGGGCTGGTGTTCACACTGGGGAGCACCAGCTCAGCCCTGCCC
This sequence comes from Crocodylus siamensis, assembly GCF_052110815.1. Classification (NCBI taxonomy): domain Eukaryota; kingdom Metazoa; phylum Chordata; order Crocodylia; family Crocodylidae; genus Crocodylus; species Crocodylus siamensis. Next base: position 364,539,718 of record NC_143395.1, read on the forward strand.
CATGATCTGTCAGAAGTGGGGAGGGAGCAGCATGGAGCTGCCAGCTGCTTTGCCTGACCAGAGCTGGGAGGGGGGTGGGGGCAGGGTGGAATGAAGTCCCCTTGCCTCACAGCCCCCCCTTTCCCCCCAGCTACCTCGAGCTGGGGTACTGGGTGGAGCCAGGCCAGGCCCATGAAGCAAGGGAGCTTTGTTCAATCCTGCCTCCCCGGCTGACAGCCTCACAGCTGGGGGGCCAGGGTTGGAGAGAGAGGTGGTTCAACAGCTTCCTCAGAGGCGGCCAGAACACCCCTGCCTATCGACCAGGGCAAGTGCTCCACCCCCCCCAACCCAACAGGCAAACATCTGCTGGGTTGGGGATGGGTTCTAACTCATGGCGCTTTCTGCAAACTTGTGTTTACTTTGGTCTGCAAACATTAAATCCTTCTAAAAATGGAGCTATAACTCAGAAATACCACTTTCTACTTTCTGCTTTGCAACACAAAAGGAAACCATCTGATTTCACATATCAGCGCTTCTATGTAAATTTTGGGATTAAGCTCCAGTTGAATAAAAACCCTCATCAGCAGCTGTAGTATACCATTTTGTTTTAAATACATGTATCACTGGTGGGTTGTTAACTAGAACTGGTCAGAAATGTTTTGATAGAATGCTTTTCCATCAGAAAATACACAGCCATCAAAACCCCAACATTTTGGAAAAGTGTCAATTTTATTCCAAATTTGTTTACCACACCTTAGTCTTATTTAAAAAGAAATTAAGTACAAGGACAATTTTAAAACTATGCTGTTATACCATTTTGTTTAAAAATTAATACTTTTTAGTTTTAGTTTTTGTATTTCATGGCATCAGTAGCAGAATGGCAACAGCAACTACTGACATCACATTTTATTATATTTTATTTTTATTAGGTTGTATAAATTTGAGTAGCAGTTGTTTTCAATAACTTTGTGTTAGCCTTAAATAACTCTTTTTAGGATATTAAAATCAGCTGTAGCTCTAAAGCCAAGTCTACTGTAGAAGCATTTTACCAATGTAGCTGTACCAAAATAATATATCAGCAAAGTGCCACTTGTGTGCATTCTGTTTATTCCAGGAAACCGCAACATTTGCCAGCATTGCTTACTACTTCTTTCCCTAGCAGAATAATCTGTAATGGCAAAAGCAGTTTTACTGGTAGAACTGTCTCTGTATTATGGACTTTTCCTGTCAGAGATGACACCTATTAGAAGCCCTGACAATCAGCTATTCTGGCAATAACTTATAGTATAGATATGATTTAATTAACATGGGGTGAAACATCTTATCTTATTTTCTTGCTCAGTCTGTCTCATCTGTTGTTGTAATGAAAAAGTTTGATGCTTTGAAAAAGAAAAGAAGCACTTAATCAGAAACGCTGGTTTTAATCATTCTAATTAAAGAAACTAAAATATATTGGTATGTTAATAAATGTAATATAATGTAATGTATTATGATGTAATGAAATAGCATATATTCAAATTGTATTTACACATATGTATTTATTTCAAAACAAATATTTTGAAGATGAACATTTTTTCTCAATTTCTGTTTCTCCAGAAATTTGGATATTTTTCAAATTTTGCGGCATGAGAATAACAGTTCCCGTCATTGTGGAAAAGAAGGGTGATTTGGTTTCTCATATAGTAATTTGTTAGTTTTAGCATGGGGTTGGAAATCCATGATGGGTGGCACCATGGTGGAGTTTTGTTGAGAAAAATATAGTGTGTTGGAAGGAGGGGTGGGAGTTCTGGTTTGGGCTGTATTTAATCTTATGAATTAGGTCCAAAGAACATGTAAATCAGAATGGTTCTAGGAGTCACTGAGAATTGTTTAGGGAAGAACTTTATTCCAACTGAGGCCTAATTCTCCCCTTGCTTATACTAATTTAATGCCATTATGGCTTAGTTGAAACCACAGGAATTCTAGCTGTGTACTTTAGCAATGTGGCAAAGGGGTAAGGCTGTATCCTATTCAGTTTCTTTTTTTTAATTCATATGTTTCAGGTGATGCATGTTTGAAACTTTTGGTAGCATTTATATGCCAAAAAGGACACTTTGGAACAAGGAGGGCGATTTGCAGTTTTTAAATTAGAATTTTAAAATTTTAATTTAAAGAATCTTATAAATCATTTCAGATATTGTCACACTAGATTATAATGGCTATTTATTGAGAGGCCAGAGCTATGCTTATGGTTGTACAAAATTATATAGGCTCTGCATAAGAAGCCCTGCTATGTTTGCAATCTAGTCCTGTACTTGCTGAAATGAGTTGTTAATAACTACCCATAAGTTGTTAATTTTAGAAAACACTGAGCTGCATAGTGAGGAAATTAACAAGTATTAGTTTTCCATCCATCAAAGTCAGACACTTTGAATGTGAAGCATTTTACAGCGTATATATACCCTGTGCTGTGCTGTGCTGTGCTGTGCTGTGCTGTGCTGTGCTGTGCTGAGCGGGGCTGCAGAAATTACTGAAATTCTTTTTTGTTTCAATCAATCTTTGTTGTTTTATGCCAAAGTAATCCCATTTACCCCTAAATTACTGTGTTTGACACCAAATATTGCATGGGACGTGAAACAATAAATTTAATTTCAGGCACATGTTTTAAGCACTTAGTGTGAGTATATAAGAAGGTCCATGCTGGGGTCAGACCAAAGGTCTACCTAGCCAAGCATCTTGTTTCCAACAGTGACAAGTGGCAGATGGTTTAGTGGAACAGTATAAGATTCAGGTCACACGTAGAGTGATCTGTCCCTTGTCATGCACTTATGGTCTTCAGCAGTCAGAGATTTAGGGATGTCCAAAGGCTGAGGGTAGGTCCCTGATTGTTATGTTTAACAGCCCCCTGTTCTTAATAAGTGTGTCTAATCCTTTTTTTACTCCAAGTACACTGTTGTACCCCACAAGGTCCTGTGGTAATAAGTTTGACACGTTAATTGTGTGTTGTGTAAAAAAAGTGCTGCCTTTCGTTGTGTCACCTGAAAATTTCATGGGGCACCCCTTAGTTCTTGTACTATGAGACAGAGTGAGTAATAGTCCCTTATTCACTTTCCGCATCATTCATGAATTTATATCTATTATATCTAACATATTCCCTCTCAGCCATTTTTCATACCGAAGAATCCCAGTCTTTTCAGTCTCTCCTCCATCCTTTGTTGACCTTCCCTATACGTCTTCTAATTTTACTATAACCTTGCTGAGAGGGATAATCAAAGCTGTACATAGTATTAAACCTATGGTGCATCCACAGCTTGGTGTAGTACCATAATGATTTTCTGTTTTGCTTTCAATTTCTTTTTTAATGATCCCTATCATTCAACTTGCCTTTTTGAGCTTTGTTGTGTATTGAGCCACAGTGGGCATAATAACTTGTGCTGTTAACACATGACAATAAACTCCAGCGCATAGTGCACTGGAGTTTATTGCTCCTGGGCACTCTGTTTGAATGTGTGCCTGGGATCACAGCATGTTGAGCCAGGTCAGAGCAGCCCTGGCTGGCTGGAGGTCCAAGGGGTCAGCCTGCTAGCCCAGGGCTGTTCCAGGCCAGCTCAACGCACTGTGGAGGGGCTGGCTAAGGCATGAGGGTACTCCATTGTCAAGGCTAGCTTGCAGGCAGCCCCTGCACTAAAGCACCCTAATGCCCCACCCAGCCGGGGCAGTGTCCGCATGTGTTGTTTCTCATGAAAAAACTCCACAGCAGGAAAGGACTTGTATTTACAAGTACTAACCTGCTGCAGAGTTTATTAGTTTCCTGCAGTTTAATTCAGTTGCACATGTAGACACTGAGACAGTTACTGCAGAGTAAATTAGGCAACTCTGCAGTAACCATTTCATATAGATGTGCCCAGTGACTCCACAGTCTCTTTTCTGAGTGGTAACTACTAATTCAGAGCCTGTGATTATATGTATATAGTTAGGGTTATTTCTCTGCCTCCCTCCACCCTCGCTCTACTATGCACTTCTCTCTTGAATTTCCTCTGCCAGTATATTGCTTATTTAATTCTATTCTGAAATCTTTCTGTAACCCTTCACCACTAGCTTTGAATTTGACTATCCAGACTAAGTTTTTGTATCCTATGCAAAGTTTGCAACTTTACTATTTACTCCTATTTCCAGATCATTTATGAATATGTTGAACAGGTCTCTGGGGGGGCCCCATGGTTTACCTTCTCCATTGTGAAAAATGATATTTTAGTCCTACCTTTTGTTTCCAAACTTTTATGCAGTTTTTGACCTGTGAGAATATTTTCCTTATGATCCCGTAAGATAGTTTCTTGTAGGCCCCTAGCAAACATTCAGTTAAAGGTACCACAGGATCTGATCTGCAGTCCAAACAATTGTGCTTTTTGCCACAATACACTTGCATGGAGGAGGCACAATTGTGGGATTGCAGGTCAGATCCCAATTGCATTATATTGCCAGGACAGGGGGAGCTCAGGATCATGATCCTGGGTTTCCCCCATACCAGCAGGTAGCAAGCCAGTCAGCTGATCCCCCTTCCAGCCCTAGTGGAGCCCTTGATTCTGATGTGCCTCAGAGCCTGGGAACCCCAATCAGCTGATCTGTGCTCCAAGCCTCCTGATCAGCTGATGCCTGGCCAGATGTGCAATTTAAGGCATGATGAACCAGCAGCACAGTACTTTATTCCTTATTTTATTGTGCCTTTAATTTAATTAACATTTGGCCAGGTTATTACTGAAGATGCGATTAACCAAGAGTCTTTGGTGAGAGACCTTGTGTGACGGGGGCAGCTCTTGGGGCCAAGTCTCCTGCCAGCCCGCCCACCTGTCTCTATGTGGCAGTCCACCCAATCACACCTGCTACGACTTTGCTGTTTCCAGAAACTGATGGTATAACGCAGAAGACTGCTCATTAATGCCTCCGATGCCAGGGGGCGCTATCTGTGGCTCTGAATCTCTCCTACACTGCAGCCCATGCCTCACAGATGACATCCAGATTAATATTATTCCCTGGTCTGGGACTGGAGCCAACCTAGTCCAAAGTTGGGCTCCGTACACCCACTCATTCACACCACCTCCCCTCTCATAGGAGGCCTATTCCACTCTGCCCTTTCTCACGAGGCCCTCTGGCATACCACTCACTACTGGGCCACACTCCACTGCCCTTGCTCTTCTTTAAGCAGCCCCTCTTTGGCCATCAGGCTTCGCTACTCACATATTGGCCTCGCCACACAGTCTTTCAGTTCCTGCAAGTTCCCCTACTCTATGTGATCTGGCCTTGTGCCAAACCTTGGGCTAATTCTGCTCCAAGCCCCTCACCAGGCAACTCTACATTACACCCCACCCTGGGGTCAAGCTTGCAACCAACTTCTCATGGGGCTGGCCCTCACACTGGCCTTCAGGCCTACTCACACTTCAGACTGAGTCAGCCCACATGCACAGCCCTTCAAGCCTACTCTGACTTCAGCCCTACCCTGTGTGAGGGCCTCCCAGTGCTCTACATACCAACCCCTCAGGGGTCTCCGGGTTCTGCACCCCTGCTGGGCTCAGCTGGTGCTTTATTTGCTGTGCCTAGCCCTGCTATTCCCACAGCTACCTCCAAAGCCCACCTAAAGGTGGGGGCTAGGGTTAAGGCACCCCTCCTCACTTTTCACCAGGGAGGTAACTGGCCTGGCATTTTCTGGGGGCTCACATGCCACTAGGAGCCACAACAGACCACCCTTCTCCAGCAGGGTGCAGTTTTAACTCATGCCCAGGACCAAGAGCCTCCTGCTCTGACCTCTAGATGTTCCATGCCGCTCACACAGGTGATGTTTCTACCTCGGCTGGCAGCAGCAAACTGCAGCCTTTACATACCTAGGGTTCCCAAAATGGCTGCCCTCATCAGGCACCTGGTAGCTGTCTGCCTCGGCCTTTAAAGTGACAGGCACCGGGTACCCTGACACACCTTGTCTAAAGCTATTTGAAAATCCTAATTAGAGAGGGGTTCTCACTCTCACCTGAGCAGCCCAGCAGGCAGTTGATAACACAGCAATTATCACCCCTAACTCAGTGTTTATCACCCCATCAGAAAACAAAGCCCCTCTCCATTAGTCCAAACACTTCCTAAGCAGCTTTTCCAAGGAAGCAACTGGTTTTCTACAGCACGGACCACAGCCAGCATGTGGTCTGCTAGCTAATGCTGAGAGGTGTCCATGTAAAGGGGGGGGGGGGGGTCCCTGCTTAGCAGGGAGGGGCGGGGGCGAGCCCATCTCTGCCAGAGCTCCAACCAGGGAGCAGAGGGGAGGGGCCAGCTCTGCTGTGGAGCAGAGCCCTGGCTAGCCCAAAGAGCCTGGAGGGATGCTGGGGGAGTCTGGACAGACATTGCATAAACCAGCTTGACCCAAATCAATAAAATCTGATACTACATTCAACCAGGTTTATCTTGAACCAGTTTCAGCCATTTCAAACTGGTTTATATGCATTGAACATCTGTTCTGTTACAGATGCAAACCAGTTTCTGATCAGTTAAACTGGTTATGTGTATAATCTGTCCCTAGCCCTCATGTTTATGGCTTGTTACTGTACTGCATTAAAAGCTCATCTATTCTCAGTTCATTTTGAACCAGTCTTTCATATTCATCCCCTAAAAAGAATGAACCCGGTGTGGGAATGTCCTCAGCATCTTCTGTAGTGAAGACTCATCCAAATAATTCATTTAACTTTTGTTCTATGGCCCTATTATCCCTGACTGCACCTCAGGGAAGACTATCAGAAAAATAAAGGGCTAGGTTCGCTGAAGGAGAATGGCAGTGAATAGCAGTGCCTATTTTATCAGGTTACTTTGTGGTTAGAGCACTCACTGCAGGAAGTCGCAGACCTGAAAGATTTGATTCCCTTCTCTGCCTGAGATTATTCAAACCCACATTCTTTACCTTATAGGTCGATGCCCCTCATAACCAGGCTATTCTGGGATGAGAATGCCCCCATTTCCCCTGTCGGAACTGTTCTTCTTTGCATGTATGACAAAAGCAAGAGTGAATATATCTTTGTAGCCTAAGGGTGATGACACTCACCTAGAAATGGAGAGAGAATACTAAGTTCCAGTCTCTGCTCTACTGATTATAGAAGTACTGATTGAGATGGGGTAATCATGTGTGTGCTGACCTAGTACATTCTTGGGTACCCTACAGAAGAGGGGCTGTTATGTTTCAATCCCAAAGGAGACCAGTGGTGTCATTCCCAGGAGATTCAACTCCCATCTACCACTACTCTTGCATGAAGGTGTAACTTGGTTGTCTGCTCTCAGCTCCTGAAGGCAGCAATAGTAGAAGGTACACAGCACCCTTCAGGACAGAGCCCATAGTTTTTGGTTATGTGAAGAGATAAAATGAAAGTTAAAGAGACAGGATGAAAATAACTTTTTTTAACCCAGTGGTAACAGCTGCCTGGTTATGCCCCCTCATTTTGAACCCATTTTAAAATTCCTCTTTTATAAGTGCCAGACTAAGCGCTCCTATTCTTACTTCTCTGTCACTTTCCAAAACTCATTTCCTCCAATTTACAGGATGCCTTTATGGCACTGATATTCTCTAATTTGATCATAGTTAATTTGACACTAAAAAAAACCACATACAACAAATAAAGACAGGAAGTAAGTGTTCAGGATGAAAAGAGGCACTCTGGTTATTTTGTTTGTTTGTTTGTTTTTGCCTTGTCTTGGTTTGTTTTTTTAGCTCAGTTGGTCAAAAACTTCCCTAAAAATTTTCCAAGTCCTGGGCATGGCTAGAGCCAGCAAGAAATAGCACTGCTTGAAGAATAAAAGATGTATTATGCTTATATCAGAAACAGCTCTTGGGAAGCGATCTATAGGTCACCACCAGACATTTCTAGAATGCAGTTTAAAGATCACTGGGCTTCCTGAATTGTGACATAGAGGCAACAGAAACATTCTGTATAGGTGTATGATAAGGCATTTACTTCATCCTTGGAGGTTTTTAAGACCTGGCTAGACATAGCCTTGGCTGGGATGATATGGTTAAGGATAGTCCTGCTCTGAGCAAGGGTTGGACTAGATGAGCTCCTGAGGTCCCTTCCAACTTAAACTTTCTATGATTCTGTGAATAATCATAATTCACATGTGCACTCATGGCTATTTGGGACCTAGTTCAGACCTCTTTGCTGTAATCTCACCAGCATAAAGCCAGGCTGCAGTCCTGCCTTCAGTAAAGACAGTGGAAGTTTTCCTATACAAGAACATTGAGAGCAAATGCCAGATTTGGATTTTTTTTGTTTAGCTGTTTGCTTTGCATTACATCCTCTTTTGCCTTTTCACTTTCTGTTCTATTTATATTGTTTCCATTTGTTTTCTGTCTTCTCTTTATCTGACATTTTGACTGTCTTTTGAAAACACTAATTAAATATTTGAACATACAAAAGGTCTGCTTTAAATTGGGGTCAGAGTCATGCATTATGAATCATGATTTCCTAAATTATTTCCTACACATGGGACTGTTGATTGGGAGGCCAGTACTGGGAAATAACCTGGAAATGCTAGACCTGAACAAGCTACTGAGCTACTCAATACACAAGTATTAGTGAATTAGTTGCAGAAGTCCCAGATTTCAGGGTATAAAACTGATGCTATTTGATTTGTTGCAAATAATATAAAAACATCCAGTCTTTGGGTTCATGTTAAATAATGGATAAAAGTGTCAACACAGGAAAGGTGAACCTGGCTGAGTGATTCCAATCTGTTTTTTCAGGGGGAAAAAAGGTGTTATCTCTTTGGACTATATTCCAGAATTGCAGTCTTTAAACCCAGCTGAACTTCCCCTTCTCATTCCTGTGGTCTGGAAAGCGTAGTCTTTATTTTCTACCCTGACCCATTGTGCAAATTATGCTGTGTCCTGCTAAATATCTGGTTTGTTTGAGCAGAGATGGAAGCATTTTAATAGATGATGCCAGATCTCTATACGTAACATAAAACTTGTAAATCTCTTGGGCATAAAATGCTTCACATAAACTTCTAAACACTGTTTTTAATAGGCTGCAAACTGAATGGAGGCAATTACTGGGAATAAATATTCATAGTGTCACTGGTGATAGTGTTGGCTTATTTTGATTATCGAGGGGGTATATGAAGAAAGAAAACATTTCACAGTACTTGATTGTATTAGCAACAGGCTTGATATAATAGCAGATGGAAAGAAAAAGAATGCCGTAGATTTAGAGATTTGATAATTAAAGGTTAGGGAAGGTCATAGCAATCAATGGAGAAGCTGACCTTTGAACATTAAAAAAACTAGATAATTATTTTCAGGTATGACTTCCATTTATTGCATTTGTAGGCAAACAACATCTAGCTCTTCAAGGACTTGGCTGGTTACTCTGGCATTCTTTTCTGTTTTTGTCAAGACCCACATTATACCCGGCAGCTGACTGCAAGTGACCTCTTGAACCTGGGAAACAAAACAGGCGGATGTCCTGAGATTAGAAAGGGGACTGGGTTTATAGTGTTACTTAGGTGATTTACTGACTTAAACAGAAAGTAGGTGGAGGAAAAAAAAGCCTTGAGACTCCAATAGTATAAGGGACCTCAAGTCTTAGATAATGGTATTTGGAGATACCAGACATAAATTGCCTGGCCAAGGTATGACTAGCTCAACAATTTTATGTTGCGTATGTAAAATCATAAAAATAAATGATGCAAAAATATTTTCCAAATGTCAGGGACATGTCCCTTTGGACTTGGTGAGACAAAGGCACCTTATATTTATTTATCTCCTTTTTTTTGGAGGGCCAGTTGGAGGATTTTTGATAAACAATAGCTTTGATTATAGTCTTGCTTATCTTACTGTTAGGAAAAAATGTCCTTGGCAGTGCTGAGAAATCAGAGGTAATTAATGCCACAGACACAGTTGTTTTTTTTCAAACAATATAAGCAATACAAAGGCGGGCTTCTAGTTATGTTACATTTTTCCAATGCCTTCTTGAACACATGTCTGAAATATTCAGGACCTTTCAGTAGAAGATAGGTGTGGTTCAGTCTACAGTACAAAGTTCTGCCACCATTTCTGTGTTGGCTAACATGAAAAGATCACCCCCTCTGACTGATATAGATATGCTAGCAGAACATGAAGTGAGTGTGCAACTATGCAGACAGTTTAGCCTGCATTGTCTGGAGAGGTGATACAGAAAACCCGGCAGAAAAAAATCTTCCTGCTACCATATGCCATTTCTCCACTAGGTGGCTCTGCTCACATATATATTTTCTTGCCTATAACCCACACCTAAACATAATATGCATCCTGTTTCTGAAAAAGTAGCAAAAACTAGAAACTCAGTATCTGAGTAGAAATACTTGGGGTGTGAGCCTGTTCCCAAGCTTGCTGCCAGCCTTGCATGCCTGTTAGGGTCCGTTGACTGGCCCTGGGGGCTGGCCTGATGTGATGTGAAGTGATGTGGTGGGTCTGGGGCTGCAGCCTGTGCCTAATCCAGTGTGGTGGGTCCAGAGCCCTGGCCTGGGCCCAGGGCAGTGTGCCATGTCTAGTCATGGATTATCCCAATACACCAGCCACATCCAGTGCACAAGGCCATGTCATCCAGCCAGGACAGTCCCTACGTGTCTGGAAATTCGGAGTGGGGGAGCTGTGGCTCCCAGAGCTGCAACAGTTAATGCTGATGCTACTGCCCCACTGCCAAATTTCTGGAATCCTGGGGATTAATTTTTCTTCCATGTAATATGCTTCTCAATTTTCACCACCTGGTTTTGGGGGCAAAATATGTGGATTATATGCAAGGAAATATGGTAATTATGCAAATAAATCTATGGTGGCCTAGGTTCCATAATGTAGACAAGCCCCTTAAATGGTACCTATATTTATTCTCATACCACATGCCCCACATAAAACACACCCCTGTTTGGGGAAGGCAGAAGGGAGAACATAAGATTTTTCCTTTTAGATGAACTGTTCAGAATCAGTTTCTGGGTTATGATTCACCCCTCCCAATTTTTGATCACTAATTTTTTGGGGGAAAATGAGTGTAGTAGGTGAATAAATAGGTATTTTGCCCAATGTGCCTCTGAAGAGGGACAACCATCTCCCAAAACTTATCTAAAGGCTAAACTGTAATACGTCTACTTAAATAGCACTTTACTCCATAAACAATCCCTTTTATATGGATCAAAACAAGCATAAGTTATCCCAAGCCATTTTTCTCTATTGTCCTTTCTGTAAGGTTCCTGACATTTGAAAGAAGTATTTCAAGTTTCAGCAAGAGAAAGCTTCAATAGCAAACATCCTTATTTGAAAAGCCTTATTTATATATATAACTGGGAACTCCTACCCATGTTACTAGAAAGGGGAGGGAGCATAGGCAGGGCAGATTGCAGCAAACCTGACAGCAAGGAGCAGCCAGTATGAGCCACGTGTTCAAATTGACCTTCAGGCTGCAGAATACAAAGCGGTTGATGAGGGAATCAGTGGGACCTGGGCCTGGCAGGTGAGGAGGTGGGGTAAAAAGATGGGTCAGATGACTGGAAGGGGGCAGGGCTTGGGGACATATAAACACAGATTTTGCACTTGGGAGGCAGTCTGGACCTGGCTGACACAAGGCAAGAAGGAGTTCTGACGGAAACTGCCTGTGAGAAGGAGTGTGGCAAGCCAGGCGAGATACCTGGGAGACTTGGGGGAAACAGGTCAGCCCATAAGTTAGGAGTACTATAGTAAGACACAAGGATGGGTTTATATTTGAATTGGAACCATTTGGGTTGGTGTTTTGTGTTCAAGTTTGACTGGAGGTTTGGATAGTGACTACAGGGAGGTTTGCAGGTCATGTGATAGGGTGCCAAGGACACTCCACAGCATGAGATGTGCTCTGGACAGGGATGTCAAGGGCTGAGGCAGTGGACTGGGGCTGAGGATTTGACCAGAGAGAAGGGGGCACTAAGTGCTGGATAGATCCACAAACCTGCTAGACATATTAGTCGGTTAACACACATCTTCCATGCCTAGCAGCATGTGCACAGTTTCCATGCATTCTCTGTATCTTATTGTCCCGGGGCGTGGTGAAGGCATGAACCCCAAAGGGTCCAAGGGGGACCCTGGGGGGCAGCGCACCACTGGGAAAGGAAAGAGGAAGAAAGAATAAATAAAAACAACTTACCGGCAGCAGGAATCGCGGTGGGGCTGGAAGCGATGGCAGGAATCGTGGCAGAGCGGAAAGCGGCGGCAGGACCTGCGCTACTCATTAGCCACGGTTTGTTTAAAGGAGAAACAGCTGGGAGAGAGGGGGAGGAGAGCCAGCTCAGGGGGATAAGAAAGGAGAGTGAGTGAGCAGAAGAGGAGGGGAGGTGGCAAGAGAGCCTGGGGAGAAGAGCTCCAGAGTGCACTAAGAAGGTGGAGGAGCTAGGGAACATTGCTTTCGACTCACAGGAGGAATCTGAATTGTGCCCAGGGGAAGACGCTGCCGTCGGACCTGACAAGACCCAGGTGTCCTGACTGTATGTAACCCTGGGGGCACATGGAGAGCTGAGGCTAAAGGCTTCGTCAACTCAGGTGAAGGTCAATGGACATAAGAATTAAGAGGGGATCCTTACAGGAGGATGGACTGAGACCCCACGTCCGGGACAAAGGACCCTGACTGAAGCTCATTAAAGGAAGATTCCTTTACTAGGGAGCTTAGCATATTTCATGGGGGGGGATCCGCGGCATTGCCCGGTACCCTACAAGGGGAAGGGCATTTAGATTAAGGGAGATAGCACTGCAGTAGGCATACCTAAACATTGGCCTAGGAAAGGTTGTGGAGCTACCTGGAGGGGGTTCCTGTAGCCTTGTGGTTAGTTTATTACTATTGTCATTACTATTGTCACTCGTTCTTTAGTGTTATTAACTTTATTATTATTGTTTGGGTCTCTAAAGTTAGAGGGAGCCAAGGTCACTAAAGGTCAGACTAGCCAAGAAGGAACCAGGGCTTCCTGGGCCCCTGCATGAGCCTAGCTGGAACCCAGAGGGACCCTACATCAAGTGAGAGTCGGCCGTCGGCAGCCACGATAGCACACCGCTGAGGCTGGGTCTAGGGTGAGGTACAGGGGAGGTTGGAGCCTCGCAAAGAACATCATGCTTCGGCCTTGGGGGAGGCAGCCGGCATCAGGCAATCGGACCCCTCCACCACTGAAATATCATCGAAGTTGTGGCAGGAGGGATAAGGAGGAGGAAGACCACCTGAAACGGGAGATTGTGGGCCACTCCCTTAAGGGACGGAGCGAAAGGTTACCACCAGGTCCCCGGGCAAGGCGGCAAGGGACCGTATGATCGAGGCCTGGCGGGTGCACTTATACAGAAGAGAATTTTGTTCTGTAATTCTACAGAAGCATAGGGCTGGGGTGGACCTGGAGAGATCATCTAGCCCAGCTTCCTGTGCTGAGACAAGATCAAGTAAATCTATGTGCTATAACTCACACCCCTGATTACATTATAGAAACACACTTTATTGAGCATGTGGCCCCTCCCCCTTCTTTAAAAAAAAAGTCCACTGGATATTAATTTCCACTTGACCCAGTACTAAAAACTGCTTAGGATACTTGTTAAAGTATAACATTGCCAATGGCATTCTCTTAGTGCTATATAGTAATGTGGAACAGAAGAGTGAGAGCAGGAAGCCAGAGTCCTGTGCTTTATGGGATGGGTACAGAAGATCAGCAGTTGTAGGACTTATTTATCCCTTCTGGGATAAAGAAATGACGCCTTAGTCTATACATTTATTAATTGCTCATGGCAGAACCCGGGCAGTTGTGTGTAGGTTGTTTTTAAGTCTGTGCTGATAGTTATCACTAAATTCTACTTAGCTGGAAGATAAACATCCTTTTCCTCCAAACTGTTTGCATGAAGAAGACTGATAACATACCAGTTTTAAGGAATGTGACTTGGTTGTTATGTCATAGGGTGAGAAGTAATGTAATCTTTTCAGCTCCAATGATTTTCTGTTCCTCTATTACAGATAAAATCTGCATATTGAAAATTTAAGAGCCCTTTGCAAACAGTATTGTTCTCAGTGGGTGCATCTACAGATGCATATTCATACAAAGCAAGTAACTCCAGCACAACATGTTCTGGAGTTTATTGCTTCTTGGGCACTGTGTTTACACATGAGCCCAGGACTGCAGCATGTTGAATTGGGTCAGAACAGCCCTGGGTAGCAGGGAACCCAAGGGGTGGCCCCAGCCAGCTATGGAGGGGCTGGCTGTGGCACAAGGGCATTTCACTGCAGGGCTAGCTGACAGGCAATCCCCCACATTGATGTGCATTTCTGAGTAGGATAGTACTTGTATTTCCAACTACTAAACTGCTACAGAGTTTATTAGTTTCCCACAGCCTAATAGGGCTGCACATGTAGGTGCCAAGACATACTGGTGGAGACAATTAGGCAACCCTGCAGTAAACACCTCATATAGACATGGGCCCGTTATCTTCTAGCCAATCTAAAACTTTAATTTCCTTATTATTGTTGTCCACTAGGGGGAACCAGACACCATTTGTTTTGCAGGTAAATAGTTCAATGCATATTCTATTAGCTTTTATTATCTTTACTATTTGAATAAGGATCATTCCCATTTTCTACAAAAAGATCACCAAATTAATATCTGTTGTGCACTGTGACTTTAAAAGTTTGTGTCCTGTTTTTGCCTTTAAACTTACAGAATGACCATTGCAGAATGAGTACAGTAGGTGAAAGTGGTGGACGAGAGGCTTCTGGGGAGAAGTGTTGTGGTGCTTTGTAATGCACAGAAAGCTCTGGAAACTGAATTGGTTTCATAACATAACCCCCAACCAACTTCTAATGTTAAGGTGGGATTGGAAAAGGCTATCTTGCTGAAACAAAAACAGCTGATTCTGTCTAAACCAGCAAGGCTGCCATATCCTGCCCTGGCTTTTCAAGGAGGCATGCAGATATGTTTTCCCCCTTTAACCTCTGTTCTGGCTGATGACACTAGTGTTCATCTAAGCAGTCTGTCCTAAAAACCAGATGCTTCCAACACTGCTCTGTGAGTATAATACAGCTATGCTCAGGCCTCCCACAGTTGTGAAATGAGAGCAACAGCGCTGCTCTACCTCAAAGGGGTGTTGTGAGGACACGGTCATGAATAGCTGTGGAGTACTAAGAGGCTACAGGGGTGAGGACTATAGGAAAGCCCTTAAGCAAATACACAGATAGTGAACCATTGTGCAAACATTACTGGTAGGTATGAAGAAAATGAGGTAAGCGACTTAGTTACAAAATAGGCAACCTGGCCAAGGTGGCATTGTTCCAAGTTGTCTGTTAGTCAGTGCACACTTAGTGTCTATACATGAGTGCTATTCCATACAGATCAAGTCCATGTCTTTTGTTGAGCACCAAAGAAATAGACAGGGATGTGTTGTTTCAGTTGTGAAGCAGCTTAACACTATGGTGAGGCTGGAGTTAACACTGCTGAATTCCTGTGATTTAAGCCAACTTCATTCAGATGGAATTCAAATAGTATAGCAAGCCCAAAGGTAATCCATAAATACGTCTTTTATAAGAAAGGAAAAAAAAAGCTTTGTGTTCTGTTAGACAAGGACGGTTCTTCCCTGCCTCACAGGGCAGTTATAAAGATAAAATCAGTAATGTTTGTGAAGTGTTCGGTTACAGCAGAGATGAGGGCCATATTATCAGGTAGATGGATATACAAACAATGAGTCTGAAAAATATAAGGGTATTTTCAAAGTAGCCTTCAGGTACACACCCTCCAAAATATCAGTTGGGGTGATCCAGCCAGCGTGTCACTGGGCATTATACTGGGACTACAACCCACTTTTCATATACACCTCACTAGGAGACAGCATTGCTTTAACTGCTTCGGTAAAAAAGCAGACCTTACTACTTTTAAGCTTAACTTGGCATTAGGCCTAATCTATAAGCCATGTATTTTCCCTGACAGTTACAGGAAGGTTTGAAAATGGGTAGTGAACGAAAGTTTTCTTGCTTTTCCTTAACTAGAGTGGAACTCACTTGTCTTGTTATTTTGGATAGTGATCTAAATCTAATTCACTCAGACATGTTCAGACTGGTAAAAAAGGACTTGGTTGTATAGGTTATGCAAGAAATGAAACCAGCATTTCTGTTCTTAGAATCAGAAAAACTAAAGATTGGGAGACCCTACTAGATCCTTTAGTTCCGGGGTGGCCATCCTGTGATATAGATACCACAAGTGGTATGGGCAACCCCTGCATGTTGTATGCAGCAGATTGGGGAAGGACAGGAGGACAGGGAACAGAAAGCAGAGCATCAGATCAGGCAAGGAACACAGAGCAGCAGCTTGGTAAGGAAGCACAGGATAGGGAGCAGAAAACTGAGCATCAGATCAAGTAAGATAAAAGGAGGGTCTGGGGCTAATTTGCGACATACCTGCCAAAAAGATTGGCCCCCATTGCTTTAGTTCATCCATCTGTCAAAGATAGATTACTGCCTACAGTGTATTTTTTAAAGTGTTTTACTAAGTCTAGTTTCCAATAGTTAATATAATGGGGGTTCTGCTATTTTACCTGAGACAATATTCCACAGTCCAGTATTTTTACCACTGATGATCTGCCTAAATTTTCTGTCTCATAGTTTCATCTCATTCCTTCTGTTTATAGACCTTTTCATCATTTAAAAAAAAAATCTCATCCTCCTTTGTTTTGCAGTGGTGCAGTATACTAGAAAAATGTGTGTTTGTACCTCTCCCTAGTGACCAACAAGTTCAGGACCACACTTATGGAGTACCCACTAATTTGGGTGCCCAGCATGGTATATACTTGACTGACTTTTTCAAAGTTGAGCTTCTGTAGCTTCCATTCACTTCAGCTGGAGCTGTGGGTTCTGAAAATGAGGTCCTAATTGTCACATTGACAACCAATATTTAGATGACACCTTTGAAAATGTGAGCATTGGAAGTTGGAACCCACTAATTTCTAGTATGACACTGCTAGCAAGACTGTTTTTTCCTTGAACTCAAGGGATGTTTTGTGCTGAAGGTCCTGATTTTATCACTAACGACTAGCCTATATGTTATGTAAATGTCCACAGGTTAATTTAAAGCTACACATTCAAATAGCCCTAAACACTTACAACATATCTACTTCCGTTTTTTGGCATGTGAGCAAATGAATAAGCTCTTTTAATACTCTCTCATAAAGCATTCCTGCTTCTCATTGCACTTTTTCCTTGCAAAATTCGAGGAGTGCTAGCTCCACACTTTTCAGTGTGGTGCCAACATAGAGGAGAAGCCGTTGGTCCTGTTGCCAGCACAAGGTGCCTGAGGGAGGCAACAATTGGGTTCGTTGCCCGGTGTGCATCACGCCAAATAAACACACTGGGGGGGAGAAGTAGACAGAGTTTATTTGAGCTCAAGTAAAAGGCGCAGGGAGACTGTATGGTCTCAAATCCTGCGCCCCTAGCCCTGCAACAGTGTATATTTATACCCTGGTCATTTTTTGCAGTATTTTTCCACTAGCTGGCCCCGCTCCTCCTCCCCTTTCCTTCCTCCCTTCTCTCTCTGAGCAATGCCCTTGCATTCCACAGATAACAGTTTCAGCTTGCCTGTTTTCCAGAAGGACAGGAGATTACAGGAGCCAAAGAAAGGGTTACAAAGGTTGGGCAAGGGGGGGCCCTGGCTCGCCTGGGCCTAGAGCAGAGGGGCTTCATCGACACTCGTGGTCTTCCATCCCTCTGAGTTACTTAGGGTTATGCCCAGTGACACCAACAGTCCTACAGGATTTTTTTTTCCTGATGCCTTTTCTATTGCAGCACTATTTCCACAGGGGTTGCCTGGAAACTCTCATTGATGTCAGTGGGTCTTATTCATGTGAATCTAGGGCCTATGGTCAACAGCTTGATTCTAAACCTATATTGATGCACAGAAATAAAAGTGATCTTGGCTGATAACCCGCAAACCCTTCCAAACTCAATCTGAAATGCAGGTGCTCATGACCTTCTGAGACTTAAGCCACTGATTTAGGTGAGGAGATGTGCAATTAGAGCATAACTTCAGTAATGTAGAGCATGTCTACATGTCCATGTACAGCAATGTTGCTACAGTGCTGTGCTTTAGTACTTCCTTCTGGAAGTACTAAAGCATGGTGCAGTATGGGTGACTACTGCACTGTGCACATGGCACACTTTGGTTTTGCTGCTCTGTTGCTGTAGCAGCATACTATACCACGGGAGTGTGCTGCTACAGCAACATAGCTGGTGATCACATGTAGACCCACGTGATTGCTACATCACTGTAGCATGCCGTACAGTGACATAGCTGCCGTTGAGCAGTGGTCACCATAGATCAGTGGTAGATCTTGGAGCCTCTTGCGGTAGATCTTGGAACCTCTTGGAGTTGATCCAAGGCTGGGGGTGGAGCTGAGTGCCCACATGCATGCACCCCAGCCAAGCAGGTCAGTCTTTGGGGTAGGGTAGGGGCAGGGACTAGATTGAAGCCCCCGTGATGAGGGACAGTGCTGCAAAGACAGGAGCAGGGGTAAGTTGAGCGAGGCCCCGGCTGGGTGGGACTTACCCGCTAGGGAGGCATGCCCCCAATAATTATTTTTCCCTCTGCCTTGAGCTTACCTGTTGGGCCACAGGGGCAAAGGGAGGCGGGGGCGGTGGTGCAAGGTAGAGCTTGAGTTGCTTTTTAAATGCCTACGGTGATCTCCTACTTAAAGGTTGGAGACCACTGCTGTAGGGCAACATGTAGACGTGCTCATAGATCTGAAAATTTTGGTCTAATTCAACATGAGCTGAAGCAGCTTCAGACTCCTAGAAAAGCTGCCTTCCAAATTGTACCACAGGCCAGGTGGCCGGGGGCAAGAGACAAATCTGAACCTGAATCTTCAAACAAATAAGCAAAGACATGTCTGGAGTAACAGCAACAAAAAGCTTGGAGATGAATTAGAAAAACAGCAGTTTTTGTTTAGAGATAAATTAAAAGTTTAAACAGACAGAACAAATTGTATTCCTGTTTGGGATAATTGTCACATATTTCCACCCACACAGGCTCATCAGCAGAATATGGATTGACAGACCATCAGAGAGTAAAACACAGGGTAGAAGCATCACAGAAAAGGTAAATAAATACTCATATTGATTGAATGTACCCTGAAGACAGAACATTGTTTAATGAGTGTCTAAACAGAGGTGATTAGTCTCAGAGGGTGTTGTGCTACAGAAGGAAATGAGGTGTTCAAAACCTTCTTTACAGAAGATATAAATGTTTTAGTAAACAAGAGGGCCTGATCCTGGGAAGTACCAATCAGCTTCAATTCTTCCATTGCAGTACCTATCTGGGTGGGGCTCATGGTATTCACTGCTACTTGACTCAAAGATGAACTGAGGAGTGAAAGTTAATAGGATAAGTTCAAAGTCTGTAGATAAACCTGCTCTGTGCCTCTTCAGAGTCACCTATCTGTCAGGAGCTCTGATGGCAAAGAGATACCCATAAGGCCTAATTCCTCCCTCACCGCTTTTTTATGTTTCACTAGAATTACTTCAGACTTGCAGAGCATGGTTCCAGGGTGGTTATGCAGGGTTACCATATGTTGGGATTTTCCCAGACGTCCTCTTTTTGGGTCCTCTGATCTCTCTCTGGGTGTTTTGTTTTGTTTTGTTTTAAATCTGGACAAATGTCCAGGATTTTGCTCTGCTCCACTGGTGGGAGCAGGCAGGGAGCACCATGTGCATGCACACACACATGCACATGGCCAGCATGCTGCCAGGCAAGGTCGTAGAAACCACCCAGGCAGCTGGATGCAGGTAAGTCTATGGGGAGTGGGGGTTGGAGGTCAGGGCTTTGGGACTGTCCGGGGGGGGGGGGTGGCAGGGTTGCATGGAGGGGATTGGGGGGGGTGCGCCTGCTGGTGCTGAGGGAAGCTGTCCAGTAGGCCTATGCAAGTCCGCAGTGATCCGATCCGGCTTCAGATCCGGCCACTTCGGATGGCCATGATCCAATCCAGTGCTTGGGACCAGGTTGACCCCTTGATCTGGCCGAAGTGGCTCTAAAGCTTCGGAGCCACCTTGGAGATTCAACCATAGAGTATAATGGGGAATCAATGAAATATCTATAACTTTATTTTTTCTTGTCTGACTTGGATGAAACTTGCAGGAATGGTAGCCTCTGCTGCGAGCATGAAACCTGTCAAGTTTCAAGAAGATCAATGCAGGGATTTGGGGGAAACTGTACCCCAAATTTATGAAAGCCAAACTCATGTCACAGCTGTATGTTACAACATGGGGGTCAAAACTGCAGGGGTGGTAGCTCTTACTGAGGCCACGAAGCCTGCCAAGTTTCAAGGAGATCAGTGCAGAGGTTTGTGGGCAACTGCACCTCAAGCTGCGGACAAGCAAAACTCATGCCATGGGTGACACTGAGTGTTAAGGCGCAGTGGGGTGACAGCTGCAGGGATGGTGGCCCCTGCTGTGACGTCTGCCAGCTGTGGAGGAGATCGGTGCAGGGGACTCTGGGGCCCTGCATCTCTAGCTGCTGATGGACAAAACTGGTGCCAAGACGGTGTCTGTCCTGGGGCAGTTGATTGTCTGTATTGAGTCTTTCCTCTCCTTAGCCTGGTTTTGTAGGTGCTAATTGATACTCATTAAGTCATTATGTAGTAGCTAGGTCCTGTGTATGAGCTGGTCCCTGAGTGAATCATGATTGATTGATTGGTAACTGGTAACACAGCAGCTTAGCAGCCAGGCCTGCAGTAGGTCTCCCTTCCCCGCCCCAAGCCAGAGACAGTCAGTCCTACAAGTACCCATGGCATGAGTTTTGCTTGTCCGCAGCTTGAGGGGCAGTTGCCCCCAAGCCCCTGCACCAATCTTTTTGAAACTTGGCAGGCTTTGTGGCCACAGCAAGAGCTACCATCCCTGCAGTTTTCACCCCCCTGTGTTGTAACACAGTTGTGACATGAGTTTGACTTTCATGAATTTGGGGTAGAGTTCCCCACCAAATCCCTACACCAATCTTCTTGAAGCTTGGCAGATTTCACGCCCTCAGCAGAGGCTACCATTCCTGTAAGTTTCATCCAAATCAGAGAAAAAACAACAAAGTTATAGATATTTTATTGTTTCCCCATTATACCCTATGGCCGGATCTCCGAGGCAGCTCCAAACCGCTTTGGGAAGCCACACAAGGCAACGCCGCGACCCGGATGTGCTGCTCTGGCCCTGAAGCATTCAGAGCTTCTCTGTATTCGAAGCCTCGCGCAGCCCCTGTGTCCGGGTGTCAGGGCTGTGGTAGGGTGGGGAAGAAGCTCCTGCCCCTCCAGCTAGGGAAGGGGGGTGGTGCTTTGAGGGCAGTAGGGAACTCCATGGTTGGGCTGGTGGCACCAGGAGACGCTTCCCAGGGGAGAATGTGTGGCCAGGCCTCCTGGCATGTGGGAGCCCCAGCCCAGGGTTGGGGGGTGCCACAGGCCTCTCCTCCTCTTCCCTTCAGGCCATACCAGAGCTGAACTCACTCCACTGCTGCCAGCACAATTTGGAGCTGCCATGCTCTGGCCTGGTCAGGATGGAGATAGCTGGGGGCCTCCTCTGGCAGGGCTGGTGAGAGCAGGGGGCTGTGGGTCAGGAGTAAGGGAGACCAGGAGGCATGTTGGGGGCTGTGGCTTGGGAGTGAGGGGGGCAGTGGGCTGGGAATGTGGGGCACTGGCAATGCTAGGGGGCAGCACGTCAGGAGTGAGGGGCACCAGGAGGGCAGGGGCTGTGGGTCAGGGGTGCAGGGCACCAGCAGAACCAGGGGTCTGTGGGTCAGAAGTGAGGGGCACTGGCAGGGCCAAAGGGCTGTGGGTTGGCAATGAGGTGTTCCCTTGACAGGTCTCCTCTTTTTTGAAACTGGAAATATGGTAATCCAAAGTTATGAGGCTTTATTACAAGGTTTGTTTGTTTTTTAGTACACACACTGGGAATGTCTTTTTTGCAATTGTGCTATAGTTCAGGGAAACAAATGGTGCGTGTGCTGCATTATTCACAAGTACTGCATTTTCTTTTGAACTGGAGTGTGCTTGCCACAGTTTTGGGCTCCCCACTTCAAAAAGAATGTGAACAGTTTGGACAGAGTCCAGTTCAGTGCAACAAAATGATTAGGGGCCTGAAAAGCAAGATTTGTGAGGGAAGGCTGAAGGAACTAGTATTATTTAGTCTGGAGAAGAGTGAGGGGGGATTTGATAACAGTGTTCAAATACCTGAAGATTTAATACAGAGCGGATGGAGAAGGGCTTTTTTCTGTAGCTGTAGGGGACAGAACTAGCAGCAATAGTCTTCAGCTACAGCCGAGGAAATTTAGGTTGGAAGTTAGGAGGAACTTCCTGACTATGAAGGTGGCCAAGCATTAGACCAGACTCCCTAGAGAAGTTGTGGAACCTCCACCCCTTGAAAATTTTCAAGAGCAAGTTGGACTGGAGCTTGGCTGGGATGGTTTAGTGAAAGACTATCCTTAAGCAGGCACTGGACTAAATGAACTTGTAAGGTCCCTTTCAGTCCTATGATTGTATTCACCAGGCTCTCAAGTTAACACTCACTGTTCATGTGACTCCTATGTGAGTCAGGACTGAGTGTCACTGGCTTAAATGATTCACTGCAACAGCTAGGCATAAATTCAAGGAAATCTGAGGCTGTTCTGATTCATACCATGAGTAGAGACAATCCAGGGTAAACTAAGAATACAGAAAAGAGGCTTGAAACTATCTGTGTCCCTCCCATTTCCTCCATTCCTATGTTTGGGTGATTCAAGAATGATTCTGAAAGGTGAACAGCTCTAGTTGAGGTCTGCTGAAGGTCTGTGTTCACATGTAGTTAAACAGGAAAAGTCTGTCTCTAGACTCGCTTGCACCTGTGGGGATTCTTCAGCAGAGTCCTTTTGGAGCACCACAGGATCTTCTTTTAGGACCTCAGTGAAGAGTGGGAAAGAAATCACAAATCTGGGGATACCATTAAATCCTCAGAAAGGATCTTGGGTGGATACATCTTTGTATCTGACTTTCAAAACTATGTTGCTGGCAGACACAGCCCAGACAGTCAAATTGCACTATTAAGCAATGCACAGGAAGTTACAGCACTAATGTTAGTGGGGGTCATGTGGTTTAACCTACACTACAAAGTTACCCGTTAGTAATTACGTAACATAGATTCAAAGATGCTAAGGGTCAGAAAGGACCTCAACAGATTATCAAGTCTGACCCCCTGCCTAGGCAGGAAAGAGTGCTGGGGTCAGATGACCCCAGCTAGATGCCTATCCAGCCTTCTCTTGAAGACCCCCAGTGTAGGGGAGAGCACCACCTCCCTTGGGAGCCCATTCCAAAATCTGGCCACCCTTACCATGAAGAAGTTTTTCCTGATATCTAGCCTAAATCTGCTCTCTGTCAGTTTGTGCCAATTGTTCCTAATTAACCCGAGAGGCGCCCTGGTGAACAGAGCATCTCCAGTTCCTTGCTGCACCCCCGTAATGAATTTGTAGCCAGCTATAAGATCACCTCTCAGCCTTCTCTTGTGGAGGCTGAAGAGGTCCAGGTCCCTTAGTCTCTCCTCATAGGGCTTGGCCTGCAAACCCTTAATTGTATGCGTGGCCCTCCTCTGGACCCTCTCAAGGTTATCTACATCCTTCTTAAAGTACAGTGCCCAAAACTGGACACTGTACTCCAACTGTGGTCTGATGAATGCTGCATAGAGGGGAAGTATCACCTCCTTGGTTCTGTTTGTCATGCATCTGCACATGATAAAGTGCAGCTAGCTTTGCTGATGATTTCATCACACTGACAACTCATGTTCATCTTGGAGTCCACTATGACTCCAAGATCCCTTTCCACTTCTGTGCTGCTGAGAGGGTCACTTCCCAGCCAGTAGGTCTGCTGGATATTTTTACACCCTAGCTGCCACCCTCTGCACTTGGCCTTGTTGTACTGCATCCTCTTGTATATTGACCACTTTTCTAACCTGTCCAGGTCTGCCTGGAATCGTTCCCTACCCTCCGGTGTATTCACTTCACCCCACAATTTAGTATCATCTGCAAACTTGGACAATGTACACTTCAAGCCCACATCCAAGTCGCTGATGAAGATCATGAAGAGTACGGGTTCAAGGAGCCCTGCGGGACCCCACTGCCCACATCCTTCCAGGTCAACAACGACCTGCTGACTCCCCCTCCCCCCAAGCCAATTTGCCACCCACACAGCCTCTTAATATATTTATGAGAATGGGATGAGATACCCATTTAGGCCTTCCTAAAATCCAAATAAACAACATCCACCTCTACTCCTGCATCTAAGCATTTTGTGACCTGGTCATAAAAAGAAGCCAGATTAATCAGGCATGATCTACCTGCTACGAATCCATGCTGGTTGCCCTGCTGCGTTATTTTTCCCGCTGGACTCACACAAATATGATCCTTAATAATTTTTTCAAAGACTTTTCCAAGGATAGAGGTGAGACTAACTGGCCAGTATTACTTGGAACCTCCTTCCTCCCCTTCTTGAAAATAGGGACTACACTGGCACTTTTCCAGTCTTCCACCAGCTAATTCCCTCAGTACTCTCAGATGCAGCTCATCTGGGCCTGTCAACTTAAACACATCCAGTCCATCCAAGTGACTCTTCACCAAGTCAATGTCAACAGTTGGTAGGCTGGTGTCCCTCTGATACTCATCTAAGAACCTATTAGGAGACTTGTCTTGCCCATTGTTCAGAAACACTGAGGCAAAAAAAAACTTCATTGAAGAACTCGGCCTTGCCCCCCCTTACTTAGCCTTTAATTGAGAGAGTTTAATGGTTTAAAGTGATGCTGTATTAATAATAGCAGCTTTCCCCCTAACATGATTCTAAATCCCTGGGATCAAACTTGCTTTCATAACAATCACTGTTAAAAAACTAATTAACATCACCAATCTTAAAAAGTCTTTCACCCAACAAAGACACTCCTCCAGAGAGATAGATCACACGTTTGAAAGAGCCACCCGGATACCACATGAAGAACTGCTGCAGTACAGAAGAGAAACTCCCACAAATCGCACACTGCTGGTTATGACATATCACCCCTCCCTCGAACCCTTATGGGAAATCCTCAAACAATTGCAACCCATACTAGAAAGAGACCCTATTCTTAAAATGATCTTCCCAGAGCCACCCATCCTAGCCTTCAAACAAGCACCAAACCTCGCCAACCTCATCACCAGAAGCAAACTTCCTCAAGCCCAGAACACACCAAAAAGATCCAGACGGTACCATGACAAGAAATGCAAAACCCGCCAACACATCTCCACCAGCCCCACAATCACTACACCCCACAACAGAGCCATCAGCATTCCTGGATCTTACAGCTGCACCTCCAGAAATGCAATATATCTCATCCAATGTACCGAATGCCCTGATAGAAAATACATAGGAGAGACCAAACAACAACTGCGCAACAGAACGAATGCACACTGGAAATATATCAAAGACAGGAATACCCAATTACCTGTGTGGGCACACTTCTCACAAGAAAACCACTCTCTCTCCAGTCTATCAGTCCTGATCCTCAAAGGAAACTTACAAAACACTTCCCAGAGACAAGCCTATGAACTCTACTTCACCAACCTCCCGGATACTAAAAATCATGGACTAAATATAGACATTGGATTTATGACGCATTATAACCTGCCTGACAGCTGACTTCCCAGGTACTTCTCCACTATTCATCCGCCTTCTCTCCCCCTCACCCAGCCAGTCTCTCACCCATTGACTCCTCAGTCTACATTTTCACTGACTGCCTATCTTATATGCAGACCAGCCCAGCCTCTGGCTTTTTTACTTTTCATTCCATCCAGGAAGAGCACACACCAACTGCAGAAACTTCCTTAGCTTGACAGAGGGTTTTTGAACCCAAAAGCTTGCTTAATAATTGTTTTCCAACTATTTAAGTTGATCTAATAAAAGATATCAGATTCATGCAAAGAACCTTGTCTGCCCACGTCCTTAGACCAACACAGCTACAACCTACATCCAATTAACTTCAAAGGAATGCAGGAGTAGACCTTCAGTGTGTGAACACTATAGAGAGACATCCAGCTGTATAACAATGCCTATGGAGAAGTCAAGCTTGGTTGGGCCACAGAGGTCTTCTAGCCCAGCATTCTCATACTTGCCAGAAAGAAGGGAGAAGCTAGAGATCTGATCTCTGCTCTGAGAATTATTAACATACTTCTTACACTGAGCAGTCATTGGATAAAATGTATAAATAGTCTGTAAAGTAAATTATCAGAAACCAGGCTTCTCCTCAGTGACAGCTCCAATCAAGGGCTAGAGGCATGCTTCTTCTTGTGTTCGCCTTCTCTCTGGCCCCTTAACTCTTTCATTCTTACATCCTCAGGCAAAAGAGAGACTTACTTCCCTCATCTCCCACATATTAGGTGAGTGCCCTAAGCACTGAGCTACTGTGTAACAGGAGTGATAACTCCTCCTTTTCCAGCTATGCTTTAAAAGAAAGTATTAGCCTCTGCTCCATCTCTTCATTTTTTTAAGAAAGAATGGATTGCATGCAGAAGCACAGGGGAGGGTACTTTTCCAGGCTGATATATTGGTAGGTGCCTCCCTGTAACCTGGAATAAGTCATCTTAGCCTCTGAGGGTTTATTTGTATTGCACCATGCAGAGATGCCTCAGCTAGCTTCATGTGCCATAACTCCACAGCTGGAAAAAATACAGCTGCTTTTTTTTCTTTTTTTTGTGCAAAAATATTTATTTCATATAGATGTAGATAGAACTGTGCCTCTAAGAGCCCATCAAGTGACCAGTGTGGATCACTTGACAGACCAAAATACACTTTGACACTTAAACTATTTTAGTCCCATTACAAAGTGCATACTGTGCTCAAAAGCCCCCATAGCTAACCAAAAGCATCCAGGAACATCTCAAAGCTAAAAAGGAGGCATACATCCAAATGGAAGGGAGGGGCCATCACCAGGGAGGACTATATCTCTG
Organism: Crocodylus siamensis; assembly: GCF_052110815.1. NCBI lineage: Eukaryota > Metazoa > Chordata > Crocodylia > Crocodylidae > Crocodylus > Crocodylus siamensis. Next base: position 364,566,664 of record NC_143395.1, read on the forward strand.
TTGCTCAGGATTGTAGGAGGGCTGTTAGGAAGGCCAAGGCAGAGATGGAACTGGGACTGGCAAACTGGATCAAGGACAATAAGAAGTCCTTTTTTAAATACATATGGGGTAAAAAGAAGGTTCTGGGTAATGTGGGTTCTCTGCGGGACACGCTAGGAAATCTGCTGGTCTCACCAAATGACAAAGCTAACCTATTTAACAGTTTCTTTGTCTCCATTTTTCTAAGCAGGGACCAGGTCATCCCCACCATTGGGATCCCCGATGGTCCCAGGGGAGGCACAGCCAGGCCTAGGGGCAGTGAGGATCTAGTCAGGGAACTTTTGGAGGGACTGGTCATATTTAAATCAGCTGGTCCTGATGATTTCCACCCCAGAGTGCTGAGGGAATTAGCAGAGGTCATCGCGGGACCCCTGGCACAGCTTTACAAGCACTCATGGTACTCTGGTGAGGTGCCAGAGGACTAGAAAAGGGCCAATGTGGTCCCCATTTTCAAAAAAGGGAGGAAGGAGGACCCAGGAAATTATAGGCTTGTTAGTCTTACCTCAGTCCTGGAGAAGCTCTTTGAGAAAATTATACAGGTGCACATCTGCGAGGGGCAAGCACGGGAGTGTATGCTTAGGGGCAACCAACATGGGTTCATTAGAGGCAGGTCCTGTCAGACCAACCTGGTGGCCTTCTGTGACCAGGTCACAAGATTCTTGGATGCTGGTGTCGCGGTGGACATAGTCTTTCTGGACATTAGGAAGGCCTTTGACACTGTCTCTCACCCCATTCTCATTAAGAAATTAAGCGACTGTGGTGTTGATGCCTACACAGTCAGATGGGTTACCAGTTGGCTGGAGGGCCACACCCAGAGAGTGGTGGTGGACAGGTCATTTTCGACCTGGAGGGATGTGGGCAGTGGGGTCCCCCAGGGCTCGGTCCTCAGGCCTGCACTGTTCAACATATTCATCAGCAACTTGGACAAGGGGGTGAAAAGGGCCTTGTTCAAATTCACAGATAACACTAAGATGTGGGGAGAAGTGGGCATGCTAGAAGGGAGGGACAGGCTGCAATTGGATCTGGACAGGTTTCGGGGTGGGTGGATGAGAACAAGATGGGATTCAATACTGACAAGTACAAGATACTGCACCTGGGGAGGAAGAACCAGCAGTATACCTACAGACTGGGGAACTCCCTTGTCAGCACAGAGGCAGAAAAGGATCTTGGAGTCATTATTGATTCCAAGATGAACATGGGCTTCTGTAACTGCCAGGCTTCGAATAACCACTCTCGAGCGGCCTTTGCTCTATTGGTGGATGTCAAGCACCTCCTGGGTTCATATCATTGCCAGAGTAGCTCTCTTCTTCCCGCATTGCCATCCCCATTCTCGCCTGCCATGACTTGCTGTTCCTCAGTAGGAGGGGTTGGCTAACGGGATACTCTGTGGCCCAGGATTCACCTGGTGGTCATTTACGGGGCTCCACCACCCCTACACCCCGGCCTCACACCTCCTTCAATGTGCTGCCCAGCTGTTGGCTTCGTCCTCTTTGTGCGGGAATAACCCTCTCTGCCTTTACATTTAGATGCCAGTGGCTTAAGGCCCCACTCGCCCATGAGGGCTTACCCCACAGCCCTTCACACCTCCATCCCTTCCTTCAAGGGTACATACAACTAAAAAGGGGAAACCCTACTGAGGCTTCTCCACAGCCCCACCCCTCAAGCACTCGTCCCTATCCCCTATCCCACTTTATCCGGGGTAACAAAAATAAACGTGCCAACCGCCATCAACTACTAAGCTATTCCCTGGCCCTTTCTCCTTTTCCCCGGAGCCTAACAGGGAGAGGATGCTTTTCTTCTTGACCTGTCGCCTCCAGGAGCTACTCCCATCCATTCCTCAATCCGGCAGAACTTGGCGGCGATACCTGCCCTGACTACCAACCCCTTTAAGGCTCCCCCGGGGTCTTCTCCCCGCATTGTGCCTTTCTCCACACCTCATCGTCCTGGCACTCCCACCTGTGTTCCGCTCTGCTTCCAGGTGCCGCTTCAGCTTCGTCTCTGTCCGGCAAACCTGACACTCCCTCGTCATCCTGCGTGGGCTCCCATTGGGGTGCTCCACCCTCCACCACCTGCGTCTGCTCCCACTTGCCAGGCTCCACAAGTCCAGCAAGTGGGGTATTCTCCACTGCTAGCATCAGCCACGGCTTCCTTCCCAGGCTATCCGCCCCACCCGCAGCAGTGACCACCATTTTTATTTCTGCCAGCCAGCTTCCAATGCTGACGTCATCAGCCGGCCGTAATTGAACAAAAAGGCGGCTAAGGAGCCACGCAGGCTCTTCCTTCTGTCCCGTGTGCATCCCGTCCCGAGCTGCCAGTAAGTGCTGCTTGTTATTTTGACTTCCAGGACAGTTGCCAATGTGGGGATGCAGTCAGGAAGGCTAACCACACCTTGTCATGCATTCACAGATGCATCACGAGCAGGTCCAAGGAGGTGATCCTCCCCCTGTATATGACACTGGTCAGGCCACAGTTGGAGTACTGCATCCAGTTCTGGGCACTGCACTTCAGGAGGGACGTGGACAACATCAAGAGGGTCCAAAGGAGGGCCACTTGCATGATCAGGGGGCAGCAGGGCAGGCTCTACAGGGAGAGGCTACGAGACCTGAACCTGTTCAGCCTCCACAAGAGAAGGCTGAGAGGGGATCTGGTGGCCGTCTATAAACTGGCCAAGGTGGACTAGAGGGCAATGAGAGAGTCCCTGTTTCCTTGAGCATTACTAGGAGTAACAACGAATAATGGCCATTAGTTGATGGAGAGTAGATTCAGACTAGGTAGCAAGAGGCGCTACTTCACAGTCAGGGCGGCTAGGATCTGAAACCAACTTCCAAGGGAAGTGGTGCTCGCTTCTATCCTGGGGGTCTTCAGAAGGAGGCTAGATAAACACCTAGCCAGGGTTGTTTGACCCCAGGATTCTTTCCTGTCAATGGCAGGGGGTTGGACTTGATGATCTGCTCAGGTCCCTTCTGACCCTACCAACTATGAAGCTGTGCACCTATGTGTTCGTATGCCCACACACCCGTTACCATTACAATGCTTTCACTTATTGTTGTATTCATTGTCATCATCGCTGCCCTCTTCATTGTCCTCCTTGTTGTTCTCTTCAGAGGGCTTGCCTCTGAAAAGTTTATGCCAGTCCCCTCTCCACCATATGACATCCACCATCTCTTTTATGTCATCCTCCCTACTGGGGTCTCTGGCGCGCCAGCTGCAGGAGCTCCAGGCCACAGTCCAGAGACTGCGTGCCATCAGAGACTGCGAGCAGGAGATAGACTCCTACTGCCAGGCCCTTCTCCCCCAGGAGCTGCAGGGTAGAGTACCGTCTCCCTCCAGGACTAAGGAGGACTCTGGGACCTCCCGCTCTGCCCAGTCAGGGGCATGGACCAAGGTGGTCAAGGGCCCTAAGGCCCGCTGCACCAAGGCCCCTCCCTTGCTGGAGCTTAGCAACAGGTTCGCACCGCTTGCAGCCCCAGCAGAGCCTGCTCAGTTGCCGGCTCCCCCAGGCAACCCAGGCTCAACCGCACCTACTGCCCCCGCTCTCCCCAAGGCAAAACGAAAGGTGTTTGTTGTGGGAGACTCCATCCTGTGGGGCACTGAGGGGGCAATCTGACGCCCCGACCCCTTAGCCCGGGAAGTCTGCTGCTTCCCGGGGGCCCGCATCCGAGACATTGCGGAGAGGATCCCAGAGCTCCTCTGGCCCACAGACTTCTTATTCACATGGGCACCAATGACACGGCTCAAAGCACCCCCAGCCAGGTCATGAGGCACTACAGGGATTTGGGAGCGGGGATTAGGGGTCTGGGAGCTCAGGTGGTGTTTTCGTCAATCCTCCCAGTCTCAGGCTATGGGCTGAGGAGGGAGAGGAGGATCCACGCAGTGAACCAAAGACTGCGGAGCTGGTGTCATTGGGAAGGCTTTGGCTTCCATGACCACAGCCCGCTCTTTGGCAAGAGAGGCAGCGAGCTGCTGGGAAGAGACGGCCTCCACCTCTCCCCCCTGGGAAGGAGGCTCTTCTCAGCCAGGCTGGCTGACCTGCTACACCGGGCTTTAAACTAAGCCCGCTGGTGGATGGGGGGACTACTGCCATTGCTGGCCTGCTGAGCAACCCTTGCAAAGCCAGCAGACCAAGGCACTTAAGGGAGCCCACCCCTGCCCCAGCCCTGGCACAATCTGTGGGCAAGGCAAGAGCCCCCAAGGGCACACTTGCCTGCCTGTACACTAATGCCAGGAGCCTTGGCAACAAGCAGGAGGAGCTCATCCTCCTGCTCAGTGCAAAGAATTATGACAATATTGGGATAATGGAGACCTGGTGGGACTCCACCCATGACTGGATCACGGGTATAGAGGGCTATACCCTGTACAGGAGGGATCGTGTTGACAAAAGGGGCGGGGGTGTAGCTCTCTATGTGAAGGAAAGCTACACGTCCCTGCAAGCTGATGTTGGTGATCGGCATGGAAAACTAGAGACCCTCTGGGTAAAAATTCATGGGGAATACGGCACAGGGGACACAATGGTGGGAGTCTACTCCAGACCTCCCACCCAAAGTCCTGAGCTTCACCAGGAGTTCGCCCGGGAACTGACTGAGGCCGCTTGCTCCAGGACCTTGGTTGTCATGGGTGACTTCAATTACCCGGACATCTCCTGGGAAGATCACTCAGCAAAATCGGAGCGGTCGCAAAGCTTTCTCTTATGCGTGGATGACCTCTACCTGACTCAAGAAGTCTATGGGCCAAGAAGAGGCAAAGCGCTGCTCGACCTGGTACTGGCTACAGGGGACGACCTAATCGGCGACCTAGTGATCGAAGGGAAGCTGGGTGACAGCGAGCATGAGCTGATCACCTTCACCATCTGCCGTAAAGCTGGCAAGTCAGTCAGCAACACAGAAGTTCTTGACTTCAGAAAAGCTGACTTTGACAAGCTCAAGAGGCTTGTCGGTCAGGCCCTCAGGGACCATGACCCCAGGGAGATGGGAGTTCAAGAAGAGTGGTTGCTTCTCAAGGAAGCGATCCTCAATGCACAAGCTAAATCTATTCCAACATGGAGGAAAGGCAGCAAGAAGGCACAGCAGCCCTCCTGGCTCTCCAGGGACATAGCGGACCTCCTGCGGCTAAAAAGGAAAGCCTACAAAGGATGGACGACGGGATTCACCTCCAAGGAGGATTATTCTGCACTGGTCTGGTCCTGCAGGGAGCAAACCAGGAAAGCCAAGGCTGCAACTGAACTCCAACTAGCTTCAAGCATCAAGGACAACAAAAAGTCCTTTTTCAGATATGTGGGGAGCCATAGGAAAAGCAAGGGCAACCTTGGACCCCTGCTAAACCAGATGGGGCAACTGACAACTGACACCCAGGAAAAAGCCAACCTACTAAATAGGTACTTTGCGTCAGTCTTTCATCAGTCCCATGGGAAGCCCATGCCTGCTATGGGACAGGGAGATCCGGGTGATGGGGATCCCCTACCCTCCATAAATGCAAGCTGGATACCTTCAAGTCAGCCGGCCCTGACACTCTGCACCCCAGGGTACTCAAGGAGCTGCCGAGCGTCATAGCCCAGCCCCTGGCACAATCTTTGAAAACTCCTGGCGCTCTGGTGTAGCGCCCGAAGACTGGAAGAAGGCCAATGTGGTGCCGATCTTCAAAAAAAGGAGGAGAGTGGATCTGGCTAACTACAGGCCCATTAGCCTGACTTCTATCCTGGGGAAGATCTTAGAAAAGTTTATTAAGGAGGCCATCCTTGATGGACTGGCCCAGGCTAACATCCTAAGGGATAGCCAGCATGGGTTTGTTGCAGGTAGGTCTTGTTTGACCAATCTCATTTCCTTCTATGACCAGGTGACCTATCACCTGGACAAGGGAGAAGAGATTGATGTCATATATCTTGACTTCAAAAAAGCTTTTGATCTGGTATCCCATGATCACCTCTTGGCCAAACTGCCCAGTTGTGGCCTTGGGTCCACCACGAGCCACTGGCTGGGAAACTGGCTCCGTGGTCGGACCCAGAGGGTTGTAATTGATGGCAGTCACTCATCGTGGTGCCCTGTGACCAGTGGGGTCCTTCAAGGCTCTGTCCTTGGACCCATACTGTTCAACATCTTCATTAATGATGTGGACATTGGAGTCAGGAGTGGACTGGCCAAGTCCACTGATGACACCAAACTTTGGGGCAAAGCATCCACGCCAGAAGATAGGCGGGTGATCCAGGCTGACCTTGACAAGCTCAGCAAATGGGCAGACGAGAACCTCATGGTGTTTAACACCGAAAAATGCGAAGGTCTCCACCTTGGGAGGAAAAACCTGCAGCACCCTTATAGGCTCGGCAGTGCTACATTGGATAGCACTACAGAAGAAAGAGACTTGGGGGTCATCATTGACCACAAGATGAACATGGGCTGAGAGACATGGGACTCTTTAGCCTGGAAATACGTAGGCTCAGGGGTGATCTGATGGCCACCTATAAGTTTACCAGGGATGACCACCAGGATCTAGGGGAACGTTTGTTCACCAGAGCGCCCCAAGGGATGATGAGGTCGAACAGTCACAAACTCCTGCAAGACCATTTCAGGCTGGACATAAGGAAGAATTTCTTTACTGTCCGACCCCCCAAGGTCTGGAACAGTCTGCCAGCGGAGGTGGTTCAAGCACCTACATTGAACACCTTCAAGAGTAAATTGGATGCTTATCTTGCTGGGATCCTATGACCCCAGCTGACTTCCTGCCCTTTGGGCAGGGGGCTGGACTCGATGATCTCCCAAGGTCCCTTCCAGCCCTGATGTCTATGAAATCTATGAAATCTTCTGTCTCACTGTGGTACCACTACCAGTACATTTCATTCAGCCCCTCTCTAATAAGGTCCTCGACTGCGGGGTCTCAGTACCTGTTTGCAAGCAAGTTCCTGGCCTTGCCAGGGCATACCTGAAACAGAAGATGAACTGGTCAAAATGAGCTGTCAGGGCCCTTTGCTGTTTGGTCAAGTGCCTGTAGAGGACCACTTCTCTGGTCAGGGTTCTGAAACCTGTCACCACCAGGAGAAGTGCACGTACTTTCTTCCGGACCTCTCTGGTGTATGGGCAGTCCAAGAAGTGGTCGATTGTTTCTGCCCGCCAGTGGCAGGTCTGCCTTGGGCAGTTTGATGGACCTCTCTGTCCTGTGTTGTTTTTCCATGCTTGCATAGGGAGTGCCTGGTGGGCTGTAAGCTCAATGTGAGGAAAAGCACCTGCCTAGTCCTGGATAAGCTTGGGGACCTGTTGTGCCTGGGGGTCTCAATCCTCTGCAAGGAGGTAAAGATCCTCAGGGTGGAGTCTGACCCACAGTTGATGGGACAGAAGGCATGGGAAAAGTTGGAAGCCAAGGCCAGGCAGAGACAGGTTATGGCAATTGCACTTCCTGTCAATGGCAGGCGGGTGCATAGCACTGATTAAGGCGGTGCTACTGCTGATACTTCTACACACTGCCCTAGTCTTCCCAGAGAGAGTCGTTTGCAGAATCCAAAGAGCCATGTGTGTTTTCTTTTGGAACTCCACATGGGAGAAAGTGGCGAGGAAGAAGCTGTACAAAGTAAAATGGTTCAGAGGCAGAGATCCTTTTCTTCCTCTGGGCCAAGTACAAGAGCCAGGTTTGCAATAGCAATAGGGGTGGAATCCAAAACAGTTAGTTTTGTCAAGTATTTTTCAGGACAGATGCTGAGACAGTGGCAGGCATACATGACCAGTGGCTGCCATTTTAATTTGGCAGGCATACATGACCAGTGGAAGCCCATGGGCCATGGTGTCCCCATGGTTCTATGAGGCCCTGAAATGCTTCTGGGAGAAATATAAGCTTCATGACGTGACCCTAGCAAGCCTGGTGAACCACTGCAAGATACAGAAGGTGGTAAGGGCAAGAGACATCATATTGCCCATGGACTTACTACTGATGACAGCTGCCAGGCTGCGTGGGAGCAAATGTTACACAAGGACCTGCAGAAGGAGCACAGAGACCTGAACTGGAAGCAATACAGCCACCTACAGTAATTGGCTTTGCTGAGAAATGGGGAAACTAAGTAGCCTAGGAGGAGCACCATGCCAAAGTAGCTATACTGCTACTGTTCTAGAGTTAGCTTATCCAGAGCTAGCTAAGGTATCTCTGTGAAGCATTACTTTGTGCCATATGGACTTCAGAGTGCGAACTAGCACACAGGTGCTCAATCTCTGATTCATGGGCCAAATCCAGTCCACAGAGCCTTGGAATCCACATGGGTTGGAAAATTTGGTAGTAGGAAAGCAGTTAATACTGCCTTCTGTGCTGCTAAAATCTCAAGCCCTGTGAGGCAGGTCAGACCCAGGCCATGACCCCTTCTTTCCCAGCCCCCAATGGCCAGATCAGGGCCAGTCCATGCCCCCTTCTCTCCGTGTGTCCCGGTTGGGACTGGGCTGCATCCTTTTCTCCGTGTGGGGCCGGACATTGCCTCCTTCCCTGTATGGTTGGGTTTAGACCAAGCCTTGGCCCACCCCTCTTGCTGCCAGGCTGGGCTAGGGCTGGACCAAGCCTCCTTTCCTTGCATGGATAGATGAAGATCAAGCTACCCCCACCAAACAGCTGGATGGGGCCGTGCTGCAAATGCCCCTGGTTCTGGACTGTGTCCACTGATCAGATCCAGACTATGGAGGCACCACTGTGTATCTGGCCCTGCAGACAAAAACGTCTGTGCAAAGCGTTGGTAGTTGATTTGATTCAGAGGAGATTTGGCCCGATTCAGGGACCGAATCTCTGAATCCAAATCAAATCGGAAGACCAATTTATAGCTCTGAATTGATTTTAAGTGTCCAAGTTGATTCGGAAAAGCTTCGGAAAAGATTTGGCTGCTTCAGAGATTCGGCCATAGACTAAACAGGCAGCTGACACAGCTGCCTCCAGCTGGTAAGTCTGTTGGGGTTGGGGGAGGGGAGAGGGAAGGGGCATTGCGGAGGGAGGGATTGCAGTGGGGGCTGGGACAAGCAGCCCAGTGTAGTAGTGCAGTGACTATAATTGCTTTAATTGTTGGACTGTTTATTTTGTTATTTCTCTTTTTATATAAGGAAAATATTTAATCATTTAGACAAAGTTAATCTTGTTATAATTTACTTTTTATAATTTGCTCAGTCATTATTAGTGCTTGGAATTAACCATCTATTTTAGATTTCTGATTGCTTAGCATAAATGTATTTGACATATTGATCTCATGATTTTAGACACATTTGATTCACAACTTTAGAACTTAAATAAGGAAAATGCTTGTGTAAGGGTTTGCGGTATCATAGAATCATAGAATCAATTAGTCGGAAGGGACCTGGACTGATCATCGAGTCCGACCCCTGCTAGGGGCAGGAATGAGCACTGGGGGTGGCAGGGGTCATAAGACCCCAGCCAGGTGCCTGTCCAGTCTCCTTTTGAAGATTTCCAGGGAAGGTGAGAGCACCACCTCTCTGGGACGCCTATTCCAGGCTCTGCCCACCCTTACAGTGAAGTAGTTCTTCCTAACATCTAACCTAAACCTATCCTCCCTCAGCTTGTGGCCATTGTTCCTGGGGACTCCAAGGGGGGCCCTGGTGAACAGTCTTTCCCCAAGTCCCTGCTGCTGGCCCCTGATAAGGTTGTAGGCAGCCACAAGATCCCCCCTCAGTCTCCTCTTGAGGAGACTAAAGAGATTCAGGTCCCTCAGCCTCTTCTCATAGGGCTGGCCACAGAGGCCCCCAACCATATGCGTGGCCGTCCTCTGGACCCTCTCCAGGTTCTCCACATCCCTCTTGAAGTGCAGCGGCCAGAACTGGACAGTTCCAGGTGTGGCCTGACCAGCGCCTCTTTGGACCTGTTAGTGATGCCCCGTTGATGCATGACAGGGTGCGGTTGGCTCTGCCTATTGCTTCATCGCATTGGCAACTTATATTCATCCTGGAGTCAATCATGACTCCAAGATCCCTCTCTGCTTCTGTGCTGCCGAGAGGGTCAGTCCCTAACCTATAACCATAATGCTGGTTCCCTCTCCCCAGGTGCAGCACTCTGCACTTGTCCTTGTTGAACCACATCCTGTTCAGATCCGCCCACTTCTCTAACCTATCCAGGTCTGCCTGGATGCAGTCCCTGCCTGCCAGTGTATTCACTTTACCTCACAGCTTGGTGTCATAAGCGAACTTGAACAGGGTGCTCTCCACACCCTCGTCCAGGTCGCTAATGAAGATGTTGAACAGCACCAGCCCAAGGACCGAGCCCTGGGGGACTCCGTTGCCCACACCCTCCCAGGCTGACATCGACCTGTCCACCACCACCCTCTGGGTGCGCCCCTAGAGCCAACTTGCCACCCATGTGACTATACATTCGTCAATGCCGCAGTCCCTCAGCTTGCCCACCAGAATTGGGTGGGATACTGTGTCGAAGGCCTTCTGGAAGTCCAAGAAGATGACTTCGACTTCCTCCTTCACATCTAAGCTCTTTGTTACCTGGTCATAGAAAGAGACCAGGTTAGTCAGGTAGGATCGGCCTGGCATGAACCCACGTTGGTTATCCCTCAACATCACTTCCCCTGCAGGGCTCTCACAAATGTGGCCCTTGGTAATATTTTCAAAGACCTTCCCCAGGATAGAAGTGAGGCTGACTGGCCTGTAGTTGCCAGGCTCTTCCTTCCTCCCCTTCTTGAAAATAGGGACCACATTGGCCCTTTTCCAGTCCTCAGGGACTTGGTGCTTGGGAGTCCTCCAACAGCCATGCCAATGGCTCCACAATGACACCAGCCAATTCCCTCAGCACCCGCAGATGAAGATCATCCGGGCCCACCAACTTGGATACATCTAAGCCCTCCAGGTAATCATTAACTAGGTCTGAACTGGCAGTTGGGGGACTCACTTCCTTCCTGGGCCTCTCTACGCTATCACCCGAGAGCACCCCATTGTCAGCAGACAGGAACACAGAGGCAAAGAACTTGTTAAAGAGTTCTGCCTTCTCTCGCATGTCCGTCACCAACTGCCCTGCCCTGCTCTGTAGGGGTCCAATGTTACCCCAAGACTTCTTCTTGCTACCTGTATACTTGAAGAAGGACTTTTTGTTATCCTTAATCCCAGAAGCTAATCTAAGCTCCAGTGCTGCTTTAGCCTCCCTTACCAAATTCCTACAAGCTTGGGTCAGGGAGGTGTACTCCTCCTTTGTCCCTGCCCCCTGCTTCCACTGCCAGTATGCTTTTTTATTAGCCCTCAGGCCAACCTGGATATCCGCGCTCAGCCATGAAGTTTTCTTGGACCTGTTTCCCGCCTTTCTGCGCAGTGGAATTGCGTCCTGCTACACCCCAAGAATAGCCTCCTTGAGGAAGGACCACCTTTCCTAGACCCCCATACTAGCTACACCCTGGGCTCCAAGTGCCTCCCTGACTATTGCCCTGAGCACATCAAAGTTGGCTCTCCTAAAGTCAAGCATTTGCACTGTGCTAGTTACCCTCCCCACCTTTCTCTGAATAGCAAACTGGATTATTTTATGATCACTGTCCCCTATCCTTCCTTGTACTAGCACATCCCCCACCAGGTCATCCCCAGAGGCTAACACTAGATCCAATATGGCGTTTTCCCTAGTGGGGACGAGTACCTCCTGCATGAGGTGTAGATCCTGTACGCACATCAGGAACCTTTGTGAGTGGCTAGACCTGGCCGACTGCTCCTCCCAGTTGATGTCAGGGTAATTCATGTCACCCATGACCACAACATCCTTTGCACGCATGGCCTCCCCAAGCTGCCTGGAAAATTCCAGATCCAGCTCTTTCTCCTGATGTAGTGGCCTGTAGTAAACCCCTACCACCAGATCCCTCTCCCCCCGCCCTCCTTGAAGTTTGACTCACAGGTCTCAGTTAAAACTTCCTCTGGTCCCATTTGGAAGGTAGAACTGGTATACTGTTCCCTAACATAGAGGTCAACCCCCCGCCACCTTTTTTCCCTTCCTATCTCTTCTAAACAACCTATAGCCCTCTATGTCTAATGCCCAGTCAAATGTTTCATCCCACTATGTCTCCACTAGGCCAACCAGGTTGATTTTAGTACTTGGTATGTCTGGTGTGTGTGGATATGTCTGGTTTATATGAAAAAAGGTCACAAAAGAATGAATGATAGATGTATGTGACAGCATGGAGGAAGACAGTCCTCTTGCAGCAGGTGAAAATAGCCTTCTGTGGTTTAATGGTTAGGGGGTGCAGCGGATGTCCAGTCAGCAATGAAGAACTACCAAACACTAAATTATGCTCCATCCTGATGGCTGAAAACTGCAAGCAATGGCCCCTGAAGATTGCCAACCACAAAGCCAGAAGATCATGACCTAGCTATCCCAGCCTGCCAATAGGACAAGGAGGATGGCCTTTGTGTCTCACACAGTGGAATCCATAGGCTTGTATGGACAACTATCACTATGGAGAATAAACACAAAGACAAGGCTTTGGGTCTCTTCCTCCTGCAAAAAGAGTTTTGGGCACATCCAGCAAGACCTAACTCCAAGTCTCTTGGTCAGCCTGGCTGGCCACCAGACTGACCTTGAGCGACTTGAAACTTGGTAACACCTTAACCATTGCAGGGCTGTCTAACTTCTGTGTGCGTGCTTGTCTCTTTTAAATGAACGAATGAATGAATGAGTATGCATGAGAATGAGTGAAGCAAATAACCTTATTGTTCTTTATTCTTTTCATGTTGTATGTTTTATGTTCCAATAAATGTGGTGTTGTGCCTTATCCCCTGATAAGATTCTGACTTGTTTTTAATTCACACTATATGCCTTGTGCGGACAACACCAGCCGGGGTGGGGCACGTTACTCATGGAGGGGGGCAGAGGAGTGCTGGATGCAGGCACAGCAGCGCTGGGAGCAAGGGCTCTGCTGCTACTTGCCAAGGAGGGCAGAATTTGGGTATGGCTCACTCCAGACAGAAGGGGGCAAGCAGCAGCAGGGCATAGCCCCCACTCCCAGTGCTGCTGTGCCTGCATCCTGCACTCCCCCATGCCAGCTGGCAATTGGCAGCAGGGCAGAGCCCCTGCTTCCAGCGTTGATGTGAGCACAGCAGCACTGGGAGTGAGGGCTATGGCCTGCTGCCACCGAGAGCGAGCCATGCCTGCATCGCACCCCCTGCCCTGCATTGGCTGGGCAAGTGGCAGCAGGGTATAGCCCCTGTGGCTCCCCCAGCCAGGGCAGAGGCAGGCACAGCTGGCACAGCTGTGGGAGAAGCCCCCATGGCTGCTCTGCCTGGCCCCAACCTGACTCTGGCAGCAGTGATTGTGGCTTCCAAGGGCTCATGGCAGAGTTCCCCCATGCATTGTGGGGCAGTGGGGGGTAGCGGGGATCGCCCCACCACCACTTGGCACCCACACGGCAGCTAAGTCAATCCTTCTTAACTTTTTTAGCCTCAAGGCTGCCATCCATAACTTCTTTGTAGTTCAGTGATTCTGAATTTAGTATCACTCCAGTTTAGAAAAGTTATGGAGGGCAACCTTCAAGCTAAAAAGTTTGATAACTACTGCCTTAGGCAGTTCCCAGTCAGTTGCTGGCCATTGTGGATCCTAGGATGCAGCTCTCCCCTGGTACAGAATACAGAACATAGACACCTCTTAGGGCTTGGGATTCTGTCCAGGAGCCAGCCATTTGGCACTGTAACACTGAGTATGATAACAACCAAGTCCCTTTGTAAGTCTAACCCTAAATCAACCCTCTATGTTTACAGGCATTCAAGCACCCTAATTAAATAAAACTCTCAAAAACAGTGTTTTGAGTTTGAACGCTCATAGTCAGCCAGGTCTGAACGCTCACATAGGTTCTTGGCCAGAGTGCAGGACCTCCATCTAACCCAGGAGGTGCACAGCCCCACCAGGGGAGACGCCTTGTTGGACCTAGTGCTGGCCACGGGTGATGACCTGGTGTGGGGGCTGCAGGTGCTCGACCACCTGGGCGACAGCAATCATCGCCTGCTGGAATTCACCATCCAGCACAAGGTGGCAAAGGCCTGCAGTAAGGCAATGGCCCTAGATTTTAGTACGGCAAACTTCAACGAGCTAAGGAGGATAGTTGGAGAAGCGCTGAGGTCCCGGAGGGGAGTGGAGCCAGGTGTCCAAGAAGAGTGGTCGCTCCTTAAGGAGACTATCCTCCAAGCCCAAAGGAAGGTAATCCCAATGAGGATCAAAGGGAGCAGGAGAAAACACAAGCCTCCCTGGCTCACCAAAAGCATCCGGGACTGTCTCCTTGCTCAAAAGGAGGCTTACACCCAATGGAAAAAAGGGGTCATCACCAGGGAGGACTATTCTGTAGTTGCTTGGGGATGTAGGGGGGTAATTAGGAAGGCCAAGGCAGAGATAGAACTGGGACTAGCTTCCCAGATTAAGGACAATAAGAAGTCCTTTATTAAATACATAGGGGGTAAAAAGAAGGTCCCGGGTAATGTGGGGCCCTTGCAGGACGTGTTGGGAAATTTGGTCATCACACCAGACGGTAAAGCTAACATGTTTAACAATTTCTTTGCCTCCATCTTCCTAAGTAGGGACCAGAACAGCCACCTCCCTGCTGGGCCCTCCTCGGGCCCCGGGGGAGGCACACCTGGGCCATGGGTTAGCGAGGATTTAGTTAGATTTCATAGATTTCATAGACATTAGGGCTGGAAGGGACCTCGGGAGATCATCGAGTCCAGCCCCCTGCCCAAAGGGCAGGAAGTCAGCTGGGGTCATAGGATCCCAGCAAGATGAGCAAAATGTAGGCACTCTTCCTGTCAGGGAATTGAACGCCAGTCTCCCACGTGAGAGGCAGGGATACTTACCACTATACTAATGAGGAGGGAGCTTTTGGAGGGGTTGGATGTACTCAAGTCAGCCAGCCCAGATGATCTCCACCCTAGAGTTCTAAGGGAACTGGCCAAGGTTATTGCAAGTCCCCTGGCACGGCTTTACGAATACTCATGGTGCTCTGGTGAGGTACCAGAGGATTGGAAGAGGGCCAATGTGGTTCCCATCTTCAAAAAAGGCAGGAAGGAGGACCCGGGAAACTATAGGCCGGTTAGTCTTACCTCGATCCTAGGCAAGCTGTTTGAAAAAATTATGCTGCCACACATCCAGGGGGGCCCAGCAGGGGACTGCATGCTTAGGGGCAACCAACACGGGTTCATCAGTGGCAGGTCCTGTCACACCAACCTGGTGGCCTTTTATGATCGGATCACCAGATCATTAGATGCAGGGGTAGCAGTGAACATAGTCTTCCTGGACTTCCGGAAGGCTTTTGACATTGTCTCTCACCCCATTCTCATTAAGAAACTGGGGGGCTGTGGTGTAGACACCCACACAGTCAAATGGGTCGCCAACTGGCTGGAGGGCTGCACCCAGAGGGTGGTAGTGGATGGGTCCTTCTAAACTTGGAAGGATATGGGTAGTGGGGTTCCGCAAAGCTCGGTCCTCAGGCCCGCACTGTTCAACATCTTCATCAGTGATTTGGACGAGGTGGTAAAAAGCACTCTATCCAAATTTGCTGATGACACTAAGATGTGGGGGGACATAGGCATACTGGAAGGATACAACAGGCTACAATCAGACCTAGACAGGTTACAAGGGTGGGCGGACGAGAATAGGATGGGTTTCAACACAGACAAGTGCAAGGTGATGCACCTCGGGAGGAACAACTGGCACCATCCCTACAGGTTAGGGAACTCCCCTCTTGCCAGCATGGAGGCAGAAAAGGATTGGGGTCATCACTGACTCCAAGATGAACATGGGCCAGCAGTGTGGGGAGGCAGTTAGGAAGGCCAACCGCACCTTGGCATGCATCCACAGATGCATCTCGAGCAGGTCCAAAGAGGTGATCCTCCCCCTCTATGCGGCACTGGTCAGGCCGCAGCTGGAGTACTGCGTCCAGTTCTGGGCGCCACACTTCAAGAGGGATGTCGACAGCATGGAGAGGGTCCAGAGGAGGGCCACTTGCATGATCAGGGGACAACAGGGCAGGCCCTATGAGGAGAGGCTGCAGGACCTGAACCTGTTCAGCCTCCACAAGAGAAGGCTGAGGGGGGATCTTTTGGCCTGTTATAAACTAGTGAGGGGGGATCAGCAGGCACTGGGGGAGTCACTGTTCCCCCGAGCACTGCCAGGAGTGACCAGGAGTAACGGTCACAAGCTGGCAGAGGGTAGGTTTAGGTTAGATATCAGGAGGCGCTACTTCACGGTCAGGGCGGCTAGGATCTGGAACCAACTTCCAAGAGAAGTGGTGCAGGCTCCTACCCTGGGGGTGTTTAAGAGGAGGTTAGATGCACATCTTGCTGGGGTCATTTGACCCCAATATTCTTTCCTGCCATGGCAGGGGGTCGGACTAGATGATCTGCTCAGGTCCCTTCCGACCCTAGAAACTATGAAACTATGAAACTATAAACTTACTAGCTGATATAGCCTCAGTGTCATCAGCCAATTTTGAATGGGACTAAATTATAGTATTGTATTGTCTGGGTCCATGTAGAGACAACTAAACTATAAAACAAACAGTAACGCAAGGCAATCTATTGATTCTTTTATTAATTCACAAGTTACTCCCTACGACCTTCTTGTCCTATCAATTTTTAGGCAGAAAGGACGTCTGCTTAGAAATGGATATATATAGTCTTGCCCATAGTAAAGACAAGGAAATACCATGGGAAGGGATCCCATTATTTATTTTTGTGTAAGCATGATCTAGAATTTGAATTTCAGTATATAACCTGGGTTGAAGGATTCTGCATTTCAGCAAAGTACTGTGGTTAATTAACTCAAAAGATCTTGATAGGTTAATAGATGAGGATGCAGTAACATGACCCTATTCATAAATAGAGTATATTAATAATGAATACAGCAAAGCAGGGGGAGAAGAATACCTTATTGTAACATTGAATTTTCCAATATTGAATTATTTATCTTTTAATACTTGTCTCATTCAACATTATATATAATCAATCAAAGGCCTTTGAAGTCAGGTTGGGCAAGAAATGTGTGCCTGTACAGGCATATTATACCCTAGTATATCAGTTTAATTAACTGCCATTTCTGCATCCTACACTTCAAAAGCAAATGCAGGCAGTTCTATTGGTTTGTTCCCTGCCTCCCTTATTCATAGATTGTTTGGGGCTGGAAGGGACCTTGCAGATCATCAGCCCCTCCCCCCCCCGCCAGCTCCAGGCAGGAAGACAACTGAGGTGACTTGAAAACCTCCAGGGTAGGTGACTGCACCACCACGGAGGGAGTTTATTCCACACTCTGGACACCCTGACTGTGAAGGAGTTTTTCCTGGTATTAATCCTGAAGCAACTTTCCAGGAGTTTATATCCATTGATCCCAGTCTTCCCGGGGAGTGCTCTAGTGAACAGTTATTCACTGAGCTCCTGATGCACTCCTCTGATATAGCGGCAAGCCACTATCAATTCCCCTCTCAACCTTCTCTTCATTAGGTTAAAGAGGCCCAGGTCCCTCAGACTTTCCTCATATGGCTTGCCTTGTAAGTCCCTGATCTTATGAGTGGCTCTTCTCTGTACCCTCTCAAGTTTTTCCATGTCCTTACTAAAGTGCAGTGCCCAGAACTGGATGCAATACTCCAACTGTGTTCTCCCCAGTGCTGAGTGCAGCGGGTGTATCACTTCCTCAGTTTTACACAAGATGCATTGGTTGATGTATGCCAGCGTGTTGTTTGCCCTGCTGACCACCACCTTGCAGTGACAGTTCATGTTCATGTGGTGATCAATCATTACCCCTAGGTCCCTTTCAGCCATGGTGCAGGTCAAGTTATCACCTCCAAGCCTGTATGTATGTTGAGGGTTACATGCCCCCAGACGGAGCACCTTACACTTGATATGATACCAAGTTAATTTTCATTTATTATAGTAAACACAAGCAATAGTAGAAATAGGAACTATATGATGGTGATTCTAAACCCAGATTTTTTTTGGTGGCCATATTCTGCTACCCTTATTTATATCACATTAGGTGTGTCAACATATTTACTGTGGAGTTGGCTACTTAGCTCTGTGGTAAATATCACCCATCTACATCTGTGCCCTGTATTGCTCCAGAGTTTAGTGCTTCACATTAGTTGCATGTGTAGACATGCCCATTGTGTATAATCCTGTTAAATTAAATGTAATTGTTGAATAATATCACTTTCAAGGTTAGTGTGGTAGATCCTGTCCATATGTTGTCTCTTTCTATGGTTTGAACAGCACCCACAACTCATCCCCAAACTCATATGGGGTTTCTGGGCACTAGTTAAAATACAATCATTTTGTAGAAAGTTATTAAATGTCCTTTGGATAGTTGAATGCAACCAAATGAAAGATCATACATATAAGGAATTGATAACAGGGGCCTGTATCTTAGAAAATAGTGTTTTTGGAAAGAATTTGGAGGGCTATAGTGAACAGGTGTCTGAACATGAGTTCCCAATGGAAATGCTTTGGCATAAAATGTGTTCCCCCTCCCCCCATTCCCTCAATGTTGTGATCCATGGATGTATAAACAGTGGAGTAGGGAGGTGACTTTTACTTTTGCATATACCCTTAGTGAAACTAGCACTGCAACACTTCATCTAGTAATTGTGCTGCATTTTTTAAAAAACCTGTTGGAAAAACTGAAAATGGTAAAGAAAACGGTGAAAAATGATTCACAAGCTGGAAAGATAGAGTGAGAAAAATGAAGAGTTCAATTTGGTTAAAGTATTAAAAAGTAGACCATGAAGTGGCTTAATTACAGGATGCATATATTTTCACCAAGAGAAGATACCAGTTACTAAGAAGCCTTTTAACATAGCAGAGCAAGGCAGAGCAAGAGCCCATCACTGGATGTTAGAACAAAACAAAAAATTAAAATGGAAGAGAGGATAGTTTAAGAAAAATGGTGACTATCTGTTAAAACAAAGTACTGAAGGAAATGGATTTTCTGCTTCCTGAAGTTGTTAAGTTACCACTCAGTATTCATCCAGGACTCCTAAAGCCTTTTCACAGTTCCTATTTTCCAGTGTACAGAGACTTGAAATTTTGTCATTAGTCCCCTTACTACTGGGGCGGGGGGGGGATGTAGCTTTGTCTTGTTTTGACCATTGTGGATCTAAAAAATTTCCTGGACAAAAGTTTCATCAAAACACATTCACTTCTGTGAATAGTTTTGGATTTGACAACTTGATATTTTCTAACCAAAAAAAGAAAAAATGTTCTGATGTTCCCAATCAGCTCTAATTATAAATCCTTTTTCAACAGCTCAGGTTTTTATCTTGCTCTAAAAACACAATGAAGCAGTCATTATAATAATTTCTTTCACATTACTCAAATTACAAGATACAATTAAATGTGTCATAAGTGATATCTTGATACATTTTGGCATCCCACTTAGCTACATTCAATGGCTTGACCTTTTTTACTTGTTTGATTTGGAGTTCTGACAACTGTCATCTAGATTATTGTTGAATATGAGCCAGTGTTCACTCTGCTCACCTTCATTCAAAACTTAAATATGAGCAGCTTTCAGAGAAATGAATAAATCCCCTTAATAAGTAATATGTAAAAAGCCAGAGGGCCAGTACACCTAAGCAGGCAAGAAGGCTCATTGGAGAGGTGGAGGAGTCTGAACTGGAAGTGAGTTTCACCAGTGTGTCAGACAGCTTCATTTCCAGTAGGCATCCTGTTCATCTGCCATTCCTGACCCAATGCAGAGCAAACTACCCAGCTGCTCCCCTGGCTGAGGGCACTCAAACTGAAGCTGCCCAGTGGTTCACCTCAGTTCTGTACCCAGGCTTTTCTTCATTACACCTGAGCAGTCAGCTTCCCAGATTGCAGCTTTTGCCAGGCTGGGAGGGCACGTGGAACTCACACTGCAGCAGGTTCCAGTGGTGACCCCCTTTGAGCTCAGGACTTTGCAGTTGCCTAAAACTGACCTCATATTCCTGTGTTTCTTCAGATGACAGGTGCCTATGACTGGGCCACAGATATAGATGGCTATACCCTGTACAGGAGAGATTGTGCAGATAAAAGGGGTGAGGGTGTAGCTCTCTATGTCAAGGAAAGCTACACGTCCCTGCAAATTGACATTGGCACCCAGGGTGGATGACTGGAGTTCCTATGGGTTAAAATGTATGGGGAATGTGACACAGGAGACATCATGGTAGGAGTTTGTTACAGACCTCCTAACCAGACACAAGACCTTGATCAAAAATTCGCCAGGGAATTGGCTGAGGCTGCACACCCTCGGTGCCTGGTTGTCATGGGAGACTTTAACTACCCAGACATCTCATGGGAAGAGAACTCAGCCAAATCTGATCAGTTGCAAAGCTTCCTCACACACGTGGATGAGCTCTACCTGACTCAGGAAGTCTACAGGATGACAAGAGGTAAAGCGTTGCTGGACCTGGTACTGGCCAAAGGGAATGACATAGTCAGTGACCTAAGAATTGATGGAAAGCTGGGTGATAGTGACCATGAACTGATCACCTTTAGTATCCATTGCAAAGCTGGCAAGTCAGTCAGCAATGCTGAAGTCCTTGACTTCAGGAAAGCTGACTTTGACAAGGTAGGGGGCTCATTGTTGAGGCCCTAAGGGACCATGACTCGACAGGAAGAGGAGTCCAAGAGGAGTGGTTGCTCCTTAAGGGAGCGATCCTGACAGCACAAGGGATGTCCATCCCATCTCGGAGGAAGAATAGCAAAAGGGCACAGCAACCCCCTTGGCTCAGCAGGGAACTTGAGGACCTCCTATGCCTAAAAAGAGAAACTTATAAAGGATGGAAGGCTGGAATCACCACCAAGGAGAAGTACTCAGCACTGGTCTGTACCTGCAGGGAGCGGATCAGGAAAGCCAAGGCTGCAACTGAACTCCACATATCAAGGAGTAGCTTCACATATCAAGGATAATAAAAAGTCCTTTTCCAGGTATGTAGGCAGTCGGAAAAAAACAAAGGTAACATTGGACCCCTGCTGAACCAAATGGGATAACTGATAACCAACCACCAGGAAGAAGCCAACCTACTTAATGGGTACTTCGTGTCGGTCTTTCATCCGCCCAAAGGGACCGCCCAGCCTTGCATGATGTGGGACAGCCAGGGTGAGGGCATATTTATACCTAGCATTGAGAGGCTGGACATCTTCAAGTCAGCTGGTCCTGACAGATTACACCTTAGAGTGCTCAAGGAGCTGGCTGGTGCCATAGCCCAACCATTGGCAAAAATATTCGAAAACTCATGGCGCTCAGGTGAAGTACCTGAAGACTGGAAGAAGGCCAATGTGGCACCCGTCATCAAGAAAGTGTGGAAAGTAGATCCCAAGAATTACAGGCCAATTGGCTTGACCTCAATCCTTGGTAAGATTCTGGAGAAAATTATCAAAGAGACCCTTCTTGATAAGCTGGCTAATGGCAACATCCTGAGGGACAGCCAGTATGGGTTTGTCATGAGAAAGTCTTGCCTGACCAATCTCATCTCCTTCTATGACCAGGTGACATATCACCTGGACAAGGGAGAAGAGATAGACTTCATACATCTGGACTTTAAAAAAGCCTTTGATTTGATGTCCCATGATCTCCTCATGGAAAAATTGGACAACTGTGGCCTTGGCTACACCACAGTCCAATGGCTGGGAAATTGGCTCCAAGGTCAGACCCAGAGACTAGTAGTCGATATCCCCCAATGGTGTTTCCCAAGGCTCTGTCCTTGGCCAGGTTCTCTTCAACATGTTTATCAACGATGTGGACATTGGTGTCAGAACCGAACTGGCCATGTACGCCAATCACACTAAATTTTGGGGCATAGCTTCCACACCCAAGGGTAGGCTAGTGATCCAGGCTCACTTGGATAAGCTCAGTAAGTAGGCAGATATAAAATGGATGACGTTCAATACTGAAAAATGCAAGGTACTCCACCTCAGGGAAAAAAACCCCGCAGCATGCTTATAGGCTCAGCAGTGCTATGCTCACTAGCACCACAACTGAAAGAGACTTTGGGATCATGATTGACCACAAGATGAACATGAGCCACCAATGTGATGTCATAGCTGGTAAAGCAAATAAAACTCTGGCTTGCATCCGTAGATGCTTCTCAAGTAAATCTCAGGATGTCATCCTCCTGCTGTACTCGGCCTTGGTGAGGCTGCAGCTGGAGTACTGCATCCAGTTCTGGGCTCCATAATTCAAGAAGGATGCTGAGAAGCTTAAAGAGAGTCCATTGGAGAGCTACACTCATGATCAGAGTTCAAGAGAATAGGCCTTATGATGAGAGGCTGAGAGCCATAGGACTCTTCAGCCTAGAAAAGCGCAAGCTCAGGGTGACCTGGTGGCTGCCTATAAGTACATAAGGGGTGTGCATCAGGATCTGGGGGAATGTCTGTTCACCAGACTGCGCCAAGGGATAACAAGGACCAACAGTCATAAACTCCTCCATGACCATTTTAGGCTAGACATAAGGAAAAACTTCTTTACTGCCTGAGCCCCCAGGAGCTAAAATAGACTCCCTCCAGAAGTGGTGCAGGCACCCATTCTGGACTCATTCAAGAAATGTTTGGATGCTTATCTTGCTGGGATCCTTTGACCCTAGCTGACTTCCTGCCCCGGGGCAGGGGGCTGGACTTGATGATCTTCAAGGTCCTTTCCAGCCCTAATGTCTATGAATCTATGAATCTATTAATCACATTTCTTAGAAATTGCTAATAAAGAATAACAAGAAGAATTTGATAGAAATGTATATAAATGGGAATCTGCCAACTTGACAATGGAAATAAAAGCTGAAGAAATTTATGGCCAGCTGCATACAGGACAATAATAAAGAAGGGCTTTTTTGAGGATATTAGGAACAAAAGGACTCTTCACAACAATTTAGTTTGTGAATGGAAGAAAATGGTTGAATTGTCAACAACAGAGGAGAAAAAAGGAGAAGTGCTTAATAAAAAGATACTTCTGTTTTGTATTTCAAAAAAAGCCAGAGGATGTATTCATATATGACAGAATATGAATACAGGATGAGGAACTCTTTCCCAAGAAGCAGTGACTAAAGAGAACTTGGGGTCATTTAGATAATCAGTTGAACATAAATTCCCAATTGGATGTTTTGGCTAAAAGAGCCTTGGATTCCCAGTTAACTTCAGGGGAATTATCTACCTCTGTATTTGATACTGGTGTGACTGCTGCTAGTATAAGGTGTCCAGTTCTGGTGTCCATACTTCAAGAAAAGTGATTTCTTAGAGACAGTTCAGAGAAGAGTCACGAGAATGATTCAGGGGTTAGGAGTTGGAAAATAGGTCTGATGGGGCAAGGCTTAAAGCACTCAGACTGTTTAGCTTAACCAAGGGAAGCTTAAGCAGCAGTTTAATCTCAGCTTACAAGTAATTGGACAGGGAACAGAAACTTGATAATGTATGACTCTTCATCTAGCAAACAAATGTATAACTGCCAATGGCTGGGAACTGAGCTGGACAGATTAGGACAGCGGTTCCCAAACTGTGGATCATGAACCCAAATGGGGTTGCAACATCAGTGGGTAGGGTCACGATTAATGTGCCCCTTGAGATTTCTGCACCCACACTGGGCAGCAGGGCTGCAACCAGATTGAACCAGCTCTAGGCAGGAGCTGCCTCTGTGGCCCAGAGAGTGGGACCCATTGTGAGTGAGAGTGCCAGATAATCATGGCTGCCAAGGTGAGGCATGGCAGTGGCAGCATGGAATTGTGCCCACGCTGCCGCTGGGTGAGCGGGAAGCACCTCAGCTTGGCAGCCATGGTGACATGGTGTGGTGTGGTGTGGTGTGGTGTTCCCTCACTCTCACCCATGACAAGTCTTGCCCACTAGGCCACACAGCCCCCAGGGGGAGTGCAGGATGGTGAGAAGCCCCAAGCTTGCAGCAGGCAGCCCACATCCTCCCCCCACCACAGGCTCCACTCTGGCAGTGCTGCCCACCGGGTAGAGGATGGGGCAGGAAGTGGCAGCAGCTGGACTCTGTACTTCACTAGCTGCGGCAGCTGCTGCCTCCTGTAGATGGCACCTGGGGCTTGGGCACTGCTGGAGGGGGGCGGGGGGCTGTAGTCCCTTGCCCTGGGGCACTTGAGGGGGTGGGGGGCTGTGGGTGGGGAGTGAGGGGCACCTGGGTTTCTGGGGGGCTGCAGGTTGGGAGTGAGGGGCCATGCTGAGGAAATAGGGTCATAAATGAGTTCACACGGAGGAGAAGTTTGGGAAGCACTGGATTAGGACCTGAAATAAGATGCAGATTTTTAGGAGAGAGTAATAAACTGTTAGAACAATTTTCCAAAGGTTGTATGGGTTCGTCATCACTTTAAATGCATATATCTAGATTGCACATGTCTGTGCCTCAGTTTATATTTGGTCCTATATAAAAAAAAAAAGGCTCGTGGGGTAAATTGTAGTCCTTATACCTGGACTTTAGTCCTTTAGTTCTACACTCTCTAGTTCACACAGAGCTGCTGGGTTTGACAGAGAAGTTAATTCAGGGAAGTGCTAAGGCACATGTCTGACAGGAGGTCAGATTCAATAATCACAACTCTCCCTTCTCTTAGAATCTATGACTATACATTTTTTACATTGATAAGGCTGGAGTGAGGGGAGGGAGGACCTATTTCCTGATGTTTTCAGAGGTTAAGATGGTGCTACCTTAACTCTTTAAGTCCTGATAATGAGAACATAAAATTTAGCCTCTCTTCACATTTTGGAAGGGTACAAGGCAGTATTAGGTAGCGTTAAGCAAGCCTTAACTAGTATTGGATCTGTTCAGTAAAATGTGAGGAGGGGTGGACATTAAGTGATACTAAGTGCATCTACATGAGACACTAAAGGAGCAGTAGTTTAATTCTACTGTGCGTTAGCACAGCAGGCAAAACCTATGCTAATGTGCTGCTACCAGTAGAATTAGTCTACTGTACATTAGCATCCCTATTTTGGTGAAAAGTTGCAGCCACTTTGCACTGGTATAAGTGACACCCAAGGTCTGTGGAAATCCTGAATCCAGATTTGTATCTTTAAATATTTTATAATGCAGCCCAATATCAAACCAAAGACCATGCTGACCCAGGTAAACAATGACACATTTTTAAATGCTTTCCACTTTGTTCTAATATGAATTACATAATACTAGTCAGTATTGTAATTATGGTAACCCAAGACAATGCATACCATTTGATTTATGGTATTATACTAGATATCTGATCTGATAAAGTTTGTCAAAACTAGTGTGAAGTACAACACATAAAGCATCATGAAGAAAAAGAATGGAGAAAATGGAGAGTTTCTGTATTGCAGAAAATGACATTGACGAGTTCTAGTCTATCACAAACTGGACCGTACTGAAATATATTGCAGAACTATTGTAAGCAAGCCACTGGAACTGGTTCTTCCATTCTATCCAGCACTGGTGAGGCTTCACCTGAAGGACTGTGTCTAGTTTTGTGCACTGCACTTCAAGGATGACTTGGACAATTTGGAAAGAGTTCAGAGGAGAACAGTAAACATTATTAGATGTCTAGAAAACATGGGCGTGTGTAGACAAAACAGGGGCCCTAAATTGAAGCTGTGGGTTTTTTTAAAAAACGCTTCGATTTAGGGTGAAGTAAACCCCCATGTCATGTACACCCATGACTTACCTGCCTCTTCGGTTGTGGGGAGGGGAGGGCAAGCTGCTGGTGCATGGAGCAGTCCCTGGGCTGTGGCAACAGCAGACCCCCCTCCCCCGGCAACACCTGGCTCGGGCAGTCCCAGGGAGCACTGCAGCTGCAGAAGGAAGGACTGGGTCCCTGCACAGCTCATGCAGGCAGGCAGGGTCAAGGAAAAAAAAAAAAGATCAGGCTTGCCACTTTTTTTTTCCTTCGGTGGAGCCTGCCTTCCCAGGCTGCTGCCAGGCTGCCTGCACAGGTTGCCTGTACAGCCCCTGAGTCGCACAGAGTCTGGTATTTCACTCTGCAGCTGTGGGGCAGCAAACTAAAACTCCTTGGAGGTATTTTAGTTTCCTGTGCCCCAAAGTCATTTAAGGCACATTACGCTACTGAATGTGCTACAGCAGCTGGAATTAATGTGCAATACGCCACCAACGCATGCAAACACCAACACTATTAAAGCAGTGCAAAATCATTTGACTTGTTTTAAAGTGTTGCGCACATATTCCCTTTGTTTTGTCTACACATGCCCCATGACATGCGAAGAAAGGATTATTTAGTCTGAAGGGGGAAGAAAGGTTGAAAGTTGTCAAATACAAATAGCAATTTTATAAAGAGGATGCTGATCAATTGTTCGCTATACCCACTGGGGCAGGATATATAGTAATGGTCTTAAATTGCAGCAACAGAGGTTTAGGTTGGCTACTAGTAAGAACTTTCTAAGAGGGTCCTCATTCAAAAAGGTCGCTGACAAGGGTTGTAGAATCTCTGTCACTGGAAGTTTTTAAGAGTAGATTAGAGAAACAGTTTGCTAGAATGGTTTAGACAGAATGGTTTAGAATCCTGCCATGAGCAGGGAGGTAGATTAAATTGCGTCCTGAGGCTCCTTCCTGTCCTATTTTTCTATGATTTAAACATACATGAAGTGATCATCACTTTGTTATCTCCTATTAGATCATTTGGCAATAATATAAAATTGACACGTTCAAAGATTTACAAAAATCCATTTTATCTAGATTTACACAGTGGTTCTTCATATCAAACACATAGCTTTGAATGTGCGTATCTTTTATGCCAGGACAGTCATTAATACTCTATCCATGACCAGGTGATAATATGAATGTTACAGTTTGAACCTATAACATAGTAAAGACCATTGAAAACTAGAAGAAACATACTGGTAAATTGAAGTTATTCCCAGAAACATGCATTTGTAATGGCTGTTGTTTTTTACTGGTAATTTGTGATATTACAATGAGTACTACATTACAATGTTCTTTATTTACTTTGTTTTAAACAGCATCTTTTAGGTGCCCAGTTCTTTACAAGCAAACGCTGGAAGAGATAATATGATGAAAATCTTGTGCTCTTGGAAGGAAAAATTATGACAAGATATATTATGAAGATTATAAAGAGAATGGGACACAGAGAATTTTCTTTTGTGAAAAATGTGGGATTTGGGCTTCTATTAGGTTTGGAATAATCATCTAATTTACATAAATCAAACTGCTTTTTAAATAACTAGGGAGTCATTATTCATAACTTGGAGAAATATTTTTCTGCTACAGCACCAGAATAACTACTGGATGATGGATATATTTAGTGTTGTGCCAGAAGGAGAAATAATTCATTCAACTCTGAATTATTTTTCTGATGGTCTGATTTCTGCCCTCATTTTACACATTTGCAACTTTGTTGAGGGAAATAGCTCTGTACAAATTTAGCTGAGGGAAGTATTTGGATTATCATGTCTCAATGAAATATGAGGATGACAAAATTATATGGGATATAGAGAGTTTGTGAGGGGGTCCTGAGGACATTGGTACTTTCCTGAAACTGTAAGGAAAGGACTTATAATTGCTAAAAACTGGTACGAGAAAGGATCTGTCTCCTTTACTCTCCCCACCTCTACTATTCCTGTTCTGTGAGTTGTTCATTACTGTAGTACTGAGCATAATCCAACACTTAATCCAGTGCTGTTGCTTCTAAGTATCCAGCTCTGACTTTGACAAGTATGGGCCTAATCCAAGCCTGACTGAAATCAACTGAATAGCTGCCATTGTCTTCAGTGTTTTTTAGATCTCTGGGCCTGCTTCTCTTATTTATGCTCAGGGCTGCCAAATGTCACACACACTGAAACTCATTTATTTGGCAATCCTCTTGTCCGTTCCCACATCTCCCCTGAAACACATCTGGCTGAACTGCTGGAAGGCTGCAGCCATGTCATTGGGCTAGGGACAAAGGTTACACATAAACCAGTTTAAGTGATCAGAAACTGATTTAAATCTGTAACAGAACAGATGTTCAGTGCACATAAACCAGTTTGAAAATGGCTGAAACCGGTTTGAGATAAACCTGGTTGAATGTAGTAGCCAACTTAACAGATTTGGCACAAACCGGTTTATGCAATGTCTGTCCCAGACCTCTTGCTAGTTTAAGATAAATCAGACTCTCCCAGCACCCTGGCATGCTCTCTTGGCTGGGTGGGGCTCTCTGATCCACAGCAGGGTTGGCCCCTCCCCTCTGCTCCCTGGCTGGAGCTCCAGCAGAGGCTGCAGGCACAGCATGGTCTGCCTGGCTTCCCCCTGCCCTAATCCATCCTCCTCCCCCCACCCCCCACCCCCCACTCTCCCCCACCTTACTGCTTGCTGGACAAGCAGGAATCCCGCATTCCCTCCCTCCAATCTCCCACAACATGGACCCTAGCCCCACGGATCCTAGGCATGTGGTATGCTAGCTAATGCCGAGAGGTGTCTGTGTGAGTTTCTCCAACTTCACTGGGACAGGCAGGCAGAAAAGTAACTGCTTAGGGCTTTTTGGAGCTAATCAACAAGTCATCTGTTAAGCTGTTTTAAAAAAGTTTGAATTAATGGAAAGAGGCTATTGTTTTGCAGATGAGGTGATAAACACTGTTATCAGCCACCTGCTGGCTTACTTACCTGTCAGTTTGCTGCAGACAATATAAAGAAACAGGCAGAGGGAGATTAAAAAGCTCCATATCATCAACAGATGCATGCGCTGCAGCCCCCCCCACCTTACCTTAGAGTGCTAGCAGGGGTCTGGGGTCAGTCTGGCAACATTCCTGCCCCTTGAGCAGGCAGTGGGGAAAAGCCTGAGATGGTGCAGGCAAGGTGGGGGTTTACGATCCTCCCTAATCAGAGCATCCTGCCAGAGCCTGGCCATGCTCCCCCTCAGTTCAGTGTTCTGGAAAGGAACAGAGGGCTGCTCTAGCACCCCCCAGCTTCTAGCCTGAGCCACTGCAGGCATATGCCTGAATTTCCTCAGTTCAGAGAAAATGTTTGTGCAGTTACAAACCAGTTCAGCCTAGCCAGGTTAGACAACCTGCAAAGATTGAATCAATTCAGGCTCAGTCTTTTTAAATGTCTGTCCCTAACCCTGATCACTAGAGGTCCTATGGTGCCTCTAGCCTACAACAGATAGCAAGAACTCCCACCTTCCTACTCAGCCCCTTGTTGCTTTCTTTCCTGGATCTGGGACAAGCAAATGGGAGAGTAAAAATGGAGGAGAGGGCTTCTTCTTTCTTTGAAGCAAGAAGTTTCCCTGCTATTTTAACAGAACAACATCCACCCACATCTCCCTTTTGCAGTAGACCCATCACTCACTACAGACCTCCCACCCAAAGTCAAGAGCTTGACCAGGATTTCGCCCAGGAACTGGATGAGGCTGCATGCTCCAGGACCATGGTCATCATGGGTGACTTCAGTTACCTTGAAGCAGGAAGAACTCGCCCTCCTCCTAGCTGTCACCAGCCCTGACATAGTAGGGATCACAGAAACGTGGTGGGACTCATCGCATGACTGGGCGGTGAGTGTCAAGGGCTATAGGCTATACAGGAAGGACAGGATAGGAAGGAAAGGTGGAGGAGTAGCACTCTACATCAAGGAGGAATATACTTCCTCGTTAATTAGCAAGGGGGTAGAGGGGGGGCACTCTGAGGTGCTCTGGGTTAGAGTAAAAGGCAGTCCAGGGGAGAGAGACTTAACGGTGGGAGTGTACTATAGACCTCCCAACCAGGGAGAAGAGCTCGACCAGGAATTCTTAGGTCAGCTTACAGAGGCAGTGAGGGCTAAGGATGTGGTCATCATGGGGGACCTGAACTTCCCAGACATCTGCTGGGAGGAGCAGTCAGCCAAGTCTGATCGCTCACGTCGGTTCTTAGCCAGAGTGCAGGACCTCCATCTAACCCAGGAGGTGCACAGTCCCACCAGGGGAGACGCCTTGTTGGACCTGGTGCTGGCCACGGGTGACGACCTGGTGAGGGGGCTGCGGGTGATGGGCCACCTGGGAGACAGTGATCATCGCTTGCTGGAATTCACCATCCAGCGTAAGGTGGCAAAGGGCTGCAGCAAGGCAACAGCCCTAGACTTTAGGAGGGCTGACTTCAACAAGCTAAGGAGGATCGTTGGGGAAGCGCTGAGGACCCAGAGGGGAAGGGAATCAGATGTCGAAGGGGAGTGGTTGCTCCTTAAGGAGACGATCCTCCATGCCCAAAGGGAGGTAATCCCAACAAGGGTCAAAGGGAGCAGGAGGGCACATAAACCCCCATGGCTCACTAAGAGCATCCGGGAATGTCTCCTTGCTAAAAGGGAGGCATATACCCAATGGAGAGATGGGGTCATCACCAAGAAGGGCTATGTTACAGTCGCCCGAGGATGTAGGGGGGCAGTCAGGAGGGCCAAGGCAGAGTTGGAGATAGGACTAGCTTCCCGGATTAAGGACAATAAGAAGTCCTTCTTCAAATACATAGGGGGTAAAAGGAGGGTCCCGGGTAATGTGGGGCCCCTGCAGGACACGATGGGCAACTTAGTCATCACGCCAGATGACAAAGCTAACATATTTAACGATTTCTTTGCCTCTGTCTTCCTAAGTAGGGACCAGTTCAGCCACCTCCCTGCTGGGCCCCCCTCGGGCCCCGAGAGAGACACGCCTGGGCCAAGGGTTAGCGAGGAGTTAGTTAGGGTACTTCTGGAGAGGCTGGACGTGTTCAAGTCCACTGGTCCGGACGATCTTCACCCTAGGGTTCTACAGGAACTGGCCGAGGTCATTGCGGGACCCCTGGCGCGGCTCTATGAGCACTCGTGGTGCTCTGGCGAGGTGCCGGAGGACTGGAAGAGGGCCAGTGTGGTCCCTATCTTCAAAAAGGGAAAAAAAGAGGACCCGGGAAATTACAGGCCAGTTAGTCTTACCTCAATCCCGGGTAAGCTCTTTGAAAAAATTATCCTGGCACACATCCAGGAGGGCCTTGCGGGGGAATGCATGCTCAGGGGCAACCAACATGGGTTCATCAGTGGCAGGTCTTGTCAGACCAACCTGGTGGCCTTTTACGATCAGGTCACCAAATCATTAGACGCAGGGGTTGCTGTGGATGTAGTCTTTTTGGACTTCCGGAAGGCTTTCGACACTGTCTCTCACCCTGTCCTCATCAAAAAGCTGGGAGACTGTGGTGTCGATGCCCACACGGTCAAATGGGTCGCCAACTGGTTGGAGGGCCGCACCCAGAGGGTGGTAGTGGATGGGTTCTTCTCGACCTGGAAGGATGTGGGCAGTGAGGTTCCGCAGGGCTCGGTCCTCGGGCCCGCACTGTTCAACATCTTCATCAGTGACTTGGATGAGGGGGTAGAAAGCACCCTGTTCAAGTTTGCTGATGACACTAAGATGTGGGGGGATGTGGGCGCACTAGAAGGGTGCAATAGGCTACAAGCTGACCTTGACAGGTTGCAATGGTGGGCGGATGAGAATAGGATGGGGTTTAACACTGATAAGTGCAAGGTGTTGCACATGGGGAGGAAGAACCGGCACCACACTTACAGGTTGGGGAACTCCCCTCTTGCCAGCACGGAGACGGAAAAGGATCTTGGAGTCGTCATTGACTCCACGATGAACATGGGCCGGCAGTGTGGGGAGGCAGTCAAGAAGGCCAATCGTACCCTGTCATGCATCCACAGATGCATCTCGAGCAGGTCCAGGGAGGTGATCCTCCCCCTCTATGCGGCACTGGTCAGGCCGCAGCTGGAGTACTGCGTCCAGTTCTGGGTGCCACACTTCAAGAGGGACGTGGACAATATGGAAAGAGTTCAGAGGAGGGCCACTCGTATGATCAGGGGTCAGCAGGGCAGGCCTTATGAGGAGAGGCTACGGGACCTGAACCTGTTTAGCCTCCACAAGAGAAGGTTAAGGGGGGACCTTGTGGCCTGCTACAAACTGGTCAGGGGGGATCAGCAGGTATTGGGGAAGTCCCTGTTCCCCCGTGCGCTGCCAGGAGTGACCAGGAATAACCGTCACAAACTGGCGGAGGGTAAGTTTAGATTAGATATTAGGAGGCGCTACTTCACAGTCAGGGCGGCTAGGGCCTGGAACCAGCTTCCAGGGGAAGTGGTGCAGGCTCCTAGCCTGGGGATTTTTAAAAGGAAGTTAGATGAGCACCTTGCCGGGGTCATCTGACTCCGGTGCTCTTTCCTGCTAAGGCAGGGGGTCGGACTAGATGATCTACCTAGGTCCCTTCCGACTCTAGCTACTATGAAACTATGAAACTATAACCTAGATATCTCATGGGAGGATCACTCAGCAAAATCTGAGTGGTTGCAAAGCTTCCTATCATGTGTGGCTGACCTCTACCTGACTCAAGAAGTCTATGGGCCAATGAGAGGTAAAGCGCTGCTTGACCTGGTACTGGCTACTGGGGATGACCTAATCAGCAACCTAGTGATTGATGGGAAGCTCGGTGACACTGACCACGAGCTGATCACCTTCACCATCTGCTGCAAAGCTGGCAAGTCAGTCAGCAACACGGAAGTCCTTGACTTCAGGAAAGCCTACACTGACAAACTCAGAAGGCCTGTCAGTGAGGCCCTAGGGGACCATGACCCCAGGGGGAGGAGACTTTAAGATGACTGGCTGCCCCTCAAGGGAGCGATCCTCAATGCACAAGCTAATTCTATTCCATCTTGGAGAAAAGGCAGCAAGAGGGCACAGCAGCCCCCCTGGATCTCCAGGGATCTAGCAGACATCCTGAGGCTAAAAAGATAGGCCTACAAAGGATGGAGGACGGGATTCACCTCCAAGGAGGATTATTCTGCACTGGTGCCATCCTGCAGGGAACAAACCAGGAAAGCCAAGGCTGCAACTGAACTAGCTTTGAATATCAAAGACAATAAAAAGTCCTTTCTCAGATATGTGGGGAGCCGGGGGAAAAGCAAGGGCAACATTGGACCCCTGCTGAACCAGATGGGACAGCTGACAATTGATGCCCAGGAAAAAGCCAACCTATTAAATGGGTACTTTGTGTTGGTCTTTCATCAGTCCCATGGGATGCCCATGCCCACTACAGGACAGGCAGGTCTGGGTGAGAGAGATCCCCTGCCCTCCATCAATGCTGATCTCATGAAGGAATACCTTGAGAAGCTGGATACCTTCAAGTCAGCTGGCCCTGACAATCTACACCCCAGGGTACTCAAGGAGCTGGTGAGCATCATAGCCCAGCCTCTGGCACGGACCTTTGAAAACTCCTGGTGCTCTGGTGTTGTGCCCAAAGACTGGAAGAAGGCCAATGTGATGCCTATCTTCAAGAAAGGGTGGAACGTGGATCCGGCTAACTATAGCCCCATCAGCCGGACTTCTATCCTGGGGAAGATCTTAGAAAAGTTTATTAAAGAGGCCATCCTTAATGGACTGGCCAATGCCAACATCCTGAGAGATAGTCAACATGGGTTTGTTGTGGGTAGGTCTTGCTTGACCAATCTCATTTCCTTCTATGACCAGGTGACCTATCTCCGGGACAAGGAAGAAGAGATTGATGTCATATATCTTGACTTCAAAAAAGCCTTTTATCTGGTATCCCATAATCACCTCTTGGCGAATCTGGCCAATTATGGCCTTGGGTCCACCACGATCCACTGGCTGGGAAATTGGCTCCGTGGTCAGACCCAGAGAGTAGTAATTGATGGAAGTCAACCATGATGGTGCCCTGTGACCAGTGGGGTCCCCCAAGACCCTGTCCCGGGACCCATATTGTTCAACATCTTCATTAATGATGTGGACATTGGAGTCAGAAGCAGACTGGCCAAGTTCGCCAATGACACCAAACTTTGGGGCAAAGTATCCACGCCAAAAGACAGGCAGGTGATCCAGGCTGACCTGGACAGGCTCAGCAAATGGGCAGATGAAAATCTGATGGTGTTTAACACCAAAAAATGCAAGGTTCTCCACCTTGGGAAGAAAAACCTGCAGCATCCTTATAGGCTCGGCAGTGCTATGCTGGCTAGCTCTATGGAAGAAAGAGACTTGGGGGTCATCATTGACCACAAGATGAACATGAGCCTGCAATGTGATGCTGCAGCTAGTAAAGCGAGCAAAAGGCTGCCTTGCATCCATAGATGCTTCTCAAGCAAATCCTGGGACGTCATTCTCCCCTTGTACTCTGCCTTGGTGAGGCCGCAGCTGGATTACTGCATCCAGTTTTGGGCTCCTCAATTCAAAAAGGATGTGGAGAAACTTGAGAGAGTTCAGAGAAGAGCCATGCGCATGATCAGAGGTCAGGAAAACAGACATTACGATGACAGGCTGAGAACCATGGGGCTCTTTAGCCTGGAAAAGCGCAGGCTCAGGGGTGATCTGATGGCCACCTATAAGTTTATCAGGGATGACCACCAGTATCTGGGGGAACATTTGTTTACCACAGTGCCCCAAGGGATGACGAGATCGAATGGTCATAAACTACTGCAAGACCATTTCAGGCTGGATATAAAGAAGAATTTCTTTACTGTCCGAGCCCCCAAGGTCTGGAACAGCCTGCCATTGAAGGTGGTTCAAGCACCTACATTGAACACCTTCAAGAGTAAATTGGATGCTTATCTTGCTGGGATCCTATGACCCCAGCTGACTTCCTGCCCTTTGGGTGGGGTGCTGGACTCGATGATCTTCCGAGGTCCCTTCCAGCCCTAATGTCTATGAATCTAATCTCTTCCAACATCTTTTGTCCTGCTTGGGATCTCCTTGCCCCTTCTATGAACCCCTGACCCCATATATTCACCTACTTCAAAGAGTGCCCAGCAGGTACCTAATCTCCTCCAAGGATTTTTCTGCCTCAAGAAACCTGAGAAATCTCAATGGCAACCAACTTGTACTTATTTCTCTCCACTTCCCAATTTCCACTTAGACACTTTTTGACAGTACCATCAAAACCCCTACCAGAGACAGAATGGAAAACAGTGTTGTGCAGCTTGGTGTAGGGTGTACTCCACCTCTGCTTGGTGTAGGGTGTACTGCCCATTACCTTAAATCTATGTTTATTTGAAAATAATTTTAAAATATTTAATTTAGCTTAAGAAGATTTGAAGATAAATGAAGCCACAAAACTGATACAACATAGAAAAGCTATGACAAGTCTTCATTTGGACCCGCTGTCTTTGTTGGTGAGAAGAGGATCAAGGAATTTATGGAAGAGAATCAAGGAAAAAGAGAATATTTAAATCAGCTCATTAATTGTTTAATGTGGAAAAGAACCAACCTGGAGAGTTCTGTATATCAAGGACAATGAAGTCAGGTGAAGCCCAGCAGCACAGAACCAATAAAAGTCAGAATCAGGCCCAGAGTCACTATGACAAAGTGGACATGTCTACACTAGACACTTGACTGTGCATTAGACTAATCTAATGTTAGGCTAGGCTCCACATGCATATTTTAAAGGTCCTGGCACACTGGCATGGCAGATCTAGAATTTTGAAAAAGGGGTGCAGATGGTGAGGTGCATCATCACATATAAAACAACACATATTTTTCTCCAATTAAAAATAAACTCATTTCACTAATATGCTAGGGGGTCTAGGGCTGGATTGTATTGTTGTGTTGTTCAGCTAACAGACAGTAGAATTGTGGAACAAATGATAGCTTGGGTGGTGAAACATCAAGCCCATTAAAAAGAAGAGAGGGTTGTTAACAACTGTGGGATACAGATTCTAATGAGCTATGAAGACAGTTGACTCCCTCAGCACTGCCTGACTAGAGATGCTGCCACTGTCAGGCAGTTTATTTTAAATTTTGGGTGGAGGAATCAAAGATGGGTGCAAGTGTATCAGTGCAATCACCCTGGATCTGCCCCTGAACACTGGTACCCTAGGATCAGGGAACCTTTCCCTGATCTCAGGGAACCCATGCACAGGGGATGTCAGAAAACTGTGTGTGCAGCCCAGCTGCACACATGGTTTATAAAGGTTTGGGGTGCAGTGAGCCAAAGATCAGGGATATGCTCCCTGATTTTGAGCTCACTGTGCCACTGCATCTGTCTCTGGGAATTGGGTGGGGGGCATAGCGTCCAGAAATTGATTATGTCCACATCCCAATTGGGTAGGGGACAGCATAGTCATAGACCTAGGGCTGCCTCATACTGGATCCTCTCAGCTGAGCACAGGGATTTGTCTTGGGCTAGCCCCATTGTGCCACACATTCACTTTAAGATATGATACAAACAAGTCACAAAAATGTTACACATTATATGTGGAATAATTTTGTGGCTTGTTTACGGTATCATCAGACCATAAATTGATTTGAATGTGTGGCTGGGTTAATTAACAGGTTAATCCACCTCTTAAATGTAATGTGTTTCAGGGGTCTATGAGTAAATCTAGACTGGCCTACAGGACAATCAGGTTTTCTATATCTTATCTGAAGTGATCTTAGAGCAACGTTCTAGGGATCATTTGTACCCCGCGATGACATTTTACTGGTTCATTAACATCAGGCTTGTACATTCTGCTTACAGTGGCTGTCTTTACGTTAAAACCAACAACTCTGCAATTGAGCCTAGGCATTTATTTATTTATAGGTAACATTTAAGATTACGGGAACAAAAAGAAGTTAAACAGATATATTGCATTTTTTCCACTTTATTCGCTTGTGTATTTAACATCACTTCATTGGTTTTTCCATTGAATATGTATCTGCTTTCTGTGTGGGCCCTTCAGATACAAATAAAAGAAGCATTTAAAAAATTCATAGAGTCATATAATCATAGAAGTAGGGTTGGAAGGGACCTTGTAGATCTTCAAGATCAACCCCCCGCCTGGGCGGGAGAAAAGACTGGACTCAAATGAGTCCAGCCAGGTAGTCATCAAGCCTCTCCTTAAAGATCCCCAGGGCAGGAGCCAGCACCACTGCCCTTGGAAGTTGGTTCCAGCTCCTAGCCACCCTAACTGTGAAGTAGTTCTTGCGGATGTCTAATCTAAACCTATTCTCCAATAATTTGTGTCCATTGTTCCTTGTCATGCCAGGGGGCGCTAGGAGAAACAGCGTCTTCCCTAAACCCTTCTGGTTCCCCCTAGTGAGTTTATAGACAGTCACCAGCTCCCCCCTCAGCCTTCTCTTGTGAAGGCTGAATAGGTTTAGGTCCCGCAGTCTTTCAATGTAGAGTCTGCCCTGTAGTCCCCGGATCATGTGGGTGGCCCTCCTCTGGACCCTTTCAATGTTGTCCACATCCCTCCTGAAATGGGGCGCACAGAACTGGACGCAGTACTCCAGCTGTGGCCTGACCAGCATCGCACAGAGGGGGAGGATCACCTCCCTGGCTCTACTTGAGATGCACCTGTGGATGCACGACAAGGTCCAGTGAGCCCTGCCAACCGTGACCTTGCATTGTCGGCCCATGTTCATCTTGGAGTCAATAATGACTCCAAGATCCCTTTCTGCCTCCGTGCTCTCAAGAAGGGAGTTTCCCATTCTATAAGTGTGCTGCTGGTTTCTACTGCCTAAGTGCAGCACCCTGCACTTGTCAGTATTGAAACGCATCCTGTTTGTGTCAGCCCACTCCTGTAACCTATCCAGATCTTGCTGCAATCTTTCCCTCCCTACTAGAGTGCTCACCTCACCCCAAATTTTGGTATCATCAGTGAATTTAAACAGGTTGCATTTCACCCCATCATCCAAATCGCTGATGAAGAAATTGAACAGCGCAGGCCCAAGGACCAAGCCCTGGGGGATTCCGCTACCCACTTCCCCCCAGGCTGAATATGACCTGTCCACCATCACCCTCTGAGTACGACCCTTGAGCCAATCTGCAATCCATCTGACTGTGTAGGCATCAATGCCACAGTCGCCTAGTTTTTTAATGAGGATGGGGTGGGAGACGGTGTCAAAGGCTTTGCTGAAGTCTAGAAAGGCTATGTCCACGGCGACAGCTGCATCCATTGCCTTTGTGACCTGATCATAAAAGGCAATCAGGTTGGTCTGACATGACCTGCCCCTAATGAAACCGTGCTAGTTGCCCTTGAGCATCATCCCTGAAGCCAGCCCATCACAGATGTGCTCCTTGAGGATCTTCTCAAAGAGTTTCCCAAGGATAGAGGTAAAACTGACGGGCCTATAGTTGCCCAGGTCCTCTCTCTTCCCTTTTTTGAAGATGGGGACCATGTTAGCTATCTTCCAATCATCTGGCACCTGGCCTGAGCACCACAAGCACTCATAAACCCGTGCCAAGGGCCCTGCAATAACCTCAGCTAGCTCCCTCAACACCCTGGGGTGGAGAGCATCTGGACCTGTTGACGTGAAGACATCCAGCCCCTCCAGAAGCTCTCTAACCCGGTCCTCCCCAACCTGAGGTCTGGAGGCATTCCCCTCGAGTCTGTCTGGCATTACAGCGGGGAAGTCCCGGTCCCTGCACAAGAAAACAGAGGTGAAGAATTGGTTAAAGTGTTCCACTTTCTCCTCTGGCGCAACCACCAGATTGCCTAGCGTACTTTGCAGGGGTCCCACATTACCCGGTGCCTTCTTCATTCTCCCTATATATTTGAAAAAGGACTTTTTATTATCCTTGATCTTGGATGCTAGTCCTAGCTCTATGTCCGCCTAAGCTTTCCTGACAGCCCCCCTACAGGCCCGAGCAGAGGAGTTATACTCCTCTTTGGAGATAGCACCCCCCTTCCACTGGGTGTACGCCGCCTTTTTGGTAAGCAGGCATTCCCAGATGCCCTTGGTAAGCCAGGGGGGCTTTTGGGCACTCTTATCCCCCTTGCTTCTTGTTGGGATGGACTCCCCTTGGGCCCTGAGTATCGTTTTCTTAAGGAACGACCACTAATCCTGGACACTGAGTTCCCCTGCCCTCAAGGACCCCAGCGCCTCACCCACTAGTCTCCTCAACTTGTTGAAGCTGGCCCTACTAAAGTCTAGGGCTACCATCTTGCTGCAGGCCCTTGACACCCTGTGCTGGATGGTGACATTAAAAATAAGATTTTTAGAAAACAGATTTGTCATGGCAGAAGTGTCAGGATCAGTGATTAATATTTTTTGACTGTCCTTTAAATAGGTTTCTAATCCCCATGGGAACCACCACACCATCTTGAAGAGCTTTTTGTTTTTGTGAGGAACTAGGTAGGTGTGCAGACAAGTATGGCTCAGCCCATTACACTCTTTCTTTACTCTGAAAGAGAAGGTGTTCTCAGTGTGACTGTTTCCAGTGGATAACTAATGGGCTACATAGAGAATTGGGTCAGCAATTGCCTTCCTCCATCCACATTTGGAGCAGTTGGATTTCTGCCAAACAGTTCAGCACATTACACTATGTTGAGGAGGCGGAAATGTGACAGCTCAGATCTTCATTGCTTGTCACATTGGCTGAAGTCACATTGAGCCAATTCATAAACTACTACAAGGGTAATACTTATTAATCTGTTTCCTGGATTTTGGCTAAAAGTTTGGCCTCCACTCTCAGCTTTTCTGACAGGGTTATTTTTTCTGGAGCTCTGAATGTCAATTGATGGTTATTTACAGAACTCAACACAGAGTCAGAATAAAACATCAAGTTTCTTACATGCTGGTACTCAGGGGCAGATCCAGAGGGGGTGCAATGGTGCAACTGTACCCCCCTTTCAGACCATGGCAAGGGAATAGCAGCTGGGGACATTTTTAAAGTCTCAAAAGCAAATAAGAATCTCTCCCCTGCCTTTCCTCTCTCTGCTTAATGGCTTGTCTCCTCCCCTCTCATTCCTTCCCTCCTCTGCTTACTGCTGCTGCTGTCTCTGCTGACTGGGGGGCAGGTGGAGGCCCAGGGCTGTTCCTGCCCTGCTTCATCCTGGATGTGCAGGGGGCTGGGGTCAGCCAGGGACAGCAGCAGCAGATGGATTTCCTCAACTTCCCTAGTGCTCCCAGGTATTCACTGCTAGGCGCAAGGAGGGGAAACCTGCCTGCTGACACTGCCATGCCTTTGGCACTCCCCCATACCCCCATATCAGCCAGGGACAGCAGCTGCAATGGGTGGGAGAGGGGAGCAAATGGGAGGGGAGGGGACATGCTGCTGAGCACAGCATGGGGAAGGCTGGGGTGGGGACAGTGTGGATGAAACTGCAGAATTTTTACCTGATTTGGAGACTGGAGGTCCCTGGCTGCTGCTCCTGCAGTGTGGTTTGCCTATTCCAAGTGGGCGGCAGAGGGAGGCTGGGAGTTGCTCATGCTCCATCCTCAAAATCCTGGATCTGCCCTTGCTGGTACATCCTGTCATCATTGGAATATTGGAAGTACACCCCATGGCAGATCAGTGATTCTTTGTTAGGACTTTTCCAACCATAAGAAGCAGTTTTCTACTAGATGGGCCTCCCTGCTGCATTCCAGGGGAGGTTATGATTTCTTTTATTAAAACTCTTTAGACATTTAACATCACAGGGGGAGCAGGCCATAAACACAAACAGACAGCTGCCACAGGGCCAAATCAACCCCGAGGTCCACATGTTCAAAGGCTTCACTTCGTTCCAGGAAGTACAGAAAACTTCCTTCATTGTCCTCTAGTCTCAGATGCAACTATTTTAAAGAGATCTGCTAATGGCTCTGAAATTAGCCTGCCCTTCACTGCACATGACCAAGCTGAATGGATGAAAGGAGGTTCCATTCAGATCAGCTGCTGTAGCAGCACCATAGACAGAATATTGGAGTTTGTACTGAGCAAGGTGAGGAACATCCCCCTTCCCCGACCTGTGAAGTTATGGGGCAAAGGATCATGTGATATCTTGAAGATCCAGGATTATAAGCGGTTCTCAAGCAGACAGTCAGTGGTGTATAATATTAGCGATCCTTTATAGAATAGGTAAAGGCAGGTCACTGCTGAAGATCCTGGTTGAGGGGAAAAGATGTAATCAATTTGCTGAACTTGTGTTAAATGGTTTTATTTTGCAGAAAGAAAAAATGAAGTCCAGAAGGAAAAAGGGAACTGGAATCCTGAGACTGGAGACTGTTATTTGATGCATAGACTGGTGAGGAACCCCCTGCCTTACACATCTATGGAACATTTGATTTTGCATAAATGAGCTCATCTTCCTCTTTCCTTCCCTATGCCATGCAGTTGATTACCGTCTCATTTAATTTTATCCCTTCCTCCAATTTCCATTGAGGGGCTTATGCTGCTTTTCTAGTCAGTCGCTATTGTATAATATAGAATATTGTTCTTAGCATTTAACATCACTATATTGATAATTTCATTTTTCATCTTATGTGGATACAAAATGAAAACTTTTTTAAATGGCATAAAGGTTTGCCATGCTATTCTAGATTCATTCATTTATCGGCCCCTAATTGCAAACATAATTCTACCTCTCAATTTGCCTAAAGACTTTATTTATTGGACCTGTTAAGACTCATCTCAGTTTTTCAGAAAATCCGGTTCTTTTATTTAGGTTCCCAACTTTATGTACACAAATTTAAAACATTTGGCCAATGTAATTAAGCTATCATTGAACAATACCATTAACCCTTTTGGTCCAGATAGTTAACCATTTTCGGCCTGTGCGTTGTTTCTTTCAGAAGGAGAATCCAGTATTTGATTGATGATGGAAACCACTATTTCTTTGATATAATACTGTTTATTTGCAAAGAGCGTACATAAAGATATGTTTCTCTGAACACATTAGAAATCGATCAGCAAAAGACTATTTCCTTTCTCAGTTTTTCAGTCCTCTTTCTCTAGCCAGCACTGTACCCAAGAAGTTTTCACTCAAAACTATGGTAAAATTATTTCTCTGGTGGTCCTTGGCATTTCTATTGCCTTCTCTGCTTCTGTAGTTTTACTGGATATGTCTGCCTATGTGCATCTAGCCCTTTGCATTTTCATTTGGCCCCATAAAACCCCTTCAATCACCAAGCTCATCTGTCCATTGGCATTCTGTCCATACTGAGGCCTCTTGGTCCTCAGTATGATTTGAAACTGCACCCTGCTGGGGAACGGTGGCCTGGTGGGGCTCCTAGTGGTGTGGGAGCCCCCCAGGAAATGCCAGGCTGGTTACCTCCCGGTGAAAGGTGAGGAGGGTTGCCTTAATCCAAGCCCCCACCTTTGGGTGGGTTATTTAACACTGGAGAGTGGGTAGTGGGGCCAGGCATGGCTGGGGTCACCT
The DNA here is from genome assembly GCF_052110815.1 of Crocodylus siamensis. Lineage (NCBI taxonomy): Eukaryota > Metazoa > Chordata > Crocodylia > Crocodylidae > Crocodylus > Crocodylus siamensis. The sequence continues at coordinate 364,608,670 of NC_143395.1, forward strand.
AAGCCCATGTGGGATGAAAGACCCCGGAGAATGAGAGTTATGGGCTAGGCATGCCCAGGGTGGCACCTGGGCCAGTTGGGGCATAAGGCCTAGAGAAGGGGTGGTAGGGCCAGGCACACCCAGAGGAACACCTGAGCACCACTGGGGTGTATGACCCTGGAGAGTGAGGTGAAACCCTGAGAACAGGGTGTACAAGGTGCAGGTAACACTTCAGGCACCTAAGGCCAAAGAGAGGTCCTGAGAGTGAGGGGCATGAGTAGGGACCCAAGGAAGGGGCATGTTCTGGTGTGGAGCCAGGGCTAAAGTAGGGCTACAGTTGAGCAATCACTCAGTCAAGATGCCTGAGAGTCCATGCTAGGGGCTGACCAAAGAGCAGAGAGCTAAGCTTGAGGATCTCACAGGGTAGGGCTGAGTGTGGCCCAAGGGGGGGTATGCAAGAGGTCGGGTGAGAGCCAGTGGACTGTAAGAGGCCCTGGTGAGAAAGGGGTGGTATGAATGTGGCCAGTGTGAGAGAGACACAACTGTGTGTGTAGTTGGGCCTGGCCTTGAGCTGGCAATGGAACAGCATGTCATCTGCAAGGCTTGGGACGCAGTACGGGGTGGTTGGCTCTGTATACATATTCCCAGGAGAACAGGGCATTCAAAGGGAAGCCTCCCACTTAATTAAGACCATAATTATTTAACAACAAGGCATGGCAGGAAAGAAGGTGGGTGCATGCCCAGAGGCTAGTGGGAGACCAGCACTGTGGCTGGTCTGGGAGTTCCCATTTTGCCACAGTTTACAAGCTCCAGAAAGAATCACCTATAGAACATGCAGTGAATCCTGTAGCTAACAAAACATGTCACAATAGTTTTGACAAACCCAGAAAGAAAATAAATAACTGACAAATAAAGGTCCAAGTCCATGAGTCATAGTATTCTAGTGCATACAGGAAGGTATTGCAGTACTCTGCAGAAAAAACACTAGGTCTTTGGTGTTGCTGTAGCAGTGCCAAACCTGGTACCCAATTTTCCTTGAATAGTACACTATGTCCAAAACACTGCTCAGCACTGATCTGTGTTTTGGACCCAGCAGTCCATGGCATATTGTCAGGCCACTGGGACTAAAGCTTATGTAATTTTCCTCAATTTTTTTCTGAATGTTCTACAAAGAGGAAGTCTCAGCTGAAAACATATAGAAGCTAAAATACTGAGCCCAGGCTAGTCTAGACACTGCCCAGGTATGCATGTTCTTCCTGCTATCTTTGGAACTGTTTTTATGTAGCTTCTTCATGAATTTGATATTCTACTTTCTGATAGCCTGGTGTGCTGATGTATCCACTGATTGTATTAAATGATTCAGTTTTTGCCTGTCTGCTTTTGGCCTGAACATGCCTATATATGTGTATTTGTTCACTCAGATGAATGGTTGCCTGAGTTATGTAATATTGCAGATCCCACTTCCAAAATTGCTCTTATGCAAGTACTGAAATTTTGGTAGCTAAGCAGCAAGGAGCGTTCTGTAAAATTATGAGCCAAGGGTCTACTTGTATTTTGTGGGATTGTATTGGAAGCATATTGAGGGTTGTCTCAATTTTTGATTGTACCAAAAACTGCTGGATAAAACCATGAGCAGCCACAATGTCTGAGCAATACAGCTCTGACATGTTTCTAAGAAAAGTTGCTTGGCACAGGTTACTGTGTTGTAGATTTTGAGTTTTGGGAGTCATGTGCATAATTAATATCTATGTACATTTTCCCATAGTTTGAGACAACATCTGGAGAAGTAGTATAGCTTGAATACATAATATTGACTACTGTTGTGCAACAGAAAAAGTAGTCTTGATACTTTTTACATACTTAGAGTAGTATTATTTCAATAAGAAACCAAACATTTTATACTTAATTCAGATACATAGCCAAACCACTGTGCATTATTTCTAATCCTCTTGTCAGTTAGCTTTTTGTAAGGATCTTAAAACTATATCTGAGAACACCAAAATTAAACTTCTACTGCCATGAGGAAGAGAGGCTCAGGAAATTCATGATAAGCTGTACAGAGCTATTGTCATCTAAGCAGTTTCTTCCCATACAGCTCAACTCCAGCGTGATCAAAGTTCTATTTTAATAGTTGTATATGTAGGGCAAGATATTCAGGTAGAAGTGTGATGGGCTAGCTGGCAGTGACTTAGCCCAGGGGCTTTGAAGGGGTAAAAGATGATTGGAGGACTTGGGATTCCCTTTCCTCACCGATCAGGCCCCAGAGACTCACCCTCCATGTCCCCTGATTGGCCCCTTGGGTCACCTGGAGGGGGATAAAAGGGGCAGCGCAGCTGACTCAGGAGAAACCAGTGAGGGACCACAAGGAAGGAGCTTCAAAGAGCTGGCAAGAGCTGGGCCAGTGGGGGGAGAGCAGTTGCCCCAGAAGAGCCTGAAAGAGTGGGACCTGCAGGCAGCAGTTGGACCCTCAGCAGTGTGGCGTGCAGCCAGCAGCAGAGGCTCTCTGCTGGGCTCCAGGATCCCCTATGAGAGGCTGCGGCCAGCAAGAGAGGCTCCCCAGCTCCAGCAAGGATCTGAGCAGTGACCTGAGAGGCTCCCAGCTCTGCTTCCAGCTCCTCCAATCAGAGGCCAGGCACCTCGACATGAGGCTGGGGCTCTGGGAAGATCAAGACCGCTAGCAGCTTGGAGCAGTGCCAGCACTGGTGGCTGTGTGGTAGAGCTTCTGCCTATTGTGTGGGATATCTGCGTTCACGTCCTAGCTGGGGTGAGTGAAGTAACAGGGAGAAATCCTTGTTGCAGTGGAAAGGGGTTGTTGTGTTTTCCCTCTTTCCCCCCTCCAGGTACCTAGGCCCTATATTCCTTGTTATTTGACATTTTGTATTTTGTGCCTTTTATATTTCACTAACCAGTATTGTTTGCTCTGCTGTTTGTGTTTTACATTTTGTTAACCCTATCTTTTGTCAATGACTGTAAGTGTCTAACCTTTGTTGAATCCTGCCCCCTCAAGATGTTGTAGTGTCCCCTATACCCCCTGATTTGTGCCTGTTACGCAGTACTGCTCTCTCATTAAAAGGTATATGGTTAAGGCCCCATTGGTGGTCTGGCTCTGCTCTATAGGGGGAGGAGAGTCCCTACACCTCTCACAGCACTTGTGCACCTGCTTGATCCCTTCAGTTGGAGAGGGGTACCTCTTGGAGTACCGCCCGGTTACAGAAGTTTTGCAGTCCACTCATATTGCCCTATTTATCTGTAGACAAAAAGGCACCTTCACACTCTCATACTGGCATTCTCATACCTTTCTCCAGATAACAACAAAGTTTTAAAACTGCAATAGCAAGGCGTTCTTTCTCTGTCCACTAAAAATGAATTGGTTAAAAAAGGAAAATCAAAATCATGATTGCTATAGAAACCATTTGTTACATGCTGCGGCTGCTAAGGAAATGCCCTATTTCTAATCAATGGGCTACGATACATTTAGATTACATTATATGTATACAATTGTACTTTTGTGAGATACTGAAATACATCACTGAAGAACAAGGATGATCTAGATATACGCATCCTTTATATTAAAAAAACACCAAAAATGATGACAATATAACTATCACTTTAAGAAACTGCCTTTCACATTGGAGCCAAAAATGACCAGAAGTTGGTTGGCAGAACCAGGTTTCTATGTCTTTTTTTTTTTTAACGTCAAACTAAATCCCAATAATTTCACCAGTTTTGCAAACCATGTCTCTCCTCAGCCTTCTTTATGGCTTTATTAAAATATTGTTTGCATTGTTCTTCAACTGGATCATATACAAGTGTACATGATGGGGCTTGACTCATTTCAAGTTAGGGAATTCTTGTCTTCCTGTATGCTATGCTCTTATCTGTTTCAGGACTTCCTGTAAACCCCTGGTATGAAGGAATAATGGAAGGCTCTGTGGTCTACCCTTGTTCCCCTTGCCCATATCAAGCCTTTTATATATTTCCTCCCCCCATTCTCCTTTCCCATGGCAGCACTTTTAAGTAGCCCCAATCAATCAACTTTCAAAATTCATGAATTCTGAGACCCCTTAATCCTCCTCCTCTGTCACCATTCTTCCTCATTCTGCACCCAAGGCAAGTACCCCCATTTTCCCAATGGTTTTTTAATCTCTTTCTTTCCTCATCACTATTATTTCCTTTTCTTACTGTCATTTAGAGCATCAGCCTGTTAAGTTCCATTGGAAGGGTGGACAGAACTGAAAGTAGAGGTAGTACTGCATCATTGGCTAGTAATGCTTGAAGTGAATGATCTACCTATCAGAAATTGGATACTATATCTGTCTCCCCTTTCTGCTTCCCAGGTTTCTGAGGCCCCTTTTACGTGTTACGGGTATTGCTTAATTAACTGGTTAATTGTGCAATTACCTTGCTACCCATGCAAAGTACCTATCACACCATAAAATGCTCCAACAAGCTATGAAGCTAGACCTCAAAAGTGTGTACTAACTTTTATAGGTGTTTGCTATTGAGCTTTAATTTGCACAGGACTTGCCTGCAGCTGGGAGCCCCATCAGCCAACAAATGTGAACATAAATGTATTTACAAACTGCAAAATGGAAAGGAGCTTAAATAAATGTAATAAATAAAGTTAATAAATTAATATGTTATATATCCATCCTTCCTAGGATGTATAATATACTGTAGTATATATAATATTATCAGAGACTATTGTCGCAGGGCACTAAGGTGCCTGCTCCTTTAAGGGCAGAAACTGTCTGGAGAGAGTGCCCTAGCTGTCAGGCAGGAACCCCACAGGTGCAGGTTACTGTGGTAGCAGGCCTAAGGAAGGAATTAGCCTGCACCTGCAGACAGTCAGCTGACCAGAAGAGGCAGGGCCCTGGGCACACATAAACCCCAGGGCTGAGACTAGAGAGGCAATTCCCTGCCAGTGGCCAAAGTGGAAGGAGCCTCCAGGGAAGAACTGCCCAGAGACACCGCAGCTGCCACATATACTGCACTTAGCACTAATGGGGCTCCAGGAGGTCACCAGGTACCTACAAGGCACTTAGTGCTGGGGAAGAAGTTTGACTCTTTTAAAGGGACAGACCACACCCTGAACTTTATGTGTTTATGTTATAGCCCAGGGGCTCATATTTTTGGTTGCTGTTTTTTATGACCGGTGGATTGGGCTGAAGCTATTGGGGAAGGAGGAGGCCTCATTGGGGGCCCACTATGGTGTGGGAGCCACAGTGCCAGAGAAGGGCACAGAGACAAAGGGTGTGAGCAGACCCCAGTGCCAGAGAACGGCGCAGTGACAAGGGGGTGAGTAGACCCCAGTGCCAGTGTACGGTGCAGAGACAAGGCTGCAGAGAGCCTGGTGAGGACAAGAGGCTGAGCAATAGCAAGGCCCCAGGAGAGATAACATTTAAATACCATCTGCAAGGCTTGGGGCATGGTAGAGGGGTGGTTTTGGAGCCACGCATCTAGCCCATAAGGCTGAGGGTGTTCTGTGAGGTATCCATTTTGACGCAGGACCCAAAAGGGATCTAAGTACCCACAGGGTTTAGTGGGGTCCATCAAGACTATGTCCAGAATACAAGCTCAAGGGCAGCTTCCTGATTTATTAGAATTACCAGCAAGACATGGCAGGAGAGAAAGAGGGTGCCCATGGGGCAGGACTGGCACAGTCAAGGAGCCCTAGGGGTATCACGGCCATCCCTGGGACCCCCTCCTGTGACAACAATCTTTTTATTCTAAATTTTACAGTACTTGAAGCAACATCATCCTTGTCCATTATTAGGGTGAAATGGCAATAATAATTAAATAGTAATTAGGAGTATAATAACTCAAAAAGATTATCTTCTTCTCAGAAAAACAAAGTAACTTAATAAATCCATTTCCAGCTCACTATTTTATCACAAGTCTCGCAATATGTGGTATTTTACTTACAGCACATCCCTGGAATGTTATGGGAAAATCTGCCACTTCCATTTTTAAAAAGGTGTACTTCTAGCTCAGGTGGTTGCAAGGTAACATGTCTACATGTTGCAAGGCTGCCCAGCAAGGAGTCACTGGGTACGTCTACACATGCACGGGAGCATGTCTACATGTGTGCGCCTGTACTGTATAGTAACTATGCCGACTTGGCATATATGATGCAGGCAGGAATTTATGCCCAAGTAGTTACTGTGCAGTAAGGTACATGTAGACACTTTACTGTGCAGTAACCCTGTTTGTTACTTACTTTTACTGCACAGTAAATGCACGTGTAAACATGCTCACTCATTCATTACAAACCCTTCCCAATGCACACCTCACTCAGGAATCCATTCTAGGAGCCACGCCGCTACTGGATTTATTGGATTTAACCCCGAAGTCCTATCTACTCTACCTAGAATTAACAAGGTGTTTGTAGGTTTGGTTAAGTTGTGGTTTTTTAAGTGTGACATTTGTCTGGTGTTCTTACCCACAACTTTTAAATGCATGCTACATAAATAATTTACTTGCTATCCTCCATGAAGAGCCACAGTCCAGCGGTGAAGTGATTCCTACAGGGGCACCATTTGTAAAGTGTCCTGGAATCTTTCTGAATGAAATGCACCATAGAAATGAAATGTTCTCTAACTGAAATACAGATAAGGAGCAAAATTATGATTGCACTCTGCACTGCACATCTCTTCTTATGATACAGGTCATGGTCTCCAGGGTTGGCTGTGATGCTCCCGGTGGCTCCACAGCTGCACCAGCTCTGCCCTGAGGGTGTCCTCTTGTCTTCCTGCCATGCCTTGTTGGTAAAATAATGAATCAGGAGGCTGCCCACGGACCTTCATGTGGCCCCAGTCTGCTGAACAAAAACTCACTGGTCCTTGGGTCCTTCAGTGGACCCTACTCCAGTACTGTGCTGCACAAGGCACCTTGAGCTTTAGGGGGTAATGTGTGGCTCCAGACCTCCTCTATATCATGCCCCATGCCTCATGAGTGTTAGACAGATGTTGTCCACTCTGTTGGGGCCTCAGCTTACTCCCTTTTAATCTAGCTAGGCCTTCTAGCCTAGACTTGCAGTGTCAGACCTGGCTCTGAGGCACTAGCTCAGATTGGTCCCTTCCTGTCACCAGGCCCCTGGCCCCGGTCTGGCTGCACCCCTCTGGCACCAGGTCCCTGGACCCTGTGTTTCAGCACCCCCCTGGGCACTAATTTCATAGACTTCATAGACGTTAGGGCTGGAAGGGACCTCGGAAGATCATCGAGTCCAGCCCCCCACCCGAAGGGCAGGAAGTCAGCTGGGGTCATAGGATCCCTAATGGGGGCCTGCATACCTCCCCTTACAGCTCCATCCCAAACCTCTAGTACAAACAACAACACAAACATAAGCCCCTGGGCTATAACATAACAGTAACAATGGAGATGGTGTTCTGCCCCTTTAAGAGGGCAAACCTCCGTCCTAGGACAATGTGTCCCCTAGCCCTGGGTACCTTGTGTGCTCCTGGTGCCTTACTGCTCCTGTAGGCAACAAAGCAGGCAACCACTCATCTCTCAGTAGCTCTCTCATACAGGAGCTCCTTCCCCTGGCAGTTGCCAGAGAACTAACACCTGCCAGCCCCATCCTTGGGCTTATAGTTGTCCAGGGCCCTGCCTCTTTCCAGTCAGCTGACTGCCTGCAGGTCCCAGCTAATTACCTCATTATCCTGTTGCTCAGGCGACCCACAGCTGTGGTGCTTTGCCTAGCCTGTAGGGCTCTCTGGCTAGGCTGCTTCTCCCCATAAAGGAATAGGCACAATTTAGTGCCCTGTGACACCTTAATATTCCTCTTTCATCTGCAAGCAGAACTTCTACTAAAATTGATGGATAGTAACATACACACCAGAGACTCCTTGGGGCAGATGGAAGAGCAGAATGTGCAAACACCAGCACCAAAAGGAATATCTTGAAAAATGCAAGAACTGTGCTACATGTTGGATATATCAGAGTTCCAGGGTCTCTCAGGTTGGACACTCCAATGCACTGAGCACGCTTGAAAATGTTGGGCTTCATCTTTCCATGCCTTTGTTTTCCATGGGAATAGGGATATTTCTCCGCCTCATAGCATCATAAGGAAAAATTCATTCATGTTTCTGGCTCTCTCAGACACTATAGAGATAAGCCCTATAAAAATGCCTATGAATAAATGCATGAGCTGCTCTTGATATAAAGCCCCAACAGATGGTGAGGTTTCTAATGTATGCATGACACCTGAAAGAACATTCCTATGGTTTTACTTGTGTGACCTAAAGGACTCATTCTAGATGCGCATATCTAGAGAAAGACATTAGGTCATGACAGTGTGTATCATGGATTTTATTGTGAAAGCAGAGTGAGTGTGAGATATATAAATCACAGGAAAATATGAATCTGTGGGGGAGCAGGTGAATCATAAGTTCTCATGGAAGTTATGTAGGAAGGGGAGCAAACTTACTGACACAGCACCCAATAAATTCATGTTTGAACCTTTAAACTAAATATAAGGAGGGTTTTTTATCATTGATGGATTAATAGAGGCAACTTCCAGCTCAGAAATTGCTAGCTGTGGAACGCCTCCAGATATATCAAAGCTATCTCTTCTGTGTGAAATGCAGAGTGAGTTCATGTTGATTTCATCAAAATGTAATGAGAAAAAGAATTCTTGTAGGTGTGCAGGGGGGAACAAGCCCTTAATAAAACAAAGTCTTGAATCATAAAGGGCAAGGGTACCATCATAGTCTTGAATCATAAAGAATAAGGGTGTCTCTGTGGTGTAGGGGGGAAGAGTGGGAAGCAAAGGATAATTTTTATTCTTATCGCAGCTTCTCCAGAATGTATTTTCTTTCTCTTGCATGCTTCCTCTCCTTCTCAAATTCAGTCTTTTGTGTTGTTCACTAAGTCAACCTGGAGGCTATTTTGGATAAATTGTTCAAAAATACTATTCCCTGAAGATACCCTTTCATTCTTCACTGTCTCAGAGCTGAAACGCTGAGTCCTGTGCCAAACACCAGTATTCTACAGCCGCAGCACAAGGGCAGTCCACTGTCATCATCAATCATTAATGAGAGTAATAGGCTGTAAACAAGTGCTTGCAGTCATAATGTGCACTTCTCCATGGTTAAATATCCTGTCTTCTTGGTCTCCATCCCTTTTGGGGAACAGCCAACACCTAGACTGTTGTAGAATAATGTCAGCGGGCCTGTTGCTCTCTGATGCAGTAGTACATTTTTATCAAATGGCCAGTACTAGTCTCTCCAGTGCCAACATTATATCTTTGAGGATTGAGAACTTCCTGGAAGAGCTCTGGTTTCTTCAGATCATTCCCCTCCATCCATCCTTTCGCAAAGAGGTTCCTTCCTGCTCACCTTTCTCCCCAAGAGATTTTTTTTATTCCCATCTCATCTTTTTCATTTTAAAAAGAAAAACCTGCTTTGTAGCTGCTGCTCTCAAACCCTCAGAGTAGATTGCTGGTTGGGATGCCATAGGCAAGAAACACTGCATGTGACAACTTTGTCCCCATGGTCCTTAAAACTGATTCCATTCCATTTTTTGTAAGTCAAGACAGGTATAAACATCCTCTTGCAGAACAGGGAGAGTCAGGATTCCCACCCCCCACAAAAAAAAGTCAGGCTCAATCCAGATTAAGTAAAAGAACGAAAGGTTTGTTGGTGTTTTTTTTTACTTATGTTACAATAGTGAAAGATCCTGAAGTCCTCACATGTGAAAATTTCCATCAGCTTCAGAAGAGGTTTTTTTTTTTACCTAGACACATGTTTTGGTCCAAAGAAAATAAAGGATGTGTGGAAATGAAGTGCATACTTGACATGAGAAGTGTATGCTTGACAGCTGAAGTCTTGAAGTAGAATTTAAGGCCTAGATTTTGTCTACTTTTGAAACAGACCATGGTAAAACTTGGATATCATTATGAAGGATCAAGATGCTGCCTATGTAAATAGTATTAAGCTGATATTGCTCAATTAAAAACAACTACCAGTAATGCCCCAGCTCCCATTCAGAACCTCCCACAAGGTGCAATACAGAAGACACCCAGGATGGAGCAAATGCAAAAGCTGAGTGTGGAGAGAGCAGAAAAGTGACCAACAGCTACCTTTGAACCCCCATTAATACCTTCTCCAAGGGCAGATGTAGCCTCCAATGTAAGTTGGAACAGTTGAGGGCATTGCTTTAAATTACAACAGTCTTATGTGGCTGTATATAGGCTGATCTGTGGCCAAGAGCCATTGGAGTGTCCAGTGCTATGACCAGCCTCACTTCCAGTCCTGTATTCAGCAGACCTCCATAGCAGGTCGTGCACAGAGGAGCAGCATAGGGCCAAGTACACTGCCTGGTACCTTCACCCTGGTGGTAGTAGCCACTCCACCTCTTCCTCATCTGGAGCTACATACTCATGTTGTAGTGGGAATTCAGAATTTAGCCCTATGTTTCTGCCATGCCAAAATTCCCTTTTTCTAAAATGACCATGTATCAAATACATTTGCATAACAGATACTGCTTCTACCCAACCCAGATGTGGCCAAGGTAATGGTGCATAAAGTGTAGTGGGTGGCACTGTGGGGTAGCAAAATCTCTAAAGGGGGCAGCCAGGGACAGATAAGAGTCTTGAACCTTTTGACTCAGTACCATTCTGTCTTGGGCAACCATGACCAAAGGTACTTGGGGCAACCATGACCAAAGGTGCTTGTGAAAAGAAACAAAGCAGAAGACCATATCAGAGAGAACCCAGAGACAATCATTTCAAATAAGAAACAGCTCCAGCCATTTTCAACAGCTTCTGAAAATGTTAGAAGCCCATCCAACTATATTCAGTAGGCGGCATTCAGTAAAAGGCAGCTCCAGGACATTTCACAGTTTTCTAATCTCCAAAGTTGGTAATCTAACTTAGCAGTAAGACAGTTGTTCCATCTGAGGATTCTGATGTAAAAAAATACACAAGCTTCATTTGTGTGGTTTGACATCACCAGGGATCCTGATTTTCTCTGATAAAAAAAAATCCCCAGAGTTAGTTAAACAGCAACAAAGGGAAATCAGAAGTGATTCCAAGCCCTATTACACATCAGCTAGTATGGATGCAATGCACTTTGTCAAGAAACTGTAACCAAAAATAAATAGAATTGACATGCACAATGAACAAAGTGATTAGTCTTACCAGCACACAGCAACAACCAAGTGGGAAAGGGGGCCAATGCCACCAGTGTGGTAAATCCCTGGACATGGCTATGCTTAGTGTCCTGCTAAGGAAGAGATACATCAATGATGTAAAAAGAAAGGTCACAATATTTTAGCTTGTCGCTCAACCACAGAAGTCCATGAAGTCACAGAACAGGACTCAGAGGATTACACTGTGTTATTAAAAGAATTTACAGTCTTCATCAGGCCCAAGAGTCTGGATGACAGAAGTAGAGCTCAATGCATAGACAATTCCCTTTAACACTGGTACAGGAGTGGCAGTTTCAGCTATACCTGATACTTACTACAGCCAGCTTAGGAATGGGATCCTCCTTCTTTCTATTAAAAGGTTATGGAGACCAAGTGACTTTACCCTCAGAAATGACACCAGAGTAGAGAACTACAGACCAAGAAATCTATGTGATCTGTAATCTTGCTGGGCCTTTGCTTGGCTTACTGGCTATACAGACACTACAGTTTGTCTGTCAACTGGATGAAATAGAAGACCAGAAATCCTTGGAGCAGTACTAGAGACCCAAATACCTATCTGTCTTTTCACATCTTGGAAAAAGATCAGATGAATATGAGATTTGTCTAAAAGCTGATGCAGTTCCATATGCATTAACTATGCCAAGATGAGTACCCTTGCTGCTAATGGACAAAGTAAAAGAAGAACTAGCATGAATGGAAGAAATGGGAGTAATCACAAAGATTGAAGAACCAACTTCTTGGTGTTCTGGAATGGTGATTGTGCCAAAACTAGAGGTGTGCCAATATAGTGGTTGCATATTGGATCACCACCAATAAAAGGAACATTAACATTATCAGCCACAGGCTCTTTTTGGCCAGTGTAGCCTATAATGTCACCAATAAATGCTGCGTGCATCTGCACATCTGCCATGCACATGGCCAGGAATGCAGCTGGGTAGCTTGGAAAGCAGCATTTTGCTGGTAAGTCTGTGGGGGGGACAGGGCATGAGGGAGCCCATGATGGGGGAGGGAGTGTGGCAGGTGCAGGGGCAAGCACTGCCCAGCTAGGGCAGTGAATAGAACCCCAGGGCCAGGAGCAGGATGAGGCTGCAGGTGGTTCATCCAGGGGGCATGGGAGGGTAGGGAGGAGAGGCAGCTCCCCCCTGCTGTATGCACCCCTGGGGGAGGCATAAGTGGGCATGTGCCCCCCCCGGATTTGTGCTCAGAGCAGAGATGGGCTGCCCACTCTGGGTTTGGGGCAGGCTCAGCTGCATGGGAAGGGTAGCAGGAGCAGCAGCAATGGGAGGGGTGGTCCTTTAGTCCCCCTCTTCCTGGCAGGGGGACTGGACTGGGGCTGCGCTCGAGGTGGGCTCAGCTGCTCAGGGTGTGTAGTGGCAGTGCTGGAAGGGGTGGCTATGGGGGAGAATTGGGGAATTCTGAGGTGGCTATTTCTTCCCAAACTCACCCTAGCACCACCCCTGCTCTTGTCTGCTGCCTTTCCCTTGGGAGCCCTTCCTGCCCCTCCTAAGGGAAAGGCAGTGGAATGGAATGCCCCAAGCAGGGGTGGTGCTAGGGTAGGTTTGGGGCCCATAACCCCCCCCCGATAGCTATCCCTCCAGCACCGCCACCACCCACCCTGAGCAGCTGAGCCTGCCCTGATTTCAGCCCCAGCTCAGCCCAGCCCCCCTGCCAGGAAGAGGCTGGCACAGCCCCTGGCCCTGAGGCAGCCCACCTCCAACTCCACAAACAAATCTGGGGGGACACATGCTCCCCATGCCTCCCCTAGGGGTGCGTGCAATGACAGGGAGCCGGTCCCCCTCTAAACCCTCCCCCCTCCCCTGCATTTCCTGGACAAGCCACCCACAGCTCCAGCCCACTCCCAGCCCCTGTCCCTCACCATGGGGGCCTCAATCTGCCCCTCCATGCCCCTTCCCCCTCCCTCCATGCCCCTTTACCCCCACAGACATACTGGCAGGATGCTGCCCTCCAAGCTACCCAGCTGCATTCCTGTAAATCAGCTATCGGATCTGTATCAGCTGATGTAGCTGGTTAATATTCGGCTATTGCTATCGGCCAAGAAAATCTTTATTGGTGCATCCCCAGCCAAAACCCAGTGGTAAGATTAAGATATGTGTTGACCTCTACAGCTGAAAAAATACATGTGCTGAATGATATTCTTCCTTCCGTGAAATACACCGTAGCTCAACTTGTAGGATTCAAGGTCTTTACAAAATTGGATGATAGGGCAGGATTCTGGCAGATTCCTTTAACTATTGAATCATCCAAGCTAACAACTTTTAATACTCCATTTAGATGATACTGATTTAAACAGTTAACTTTCAAGATCTCATCAGCTCCTGAATTCTTTCAGCTTCTGATGTCACAGATACTGGATGGCCTAGAAGGTGTTCTTAGTCATGCCAATGACATTTTTGGTTGTTGGGACCACCAAGGCACAAGATGATATAAGATTGGATGCAACGCTCAGAAAATTAAAGAAGACAGAATTACACTTAACGAAAAGTGAACCTTTGTAACCTCTCGGCTCATGTTTGTGGGACATTGAATTACACCACAAGGAATCCAACCAGATGTAGTAAAAGTTGCAGCTATTAATGGGTTACCAAGGATGTCCCAGAATTACACACATTTTTAGGAATGGCCACATATTTGGGCTGTGCTGTGCCAAACCTGCAACAATAACAAAACATTTAAGAGACCTTTTAACTGACAAGACCATATGGTTCTGGGGTCCAGTACAACAACTGACCTTCAATAAGATCAAATCAATACTCAGCATATTTCTGATAGTAGACCAATGCTATCCAGCACAAGAAACACATATTAAAGCAGACACTCAAATCCTATGGATTTGGAGGGGTGTTACAATATCATCAAGAAGCTGGGCATTGGGACCCTATTGCCCCTGTGACAAGAGCGCTTCTTCCACCTGAACTTCATTATGCACAAATAGAAGAAGAAGCACCAACAGTTAGATGGACATATGAGTGACTCAGAACTTCCCTTGTTGGCCTGCTTTCACTTTACAAATGGATTATAAGCCACTCATGTCCCTGTTTGGAAAAAAACCTCTCGATGAACTCCCACTGAGAATCCAGAGGTTTTGCTGCAATACCTCTGGATTCACCTGCAGTATTCACCTGCAATTTTGTACACATTCCTAGGGCACCATTACAGGCACCCCTGGCTCTGGAAGAACTCTGCCAAGAATGAGATGTTGCTGTTTATGTGGACATTTTTTTCAGAGGGGATGCCCATATGTGTTTCATTACAGACAAGGATCCAGGAAGCTAAAGAAGCTTATCTTTTTTGTCAAAAGATAGAGAAGGACAATTTAGGAGGGTGGCCACAAGTAAGATTCAAGGACTGTGAGCTGGTAAGGCACCAACAAGAGAAACTCAGTCTCCTTGTTGTCGGGGATTTAGTCATGTTCCACAACACAGTACTGATACCTTCCACTCTATGCCAGGAGGTCCTAGAGAAGATTCATGAAGAACATCAGGATACTACAAGATGTCAAGCCAGACCACGTCAGACAGTTTGGTGGCCCTCTGTTAGTGATGACATACAAAACTGGGTGGCTAGTTGTAAGGTCTGTGCTCAATATCAACCAGTCCCTGTAAAGGTATCTTGTGATTGAATTACCAGATTATCCATGACAAATGCTGAGAACTGACTTACTGACCTGGAAGGGTTCTGGTTATCTTGTTGCTATTGACCATTGCCCCCATTACTTGGATGTGGCACAGTTACAAAACATCACAACTGAGACAGTTATAATGGTGTTGAAGATCATATATGTGTGCCATGGCATATCATAAGTTTTAAGAATGGATAAAGGTCCAAAATTTTCTGGAGCTGCATTTAAGCAATTTGCAGCCCAGTATGACTTTCAGCATATCAGCAGCAGTCCACATTTTCCACGCAGCAACAGGGAAGCAGAACATGCAGTGCGGACTATGAAGAATTTGCTTCAGAAGAATGAAGATCTTCATAAGGCTCTCCAGACATACCGTTCAACATCATTAGAACATGGACGGAGTCTAGCTGAGTTGCTTATGAGTTGCTGACACTGTACCAACTGTATTAAATATGATAGATGCTTTGGTTCCAAAACTTGTCAACGTATAGGTATTTTGTAAGAAAGATAAACTCATAAAGGACCATCAGAGGCAGAATTATAACACCAGGCATGCCTCAAGAAATGTACCTGCTCTTTTCCCACAGCAGGAAGTTTGGATCTCAGATGTAGTACAAGGCTCTGTACAGGTCAGGGGGCACCTCATTCATATTGGGTGGGGGCACCTAGAGGTCTTCTCCCCACGAATTGAGAGTATCTCCATCATAGTCCACCTGTTTACTACACTAGGTCAGGACATGTGTCAGTTCCATCAAATAGACTAGAATTGTGAATGTATCTGCTTTAAGAGTTTATCAGTGCTTCTGTCTTTATTATTATCTTTTTGTAGGGAAGTGAGTGGTAAAGACTGACAAGGGAGTGATGTGCTTGAAACCTCCCCATTCAAGATGATTTTGCAATTCTTTGAAAATCCTTCAAGTTTCTCCTTAGAGAGGGGGATGTACTATTAAGGGTTAATTTCCTTCCTGAGGCTTGACATGATAATTTCAACAGGAAGTTGTCATTCATCTTTGGTATTGGTGATGCATAGCGGGTACATGCAGGTGCACATGTACCCCCTGAGATTAGCCGCTGCCCTCACTGCTGGCAGTGCCTGCAGGTGGCTGCTGACCACTGCTGGCTGTTGCTGATGCTGTCGGTGGTGTCTGTGGGTGGCTGCCGATTGCTGGTCAGCACTTGCTACCACCACCGCTGCAGCCACCTGCAGGAGCTCCCTGCTCACCACTGCCATGCCCCCACTACTGACACCGTTGCCACTGCCTGCGGGCGGGTGCCATTCCCCCCCAGCCTTGGGAGGCCCACATTCATGCATAAAGACCACTGTGAAAAGGCTGCCTGAAGTCCAGGGGCAAGGGAGAGATGAGAGCCAAAAAGACAGGGGCCTGAGAAGTAGGAAGAGTGGGAGGGAAATGAGTGTGAGAGGACATGAGTAGAGGTGTGGGAGAGATGGAATTGAAGAGCTGTGAATAAGTACCATTGCCTGATTATATACAAGTTGGGGATTATATTATTGCTTTTTTTTATAATTTTAAAGAGGATTTTGTCTCCTTAAAACACGTGGGAAAAGTGTTGAGGCCCAGGCTAGATAGTTCTTGAAGTCGTGTGGCAGATGGAGACCAGGGGAAGGCAGGAGACAGCTACAGAGAGAGAGAGAAGCAGCAGCAGTGTTAAGGTAACAGCTGGTGTTTGAAAATACCCTTGGCCTGGGATCTCCTATAGGGCAGTGTAGGGCTGCTGTGTTTCTTAGCCCATCAATGCATGATCTGAGACCAAGGTAAGCAGATAACCAGCCTGTGCCCTCAGGGATAGGGGAGCTACAGCTGGGAGAACTGGGTGTTTTGGGGATCTGGAAGCTGAGTGGCTGGATGCTATCTTCAGAATGCAGAGGAAAGTTGGAAGATTTCTCCCCTGTCAGGGACTTTTGTGGGTGGGAGGGGGCAGGGGGAAGAATCACAGAAGAGAGGAGCTTTTGGGTTTGTGCAGTTCATTCCAAGATTTATTTAGCTGTTCAATTTATTTACTTGTTAGACTTTGTAGTTAACCCAGAACAGAGCTGTGGGCTGTAGATTTGAAGGGGCCCACTTGGCATCTGGCCCAGAGCTGTAGCCCGTAACAATGCTCTGCACTTCTGCAATGTTTCTCATCCCAATATCTCAATGAACTTTAATTCAGTTAGGCTGATATATCCCACCTTGCAGGATCACAGACTCACAGTATTGACATAGCCCCAAAGAGCACATTGTGTAAATCAAAAAGTCTAAGGGTGAGAAGATGAAGAGGTGAAGTGACATGCCTAAAATGGCACTGCAAGTAGAAGACAAGACCAAATGCTAAGTTATGCCTGCTCTGAGAACACCTACTGGACTGAGCACTTCAAGGGAGTTCAGCAGAGGACGAGTTTCTGAATACCAGTTGCACTTGGACACAAACTAGGTGCCAAGCTACTTAGCCCTATGAAAATGGAGGTACTTCTGTGCATGTGAAAATGGCAAAATTGCATAGAAAATTTCAATTTCATTTCTTAGTTTTCACTTATTTTCAAATAAAAAAAACCATTCCTTTGCAAAGAACTCAGAAAGACCACAACAGGGAAGAATGGTTTTATCACTATCAATTCCTATTTGAAATTTCTGAGTTTATCTTGTGAATAAAGTTTGCACACCTAACAGTGCTAATGTTGTGTGGCACCCTGTAGCACCCTCAAAAGGATCTCATGGCACCCTGGAGTGCCATGGCACCCCAGTTGAGACTCATGGGCCTAGGACATTTTAAAGTCAGAAGCTGCATAAACTCATAAGCCTGTACAGTTTGTATGTCTCCAGAGAGAGGTTTTCAGGACTTTAGCTGGGGCAGATTTAGGCACCTTTGTTCAGAATGTTACTATAAATGAGCAAATCTGAATTCGCATCAAGCCAAAATTAGACAGCTGTTTAACAGTGTGAATTCAATTAGCTGCACCATTTTTCACTTACAAGATACAAATAAACTTCCAGATTGTAGAGGTTTCTCATGCTCTATGTAGTTTGAGATTAGAAAAGGCTGAAGTTTTTGTACAGGTAAAGCTTCACAACAACCTAATCTGGAAAAAAAAAACAACCCATTCCTTTGATACCATTTCCAAATGAATTAATAAATGAAGCTTTCAGAATACTACAAGAAAAAAGAATACTTGCAAAAAAATAGCTATACTACCTATATCTTACTTTCCTACCACATTTTTTGGTATTAGCACAGAGTGGAACACATTTGCAAGTAACACATTTATTGAACACTTTAAAGGAATAGAAAACTCCAAGATGGAGAAATTGCATTGTTGTGCAGTCCCATATAACCAATTTATCCTTCTGCTAAAACCACTGTTGACCCAATTCTGTTTTATGCTAATGAAATTCACTGAAGTCAGTAGAGTTAAATAAACATAAGTAAAGGGAGAACCCCAGGTCAGGTGAGAACAGGCCAAGTCTCCTACCATTATGACAGTAGACAGTACTACATGAAGGTGTCTGCGCTGGACAGTGGGAAATAACCTACCAACCTCTATGGTGCCAACAGCTTTCGGCGAAGGACCAACCTAGAGGGGGGCACTAGTCCTTACCCCTGGTTGAGGAAATACCACCAAAAGGCAGATGCCATGAAAGGGTAGACTGGGCTCTCCAGCCTTGGTTGGCAACTAGTCTAGGAGTGGAGCCCCAAAAGGCAGATGGATTGAAGACCTTCTTCATACTAGCAGCTCCTGCAGCCAAGCTGGCTGCAAATGTACTGGCTTCTGCCTTTCCTTTGGAATCAACCAACTAGTCGAGAGGAGGACATTGATATATGGGGAACTCAAGCATCTCCATATCAGCTGATTGGGTCATTGCAGCCAAAACTGAATGGAGAGCACACTCCATCTTTGCTACTTGCATGGGCACAATGTGGAAGGAGGCAGTCATGGGTTATAAGTCCCTAACATCATGTTCCCTGTGACTACTGTGGCAGGACCTGCAATTCGAATATTGGTCTTTCCAGCCACAAGAAAAAATGTACCACCAGTCAGTAAAATAGCTGCAATATCCACCATGACTTGCTGATGAACGGATGACATACACATATAAGGGAAGAACCAGATCCATCCTATAAGTACCCTACATCTGGATGATGCCTCTTTAAGAAAGAAGTTTGAGTCTTTATTGCTGTGGAACATTTCTGGACTAAAAGTCCATGAGCTCAAAACCTGCTTTTTGAGAAAGAAGTGCCTCTTCCTGAGTGGCAGCAAGTTACAGTGAATCATTCCTGACGTTTCTCAGATGATGTATGGCCTTAGGGTCATATGTTGTAAGAGTAAATATAATTTTCTGCTGAAACTGAATTCTAATGCTCTGAACTGGCCTCTGTTAGCCTTCTGGAACCCAGTGAGGAAATTTCTTCATGGGAGATTTCCAACGCTGTTTCAACTACGACAATGCCTCTGTGGCCAAGTTCTAACTCATCTGATGACCGCTTAGAGGGGTTACTCCTGCAATGTGCACAAAACAGGGAGAAAACATGCAACTGCCAGTTGGCAACAGCTCCTGTCTATAACTGTCAAGTTCTTGGAATTCAGAAGTATTTTAGCAAAACTATGCAACTAGCTTTATCAGCAATTTTTTAAAACAGTAAGCAGACTGCTCAGCAAGCACTTGACAAGCTGTCCACCCATTGCTGAAGGGGAGTCAACACATTGTGTGAATACTTAAGGGACAGTACTCAAGCAGATGGAGCTTTTCACCAGGACCCAATGGGCCTTCAACTTTCTGAACAGGATAGCTTTTATTTTAATGTAAAAATGCAACACTTTTGTGGAAAACTGAAACTGAACAAAAAGATACAATAGATTACTAAATTACAATAGATTACAAGATTAACGTCTTGGTTAATATGGCTATTTAGGTTTAAAATATATTACAGGGGGATTATAACTGTCCCAAAAATGTACATTATAAACTCTGAAAATTATGAAGAAGGTGAAACTTTAAAAAAGTCCACACATAGGTACAGAGATGGACATCTAAGCAATTTTAACTCTGTCCTACCATAAATAGAAAAACCATAAATAACTATAATTTTGAATACAACCAGAGTCAATATATATTAGCATCTTTGGTCTGATATTAGTTTAAAAATTAAGTTCTGTTAGTCTTCCATAGTTCTTCCTCATATTTTAACTTTGGGGGCAAGTTAATGTTGATCAGATGCTTTTGAGTATACATTTCTGTATCTTACAATGTACAAATTTCTTTTAAAGTGGATCTTAACTCTGAATTCCTTAGATTTTCAACATTTGTTTTTGAGTAACTGTTTTTACTTTAAAATTTATTGTAATTTTCAATCTTAATTCCAATTTAACAGAGTTCATGGGATCATAGGAAAGTAGGGCTGGAAGGGACCCTTGCTCGTGGCACGATCATCCTTAATTAAACCATCCCAGCAAAGTATTTGTCTAACCTGCTTTTGAACATTTGCAAGCATGGAGATTTCACAACTTCTCTAGCCTGACATCTCTCATAGTCAGAAAGTTCCTCCTAATCTCAAACCTGTATTTCCCCTGCTGGAGCATGAGACTATTTCTCTTAGTCCTGTCCCCTACAGCTACAGAGACAAGGCCATTTGTATCCTCTCTATAATAACCCTGCAGGTGTTTGAAGACTGTTATCAAATCACTTTCCCCACACTTAATCTTCTCTTTTCCAGGCTAAATAACCTTAGTTCTTTCAGCCTTTCTTCGTAAGAGTTGACTCCAAGGCCCCTAATCATTTTTGTTGCCCTGCGCTGGACTCTTTCGAAACTGTCCACTTCCTTCTTGAAGTGTGGGGCCCAAAACTGGACACAGTACTCCACATGAGGACTTACCAGTGCTGAACAGAGAGAACGAATCACTTCCATTCATTTGTAAGTGGTGCTCATGTTCACCTGTGGATGCTGTTGGCTTTTTTTGCAACAACCCAGGATGCTGTTGGCTTTCTTTTACAACAAGAGCACCGTGTTGGCTCGTATTTAGCTTATTGTCCACCATAATCCCCAGGTCCTTCTTGATAGTACTGCATCCTAGCCAGTTATTCCTCAGTCTGTATTTGTGCATGTGATTATTCTGTCCTAAGTTCAGAACTTCGCATTTGTCCTTGCTGAATCTCATCTCTTTGACTGTGGATGATTTCTCCAGTCTATCCAGGTCATTTTGAATCCTAGCCCTGCCCTCCGGAAGGTCAAATTTTTGGTTCAGTTATTAAAAAACAGGAAACAATAAACCCAAAGTGATTGCTACAATGTATTTCCAAAGATCTGAAGTTATGTGTTACATTAAAATTGGGTTTTTTTACTGTAACCTGATTCACTGGTACATATGCTAAGACTTTTTATGCCTCTCTGGAGCTGTGCAAATCAAATCATAAAACTAAGCACTTTTTAAATTGTTTGGTATTGTGAGAACAATATGGAGCAACCAGCATACACAACTCAGTTTGCCCTCTCCTGCCCTTCTTGTGAGTAAATCTAGTAAAATGGTCAGTTGTTGAAAATAAATGGCTAGGATTAAGGGTCACTTTCTTTGCTTTGGTAGGGTTGGTGTGCTGTTGTCACTAGGATGGTCCAGGAAATATATGAGGGGGAAGAAGAGTAGTTAGACAAGCTTTCTGGTACAATTAATTTATTCTTCAGATAAAAGAGACTGGCACTTTGTCCCCCAAAGCCTGTCAAACATCTCTGCCATCATTTTCTTTGCTCTCCTCCATACTGAATGTTTCTACTTCAGCATAAACATCTATTCTTTCTTAAAATGCAACTCTGCTTCTCTTGTCCCCAGGAGAGATGAAGCCAAGCTGGCCACCAGGAAGATGTTCTGCCAGGATGCCAACATGAGCACAGTGAGGAACAGGTGTGTACAAGTAGTGGGTATCTTTGCTAAGAGCAGGTTAGTCTCTCTGAGAATGAGAGTTTTCAGCCATTTAGAAAGAGGATGAGACTATGAGTTTCTCAAGAGAGTGTCATTTTCAGATGGGTGTTCAGTTAAGAATAATGGGGGTTGCTAGTTAGCATTAACTTTCTGCATTAGAGTATCAAGACTCATCTATCTGTCAGCTCTTATATAAAAACCAGTGCCTGAGCTGAGTCACTGTCACACAGCAACTAGCCATCTTTGGTGTCAGATTGTTTGAAGTAACACACACACATCTCTACAGGGTAAGAGAGGGAAACGGATATAACAGTAATGGGCTAAGTTTTAGGATATCTTTTATTTCACTCAGAACTAATTAGGGTTCCAGACTGTCTGATTTGAGTTTGGGATTAGCTATTTGTCAGTATTATTTCTATTAAAAGAATCTTACTCATGCTTTTTAACAAGGCTATAATATATCTTTCCTGCCCAAATCTTTATGTTTAAATGCTTGATAGCTTTATCTGGCTATGGAAGGGCCTTTCTTTGTGTCCGGTCCTTCCAAAGTAAGAGGAAATCAATGGTGGTTTCTGTTGAAGTCCTTCTGCAAAAAATGGGAGTTACTATGCTTCAGAAAGAAACCTTGGAGAAATGTTCTTATCAGCTATGCAGGCAAAGGGGCAGTCAGTGAGGGTTAGGTGAACCATTTCACAAAACCAGCTTTGAGACAGCCCAGCCAGCTGGCTGGCAGCACCCAACTTTCAAGAAGACTTAAATGAGTCAAATATTTATTTTTTAAAAGTTGCTTGACATCTCATGTTAATTAGGTTCTTCTTAACTAGTAGCAGTCAATTCTCTTTTCAAAGACACTGTCTTTTACTCTGATAGCAGTGTTCTCATTCTGTACAGTGATCAGCATTGCCAACTGTCCAGGATTGCCCCAGAGTCTCCAGAAATTAGATATAAATCTCCAGGAGACTGCTGAGAGTCACCCAGGAAATAAATGATAGGGCATTCATTAAAATAAATATTAAATGTTGACTCCAACTTATAAAGTAGTCCAGTGGGTTTTGAAAATGTAATAGTAATGTGCATTTGCCTTCCTGAATACAGTACAGTGGATCAGTCATTAACGTCATTATGCCATGTGATGAAACCTCCCAGAATAGATTCAACCACAGTTGGCAACCCTAGCAGTGATAGCAGATGCCAGAGAGTTTAGCATACCAGCTTCCCAATGAAGAAGTCAGTGACTTCTCCCCTTCTCATTTCCCCAATTGGTATGTGTAGAGCAGGCATAGGTTCTTGAGGGTTATTGCCCTGGCAGTGAGACTGAACTCTCTGCCACTACAATGTAGACAAAGGCTGTCCAACTAGTGACCCATGGGCCACATGTGTTTCATGAAGGATTAACTTGTGGCCCACAGACTCCTAGCCAGCTGCCACTATACTGCTGCTGCCAGGGTCTTCAGGCTCCCCACCCCTCCTCTGGCTTCTACTTTCTAGAGGCAGGGTGACAGCCTGTGGAGGCACAGAGACTTTGTGCAGGCCATGCAGTTGGTGGGGAGGGGCGTGTAACAGGGGGGCCCTGGGGAGCTGACACACCCTGCATGGCAGATGCTTTCTATGGCTTGCAGTCCAGGAAGCCCACAACCTGTGCAGCATGCAGATCTCGGCACTTCAGAAATTGGATAGCCCTGTTATGGACATACTTATGGAATCTGGGGGTATTCCAAGTTGTTTTATTTACATAAATTAATGAATTCTGAAATGCAGATGATTGAGCAACATGCAAGAAGTCCTTATCCTCAAAATTCCTCTCAGCTGGAACCTTATTGCTTCTGTCAGTCAAGTTCCTTGGGTGACTAAAGTGATGCTTCTGGCACCAGAAGTGCCTTTTTCCTGACAGTGTTAGGTTACTGATGACAATGCTACTTATTTCACATCTAAATCCATCAGGCTTCACAAACAAGGTATTCTTCTGCCTACAGTCCCCGCTTCCTCTGCCAGCCATGTTTTGAAAGCAAGGACTGACTCCTTTGTTTTAAAAGAAAGCACAGAGGTACCCAGCTCCAGGAGAGGATTCAGGACTGTGACTCCTGAGTGGAGACAGGTGGTTCCCTGTACTTTAAAGTAAGATTCTTCAGTCTTCACAAAGGCTAGGATTTAAGATATGCTCCTGTTCCCAACATTTTTAATTGACCAATTTAGGCACCCCATGCTCAGTATTGTGATAGCTAAACCCCCTTTATGTATCTAGCCACTGGAAAAAAAGTTCCAACATCTGATTGAAATTACTATACTGAAGCATTGGTGGCAATAGAAATGGTGGTGAAAATAATACAGCAGTCAGCATGTCTCCTGATGATGCAAAATCTCATTTATCAGGCCTTATAGTTTCATAGTGCTTAGGGTCAGAAGGGACCTAACAGATCATCAGGTCCAACACCCTGCCCCGGGCAGGAATGAGTGCTGTCATCTACTTAGCTCCTGTTTTACAATGCCATCACTTTCGATGCAGTGCTATAAAAGCCCTGACCTTGCTGAGAAAAAGGATTTTTTTCAGGCAAACTGCATAGCATTCTAATCCAGAAATTTAGCATTCTTTTACATATCAGTTATGCCCCTCTCCGGCATACATACTCATGCTAACAGACTGAGCAAATACTACTGCCTTCTTATCTGATCTAACATTTTTTCTGCTTTTCTAAACTATTTCCTGCATTTATATTATCTAAACTGTAAGAACATAACTCCTTCTAGCATGTCTTATTGAATCATTGAACTGCACTTCAAGAAACTGTAGCATCAGGTATATCTGAAGGAATGAGGTAAGACATTATGTAATATGCCACTGATGCTTTTGGAGCCCTAAGAGAATAGTGCTGGTTTCCTTAGAGCTAGTAACAGGTGGCACCACCCACCATGAGAACTGTCTTTCAGTTGCTCTTTTCACTGCTTATTGTTTCAGCGCCACCCACCTATAGCCCAGTCA
Organism: Crocodylus siamensis; assembly: GCF_052110815.1. NCBI lineage: Eukaryota > Metazoa > Chordata > Crocodylia > Crocodylidae > Crocodylus > Crocodylus siamensis. The sequence continues at coordinate 364,633,324 of NC_143395.1, forward strand.
TTGGGGAAGGGGAAGCAGTTTATATTGCAATCTAATATCTATGGAGGAAAAATGTTATGTTTTTGAGAGAGGCAGCAGAAAACTGTTATTTATAGGGAGTATTAAAACAACAACGTGTTACCACCTACCGGAAATACTCAAGACAGATAAAAGGTACCCTACTTACTCAAGTACAAGATGAGGTATTTTCCACCAGTTGGCATGGGGGAAAAAAAGCACCTTATCTTATCATCATATACAACAAAAGTCCCACTAAATACATTATCTGTCATTAAACTGCTGCCAAAAGCAGCATGTGCTCTGAAATAGAAACCAACTACGAAGCTGACTAAATGTAGCCAACACTAACTATAAAACGCATGACCCACATTGGACAAACATGCTCATGGGAACCCAAGGTAAGTGCAGCCCATCTGAATAAGACATATGGGGCACATATATGTTCATTAATGCACCGTAGTTACTGCACATTAAGTTTAATATTTAGTTAACCAAGAACTAAATCAATGTGCAGTAACTCGTGCTACTGCACAGTAGTGCCATGCATGGGTTTTTATTGATGCTTACTGTGCATGGAAAGATTGTCCTGCTACTTCGCTGTAGTGGCACACTATAAGCAGGGAGTGTGCTGCTACAGTGGCATAGCCAGCAATCACATGTAGACCCATGCAATTGCTACACTGATGTTGTGCACCATACGGCAGCGTAGCATATCACTATGTTGCTGTAGGGCAATGTGTAGACATGCCCAATGATGAGTAAAAGGATTGGGGAAACAGGAAGGGGATTTGGGAGGGGGGAGACAGAACAGGATGTTGAGGTGGTCTTTTGAATGATATTGACAGGTAAAGAAGATGGCGATGGGAACGCAGGCATGCAGGAGTGTGGTTGCAGCAATTGTAATGGGGATAATGATGGTTTAACTGTAGATGTGTGTCATGGACTGTCAAGTGAACTGGATTGGTCATGAGAGAGAACAGTAAAACTATAAGTATATATATATCCCTATATCGTTTTACTGTTCTCTCTCTCTTCACCCCCAAGCCTCCAATAATTAGATTCTAGACCTGGAAAATTATGATAAATTTATAAATTTGTCATAATCTAATTATTGGGGTAGTCTTATAATCAGGTTCATCTTCTATTCAAGTAAATATGGTATTTGTATTGTGAAAAGTGAAGACCTCTGAACACAAATGATATAATAGAGCAAGAAAATTGCTCTCTACCATGTCCAGGGACTGACATAAGAACGCTCCATAGATAGGGACACTAGGAGAGCCACTCTGGTAGGAGCGGAGGGACTAGTTCTCCTTCAGCATGACAGGAAGTTGAAGGTCTCAATAAGAGGACTGAGGTGCCTGTACACTAATGCCAGGAGCATGAGGAACTAGCAGGAGGAGTTAGTAGGCTCTATGATCCAATGGGGATTACAGAGACTTGGTGGGATTCCTCACATGATTGGAGCCATAGAGGGCTATGCCCTGCAGAGAAGGGACTGAGTAGGGAAGAAAGGTGGAGGTGTACCTGTCTATGTGAAGGAGCAGTACACTTCCTTGGAGACCGACATGGGCTCCAAAGAAGAATGGCTTGAAACCCTTTTGGTTAAGCTGCGGGGGTGGGGGAGAAGAATGAGACTACCAAACGAGGAGAAGAAACTTGATAAAGAGTTCACCTGAGAACTGACAGAGGCCACACATGCACAGGACATGGTAGTCATGGGCGACTTCAACTATCCAGACATCTCTTGGGAGGAACACTCGGCCAAGTCAAATAGGTAGTGTTCCTTCCTGACCTGCATTGAGGAGCTCTTTCTGGCTCAGGAGGTGCACGGGTCAACCACAGGTAACACTTTTCTAGACTTGGTGGCAATCTAGTGACCAGTTTAAATATAGAGAGTAGCCTGGGTGACAGCAACCATGAAACCATCACATTCACGGTGTGTCACAAGGCAGACAAATTAGATAGCAGGGTTGAAGTTTTGGATTTCAAAAATGCAAATTTCAAACCCAAGTCATTAGTAGGGGAAGTGCTGTGGGACCAGGGACCAAGGTGAAAGGAGTGCAGGAGGAATCGTTCCTTAAGGACATGATCCTTGAAGCACAAAGGAAGTTAATTCCCATGTGGAAGAAAGGTAGCAGAAAGGCTGGGATGCCCTCTTGCCTAAATGGGGAAATCATGGTCCTCTTAAGAAAGAAGAAAGAGACATACAGACAATGGAAGCTTGGCACAAGCCCCAAGGAGGACTACACAACAATGGCTCACACTTGTAGGGAACAGATTAGAAAGGCTAAGGTGGTACCTGAACTTAAGTTAGCAATGGGAATCAAGGACAACAAGTACTTCTTCAAGCACATAGGGAACAGTAGGGAAACAAATGGGAGTGTAGAGCCATTGCTCAATAACCCAGGACAGCTGGTTACCAGCACTCGAGAGAAGATTGAACTCTTGAATGGCTGCTTCACTTTGGTATTTCACTGGGCCAAGGGGAAAATCATGCCAGATAGAGTTCAGAATGAGCAGAGTAGGAGTGGACCACCTTCCTACTATTGCCATAGAACTGGTGTGTGATCAGTTAAAAAAATTAGACATACAAGTCAGCAGGACCAGATGAACTTCATCCGAGAGTGCTGAAGGAGTTGGCCGAAGTCATCACAGAACTCTTCCAAAGTTCATGGTGCTCCGGAGAGGTCCCTGAAGACTGGAAGAGAGCCAATGTTGTGCCCATCTTCAAGAAGGGGAGGAGAGAGAACCCAAGTAACGATAGGCCAGTTAGCTTAACTTCTATTCCAGGGAAAATCCTGGAAAAATTCATTAAGGAGTCTATGTGCGATATACTTCCAGAAGGTAAGATTGATGAAGCCATGCTGGCTGTCATTCAGACAGGCAAGTCTTGCCTTACAAACTTCATCTCCTTTTACAATCAGGTAAACTCACCACCTGGATAAGAGAGAGGAGGTTGACACTGGATACCTTGACTTCCTTGACACTGTATACCAAAAGCCTTTGATCTCGTATCCCACAATGCTCTCAAGAAAATTGGAGGATTGTGGGTTTAACTGCAAGACAGTTAAGTGGGTACAAAGCTGACTGTGGGGTAGGACCCAGGGAGTTCTAATGAATGGATCTGTGTCACTGTCGCAGGGCTCCTAGGTACTCTGGGACTGGAGGGTGGAATTGGCTCAGAAGAGACCTCTGGTGGCGGGAAGGGGGAAGCGTAACTGCCCGGCCCCAAGACTGTGCAGGTGTGGGTTGCTTTAGCAACCAGGGAAGCCAAGAGCCAGGAAGGGGCGAGGCTTAGTCCTTCTTAAGCCCAGGCAGAAGGCCCGGAGAGCAGTCCCCTTCTGGCAGCCGCAGGAGCAGGAGCTCTGCGGGACAGCTGAGCAGACCAGGTCGAGGGTTGCAGCCTGGGTGCTCTGACCGACTGCAATGATGCAGGGAAGAGAGCGCTCTATGGGAGGTAGGAACTAAAAGCCAGCGTGGCATGCAGTTATGTTATGAGCTAGGAGGCTCCATGTTGTTTTGTCACGGCCGTTTGTCTCATGATTTAGTTATCAGCCATTTGGCTTGTGATTTGGTTATCATTATACCGGAGGACCGGGTGAGGCTATAGGGGTGAGAGGAGGCCTCACGGGGGCTCCCCAGTAGCTTGGGGGTTCCCGGTGCCCAGGGGGGGCACAGTGAGCAGTGCCACAGGGTGCACAGCGTGACGAGTACCGGAGGGTTGCTCGGTGCGGGGAGGTTGTAGCCCCAGCTGCAAAAGGGCGCTCAGGCCCTAGAGGGGGTGAGGAGCGTGGCAAAGGCCCTAGAAGGGGGCAGTGGAGGAAACCCTGACGGGGCGGTGACGAGCCCAACAGTGAGGGTAGTAAAGAACCTACAGTGTGGGGGGGGCAATAAGAGACCCCAAGAGTGAGAAGGGCATTGAGGAGTCCCAAAAGGCAAGCGAAGGGCTGAGACCCAATACCATGTTCCGGAGGAAGATTACTTCAGCAACAACTGCGAGGCTTGGGCTGCGGTGCAGGGGAGGAAAGGAGCCGCAGACAGTGCCCCCTGCCATGGGGGCGTATAAAAATGGGCAGCTTCCCACTAGGTTTCATCATTCCTTAATTATGAACAAGATCAAGACGTGGCAGGGGAGAATAGGCGGGCGGTAGGCCCATTGCAGGAGGTCGGAGCTGCACGTCTGGAGAGGCTCTGGAAATGATACTCCTGTGACAGTCACCCTGGCAAGAAGTGGTCAGTGGTGTCAGGGTTGGTGCTCGGTCCAGTGCTTTTCGACATCTTTATCAATAATTTGGATGTGGGGGCAAAGAGCTCACTAGCCAAATTCATGAATGACACCAAGTTATGGGGAAGCATGGTCATGCTTTAAGATAGGCTACAGATACAGAGGAACCTAGACAAACGAGCAAGTTGGGCATATTGGAACCAAATGAAATTCAACATCAAGAAATGTAAAGTGCTCCACCTGGGGTCAAACAATCCCCTACACACTTATAGGCTTGGCAGTGCCAAACTGACCAGCACCACAAATGAAAGGGACCTGGGGGTAATAATTGACCATGGTAAAAATATGAATGTGAGCTGGCATAGTGAGGCTGTAGTCAGCAGGGCAAATAACACTCTGGTGTGCATCAATCAAAGCATCTCCAGCAAGGAAGTATTGGTGAGACCACAGCTGGAGTACTGCATCCAGACTTGGATGCTGCACTTTAATATGGATGTGGCAAAGTTAGAGTCCAGAGAAGAGCCACCCATATGATCAGAGACTTGCAAGCCATATGAGGAAAGGCTGAGAGACCTGGGACTCTTCAGCCTGAAAAAGAGAAGGCTGAGAGGGGACTTGGTAGCAGCTTACTGTTACATCAGGTGAGTACATCGAGGGCCTGGTGAACAACTGTTCACCAGGGCACCCTTGGATAAAACCAGGAGTAATGGCCACAAACTTCCGGGAGACCATTTCAGGCTCAATATTAGGAAAAACTTCTTCACAGTCAGTGTGTCCAGATTGTGGAACAAGCTCCCAGAGGTGGTGCAATCATCTACCCTGCAAATTTTCAAGAGAAGACTGGACTGAGAGAGGACCCAGGTAACTTTGCTGGGGTCACTTGACTCCAGTTGTCATTCTTGCCTGGTGCAGGGGGCTGGACCCGATAATCTTCCAAAGTCCCTTCCAGCCTTACAATCTATGAATTTATAAGTAGTACATAATCCATATGTCCAGTTTTCCCAAAGATTCATTTTATTCAATGGAATTTTACCAGTTTCTAGTTTATAATTAACTCATTACATTGTTTTAAAATTAATAAGCTTTTCACTTCCTGTCTCCGAGTCTAACAGGCAAGAAATGTTAACATTTTTATACAGATTACTTATTTTCAACACTTGATGTTTTTATCATCCCCTAATTACTGAAAAAAAGTTATTCCTGGACTCCCTTATGTTATGAAACTAACATTTCTGTGCAATTTGAATACCCTCACCAAAAGCATGGCTGCTTCTTTTTATTGATGTTGAATTGAAACACAAAGATCAGATCAATTACATACTTATCAATATGAAACACATAAATGCCTGTGACAAATAATAAGCAATAGATAAAAAAAAAATGATAAAGGAAGGAAGGAAGAGGGATAGATAGAAAGAAAAGAGAAGTGTGCAAGGAGTAATAGTCCAATGAAACAGTGGGAGCAACCTTTTTGGTAGGCTTGCCACAGACTAGCTCAGGGTTGGGCAATAGTTGGACCCAAGGGCCACATAGAGAGTTTTGATGAGTTGGTGTGGGCCGAGTGCACTCCCCCTCACCAGAACAGTCACCAAATCTCCCTATGGGGCTGTAGGCTGGTGGGGAGCACTGTTCAGGAGTGGGTGTGGTAGGCAAGGCTGGGATCACGGGGCTGGGTCACAGGGTGGTGAAATGCCCTGCTTTTCCAATGGAGTCCAGGACATCACTAATAAAGCTTGCTACAGGAAATGCAACCTGGGAAGAATTTAGTTTGAGTTCCCTAGGCATGTACCAATTAGTATATATATTTGCCAAAAGGTATCAGTGCTGTGTTCAAATCATATTAACTTTAGTTACAATTTCTTTCCAAGAAAAATTGTTAATAGGGCATCACCAAAACATGCAGCCAAAGGATGCTTGCATTATATTGCATGATAAACTTGTACTTACTGGGCACACACACATAATATTAGGGGTGCACCGATAGAGATTTTGGTGGCCATTCCCAATAGCCGATATTTAAGAAGGCATATTGGCCAAAAGCAATCCAATATCTGATACAGCTGCCTCCAGATGGTAAGTCCAGTGTGGTGGAAGGACAGAGGGGAGGGAAAGGGCATGGGGTGGGTAGATATTTCCACCCCCCATGGTGAGAGAGGGGGCAGGGGCAGGCACTACCTGGGGGGGGGGGGTGTGGGATAGAGGCATAGCTCATGGGGTGGGGGTGGCTCCTACCGCTGCTTGTATCCTGGGAGGATGGTGAAGTGTATCCCCCAATCTGCCCAGCACAGGACGGGTGGCAGCTGTGGGGTGGAGCCATAACCAGAAGTGTGTGGGGCTTTTCTTGCCATGGGCTAGGCTTGGAGCAAGCTCCAGTGGTGCTAGGAAGAGGCTGCAGCCACCCCAAATTTCGCTACAGCTCTGCTCCCAGCCCTGCACTGCTGCCTGCTATCCAGAGCAACTGTGGCTCTTCCCAGTGCTTGGGTGAAGGTGAAGTGTTCAACTGGGGCTGCGAGTGAAGCTGCAGCCTCCTCCCAGTGCCACTGGAGCCCACTCCAAACTCAGTCCCCATTGAGAAATGCCTTACACAGCACCGACTCTGGCTCCACCCACAGCTGCAGCCCACCCTGCAGATCCAGGGGCACACATCTTCCCCTCCACCCTCCTGGGGTGCAAGCAGTGGTGGGAGCCTCAGCTCTGTCCCACGTGCCCCCTCCCCCACAAGCTGGGCAGTTCCTTCCCCTGCCCCCTCCTTCACCGTGGGATGCATTGCTCTCCCCTTCCCACCCTCCTCCCCTTCCGACTTACCAGCTGGAGGCAGCTGTCCATGCTGCCAGCTCTGCTACGTGCTGTGCTGCAGCTGCACACAGTGCGGGCATTTATTGGCCAAATTATTGGCCCCATAGGACCAGTATCCAATATAGACCTTTTTTCCATATCGGTACTGATCCAGTATTGGACTGATGCATCAGTGCTACTATAATTATATATGTAATTAGAGATGCAAAGTGGGGCTCCCCACCTAGCCACAGTGCTAGGTTCCCCACTTGCCTATGGGCGTGCCACCCACCTGACTCACCTGCCATGCCTTGTTCTTAATTAATTGATAGTTAATTAAGGTGGGAGGTTGCCCATTTTATGCCCCGATGCCAGGGGGTGCTATCTGTGGCTCTGTACCTCCCCTACACTGCAGCCCATGCCTCACAGATGGCATCCAGATGTTACAGTGTCCCCGGCCTACAGCTGGAGACTGCTTTGGCTATGCCGTCAGGCCTCAGTCACATGTGCATTCATACCCTCTGCCTCTCTCACCTCACCTTCTCTCACAGGGTCTCTTTCACACGTTGACAACTTATGCCACCTTGCTCCCTCTTGGGTGGACACCCTTTGACCATAGGCTTAGCTAGTCCATTCACTGGGTGGCAGACGTACTGTCTGTTGGGCCTCTCCCATGACCCTCACTGGGTCAGTAGCAAGCCAATTACCCAACTGGGTCTGAGCTTACTCTGGCCCTTTCCGGGGCAACACTATGTGTATATACGTGTATTAGGCCCTCAGCCCTCTGGTTCTTCTCCCCCTTCACTGGGGCTCCCCATCTCCACCTCCTCTCTGGGGTTCCACACCATCCCCTTCACTCAGGGTTACTCATCTCTGCCCTCTTGCTTGGGGCTACAGGGCTTCACTCCCTGGTGGAGTCAGGTGGCCATAGCCATGCCTGGCCCTACTCTCCCTCCTCAGGGTCTCTCGGGGTCTTGCACCCCACAGGGCACAGGTGGCCTCAGCCATGCCTGGCCCCCACTCTCTCTCCTCAGGGTCTTGCACTCCACAGGGCTCAGGTGTCCCCAGCCATACCTGGCCCCCAACTGCCTATGGTGTTATATGACCCACCCAAAGGTGAGGGCTAGGGTTAAGGCACCCATACCTGCCTTTCACCAGGGTGATCACTGGCCTGGCATTTCCTGGGGACTCCCACACCACTGAGAGCCCCACCAGGCCACCCACTTCTGGCAGGGTGCAGTTTTAGGTCATGCCCAGGACCAGGAGCCTCCAATCCATTCCCTACAGCTCCTCCCTTACCTCCAGGATACCAGCTGCCTTGCAACCAGGCAGTGTTGCTACTTGGCTTGCCAGCAGCGAACTGCCCTGTTTATATAGGCAGCCAGAGATCTAAAATGGCTGCCGCAATCAGGCACCTTCTGGCTGCTTGGCCTAGGTCTTAAAGTGGCAGCCACCAACAGTGCCCTGCCACACATATATATATATGTAAATACAAGTTGAAGATGCAACACAATGCAAGCATCCCTTGGTCACATGCTTATGTGTGTGTGTGTGTGTGTGTGTGTGTGTGTGTGTGTCTATTAAGGTTAGAGGGAGCCCACTGAAGATGAAAAATGGTCTCAACAGACAGTCTAAGATCAGTTGTAGATGTTTGAATATTCTGAACAACTGATTTCCACTGGGATTTGTCATCTGACTACATAAATCTGCATTCTGTTTGAATCTTGAATAACTTGCATTAAGTCTATTATATAACATTATATATTCATAAAGTGATAGCAAGGAATGGGGGGGTGGAAATGCTAATTTCAAGACAAAAAATAGTACATTGGAGCATTAGCTATACTTAAAGTGTTCGGTCCAAACTAACCTTCCAGTACTTGATGCAACAACATATTATTGTCATCTAACTGTTTTTGGAAGCTTGAATTCATCACGTATGCCAGAGAAGGATTTAATATGATTTCCCTGTAGAAGCTGTTCTACGTGTACAATACCCTTCTCTATTGTCTTCCTCCATATCAGTTTGTGGAACCCATCCCCCAAATAAAGGCCTTACAATATAATGTAGGATGAAATTATGATAAATCTGCCAATTTTTTCATGTTTGTTGGGGTACAAAAATTGGAGGGATTGCAGAATTAGGAAGACAATGATGCATAGAACCTAGAACTGTTTTCTCCATTGTAATCATGCTCACAGTTACTGCTGTGCAGCGTAGACAGTGTACTTGAGCCAGCTTAAACTAGCTCATTCAGGCATACCAGACACTTTGCTATAACAGCACAGAGTTCAGCATGGACTGCAAAACCTGTCTGAGAGGCTGGGAAAATTAGTCTATGTTGAACTCCATTCTACCATGGATAGTTTCCCGTTAGTCCCTGAATTAGTTTAAAGTTAGGTTGCACACCGCAGTTACTGTGAATGCATTGCAGGCATACCCAGAGGTGCTAGGCAGAGTGGAACAGTAAAGCCAGGTACAGACTTTACAATTTTACTGGTATAAGTGATTGGAAATTGGTCTATAGCTGCAGCAGAGCAGAACATCAGCACTGATGGACTGGTTTAAAAGTGGTAGAAACAGGCATAAGATGTGTGTGTGCGTGTGTGTGTCTGTCCCAGCAAATGTGTGTTTTGTTTGCTTCTGATCTAAACGATGCCATTTACAGAAAACCATGCAGCTTAGAGCTATTCTACCTCATGCTTTTTGAATTTCTGTATTTAGCCTAAGTCACTTCTTTTGCCTATGAGAGATTCCGAAAATTTTCCCATACCATATCAACATGAAACAGGAGCAAAAGAGACATCATAGGGGCACACTTATGTTTACATTTTAATGTGCATTAATCTATCTTAATGTGCATCAAAGTCTCACGTAAAAAGAATTCATTAAAATAAGCTAATACGCACTAAGCATCACTTAAAAAGCAGGAGCTTTAGTTAATGCACATTAAGCCAGACTAATGTGCATTTTCCTAGTACATCATCATTATATATGCTCCAGGGGTCGGGGAGGTGGTGCTTTAATTAGAGTGGCTCAGACAGCCACTCTAATTAATGTGCCACTGTGTCTTATGTCTCAGTGTCCCCGTGCTTAAAAATGACAGTGGGGGCACTTGAAAAAAGGCTTTTTCTATGAGGAAGTGCCTCCGCTGCCATTTTTAAGCATGGGGATATTGATACATGAGACACAGGAGGCTGCTGGACTGTGGTAATTATCACACTCCAGCAGATTCAACTAATTGAGTCTGTTCTGATGCACTGGAATTCCAGTCCATTGGAGTAGCCTCCGCACTCATGTATCGGCACCCAAAGGTACTAAATTTAATGTGTATTAACTAAATCCCATTAATGCACGTATAGAAGGGAAGGGAGAACATATTAAGTGCCTATTCAATTTCTATCCATGCAAAAGACTTATCATTTATATCAGTCATCCAGTACATAGCCTGACTAACTACAGGTGCCTACAGATGTTTTGGGTCCCTGCTGTAACTCATGGTGCTATACATAAAGTGTCATGAGTTAGAGCCCTCAACCCCTGCCCCCCACAACCCAACAGATGTTCATCTGTTGGGTTGGGAGGTAGGGTCTGGAGTCTGCCTGCACTGGCCACGGCCAGCAGTGGTGGCACTCCAGCAGCCTCTGAGGAGAATAGTGAACTGCCCCTTTCCCCAGCCTCCTCCCCACTAGCTCCAGGGCTGTCAGTGGGGGAGGGAGGAAGAGGGAAAGGGAGCAGCACAGAGCTGCTTGCTGCTTTTCCTGGCTGCAGCTGGAGAGGGGAGGGGTAGGGGGTGGAACAGAGTCTCCTTGCCTCATTTCCCCCCCCCAGCTACCCCAGCTGGATTATTGTGGGGAGCTACCTAGGTACCTCTGTGGGTCCCCTCCATTCCACCCCAGCCCTCACAGCTCTCACCTGGCAAAGCAGCTGGTAGCTCCATTCTGCCACTGTCAAGAGGTCTAGATGGGGGAAGGGAGCTCCCCTCACCTCACGGGCCTGCCAACTAGGGTACTGGGGGGAGCCAGGCTGGGCCTTCAAGGCAAGGGGGCTCCCTTCCCCCACTTCCTGCTCAGGCCTCTTGACAGCAGCATCATAGAGCTGCCGGCTGCTTTGCCTGGCTGAAGTGGGAAGTGGGCACAGGGTAGAGCCATTGACCTCATGGGTCTGGTCTGACTCCCTCCAATACCACAGCTGGGGGCCCACAAGACAAGGGAGCTGCAGTCTACCCTGCTCTTCCCCCTCCAGCTTCAGCCAGGCAAAGCAACCAGTGTGCTGCTCCCACCCTTTCCCCCATTTTCCCTCACTGACACCCCCAGGAGTGAGGCTGGATTGATGCTTATCAGCCTACCAGCCCAGCCCCACTACTGTGAAAAATTAACCCTGGAGGGCATACAAGTTCCCTAAGATGTTCTGCACCTTCATTTAATACCTCATTTGACCAGGGTTAATTTTTCATGTGATTGGCCATTCTAAAAACACTCTTAAGCCATACATGTGTGTTACATCACAGCTGTAAAGGGCTTTCAGGGGCCCAATCGCATGAAAAATGTAACTTGTGTAAGTACCCTAAGAAGTCAGTTGAAGTCAGTGGAAAAGGGCTGAAAGTCTGAAAGCTTGTTTAACATCTCCCCCAGCTATACAGTTGGTCCAATAAAAGATATCACCACAAAATCCTGACCTAATATATTTCCTGGACCATTGTGTCCATAACAACACTACAGTCTTAGTAGGAAGTTTGGGTTCTTCTTTATCCTGGCCCTTAAAAAAGGGGTTAGTGTGAATAAAAAAATCATTTATTTTTTGGTGAATTCTGCCCATCCAAAATGCTTAAGTTGTCAAATAACAGTTTTAAAAAAAAATAAATATTGATAGCCTATTTGCCAAAAAGAAAACCCCACCCTCTTAAATTACGAGCCTCTCTTTCACATACATTGTTCTTGGGAATTTACATGCTAGTTCTTGCTATACCCAGATATAATGTCAGGTATGTGTCATCATAAATAAATCACTTACGTACACTGCATCCACACTTGTTTTTGTGCGTTCCTGGCTGGTTCTTACACCCTTACATCACTCTAGTAAGATATCAAAATTGGTTGGATATGACCCCCAGACAGGTCGACAACTTTGCTCTTTTGTATTTTGAGAACAATGATATAAACATTTTAAATTTTGACAATTGCTATATTTTCTGTTTAAGCTATTTTGGTCACATTCTATAGCATTGCAACATCAAATGGCTTATTTGGTCAGAAATCTATTAAGTAAATGATCAATACCAACTGAAAGATGTCTACTTTAAAACTGCCAGGTTTTTCTTTTTTGCCCTCATCTCCAAATTCTACAGCATTCAGCTAAAAATACACATGCACATGGCCAAATTATTCCAGGATCACACAAAATGGAACATTATTTTTTATCTCTAAAAATGCCTTATTGGAAATAAATGAACTCCCAGTCATTTTCATGAAGGAATTAAATGCTATGTCATTGTCACTGTTAAAAATTAACAAGTGATTAGCAATAACCAGACTATTGTTCTATTGTTCTATCTGTAATGCAGGTTTTGAATTCTGATTAGGGCAGAAGTCTCAGACAGTGGAATTAATTTATGGAAATGCAAATGTTCACCATTATTTCCAAGTGTTTTGGCAAAAACAAATCAAACCTGTCTACTGTCTCTAGATATACTCCTAGTTGTATGCTTCAAGTTACGTCCTTTCAGTTCAGCTCAACTAACTGCTTTGATAGCTGAGCTTCCTACACCAAACCTTGCAGGCACATTCATCTAAAGTATGCAAATAACATTCATAACGATGCCAAATCTCTGGAGCTATTGTTTGGGATGGAATTGTAATGGGATTCAATCAATAGAATCTATACTCACATTAATACAGGGATTTCACTATGGTAATTGCAGCCATGCATTGTTCGATGTGTGAAATAGTGGAAGAATACAATCAGACCACATCACTCTATGCTGCAACAATCACAAAGCATTTCTTGGAATTCTGGCAGGCAGAGATCCAACAGAGAGGCTGTTCTGTGTAGATATGTTCAGCAGAACCAGACATCATGGCAGATTTCTGTCAGAAAATGCAGAAGCTGATTTTTTTTAAATGAAATTTGCACATAATGAAACACATAAATTAGCAGCGCCTTATGTATGCCGATTGAATGGTTTCTTACAGATTCAAATAAATACATTAGTGATACAGTAATCTGTTTGATTTAGGGTTGCCTGCATTGCTGTTCTACTTAAGTACATTCTATTCCTAGTGTTAAATATTCTCCCATTAATGTGTATTTTAGCCTGAAGTGCTCTGAGATTCTAAATTCAACAAATTAAATCTCATGTGGAATTATCTGGTAGTTGCTGTAGATGTTATGAGGACTAATGTCTATCTGCTCTATGAGAGTATGTCTCCATTGCAAACATGCTCACAGTTACTGCTGTGTAGTGTAGATATACTTGAGCCAGCTTAAACTAGCTCATTCAGGTATACCAGCAGCTTTGCTTTAGTGGCACAGAGTTCAGCATGGACTGCAACACCTGTCTGAGAGGCTGGGAAAATTAGTCTGTGCTGAACTCCATTCTGCCATGGATAGTTTCCTGTTCATCCCTGAATTAGCTTAAAGCTGGGTTGCACGCTGCAGTTACTGTGAATGCATTGCAGGCATACCCAGAGGTGCTAGGTAGAATCATAGAATAATAGGGCTGGAAGGGACCCCAAAAGATCATTGGGTCCAGCCCCCTGCATGAGCAGGAAAGACATCTAAGGTCAAATGACCCCGGCCAGGTGACCATTCAGTCTTCTCTTGAAGACCTCTAGGGTAGATGATTGCACCACCTCTGGGGGGAGCTTGTTCCATAGCCTGCACACCCTAGTTGTACAGAAGTTTTTCCTAATGTTCAGCTCAAAACTATCTTCCAGGAGTTTGTGGCCATTTTTCTAGTTATCTCTCAGGGTGCCCTGGTGAACAGTTGTTCACCAAGCCCCTGATGTACACCTCTGATGCAGCAGTAAGCCACAATCAGGTCCCCTCTCAGCTTTCTTTTCTTTAGGCTGAAGAATCCGAGATCCCTCACTCTCTTCTCATATTGCTTACCATGGAAGTCCCTGATCATAAGGGTGGCCCTTCTCTGGACCCTCTCGAGCTTTTCATAGTTTCATACTTGGTAGGGTCAGAAGGGACCTGAGCAGATCATCAAGTCTGACCCCCTGCCATGGGCAGCAAAGAATGCTGGGGTCAAATGACCCCGGCTAGGTGATTATCCAGCCTCCTTCTGGAGACCCCCCAGGGTAGGAGCAAGCACCACTTCCCTAGGAAGTTGGTTCCAGATCCTCGCCACCCTGACTGTGAATCAGTGCTTCCTGATGTCTAGCCTGAACCTACTCTCAGTCAACTTATGGCTGTTATTCCTAGTTACTCCTGGTAGTGCTCTCCTGGCAGGGTTTCTCCTGTTCCCTGCTGGTCCCTCCTGGTAAGTTTTATAGACAACTACCAGATCCCCTATCAGCCTTCTCTTGTAGAGGCTGAGCAGGTTCAGGTCCCATAGCCTCTCCTCGTAGAGCCTGCCCTGCTGCCCCCTGATCATGCAAGTGGCCCTCCTCTGGACCCTCTCAATGCTGGCCACATCCCTCCTGAAGTGCGGTGCCCAGAACTTGTGGCCACAGTACTCCAACTGTGGTCTGTCCAATGTTGCATAGAGGGGGTGGATCAACTCTAGAAACTATGAAACTCCTTGGACCAGCTCGTGATGCATCTGTGGATACATGACAAGGTGCAGTTAGCCTTCCTGACCACGTCCTGACATTAGTGACCCGTGAATCAATAATGACTCCAAGATCCTTTTCTGCCTCTGTGCTGATGAGAAGGGAATTCCCCAGCCTGTAGGTGTGCTGCTGTTTCTTTCTCCCTAGGTGCGGTACCTTGCACTTGAAATCCATCCTATTCTCATCCACCCATCCTTGTAACCTGTCCAGATCTAGTTGTAGCCTGTCCCTCCTTTCTAGTGTATCCACCTCTCCCCACATCTTAGTGTCATCCACAAATTTGAACAAGGTGCTTTTCACCCCCTCGTCCAAGTCACTGATGAAGATGTTGAACAGTGCAGGCCTGAGAACCAAGCCCTGGGGACCCCATTGTCCACATCCCTCCAGGTCGAAAATGACCTGTCCACCACCACTCTCTGGATGCAGCCCTCCAGCCAATTTGTGACCCATCTG
Organism: Crocodylus siamensis; assembly: GCF_052110815.1. NCBI lineage: Eukaryota > Metazoa > Chordata > Crocodylia > Crocodylidae > Crocodylus > Crocodylus siamensis. Next base: position 364,648,559 of record NC_143395.1, read on the forward strand.
AGTGTGTAGGCATCAACGCTCCAGTCACCTAATTTTTTATTGAGAATGGGGTGAGAGACAGTGTCAAAGGCCTTCCTAAAGTCCAGAAAGACTACATCCACTGTGACACCTGTGTCCAAGGATTTGTGACCTGGCCGTAGAAGGCAACCAGGTTGGTCTGACAGGACCTGCCTCTAATAAACCCATGTTGGTTGCCCCTAATCATAATCTCCCCTGCTGCTCCCTCACAGATGTGCTCCTGGATAATTTTCTCAAAGACCTTCCCCAGGACCGAGGTAAGACTAACAGGCCTATAGTTTCCTGGGTCCTCCTTCCTCCCTTTTTTGAAAATGGGGACCACACTGGCCCTTTTCCAGTCCTCTGGCACCTCACTAGAGCACCATGAGTGCTCGTAAAGCTGTGCCAGGGGTCCTGCAATGACCTCTGCTAATTCCCTCAGTACCCTGGGGTGGAGGTCATCTGGACCTGCTGATTTAAACATGTCTAGTCCCTCCAGAAGTTCCCTGATTAGGTCCTCTCTGACCCTGGGCCTGGCTGTGCCTCTCCTGAGTCCATCTGGATTCCTGGTGTGGGGGTGTCTCGGTCCCTGTTCAGAAAAATGGAGGCAAAGAATTTGTTAAAGAGGCCAGCTTTATCCTCTGTGTGACCACCAGATTGCCAAGTGTGTCCTACATGGGCCCCACATTACCCAGTGCCTTCTTTTTACTTCCTATGTATTTAAAAAAAGACTTCTTGTTATCTTTGATCTGGGTCGCTAGTCCCAGTTCTGTCTCCGCCTTAGCCTTCCTAACAGCCCCCCTACAGTCTCAAGTAATGGAGATATAATCCTCCTTAGTGATGGCCCCTCCCTTCCATTGGGTGTACACATCCTTTTTAGCTTTCAGACATTCCTGAATGCCTTTGGTGAGCCATGGGGGCTTCTGAGCACTCTTGTCCCCTTTGATTCATGTTGGGACTGTCACCCTTTGGGCTCAGAGGATCATCTCCTTAAGGAACAACCAACTCATCTTGGACTCCCAACTCCCCTCCCCTCCGGGACCTCAGTGGCTCCCCAACTAATCTCCTTAACTCATTGAAATTGGCTGCAGGCCTTTGACACCCTGCACTGGGTGGTGAATTTCAGTAGGTAATGATTGCTATTGCCCAGGTGGTCGAGAACCCACAGTCCCTTCACCAGGTTGTCGCCTGTGGCCAGGACCAGGTCCAGCAAGAAATTTACCCTGGTGGGGCTGTGCACCTACTGGGTTAGGTGGAGGGCCTGTATCTCAGCTAGGAACTTATGTGAGTGGTCAGACCTGGATGACTACTAATCCCAGCAGGTGTTCGGGTAGTTTAGTCAAGAGACTAAACTACCTGGTCATCCCATGATTGACCGTGTCCCTTGACTTAACTGCCTCCTCAAGCTGACCTGAGAATTTCCAGTCCATGGTTGGGTGGTCTATAGTAGACACCCACCGTTAAGTCCCTTTCCCCCAACCCCCTTGTATTGCAACCCAGAGGACTTCTGTCTGCCCCTCCTCTGACCTAGTGCTGTTCACTGAGGACGTGTATTGCTCTTTGACATAGAGTGCCACAACCCACCTCTCCTTCCCATTCTATCCTACCTGTACAGTCTGTAGCCCTTGATGTTTACCGCCCAATAATGGGTTGAATCCCACCACATTTCAATGAGGCCCACCATGTCTGGGTTTTAGTTAGCTAGCGGGAGGGCAAGTTCCTCCTGCTTGTTCCCCATACTACGAGCATCAGTGTAGCAGCATGTCCTTTAGCTTGTCCTTGCTGAAGTCCAGTGCCCAGAACTGGACTCAATACTCCAGCTGTGGCCGCACCAATGTTGAGTAAAGTGGGAGAATCACTTCTTTGGTTTTATTGGAGATGCATCCATTGATGCATGTCAGAGTTTTAGTGGCAGAGTGGGACAGTAAGGCCTGATACAGATATTATGATGTTACCAGTATAAGTGATAGGAAATTGGTCTATACCTGCAACAGAGCAGAACTTCAACACACATGGACTGATTTAAAAATGGTGGAAACAGGTGTAAGATTTGTGTGCCTCCTCTCTACCCCCCACCCCCAGGGCAAATGTGTGTTTTGTTTGCTACTGATCTAAACTATACTGCTTACAGAAGCCCATGCAATGTAGATCTATTCCATCTCATGCATTTTGAATTTCTGTACCTAGCCTAAGTTGCTTTTTTCTCCTGTGAGAGATTTCCAAAAATGTTCCCATGACATATCAACATGAAACAGGAGCAAGAGAGAAACCATAGGGGTACACTTACATGTATACTTTAATGTACATTAGCTTATTTTAATGCACATTAAAGTATGTAAAGACATGCTTTTAACTTAATGTGCATCAAAATAAGCTAATGCACATTTAAGCATCACATAAAAAGCATGCACTTTAGTTAATGCATTTTTTTCAGACTAAAGTGCATTTTTCTAGTATGTCATAATGAAAAGCACTTTTACATGTGCTTTGGGAATGGGGGAGTGGTGCTTTAATTAAAGTGGTGTTGTGTCTCATGTATCAGCGTCCCCACTCTTAAAAATGGTGCTGGGGGTGCTTGAACTAAAAAGCTTGTTCAATGAACTTTAGATCAAGTGTACCTGCTGCTATTTTTAAGCATGGGGATACTGATACATGAGGCACAAGAGGCTGCCGGAACATAGTAATTGCCATGGTTCAGCAAACTCTATTAATCAAGTCTGTTCTCATGTGCTGGAATTCCCATGCATTGGGGCAGCCTCTGTGCCCATGCATAGGTGCCTGCAGGTACTAGATGTAATGTGCATTAACGAAAGCACACTAATGCACATATAGACACACCCCATATCTCTTACTCACCTGAGTTGTGAGCAACTGAGGTTCAAGGCAGAGCAGTAACTTGAATGTTTGTTTCTTATATGCTGGGGCCCCCAGTCACAATGCTGTTAGCTCATTGTTGGTTTTCTCTCTCTTTAGTTTTGAGCAGAAATTCTGTTCCTATCAAAACGTGTTTCCTCTGTTGGCACTGGATTTATGTTCCAGATACCTTGTTCCAGTCAGACCCAAACACTCAAACTGTCCAGAGCCTCTCCATTTGATAATAGGTGAATTTTATTGATACACAATGAAAGCATATAAGAATAATCCAAACAATCCTACATCTACCAGTCCCAGGGTTCACAGAGTCAAGGTACATCTGGCCAGTACACGATCTTTACTCTGAGGTTCTCAGATGTCAGGTGGATGTCAGTAGCCTGGAGGTTGGAAACCAAGGCCCACCCCTTTCCCCAGTGGGTGAAATGGGCTGATGGTATACCCTCTGTCCATAGTTGCATTGGGTTCCTCTCTCAGGGACCTTTTGCTGCTCTGAAATTCTTCCTTTTGTATCTTTCTGCCTCTGTGATGACTCTTCATCTTTGGGCATTGCTGACTGGTCTCTCTGTAGTTGTCATATTGTCCATGCTCTGTCCTGTGAGCATACTCCTTTTTTTCACAAACCCACCACATGCACACATCCTAATTTGGGCTTTCCTGGTCTTCTTTTAATTTGATCTGTTCCCCAAAACTGGAAATCCCAAGGATTCATTGCAGTTGAGCACTGTGACCTGGTGCCACCTTATCTTATGTTATGGGACAGTGTGGTACATGTCTTCAATTTCCCAGCCTGTGTGTCTGCTTGCTGCTTGCCTGTGTCAGACACAGTGGGCTTTGAAGTAACTGTCACAAACAGCCTTTTAGAAATCAATGAACCCTTTGCTGTTACCCTGGACCATTGTTCTAATGCATATCTACTTTACCCACAAGCCAATTCCTTAAAAACAAGCCTCTAAATATCATTTTCTAGCCATTATCCTCAAAAAGTTTAACTTCTGATGAATCGGTATTTTCTGACCAAAAAATGTTTCTCTCATTTCTGGAGCTGATCACTGTCAAATGCCATCAAGTCAAAGTGAGTGTAACAGGGTAAGTGTAACATTTTTTTAAAAAATGGGTCATATGTGAATAGCACAAAACCCAGGAGGAGTTCTATAGTAGACAATTGATGCAGTTCTCAGCAGGTTGAAAGAATTCAGGTGTAGGAAAGAACCATTAGCCCCCTCTACACATTACAGGTATCATGCAATTAACTGGTTAACTGTGGAATTACCTTGAGACCAGCTACATATTCAAAGTATCTATTGTGTCATAAAAGGCTCCAACCAGCTATACAGTTAGACATAAAGAATGTGTGCTAACTTTATAGCTGGTTCCTCTCCAGATTTAATTTGCACATGTAGCAGGATCCATTATAGCTGATGGGGTTCTTGGACACAGAGCTGTACCATGCTCAGCTGGAGCTGCAAGTTTCATAACTGAGGGGACTCTCAGCCCCAGCAGCTGCCAACTCTGGGTTCCAGCATCACCCTGCAGCTTCTGGGACCCAGAGTCCTGCAGCTGTTAACCCTGTTGCCTCACAGTACTAGGAACCAGCTAGATCCCAGAAACTACGGAGTGAAGTTGTGATCTCCCAGCCTTGGGGGTGCATGAAACCCCAGGGCTGGCTCAGAAATCACTGCTGCTGCAATATCCCAGTTTCAGGGGTATGTGAAAACCCCAAAGCTGGGAGATCACAGTAGCTGCATCTCCCAGCTGTGGGGGTGTAAGGCATCCTTGCAGCTAGGAGATGCTTAGCTTAGGGGGCTTCCAGCTTTGGAAGGTTGCCTCTTGCTAGTGCAGGGGGAGCCCAATCCCAGGCTCCCTCTACACCAGCAATAAGGCACGATGGGACCTAGTGTACAATCCCACAATCACACCTCTTGCCATGCATGTGTGGTGTGGCAGAAGGTGCAATTGTATGGATTATACATTAGGTCCCATTGCACCTTTATCTGCATGTGTAGAGGGAGCCTTTAAGAATGCACATCTGTTGTGGCTCAATGCTGTATTATTTAGTGATTATTGGAAGACTGAACATAAGCTTCATATCTTCTCTTTTCTTCTCAAGTGTGCAATTATTTTAATGTATTACTCTTAATATGTAATGCTATCTCCCAAACCAGTCATTCCTACATTTGTCTCTCATTGTTCCCCACAACCCTATTCACTCTTTTAGCTCATATCCTCACACTGATCTCATTGTGACTCATTTTCTTATTTCCAGTTTTAAAAATAGGTGTTTGGATACCATGGTGAGGAGTGTTGCTTAAGAACCTGATTAGAAGAGAAATACTGGTGTCTTGCTTCTTTTCTGCCCTCCAGTCTCAGTTCTTTGGCATACTTTGCTCCTCTTCATTTTTTTTAACTCCTTATATGTGCCATCTCCCAACCTCTCTTTCTCTTTAAAAAGCTGCTGTTAATTATTTAATGTAGCACTGTCCAACTTCTGAGTAGTCATGGGTCAAAGCCATATTCTGTAGTCCATACACCCTGTAGGCTGCATACTGCATGGTCTGCAAACTATGCCATGTGCCTTTATGCTGTGCAGGGTCTGCTGTGGTTGTAGGTTCCTGTGCAAGCTGTGCCATGCCATCCCACTCCTCAGAGACAGGGGCAGGAAGCAGAAGGTGGAGGAGGGAGGGGGAACTTGGAGACTGTGGTGGAAAGAATGGCAGTTCGAGTATACAGGGGGAGCAGTGCCCAAACTCGGAGCCTGGGGGGCCACATGTGACCCACAGACAGCCCTGATTTACTATTTTTATCTTTTCTTTTAAACTCAACAGTTTCTTTGCACTTTATTAGTGTTTTCTTCTGGGTGCTTCTCCCAGCACTTTAGTTGTATGCAATATAAAGCTGAGAAATTACAAGTCATAAACAGTAAAGTTGTTAAAGGACATCTGGAAAAAAAAAGATTTGTGTAATACGCTTGCCTAGGAGCACTGCCTATTGAAAGGTGCCTTGATATTATAAAGCCCTGTTTACAGCTGCTTATAATTCTGTCAAACTGTAATAATTTACAATTAAACTTTCGATGATGGTGTCTGGTTCAGGTTTATTTTTTTTAATTGCAGCCAAAACATTTCAGTTGATTCCAGAACTTGGGCTGGGGGAAAGGGATTACTATAATTATGTTAGAATCTCATGTCTTTTTCTTCAAGAAGCCCTAAAGTTCTCCCGCTTTAGAATGTGGTGTTGAAATATGGCAAGGAATTTCCTTAACTCAGTGGTCACCAACCAGTGGATCTTCATCCACCAGTAGATCTCAGAACCTCTTATGGTAGATCTTGGAGCCTCTTGGAGTCAGTCTGAGGCTGGCATGAGGCACTGAGTGCTCACGTGTATGCACGTGCGCATCCCAGCCCAGCAGGTCAGTCCGTGGGAGAGGGAAGGGGCAGGGGCTAGATCAAGGCCCCCGTGGTGAGGGACAGTGCCGCAGAGGCAGGAACAGGGGTAAGTTGAGCGGGGCCCTGGCCAGGTGGGATTTTCCTGATAGGGAGGTGCTCCCCTAAATAATTTTTTCTCCCTCTGCCTCAATCTGCCCACTGGCCTTCCCTTCCTACAGACTTACCTGCTGGGCAGGGGGGGACAGGGGTGGCGGTGGTGGTGAATGGTAGATCTTGGGTTGCTTTTAAATGCTGAAGGTGATCTACTTAAAAAGGTTGGACACCACTGCCTTAATTGGAAGAACTCAGAGTAGTAACCAATGGGGAATTATCATTGGATGATGGTATCTATTTCTAATGAGGCTCTTCAGGGATCAGTAAGAGGCCTTGATGTGATTCAACATTTTCACATATGATCTGGAGGCTAATATATTATCCCTGCTGATAACATTTGCAGATAACTAGCGGTTAGTAGAATGGCAAAAAATGCTGAAGGCAGGCAATCAGAGCGTGATCTGGATCACTGGCTAAGATAAGCCCATTCAAGCAACAAGTGTTTTAATATAGCCAAAAGCAATTTTATAAGTTTAGGAATAGGTATGCAGGCCAGTGTCTACAGAGTGGGAAACACCTTCTTGGAAAACAGTGCCTCTAAAAAAGGATTTAAGGCTCAGAGTGGACAAACACCTGAACACAATAGCAAAGCCCAGTGAAAAGGGCTAATGTGACCCTTGAATGAATAAACAGGGAAGTAATGAGTAAGAAGTTGTTTTTACTTTTGTATATGACATTAGAAAGATGAGTGCTAGACTCCTATATAAAGTCCTGGTGTTCACATCTTAAAAAGGATATTGGGGGTGCTCCTTGCAACCCCCAGATGAGTTGTGGTTCTGCCCCATGCCCATCCCACCCCACCGCACCCCACCCCAGCTGGGCAGTGCCTACCCCAGCCCCAGCCCTACTCACTGGGGGACGTTGATTTTTTCCCCCACACCCCTTCCCTCTCCCCTCCCCTTCTACCACACCAGACTTACCAGCTGGATGCAGCTCTCCAAGCTGCTGGGACTGTGCTCCTTGCTGCCTGCATGACGCACTGCAGCTGTGTGCATGTACAAGTATTTATCAGCCAAATTATAGGCCACTTCAGGCCGATTTCTGATATAGTCAATTTTCTTTATACTGGTGCTGATCCAATATTGGACTGATGTACTGGTGTACTTCTAAAGATTACTGCAGGCATTCAAACTGAAAATAAAGGACAGATTTTTACTAGTGAGGGCATTTCAGCATTGAGTCTCTTCTTTGTGCTTTCTCTCCAGTTTCCCAATATCCATTTTAAAAGGTGGATACAGGAGCTATATTAATATTCTAGTGAAAAAAAAGTATGTGATGGAATAATTGAGAACTGCATTGTGATGTTTACTCACAGGGTACTGTAGAGAGATTCTTAATCCTGGCATTTCCTAACTTTTGAACGTAATTAAATATTGTTATTTTAACTAGTTGGTTTGTGTTTGCAATCATAAAACCAACTCTGGTTTATGTAAAATGGCATAGCTCTACTAGACTTCAGCAGAACTACGTTGCTGTGTGTGCTACCTGGGAATCCTCACATAATCTCTCACCTGTTGAGCAATGTTGAGCAATGTGGCTGGGACTATATCTCCACTATATGTACACTAGTGTATTCAGTACTCCTGGGATATTAACATGCATTTAAAAAAAACACATAAGGGTGTAGTTATCAGGATTCTTCTGAGCATCAGTGTCTTTTGCGGACGTTAAGGGGAATTGTAGATATGCTGCATGTCAGAATATTGGCCTATGAATATGCATGTGCTTTGGAACCAGTGTTATCTATCAGGTTAATAACCCTTTGTGAGAGAATTCCTTTGAGACTAGATATTTCTAAGATGCTCTAAAATAGCCACTTCAATATTTTGGCAAATAAGTGCTTAAAATATTCACACTCACACCGTCTGCTAAAGTAAACACCATACATTTTATAACTTTTCATTACCTTTGAAGTTCAAAAAAGCACATGGAAAACTTAAACTTAGCACTCTGAGAAATTGGTGGACTAACCGTATTGGCTAAAATCAGGTATACTGAGTAGGAGAAGCATACAAGCTTTCCTCGTGGACAGCTCTATCTAGCCAAAAATATTCATGGCACTGGCTGGAAGGCTATAGAAGCTGACAACTAGGCAGAACAAAAAGCTTTCCTCTCATCCCCCAAAAAATCAAGTGTGTGATGACAAAGGTTGTAGAGCTGCTGAAACAGAGAGAACTCAAAATAAAATCTTCACTTCAATCTTTATGGTGCAGGGGGAAGCATTACCTCCTTTTTTGCCACCATTGTGTGCTGAGTGGCCATTTAAAAACTAATTTTTGGCAGCAAAAAAAAAGGAAGCAAGGGGATTAACAGTCTCTGCCACTTCTTCTCAGCAGCCTGTTTCTGTTAGCCACTGCCCCTGCTGCATGTGCTGCCAACTGAAGCACTGTTAAGCCTGTCATTGGTGCTTTGCCCTCCCCATTGGCAAAGCTGAAACTAATGTATGGGAGGTGCTTGGTGCAGGAAGGGAGGTGCCAGGGGGATGGGATGGTAGGCCCCCATTCTGGAGGAACCCTCCACCCTTCCTTGACAGTGCCTGGGTCTCATGTCCCTCTCACCCACCCATTGTTGCACTACTGGTGGAGCATACTTATCTTCTATTCAAACCAAAGAGAGGTGAGGATTCTCTGCACCTTGCAGGACTGGGTTTGGAATCTGTCCATATTCTAGATTCACTGCTTAACATGTGTGATTAAGACTTTTCGTAACTATTCAAACTGCACCAAAAAAGGGTAGTGGTAATAAATGCAATTGTTCTTGTTTGGTAAGATGAACAGGAATATGATTCAAATGATAACTATCTGGCTGTAGATGCAACAGGGTGTGTCTACATGTGCTACTACTGTAACCCAATAAACTATGGCGCAGTTTGCACCAGTTTATTGCTTCCAGGTGCCACGTTTGCATTTGCGCCCAGGACTGCAGCACAGTGAGCAGGATCAGAGCAGCGCTGACTGGCAAGGGGTCAGGGGATTAGCATGTCAGCCTGGGGCTGCTCCAACCTAATTCAACATGCTTTGGCAGGGCTGGGTGGGGCAGAAGGGTGCTCCAGTGCAGAGCTAGCTGGCTGGCAGCCCCCACACTGAAGCACCCTTCTGTCCCACCCAGCCCCATCAGCATCTACACATGCATTGCAGCACACTAAATAATGTCAACATAGGATAGTACTTGTGTTGAAACAAATGCTATCCTATGGTGGCATTTATTTGTTTACTCCAGCCTTACAGAGCCGCACATGTAGACACTGGCCATATCTACACATGGAATTAATGTGCCTTAATTTCCTGCACAGAAAATTCAGGCACATTAAACTGGCCCCCACATGCATCTCAACGTGTGCCCATTGGGAGCAAATTTACTTCTGATGGGAGCCGTTCAGTTTACGGATGCTCCTGCCCTGCTCTGTCCCCTGCTGCTCTGCCCCCTGCTGGGCTGGCAGGGGACACACGGGCTGGTCCTAATCTCTAAACAGGGGAGACCTGTTTCAGCTGCCAAGCAGCTGCCTCCCAGGTGGAGATCAGGACCCATCCTAATTTGGGATGAGCTGTCCCAGTCCAGCAAGCAGCTGCCTTCCAGCCATGTGGAAATTGGGACTGTCTTGATCTTCACATGGCTGGGAGAGCTGTCCCAGCTGCTGGGTAGCAAAATGTGAATCTTTGTGCATTTGAATTATATTTGATGCAGAAGCACAGGGAGACAACTGTGGCACTCAGGGCACAGGGGCAATGGCAACTTCTGATTGCTGCACAATTGCATGGGTGCCAGCAATAGACAATTTTTTTCACCCCCACCTCTCCTCAAATTGTCACAATTAGTATGAACACTATATAAATATGGGAGGAGAAAGGGAATCTTTTCAGAGTAGAAATAAGATTTCATTCTAATTGCAAGTCAGACAAATTAAACGAGTTGACAAAATCAATTACTGCTTTGCATGTACAGAGGTGGTGGAAGCTGTTCTAGTAATGATGGATACATCACAAAGAAAGCACTGACTGCAAACTGCCTCTACTCATCTCTCAATTTTTTTTACATAAAACTCCAATTCCATCTTGTGATTCACAACATATAATGTTTTATTTACTTTGAAAATTGTTTCTTAGTTTTTCCTGTTCCTTCAGAGTATTAGAAGAATTTTAAAATTTCCTTTGCTGGCTGTTTTTTCCCTCCTGGACATCTCAAAGGGACCAAATAAACAGATAAAGCTTATAATTTCCATCCCATCACACAGGAATAGTCACATATACATCTTATAGGAACATGAGAAATGTGTTAAGTAAGAGCATCCTGATATTGGAAGCTTCATCCAGTCTATCCAACCAACCCTCTCTGCTCTTTCATTTATTAGGGTTATTTGACTAACAGAAGTAGTAGACTGGTGTTCTGACAATATCAGCATGTTCCATCCCATGTACAACCTACCTGGATTGGCCTGGTAAATATAATGCAGACAAGACAGACTATTCAGTGATTTATATATACATAGAGGTGCACAAAATGTAGATGAGGGAAAGATTACATGCTTTCATGCTGTCCCTCCTCCCCCCACTCTATTTTTTTAATATTTAATTATTATTATTTAAAGATCTTGCAGAAGGAAGTAAGGAGGTGTTTGAATGGAGTAGGCATAGGCAATAGCATGGAAGAAGGAACAGATTACAATAGGAGGAGGCATAATGGGCAATTGGCAGGGTGCCTTTAATGGATAAGAAGCAACATATGAGGAACAAAGTTAAAGCTATCCATCGCTTACAGTTAGATGGTCATCTGACATCTAGAAAAAAGACAATAATAGGAAATAAATAAAAAACAGAAAGTAGAATAACATTTTATATAATGCTGAAAATGAATGGATTTATGCAACTACGTTCAGATTCTGCACGTTAGACACTCTCAACTTCCACTAACTTCACCACCAACAGAAAGCGGTCATGCCCTTACCGGATCAGACCTTTAGTGAGAAAAAGTTTAGCACCCCATACATACCCAATGCATCCTCCCTATCTCTGTTGCATGCAGGATATGAAACACTTTAATCAGTCTTCTCTCTCTCATTTTGATATGTCAAAAATCAGGCTGTTAACCATGTCCATATACAAATGAGAAAACATTCCACTGTCTGCCTGTTTCACAATCCTACAGTGTTTATATGAAGGAAGAGGAAGAGGAAATAATAGAAACTGCTGTCTGCCCCAGCACTGCAAAAGCCTTGCTTGTCCCATATAAACAATTTTAAAAAATTTATTGTGTAGTCCCTTGTGCTAGAAATCATGTATCTTATTTCCTCTTAAGGAGGTATGCCTTATATATAATGCTATGCATTAATACTCCAACCCTGCAAGAAAATGTGTGTGTTTAAAATTGCATTTTGTACATTTCCTAGCACAGCAAGGCCTCAAGACACCTCCCTGCAACACAATCAGTACATGCTTCCCCCAAATTATAAGTAATAATCTGGTGTGGGGGGCTGCTTTATATGGCGTGTAATAGAGAAAAGAAACATGACTATTACTCCTAATCCTGCAGCAGTTGGACATTATTGTAAATAATCATGTATACTACAGTAACATTCTGCAGCCATGAGCAATACCGGGGCCCACATGTACCAATGTAAAAGGAGACGTTGGGCCTCATTCTGATCTTACTTGCACCAGTTTTATGGGTGTAACTACTGACTTCCTTGAAGTTACTCCTGGTGACAGAGATTTAGGTCCACTGTCTCTGTCGGAAGGAAATGATAGTCCTGAGGTTGAAGATGATCAAATATATACAATTCTTTTATACGTTTTTAATTTTAATTGATGATTTTTCTTCCTATCAGTTCTGAAGGATGCAAATGTAACATGAAGTGCTTCACAGTAAAGTACTTCAGACTTGTTCTTATTTCATTCAGGATCATTTTTGAGGAGCAAAAGATTGATCTGAAGCTGTGGTCAGCTGGTCACATTGGTCTTGTCTCTTCTTAAGAAGCACTTGGAGCACAACAAATGTTACATTTCTCCATGCCCTTGTGCTCCCTGCCTGTAACTTTCCATTAGGGTATGTTGTTAAGCCCTACTTAATTATCAGTGGGTATGTCTACATGTGCAATCAATGCAACTAAATAAACTGTAGAGCAAATTGCTCTGCAGTAAACTACTTCTGGGTACAGTGTCAGGAGCAAAATTGAGCTGGAGAGAAGCAGTTTAAGCCAGGGCTGCTCCTGCCCTTCTCTGCCCCCCTTGCAGCAGCCAGGGGTGGCTCCAGCTACAGATGCCCGTGTATCAGCCCTGGGCTAGAAGGGGGCTCCAGGGGCAGCACTGGGCTTGCAGGGGGCATAAGGGATCAGGCCTGAGCTCTGGGGGCCTCTGTTGGGTGGTGGAGGAACTGCCTGTGCCATAAGGCTCCTGCAGCTATCTGCCAAGCCATGTGGCTCAGCAGTAGACAGGAGCCTGGTCCCCTGCTGGCTCAGCTGACCTGGTGCAATTTGCCCTTTTACACATGCATTTAATCACACTAATTTACTCTTCCATTGGATAGTGCTTGTGTCTGAAGGGACTATCCTATGGCAGAGTAGATTAGTCCTGGCCTAATATTGGTGCATGTGTAGACTGTGATGCTTTACTGACACCAACTTCCAATTAGCTTGTAACCCCACTTCTGGTGCGGGTCACAACTTGTAATTTGGGAACCATTGTTTCAGAGTATTGTTGATAATAGATTATGTTGAAACAAGTTTAGTCTTTGTCACTCTGTAATATAATACATGAAGTGCTATGTTTCTTAGTGCTTGTGGCATGAATTAGGGTCAGTGAAGCTCACTAGACTATTGTTGGGGATATTTAAAATGCAGTTACATTGGAGTCTTTGAGCCTGATTCTTTGCTCTTCTTTTGTAGGAGCTGCACGGTAGAAAATGCAGACTTGGAGGGAGGAGCAAAGGTGGCTGGTTATATGCCACTTTTGTATCTTCCAAATCCCAGGTTGTTCAAGAGATTAGTTCAGACTCCAGTATAAATTAGTGCAGTTTTGGGGGTCAATCTAATTTAGAACAGTAATTCCTGAGGGCCTATGGGCTGCTGGGTGGTCTAGAATTTTTTAAATGCCACCCTACTGACCTGTCCAATACTACGCCTGCCTTCTATGAAGGTGGAGGAGCATATGGTTTTATACACTGACAGTATTCCCCAACTAAAACTGGAATATTAAAAGTGATTGTCAGAATTAAAAAAATAAGGTGTAGCGTAATGTTTTGGCCAAACTTAATCTCTAACAAAATAACATGCCTATGGTTTTGTTGACATTTGGGACTTCTAATTGATCTTTTCCCATTATTTTCTCTTTAGGGGTAGATGCCCTGTTTAGAGAAGACTTTACAATACATTGTCCTGAATAGCTCTATATTTTGAAGCAACCCTGTTGTTCTAAACTGATTTGGAGATGAGGGCAAGTAACTAACAGTGCTTCACCAGAGAGGAACTTCTTCAAGAGAGACACTAGGTGGCTAGGCAGAAAGACCTATGCCCCTTTTTTTACCCTGCTCTGTAGTAGGTGGACAGAGTTAGAGGAGAATCATCTCTCCTCACTTACCTATGACAGGCAGACACCTGGGAGAAAGAAACAGAAGCTGGGCAGCTCTTGAAGATGAGTTATAATTACTTAGGAAATGATGAGGGGAATGCTTAGGTGTTCCACAGTCCCTAGTAACTAACTGGCTCTGAGCCTTGAGCTCTAGTTCTTGTTGCTACATATTTGCCAATATACTTCCTTCCGGGAGGCCCTTCTATATTAGGAGAATGTGAACAGGAGGGGATTGGGGCTTTTGAGTCTCTGTCTCTCTCACTCTCTTCTCCCCACCTTCTTCTTGGGACTGAAATGGGCAAAATCTGTCTCTTTTCTCTTTGTTCAGTGTTCAAGCATAAGTGAGAAAACCAGTCAACATTCAGGCTTTATTGCTTCCTCCACATAAATTGTTCTCTATCACTAAGCACTTCCTGAAAATAGAGTTCTTTATCTAACAGTATATAACATACTATAATTCCCTTTATTGGGAAACAAACTATTCATATTACCTTTTGTCATATTTAAGATATATCACTAAATGGTTATATATATATATATATATATATATATATATATATATATATATATATATATATTAATACACAAATGTGGTAAGCTCTGTGTGTGTTTAAGGTGCAGACAGAAGTGACAATTTTTGCTCAGTCTGTCCACAGAAAGCAGTTTATAGCTATGACCAAACACAAGTGCACAGCTGCAAACAGCTTCAAAAATGACCAGTTGGGTGAAAAGCTGACCCCTCATTGCACAATGTATTAAATAAAGACATTTTAAAATGTAGCACAGGGGTAGGCAACATTTTTGGCTGGAGCACTGAAAAAACCACAATGTTTACATTGTAAGGTGCCAAAGTGCCTGCATGCCAGAAAAACAAAACCGGGGCAGGAGTACATGGCAGGACACACTACATATTACTATAGTTAATAATCATAAACATTGCTTTGTGTACATTAAATACCAGGTTTTCTAAAAATTTTAAACTTGGTGACAATACATAAAACTTCATATACTAGCTTTGTTCTTGTGTATTCTTTTTTTCTTAAGCATGTTGTGATGAGGGAGAGAAAAAAGAAAGAGAAAAAGAAGGAAAGAGAGAGAAAAAAGGAGAGGCGCGAGAAAAAGAAAAAAGAGGAAAAAAGAGAAAAAGAAGAGAGAGAAAAAGGAAGAAATAGAAAAAAGGAGAGAAGAAAAAGAGAGAGGAGAGAAAAGAAAAATGAGGAAGAAAAGAAAAAAAAGGAAAAATGAGGGGAGAGAAAAAGAGGAAAAAGAGAGGAGAGGAAAAGAGAAGAGAAAAAAAAGAAAAAAGAGATATAAGGAGAAAAGGAGAGAAAAAAGGGGAGAGAGAAAAAAGGGGAAGAGAAAGAAAAGAGAAAAAGATGAAAGAAAAGAGAAAGGAGAAAAAACAGACAGCGAGAAAAAGAGAGAGCAAGAAACAGAAGACAGAAAAAAGGAAAAAGAGGAGGGTGTGTCCTTTGCCACCCACATCTCCCATGGCTATCGGCTGCAGCTCAGGCCCACTGATCCAAGGCAGTGTCCAGCCGAGGGAGGCAGTGACACCCCAGCAGCAACCACCAAGGCCAGGATGCTCAGGCCTCCCCAATGGTTCTGGAGCAGAGGCAGTCCAGGCCTGGGGCTGGGAGGGAGGGCCCAGCCAGCGCAGGGGCAGTACTGGTGTGCTGAGCATTGGGACTGAGTGCTTGGGGCAGGATCTGGGTAGCATGGCAAGATAGTAGGAGAGGTGCCACGGGTGGGCTGGCCTGGCTAGGCCCTTGTGAAGGCACCAGCAGGAAGAAAGCAGGCACTGGGTGGGAAGTGGGGGTTGTCCTGGGGCTCCACAGACTCAGGCCATGGTGGGTGGACAGGGTACCCAGTGGCACCTGAGGTGGGACCCAGCCTGCCCCGCGTAGCTCTGCAGGGATGGGCTGCAGCTGCCCTGCCCTCAAGGGGACTCAGCCTGGCTGGGGCAGGACACTGGGCTCAGGGGGTCCCAGCTCTGAGTTCAGCCTCCCTGCATGCTGGGCACAGCGTGATAGGGGCAGAGCCACCCGTGGTGCAAGGGCTCAGCTGCAGGAACCCCCCGGGCCCTGGCCCTGCCTGTGGTGGGTAGTTGCTGGGCTCTGGGCTCGTTGGCGGCTCCAAGCCAGCCCAGGTAGCCCGCTGCCCGGCCAGCCACCACCCGTGTGAGCTGGGCCAGGCTGCTTTCACTGACAGGGCTCAGCTTCCTTGTCACTGAGCTACAGCCGCTGAAGAGGGCCCCATCCCTGCAGCCTGGGCTGGCCCAGCTGTGTGTCTGCCTTGGGCAGACAGGAAGACAGATGCCTTGTCCCACGTGGGGGGGTGGCACCATGGTGCCAAGCACTGGGCACTTGGGTCAGGGTCTAGGTGGCGCAGGGAGAAGCAGGGAGGTGCTGCAGGTGGGCTGGCCCAGCTGGGCTCTTGGGAAGGTGGCAACCAGAGGAGAGCAGAGGCCATCCAGGAAGTGGGGGCTGCTCCAGGGATTTGCAGGCTCGGGCTGTGTTGGGTGGGCGTGGGCACCCAGCAGCACCCAACGTTGGATCTGGCCTGCAAGGGGATGCCACTTGGCCGGGGCAGGACTCTGGGCTCAGAGAGCTCCCAGCTCTGGGCTTAGCCTCCCCATGTGCCGTGAGTGTGGCAGAGCTGCCCTTGGTGCAAGGGCCCAGCCGTGGAGGCCCCTTGGGTCCCAGCAACAGCTGCCATGGTTGGTGCTCAGGGCTGAGTCATCTGTGACCTTCCAAAGCAGAAGCCATATGTAGCGCCTGCCTGGGTCCCAGTCTTGCCCACCTGTGGCTCCCTTCCAGGGGCTGGGCTGGAAGGTGCAGCCTGGGGACAGGGTCAGCAGAATGCAGACATCGCCTCTGCCTGTGTTCTCCTGACTCTGCCCCCTGGTGCCTGCTGTGGTGTTGGGACTTGTGGCTGCTCTGGAGTTTTTGGAGCAGCAACTTAAAAAAAAAAGTTTTTTTAAAACATTTTCCTCTCACAGCTCCTGGCGTATCCAGGAAAATGTCTTTGCATGCCACTAATTGGCATGTGTGCCAGCAGGTGCCTCAGCCAGGGCTGAGTGTGGCTGGCCCAGGCTGCGGGGGTGAGGCCCTCCTCAGGGGCTGCAGCTCAGTGACAGCTGCTTCCTGTGCCCAGACTTAGCTGGGCCAGGCAGTATTACATATAGCTCCTCTCCCTGTAGCTGTGGGTGAGGGGGGAGGAGGGGGAAAGGTCCCCTTCCAGCACCACACAGACCCCCCTCTCCCCATCCCATGGAGGAGCCAGGCAGTACTGCACAGAGCCCCACTCCCTGCCCTGTGCTGGGGCTGAGAGAATGGGGGGCTGCTCCACCCCAGCTGTGTTTTCCTGGTGGGTGGGACGGCTGCAATCCCTGCCTGTAGAACAGGGAAGGAAGAGGGGAATAAACACCCTCCTGGGCACCCTGACAGAGGCTGCTGCCCTACCCTGCCTTCTTGCTGCTCCAGCAGCAGAGGCTGGGGGAATGGCCCCATTAAGGTGAAGGGGGCAGGAAGAGGGTTAATTCCTCCCATGAACAACTCATGCCTCCAGAGGCTGGGGGGGGCACAGTGACTATTTGCAGGTGGCAGCAGCAAGGGTGTGGCTACAGTGACTGGGGACCCCCCCGCAGGCAGCCACATGATGTAGGTAGTGAGGGCGGGCCAAGCCGGGACTGCCTGCAGGCAGCTGTGGTGATGTTGGCAGCAAGGGTGGGGTGAGTGAGGACTGTCTGCAGGTGGCTGTGGCAGTGTTGGCAGCAGTGGGGAGAGGGGGCAAGCAGTGACTGCCTGCAGATACCGGCAGCAGTGACAGCCAATCTTGGGGGGGCACATGCCCCTCCACGTTGCCTGATTCTTCCCTCTGTCCCTTGTGCCTCCAGGGACCACAGCTCAGGTCTGCCAGCCCAGGCCAGCTGCCACCTCTGCTGCTTGCCCACAGACAGGCAGACCCTGACTGTAGTGTGGGGGAAGCAGGGGAGGAGGAGGAGGGAAGAATTAACCCTCTCCTTGCACACTTTGCCTTAACAGGGCTGAGCCCCCACACCTGCTTGGGCTAGAGAGAAGAGGGGCAGGGCTAGACCTGCTCTCTGGAGTAAAGAGCACAGCACAGTCCAGGGCTGCAGAGCATGCTGGGATGCTGGAGGACTCTGGTTTAACTTAAAACAGGAAGGGGTCTGGGACAGAAGTTGCATAAATCGGTTAGACCCAAATCAAGTTTGACCCAAGTCTGATACTACATTCAACCAGGTTTATATTAAACCAGTTTTGGCCATTTTGAAACTGGTTTATGTGCACTGAACTTCTGTTCTATTACAGATTTAAACCAGCTTCTAATGACTTAAATTGGTTTATGTGTAACTTCTGTCCCTAACCCAAGAGTCCAAGGTATGGCATTGTAGTCAACCACAATTGTATCTTTGGTTTTATTTCAGCTCTGGTTCCCAGCATTGAGATAAACCTATGGTCATGATCAGCTATATCTTCTACACTGTTGTCTCAGAGTCCATACACCAAAATGGCATTAGTGATGACACTGATTCTGATGAGTGCTGTTATTATGTCTTATTGAACACTGATATTCTTCCATTGCTAATTTGATCCCAGATGGCACTCAGCCAATTGGTATCTATCTACCTGTTGGTGTTTAGAATGGGATGAATTAGCTAAAAGAATTTGGAAGTATCAGTTTTTGGTATGAAGAACTAGGAATGTTGTTGCTTTTTGTTGCTTTTTTTTCAGAGCCAGGTCATTTTCCTCACATTGTAGAAATGTGATGGTGAACACTTTCAATGAGCTTTATTTAAAATGTTTGGGTCTATAGAAATATACAGTTTGCCCAACTTCTCAAAGTCTTCTCTGCTGCATACTCAGCTAAAAGGTTCTGTGAATTTAATTATGGCTTTTTTATTATTTACTTTAGTCCTTCCCTGTATTCTTTTAATGGGATTGGTATTCTGTGCAGCAGGTTCTGAACTGCTGAACTGACTAAATTTACTGAATTGATAATCTATTTCCTGATATAACATGCCTGGAAGACAGCTCTGTCCTTCAAACACAACTTGGTAATCTTTTTTAGCAGCTTTGCCACATGGATGTCACAGAACACAACCTGCTCTGGATACACTTTTGTTTTGTTTGTGTATTATGAATGGTTGGTCCTGGGTTTAGTGTCAGAAGGTTCATGAGTTTACTTGTGGGAGTCAATACAGTGGCTTCTGTGCTGCCAGTTACATCTGAAACTTCTGCCTGCTTTTGATATTTTGCTTATAATTTACCTTGTCTTAGTGATATTATGACTGTGCCATCATGAACTTTTAATTTGGCTTTGCTCAGTTGCAGCTTTTATTTTTTGAAGTGTTAAGGACAGCTTCCTGGACTGGCACACTTGCCAATGCCCTACCCTCTACTTGTGTTAGGTTTTCTTGTTGTTTATATTGTGTTTTCTGGGGTTGAACATACAGTGTATTAGCTACTCCTGTCTAATGCCTGAATCTGAAGTGGCTTACTACACTCTGAAAATGGAGTAAGCTACCTGACACAGAGACACGTACAGTGTACATGCCGAGTATCCATATAGGGAGTTACTGTAGACCAGTGATTATTTCCCCATATTTGTCTCCTAACTTACCATGCATTAATTTCCCCACATAGACATGCCCTGGTGGTAATCTGACCTTCAAAAACATTCATTTTTGCTCTTTCACATGGCATTAATGTCATATACAAGCAAAATCTCATCCTGAGACACTGCATGGTTCCTCAAGTATAGTGCCTTTTTCTTGTCTGTAAATACCAGCATTTTTTCTTGCCATAATTACATCATATGATGCTATTTGGTAGATATTTATCATTGATATGTATTTTTTAGTAAACATAGGTCATCTTTTGCATTTATTTCCTTTGCTTTGTATATTTGATTTTGCACAATTTTTTGTAGATTTTATTCTTTTGCTGTCTGTTACATGTAGTGTTTGATAATTACATGAGTCAGCCATTTTGTACATTCTGGCTATATACTGATGTATTGTTTTTCCAGGGTCTTATTTACAATTGTTGAAAAATGCCTTCTGTATCCAATGTTTTTGTTAATTAAAAATGCTTTCAAGCACTGCAGGAGTTTACCTGGGTACTCCCAGTCTTCTTGGCTACATCCAGCATGCTGATATTTGGCCATTACAAGTCATAGTATGGATGTCCTTATTATATTTTCTTTTTTATCCAGCCCCTTTAGCAATTTCATAGCTTTCCCATTGTGAACTAGAGACAGTTTGTAAATACATCCCCTCATACACCCTGCTGCTTAGGGACAAAATCTAGAATGCTGCCCTGTTTTTTTTTGCAATATCCTTAGTTTCTGACTACATATATCTCTACATACAAGATCTGCTTCTTTTCTGAAAAAAGAGTGCCAAAAGAATGCAATGTTCAGGCTCTGTTCCTTCTTCCATATGAAAGGTGAATTCTCTAGGTTCTCCTGCATTACCTGTTATATAAGTACTCTGTCATATGAGGACATCAGTCTTTGGGAAGCAGTTTAACTGAACCACCTTCTCCTTAAAGCTGATGCAGTCTCATGAAACAATTGCTGCCATTGCCTTGCCCCCTGCAATAGTGTAACATCAGAGTATATGTTAAAGACTAACATGGCCATTTATTAATGCAAAATCCTTAACCCTTTTAGTGAAAAGTGCTATCACTGTGATGATCACTTCCTTTTGCACCTTGTCCTTGTCTGTTCTGCCACATTTAACAATTTAGCTTCTGAAGGGCTGAAGTGTTTTAGTCTAGTGTCAAGATATGGCCTGTGGGTGAGATCCAGGCCACAGAGCTGTATCATCCAGCCTGCAGTACTGCTGATGCATCCAGCACATGCTACACATAGTGTGGGGCCAGTCTGAGGGGCATGCTGCATGTGATACCTGTACTGGACAAGCCCTGAATGCTGGACCCAAGGCTGGTCCAGATCAGGCCCATAAACTGACCCCATGTGCCAGATCCAGCATGCATGATTGCTTGAGCATAGGTGCTACATGCAGCTTGCACCCCACACTGGCACCACTTGCTGCATGTACATGTACCACATGCTGGGCCAGGGCAAGCAATACAGTGCGCAGGCCTGGGGCCAGCGTATGCTACAAGCACCATACGCAGTTTGTCCAGTGTATGTATTATAAGTGGTGCCTACACAGGACCAGCCCCATGGGTCAGATCTGACATGTGAAGCCTGTCCTTGGGCCTGGACTCCAGCCCCGCTCTCCTCCTCCACCCATTGAGGCCACAGGAATTTGAACCCCGGCCTTAGTCCAATGGAAGCCACTGAGCAAAATACAAGGGTGCTCAGTGGCATGTGATGGCCCGTCCTACAAGGTCAGCATCAACCCCATCCTTGCAGCCCCAGGGAAGCTGTGGGGCTTGTCCTCCCACGAGCTGGCTCTAGCAGAGTTTTGCCCAGGGATGTCAAAGTTGGCCTCTTAAATCTCTCTTGCCCTGGCAATCCCCCCCACCAGGGGCCTGCTTTCCCCACAGTCCAGCTTGGGGCAGCAGTTGGAAGGCCCACCTGGGGGTCCTCACAGTTGGGCGTACGTGCGTACAAACACATGTGCATCGCTTTGCACAGTCCCTCTCCACCCGTGCCAGCCACCCGTGAGTCCCCCTCTCCCCCTTACTGCCCCGGTAGCACCTGCCTCACTCTCCTCCCTTCCCCCCGCTCTGCCTGTGGCTGCCAGCCCTTTCCAGGGTAGGGGCGCAGTTTGGCGGCCTTCCTTCAAGTGCTTTTAACCCAGCAGAACCCACCCCACCTCCGCGAGCCCGGAGCCCGCGACTCAGAGCCCTGAGTGCGCCCGGCTCCGCCCGTCCGGGGGGGCGGGGCGGGGCGCTGCCAGCAGGGGGCGCCGGGAGCCGCAGCAGAACCCGGCGGCCGCGCACGCGCATTGAGGCCGCCCCCGCCCCCCTCCTTTCCTCCCGGTGGCGGCGGCTGCGGAGCCGGGACCAGGTCCCTGGCGGCCCCCCAGCGGTAGCGGAGCAGGCAGGGAAGATGGCGACGCTGGGCGGTGAGCCGCAGCCCTTCCCCGCGGCCGGAGCTCTGCACCCGCACCCGCAGCAGCACCACGGCGGCGGTGGGAGCGCGAGCGGGGGCGGTGGCGCGTCCCTGGGCTTCAACCTGCCGCTGAACCGCGGGCTGGAGCGGGCGCTGGAAGAGGCGGCGCACTCCGGCGGCCTCAACCTGAGCTCCAGGAAGCTGAAGGAGTTCCCGCGCAGCGCCGCCGCGCTCAGCCACGACCTCTCGGACACGGTGCGCGCAGGTGAGCCCGGGCGGGGCGGGTGGCGGTTGGGCGCGGTTGGCCACGCCCCTCAACGCGCAGCCCCGCGCCCCTCAACTGCGGTTCGGAGCCCGCCGCCCTGCTCCACCCCGCCCCCCGACGGCCACCTTGGCCCCGCCCCCAGCTGCCCCGCCCACCCAACGCGGGGGGGGCACCCCCCTCAGCCCCTATGGACTCTCCCTATTGCCTCCCCTGCGGGGGTGGGGCGGGGACGACACCTCTTTCAGTCTCTGCAGGTGTCAAGGAGATCCTGGAGAAGCAGGGCTGGAAGGGAGGTCCTTTCTTGTCCAGCCTTTCTCAGTCCCTCAGATGCAACCTGCAAGTGTGTGGCAAGAATGTATGAAAGGGTGGGACAAACTTTACAAATGGATTCTCCTTTAAAGAGAAAAATGGGGGAATCCCTGGCAGAGCTCCAGCTTGTAAGGGCTGCTTGGGGCTCCCCCCCACACATGCACACCCCCCCTGCCCCACACACTGGGGCCTGGGGGTTGGGGAGCAGCAGGCCAGGAGTGAGGGGCACTGGTTTGGGACTGACCATCAGTGTTACAAATGGGTTCCAGTACAAAAAAGGTTGAGAATCACTGATCTAGGAAATGTCTCATGTCTTGTAGGGGATCAAACCATGTCTTATGCTGGTGTCTGTGGGTACCAAGGCTGGAGAGGGGGAGCATCTCGGTAGGGGATGCTCGCGTGCTGCCATGCTACCTGCATTGCCTGCGCAGGGGCCCCCACGTGCCTGCCATAGAGGTGCACAGGCTCGTCCAGTGTTGCATGCACACCTGGGGCAGGCAGGGTCCCTGGTTGTCTTGGTGGTGATGGAGGTCCCTGCTTTTATATCCAGGGCAGGCTTCTTTCCCTTTTGCCTGTGAGGCTTGCTGGTGCTCAAATACTTCCACAGAGATTGGTGTCAGGGCTTCAAGAGCATTTTGTATCTCTGGGGTACACAAAATGTAAAGGAAACGTATATAGAAACATGAACCACCCTGTCAGGTTGAGCCAAACTGGCCATCCGGGCTAGTGTCCCATCACGCTGAGGGCAAGGTGACATAATTTAACTGGAAGAGAGTTAGCGTGACATTTCCTGGAGTCAAATAAAGGTTTATGTCCATCATTTAAAATTAAACTTCCCATCCTTTTAAATTTTCCATTCTTGCTGCATTTTTTTTAATTTGAAATTTACAGGAATGTTTTTAGATCTGTTGTTAAGCTGTTGGCCTTGCTTTTATGGTGATAAATTAAATGCATATCTTGAAAAATGGCATTTGATTGGGAAGGATTTTAATAAAAAACAATCTCCTGCAGACAAATGCAAAGGCTAACAGCACACTGGGCAGCATTAGTAGGCAGCATTATCAGCAGATCAAAGGAAGTGATTATTCTTTATGTGGCGCTGGTAAAGACGCATTTGGTATACTGTGTCCAGTTTTAGACCCCCTACTACAGAAAGGCTGTAGACAAATGGGAAACAATCTAGTGGAGGGCAACAGTCATGGTTAGGAGACTGGGGAACATGGCTTATGAGGAGAGGCTGAGAGAACTGGACTTTACTGGGCATTTGTAGACATACATTTGTCTGCTTTGACATGCTGGATCTCTGGCACTGTGTCGTATGCATTTGTATAAATGGCAAAATGCGTGTCAGCACTGAGAAAATGGTGGTGGTACACTTTTGAACTAAAGCACCTTTGTGTTTTAGTTCAAAAGCACCCCACTGCCATTTTTTCAGCACTGATGCCCATTTCACCATTTATACAAATGCATATGCCACAGCTCTGGGCGCTTTTAAAAGTGCCTGGTGCTGTGGTGCAAACATGTACAGGCATACCTCGTTTTATTGCGCTTTGCTTTATTGCGCTTCACAGATATTGCGTTTTTTACAAATTGAAGGTTTGTGGCAACCCTGCGTCGAGCAAGTCTATCGGCGCCATTTTTCCAACAGCGTTTGCTCACTTCGCATTTTTTAGCAATAAAGTATTTTTTAATTAAGGTATGTACATTGTTTTTTTAGACATAATGCTATTGCACACTTAAAAGACTACAGTATAGTGTAAACATAACTTTTATATGCACTGGGAAACCAAAAAATTTGTGTGACTCACTTTATTGCGATATTCGCTTTATTGCGGTGGTCTGGAACCGAACCCGCAATATCTCTGAGGTATGCCTGTATACAAATGCCCAAGAATGAGGGGGGATTTAATAGCATCTTTCAAGTAGCTGAAGGGAGGTTCCAAAGAGGACGGAGCTGGACTGTTCTCAGTGGTGGCAGGTGACAGAACAAGGCATAATGTTCTCAAGTTGCAGCAAGGAAAGTTTAACAGGGTCATAAAACACTGGAACAGGTTACCCAGAGAAGTTCTGGAATCTCCATCCTTGGAGGTTTTTAAGACATGGGTAGACAAACCCGTGGCTGGGATGGTATAATTGGGGATGATCATGCTTTGAGCGCAGGGGATTGGACTAGATGATCTCCTGAGGTCCCTTTCAGCCCTTTTTTTCTGTGATTCTGAATGGTCCAAACATGGGTGGATTGCAGTGTAGCCACTCTTGGGAAGGGGACCTTCTCAGAAAATAACCTGTTTTTGCTTCATGTCCAATGAGGATTGCAGCAGCAGTCCATATCTTGGTAGCACAAACTGTCCTGTTACGATTAGTCTCTATAATAGGCTGGGAGATGTATTTAAAATGTTAAAGCAGATGTTTATTGTCTTATAACACCACCCTGCAACCCATTAATGTGAATAGCCTGTCCTGTGAGTTATGTTATATATTGATGTGTTTCTGGAAGGTCTGTCATCTTTTCACTTGTTGCATTACATAAGCAGAATATATAAACAGTTGGAGGATATAGTTGGCTTCAGCCCAGGAGCTCTAGCACATGTTTTTGACAGTGATCATTGTCTCTCCATCCTTAAATGTTCATATTGTGCGCACAATGTTCTTTTGCATTAAATTGGGTACTTCCTTTCAAATCACAATGTGTGGCTTTTGTGTGTGGCATATTCAATTGCTTTTGGGCCATTGTGCCTTTGGTGCTTTGGCAGGGATGACTTTTTACTGTAAACCTCTTTTGCTAATCATGGCTGAGCTTCTCTTTGAACAGTGTCCAGTTCAGAATAGCCAAGACAGGCAGGAACTTCGAGTTCAGAGGCCTAAATAGCAGGGGATTTCCAGAAAAGTGAAACCCAGGGTACATTCTGGCAGCGTCTTTCTTGGATTTTTCAGCTACAGGTTTTCCAACAGAGTGTGTTCTGAGCATGGACAAGATCATGGGATCCATAAGTAAAGATTTTCAAAGTTGTTTCTTGACAAGGTTCTTAATATTTTAGATGACCATAAATGAAATATTTTTCTTCATTGAAAATTAAGATCATATATGTTTCTGCAAAATCAAAAGTGGGATTTTGTATGAGCGTCTGGAAACTGAAATTTATAAAGTAGATTTTACTGTGTGGTTTTCCGCAGTAGCTGGGGTTTAGCTTCAGTCACCCATCTAGTCCTGTTTTTCCTAATTCATATTGCTTCTTATATTTTTGGAAGCTAAAAAAAGCCATGCAGAGAATTTTTGGGATGTTTTCCTTATTATGGGCATATGTAACATTAGTCAGACATGTTTCTTCATTTTTTCAGCACCCTGAACAAATACCTGACCAAGTGTGTAAACCAGCTGCATCACACTGTAAAGAAGACATGGCCATGATTATTTATTTAACAGTACAGAACCAGTGCAAGGCTTGAGGTTGTTTATGATAGGTTTCTTGCTACAGAATTTTCTAAAGCCAAGAAACCTAGGTGGAATAATATACCCAGAGAATAAAAATACCTTAACACCCCTTCTCTTTATTTTTTTTCCTTTAAGGGCATGCTCAGGTTGACAGTAGCCTTTCTTTTTCGTTAAACCCAAGTATTATGATACCTTTTTTTTTACTATTGTCATTCAGCTCGGACAAAGCAAATAGACTCTTGTCATTCTCGCTTCTTAACTATGTTGCACTGGCACAGGGTACTGGCACGTAGCTGCCGTGACCCTGGGTGTATGAGCGGAGCCTATTGGTGCCCATGCTGTCCCCCTCCCCCTGTAATGGGGGGGATTAGATTCTCCCCTTCTACTCAGGCTACTGGGGTCTGGCCCCACTGCCTGGTCCAATCGCTGGAGCACCATGCTTGGGTTACAAAAGTTCACAAGACAAACAACCCTTCCCCACTTTTCATTTAAAAACAAACATGAAAATTCAACTTGTTTTAGTTAAAATGGCCTTTTTTAGCTAGGGACAGGCATTCAAAAAGCTGGAGCCTGAATTGATTCAATATTTGCAGGTTAGTCTAACTTGCGTAGATTGAACCAATTTGCAGGTGAATGGATATTTGCCTCTGGCAGTGCAGGCACGTGCCTGTAGTGGCTCAGGTCAGAAGCAGTGCTAGAGCAAACCCTAAGCTGGAGAGAAACTAAGCTGAGGGAAGCGGGGGTTTAATCCCCCCCGGAGGGGGCAGGTGGCATGAGCACTGATAGGTTCCACTGATAGGCTCTTCTTATGCATCTGGGGCCACAGTGTCCAGATGCCAGTAGCCTGAGGAGCAGGTGGGGTTTAATTAAGGAGCAGACTGTAGGGAAAGGTTGGGGAAGGGGGATGTGACCTGGCTGAAGGGGAGGAGGGGACTAGTTACAGAACCCAACTCACTGCTGCCTCCTGCTGTGGCATGAGCTGGGGCGGCCCTAGGGGACAGGTCAGAGCCCGCTGCCTCCAGCCATGCGTGGGGACCAGGGTTTGCAGGTGGACTGAAGCTGCAGTGTGGCTCCCTGCCCCCCTCCCTCTCCCAGCTGCAGTAGCTGTGGAGAGAACTATGGTGGCAGGCAGGCCAGGGGTGTGGACAGCAGAAGGGGAAGGCAGTGGACTGCAGCAGTCAGGTTTGGCAGGGGCTGTGGCCCAGGAGTGCAGTCCTGTCAGTGACTAGACCACAGCAGCCCGACCTTCCCTCTCCTGGCAGTGGTGGCAGACTGAACTATTG
Organism: Crocodylus siamensis; assembly: GCF_052110815.1. Lineage (NCBI taxonomy): Eukaryota > Metazoa > Chordata > Crocodylia > Crocodylidae > Crocodylus > Crocodylus siamensis. The sequence continues at coordinate 364,675,870 of NC_143395.1, forward strand.
CGGTGGGTGGAGGTGAGGCACCTGTCACCTGCTGCCTGGTCAAGGGCTGCTGTGGGCCAGTCGCTGCCTATGTCCCTGGGCCGCGGGGCCAGCGGGGCTGTATTGGGCTGCACCCCTGGGCCACAGGGCTGGGCTGGATCAGACTGGGCAGCAGCAGTCCATTGCTTCTCCCTGCTGCTGCACATACCCCTGACCCACAGCAGCCTGCTTTGAGTGCTCAGTGCTGCTGCAAGCAGGCGATGGGTGGCAGGTGCTTTACCTCTACTCGCCACAGTAGTTCCCTCCGCTTCAGGGAGAGGGAGGAGGGTGGGATGCTGTGCTGCAGCTGGAGCCTGCCTGCAAACTCTGGCCCCCATGCACAGCTGGATGTGGCTGGTACTGCTGCAGCTTGAGGCAGTGTTTAGCCGGGCTCCCCCTTCCTCCTGCCCCCTACTCCCGCAGCAAGGTCACATCCCCCTCTCCTTGGAGGGACTTGGGCCAGGTGCTGGATTGCGGGCTCTGCCCGAGGTGATCTTCGAGCAAATGCTGTGTTGGAGCCCGTGCCACTGCCTGCAATAGGAGGATTAAATTCCACCTTCCCCTTAGGGTACTGGCATGTAGCTGCCGTGACCCCGGGTGTATGAGTGGAGCCTATTGGTGCCCATGCTGTCCCCCTCCCCCTGTAATGGGGGAGATTAAATCCTCCCCTTCCACTCAGGCTACTGGGGTCTGGCTCCACTGCCTGGTCCAGCCACTGGAGCACCAAGGGGTATAAGGGGTTGGGGATACCTGGCAAGGGCTGCTGCCCCCTTGCCAGGCAGACCAGGCAGCACTCCAAAACAGGATTTCTTGCCCTATGCCTTCCTCAGCCAGCTGGAGTAGTGATTGTGTACCAGCTAGGGAGGAGAGGGGCAGGGCCAACCCTGCTTTGCTGGAACGGACAGCCCAGCCCAGGGCTGCAGAGCATGCTGGGATGGGGGAGGACTCTTATTTAACTTAAACCAGGAAAGGAAGGGTATGGGACACAAGTTCCATAAACCAGTTTGATCTCAATCTGTTAAGGCTGATACTACATTCAACCAAGTTTATCTCAAATGAGTTTTGTCCATTTTGAAACTGGTTTATGTACACTCAGCTTATGTTCTGTTACAGGTTTAAACCCATTTCTGATCACTTAAGCTGGTTTACTTGTAACTGCTTTCCCTAGCCTTTGGGAACTGACTAGTGGGTAGTGTTCCTTTTTTAATACTTGACTTTTCAAAGTTTGTATATACTTGGAATTTAATTTATAAGTATACTTACAGTTTGGGGCATCTAATAAAAAAGTATCACAACCACTGTTTTTCTGTAATAACAAGTATGAAGCTGATTCTTGATGTTTGTTATTAAAAGTGTGTGTGTTTTTGTATGTTTGTAAAAATAAAAGCTTTTTTCCTTATCAGTGTAATTACATTTTAGCAGATACTGTATTTACTCAAATCCAAGACAACTTCGAATTAAAAATTAGATTATAATAAGTTTATATATTTTCTATGTATGGAATTTTTTATGTATGGTGTCTAATAAATTGGAGGGACATCTTAATTTGTCTCTCCCCTAGTGCAGCAGGGCAAACAGCATTGGGGGGCAAGTATCAGGACAATAAAGTAGCCTGATCCATGCTAATCTACCCTACCCATGGTGCCTGCAACCTGTGGCATGTGCCCCCCCCCGTGCTGCGTCTGTCCCTTCCTGTCACCTCCCCCCATTCACCTGTCTTCCCCTGCAGTCCTGCACCTGGGCAGTTGCTTATCTTCCAGCTGTGGCTCTGGCATGGAGCCCATGCTGGCTTCAGCCCTAGCCTAGCTATGTAGCAGCAGTTGTGGTAGTTCTAGCCCTGTCCCCAGACCCAGGCCAGAGCTCTGCCACTACTACCACTGCAGCATGTCTGGGCAGGAGCCAGAGCCAGCACATGCTCCGTGCCTTGGGCGGGGACTGTGACCACAACTGGGGCCAGAGGGTAAGTGATAGTGGTGGGGGTGGAGGCAGATGTGGTGAGCAGGGATGGGGGGGTGGAGGCAGTTGGGAAAAGTAGTGACTGCCGTACTGACTCCAACCCCAAACCCAAGTCGGCTAGAGTCAGAGCTGCAGCAGCTGCCTACCCCCTTGTATTCAAATCCAAGATGAGGGGTTCCCCGTCATCTTACCATATGTACTCAAATCCAAAAATTAGATTCTATATATGGAAAAATTATAATTCTATATAAAAGCCTTAATCTGTCTGTCTGTAACAGTTTATACGCACTCTGATTGGTTGTCTCAGCAGCCAATCAGAGTTTGAATAGTGTTATAGGCAGCAGGTGGCAGAGCACCACCATGATGGCAGGGACAGAGGGGGGGATGGGGGGCAGTGGGGTTGGGGCCACCACTGCGAGCTCTGTCCCCGCCAGACCCCAGGGTGGGGGTGGGGGGAGCGGCCCAAGCCCCAAAGTAGTGAGGGGAGCAAGATGGAGCAGATCAGCAGTGCTGGCCCTGTCCTCCTGCTCCCTGCAGGCCGCAGAAACGGGGTGGACTGTGGGGGCGGGGGCAAGGCCAGCACCACTGGCCACACACCCCTGGCCCTTCAGGTGGCTGTGACACAGCAGATGGGGGGGTGGGGCCAGCAGATGGGGGTGAGGGGGTGAGGCCCGGCCCTGCCCTGACCCTGAAGCGGGGTGGTGGGGAGCAAGCCTGTCCCTCGAAGGTGATGGGGGTGGGGTGGGGCTGGATGCAGGCCTCTGTCCCTGGCCGTCCATCCCCCACCTGTCATTCTTGATGGGAGATTGGCTATTTTGTTATAATTTTCCAGGTATAGAATCTAATTATTGGAGGGTTGTTTTAAATCAGGGATGGGCAATTATTTTGGGCAGAGGGCCACTTAACTGAGTTTTGGTGAGCTGTCAAGGGCTGCGTGGGTAGCCCTGCCCTTTGATAGGTGCCCCCACCCCCTGGTTGACATCTTGGGACCAGAAGTCCCACTCCTAACCTCTGACCTTTGCCACTGGCATTCCCCTCCCACTTGCCCCTGGTAGTACTCCTTTGGGGAAAAGGGTTTGTCATCTTAGGGGAAAAAACCCCCAATAAATTACATACTAAAAATCAAACACCAATAATAATATATTTTAATTTAATTAAAAAATATTTTGTGCTGATTTGTGGGCATTTGTGGTATTTATGCAGAAGTGATTGCATATTGGGGTTTGTTTGGATGTGTGTGAGTGGGTATGGGTCTCTTGTAAGGCTCAGATCATGTGACATGGGTATGGGAGCCATGTAGTTCAGAGTGGCTGGCAGGAAAGTGGGGAAAGAGGTGGGGTGGAATGGACGTGGGCTAGGCTGCGGCAGCAGAGAGAGGGGGGAACTGGCCCAGCTCCATAGAGCACCTGCTGGTCGGGACCCCATGCTCCTGCTGCTGTGCTCTGGGCCCTGCTGGTGTAGGCCCTGCGCTCCTGCCTGGCTGCTGCTGGCTCTTGTGTGCCTGCTCACTCCCAGTGCCCCTGCCTCAGCTCTGCGGTACAGGTACAGAGCAGCATGCAGCCCTGACCCTGTGCTCAGTGTGGGAGGAAAAGCACCCCTTGTCCCCCACCCCTCCTGGTGGCTGGCGTCCCATGCTGCAGCCACTTGCAGCCCTCATGGGGCTGTCCTGCCTCTTTGCCACATCACTGCCACCCGGTGGGGCAGCAGTGGGAACAGAGAGCAGGCACAGGCAGCCCCGCACAGGCTCTGAGCGGCTGCAGCATGGGGTGCTGGCCACGGGGAACGGGAGTGGCCTCTTTTCCTTCACGCTGAGCACCAGCTCCTTCCTTGCTGCTGCTGCTAGCCTGGGCCCTGTGCCAGCTCTGGGCTCGTCCATCGGGGCTGAGGCACGGCAGCAGCAGCTCAGCAGAAGCTGCTGCTTGGTGTGGAGGAAAGCATGCCCCCTCGCTCGCCATCACTGGCTAGTGTTTGCTGTGGCTGCCCGCTTGGAGCCTGTGCCACACTAGGCTGTGAAGTGGCTGCTTCACCACCACTTCTGTGCTGCCCAGCGTCTGCTCTACTGCCATCACCAGCAGGGTCCCGAGCACAGTGGCAGGAACGTGGGGTCCAGGGCAGCAGGGGCTCTATGGAGCCAGGTTAGCTCCCCCCTCTCCCTGCTGGTGCAGCCCACCCCAGCTCCAGAAACCCCTGCCCTGTGCTCCTACTGCCCTGCTCTGAGCCCTGCTGGTGCTGGCACTGGGACACTGGCACAGGCCCCATGCTCCAGTTTGCTTCTACTCCCCCTCGCCCCCCATCACCACTTTTCCACCTACTTGCCAGCTCCCGGCTGCATGGCCGGACTGTGGGGCTTAGCAGGAGCTGGCCCGGCCCCAGGTACTGGGGTGATCCCTGCAGTACTCCCCGCCTCCCCCTGCTCCCCTTCTTACCTGAACTTCCTGTGGTGGTGCAGCCACGAACACCCCCACGGTCCCAGTCCAGAAGCCCCTGCTAGGCAGGGGCATCCATCTGGTGGGGGAGGAAGGAGGGACTGGGCAGGCCCTGCTGTTGCCAGAGCCTGCTGGGGCTTCCCCTGGGTCCTACTGCCCCTGTTTTCTGTCATCTTTGACAGGAATCAGGGGCAGATTGATATTAATTTTCTAAATTTTGTAGTGTCCCTGTAGGCCAGATAGAATGGCCTGGTGGGCTGGATGTGGCCCGTGGGTCATATTTTGCCCACCCTCATCTTATTCACTTCCTCCTCAATGATACAGCATGGAAACGGGCTTGGGGGATCAAATGGTCAGTGGGTGGCGGGGTAGGTGGCCTCCTTGCTCTCTGCCCCCCCACTTCTTCCCCTTGCAGCCTTTCTGTCCCCTGATGTCTGCACCCTCCCACCCCCAGCTCCCTAAAGTCTTTGCCTCTTCCTCCTCACCCTCTCCCCACAGTCTCTGCTCCCCTACCCCCGTTTACTGTCAGATGCTGCTTAGGCTGTATGCTCTCTAGGCTCATGGAGTACAGCACGTGGAAGCATGACTCTTACCAGGCCACAAAGTAGCATCCATGCCGCTGATTGGCTGGGTAGGGGATGGAGTTACATTTCCATGTGCTGAGCTGTGCCTGACAGTAAGTGGGGGAAGAGGGTGAGAGTATGGGCAGAAGCTGCAGAGGGAAAGTGGAGGGGGAGGGCAGGCTGCTGTGGGTCTGCCTCTGACCCTGTAGAGTACTTTTGCATGTGCTCTGGGGTTGGGGTGGGAGTGGCACTTTAATTCTAGTGGCTTTAAGAGCTGCTTTAATTAAAGTGCAGCAGCATCTCCTGTTTCTGCACCCTTAAAATGGTGGCGGGGCATTTGAACTAAAACTCATTTGACATGCTTTAGTTCAAGTGTCCTCACCACCATTTTTAAGTGTGGGAACACTGATATATGAAATGCAGGATTCTGCTGGTGTGTGGTAATTGCCATGCTGCAGCAGACTGGATTAATTGAGTCTGATCTGATGTGCTATAATTATAGCGCCTTGGAGCAACCTTCATGCTTTTATACAGGCACCTGAATTGGGCTCAGGACCAGAGCTCCAGCAGCCCCCTGCTTTCCCATCCCCATCCCCACCCATCTCCTTCACTTTATATGCAAATATAAGATGAGACGCTTTTTTCCTCAGGCTGACGGTGGGCGAAAAAACTTGTCTTGGATTCCCTTAAACATGGTAACAGACAGCTTTTTAAAACAGTGTTGCAGAACTGTTTATTCATTGCGAGTCTTTTCTGTTCCCGCTGAAGTCAATGCTAAAACTCCTTTTGAAATCCAGGTATATGAATGAAAATCTGATACCACCGTGCAATGTGAATATGTAGGAAAGAAAGTAGTCTACTTTGCATGTGAGAAATATCTGAAAAAGTTATATTCATTTAGAAGTTCTAGTAAAGGCTTATAGAAAGTGCCTATTTCTTATTTGTAAGAGGACTTCAGCGAAGTTGTACAGCAGGGTTGTCAAATATATGGCCTGCAGACCTGCTTTATCCAGCCTGCCAGGCTACTGGAAGTTGGGGCCAGAGCCCTCGAGGCTGATTTGTGTGTCACAGCTGTTGTGGGCCCAGTTCTTTGGCTTCTGGCTCTACTGCTGTCACATACCCCAGGCCAGGACTGCTGCCACTGCATGCCCCAGTCTGGATCTGGCCCACGAGGAGCCTCAAGGTCAAGATCTGGCCTAGAGCAAAGGTGAGTTTAACACCCCTGCTGTATGTTATTGGTGTACAATTTTGGTACTTGTCAACAGCACAAGCACAGGGCACTATCATAAAGGGGATGGCAACTACAGAAACATGCGTCTCGGACAATGAGTGAGGAGAACAAACCCACACAGGAGACTATATTTTGGTGCTCGCCACTCTCACAGTGCAACACACAAAGCAGCTGACTGTGGGCTTCCATCACACTGATCGCATAAGAGTGAATTTACCTCACATATAATTAATTTTTGGTATAAAAAGGGTCATCGCATAAGAGTGAATTCTCACATAAAAAACCTGCATGAAGCGAGGGAAACCTGTAATTTATTTGGTAAGATCTCATACCTTCTTCCACAGTTATTTCAGTGTCTACTGGAAGCTTTATACTAAAATAACTAGCTGTTTAACTATTCTACTTAACTTCCCCTGTAGACAAGTCTTTAGCAAAGCTTATATTCACTGTTTTATTTAATTTCATTGTTTCTTCTTTGCATTGAGTAGTTTCTGCTGACAGGGGCCTAATCTTGTAGCTGTAGGTGAAACTGCGACATACTTCAATCATCTTGTCTTCATTGAATTTTGTCTGAGAGAAAAATGAATGACCCAGTAAACTTGACATTTTCAGGCTCTTTACTGCATACCATATAAGTAGTAGAGGGTGTATAGTATCCAAAGTCTTCTCAGGCATAGCAAAACCTCTTCATATAGTGTTTTGAATTTTAGTCAGATGTTTGAAGCCACATCAGTATGGATGCTTTGCAAAAGCAGTTTTAAAAAAATGCTATTCTTATCGCGTGTATTATAGGCAGCATTATGCAAAAGACAGTGGCATGCTAATCACATACTCCTAGAGTAATAGCATACAATTATACTCTATACAACCACTGGAAATTCTAGGAGCATATTAGTTTCTAAAAGGAAAAAACTGTTACTGAGATGTGTAATTGTAGCTATGTCTCTTGGGCACCAGAACCTCTTCCTGAAGCTTCTTTCTAGCTTATGTTATTGCTTGCTGTGAAGGCTCTTTCTTGCTTATGTTTCTAAAAGCTTGTCCTGCAGACTTTTTCATGTGAATAATTTTTGTATGATCATACTTATTATCAGTGGTATTGACTGTTCATATGAACATTGACGAATGCACAGTCACATGGGTGGCAAACTGGCTCCCAGGGGCGCACCCAGAGCGTGGTGGTGGGTGGGTTGATGTCAAGCTGGAAGGGTGTGGGCAGTGGAGTCCCCCAGGGCTCGGTCCTTGGGCCGGTGCTGTTCAATATCTTCATTAGCGACCTGGACGAGGGTGTGGAGAGCACCCTGTTCATGTTCGCTGATGACACCAAGCTGTGGGATAAAGTGAATACACCGGCAGGCAGGGACCGCATCCAGGCAGACCTGCATAGGTTGAAGTGGGCGGATCTGAACAGGATGCGGTTCAACAAGGACAAGTGCAGGGTGCTGCACCTGGGGAGAGGGAACCAGCATTATGGTTATAGGTTAGGGGCTGACCCTCTCAGCAGCACAGAGGCAGAGAGGGATCTTGGAATCATGATTGACTCCAGGATGAATATGAGTCGCAATGTGACGAAGCAATAGGCAGAGCCAACCGCACTGTCATATATCAACAGGGGCATCACTAACAGGTCCAGAAAGGTCTTGCTCCCCCTCTGTGCGGCGCTGGTCAGGCCGCAGCTGGAGCACTGCGTCCAGTTCTGGGCGCCGCACTTCAAGAAGGACGTGGAGAACCTGGAGAGGGTCCAGAGGACGGCCACTCGTATGGTTGGGGGCCTCCGTGGCCAGCCCTATGAGGAGAAGCTGAGGGACCTGAATCTCTTCAGTCTCCACAAGAGGAGACTGAGGGGGGATCTTGTGGCTGCCTACAACCTTATCAGGGGCCGGCAACAGGGACTCGGGGAAAGTCTGTTCACCAGGGCCCCCCTTGGAGTCCCCAGGAACAATGGCCCCAAGCTGAGGGAGGATAGGTTTAGGTTAGATGTTAGGAAGTACTACTTCACTGTAAGGGTGGCCAGAGCCTGGAAGAGGCTTCCCAAAGAGGTGGTGCTCTCACCTTCCCTGGAAATCTTCAAGAGGAGACTGGATGGCCACCTGGCTGGGGCCTTATGACCCCTCCCACCCCCAGTGCTCCTTCCTGCCCATGGCAGAGGTCGGACTAGATGATCTGTCTAGGTCCCTTCTGACTCACTGATTCTATGATTCTGTGATTGGGATTACCTGTTATTTTACTTGCATAAAAGTTTGTAGGATGTGGGCACTAGATGCTACCTGGTTTAACCAAATCACTGAAAGAGAAGTACAAAATAGTGTTACTCACAGATTTCTTGGTTAATACAAAACAGGTGGAAGAATTGTTTTTAATAGTTTAAATCCATGTTTAATTAATTTTTAGATTTTTTTTGTTTGTGGATGAAAGCTTAAGTTACCAATCAGATTCTGGCTTTTCTTTCAAGGTGCTCAAATAATAAAATTACTAGGACTGAATATGCACTTTGAACTCTATCTTCTATCTAAAATGCCCTTTTTAAAAGCTAAGTAAAAATCTTCTGCAATCTCACATGCTAGCACTTTCTACAGAATCTTATAGAAATGTGACTCTTTCTGGATTATTATGGATTTTAAAATAAAGCTTTAACTAGTTTTGACCTTGCTTTCTTTTTAGTAGCTTCATTTCTCTAATTGCTATTAACTTTCATTGACGTTTCCTTTTTGGTTTTCCTTTTGAAATTAGTTTTAACTGATTAAAATGAATTTTCCCATGCAATCAGATATTCCATGGCTTCTTTTTATCAGAGCTGAACATATTTTGTCACTTTTAACCTACTCATTAATACCCTCCAACCTCTTTCTTAACACAGTTGCTTTTCATTGTCTTCTTTTTCTGGCAAATTTGTTTATTATATCAGTTTCTGGTCAGTTGGTTATGTGTAGGATAGGTATGGGTTGATAGGGAGAGTAATAAATAATGGGACAATCAAATAAAAAAAATCCCTTCTCCCCCTAAAGCATTTCTCTAAGGATTTTGTTTTTGCTTAGGTTATTAAAGAAAAAAGTGTGTGGATATTTTACCTTCTGGCTTCCTTCCCTTTCCCAGTGTCTTCCCTCCTCCATCCTTCCTGGAAAATGTAATTACTGCTTTGAATGGGCATTGATTTCTCTACTCCCCACTTCCCAGTTTTCATTCTTCATACATTTATGGTGGATTATTAGTCGTCAATTAATTATAATTTGGTTAAATTACTGTCATTTCGTTGAATGAGACTTTTTAAGCAAAGCTCAACTTGCCTTATTTTATTTGAACTAAAAAAAATACTAAAGTGATTTGGGACTACAGAAAAAAGAGAACATTTGTACTTTGGGAATTAATCATGAGACTGAATAAAAAATTGAAGATGTTTTGTTGTGTGTTTTTTCTTGTGCCCACATGTTTGACATTTAATTCTTTACTGCAAGTTTTCTGTTCCTTAAATAAATGCAAAATGCTTCTCTTCTCCAGTGGGCACAATACAACATTAAAAACTTAAGCAATTTACAGAAGCATACATAATGGAAAAAATGAGATCAAACAGAAGTTCAGCAGCATTTACCCAGCTGTCAAAACTTATTGCTCTTTTCAGAAAAAATTACTGAAAATATATTTTTGGTGTATACAGCCTTATATAAGCATATATTCGAGTTTATTTTTCTGAAAGGCAGTTCTTCATAGAAGAACTTCATCAAAGCATAAAAAAGCTCTTTTGGAGTACAAAGGCTGTTTGCAGCTTGTAACCACAGCATGCCACTTTTGATGTCATTAGGTTTTTGGGGAGGCTCATGAAGCTGGTCAGTGAGGTCCCTCTCTTGTAGCTTTGGGACCCTGAGAATGTCAAAGATAATCAAATATAAATGAATAAGGCTGTGTACTCTTTTTGGCTGCTGAATATTAACATGTAAATGTAGCTTTCTATAGATGCTGACTGATTTCTGTTGTGGGTATCTTGTCACTAAGATTTGTTTTTCCTTTTCCACTGTGTTAGTGGAAAGCCTCCTAGAAAGGGCATTTGTGTGATTTTTTTTTTTTGGGGGGGGGGGGATCAGACCGGTGGTGCTACAGCTGCTACAAGTCCTTTCTAGTTTTTCCTCTACTGAGCAGTGAGTGACCTCATGATCATGTGAGCGGTAGTGTGCGGAAATAGGAACCAGGTACCCTTTTTTATCTGTTCTCAGCTGGTTACATTTTGTAGTTTGGCCAACTTTCACAGCTGTCAGAAGAGAGAGTTGACTGTTATTTCATGGTGATGAAGCTTAAACATTAGTCAGTGTTTATAGAGCATTCTAGTGTTAAACACTGGAGGAAGATTAGGAGAGGATGAGATGATACAACAGAAGAATTGATTTTTTTTTTCAATTCTTATTTTAACATTTTTAAGAGGAGCATGACCTTCAGTATAAGCAGCTGGACTCCCCTTTCTCTGTGGCTGGGAAGTTGATGGCAATTTTCCATCTTCGTAATTTACAAAGTAACCTCTTGATGACTCTTCTCCAAGCCCTAAGGCTGGTCTTGTGTGTAGCAGCATGATCACGTGGAAGGAGGGAAGGAATGAAAAAAAACCTTTCCCAGACCACAGAACGCTGATGCTGTCTGTGTTCCTGCTGGCACTCTTGGTGACCACAGCCATGTTTCTTGATTCTTCCTCACTGTTTGGGAGGACTTTTTTTTTTTTCCTTTTTGTCCATACTGCTTTGAGGTCAGAGTGTAGGCTTCGTTGGCAGTGCTGGATGTCTGTTAATAAGAGTCAATTAACTGAAATAAAACAGGGCTTCTTTGACAGTGGAAGTGAATTAAAAAAAAAAATCAGCACTTAAGTTGTAAGTTGAATAGCCAATATAACCCAGCTACTTAGACCAACTCTTGTAGTTAGAATTTATTTAGTAGTAATAAACTAACCACTCAGCTGTCCAGTTGCATTTGCTTTCAGTAAGCTCTATTCAGTCAGTTTCAAAGTTAACAGACGAATTAGAGTGTTAAACCTACCTCCTTCTTACAGTTTGTGGGAATATTGGGGTCAGGCTGTCATAATTAGGACCATAAATATTGACAGGCCTCTAACAGATGTTAATGACATTTTAAATTAAATTTGAGACCTAAAGCTGGAGTCCTGAAGAGAAAGGAGTGTTGATTGTTCTATCTCTTTTCACTTTGTAATGAGTTTTGAAATTTATGAGGGTCAACTATACAAAGGTATTACGCACCTGGTGATCCATATATAGCCAATGCAGTTAAATGGGGTAATGCAAAATATGTAAGTAATGTTACCCCCACCCCCAAGAGTTAACAAGACTGGGTCAATTGCATCTGTTTCTCCCTTCCTGCCTGTGCCTGTTGATTCACCTGTCCTCACCTTTCTCCTGACTTGCAGCTTGATTGAATTATTTGTGATTGCATCTGCCTTTACCTTGGAGACCCTAACATTTTCCTTGCACCATAAGAACCCAGGGAGAAGTGGCGAGCTTGAGGTGGCAGGGCAGTGACCATAGACTCTATCGGTGGTCTGGGCTAGATGTTTTGACTGTAGAGGCCCTTGCATAAAGCATCTGCCATGCTGTCCTTGACGTGTACTGTTCAGTTCCAGAGATCACATAGTGCATCAGCCAGTAATTTAAAGCCACTTGCTTCTGTCCTGGCTTTCTGTTACTGCACGTGCTTTTGTTTAGCACAAATAAATGGGGAACTAAATGTCACATAGGTTCAAGCATGTGAATTTTAGGTGTTAATGTACCATGGATGAGCAGGAGGAATTGTAATGGCATTGGCAAAAGTGCTTCAGGAAGTCAGGGTTGAAACAGACATTGCCTTTCATTTGCTTTTGTGATGCCATAAACAAAGGCACAAAGGCCAAGCAAACCTTGTCCTGACACAAATAGTGACTGCAATGAAGCTGGTTTTGATTTTTGCCATTATTTAGTGGCAGACACTCATTTTCTTTGTGGCATAAGATCACAGGCATCCTGGAGCTTGTTTCACCCTTCAGCTTCCCTAGGCAGGTGAGGGGCCTGGTCCTATGTAGCCCAGGAATTCCCAGGCAGGGTCAAGCGCTGGGAGCACCTGCTTGACCTTCCCCACTTACCCAAATGCAGGATCTCCAGGCTGTATCTTGGTAAGCATGGAAGGTAGAGATTTCCTCACTTACCAAGACACCTTCCCAGGATTTGGCGATGTCTTTTTCTATTCTTATGTACCTAACTTTCGTAAGAGTCAGTGGGTTTTAGGCTCCAATGTGATAAAGGCATTAAAAAACATCTTGCTAGGATCCTTAGTATCTGTAGACACACATACTTTTGTAAATGTGACCCTATGAATGAGTCTCCCTTCCATGTGGATGGAAAATTTGGGACAGAGAGCAGTGACTAATTCGTAGGACGGGTCAATGGCAATGCTGGGAATAGATCCTGACCCCCCTGCCACCAATAGGACCATATTGCCTCTCAGTTTAATGTTTGGGAGGTAGTGCATAGCCCAACATTTGTTTACTTACAGCAGAGTGGTTCAGAATTCATCTTGGTTTTAACACCGCAGTATTTTCCCTGAAAATAGTTACTTCCTGCTAAGATTGTGTGTAAATATATAACTTTTTGGGAAGTGTCTTTTTGAGAATTTATATTACTACCCTTTGTAGTCTAGTTGTTTTTCTTCAGGCTGTCTTGTTGGCCAGCTTGCCTTTTTAATTCTCTCTCTACCCCCTTATATGGTACCGATCACTATAGTGCCTGAGCACCTCCTAAGTATTTAAAAATAGAAATAACAATAACAATCTTTCTTCTTCCAATCCAGCCTGTAGAAAAAATGTTTTTTTTTTAAGCTTGTGTGTGTCAAGACCTTACTGAGATGGCCAAATAAGAGAGAAGTTTTGTATTTAGCTCTGAACATGAGGTCTGCTCTCATTCCTGTATCTGGAGAAGACTTTGCAGCACTTGTAAGAATTGTGACTCTTGTGATTGCAGACTGGCTGACAGGTTTATGGTTCTAGTGAAGTAGTTGTTGTGGGAGGTCCTGGGCACTGAGGGGTGAAATTATTACTGAGGCAGCTAGAGCCAGGTCCAATGGAGGACCTGACTGTCAGAGTAGAGACCTTAAACTGAACTCAGTGGGGGAGGCAGAACACCAGTGTTCTGTACTGACAGTGATTTGTACTGCTAAACAGTTAGGCTTCTGGGCTTTATACCAGATCATAGTTTTCTCAGGGCCTGTAGTTTCATTTCTAGATACGAGTTGCTGTAATTACAACAAATGAGTCTGGAGGTCACAAACTTATAAATCTCTGTAATGGGATTTTTAAAAATCTAAAGTGATGTTCTTTATTATATGGAACATATGGTTATTGCTAAACACAAGGGTGATGTTTAGAGTGGTGCAGATTTACTCTGCTGTTATGTTTTCAGTAGGTTAAATTGAAACATCTAAATCAACCTTCGGTAATACTGGACGTGTTTTAATCACTGATATTGAAGATCTGCCTGAGAAATGATGCTTCTTGCACTCCTCCTTGGCTGGTGCCTTCTCCGTAGAGATGTTAGGGTGAGAGCCGAATTTGGCACCACCAAGGTGCTGCTCCTACTCACCTGCCCTATCTTTGATGTTTTATGTCTTCTTGGGAGGCACTTCCTGGTAGGTGGCCCAAGGGGATCTCAGCCCTGGGTTTCTTCATGGGGCTCCAACCTTCCCTTTACCCCACCTTCACCACATCCACGACCAGGGCAGACACTGCTCTCCGCAGGTCTTACTCTTGGATGATCCCGTCTCATCCACGCCACCCGCCTCCAAGGGCTGGGTCTTTCTGGCTGTCAGTCCTCCTCAGGCCGTCCTTCATCTTCAGACTGAGGCCTGGGCAACTAAACACACCCCCATCCGGGGTTAACCATAACTTAGGAAAAAGCTGAACATTTAAGATCAGCTGCTTTTTGAGTAGCCTGCAGCTCTGAGGCCACACCCCTTGCACCCGCTGATTTGCAGGCTCAGACAGCTCAGGAACTGCTGAGCCTGTTCTCCCTGTCCCAGAGTCTCTCCCCAGCTGCTGCTCTTTGCTGTCCCTGTGGTAATTATTGGGGCGTGTTGGGAGGGGTTCTGGGGCAAGTTAGGGGGCTTTCGCCTCCCCTCTCACATCATGCTCCATTGGACTCCTTCCAGTGCATCCACGTTTTTCATGAAGTCTGAAGCCCAGAACTAGATACAGTTCTCCAAGTGAGGTCTCCCCAGTGCTGAATAGAGCGAAAGAATTAGTTTTTATGATTTGTAAGTGACACTTCTTTAATACAACAGAATATACTGCTGGGGGGGGAGGGGCGCAGGAGTTTGCAACAAGAGCACACTGGGTCATATTCTGGTTATGGGCTGCTATATCCCCCAGATTCCTCTTTGCAGCCTAGCCAGTCATTCTCTAGTCTGTATTTGTGTATGCACTTATTCCATCCCAAATGTAAGTCTTTATACTTGTTCTTGCTGAATTTCATTTGGTGGTTTGCAGACAACTTCTCCAGTTTATCTCATTGTTTTGGATCCTGGTCCTATGCTTCGAAGTATCTGCGATTTGGTGTAATCTGTAAATTTGCTAAGTGTGCACTCAATCCCATTGTCTGTATCATTAATGACGATGTTTAACAATAACAGACCCAGGACAGACCCTTGGGGAACCGCACTTAATAACCTGCTCCTTGATAACTGGACATGGAGCCAGTGAGTGCTCCTTTTATAATAATAAGTAACCATTTTTAAGTAGAAAAAGCTGTTTAGGATATCTTTTGGAATATTCTAAAGCTTACCTTTTTCTGTACAGTACTGCAAATAACCGTTTGCATATTTCTAATATAATGCATTTACTAGTTTACTGTAAAGTGTTATAAGTCATCAGACTTTAAACATAAAAAAACAAACTTCATTTTGTGATGTATTACATTGTTTTGTTTTTTTATCAAATGCTGGGTTGAAATCTTTCACCACTTCACTTGCACTGGAACTACTATTCTTTTTTAAACTGCATCTGATAGACTAAGAAGAAATAAACCAATACAAAGAGGAAAGGAAATGTCAAAGGAGGAACACCCCTAGTTGAGTATGTTGAGGAAAAGTGCCGGTAACAAGTTGGACCAATGGTGCGGAGAGCAGAAATTATTAAACCCTGTATCTGAAAGTGAATATCCAAGTGAAATGGTGACCATTGAAGGTGGTGAAAGCCTTTGGAGAATGTTTCAAAAACAAGATGAAGCAGACAGCAGAACTGAACAGATAGTAATAGAGTTAAGGAAGAAATGGGAAAACCAGGGAGGGGAGAAACACAGTAAAACAAGATACAGTGGTTTTTAATAATAGTGCCTTATGGTGCTATCATTTAAATTCACTGTACTGAGAATGCAGTCAGATCCAGCTGAACTCCTGTAAATGAGTCTCAAAAAGCAAAGCAATCCAGCAACAAAACGGAAGAAAATAGGAGTGGCTTTTTTTAGATCGATAGATTTAAAGGATGGAAGAAATAATTGGGATCATTATGAAAGGGATTATGGTATGGTGTGTGTGACAACAGGGGACTGCAGTTGGTGAACCAAGAGCCCCCTTTCAGTCCTATATTCCTATCATCTAGTTTGACTTCTGAAAGAATTTCTGCTTCAAGTGCAGTAGCTGTGCTTGAATTAAGGCATGCCTTAAAAAGCATTCCATTTTGCTTTAAATTTTTCAGTAACGGATAGTTTACCTTAATATCTATTATTAACGTATGTTATTCCAGTGGGCAGTTACTTCATTGTTAAAAATGTGTACATTCTTCCTGTCTGAATTTAGTGTCAATTTGCAGTCATTGGATCCTATTGTATCTTTCTCTGATAGATTGATTAGAGCAGTAGTTCTCAGCCTTTTTTGTACCAGAACCCATTTGTAAACATCAATGGCCAGTGCCGACCCCGTGCCCTTGGCTCCTGACCCACTGTCCCCACTCCCAGTGTGTGAGGTGGGAGGAGGTAGGTGGGGCATGAGAGGTCCCAAGCAGCTCCCCCCCCCCGCAGGCTGGAACTCTGCCAGCCTGCAAGGGAGAAGCCATGGCTTCTGATGTTTTTCTGTTTTAAAGGAGAAGCCATTTTTAAACTTTGTTCATGGCCCTTTCACATATTCTTGCAACCCACTTCTGCATTGCGACCCACGGTCTCAGAAATGCTGGATTAGCACACTGTTGTCAAAGTTCTGTTTCCCATGTGAGTACTCAGGCCATGATACTATCATCCCCTCTACCTGTTTTGATTAAGATTAAGTATATTGAGTTTTTAAATATAAAGCTTATTTTCTGGGTCTCTTAATATTGTGGCTCTTTAAACCGTCTTGAACTGGGACAGACAAGAACTGGACCTTGTCATCCAGCGAT
Organism: Crocodylus siamensis; assembly: GCF_052110815.1. NCBI lineage: Eukaryota > Metazoa > Chordata > Crocodylia > Crocodylidae > Crocodylus > Crocodylus siamensis. The sequence goes on from NC_143395.1 coordinate 364,692,442, forward strand.
ACTGTAGGTGATATGCTTTCTCCGGTCACGTTGCTATTCCCCTGTTTATACATCCAATGAGTGACTTAGCTGTTTACCTAGAGCTTACATTAGTTGATTATATGCCATTGTTTCCAGTTCCATTTTAACAGTTTTTGCTTCTTAGGATTAGTGTTACCTGGGAATTTTTTAATTGGAAAAATAACATATGCAGGCTGGGTTTGATGAAATTGTCATTAAGAAGGGTTTCCTAGGTGGATTTTCTGATCAAATACACCAGAGACACTGACAGCAACAGGGACCACCAATCCTCAAAGTAACCTGATGGTTCACTTGGGATGTGAGAGGCTTGGGTTCAGCTCCTTGCTCTAAACTAGGCAGAAAGGGGACTTCATCCCAGGTTCCAAGCAAATATCCTAATCATTAGACCAGTGTGTCTTAATCTTTTTAGACTTAAAGGTTTTCTTGATCTTAGATTTAAAGGTTTCTGAATCTATTTAAATTAAGGCACCCCTGAGAAAATATCAGTTCCTTAGTTTCAGTGCTAATATTGTGCAGCACCCCACGGCATCCTTGAAAGAATTTCCGGGCACCTCAGGTTGCCTTGGCACTCTGGTTGAGAATCACTGGTGTTGTGCAGTGATTCTCCACCAGGATTAAGTGGCACTGTTGGGGCATCTTGAGTCTGATGAGGTTGAGAAGCACTGCACTAGACTGGCTGTTTTGAAGTGGGGGTGTGAGTGTCCCTTAATTTTTTTTTAAATATTTTGGATTTGTCCCAATGAAATATGGGGAAGAATTTCCAGAATCTCAAAACTGTTATTGGTGACAAACAAACATAAGCATTCCCTTCCACTTCATCCTCCCTACTCTACCTAGGGAAGAGCCTCTACTCAGTAAATATGCCTTACAGTCCATTTCTAGGTTCAGGTTGTGGCATTTGGACAGATGAAACGCTTATTAGTTGCTTGTCTTCTGGTTACCAGGTGATTCATAGAATCATAGAAAACTATGGTTGGAAGAGACTTTAGGAAGTCATCTAATTCAATCCCCTGTTCAAAGAAGAACCATCCCTAACTAGATCATCCCACCCAAGGCTTTGTCTAGCCAGGTCTTAAAAAACTCCAAGGGTAGAGATTCTACCATCTCTCTGGGTAGTCTATTTCAGTGTTTTACTACACTCCTAGTGAGAGAGATTTTCCTAATATTTAACCTAAACTTCCCTTGTTGCAACTTGAATTGATACAGGGGCAGGCAAAATAAGAGCTGTGGGCTGGATCTGGCCCCCCATGTCATTCTATCCAGCCTGTGTGGCATCTACAAAGTTTAGAAAATTAATATTTATCTGCTAAAGGCTACCTGTGAGATGACAGGAGCCAGGGGCTGTAGGACCCAGGGGAAGCTGGCGGGAGTCAGGAGAAAGGCCAGCCTGACTGGCCGCACTCCCGGCCCCCCCCACCCCTAAGTCTGTACCTGTGGAGGCTTTCTCTGCACCGGCTGCTCCAGCACCTTGTAGCCCCAAGCTGCATTGCTGGACCACGGGAGCAGGGGCATGGTAGTACCCTGGGGCCAGGAAGGTACTCTGTGTGTGTGTGTGTTCGTGCAAGGGGGGAGAGAGAGTAAGGAGGCAAGCACAGTGTGTGTGTGTGAGTGTGTGTGAGGGGGGGAGGTGTTAGGGGGCAGGACGGTCCCAAGATGGCATCCAGGAGGCACGGTATTTTTTGCCAAGGGGCAGGGCTACCCACGTGGCCCTCAACAGCTTGCCAAAACTTGGATACAACATCAGCTTTATTTCAGTCCTGTGGAACTTACTCACTTCTTGTACATTTGTTCTCTGTTCTGGGGAAATTCTTTTCAAACTCTTGAATGCAAGTTACTACTGATTTAAAGAAAAATTAACATTAATTTAAATGTCATGTTAAGGCTGTGACCTGATATAATTAATTAAATTCTGAAGTGAGGAAAACACTTCATTATAAATTATCCTTTTATGCTTTGGTATTGCAACATCTGTGTTAAATTAATACATGCATGTGTGTTAAATTAATTAAGTAATATTTCTAATTCTTTGGGTTTTAGTAACTTAAAACATCTACTAAAACCACATTATTACAGATTAGTAATACTATTACATTGCAAGTATACCACTTGTCAGCTGCAGCATTTCTATGTGTTTTTCAAAGGTATAAAGTATTCCCATCGCCTTTGCAGATTGTAAACTGAGGCATTGAAAACCTTGACCTAGGTCGAAATGAATCAGTGGCACAGTTGGGAGAGAACACAACTGTAACCTTCCCTTACCCCCCCTTCCCCACTCTTCCCCCCCCCCCCCGTTCTCTTTTAACAATTAGATTACAGTATTCTTTATAAATGTTTGTGAGAATGAACTGGCATTTTATTTAAAAGATTTCTTTCTGAGGGTGTGTGGAGGAAGGATAAAGGCACATGCTCTAAAGTTTTCATTGCTGTACTAGAGCTTGGGTACCACTTTTTGTAAATATTTTAGCATTAATGCAGTGCAGGCACAAAGATGACATTAGCAGCAGCTGGACTACTTCATTAAAATGCAGAGGGGAAAATATGAAATTAGGACTCAGAAATATGCAGTTTGTGAAAGGGCCTCTGTCTGCATTGGTGACTGGTTGAGAATCTGATATTAGCTACATGAGACTATGAACTTTAAAGAATCAATATTTTGGAAAGAAATGCTCTGTGCTCTCTGTCCTCTTTTGTATCTTGGTATTTTTAACTTCCTGGTAAACTGAAAAGGTTATTTTTGGCTTAGTCCCCAAGAACTAAAAACAGCTTCTGGAATCTTATAGTTCTGTCTGGTGTTGAGCAGTTCTGTATGGTAGTAAAATTCCAGTAATTGGTAGTTTTGACTGAAGCATTTTAATTATATATGCAAATGTAAACTTGTGGGAGATGTAACCACATGACATTGCCCATGTCTAGCTTATCAGAGAAGTGTAACCCACATTTATCTAGGAAGCTTGGGAAACTTGAGTTTTATAGAAAAAAGTTGTTCCAAGCAAGTAGCTGCAAATGTACCTTTTCTTGGGAAGAACGTATTAAGAATTTTAAAGGTTAGCTTTTGCATGAAAGGGCTTAAAATAAAGTGATTCATGGGATTACTGTGCAAATTCTTAAAATGTGCACCTTGCTTTTAAGACCACGTGCATAGTACACGAGGCAAGCCTTCTGAAGTTCCTAGCTCTGCTGGACCAGGTCTGTTTTCTCTTGTGACAATGAATTTACAAAAATAAATACATTTGGAATTGATACTCCAATATCTTTACTAGTATATTGTTATGTGCTTTTGTGATTTGGGGAAGCTACTATGAATTATAGTTAGAATGGATTTGAAGAGGATTGCAACTCATGTTTGCAAGACTGAAAAATCATTCATAAGACAAATGTTTGAAAATAAAGAAGGTACTGCTTAGTGAACCTTCAGTGAAGCTTTGCTTTACTACAGTTACATTTTTTGGCTAAAATTTTAAGCTATATTTTTACCTACAGTTTTTGATATTTTGAAAGTCATGGCAAATGGCAAGAGTAACTTTAATGCTGGAATTTAGGATTAGAACATGTATTGGTGCTTTCCTTAGCACAGGGATTATCAGATTGGGAACTGTGTAGCCCTGGGGGCACACAGCACTTTGTTAAGGGGTACACACCTAAATTTGCATAATGGTGGTCAAGCTTCTGATTGATCAACATGCAGTGAGTAATGGTGTTGCCATGTGTTGACACTGGTGTTGACACTTGTTGACAGATGTGGGGTATGAACAGTGATATTTTGCAGGTAAATGAAAATGTAGCAAAAAAACTTTGAAAACCACTGTCTTAGACAATTCTTTCTCTGATTTTTAAAGAGAAGGTTCATGGATTGTTAATTGAAAACCATTGTTATACAATAAGAGCTCACAAAGGCTGCAAGCAAATGTCACATTTATCCTGGGACAAACTGTTTTATCCCAGGATAAGGTGCAGTCATACAGATGATGTCATGACCATTGTCTCAGGACAAATCCTGAAAAAGCTTCCCAGATAAGAGGTGCTAACAGTTTATTTCAGGATATTGAAAGTATATCTGTACAGTCATCCCATGATTGAATCAGAGGCAGAAAAACGACACTGCATTCAGTCACTTGCTAACCCCTCATTGGGAGGGCAATGTGTGTCCCAATCCTGGGATACTGTTATTTTGACATAAACACAGGCATAGTTTATTCAGGGACAAATGCAACATCTGTTCCTAGCCAAAGAACTGTAATATACATGTTCTAAAATCCTCTGAGAAGTTGGATGCCATATTAATGACTTTTGTTTCTAAAGTAATACTTAGGTAATTTCTTAGGGAATGCAAAATACTTTGAGAGTACAGTTGAAATTGGGGGACATAAAGTTGTTCACTGTTAAGGATCTAAAACTGCCAAACAAGTAATAGACTAAGAACAAGAATACTGTTATGTCTGTGTTAAGGGTTGAGGAGTATTCACACTTCTTAAAATGCATACCTTTTAATAAAAAGGTATGTTTAAAATGATTGACTCTAGAGCATATGTCCTAGATGTGGAAGTAAAGCCTTAGGAGAGATTTGCTGTTAGCTATTATATCCTGAGGTTCTAGCTGATCTTCTCTTACCTAGGGTCAACAAAGTGTGTAGGTGTCCTCAACCCTGTTTTGAGGACACTTGCCGTAGCTAGATATTTTGTTAATATAGGGGTGTCAAATATATGGCTCGGAGGCTGGATCTGGTCTTTGGAGCCACTCTGTCCATGCCAGAATACCTGTGGGCGACTGGAGGCATGGCTGATGTAGGCTTGGTTGCTGCAGAATCTGAGGTGATTAGTGGCAGGATGGTAAGTGAGAGCTGACTCAGCCTTGGTCACCCTCTGGCCACTTCACCTGTTGCAGTTGCTTCAGCTCTACCTCTGTTGTCACCAGCCTCCTGCCACGTGCCCTACTTTGGATCGGGAGCTGCCACTGGCATGGGTCATGCATCAGCTCTGCCTCCAGCATGAAGCATGTGGTGGGGGCTCCTGATGTGTGGCCTAGTTCAGAGCTGCCATAACTACCATGCGCTGCCGGTCAGAGGTGGAGTTGCTGCTGCTACTGCTGCTTCCTCATGCCCCAGACTGGATCTGGCCTCATGGTCCAGGTCCAGCCCAAGGCACAACGTACATTTGACACCTCTGGTTTAATATACTCAAGGAATCAGAGACAGAACTGTTGCTTGATTTAACTACCAGTTTAAAATGTTGATTTAAGTTCACTGAATATTCTTAGAAAGTAATTGGATAGCTTTTTAATAGCCTGATTTGTTTAGCCAGGGCTTGGCTGTCTTGATATCAACATTGTTTTATGGTGAACAAAGAAATAATGTTATTTGAATGTTGTTTTTCCTGGCAGCAGCTTCCTTTATCCTATAATTAGAACAAAGATATCTTATTTGTTAATTATTCTCATTGTCAAGAAAGAGGTAGACAAATGGAATGGATTGATTGATACTCTGGCTGTATAAACCTGGGTGGAAAATGTTAGGTGTCTTTGCAGTTTCTGGATTGCAATGAAGAGTGTGCTTGTGAATTGGTGGTTAGAGAGTGAAGAGTTCTGCTTTATGAAGATGTAACAACTCTCTCAGCTGTTGTACTGTGTATATGATATTGGGGCTAGTTTTTCATCAAGTTTAATTGTTATTTTGATGTGTGAATGTAAATGAGTTTATTGGGTCTGGACTGATTTGAATGTAAAAGAAAGTTTTGAAACAGACTGACAGCACTACTGCGAGACCGTTTCAGGCTGGACATAAGGAAGAATTTCTTTACTGTCGGAGCCCCCAAGGTCTGGAACAGTCTGCCAGCGGAGGTGGTTCAAGCACCTACTCTGAACACCTTCAAGAACAAATTGGATGCGTATCTTGCTGGGATCCTATGACTCCAACTAACTTCCTGCCCTTTGGGTGGGGGGCTGGACTAAATGATCTTCCGAGGTCCCTTCCAGCCCTAATGTCTATGAAATCTGTGAAACAGTGTATTACAGGATTCAGCAACTGAGTAATCCAATTCCCCTTATCATTCCATGGAAGATATGGGAACATAATTACCCTCTGTCTTTCCCTTTGATCATTTCCCATGAGTTTCATAAGAGTAAGCAGTGTTCTGGGGTGAGAAAACTACTCCCCTTTCCCTCCCTCTCTCCCCCTCCCCCTCCCCTTCCCAAAACAAAAAACTAAGAAAACAAAAAAGCAAACCCCTCCCTGATAGGGAAACAGTTAGTTATTCTGTTATTTGCCTTTTACATACAGAAATAGCTTTTTGGGAGATTTTCATACGAAATATGTTTCAAATGTTAGCCTTCTGTCATTCTGTGCAAGATGGTTTCTTTGCTTATTTCATACTGCAGTTTTTATTTCTTCATTATTGAAATACTTTGACTTTTTTTCTTTTTTTTTTTAGCTGTTTTGATGTTTCAAATAGTATTTTAAGGCCAGAAAGGACTGTTATGTTGAATTTGTGCCTAACAGAGGGCATAAATTTGACCCAGTGTGTTCTTCATATAGCTAGTCCAAAAATCTGTATGTGAACCAGAGCATCTCCTTGAGAAACAGGGCTTGATCTTCAGGTGATGGTTATGTGTTAATTACATATGCAAGAGGGTTTGCTTGCTATTTCCATTCTATTGTTTAACTTGTAGCCTTTGGATCTTGTTCTAGTAGTGCATGCTAGATTGAAAAAGCCAGTAATGCCAGATAACTTCTGGTGTGCAACTGTTGCTAAACTTTTTATTTCATTAATTAAAGGGATTAACAGGCTTTAACCTCTCATTATGAGACATTTTTTCCAGATCCAAAATCATTCTTGCAGCCCTTTTTGTGAACGCTCATCAAGTGGTTCTTCAGCTGTTGCATCCTTATTTATACATAGATGCAATGGTCCTAGCAGTCCAGTCATCAGTTCACAAATGTCCTTAAAGAAGCATTTGCCTCTCATCCCTTCCCCACTCCTTGTGTTAGCCATTTTTGTCTGACAGTTCATTGGGACCTTATGTCGAGGTTAGTTTGCTGTCCTTGATCATGAGACATGTCTCAGATTGCTGATTTTTGTCCTCTCAACTGTGTTCTTTGTTCTTGTGTGACCTTGCATGTGTCGGTATTAAAATATATTTTCACTGCACCCAGCACAGCAAATGATTCAGATCCCTCTATATCAGCTCCCTGTCATAGTATGTTATCCCATCAATCTGTGTTGTTTGTAATTTGTGACTTTCTATTCCAAAAAAAAAAAAATAGTGTTAGGATGAGCATTAAGGCCTGTTACAAAGGGTGCTTGAAGACTTAGTGGGTTGGTGTATGGAGCAGAGGACTCCATTTTTCTGTGACTAGACAGTAGTTTAACACATTTAATAACATTTCTCTGGTGAGCAAACCAAAATACTTTATTCGTACTAAAATTAATTATCACATTCTAAAAGACTTAATTTAATTTTACAGTTATGTACATTAAAAGATTTCCATGTTTTTAAGCATTTCCAGCTAAATTATTTTCCTTGTGTTAAAACTATTGCTTAGAATAAAAATGTATCTTCCTGTTGCACCATATTATTCTTGCATACAGTGCATGCTGGAATAAAATACACACCTTGTTTTTGAAAGGCAGAATGAAGTAATACAGATCTAGTATTAAGTCATAGAGTAGCAGGAGGTGAGGAGTGGAGCCTGCTCATTGTTCTGCTCCCTATGAATCATGTGCAGATTTTACTTGTGCTTTTGCCCAATAACTAGCAGAAACCACTTTTACTGTATTTTTTGCATATTGCGTACATTATAATTTCCAACAGCTGTTTTTTGGGGAAAGTGTGCTGTTTATGAGAAAAATTTGATACTTTAATAGAAGTCTGCAGGGAGCTAGGAAGCAGAGTTAGATTTTTAGTTAAATGAGTTCTTGGAACTCCATTTTCACTTTATTTTCTTTGAATCTCTTAGCAAGTAGTTTAAACTGAAAGCTATTAGTAAGCCCTCTAAATAATTTTGTTTCCAAGTTAAAAAATGTTGGATTGTCTGATTCAGCCAAACAGTTACATTTCACAAGTATGTCTGTCAGCTGCTTTTAAAACACTGGAGTGTGTGTTGTAGCCCCCCACTTTAGCATGTGTTTTGTTTTGCCATAGCAGTTGAGGATATAATGGTAAGGTTACCTACTGTAGGGAAGTAGGTTTTAAGCAGATTCAGGGAAGCATGCTCTTTTAATTAAATTAATTTCTCTTCAAATATTACAGAAAACTGATGCATGATAGTTCTGTTTTTATAAACAAGTGGCTGCTTGCAGATGTGAAAAAAAATAAAACAGTGCTTTAGTTTAAACTTGGTGTGCTCCAGTGCCAAACCCAGTGCATACAGTGCATTAGTTGGACCAGGCTTGCCCACTGTCTGTATAGACTGGGTACTTTAGTGGGGCTTTTTTTGCCACTTTAATAGCTGATTGAATCAACTTTAGATAAAAGCTCCCAAAAGCTCTGTTGAAGCTCCTGACAGATGCTGCAGAGCCAGGTTGACCTAGCGTGTTGCTGCTTTAAAGTTTGGTTTGTTTGTTGTTGCTTTTTGTTTGTTTTTCACATCTGTCAGCAGCCAAGATGTTTTAGTTTTTATGCAGTACGGGTTTCTTGAGAACCTGTTTTTAAGAAACATGGTATGCCTTTCTCCACCTGTATTGGAATGTAGACGACATCAGATTTTTTTAAATATATTCTGTTCATGAGATGTGTAAGAGTAGGATCTGTGTGTCAAGCCCTTCAATTATCTGTATTGAATATAAGCTATCAGCGTTCAAGTGGTCACTCTGGGCCACTAGAAACCAGAAGTAGGAATTTATTCAGGAAAATGTGAGGCTAAGTGTAGGATGATCAGAGCTTGCATAGCCTAAACGTGTGATGATGGCAAAAGGCAGTTAAGGCTTAGGGTAGCTCATGCTTTATGATGATACTAAGTACTGCGACTTAATGGGGGAACTTCAACAACCTGAGGTGTCAAACTGAAGAAATAGTTTAAGAAATAGCATAAAGAACAGTTGGTTTATGAAACATGAAGAAAATGGAGTTGGAGAAAGAAAGAAAGAGGGTCTATGCTTAACTGTTTAACTGTCAAATCTTTACTCCCAGTACCGTTTATTTAGGTTGCACCCAGAGATCTCAGTCAGAATCAGGGCCTCATAATGCTCGATACTGAAGAGGGAAACATGAAACACTCCCACTGCTTTTGTCCACAATGGAAATCCCACGCTTCCTTCTTCCTCCCTTCTCTCATCAGTTGTTTTCTCCCATGTGTTGCATTCTTTCCAACTCTAAAATTTTACTGCCACCATATTTTTTTTCTTCATCCCTGCCATCTCTCTCAACTTTACACCAGATTCTACCTGCAGGTGGCATATTCAGTATTTCTTTTACCCTGAATCTTCTGCTTTTCAAGCAATCTGATGTGCTGGCCTTTGTCAGTAGTTTGATCTGAGATCCTGCTTCAGAAACTAATAACTAAGCAGAGTGATAATAGTGAATTAATGTCATGTTCACTAAAGAAATGTTAGAGCTTATCAGGATAGAAGAAAGGGCAGGCAATAGGTGCTGAACAATTTACACTTGATGGTACTAGGTGATATTTTTTAAAATAGCAATTATCAGAATATTTCCAGACAAAAATAATTGAAAGTAAAAAGCAGGTGAAGGTTTCTGAAAACTGCCATTCTTATATATTTGTTTTTTAAATTGTAGGATGGGGAAGGGTGAAATTTTAGGTTTTTTTAACGTTCAGGGAAGAGCGACTTAAACTTTCTAGGCAAGATTTTTTGAGTAGATGTGATACCTTTTATTAGACCAACTGGGGAAAAAAGTTCTTGGCAAGCTTTTGGGTGCAGTCAGGCATGGGGAAGCTCTGCTGTTCTAATGAAGAATCACCACTGAATAATTCAGAGCAGTTTCTAGTGTACTCTTGATTCACTTTTACAGATGCATAGCCACTGATTTAATTGTTAGAATTATAGAATGAGATATGCTTTACATCCTTTTGCAGCCCCTCTCTAGTGCATACTTTCAGATGACAAATCTGCATCTATTTTTCTCTAATAATGGAGTTCTACAATTTGTTCTACTTCTAAATTGAGTCTCTGGACCCTTGTTTTTGTATCGCATATCGAAAGGGGACAGCCTTTTTAAAAGTAATGTATTGTTAATCCAAAGGCACAAATCAGTTAGAATTTAGAGTTAGAAATAACAAGCCCTAAAATGCATATAATCGTACTTGAATATAAAGTTTTCTTGATAATTTAAGTGGGTTCTATTTAAGACATTCTAAGCACTGGCTTGGGTGAGTCCAGATACCCCATGTCACTTCTGCCTTTTGGACTGGTACCCTAGTTAATATCTCTTCCTCACTCCCTCTTAACTTACAGGTATGTTTTTTTGCACCTTCCTCAAATCCCTTTGCCCAGAGTTGTGTAGCCAGCAAAGCTATTGACTGGTTTTCTGAGTAGGGCATCTGTATCTGGCCGGGCTACATTTTTCTGAGGCGATCTTGGAAGTATTCCTGCTGCACTGCATTCCTGATAATGTCTGAGCATTAGTTAATTGAGTTCTGTCTGCAACTATTTGTTGGTTCCTTGTAGAGTAAATTCTTAGCCACTTTTCAGCCAGCAGCCTAAATCCATACAAGCCTACCAAGGTAAGTAACGCTCATAGAAATTAACAGATAATTTCCATGTCTGTTAAGTTTGGAAACTATTATGTATAGATTGTCATTAAAATATCATGTATAACAGCTACTAAGAGCTAAGTTATAAAGAAGTCATTAAAATTATACATAGCAGTTATAATTGTCATTTTTAAAATATACTTTGTATAGGTTTATTGACCAAAAATCTGACAAATGTGTTTTAAGGTGTTGATCTCCTCCATATGTATTGAAATCTGGATACTTGGGAAGCTGCTTTTTTTTTTTTTTTTAATTAAAGTGTGCCTTCAGTATTTATGTTATGTGTAGTTCCTACAAGCTGGAGAGCATGTCGTTAAAATGACCTGTCAAACTTGTGTTGCTGGTAAGGCTCTAAATTTTACGTAGTAAAAATGGAGAAGCTAAAATAGAACATCTCTGAAAGCAATTAGATTATTTTCATTCATTCTGTGCCAACTGCTAATTATTCCTCAATGCCTATCTCTTTGTTAATAGAAAAAGTTAATAATACCATATTCTTTTGCTAATTTTACCCATCATCTAGGGGTTACTGTTCTGTTGAAACAGGAGGTCAGTAACAGCTATAGTAAATTCTAAATTGAATATGGACATACCAGTTTCCTTCAAGTTATAGGATGCCCTTGAATTTAAGATGCAACAAAATGTTAGGACTCTCAGCTTTTAAGAAAAAAAGTAAAGTATTTTAAACATTTTTATTCTATTTATTTCAACCTCACAAATGCATATAAGAACATATCATTTTTTAAAATTCTGGTTTTAAGATGCTGGCTCCTTCTAGTAGAAATACATAATTTTAAAGACTTTTTGTTGTATTCAAAGGAATAATGTAACTATGGTTAATTATTTGAAATGCGTGTATAATATATGAGTAAGACCTTATTTTGGGTCATTATGCAATCAGCTGTATATACACTACTCAAAAACGCACCAATCAGGACAAAAAAATTTTTTGAAAAAATATTAAACTGTGTTATAGTAGATGTTTAATTTGTAGTATATGATTTGCTTTTTATATATAATTTGTTAAAATGATATCTTTTGAAAGATTTTGTGTGTGCAGCCCTCGACAGCTCACCAAAACTTTAGTGGCTCTCGAGCTAAAATAATTGCCCAGCCCTGGTATAATGTGTGCCTTCTGAAGTCATTCCTTGTTCTTTATTGTTGCTGATATATGAACACCTTAAATTCTGAATGCTGTGTTATGATACCAAAAGAGATTGACTGTAATTAAGTATGTCTAAATTCTTTTTCAGTGTGTCTGGTTCAGTATCAAGTTGTCCAGAGCCAAATAAATGGCCAGGGAACAGTGATTTGGGTTGTCATGCAAATGCAAGACAGACATCGTTCTTTTCTTAAAAAATCAAAAGTCGCTGCCTAAGTAACTATTGCAAAATTTTATTCCAATAAGCATAACAAAAATACATGAACACTATTTTAGAGATTTCCCAGTTAAATTACAGAAGTGAGACAAATTTTAACAAGTTTGGGCTTTACCTTTTTTGTATTATGCTTCTGCCATATGGATTTGTCAAGCTCTGCTTTGCTACCTAAATCTGATATCAGGCAGTACAATATAATTTAATCTGATTTGCAAAGCCATATTGCATAAATTAAATGTCTCTGTTTGAAATAAAGGCACTTCTTTGTAGCTTTCTTGTTCATTGGTAGAATTATTTTTGTAAAGAACTGTTGGAATCTATTTTTTTCTAATGTATTTCTGTTGCACAGCACATAAGCTGAAACCTTTCTTGAGAGCTCATCAGTTTTGACATTTAGGTATAATTCTTAGGCTACATTACTATCTCATTCTAGGGCACTTAATGCCAAGATTTTATCACTTGCATTTAAGTATAGACTTAATCTTCATCAAGGACATATTTAAAGTTAAGGCAATTACTAAGTTAATTGAAATGTTCTAAAGCTAATTATTAACAGTGGTCTTGCATCAGAATTATTTCTATGTTTTTAGTGCTTCTGATAATTGACATGAAACTTTCAGTAGTTGTAAAATTTCATAGATTTTTATAGACAGAGCCACTGACCTTTTAAATAAGCTTCACTGATGATGAAACTTACCTCAGTGAAAAAACATGCTTTCAGGAGACTGAAAAATTCTGTAACTGTCTAGAAGTTAGCATAGAAGCCTCATTGTGGTAACATGAACATGATATCTTACTCTCCTCACTCCAGGTTAAAGCTGAATGAGTGCTATGCTTTCTGTAGGCTGATATCTAAATCTTAAAGCTTTTATAGTATGAAACAATACACTGAAAGCTTGTATGTATATTTTAAAAAATATTGCAAGCTTTGCAAATTGGTAATGCTCTTATCTCTACCATAATGCACCTCATCAACAGAAAGCTCCCACCTGGAATTGAAATTGTGTATAGGATGAATGGAAGACTCTTCAACCTCAACAGACTTAAGTCCAAAACAAAGACCATGACAATATCCATAATGGAACTCCAGTAAGTGGGTGACAATGCTGTCATTGCTTAATTTGAAGTGGACCTCCAAACCATTCTTAATGTATTCTTGAAAGTCTACCAGAGTATTGCGCTAACTCTAAACATCAGAAAAACAACCTTTACCAACCTGCTTCAAATGGGGAAACAATTCCCCCTCCCCCCCCATTCAAATCAATGGAGAATGTGGATCACTTTGCCTATCTTGGAAGCCATCTTTCATCAATGGCAGACACTGATGCGGAAATATAACACCACTTGAAATGTGCAAGTGCAGCCTTTGGATGTCTGAGTACGAGAGTCTTCTTAAATCATGACATCCTTGCTGAAATGAAGCTCTTGGTTTATTGAGCCATTGTTATTCCAGCTCTGCTATATGGCTCGGAAACTTGGACCACGTACAGAAGACATCTCAAGAGCTTGGAAAGTACCAGTACCACCAATGGTGCCTTCACAAGATCCTTCGGATGAGCTGGGAGGATAGACGCACAAACATCAGTGTCATGGCCAAAGCAAATTCCAACAGCATTGAGGCCATGATCATCCAAGACCAACTTCGCTGAACAGGTCATGCTGTTTGCATACCTGACTCCCACTTTCCAAAGAGAATCTTTTTCTCACAGCTGAAAGAAAGTCAGTGAAGTAGCAGAGGACAAAGAAAGTGCTTCAAAGACATCTTGAAAGCAAACATAGAGAGGTGTAACATCAACATCAACACTTGGGGAGACCCTTGCTCAGGAATGACCAAAATGGAGGAAGGCTCTTTGGAAGGGACCTTAATGCTTTGAAACAGCCGTTTGACAGGCAGAAGAGGAAAAGGACATCAGAACATCCAATGCCCATTCCTCCTGGAGACACCTGTCCTCACTGTCACAAGACATGTGGATCTAGAACTCGGGTATGGAACCACCTGCAGACTCACTGACCTTGACAGGTTGCAACGGTGGGCGGATGAGAATAGGATGGGGTTTAACACTGATAAGTGCAAGGTGTTGCACATGGGGAGGAAGAACCGGCACCACACTTACAGGTTGGGGAACTCCCCTCTTGCCAGCACGGAGACGGAAAAGGATCTTGGAGTCGTCATTGACTCCACGATGAACATGGGCCGACAGTGTGGGGAGGCAGTCAAGAAGGCCAATCGTACCCTGTCATGCATCCACAGATGCATCTCGAGCAGGTCCAGGGAGGTGATCCTCCCCCTCTATGCGGCACTGGTCAGGCCGCAGCTGGAGTACTGCGTCCAGTTCTGGGCGCCACACTTCAAGAGGGACGTGGACAATATGGAAAGAGTTCAGAGGAGGGCCACTCGTATGATCAGGGGTCAGCAGGGCAGGCCTTATGAGGAGAGGCTACGGGACCTGAACCTGTTTAGCCTCCACAAGAGAAGGCTAAGGGGGGACCTTGTGGCCTGCTACAAACTGGTCAGGGGGGATCAGCAGGTATTGGGGGAGTCCCTGTTCCCCCGTGCGCTGCCAGGAGTGACCAGGAATAACGGTCACAAACTGGCGGAGGGTAAGTTTAGATTAGATATTAGGAGGCGCTACTTCACAGTCAGGGTGGCTAGGGCCTGGAACCAGCTTCCAGGGGAAGTGGTGCAGGCTCCTAGCCTGGGGATTTTTAAAAGGAAGTTAGATGAGCACCTTGCCGGGGTCATCTGACCCCGGTGCTCTTTCCTGCTAGGGCAGGGGGTCGGACTAGATGATCTACCTAGGTCCCTTCCGACTCTAGCTACTATGAAACTATGAAACTATGAGATCCTTGGAAGACACTTTTACTCATTCACGAGTGATTGCCCATCATCATCAATGCTCTTATAGATACACTACTGAAACTGTTACTGAAAAATACATTTTAACTTACCTCTTCTGCATGGAAACCATCTTCTGCAAGCCATCAGTAAGCAGGCAGCTATGCAAAACATGATGTGGTACCATCTTGCTCAGGGCTTAAAGCAGGGATGAGCAATTGTTTCGGCTAGAGGCCTGCTTAATGAGTTTTGGTGACCTGTTGAGAGCTGTATGGGTAGCCCTGTCCCTTGACAGGTGCCCTGCCCCCTGGTTGCCATCTTGGGACCGTAAGTCCTGCCCTTAACCGCTGATCTTTGCCATGGAAAGTCCCTTTCCTTGCCCCTGGGAATACTGGGGGGGGGGAAGGGGGGCACCACCTTGGAATCAGGAAAAAAACCCCAAATCATATACTAAAAATGGGGTGACCACCTTTTAAAAATGTAAAGGTGGTACACATGCCTGCCTCCCCCCCACTCCACACTGATGGCATGGCTGGAGCTGAGCTTCACAGGGCGGGAGTGAATGTGGGCTGACCAGTATGGGTTTGGGGCTCCCTGCTCTGCTGCATTTCTCTTGGGAGACCTGTTCCCCCTGCCCACCTGGCAGCAGTGGGTGACATAGTGGGCCACACTGCTGCTGCCCCTGCTGTTGCTGGGCAGGCAGAGGGCATGTCACCATGGCTGCACAGGGCCCCCAGAGGGAGGGCAGCATGGTTAGGAGTGCCAGTCCTGTGGTGGGCAGCCTGCATCTGCCCCTGCTCAAATCTGGGGGGTATGGTTGGGGTGGGTGTGTATGGGGGAGGCTTGTGAGGGGGTGTGGCTGCATGTATGTGTGGTGGCAATAGGGTATGTTTTGAAGGTGTGTATATATGTAGGGGAGGGTTGTGGGGTCAGGGTGGGTTTTGTGGGTGGGGGGCTGTGGGGACTCCCCCACCCCCATTGCACATAGCTCCTGCTGGTGGTGGTGGCAGCAGCAGCAGGCAGTTGGTGCTTGGGGTGCTCATGGATCACACAGGTGCTGCTGCCTGGTGGCATGTGGCTCCAGCAAGGAACGCAGCCAGGCCAACCTTCCTCTATTGTGCGGGGCTACTTGCAGCACACGTGCAGCTCCAGGCACTTGCATGCCACTGGGGGAAGTCCCATGTGATGGAGCTAGCTGCTTTCCCTGCTTCCTGCCACTTCCAGCAAAGTCTTGGTAGCTGCACATGCTGGGGAAGGCAGCTGACTCCATTGTCCCTGGTGGTGCGCGAGTTCTGGTAGCTGTGCACATACCACTGTGCACATACCACCGAGAGCTCTGCGTGACAGAGGTGGGCCAGCTGTTGCCTGCTGTTGCTGGTGGTGGCAGGGGCTGTGTGCCATGGGGGGTGAAGTGTGTGGGGGGTCACCACACCCACCGTCTCTCAAACACACATCCTGCCCACCCAAGTTCAGTGCTCCCAACATCCCCCTGAGTGCAGGCCCTGTGTTCCCACCAGCCCCAGCCCTAGCTTCATACTCCCTGCCCAGCTGCAGCTCCCCCATGCCTCTGCCACAGTTCCTCCTGCCCCTGCTGCTTTCCTGCCTACTGCCTGGAGGAAATGCTGGATGCCATGGAAGCTGAGCAGGTCCCCTGGCAGCTGCAGCAGTGGAAGCATCAGCCCAGCCCAGAAGCTATGTGCTGGCTTAGCCAGGCCCCTTATAGTAGGAACAAGGTGTGTAGGCTCGGAAGGGTACAATTAATTGGTGGGCACCTACAAGTTGGAATATATTGCCAGATCTGGCCCACATGCTGTATTTTGCCCTCCCCTGGGTTAAAGGATTCCAAGTCCCAATTCATGTTCTCTAAGATTGAAAGTGATTTTAATATGACTTGTCATTTATAAGCCTTTTGTGTTATTGAAGTGCTATAAAATACTTACCAGTTAATAATTACAGAAATGTTTTCAAGGTCTGCCTCTGTAATCGTGAGGAAGAGTGAGGATAAATTAAAAAATTAAGTGGCTTGTCCAAAGCCATACAGCAACTTAGTGCCAGAACCAAGATTAGAATTTAATAAATTCTCACTGATAGTCCAGGGCTCATCTGTTAAATCTTCATGTTAACTTGGTTATTATTACAATATACTATTTCCAATGGAGCTCTTGCAAAGATGTTTCACATTGAATTCATTCTTGTTTTCTTTTTAAGTGATCATTCCTTCTTTTAATTGCCTGTAAAGATGTACTAAAGCCGATTGTTCTGGCTTATATTGTGAACGGTTGCCTGTTTTTTGGTCTGATAAATTGGGAACTTGCAAGAAGAAAATATAGTTAAAACTGCTACTTTCCCAGATTGAGTTATAATCTCAGTATAATCTAAGTATTGTACAATTAAAATGACAAGTCTACAGTTTCATTGTACTGTTGTACACAGTAAAGCAATATTTTTGAATCATGATACCTAAGATACCTATGGGGTATTATGTGTGTATTTGAAATAATGAAAGACATTTTCCTAATCTGTGATTCATTGATGTAAAATTAAGGTTGGTAATGTGTTAAAATGTGTGGGAGAGCTGCTAGACAGTTTTATGATACATTCACGAGAGGTGTAAATCTAATTAGTTAAGCAAATATATGAGAAAAACAATCAGTGTGACCTTTAATTTTTTAGGGATATGAATACCTTTGCAAATAAGAATACAGACTCATTTAAATGAGAACCTGTGTGTGTCTTTAGATGTATTTATATGTGCGTATGTAAGTTCTACAGTATATTTCTCACCAAAACAAGATTTCTAGTGAATGGTAACATCATGAGAATGAATTCTTTTTTTTTTTTAAAGAGAGTTTCTCACTCAGATGAACAGCTGACATTAGGGTTGTCCTACAGTGTGTGTGTGCATGGTGAGATCTTCAGAAAACTCTCCTGAGTTGTAGGTGGTTTGTTCTTTACAAACTGCCCCCCAGCGTCCCCAAAAAACCCAGATGATTCTAGGGAATAGACTCTGAACTGAGAGTTAACCATCTTAATCTAGATTTTATCTAATGAACCATCTTAATCTAGATTTTATCTAATGTATGGTTTCTGAATATTTTATAGGGTTTTTTATTATTAAAATATTCCTTGCTTTTGCCACCTCTTATTCATCTTTCCTGGTAAAAGAAAACTTCTGTGTATATTCTTAAAATTTGGTGCTACATTGTTTCAGATGCCTTTGTCCCAATGAGCTAAGATTGCTACTGTAGTGTTGCTCACCTAGAACATGAGGGGTGAGGCAGTATATTAACCAACTGGGCACTTGCTTGATATTATGTATATTTAAAGTGAAGAGGACTATTGTGCATAAAACTGTAGTTTGCTTTGGTACAGGCAGCCCTCGACCTACAGTGTTTCAAGTTACAACATTTCGCACTTACAACACTTATAAATAGACACTCTTTTTCAACTTTCTGACGTCAGTTTCGACTTTTACAACGCTTTATCTGATGTGACGCCATGCCAGTGAACAAGTCGTTGTCACGCATCTCCCTGGAGAACATCTGTCCAAACTTCCTTGGACACTTTCTTTAAGAAAGCAGACAAGACTCCAGAAAAACCTGTAGCCAAGACTCTTGAGAAGAATCCAGCCAAGAACACTTCAAAAAGTCCAGCAGAGTCACCTCAAAGAAGTCCTTCCAAATCAGTATGATTGCTGTTTACAATATAAATACATTAATGGAGCTATATTACTCATCTATAATTGATTGAGTACAAAATTCTGGATTATTTTTGGTGAAAACAGGGTATCGGGTCTTGGTTCAGGAACCAATCCCCTATTTATAACATTGTTTCTTGTGGGAAAATCGTTTCTGAGTTACAACGTTTTGACTTAAGACGCTGTTTTCAGGAACCAATTGTGTCATAAGTCTGGGGACTGCCTGTACTAGAGTAGATGGAAGAAAAATGCATTGTGAATTCCTGAAGATGATATCCCTGCCACATCTGAAAATGTTAAGCTTTTGAAACTTCTTAAGGAGAATTGAATGGACTTGGCTACTCACTGTTAGGTCAACTGGGTTTTAATTTTTTTTATTTTTGCCCCACCTCATCCCCCAACCTAAAGTATTACTTCCTGTTCCCAGTGTAGTCAATGATACCTGTAGGTGCTGAATCCTGTTCAAAATAAAGATAGAAGGTCATTAGCATCAGAAAAAATACGTATGGAGGGGACCTCAGGAGGTCATTGAATTCAGTGTCCTATGACCTTTTCAAGGTTTGAGTGTCCCCATCTAAACAATCCCAGGCACATATGTGTATAACCTGCTTTTAAATTTTAAGTGATGGAGATTTTATAGACTCTGTAGTTAATCTCTTCCAGTCCTGTCTAATATCTAACCTTAGTCTATTTTATTGTATTTCAAGACAGTTGCTTCTCGTCCCATCCCCTGTATACACAGAAAATTATTGAACAGCCTCCCTCCTTAATTAAAAGGAAAAAGGACTCTGTAGTTGAAGACTCTTGATTTCATACCTACAGACTAAATAATCCCAGTTTTTCAGAATTTGTTATATGTCATGCTTTGTTTTTAGTTTTATTGCTCTCTTTTAAACTTCATCCATATCTTTTTTTGAAGTGTATCCAAGTTAGGATATGAAGGTACTCCAGGTTGAACCAGGACTTCATTCCAGGTTGGCAGCAGCGGTGCCGGAAGCAGGGCTATGGTGAAATTTGGGGTGGCTGCAGCCCCCTCTGTAGCCCCCCTCCCAGTACTGCCACCACCTGCCCTGAGCCCAGCCCCTGCCGAGAAGAGCCTGGCGCAGCCCCGGCTCCAACCCACCTGCCCTGCCCCACATTGCCCTGTGCAGCTCTGGGAGCACTCCCCCCCCATGCCTTTTCAGGATACAAGCAGTGGCAGGACCAACCCTCCCACCCTGACACACTGCAGCTCCATCCCGCACCCTCCCCACCCCAATTGGGCAACATCTGCCCCAGCCCCTGCCCACCCCCTCCCTCCCTCACCATTGGGGCATTGATCTGCCCTGTCTACACCCGTTCCTCCCCCCTCCCCTTTCACCATAACAGACTTACCAGCTGCATGCAGTGGGTTCTGCTCCTTGCTGCCTGCATGCTGTGCTGCGGCTACGTGCATGCATGGGCACTTATCGGACAAATTATCAGCCACTTCTGGCCAATTTCTGATGCAGGCAATTTTCTTTATATCGGTACCGATCCGATGTTGGACTGACGTATCGGTGCACCTTTAGAAGGGAGGTCAGTTCCAGCCAGGGAGCCAAAGAGCCAAGGGCTGACATGCTGGGAATTTCTGCTGGATAGGTCCTAGTGGAACTGGAAGACACTTCCCTGATAGGGAATGCTGAGAAATTGTGAATGGGGCATTACGATCCAAGAGAACCTCACCAATGGGGTGAGAGGAGTCATGGATAATGCTGGTTAGCAGGGTGGGTGTGTTTATTGCAGTGCATATTGAAATAGTGCATTATATGACATGCATCCTGAGAGGTGTTTGGTGCAGTGCGAGTCCTGTTGGATTTTTCATAGTTTCATAGTTAGTAGGGATGGAAGGGACCTGAGCAGATCATCAAGTCTGACCACCTGCCATGGCAGGAAAGAGTACTGGGGTCAAACGACCCCAGCAAGGTGATTGTTTAGCCTTGTCTTAAAGACCTCCAGGGTAGGAGCCAGCAACACTTCACTTGGAAGTTGGTTCCAGATCCTAGCTGCCCTGACCGTGAAGTAGCGCCTCCTGATGTCTAATCTGAATTTATCCTCTGCCAGCTTGTGACCATTATTTCTAGTCACTCCTGGTAGTGCTCAGGGGAACAGGGACTATCCCAGTGCCTGCTGGTCCCCTCTGACTAGTTTGTAACAGGCCACTAGATCCCCCCTCAGCCTTCTTGTGGAGGCTGAATTGCACCTTCCTGCTCCCTTTGATCCCTGTTGGGATTACCTCCCTTTGGGCTTGGAGGATCGTCTCCTTAAGGAGTGACCACTCTACCTGGACACCTGGCTCCCCTCCCCTTCGGGGCCTCAGTGCTTTCCTGACTATTCTCCTTAGCTCATTGAAGTCTGCCCTCCTGAAATCTAGGGCTGCTGTCTTGCTGTAGGCCTTTGCCACCTTGCGCTGGATGGTGAGTTCCAGCAGGTGATGGTCATGGTCACCCAGGTGGTTGAGCACCTGAAGCCCCCTCACCAGGTTGTTACCCGTGGCCAGCACCAGGTCCAACAAGGTGTCTCCCCTGATGGGGCTGTGCACCTCCTGGGTTAGATGGAGGTCCTGCATTTTGGCTAGGAACCTATGTGAGCGGTCAGACCTGGCTGACTGCTCTTCCCAGCAGATGTCTGAAAAGTTCAGGTCACCCATGATGACCACGTCCTTTGACCTAACTACTTCCGTGAGCTGACTTGAGAATTCCCGGTCTAGCTCTTCCCCTTGGTTGGGTGGTCTGTAGTAGACCCCCACTGTTGTCTCTTTCCCCTCGACTGCCTTGTATTTTAACCCAGAGCACTTCAGTGTGTCCCTCCTCTGACTCTTTGCTAATTGACGAGGATGTGTATTCCTCCTTAATGTACAGCGCTTAATGTAGAGTAGTTATGTTACTACTAGGAACTGTATAAACATCCCAGGGAACTATGGAGGAAGGAAGCTTTGCTTCCTGACCTGTTATGTGCTGAATGAGGGAGGCAACCTTGTGACAGATGAGGTGGAAAAGGCTGAAGTACTCAAGGCCCTTTTCACCTTGGTCTTCACAGGCAAGTTCAGCTCCCAGACTACTGCACCAGACAACACAGTTTGGGGAAGAGGTGAGCAGGCAACAGTGGCAAAATAACAGGTTAGGGTCTATTTAGAAAAGCTGGATATGTACAAATCCCTGGGGCCAGACATGACAGACCCAAAGGTGCTGAGCAATTTGGCTGATGCGGTTGCAGAGTTGTCGGCCATTATCTTTGAAAACCGTGGTGATTGGAAGAGGGCAAATACAGTGTGCATCTTTAAGAAAGGGAAGAAGGATCCAGGGAACTACAGACCAGTTAGTCTTACCTTAGTCCCTGGAAAAATGGAGCAAGTCCTCAAGGAATCCTAAGCACATGGAGGGGAAGAAGGTGATTAGGAACAGTCAACATGGATTCACCATGGGCAAGTCATAGTTTCATAGTTTCTAGGGTCGGAAGGGACCTGAGCAGATCATCTAGTCCGACCCCCTGCCATGGCAGGAAAGAATACTGGGGTCAAATGCCTGACCAACCTGATTGCCTTCTATGATGAGATGATTGGCTCTGTGAACATGGGGAAAACAGTGGACATGGTATACCTTGATTTTTAGCAAGGCTTTTGATATGGTCTCTGTAGCAGGTTCAAGCCACAAGGGCGGCCATGATGTCCTCTGGTGGCTGTATGACTCCTACTTGGCTCTGTCTCTGAGGTTGCCCACTTTTAACTGCTCACCTGCCGTGCCTTGTTGTTATTGAAGTTAAGTAAGGGAGACTGTCCATGAGCCTTAGAGAGAGACTGAGTTCAGTTAACTCCCCAGTGGGTCCCTCCTGGATCCCACTAGTCTCAATCGGGGAAATAGACCCTCTCTGTCTGGCAGTGCCCCTGTAGGGCACCTATAGCCTGAAGGGCATATTGTGTAGCTTTATTGTGTGACTCAGTTCCCTTATTCAAACCCTCTCCTGGGTTGGGGAACCATTTGTGCCCTGCTCAGATCCCTTTTCTGGGCTGGTAGGCACAGTTCCCTTACCTTCTATCCCCTCTCAGCTCTTTTTCTGGGCTACTGGGCTCTCTACTCCCTTGTTCCAACCCTCCTCTAGGCTGGGAACCCTCTGTGCCCAGCTCAGCTCCCTTCTCTGAGTTGGTAGTCACTACTCCCTTGCCTTTTATCTCCATTTAGCCCCTTTTCTGGGCTGGGGAATTATCTATAGGCCTTGAACTTGTCTTTAGCAGACCTCAAGGCTTGTAACTCAAACAGTATTACCAATGTAAAACAAAGACCACTTGCCTGCATAAACCCTTTTTTCTTTGCCCCAGGTAATACTCTTTAATTCCTAGGCTTGCATTGTCTTTCTGCTTCCCCTATCTTCTTAGGTCCTTCACGAATCCTCCTATCCTACTGCCAAGAACTCTTCTCAGGCTTTCAGGGCTAGGGTCCCTGACTGGCTCAGGCACTGGGCTTATCTAGTCCCAGGCTGGCTTTCTTCCAGTCAGGTGAACCTGCAGTCTATCCCCACACCACTCGCGAGCTGTGTCTCGGGCAGCGTCTCAAAGTGTCAGGAACACCACAGTGTCTTGCTAAAGTCTCCCACAACATTCTTGCAAACAAGCTAAGGAAGTCCAGGTTGGATGAATGGACTGTACGGTGGATAGAAAACTGGCTGCGTTGTCAAGATGAGGGGGTAATAGTCAATGACTTGATGTCTAGTTGGCAGTCACTATCAAGTGGAGTCAGGGGTCAGTCTTGGGGCCAGTTTTGTATAATATCTTCATCAGCAGGGATCCTGGTTTCCTCTGATTTAAAGAAAAAATATTTCCAATTTCTGGATTTAAAAAAGCAACCCAAAATCCACATTTTCCCATGATTAAAATGAAACAACACTATATATCTATCTGCATATATATTAGTGGTGTTTCATTTTAAGCATGGAAAAATGTGGATTTGGGGTTATTTTTTTTAATCTGAAAATTGCAGATTTTTTATCAGAGAAAACCAGTGACCTGGAAGATAGAATAGAGTGCACCCTCAGCAAGTTTGCAGATGATACCAAGCCGGTGGGGAGTAGTAGATACGCTGGAGGGTAGGGTGAGGATTCAGAGAGATCTAGACAAATTGGAGGATTGGGCCAAAAGAAATCTCATGAGGTTCAGTAAGTACAAGTGCAAAGTCCAGTGGTGTTCAACCTTTTCCTTCACAGGCCACATGGGCCTTGCCCAGTCTGTCCACGGGCCAGATGTGGTTGCTGGCCTTGATCCGACACCTGGGGCGTGTGCAGCAATGCCCCATCCAACTGCCAGAGGGAGCCAGGGTTCTGCCTGGCCTTGATTCAGCACCTCAAGGAGAAGAGGTCGTGGCTTGGTCTCAATGCAGTTGTGTGATCATTTTAATGTCTTCCAGGGGCCAGTAACACAGCCTAGTTTTAGAGGCCTACATACTTTTGAAAAAGTCCTTAGGATTAAATGATGCCTTATTTAAAATGGAACTCTACTCCATTTTTGTGTCCAACCTAATGATTGAGAATACAAATATACTCCTCACTCTAGTAGCTGGGCATCAGTGCTAATCCAATATTTTTTGTTCTTTATTATATTATGTTTTACCATAGTAACTGGGTTACTTAAAATGTTTAAGTATATTTATTATTTATTATTATTTATTATTATATTTAAGTATAAAAAAGTTTATTATAACTGTTGCCATTTTGTATTCCTTCATGTATAACAAAATGCATGGCAGGAAGAGAAGGACGGAGAAAAAGATCTTCTGTAGTTAGTGTTTGCCCATGTTTGAGATGCTTGCAAAGGTATTTTCTGGCAAACTTGTATTCAGAAACTGCTGAGCTTTATTAAAGATCACAAGAATATTCTATTTACTTACCTTTCTGAATGAAAAACATCTCTGCAGACTAGGTACTTGTTTATATTTTGCTCAGCATTTCCCTGCTATATAAAGGACAGATACTTGAATAGCTTTAATATAAATGCATAAGCCTCTATTTACATAATAAATATCTAGTGAAATTTTTCTTGCTTTTGTGGCTTGTTTTAAAACCATAATTGCATTCCAGAAAAATCATCCTGTCTAACCACTAAGCCTGGACTTGCATGTAAACCAAATAATTTACTGTTGAATGCCAGTGGCTAATTAGTGTCACCACTCATAAAAGATTTATTTGACTGTTCAAGATTTGAGTTCCTGTACCACAGAATGATTTGGGTTTTCCCTGAAATTGGGGTGATTTTAGTGGCTGATTTTTTTTTTTTTAATTGGCAGCTGTTGCCATTTTATTCAGTCTTTAAGCATTTAATGGTGAGAGGGAAACAAGTAATATAATGGAATCACTAATGAAACAAAAAGTAAGTTAGTTATGTGCTTGTATTGGTTATTCATCTGGGTAAAGTTAAATTTAAAGAAGGTGAGAATGATGGACAATATGTTAGCTGCAGGTATAGGATCTTTGTGAGTACAGCAAGAGGAGAACATTATATAAATCATGCCTTATTTTTAGACGATGTGAAGCAGACAAAAGTGACATCACTTCCTGTTTTTTGGAGACAGGAAATTAGTATCCTTGTAGTTGTTATGGGGGAAATGCCTAGAGCTGCTTTTAATTGTACATAGCAGTTTGCATAAAAAAACACTTTTTGTGCAATGTTGTTTTTCTGTGTTGTAATTACAAGATTCACATTTGTAAATGATCCAAGTTTTAGTAACTTATTAGCATTTGGACTTTTCATCTTGCTGTGCTGTATTCAAATTTTTAACACCAAACTGAAAAACGGATGTATTGCTCTAGAGTCATTTTACTGAGTTTTCTAGAGGTTTTCCTTGCATTAAACTATGGATATCATTATTTTAAAGATAATTAAGCCACTACTCTCAGGTTGACATACTTCCTTTACCATGTCACCAGAAATATTGTATGTGCATAGAATCAGTGGTCTAGGGGTTCTGCGATTCAAAGTTTAAGAATATGTTACAGGTTTCATGTTTTGCCTCAGAATTGTGTCCAGAATCTGAGCTTTCAGGCACTTATTTTTCTGACCTCAGCTTTACAAAGGTAACTTTGAAAAACGAACCTAGGTTCTTTCCTTGTTTAGACTTAAATCATTCCTATACTGGTTTAAGTAACGTAAGGGCTAAGTAGACCATCAGAAAGCCCAAAGCTGAATTGATTCATTGTTTGCAGGTTAGTCTACGTTGCAGAGATTGAACTAATAAGCAAATGAACAGCCATGTGCTTTTGATTCATAAAATGCAGCCACATGCCTGCAGTGGCTCAAGCCAGATGCTGGGGGTAGGGTGGCCATCATAGAGGAATGTCTGGTTGTTCTCTGTCCTCTATTGATATAAAACTCAACCCCTTTATGTCCTCTTTTTTTCTTTTCAGGAGAAAAATAGAGGACATAAAGGCATTGGGTTTTGTATCAATAGAGGACAGAGTAGCTGAAAACCGGAATGTCCTCTATGATGTCCACCCTAGCCAGGAGGTGCTAGAGTATGGCTCTTTGGCACATAGCCAGCATGGGCTGTGTGTTTGCTTCCTCTTCCTGCTGCCCGCAAGGTCTTTGGGTTTTGTAGTCCAGACTCATGGCTAGGGTTACTCATCACTTCCTCTTCCTGCTTCCAGCTGCCTCTGGGATTTGTAGTCCACTGTCACAGCCACCGCTAAGTAAGCAGGGCAGGGCAGGGCAGGGCAGGGCAGTTCTATACTCAGGGGAAGGGAAGCTTAACCCCCCTCTCTGGCCCCAGATCCCAGCAGGGGTTTGCGTGGTGGGGATCAGTGAGCCAGCCCTTACTGCTCCAGCTAGGGAGCAGAGGGTCAGGGCCAGCCCTGTTCTCTGGAGCAGAGAGCACAGCCTAGCCCAGGCTGCAAAGCATTTGGGATGTTGGGGAACTGCGATTTAACTTGACCCAGGAAGGGGTCTGGCACAGAAGTTTCATAAACCAGTTTGACCTAAAACAGTTAAGTCTGATACTATATTCAACCAGGTTTATCTTAAACCAGTTCCAGCCATTTTGAAACTGTTATATGTGCACTGAACTTCTATTCTGTTACAGATTGAAACCGGTTTCTGATCACTTAAACTGGTTTATGTGCAACTTCTGTCCATAGTCGTGAGGTTGCTAGCTTGACTGGCTAATACAGCCCTCATGAAAATCTTTTTTTAATCTTTTTTTTAAGGCATAAATAGGTAAGTTCATCTGGCAATACTAAGGTAAATGTATCTGGATTATGACTTAAAGAATATTGCTTTAAAAAAAATCTGTGTTCTATGCATCTCTACCCAAACACTTGTAAGGCACCTATCAAAACAGAGATCATCTCTGTTTTAAACTTCTTACATCCTGTATAGAGAACCAGAAAAATATGGGAGAAGAAACAGTTGAAGTGACCTAGTAAAGTTGTATAGTATTAGGTTCATAGCATTTGTTGTATATCTTTTTTCTAAGACTGGAATTAAGAAAAAGTTATCTTCTCTATTGTAATATTATAATTGTTGCCGTTTCAATATATTTACTGTTTTTAGACATACTTAAGACATAGCTTGAAGCTTAGTGTAAAGTTGGCAGGAAAGATACACATTGTTTAATGCAAATTTTCCTGTATTTTATTGCTACAGTTTTTTAAAAAGGTATTGCAAGACTTACTGAGTCAACAGAGTTTTTCACAGCTCTGAATTTGGAAGGCTGTGAACACCATTTGAACTTTTGGTGACCCTGTGGCCTGCAGGTAAAGGAAGTAGAGCGCCATGTGGAAAAGATAGCGTGCCATGTGGAAGATACCTGTGTGCCGTGTGGCAATTACTTGTGTGTGTGTCATGTGAAAATCTTGAGTGCGGTGTGCAGAGCAGGTATAAAAGGAATCTTCACCTCAGAGTGAGAGTTCGATTGGAAAGGTAGTGCCTGTGAGGTAGTGAGTGCATGGGAGGCTGGTGTGTGTCGGAGGGTGTCTGTTTGTGGGTTTGTAGGTGTTTGAGAGACAGAGTACTTGTGTGGTAGAGAGAGTAAGTGCCTGTGAGATAGAAAAGGAAGACTACTCACCTAAAGCAGTAGTTTGTGACCAGAGTTTCCTGACATTGATAAAAGAGTGAATTGACGTTGCTCGACCCAAAGACTGCATCACCAATATAGAGACAGGAGATTGTTTGAGGGTCATCCTGTCTTGTTTTATTATAAGCCCAGTTGTATCACCTCACAATCTTCCAAGATAACTATCACCCCGCTTTTCCTTTGTTGTCTGTCTGTTTGTCTGTCCTTAGTATAGTAAATTGCATTTGGATAAGTGATAGGTTTTAGTATTTCATAGTGATTTGTTGTTGTATTTAATAAATTGTTTTAATTCATTAAAGTTTCATCCATGTGTGG
This sequence comes from Crocodylus siamensis, assembly GCF_052110815.1. Taxonomy (NCBI): domain Eukaryota; kingdom Metazoa; phylum Chordata; order Crocodylia; family Crocodylidae; genus Crocodylus; species Crocodylus siamensis. The sequence goes on from NC_143395.1 coordinate 364,720,463, forward strand.
ATTGTCCATTACTCAGGGACCGAGCATCCAGTTGATTAGATGCTGGAGCTTGGGTCCACTCCTTGGTCCTCTTGTCCATCGATTTATTAGGTGGCCAGCCATTGATTTTGGTTTGGTTAAGTTCAGCGCAGGTCCAACAGATTTGGTGGCCCTTGAATATTTAGACAAACAGATGTTCTGGCCCCACCAAATTTAGAGACCAGAATAATTTTTGGCATGTAAATAATACATGCAAGAGAGACTGTGCTGCTTAACTTAAAAAAATTGCCAGAAAGCTGATCCAAACCTCTAATAGTGTAAGACTGTTACTTCAGTGTAAGGTAATATTGGAATGATATTGTAGCCGTGATGGTCCAGGAAATATGTGAGTCAATGATTTTTGCTGATGATGCTGTATTTACCTGAATCCAAAACAACTTCAATTTTAAGACTCCCCCAATAATTAAATTCTATACGTGGAAAATTATGAAGTTGTTACAATTATTTCATGTATAGAATCTGATTATTTTGGGGGTCATCTTACACTTGCACCCCTCCTACTGCCCCTGCGGGGAGGGAGGCTGGCCGCCTGCCCCATACCTGCCACTTGCTTGTCATTTTCCTCCTGCCCCTCTCTCATGAATGCCTGCCTCTGTGTTCCCCTTGCCACCTCTCGCCCACTGTGTCTGCACCTCTTGCTACTTGCTTCTCCCTTCTACCTGTCCCTCCTTTCACTTGCTGCCTTTTCCTTCTGCCCCTCTCCACAGTTTCCCCTGTGCTCCTACCACCCCACACTATATGACCTCCCTGGTACTCCCCTCCCCTGTGCACCCTGCAGTCTCCCCTGAGCTGGTGCCAGAGCAAGAGCTGCAGCTTTCTGTCCCAGAATCTAAGATGAGGTTACTTTATCCCTATCACATTGACTGGGGAGAAAAATCTTGTTCATGGTAGGCGTTTTGAAGAAGGCAGAGCAGATTTGCACCTTAGAGACTAACTAAAGCAGAGATGCATCAGCTTTCAAGTCAGGTAGACTTTCTGTTGGGTATTTCATGTCTCCATAGCAACTGAAGTCAGACCACAACTTTAGTTCTGAGTTTGTACTTATGATTGGAGATCTTGGTTTTCCCTGATTAAAAAAATAAATAAATTTCCAATTTTTGGTTAAAAAAAATAACCCCAAATCCACATTTTTCCATGATTAAAACAAAACACTGCATAGTGATGTTTGCACATAGTGGTGTTTCATTTTAATCATGGAAAAATGTGGCTTTTGGGTTATTTTTTTTAAACTGCAAATTGGGGATTTTTTAATTGGAGAAAACCAGGATCCCTGCTTATGATGAACTCTACAGAACCTTTCAAAGTTGAAAAGTACTTACTATTTATATGAGTTTGAAAGGGCTATTGAATGCAAATCATTGCAGCAGAGCCTTGACATGAAATCTAAGGATTTCCTGGAGGAACACCCTCTTTCCTTTTAAACTATTTGAAATTGAAGCAGTATGTGGGGGTGTGTGGGGGGGGGGAGGCCTGGAGTCCTCTATGGGAAGGTCAGGCTATTTGATATGGGGACCTTGGACTGAAAATTTTAAGTTAAGACAGAATTTTCACCTTCTGTCTTATCCATGTTAATCTTCATAGTGGGATTTAAAGCAGGAAATCATCCCAAGGTAGAGAGGAGGATTCCATTTACCTAGGTTGATTAGAAAGCCATTAGAGGGCATCCTAAGGCACTGTGTTCTGTAATGTGTTTCTACAAATATTGTACTAGGATTGGTAAGCATGTCACTTCTGTAGTGTCTGGGAAAGTAAAGATGACAAACGCTGCAATAGTTTTGCAGACGTCCTAAAATGTGATTGATGTTTTAGTCCATAAAATCTCTGCCTTTTTCAGAGTGTAGAGTAGTGAGGAGTTGTATCTGAGGCTTTGGACTCCTCTTCCATACACTCTTATTCTGCTACAGTGTCTTTTCCCATATCATTTATCTGCATACCTACTTCAATGGAATCTTTGCATTCAACCAGAATTACCACAGCGCTGTATCTTATTGGATGACCATGATTATTATTGTAATCTTAGGGGCTGAATACCTTTTCAGTTCACAGAACTTCCCCATTGATGGAATGACTAATGCTTCATTGAAACAATGCCTAGAACTGGCTAGAGAAGGAGTTAGTAGCAACCACATTTTTCTAGGAAAGAAGAGGAAGACTGTACAAATTTTAAAATTGGTAGTCAGTCTACAGTTAGTTTTATGTTCTGTGGCTTTTCAGCCCATTCCTGAGATAAGGGGGCCATAAGCCTCCACTTTTGGATCTTTTTCATGTAGTACCTCTTTTGTCTGCAGGAGTAAGTTGAAGACATGCTTATTAATATTTGTGAAGCATCAAGTACTAACATATTTATAGAGTTCTAAGTGGGTAGGTGAATTGGCTTACCCTAGCTTTTTGATGTAGAATCCAGAGGGATATAGTGTGAAGGGCACAGCTTCTCTAAATAGTACCAAAGGTTTTATCCTTCCTCGGAAGGCAGAAAAGGATCTTGGAGTCGTCATTGATGCCAAGATGAACATGGGCCGGCAGTGTGGGGATGCAGTCAGGAAGGCCAACTGCACCTTGTCATGCATCCACAGATGCATCTCAAGCAGGTCCAGGGAGGTGATCCTCCCCCTTTATGTGGCACTGGTCAGGCCACAGCTGGAGTACTGTGTCCAGTTCTGGGTGCCACTTCAAGAGGGATGTGGACAACATGGAGAGGGTCCAGAGGAGGGCCACTCGTATGATCAGGGGACAACAGGGCAGGTCCTATGAGGAGAGGCTACAGGACTTGAACCTGTTCAGCCTCCTAAAGAGAAGGCTGAAGGGGGGGATCTAGTGGCCTGTTACAAACTAGTTAGAGGGGACCAGCAGGCATTGGGGGAGTCCCTGTTCCCCCGAGCACTACCAAGAATGACTAGAAATAACGGTCACAAGCTGGCAGAGGGTAAATTCAGCTTAGACATCAGGAGGCGCTACTTCACTGTCATGGCAGCTAGGATCTGGAACCAACTTCCAAGTGAAGTGGTGCTGGCTCCTACCCTGGGGGTCTTTATGACAAGGCTTGACAATTACCTTGCTGGGGTTGTTTGACCCTAGTACTCTTTCCTGCCATGGCAGGGGGTTGGCTTGATGATCCCTTCCGACCCTACTAACTATGAAACTATGGAAGGGTGGTTATACATTTCATGTTTCTGAGAAATCATCTGCTGGAAATGGAGAAGTGAGCTGCATCGTCCATGGCCTGATTGAGGGTATACTTGATATCTTTTTGGGCCCTATTCCTCTTCAGTTTTGTGAGTCTGCATATGTTTCCCTTATGTGGAGACTGGCATTTGTATTGATAACCAGTTTCTTTGGACTCAGCAAAAGGTACTTAATGAGTTCACTAAGAAATACAGTACAGCTGCATCGTACACGGGGGTTACGTTCTGAAGACAGTGTGTATAGCTGAAATCGCGTATAATTGAAATCTCTGGGCTTTGGCGCCGAGCAGCCACTGGTGCCACCGCAACCGCAGGGCCCAGACAAGGTATGCACAGCATTGCACAGCCTGTGCATGCAGTGCATCAGTTGTGCCTTCCGCATGCACTCCTCGCCCCTCTCGTCCTCCGCCGCCTCGTCCTGCCAGGGCAGCCAGCTGAATGTGAGCCCCTCAGCCATGCCAGCGCGTGGAGGCACGTGCAGGCAGTACCACGTGGCACCGCGCTATGCGCCGTGCCCCGGCCAGCACCCGGCGGCCAGCTGCAGCAGCTGAGCGCGTATAGTTGAAATTGCGTAAGTTAAATACATGTAAGATGGAACTGTACTGTATTGACACTGCCTGGACCAGCATCTTTACACGCTGACTTGCTGTCCTTCCAGCTAGCGGTTGAAGTAAGAATTGTGCTAGATATCCACAAAGAACACCAGAAAGTGTTCAGAGAAAGTATCAGAGTTTCTCATGATAAGTGTGCTAATGTTTGGTAAATCAGACATCTTTTCTGTCTCTTTTGAAACAACAGTTGTGTTGGTTGATAAATTAGATGCTAAAGATTTGTCAGGGATGTAACTTACCCATCACTTGTTTGCACATAGCTTTGTTTCTGAAGGTTGTTAGTGATGGTTACCGAGCCTTGCGTAAACTGAGGAGAACACAGTTGGAAAAAGGCACAGACCTTTTTGCTTGAAGACAGAAATTACATAGCATTTTTAGAAATTATAAACCCATTAATGAAGTGCTCATGAAAGTGTTGCCTGATGTACACAAGCTAAACTATATCTGGATGATTATCCCTGATCAGAATGTGAAAGTAAACGACCTGCAGACTTGCTGATATTAGGTTTGGAAAGACAGTGCTGTAATAGATTTCAGTGTTTCACCTAGAATATTGGTCTGTTAATGTGCTTGTTGAAAGATCTGAGCTCTAAAACGACTTGCACATCATGCATTTATGGTAAGTTGATTAAGTAATTATCAGTGCTGATTTAAAAAAATGTAACTTTTAATCTGCTAAGAATAGCAAAAAATTTCTGGAAACCACTTCATAAAGTTGTGGTCAAGGTTGATGGATAAAGAGACTCCCTTCATTGTGAAGTTTGAGGAGGGTATACAAATCTTCCTTTAGAAACAGGAGGCAATTTGGTAGCTGTGACTTCACAAGATGCATGAAAAAAGTGATGATGTGGAAGAAAAAGGAATACATTTCCAGAGAGACAAAACTGGGAGAAATTGAGTCAATGTATCAAACCCTTCCTTCATGCAGAATGCTCAACTCATTTGTCCCCTTCCCAGGGTCTTGCAATCTCATAGGAAGAGTATGGATGTGCCACAGCCCTACTTAGTGTGGACCTTTAAGGAAGGGTTGTTTGGCCTTTTTAAAGGATTGTTTCTAATCACTTGTCTTTATTCCAAGACCAAATAAACTAGAGCACAGCTTGTATTTTGTAATATATTAGCTGTAGAATCTATAGCAAAAGTACCTAAGATTAAGGGAGGATTTGATAGATGAGGAGCAGTCCTCTGTCTCCAAAGGTTTCAGAAGAAAACTCTGATACCAGTTTTTTCCCCCCATGGTATTTCCTTTCTGATGTTGACCTTGGAGGTATATGCGTCTATCACAGTAGCACTTGTACCAAAGATCATACTTAAGGAATTTTTTTTTGCCAGGACCATTATTGGTGTGAGGCAGTACCCTTCAAGCTGAGTTCACTTACGGTTTTCACCTAAACCTGAATGGCACTGTGTTCAGCTCTGAGAAAATGTACCTGACACACCTATTAATGACCTTTCTTACTGAAGTTTTTTCATGGTTATTAAAGTAAAGCTAAGCTCTGAAATTTGGTTAGATTTGGAAATGTAGATATGAACCTTTTGTATCTTGCAGAATTGCATTATGATATAAGTGGGTATCTTACTTTTTCAAGTGTTTGCTTTTGAGCAAAGAAAAATATTTTTTCTCCTGTCATTGTGAACATTTTTCCTTTCTGGACACAGTAAACCCTTTTATTGAAAGGAGGGACATGTAATTAAATGCTTATATTTGTTACACTTTTTATTTTGGTACTGCACTTTCTCATCTCAAATATGGTCTATTGCAAGGATTTTTAAACCCACAAATTCTTATTCCTGTACTTTAAAGATTTTTGTATAGAAAGGTCTACATTAATAATTTCAGCCGTCTTCTCAATTAGAAAAAAATATTTGGCAAAGGGAATACAGAAATTGATTTGAAGAAAAGAATCTCAAGCTTTGCGTTGACTGCTAAAATAAATTGGGATTAGTGTATCAGTATGTCTTTTCACCTGTGGAATATAATTTGATTGAGCATTAATGCAATTTTCTGTCTGTCTAATTTTGTATAACACAGTGCATGCATTTCCAGGAAAAAGTAACGTTGTTCCTCAGTGGCTATATAGACATTGCCTGTTTTGTTGTTATTGTGAAATATGCAGAATATCAAATTGTTTTATACTTTAATTTTGAAGGGGTAAACAAAATATATACAAACGGTATTTAAAAAAATTGTGAAGAACAGGTGGAGGTTATTTGGCTTTTGGATATTTTGCTTAATAGCATGGGTAGGTCAGTCATTTGCATTGATTTCGTGGGTTCTTTTGCTACAGGTTTCAGGGTTAGTAATAAAAATGATTTCACTTCTGAGGAAAGAAGCAGTAAAAATACATGGATTATTTTTTTATTTTCATGAGGTTTAGTAAATTTGATATGTATTTGTCATAGTTTGTTTTGTTTTTTTAAATACCTTTAAAAACATTTAACTTGGATGAAATAGGGTGGAGTAGAAGACCTTGTGTAGACTTTTCTTATCCTACTTCCATATGATCCTGTGAACACCAGATGATACCAAGTAAGCTACATATCAAATTTTTGTGCTTAAAAAGTAAAACAACTTAGAATCTAGTTGTGTTTTTTGGAATGTGATATTTTAAAGGTTTCACCTTCTTTACTTTCAAAATAAAGAGGGAATACGACATCAAAATTACTTCTGATTTTTTGATGAGTTATTCTGTGTTTCAGTGTTTGAGGAATAATATGCGATTCCCAGGGATGCCCCCAAGAAGAAGGATTCAAACGCAATGAAGGAGGAAGTGGAGGGTAGGGGGGCGGGGACAGAAAGGAAGTGTGACATCTCTGTGCAGTATTAGGCAGAGCTTTGCTTCAGGATCTGTGCAGATTTCAGACTGACATTATTTGTAATGGTTTATTATTTGTCAGTGAATTTGAAATAAAAGAAGTTGGGAACTACAGAGAAGAGAGAGCTACAAAAGTTCTTCCTTATTTAAAACAAAACAATAAGATTGTTTTATGGCCTAAAGTAACCACAGTTTAGAAAGAAGTTTTGGATGATTGTGATAGCTAAGGTTAAAATAGACCAGTTATTCTTAATGCGCTGATTCAGTGCTATATCAAAGTTGTCAGCAGTAATGTGTGTTTACTTTTCATTAGGGAATATGAATGCTACTTCAAGTCTATCCAGGAACATTAATAGCGAAAGAGCTTGATTTGATAGCAAAGGTTATCTAATCTTTGTTATAAATAAAGCACCAAGATTGTTTTCTGGAAGTGCTTCTCCAAATTACGTACAAAAATTATTTTCATGTATCTTAACATTTTTGGCCTTGTCTACATTAAGAAAAATTGTCTTCATAATTCTCTACCAGCAGTAATATTGAAAGCTGTGGTGGTGTATGTTTTTTACCAGAATATCTTGTCCAAATCTGAGCAGGGTTGGATGACATGTGCTATATTGTCCAGTTGCTATGGGTGGTAAACTGCACTTTTAAATTATGAGTCTGAATTTTGCCACTGTGGACATGTCCTCTGAAGATTATACTTTTTTTTTATGTATGGAAAGTTTTGTCAGTGTAACTTTTCAGTCAACAGCAAAGGAGAAATCCAGAAATGTTTTAAACTGGATGTGGCTTGGATTGTCTAGACAAAAGTTAGTTTCTTAGCCTGGTTATAGTACATTTTTCTATTCTTGATAAGACAAGGGGTTCTCTCTCCTGTCCTTCTTCCTCCCAAGTGTGCTGTTTGCTGTCGGTCTTGGCTCTTCCTTTTTACAGGCTCTCTCCCTGACAGTTCCCCCTTAGGAAAATAAAATGTCATCTTGGAGCAGACATCTGGTAAGACAGACAAATTAGGCTTTGCCCAGTGAGTCTGGCTTTACTGGCTAATGCTGTGTTTGAAAGTTGTATAACAGACCTTCACAGTAAGGAGTTGAATGTTTGATATCTCGGAAAGAATACTTTGGTGGAATTGAAATTCAAAATTCCACTTGTGAGTTGGTGTGTTGTTTACCAGTAAGTGCCAAGAAAAGTACATCTGACCTGGACTCCATATTAGAGGAGTTTTATGAAGGAAAAATAGTGCCAGTTGAATCTTGGCCTGACATAACTCTTCATTTATTCCTTCACAAAGCAGCTTTTTTATTAACTGGACTAGACAATAGTAACACCTGACAGAAGATAGTAGAAAATCCATAAAATCCCTGCAGACAAAACGGTGCTTCTTAACACTTAACAGTGCCTCTTAACCGTCTTCTGAGAATTTCACTACATTTTAGTAGCGTGACATGAATATTGATTTTTGCCTACAGTGTAAGAGCATATGGTAAAATATAATGTGAAATGTGAAGGCATTGTTTTTGCTTTGGGGAAGATGGCATAGGTGTGAAAGAATCAGAGAGGATAAGAGAAGCCCAAGTCTTAATTATTGGGCAACAATAGATATTCCAAAGTTTGCCAGACTGTTCCCTCTCTTTCACCAACCTTGGAGGTATATATTGTATGTCAATCTAAGAGAGCTATTTCAAAAATGTTTTCTTTTTATAAGGGAATGAAAAGAAGAGAGTGGAAAGCTGCTTTAATCTTAATTTTAGTTCTGTTAAGTGTGGTGCTGTGGTAATGATTCTCCTTTACTTCAGGGGAGCTGCAAGTATTTATACAATCTTGTCATAGGAGGAAGGCTGTCTCAGGAGTTAGGGCAGTAGGTTGAGATGCAGTTTTAATTCTCTGTTCCACAACAGACCTTCTTGGCTGATCTAGTGCCAAGTCACTTTGTCACTCTGTGCCTTAGTTTCCCATCTGTAACAGAGAGGATATTACTTTCTAACTTCCAAGAAGTGTTCTGAAGACAAATATACTTCACTGGAAAAACTCAGACACTGTGGCCGCTGACAGACGTGAAAAAAACAAACAGCTCTGCACTGAAAGAGGTATCACAAGCACCAAAAAGCGCCACTAAAGTGGCCTATCTATACAGACACTGGGGAGCCAGGTCAAACTAATGTGATACCTCTTCCAGTGCACAGTGGAGCTTCAGGGGTCATAATATCTTCAGAAGATCAACTGTTTTCATTTCTAGCTTTTTATATTTAAATTTAGATATTTAGTTTTTGAAAATGCTAATTTATTATCAGAAGAGGAACAGTTTCTTACTGAATTAGGCAAATAGGCGCCATATGAACACAGCTAAAGAGAGGCAATGTTTTAATAGGCTTTTGTTTTGTTTTAGAGCTGACATCAATATACTATACAAAAACAGAGAAAGTAGTTTGAATTTTTGGGGCTGGATTTGCAAAAAATTGTATCACAGAAGTAGGTAAAACATAAGGGAAAACAGACAGAAATGCATTGGACCTACCCCAAAAGGGATTAATTTATAAATTTATACCCTAAGGTGGCTCGCTACCTAAGCCCTCATTACCAGCCACTCTTAGAAATACTATTAATTAAAAAATATTTTCTGTTGAAAGCAGTAGGAGTCAAGTTTATCCTTCTTGTGACCCTAGTAAAGTTATATGTTGACACTAAAAACTGTTAATTCAGGAGCTCAGTTGTGCAAAGGGAACAGGCTACTGTATAGCTGATTTTATTAAATGTGGTGCATCTGAGAGGAAGGAAAATCCACAAGATAAATCATAATTGGATATTTGGAGGGGCCTTTTTGTGCGTCACCAGCAATATTTTGGTTTTTGATTCTTCAAAGATAACCCTAAAAATGAGGCATTCATGACTTCCCTTTTTTAAGTGCAATAACTTTTTTTTTTAAGATTAAGTTTTGGGTTTTTATAACTAGTACTTGTCCCAAGATGACAGGATATGATTAAAAGCAGTGCAGGTAGATAACAAAGGCTGGAAAAAGCCGCCTTAAACTACTGAACTGCTGCCTTTAAAAAAACAAAACAACTTGCATGGTGAATTGAGGAAACAAGCGTGTTATTATTGTTTAGAAAGACAATGACCAAACTAAAGAGCTTCCGTAAAATTATTTGTTCTAGGAAGTCCTGAAGGTTTGCTTTACAATAGTTTTGTAAGCTGCAATACTTGCTTTACAGTAGTTTTGCTAAGCTAGTGTTGTCTGCATTGAGCAGAGTAGCTCTTTCACTAGGTGCTCATACGCTCCAAGTTTGAGGGGTTTTTTTAATGTAACCTTTTGGGGCAGGGTACGTGTTTTATATGAGGGGCATAAGGAGTGCAGTGATCTTGACTCTTGCTTTTACTGTGTCCAGTGAGATTGATCGCTGGGATATATCCAGCTTGCCATTTTTTCTGCACTTCAGATGTTTGTTTTAAATTAGTTTTAATGCAGAAAATTGTTTTTGCTCTCTTCTTCATTGATTCTTCTTCAATGTGTATTCCTAAAAGAACAAAACGAAACCATTACGGGGAGAGGGTGTGTGTGGAACTTTTAGAAACTACCATGCCAGCCATTAAATAAAGGATTACTGTGTTTACTCAAATAGAAGATGACCGGGATAATAAGACAACCCCCCAATAATAGATTCTATATATGGAAAATGTATGAATTTGTTATAATATTCCAGGCATAGAACCAATTGTTGGAGGTTTGTCTTGAATTTGTCCCCCTCCTACAGCTACAGCAGGGGAAATAAATCTGGGGGGTCTTTGCTATCTGCTTTCCCCAATTTTCCCCCAGGCAAATCCTTCCCCCTCTCTTTACTGTCAGATCTTGCTCTCCCTGAGCACATGAAAGTAAGGAGGAAATTTGAAAACAATAACCTTGAAAGTGAACATGACTGTAGGTATAGATGGCTAAATATGGCTCTAGCACTCATGCACTTATTGGTAGTTTATCCAGAATTGATGATGTGGGGACAGTGACTGGCTGTTGCCTACTGGGTCATTTTGAGCAGTGTGCAGGGTTTCTGGCTGGCTGTTGCAAGGTCACTCCATGCTGGAAGCCCCACCTGTAGCTCAAAATGACACTGCACGTACTGAGGTGCTCTAAGTTGTTGCTCAAGTAGCAAGTGCTGGAAAAACCTGGCACACACAAAGGGACTTGGCCAGGCTCCCAGCATGTGACAAGTTGTTCTGGCACCTACCGCTTGGGCAGCCTCTCAGAACGTGCTGCCCTGAAACCCCACTCTGCGAGGATGGTTCCTGGCTGGCACCTGCCAAGGCATTTTGAGCTGCATGTGTGGTGGCACACACTGGCAGACAACAGTTTGGAGTGACCCTGCACTGACCGGCCAGGAACCCTGCACACAGAGGGGAGACCAAGTGCCCTCTAGCTGGCCGCGTGCTAGGTGCCTGACTGCACTGCCTCACTAACTTTGCCATCCCCTGTGCGTTTTCTGATTTCAGGTAAGCTGTATTTCTGTACTTGATCATGAGACAAGGTTTGATTCTTCCCCCTCCCTCCCCCCATTTTGAATGGGGGAAAACTTCGCTGTTTAACGAACAAATACAGTAACTCCCCTGATCACTGAGTATATCTGATGCCTTTTTTGTTTGTGGGAGAGCTGCACATCCCTTCTAAGTGCAAAATCTGATGTGAAAAATACAAGTGCTTAGGCTGAGAGATGCAATTTTAAGCTATGCCTGCTCAAGCATTTTAGAGACAGCACCTCGGATGGTAGATAACGCCTTCTCCCTGTTTAATGGGGTGTCCTTTCCTTCAGCATCTTAGCGCAGGCGTGGCTAACCTCTGGCATGGGCAGCCTCTGTGTGGCATGTAGGAGGTTGGGGAGTGGAGGAAACAAGTAACAAAGTGGCAGATAAGGCAGGAAGCAGAAAGTAAAGAATCAAATCAGGTGAGGAGCACAGGGAAGGAAGCAGAGCAGCAGAGTTGAGGCACGGGAAAGGTATTAGAGTGGCAGCTGGGGAGGGTGCAGGAATAATTTGTGGCATACTTACCAAACGGGTTGGCATTCATTTGTTTTAGAGTAAGCCTAGACCTGTTTTGCTGCTGAAAGGTGCCACAGATGGAACAGCTGGGACCAGGTCACCTCAGTCATGTAGGGCCCTACCGAGAGACCCGTCTGCTCAGGTGTTTCACAGTACATCTATTCTTGGTCCTGGAAGAGGAAGAGATCAGGCTGTTTGGCCAGGCCACTGTAACTGGAACCAGATATCTCCACCCAGGTGCTGGAAACCATGGAGCGTCTGAGCAAGTTAGAGAAGTGATACCAGGTAGAACAAAGCAAAACAAAACAAAAACCCATGAGCAGGTTTCATCTGTACCAAAACTAGGATCTCTGCTAGTATTGTAGCACAGCAGAAAAAGCCTCAATTGAAACAAAGGGGCGCTGTGACAGTGTTTGGCCAAGCACCACCAGTTGGCCATGTGACTGATCGTTATAAAGGGGCCTGGTCTCTGAATCCCTCTGTGGGTTAAGTCTCTGGAGTCTGAGTACTTGAGATACTGTTATTCTAATTGTGCTTCAGGGATACAGATTCTTTGTTCTACAGCTCTGTTTGGGATCTGGAACCTATGACACAATTGCCTATCCTGAAGTTCCAGTACCAACTTCTCAGACTGTATTCACGTTGGGCATTTATGTACTTTTCTGTCTTGCAATATGCTGGACATCCACCACTTCAGAGCAGGCTTGATTAATTGAGTCTGCTCTGCATGCAAGCTGAGGCAAGTTGCTGTTCATTTTTCCTGTGGGTTGAATTAGTGACTCTAATCATCTCCTTGTCATATCCATTTTTAATCAAAACAGTGACCTGCCCTCCTTTGTCTGGTAGGTAAATGTTGGAGCCCTTCTTAGCAACATGAACACTTTGATAACCCCAAACTAATGATAATTTCTGGAGATGGTCTATTTGGAGCAACAGTACAGATATGAACACATGCATTTATTAGCATGTAATGTCCAAGCATGGCACAAACTTTAATCTATCATTTGCTTGAAGTATGTGTAAATTTGCTGTTATGTACTCTGTTTTGATATTTTCTTACAGTTTTATACAAGGTAACCAGAGCTTGGATAGCTGGTGCCTTTAAACCTTTCAGAGGGCGGCACACAAAATCCAAGGGCGCCTATACACATGCAGAGAGGCTGCTCCAATGCACTGTCATTACAGTGCGTCAGAGCAGATTCAATTAATAGTCTGTTGGAGCGTGGTAATTACCATGCTCTTGCAGACTCCAGCATCACATGTATCAATGTCCCTGCAGTGAAAAAAGGTGGCAGGGCACTTTAACTAAAGCTTGTTCAACGAGCTTTAGTTAAAGCGCCCCCACTGCCATTTTTCAGTGGGGATGCTAATATACGTGATGCTCCAGCTGCATTAATTAGAGTAGCTCTCGGACCCACTCTAATTAAAGCCCCACTCCCATTCCCAGAGCACATCTATAAATGCCACAAGATACCACCAAACTTGCATGCCACAGGGAATCTCTAAATTTTGGTGGATCTTGGAGCCTTTACAGGTAGTGGGGAGGGAGTGGCTTTGTTTTTCACAATGATCTATAAATTCTCTATACTGTTTTCAACCTACCTGGTGCAAGCTACAGAAGGAACTCCACAGTTCATTGTCAGAGTGGCAATATTGATGGGGAAAATGAGGAGAAGCATTAGTTCTCCAGCTTCTCCCTTGGACAGTTCTCCACCTGTGAAAGTTCAGAGCTTTTGAGCTGTAGTTGGCAAGCCTCTGTGGGCTTGGACTCAATAAGGAGCTTGTAGCAGAGCTACTGATCCCTGACCTCCATCCTGTTATAGCTGCTCCTGGCCACAGCCTCCTTCCCCTTACCTCTTTGAAGTCTTGCCCATTTGTGTTACTGGCAAGAAAACCTTGTTTCTGAGATCTTTATTTCTGAGAGTAAAAATAAAACTGAAATTGAGACCATAACGAAATGAATCAGTAGTTGCTTGAGTATAGTTTTCATTCCTTAATGCTTATGTGTGCTCTGTGCATTTCTTGAGTTAAACTATACATTTTATAACAAAGATTTTTGTTTCTTCTTGACATGATGTTTAGCAACTTTCATTTAGATGTATTAGGTAGCTTTGTTTTCCAGTAAGTTTGTCTGAATTACAGCCAAGAAAAACAAAATCCTGTAGGTACATCAGGAGCACCATGTTCTGTATCATTTCAAAGGAAGATACTGTTTATTTTCATTCATTTTGCTGTTGTAGTGCTTGTGTATTAAAAGCTGGATGTTTTCCAAAATCAGTGTTGTTCTTGTTGAGAAGGGAAGAGAGAGTGTTGCAGTAACATAATTCTGTAAGAGGTGATCATCTTTTGTCTGTAGACATTCTTACATTTGAGACTAAACATTTATTTAGAAGATTGAATTGTGAATAGCAAAAATAGCAATAACAGTTTCTCTGTGTGGCCCTGCTAGTGTCCCTGCCACTTTTTTCAATGTGATGTTTCCTTAACAGTTGCTTGCATTTTTTTTTTCTCATACTTCCTGGGGAATTTCTTGTTTGGTGGGGTTTTTTTTTCCAACTTAGCGAAGTGTTTGTACCTCATAACAGGGCACTGATGCATGCAGTCTGTTTTTTTAAAGTTCAGCTGTTTGTTAATTTTGTCCAGAGAAGTATCTAGAAAAATTCAAGAACAGTTCTTTTGGCTTAAGTCTCTAATGGTGACATAAAAAGAAATGTTGTGAGGCATAGCTGAAGAATTTAGGGATATTTCTGGTTATAATTTTTTTGAAAAATGATTCCAATTTGCAGAGTATTTGTATTCAAGGTGTGTGGCAATACAAGCTCTGAGGCATTAATCTGCTCTTTTCTAGGAGCATTGTTTTTGACTTCCCTAATAGCCAAGTATATTAGGATTTGCACCTCACGATTCTTCTGCCTTTAACATGGAAACCAGAAACTATTCGCAAACTTAACTCATCTGGTGGGTACATCCAGAGTTTTAAGTAGTGTAGAAAAATGTAAGATCACAATAAGTCACGATAAAAATATTTTTCAAAGAATCTGCAGAAATGACTGGCAGTGAATTACATGGTATGGTACTACAAAGAGTTTTCAACCTTGTTTATATTGTTTTGTTTGTACTTCATCAACTGAGATTTTTTTCTGTCATGGTATAAGAATTCCATCCCCATTAATTCCATTCACTCCCTCCAGAAAGAATTTTACACTGGCAGCAAGGTTAGATATAAACTTTCTAAGTCATGACAACGTTCTTCCGTTCCCTCCCTTTTGCCACCCAGATTCTGAAACATGAATTCTTTTAATAGGTTTGTGGTAAGTTTTGTTAAAGCAACTTTTAAAGTAGTCCCTTAAGCGTTAAACTTACTTATTTAGCAACTCTCCTGAGTCTTTAATATATTAAACACCACATATGTGGATTTGATATTTGTGTGCCAAATTAGTGTTTTTATAAACTCTAGAATTATACAATAATTTTTCATGTGGCTTTAGTCACACTGCTTGTTGTCTGCGCACAGTCTAACTTCCTGACTTCCAGAGTAGTTTCAAGTGGATCTCTTTGCTTTGATTTGCTGTAAGTCAATCAGCTTGATATGAAGTTAGTAAGGGAAACCTGTGGGAGATAAGACTATTTAGAGAAAGACTGACAAAGAAGGTATCAAGATAAAGAGTGGATGATATTGCTCAGGGACATTCTATTCTTTCAGTAAAATGGAAAGAAACAGGGAATCATTGGGGTAAATGTCCACTGAACAAATAATTCAGTCTCATCTCAAGACATTGGGATTTTTATCTGGAGTTGATATGGTTCAGACATTCCTTATTGATGCTACTTTTACCATTAACATGACTGTTCATTCTGGGATGGGAGTGGTGTGGTTCCTGAATGGGAACACTGTGCAATTAATCTGCATTCATTTTTGAAAGAGCCGTTCTCAGATCTGAAGAAGCTAATGCTAGATGTGATGGACTTCCTGTCCTTGAGACATGTTGTTGTTCTAGTGATATTTTTTGAAGCCATTATTTATGAAACCGCTTTGTGACAGTCCTCATTTTTTGTGGGTTTTTTTGTTTTTACATCATTACTAGTTAGGTTTAACTGTTTAAAATGTACAACTTTTTTGTAAAAGTATCCCAAAAGGGGAAAAATCATTAAATGTGTGGCTTTCGTGCTTGCCTATGACATGCAAAGCAATACAGGTTAGAACCTCTCAAATTTTTCTTTTATTCATCTTAACATAAGAAATTCAGTCAGGTTTTTTTTTCCTGAAAGAGTTTTGAGACAGAAAAACGGACAGGGTTATAACATAATCAATACCAAGCAAATGAAATCTGACTGATTGAATGGGAAAAGACATTTTAGGCTGTTCAGAATTTTAAAACCAATTTAAATCAAACATATGAAAAGTGAAGGGGGAAAGGTTAAAGAGAAATGGGTGCTGACCCCTTAAATAAATGAGGGTTGAGAAAACTGCCTCTTTATTACATTTTAAAAGGAAACCTGTTAAATCACAAAGGACGGACTAGTTATTTCTAAGATTAATTTTTTCTTCTGATTTTATATTTTATAGATCCATAACAAAGTGGTGTCCATTTTTTATAGGTAACAATGAGTATTTGCAAAATGTAGAGAGACCTACGAAACAGGTTTGTTTGTGGTTGAAAATGGCTTCATTTGTTAAATATAAAGCGAATGTCTAGCCATGCCTCTTTCTATCTACTTTATTACTGTAATATTGACATTATAACAACTAGGAGCCTTAGTTGTGGATCAGGACTCATTATACTAGATGCTGTACAGGCATAGAACAAAGACAGTTGTTATCCCAAAATCTTAGTCGTAGAGAAGTAGGGTGGAAAGGACCTCCAGAGCTTATCCCCTGCTAAGCCCCATCCCCTGCCTGCTCATCCAGCCCTATCAATGGCTGCCCCACCTGGCCCCAGTATCCCAGCACTTAAGTGCAGAGCTTTCTTTTCTTTTTTTTTTTTTTTATCGGCTGCTGCAGTGGCCGTTGGGGCTTCTTGTGGCAGAGTCCCCCCCATACAGCGCGGGGCAGTAGGTATAGTCTCCCTGCCTGGCAGGAGCCGGTGAGTGCAGGGCTTTTTCTTTTCTTTTTTTAAAGTGCTGGGATGCTGGGACTGGGCGGGGCAGTCATTGACTGGGCTGGGAGAGTGGGCAGGGGATGGGGCCTGTTCTGTTTGGAGGTTTGGCCAATTTGGTGGCGGCCAAATCTCCAAATCAGATTTGGTGAAATTGATTCAGGACAGCGATTCAAATCACCAAATGGAATCACTGTCCCCCGAATTGGCCAAATCCGAAGCAAACACTAGCTGCTTCGAATGGGCCTATTGAACACCTCCAGCGATGGAGAGTCCATAGCTTCCTGAGGCAGTCTGTTCCACTGCCTCACTGTTCTAACAGTGAAAAAGATTTTCTGGATATCCAATCTACACTTTGCTGCAACTTCCAGCCAGTAGTCTACATCCTTATCTCTGCAGCAAGAGAGAACAGGTGCTTTCCTTCTTCTTTATGGCAGCCCTTCATGTATTTGAACACTGCTATCATGTCCCCTCTTGAGTGCCTTTTCCACAAGCTGAGCATGCCTAGCTCCTTCAGCCTCTCTTTGTATGACTTGTCTTCCAAGCTTTTGATCATCTTTGTTACCCACCTTTGGACCCTCTCTAACTTCTCCACATCCTTTTTAAAATGTGAAGCCTAGAACTGCATGCAGTATTCTAGATGAGGCCTAACCAGTGCCAAGTAGAGAGCACTGTCATTTCCCTTGTCTTTTACCTAATGTTTCTTTTGATGCAACCCAAAACTGTATTGCCTTTTGTGCGGCTGTATCAAACTGCAGACTCATATTGAGTCTGTGGTCTAACAAGACTCCCAAGTCCTTTTCCATAGAGCTGCCATCCAGCCAGGTGTCCCCCATTTTGTATTTGTGTTCTTGATTATTTCTCTCAGGGTGTAGCATTTGTCCACATTCAACTTCATCCTGTTAGCTCTAGCCCAGTTTTCTTATCTTACAATCCAGTTACATGACAGGATAGCTACAGATAGACAGGGATACCAGGAAACAATGAGATAGTATTGGTCAGCATGGTAGGTAGTGATTGCAAAACACCAGCAGGTTATTCATTCAGCTTGTGTGCAAGTATCATGACAAAGAGGTTTAATGAGAGATGGAAAGAATGAGCATTGCAAATGTATATAGGGGGCTGCTAAAATGAAAGGGCAGCATGAGAGGAAGCATGAAAATGTTGTTAAAAATGTAGTAAGTGCATCATGGGTCCAATGTAAGGTAGGACTCAGCTATATGTTGTACACATACTGAAGTGCACTTGGTATCTGTTGTGCTTAAAAAGAAAAAGCTGTTCCTGTTCAACTGTAGGTTAGGGCCTTGTAGGAGATTGTGTTAGAGGTAGTAGTAAACATGGGGTAGAGAAGGTCTGCATGTGGGGGGCGGGTTGTGAGAGAGAGAGAGAGGACCATGTTGCACATTAGACCTAGTACCTTTTAACTGCACTTAAAGCACGAGTGTCCACATGTTCAAGCAGTAAACCCTGTGTTATGAGCAATCGTGTTGTAGCAAAGTTAGAACTTTATGCAGGAGGAGTATCTCTACAGTGTACTAAATAACCTGTATTCTGCTGGCATCAGACTGCTCCATGGAGTTACTGTAATATGAGCAGTCAGCTGATTGTTGGTTCCAACCCTGGGACTGCACTCAACTGGCCCAGCTGCAATGTCTGTCAGTCCCAGCTCTGGCACTGTACTGGATTCTTGAACCGGCTTCATGTGGTGCAGATATGGTTTTTAGGAGCTGCAAATATGGATGCCAAGTGTCTTGAATTGGCATTGAAGTCTTGAGCCCTGACACCAGACCAGGGTTTGTTGGCATTGACAGTCAGTTTGTTGGCCCTAGGCCCAGAACTGTACTGGACCTGGTTCAAGACTCTGGTCTTCCATATTTGCAGGTCCTAAAAACCTTGTTTGCTCTGCACTGAAGCTGCTTCAAAACTCCAGTGCAGTGCTGGAACTGACAGTCAGCAAGCTGGAGGTAGTGTTGGAAATGGTAGTAAAAATGACTGTGTCACTCCTTAGAGCAGGGGTTTAAAAGCTTTTATGCTGTGTCATGGCAAGCTGTGGCCTGGAAGCGGCAGTGGCTGGGCAAACCACAGCCCAGCAGTCACAGCCAACCATGGCCAGAATTTCAGGCTGGCAGAGAGGTAAGGATAGCCTGTGTTGTCACAGGCCCTGTGGAAGGAGTCACGGCCTCTCTCCCTGCCTCTGTGGGGGACCGCGG
Source organism: Crocodylus siamensis (assembly GCF_052110815.1). NCBI lineage: Eukaryota > Metazoa > Chordata > Crocodylia > Crocodylidae > Crocodylus > Crocodylus siamensis. Next base: position 364,739,436 of record NC_143395.1, read on the forward strand.
TTTGCTGGTCCATGGCCACTTCAGGTCCAGCAGCTGGCCATGTTGCGGACCGGCAGCCAACCTGCTGCAACCCAGCATCATGCCGTGGTCTGGGTATTGAGAACCCCTCGCTTAGAGCATATTCTAATTTTTAATAAAGCACAGCAATGGTTATTATGATCTAAAAATTAAGTGTGCCCTGTGACAAGGCTTAGAAAGAGAGAAAGTAGTCTGTAGAAAGAAATTTAAATTTTGTGGTCATATCTGTAAATAAGTACTGATTTTCATTATCTATTCTAACCATATCAAGCAAATCTCAGGACGTCATTCTCCCCTTGTACTCAGCCTTGGTGAGGCTGCAGCTGGAGTACTGCGTTCAGTTTTGGGCCCCACAATTCAAAAAGGATGTGGAGAAGCTTGAGAGAGTCCAGAGGAGAGCCACGCGCATGATCAGAAGTCAGGAAAACAGACCTTATGAAGACAGGCTGAGAGCTATGGGGCTCTTTAGCCTGGAAAAGCGTAGGCTCAGGGGTGATCTGATGGCCACCTATAAGTTTATCAGGGTGACCACCAGAATCTGGGGGAACATTTGTTCACCAGAGCGCCCCAAGGGATGACTAGGTCGAACGGTCATAAACTACTGCGAGACCGTTTCAGGCTGGATATAAGGAAGAATTTCTTTACTGTCGGAGCCCCCAAGGTCTGGAATAGCCTGCTGTCAGAGGTGGTTCAAGCACTTACATTGAACACCTTCAAGAGACATTTGGATGCTTATCTTGCTGGGATCCTATGACCCCAGTTGACTTCCTGCCCCTTGGGCAGGAGGCTGGACTCTGTGATCTTCCAAGGTCCCTTCCAACCCTGATGTCTATGAAATATAAAAGATGAAATGGGCAGTTTTTTCCAAGGTAAGAAGCAAAGACAAATTCCCACTGGAAGTTTCTAGCCCATCAAGTAAGATTGCTACCAAAATTATGCAGATATTTGTTAGGTTTTTTTTAATAGGCTTATTTCCCCATGATATTAAACTTGCAATCAAGATGTGCTGAACTGGGTTCTAATTATATGAATGCGGATTGCAATTGTTTGTCAGTGTCTGAGTCCTGTTAGAAAGTAAAGAGAAAGGAGTAGTCTCTACCCCAAGGCATTCTGTAATGAAAGCGGTATAGGCCTATATGACCAAGCACAACCTAGAAAAGGGAGGAGGAATCCTTCCTTACCCTGTGTCTGGATGAGTCCGGAAACAATTTTTAGGGCAGGTGGCCAGCATTCTTCAGTTGAAAGATTTTATGTAGTGTTATACTTGTCCTTTATTATAAACAAAAAAGTGTGTACTGAAGAAAGGGCCTTTAAAAAGAACTTTGGGTGGAGTTCACTTCCCTTCCCTCCCCTCACTGATGAAAGAGCACATAGTCAGCATAATCCAAGGGATACTAAAAGACTGCAGGTGCCTCAGATACACATTTCTCATCTTCATGAACAATGGTCTCATTTGCCTGCTCCAGACTGTAGCTGAAGAATTTACACCAGAAGCTGTTTATATGCGCTTAAAGTAAATGTGATTATTGCAATTGCATAGAAATTAAATGTCATTGAATTGAGATGTTTTGTTTATGTGTTTTTAAAAACACACATTCTATTATACCCGCAGTTCATTTTCCCTGAGGGAAATGAAGTCTAGGCTGAGGGTGCTGTCAATATGATTCTAGACATTACTAAACAATGTATTTTGTTCAGACCACAGCAAAACTTGGACAAAATTTGGTAAGGTCCCAGAGTGTTACTGGTATGTGGGAGGAAGTCACAGCAAGGCACATTTGTAATGAATTATAAAAGCTGAACTCTTCACCCAACCTCAAAATACATCTTGGCGTGCACATAAATCTTAGTGCACATACTTAGATCACAAATGCAAGGGAAATTATTGTAGCTTGTTGGAAGAACTCATTTGTAAGGATGGTAAATGCTAATTTTAGGACATTATCGTTTGAAAATGATATGCTATATACATGCAAATGATGTTTTAACACTTTAAAGTTTTGCAGAAGGATCATGAGAAGGGCTTTAAACTAGGGGAGTCAAACGCATCCAGGCTGGATGCGGCCATTTCATGGGCTTGATTAGGCCCATGGACCTTCTCTCCTCCTTTGCATACCTGATTTGGTGGCTGAAATGTGAGTTCTGTGCTGTGTAGTCCAGCTGAACCAGCGTCTGTGTTGCTTACAATGGCCACCATGTCCAGATTGCACCACAGATGGTACCACTCCTGGCAGCTCTGAGACTGGTGCACGTGGTGCTCACTCCAGCCTGAGCCATGCATTAAAGTTTCTAGACTGCTGGAATGGACACTGTGGATGGCCAGGGTGGTCACTGTGTACAGCATGGCTACTATGCCAGCCCAACTAGGCCATACTTGGCACCTGTTCTGGCCATCTGTGCTACGCATAGTGCAGGTCTCAGATTGGCTGGAGCAGCCACCAGATCGGGTATGGTGTGGAGGTTGGAAAGTGAAGGGAAGGGATCTGTTGGTCTGATATGGCCCACAGACTAACCCCACACCAGCCCAGCGTGGCCCCAGCTGGCTGCCAGGGCCGCCAGCAGCGCTGGGATGGGGCTGGGGCCTGAGCAGGTCCATGGCCCCAGCCCCATCTCCAGCTGCTGCCGGCGGTGGTGAGGGCTGGGGCCGGGCCCGCTGGCAGGTGGCACGACCGCCATAGGTGGGGTCTGGGGCTGGGGCCTGAGCAGGTCCATGGCCCTGGCCCCATCCCAGCGCTGCTGACGGCCCTGGCTCATGTTGCTGGCTAACTTGGCCCTGGCCGGCACCGCCACTGCCAGCCCTAACTTAGTGCTGCTGCCGGGCTGGGCGGCAGAGATGGTACCGGCTGGGGCCATGAGCAGTGGCTCTGGTGAGGGCTAGGGCTGGGGCCATGCCTGCTGGCAGCGCCAGGATGGGGCCAGGGCTATGGACCTTTGTGGGCCCTGGACCTAGCCATGTGCTGCCGGTGAGCCTGTATTATATTTCTGTAGTTTTGGCCTAGTTCCATGGCTTTTAGTCTGTTTACTTTCAACATTACAGGTTTCCTTTTATTTATGCGGGTTCCATATATGCGAATTCACTCTTATGCGATCACCCTTTCTCTACCCCAAATTCCTCATATGCAAGGTAAATTCACACTTACGCGATCGGGGCCCTGCTTCTCCTCACTTCTCCTAGCCCCTGGCCTGCGTCATGCCGTGGTGCAGGTAGGTAGTGTTGGCTGCTCTGAGACCTGCTGCAGCAGCTGGGGTGAGTGGGGAAAAGCAGAGCCCTTGGAGGTTCTGGGCATGGTGCAGCCTGGTGGCTACAGGCAGCCAGTGTTGGCTGCTTCTGCAGCGACTACAGCAGGGACTAGGGTCAGCAGGGAGAAGTGGAGGCCCCAGGCTACAGCAGGCAGCAAGGCAGCAGGTACTGTGAGTGGCTGCAGGGCACGGGACAGGGGGACACAGTTCTTGCTGCTATGTGGCCCCCGGGAGGGCTGCGGGCTGGGGGTCTGTGCCGGGCTCTTCCCGGGGCGGGGTGTGGGTCCCCAGACCTGAGTATGGGACAATAAGAGGCTGGCAGTGGCACTGGGCTCTACCTGGCGCTCAGCAGGCAGGTTTGGGGGGCTGTGGTGAATTTTGGGGTGGCAGCAGCCCCCCATCCAGTGCTGCCACTGGCTGCCTGGAGCTTCAGGAAGAGCCTGGTGCTCCCACTAGCTCCAGGTTGCAGGGATGAGGTGGTGGCGCTGAGAAGGGGCCTGCTGCCACTCCAAAATTTGCTGTAGCCCCTCCCCCCCCAACCTGCCCAGCGAGCTCTGGGGAAAGCTTAGTGGTGCTGCCAGCCCCAGCCTGCAGCAGCAGCCTGCTGTTGTCCCACACTCAGATCTGGGATCCCATTTCCCCTGGGAAAAGCCTGGTGCAGCCCCCCACACACAGCCCTTCCCGGCGGGCACATAACAGCAAGAGCCACACCTCCTCCATCCAGCGTTCTGCACCCACTCACAGTTCCTTCTGCTTTGCTACCTGTGGCAGACCTGGGAGCTGCCAGTGGGCTGCCCTGCACCTCTCCCCCCGCCCCTTCCCTAGTCCGAGCCTCCCTCCCTCCCTCCCTCACCGCCATGGGAACGTATCCCTATTTGCTATGTTATAAAGTATGTTTGCTTTATGTGAATTTGATTTATGTGCTGTTCTCCAGGAACACATGTACCGTGTAAATTGAGGGAAACCTGTATAACTGTAAAAACCTGGTTTTAATTAAGCCAGCTTACAGCTGTGGTATTGATAGTGTTGGAAATGTTAAGAAGCCTTTTTGGAATTGAGCTATTACAATTGGATTTTAGAAAGACCATGCTTGAGCGCTCGGTCAAAGAGAAGGGAATTTGAGGAGTTTCATAAGATATTGTCTGTCTCTGCTTTTTGATAATTTGAGTTTCTGATGATGTTAGTATAGTGTGCGGAATTTTATTAGAAAGAATATATCTGGGCTATCTGGATGTTTGTGGATGTGGTTGAGACTACTCTAAATTATAGGAGAAGTCCTACTTAAGCCATTTGGAAGCCTTGTTAAAAATCCATTTATAAAAATGTTCTGCATTGCCTTTGCATATCTTTGCTACAGTTGAGCAATTCCTTGAAAATATTCAATAAATGATGTGAAGATTAAGTGATACAATTAAGGATTTACTTTCCATTAACACTGTTAGTCTTGGAATGGTTTCAAGCATAAGTTCAATGAGAGAGAATTACTATGTTGTCTGCTTGCCTATACATTATTGATATTATCATTTTATTGTTGTCACACTGTGTGAATATTTCTTTTGCTATAATAGTTAATTTGTCACAAGTGTGCAAAAGCTATAGATCTGTGTCGGAGCACATCACCCCCTAATACTATAAAATAAAGTACGGTGAAAGCTATGTTATGTGTCACTTTACCATCCAGAATGCTCTATTAACCGGCATCTGTTCCACCGTGGCATTTCTGGTTTCACCACTGTGAACCGAGTCCCACTTCCTCGTGGACCATGGCCTGGGGCAAAGCAGCCTAGTCCTGCCCACCTGCGTTCCTACTTCTCCCCATAGCTTGGTGTCATCTGGAAACTTGCTGAGGCTGGCAAGAATATTGTGGGGAGACTGCATCAAAAGCCTTGCTAAGGCCAGTCATCTCATCATAGAAGGCATGACTTGCCCTTGGTGAATCCATGCTGACTGTTCCTAATCACCTTCTCCAGGTGCTTAGAAATGGACTCCTTGAGTCCGTGATTTTTCCAGGAACTGAGGTGAAGCTGACTAGTTTGTAGTTCCCCTTCTTCCCTTTGATAAAGATGGGCACTATATTTGCCCTTTCCCAATCAACCGAGGCATTTTCCAATCACCATTATTTTTCAGAGATAATGACTAGCAGCTCTGCTGGCACATCAACCAGCTCCCTAAGCACCCTTGGATGTTTCACACCTTGCCCGATAGACTTGTACATGTCCAGCTTTTAAAAATAGTCCCTAACTACTGCTGCCTGCTCACCTCCTCCCCAAAGTGTGCTACCAGGTGCAGTAGTCTGGGAGCTGATCTTACCTGTGAAGACTGAGGTAAAAAAGGCATTGAGTACTTTAGTCTTTTCCACATCATCTGTCACTAGGTTGCCTCCCCGTTCAGTAAGGGACCCACACTTTCTCTGGCTTCCCTCTTGACATACTTGTAGAAATCCGTCTTGTTACTATTCACATGGTCAAAGGATGTGGTCATCATGGGTGACCTGAACTTTCCAGACGTCTGCTGGGAAGAGCAGTCAGCCAGGTCAGACTGCTCACATAGGTTCCTAGCCAAAATGCAGGACCTCCATCTAACCCAGGAGGTGTATAGCCCCACCAGGGGAGACGCCTTGATGGACCTGGTGAGGGGGCTGCAGGTGCTTAACCACCTGGGCGACAGCGATCATCGCCTACTGGAATTCACCATCCAGCACAAGGTGGCAAAGGTCTACAGCAAGGCAGCAGCCCTGGATTTCAGGAGGGCGGACTTCAGTGAGCTAAGGGGAATAGTCAGGGAGGCACTGAGGTCCCGGAGGGGAGGGGAGCCAGGTGTTCAAGAAGAGTGGTCGCTCCTTAAGGAGACGATCCTCCAAGCCCAAAGGGAGGTAATCCCAACACGGATCAAAGGGAGCAGGAGGGCGCAAAAGCCCCCATGGCTCACCAAAAGCATCCGAGAATGCCTCCTAGCTAAAAGGGAGGCGCACACCCAATGGAAGGGAGGGGCCATCACCAGGGAGGATTATACTGTGATTGCTCAGGGATGCAGGGGGGTAGTCAGCAAGTTGGGGATGGAACTGAGACTAGCTTCCTGGATCAAGGACAACAAGAATCCTTTTTTATATACATAGGAGGCAAAAAGAAGGTACCGGGTAATATGGGGCCCCTGCAAGACATGCTAGGAAATTTGGTCGTCACACTAGATGACAAAGCTAACCTATTTAATGACTTGTTTGCCTCCATTTTCCTCAGTAGGGACTGGATCAGCCCCCCGACTAGGCCTCCCTCAGGCCCCAGGGGAGGTGCACCTGGGCCAAGGGTCAGGGAGGATCTAGTCAGGGAACTTCTGGAGGGACTAAATCAGGTGGTCTGGAGGATCTCCACCCCAGAGTGCTGAGGGAATTGACTGAGGTCGTTGCGGGACCCCTGGCACGGCTTTACAAGCACTCGTGGTGCTCTGGTGTGGTGCCAGAGGACTGGAAGAGGGCCAATGTGGTTCCCGTCTTCAAACACACTTGGACAAGGGGGTAAATTCAGATTAGACATCAGAAGGCGCTACTTCACGGTCAGGGCAGCTAGGATCTGGAACCAACTTCCAAGCGAAGTGGTGCTGGCTCCTACCCTGGGGGTCTTTAAGACAAGGCTAGACAGTCACCTTGCTGGGGTTGTTTGACCTCAGTACTCTTTCCTGCCATGGCAAGGGGTCGGATTTGATGACCTGCTCAGTTCCCTTCTGACCCTACTAACTATGAAACATCTCTTGCTAGCTGCATCTTCATTGTTTCCTCTTGATGAAAGTAGTCTTGAACTTCCCAGCCTTGGAAATTCCTGGCCTGGCCTTTTCTACCAACTGGAGGTACTCCTGTTTGTGGGATTCCATATTTGTTCTCCAGATAAACCGCTGCAGGTGGGGATGAAAACTTCTGCTTGCTACCAGAGGTCACAAGCTTCCACTTTTGTGGGAGTCCATGTCCTTTTCCTTCTAATGTTGCCTCTGGCAGTCCTTCCTCCACAGTCCTAGAGGTCTTATCTAGCATGGAATCGATGAAGTCCTCAGGGCAGAGGATGCTTTGGACCCTTGCCACTGCCTCCTGTAGCACTTGCACCTGCTTCCTGAGGGACACCACCAGGAGGCATGGCTCACATCATAGGTACCCTTGCATCTGGCTGTCACTGGAAGGAACCTGCAAGCTGCAGTCTCCTCATTGCCAAACCAGGACCTAGGTCGAAGCTTTGACCATGGGTAGTCCTGCCTAGACAGACACCTCACAGATGCAATCAGAGGAACAGCAAACAGAGGAATAGCTGGCTGTGCCAGACTTCTCCTAGGGGGGCCGAGCCCCCAGATCTGCTCACCATGTAAGAGGAAGCTCAGGCTGCCACTGCTGCCTGGGACATGTGGCAGCAGCAATCTTCTCTAGTGCAGGTGCAGCCCACACCCAGCACTGTTCTCAGGTGGAAGAGGCAGCACAGATCTGGGGCACAGATCCAGGGGCTCGCACCCCCAGGAGGGCTGCCAGGCTGTACTGGACTCCTCCCAGGGGTGTGAGCACCCAGATCTGCATGCCAGATGAGAGGAGGCTGCCTCTGCTGTCTGGGACTTGCTCTGGGCACAGCCCGCACTCAGTGCTGGGGAAGATTGCTGCTGCCGCCGGTCCCAGGTGGCAGTGGCAGCCTCCTCTCATCCGGCACACAGGTCTGGGAGCTTGCACTGCTGGGAGGAGTCTGGCAAAGTGCTGCAGCTCTCCCAGGGGTGTGGATCCCCGGCTCTGTGTGCCAGATGGGAGGCGGCTGTCTCTGCTGCCTGGGGCTGCTGCTGAAGGCAAGTAAGCCCAGCTTCGAAAGTTTCAAAACCTTTTGAGTGCCCTTGTTTCATTTCAAAGCTATTTCAAAACCTTTTGTTTCATTTTGATTTTGCCGTTTCGAGCTCGAAACAGCTTTGAAATGAAACACCTGGTGAAATTTCGCATAGCTCTAGTGGCCATGGCTCTGGCATTGTGATGTCCTCTAGCCATCTCTCTAGGTCTCTTAAATCTATCACATCTCTCTTCCTGGGCCCTGCTGCTGCATATTGTGGCCCTGGGCCCCAAGCACCCCTCCCTTGGCTGGGCATCAGCCCCAACCCTGCCTAGCACTCTCCCTACAGGGGCCTCAATCCATCTCTCCCCCCGCCCACTTACTTGCTGGAGCTACTCTTGAGGCTACCTTGGGCCACGTGCATGTACTGTACATGCAGGTGGTACCCCTTGTCACACTGCCTTCCTTCTGCTTCCTCCTAGCTCCCTGCAGGCTGGAACTCTGTCAGCCTGCAGGGAGCTCATTTCCAGCCAACTTTGTTATAAAGGAGCTTTGCTCCCAGAGGATTTGTTAAGCAAGGTATTACTGTATTGTATGTATGGAAAATTATGACAAATACAAACATTTTCTATGTATAGAAGCTATTTTTTGGGGGGTTCATCTTAAATTAAGGGTTATCTTTTATTTGGGTAAATATGATACTCGTGCAACTAATCATAGTATTCTTCCATGTACTACTAACAGTAGCAATTAAAAGAAAACCTACATATATTGGAAGGTCAAACTTGCAGAAGATAGACGTTAGGTTCTTGAATTTTAATACAGCATGTAATTTTTAATTATCTAGGCTTTGATATAGCAGACTACACAAGCATATACTGAACTTTAAGCACAGGTAGTTTCAAGCAATCCCAACGCTGGGGTCAGGAGCAGGGGGCAGAAAGATAGACCTTGAAATACAAATGGTGTAAGTCCAAAGGTATATGACCTTCCCAGGGGCTAAGCCTGAAACACTTGCCAGTGGCAAAAAACACCAGAGACAGAAGTGGGGCCTCCAACATGAAGACTCTTCAAAAATGAGGCTCAAGCAGTTTAGAAAAAGAGCTTACAGATTCGAAGGAGGCTTCCAATGACAGTGGTGAAATTGCCACATTAGTGGCTACCGTTCTGAAATGAGAAGAAAAGCACAGTATGTATAAAAAGGAGATCTGTGTTTTCCTAGACTTGAGTCAGTCCTTCATCTAGGCAAAAAGAAGTGTGTTCTTACTAGTTTAGAAGAAAAAAGTGACATTTAATTACCTGAATATCAAGATGTGATGGATAAAATTGACCACTTCAGGGTTTAGGAACTAGATATAATATAGACAGACTTGAAATAACAAGAGTCAAGGCAGAGGCTGAGTACAAGCAACCCCCACCCCCCATTAACACTGTTTTGCTTAGCACTATTTCGCTATAGCGCTTATTTCACATTGATATCTGATTTCACTTAGCGCTCAGCGAGGTTTGCTGTAAGGCATGTGGGTATCAAACAGGGAACATTGGCAGAGCGCAGCCTCGTTGCCATTTTTGCTTCGTCAAAAGCTTTTATGTTAGGTGCTTGTCACCGTCTTGCTTTTGTCTTTTGAACTCACTGTTGAAATCAGTCATCATGAGTCAGAAATGTGCAACTGACTGTGACTGCAAGTGCTGAGAAAAAACAGTGCAGAAGTGTAATCCTGGAGCTTGAATTGCTTGTTCTGAAGCAAATTCATAGTTTCATAGTTTCTAGGGTCGGAAGGGACCTGAGCAGATCATCTAGTCTGACCCCCTGCCATGGCAGGAAAGAGTACTGGGGTCAAACGACCCCAGCAAGATGTTCATCTAACCTCCTCTTAAACACCCCCAGGGTAGGAGCCTACACCACTTCTCTTGGAAGCTGGTTCCAGACCCTAGCCGCCCTGACCGTGAAGTAGCGCCTCCTGATATCTAACTTAAACCTACCCTCTGCCAGCTTGTGACCGTTATTCCTGGTCACTCCTGGCGGTGCTCGGGGAAACAGTGACTTCCCCAATGCCTGCTGATCCCCCCCTGACTAGTTTATAACAGGCCACGAGATCCCCTCTCAGCCTTCTCTTTTGGAGGCTGAACAGGTTCAGGTCCCGTAGCCTCTCCTCATAGGGCCTGCCCTGTTGTCCCCTGATCATGCGAGTGGCCCTCCTCTGGACCCTCTCCATGCTGTCGACATCCCTCTTGAAGTGTGGCGCCCAGAACTGGACGCAGTACTCCAGCTGCGGCCTGACCAGTGCCGCATAGAGGGGGAGGATCACCTCTTTGGACCTGCTGGAGATGTATCTGTGGATGCATGCCAAGGTGTGGTTGGCCTTCCTAACTGCCTCCCCACACTGCCAGCCCATGTTCATCTTGGAGTCAATGATGACCCCAAGATCCTTTTCTGCCTCCGTGCTGACAAGAGGGGAGTTCCCTACCCTGTAGGTATGGTGCCAGTTCCTCCCGAGGTGCATCACCTTGCACTTGTCTGTGTTGAAATTGAAGCAGGGGAATGCCAAAATGAGATATGCAGAGCATTGACTTTGACTGAGTCAACTGTTAGGACCATATTGAAAAATAAAGACAAAATAAAAGAACGTTGGAGGATTGTAACTCCTTTAAATGCTTTGAAACTTAGTAGGAGTAGGGCTCCAATTATGTTAGAAATGGAGTGGCTGTTAAGTATGTGGATTGAGGCTACAACTCAACGCCATATACCCTTGAATATGCTGCTTATTCAGAAGAAGGCTATAAGAGTCTGTATAATGATTTAAAAAAAAATTTGCCTGAGGGGTCTGCTTCTGAATCTTTTCTTGCAAGTAAGGGATGGTTTGAAAGATTACAGTAGCTTGCATAGTGTTTCCGTTCTGGGGGAGCAGCTTGCAATTATAGAAATAAATTTGTGGAAATCATTGAGGAGGGGGGTTATATGCCTCAACAAGTCTTCAGTGCTGATGGGACAGCCCTGTTTTGGAAGAGGATGCCTTCTAGGACATACATTTCCAGGGAGGAGAAGTTGATGCTAGGTTTTACGGTGTCCAAGGGTTGACTTTATTGCTCGGTGGTAATGCAGGGAATTTTAAATTGAAACCATTGCTTGTGTATACCACTCAGAAAATCCTAGGGCTCTCAAGAGGTATCTTAAAAGCAGTCTGCCAGTCATTTGGAAGTCTAACAAGAAGGCCTGGGTGACAATGTCAGTCTTTCAGAGCTGGTTCAGGGATTATTTTTCTCCTTCAGTTGATAAATATTGTGTTGAGAACAATTTGTCTCACAAGGCACTTCTCATTTTAGACAATGCGCTAGGACATCCTACCACACTTGATGACCTCAGTTATAATGTAAAACTGCCCCCAATACCACCCCCATTTTACAAACGATGGACCAGGGTGTCATTGTTGCCTTTAAGGCTTATTAGGTAAGGAAAACATTTGCCTAGGCTGTCAGGGCTACAGATAGAGAGGGTGCTGTGACCCTAAAAGAATTTTGGAAGGGCTATTATATCCGCAAGGCAACAGATAACATTTCAAGTGCCTGGGATGAAGTTGCTTCCAAAACAATGAACTGTATCTGCTGAAAGCTTTGGGAAGACTGTGTCCAGGATTCCTAAGGGTTTGAGGAACCAGTAGTGACAATTCAGGACAATATCACTGAGCCTGAAAGGAAAATTGGATTTGATGAACTTGAGCCAGAGGACATTTAAGAGTTGATTGCTCAATTCCTCCGTGTTGGAATCAATGAGGACCTAATTCAAATAGAACAGCAGAGATGCCACGGAGAGGAGGAAGATGCTGAGGAAGATGTACAACCAGCAAGGGCCTCAATCAGCAAAGGCATGGCTGAAGCTTTCAGACATCTTGAAGCTTTTCTTTCCTACTTTGATGAGAAAGACCCTGACATGTAGTGCAGTTCTGCAGTTGCAAGAGGAGTTAACAATGAAGTCAATTGTTACAGGCTTGCTTTACAGTGAAAAGAAGCAGCCCAAAGTGCAGCTATCAATAGATGCCTACTTCAGGAAACTCAGAACTCGTGCTTCAACCCTTGCAGCTGCCCCGCAAAAAAATCCTCAGCCAAACACTTAAAAATCCCCTGAAACTGACACTAACCCAGACTGCCCTGATTCTGAGTGCTGAAGGAAGCCCAAAGACCAGAAAGTGAAAATGAATCTTTGCATACCGTTCATTACTTTATTTTGTGATTTTATACATTATTTCAAAGTTCAAAGTGATAAACAAAGTGTTAAATAAAGCGTTTACATACATTTTAGATGTCTGAATTCAGTGTTTTTATAGTCCTAGTGGGGATTTCATTGATATTATAGTACAAGTGGGGAGCCCTGGGAACAAATTATATTTGTTTACGTTCTTTCCTTTGGGAAAATCGGTTTTGCTTAATGCCGTTCCTCTTAGTTTTTCTGGAACCAATTAAGAGTGCTAAGCGAGGGTTGCCTGTAATCTGTACATACGTGAAATCTCCACCTTCGGAGGTTTTCAAGACCTAGGTAGGCAAAGCCTTGGCTGGGATGATCCAATTGGGGATGGTCCTGCTTTAAGCAGGGGTTTGGACTAGATAACCTCCTGAGGTTCCTTCCAGCCTTCATTTTCTATGAGTCTGTGATTCTGTATCCTTTTTTGGTTCCATTGTTTTATTTGTTAATAAGGTAACTTTAGTTACCTTGCAATTTAGATTGTCACTCCTCTAACATAACAGAAAAATAAATGCTTGCAGTAAACTAAGTATATAGCTTGCTGCAGTCTCTCACTTGTTTTGATTGCTTGGAAATGGGGCATTGTAAAATTACTTTGGATTCTGTTCCATGTTTCAGTGTTGTGTTCTCATTCTAATTGGACAGTCCCAGTGAAATAAGTTTAGATGGGAGCTCATTCTTGCTGGCTCATGGGTTTTATTTCTCTTGCTCAAGCTCATGCTCTCTTTCTCTCAAGCTGCAGATATATTTAATTGAACTTTCAAGTGTACAGGTCTGCTCTAGCATGAGCAAAGATATAATTAGCTATATGAGCCTTTGTTGGGAAGGGTGGCATATAAATCAAATAAATAAATAGTTGGTATTACAAGTAGGCAACTTTGGTCATTCTTACCAGCAAACACTAAATAAATTAAAATCCTTCTTTAGTAAGGAAGAAGTCATGATTTGATATTGTGGTTGTTGTCTTTTTTTTCTCTGTTTTTGTTTATGAAAATGCTTCAAGCTATCAGAGCAGAGCTATACAGGATGTCACTATATATGAAGTTAAATGTTTATACATTCTAATCATGCAGTATTCTGGTATGATGGTGATATTGAAATAAATTAAAAAAGGAGGATTGTTTTAGATTTATGTATAATGTGCTTCAGAATTCCTTTTTTTCTCTTCTTCATAATAAAGTACAGGGAAGGCTGTAAAATACAAAGTGTTTATGTAAGTTCTGTCTCCTTCCCTCTTGCTGTTAGTTTGTCTTAAGTATTTGCTTAAAATTGAATACTTAAAACATTCCAAGCAACAGCTGACATATTTCATGCTAGTATTTTAATAACATATTTAGAATGTCACTAATAATAGCATAGTTGACATTTTTCCTTAATAAAGTCAACATTGTGAAGAGACTTGGCAAAGTTGTTCAGAAGTTTTATACTTATAAACTATATTTTATAGTAGTCTTATTTTCCTTCCAGGGCACCAACTACTGGGCAACAGCTTTTTAAAGTCAGACATTCAGTTTCTTTCAGAACTTGATACACATTTAAAGTAGGAAATTAATTTGGCCAAAATGAGATGATTTTTTTTGGAACCACTCAATTAATGATACGTTAATGAAAATATATTTTTTGCAAAGAAAAGTTGGAAGAGAGAGAAAAACAAAAAAGATTTTACAGTTCTTTATATTAGAGCATTTTTTTTGTCTTGTGGCTCAGATAAGTTATTTTTTTGTAACTTTCTTGGAATATGAAAAGATTATGCCAGTGTTGCAAATGTTTGTTTAATTTTTGGTGAATTAAAGTGCAAAAGCTATTCAAAAAATTACTAATGAGAGTGGCAAAAAATTGCAAAGCAGAAAATAAGGATGAAAAAATCATTAACCTGGCAGTTTAGGTAAATGCATGTACCTGCAAGTTCTCTTTCTGATGAGAGGAAAAACTTCTTATTTGAAATTGGAGGTAGCACTAAGAGTTGTCCATTGTCAGTTCAATTTAAGTTGAATTATATTGACAATATTAAGTTTCTATATGCGAGTCTGAGTGTAATCTTGGAGAAGGACTAGAGGATCTGTACCATCTCCTAGACCATATCTAGTTAAACAAGATTTGTAGAAATCTATCTATTCATTTGAGCTGATATGACAACAGAGATTCTGTGTTTACTTACTGTTTTTGATAAGTGCTTTAAAGGAAATGAAGGTGTAGGTTGGCATTTTCTGACATTAAGCATGTGGACAGAAGTGACCTTTGAATTAATTCTGAGTGTAACAGGCGTGGAAGCATTTAAAAAAGATATTATTTCAGTTGTACGCAATACGTGTACCTCCTGTATTGCTTCCTGGCTACAATACTCCCTCCTCCAGTTACAGGGCAAGGGAGTGGCGAATCCTGGTGGCAGGGGCTGGGCAGCCCGCTGATGATGATACCAGGCTTTCCAGCAGCAATACCTCAAACCTCTTCTTTCAGTGAAGTGAAGAAGTTAGAGGGGATTGGGGCTGGAGAGTCTGGCATTGGAAGTGGCAGAGGAAGGGGGGAAGCTTAGTGCCAGAGCAGCCAGGCCCAGAGTGGAACCCAGTGGCTAGACAGTATGGTGGGTTGTCAGCCAGCTTGCCAGATTGTCAGTCCCTCTCTCCCTCCCTCCTCTGTGGAGGGAGTGGGGGAGAGCAGAGCATTCATAGAATCATAGAAGTAGGGTTGGAAGGGACCTTATAGATCTTCAAGTCCAACCCCCTGCCAGGGCAGGAGAAAAAACTGGGCTCAAATGATCCCAGCTAGGTAGGCATCAAGCCTCCTCTTAAAGACCCCCAGGGTAGGAGCCAGCACCACTTCTCTTGGAAGTTGGTTCCAGATCCTAGCCACCCTAACTGTGAAGTAGTTCTTACAGATGTCTAATCTAAACCTACTCTCCAACAACTTGTGCCCGTTATTCCTTGTTATGCCAGGGGGCGCTAGGGGAAACAAGGTCTCTCCCAAACCCTTCTGGTCCCCCCCTAGTGAGTTTATAGACTGTCACCAGGTCTCCCCTCAGCCTTCTCTTGTGAAGGCTGAACAGGTTCAGGTCCCGCAGTCTCTCATTGTAGGGTCTGCCCTGTTGTCCCCGGATCATGCAGGTGGCCCTCCTCTGGACCCTCTCAATGTTGTCCACATCCCTCCTGAAGTGGGGCGCACAGAACTGGATGCAGTACTCCAGCTGTGGCCTGATCAGTGTTGCATAGAGGGGGAGGATCACCTCCTTGGCCCTGCTAGAGATGCACCTGTGGATGCACGACAAGGTCCAGTTAGCCCTGCCAACTGTGACCTCGCATTGTCGGCCCATGTTCATCTTGGAGTCAGTAATGACTCCAAGATCCCTTTCTGCCTCCATGCTCTCGAGAAGGGAGTTTCCCATCTTACAAGTGTGCTGCTGGTTACTACTGCCGAAGTGCAGCACCGTGCACTTGTCAGTGTTAAAGTGCATCCTGTTTTTGCTAGCCCACCCCTGTAACCTATTCATGTCTTGCTGCAGTCTTTCCCTCCCTACTACCGTGCTCACCGCACCCCAAATTTTGGTATCATCAGCAAATTTAAATAGGTTGCTTTTCACCCCGTCATTCATATCGCTGATAAAGAAATTGAACAGCATAGGCCCAAGGACCGAGCCCTGGGGGGCTCGCTGCCCACTTCTTCCCAGGTTGAATATGACACATCCACCACCACCCTCTGAGTGCGACCCTTCAGCCAATCTGCAATTCATCTGACTGTGTAGGCATCAATGCCACAGTCACCCAGTTTCTTAATGAGGATGGGGTGGGAGACGGTGTCAGAGGCCTTGCTGAAGTCCAGAAAGACTACATCCACGGCAACACCTGCATCCAAGGCTTTTGTGACTTGATCATAAAAGGCAGTCAGATTGGTCTGACATGACCTGCCCCTAATGAAACTGTGCTGGCCCATCACAGATGTGCTCCATGATGATCTTCTCAAAGAGTTTCCCTAGGATTGAGGTACAACTGACAGGCCTATAGTTGCCTGGGTCCTCCCTCCTCCCTTTTTTAAAGATGGGGACCACGTTGGCTACCTTCCAATCATCTGGCACCTGGCCTGAGCACCACGAATGCTCATAAAGCCATGCCAAGCATTGTGGGGATCTGGAGGATCTATGCCAGGGGTGGGCAAAATGTGGTCCACCAGGCCATTCTGTCAAGCCCATGGAGCCCCTACAAATTAAAAAAAATTAATATTTATGTGCCCCCGGCTGCCTGTCATGCGGCCCTCGATGGCTTGCCAAAACTCAGTAAGCAGCCCTCCATCTGAAATAATTGCTCATCCCTGATCTATGGGTGCCCCCTCCCTGTTTACATTTAACAAGAAGTAAAATGCTTCAAAGTTGTACCTTATTTCAAAAAAGATTCTGGAGTGCCTAAGCCACTTTTGGGTAGTTTCAAAGGTACGTATGTTTGTACAGCTGGCTCTTCTGGTGCGTTTCAGAGGTTTTAAAAATATTTCAGTTATTACTTCTTTCCTCACCCTAAGTATTTAATACTAAAGGCAAGTATCTTTTAGAAATGTTGAACTTTCAACATAAATTTTGGTAGATAAAAGTTGAAAATAATAATAAAAAGGTTAATCTTCCAGATCAAGTTATTTTATCTTGGAATATTTGAATTCTTGTACAAGGATTGAACTGTCCTTATTGACATGTAAAAAAGTCACTAAGATGTTGTATTCATTGTGACTGTATACTTCAAAGGAGTTTGGGTAGCTTCAACCCTAAGGCTGGCAGACTGGATTATTGTGTAGAACTTACAGTTACCTACAGTTTATTCTGAGTTTTTATTAACAATCTATTTTTTTCTTCTTTATGTAATTTGCTTGAGGTATCCAAAGTAGTGGTTCTCAAACTTGATAGACTCAAGACACCCCTCAGAAAATGTCAGCTCTTAGTTTTCACTGGATTTTTTTACTGCAGAAAAATGAGGGAGTAACTCTTGTGTTGAAGAGGTTTCAGAAAGAGCTTAATAGGTCAGAATGTTTTTAATACTATGCTTTCCTATTTGAAATATCTGGGTTTATCTTGTGAATCATGTTTGTACACCTAACAGTGCTAACATTGTATAACACCCTTTGGCAGCTCTGCAAAGCTCTCAAGGCATCCCAAGGTGCTGCAGCGCCCTGGTTTACAATCACTGATCTCAGGCTAAGTACAGACATTTGGGGGTGCTAAGGGGAGGTTGAATTGATTCAAAAGGGCTGCCTGTTATCAGGTAAGTTGGGATGGTGGGTGTTAGCTGGGGGGTTGGGGGTCCAGCAGGCTGGAGCAGATCGAGAGCCTACTGGGGAATGGGGGAGGCATGACCTGTGGGTGGGGTGGGAGGAGCAGTCATGGCCAGTGGGTGTAGTGGGGGAAGCAGAAGTGACCCACAAGGGGTAGGGGCAGGCAGAACCTGCAGGTGGGATGGGGGGAGCAGGCATGACCCATGAGGAATGGGAGGGGAGGCATGACCTGTGGGGGGGGGAAGCAAAAAGCAGACAAATTAGGGGAGAGGATGGGGTGAAAAGAGCAGCCCTGGTGCTGTGGCCAGGGAAGTAGACAGAAGTTCCATGCACCGTTTTGACTTAATTCAAATAAATCTGAAATACATGGTTCCAGGTTTATGTTAAACTGGGTTCTGCAATTTTTAGACCGGTTTGTGTGCATGGAACTTCTGTAGAGTTACAGGTTTAGACTGATTGCCGGTCACTGATACTAGGCCTGTAAGTGTAAGGTCGGCACTGGGTGGCCATTTTAACCCCAGTTTAACCTCCCCAAATGTCTGTGCTTAGCCTAAAGGATTAAGTGCACATCTTAAAAGCCACAGTCACCTTATTTACTGAATTCAAATTGGCTTAAATAGTCATGTTGTCATGTGCCAACTGAAAACTGGCCAGAGAAGCAGGAGCAAGGGGCAGTGAGGCATGGCAATACGTTCTGTGGTTATCAGACAGACCATTCCAGTCATGAAAGGTTTGTGGCCTGTTTCTCATCTGACACATTTATGCAACTAGAATAGCATAATCAAGGGCAGCAGTGTGGTTCTTGGGATACCATATCCCTCCTTAGGTAGAGCCAAAAGGAAAATTAATGTGCTGCTTTTCTTCCCTCGTGGTTCCTAACTCATTTCTTAAATTATATACTGGTTTAGAGAGGAGTTTCTTATTAGAGGCATGGATTTGGAAGATACTGGCATCTGAATGACTATAGTTTTACTGTAATTGTTATGGTAAAGCTAGTTAAAAAAAATAACCCCTCACAAAGTGTTTAGTCATAAAGAAAAAACTGGAAATGAATCTGCCAAATACAAATAAATCTGCCATTTCAATGTGATAATGCAGAATTTTTTAAAATTGCAATATTTTTTCCTGTCCCCACACTGATATGCTCTGTGTCATTAAGTTACTCCTCTCCCACAAAAGAGGAGGAAAACTGATCAGAAACATAGGATTGTTTTATTTTCTGGTTTGCAAATGTAAGCAGAGATTTTGAGAAGCTCTTCCAATATATTTGTGTTTTTGTAAAGGACAGCTTTGTCATGTCCATTTTATCTTCCAAATATAATAGGGGTTCCCTAGCGACCAAGTATCAAAGAGCGTTAACATTTAAGTGAAGCTGATGCAGACTTTGGAGAGATTTTTTAAAACTTTCTATGTAGGACTCAATCTGTAAGAATGTAGCCTGTCTTTTTGTTCTCTTTCATACATATAACAAACTTTACTATTACAACTGTAATATATACAAAACAATACATCTATTCTATAGAACCTTTAAAGTGATTAGATATATTCAGTAAGCTGAAACATGGTATAGAATGATGAAATACTTTTTCATTTTCTTTAGTGAAAAGCTGTCAGTGTCTATAGAAAAACAACAGAAAAAACTCAAACATATCTGTATATTTTTAAAAAAACTGTTCCTGCCCTTTGCTACTTTTTCTAAATTTTTGCCTGTTATTGAAATTTTTTAAAATAAAAAAAAAAACCCAAATCATTCTTCATTCCTCCTAAAACAGATGCATCTTATGCTGTGTTCCAAAGGCCACCAGCTTTTTTTCTGGCAAACCCCCCCGCAAAATACAAAAAACCCAGAACAGGGGAGCAAGGTGGGGTTCTTCCCCCTCCAGGTAATAGATACTGAATCATTTACACAGCTTAAAGTATTCTGAGTAGCATACTGAAGAAGAGCCAGAACCAAAATGGGTAGTCATTGTATGCTTGCACTTGGAATAGAATAGAATTGAGAGTGCATTGTAGGTTCCCATGGGGCCCAGGTGGAGTAACCTGGGCTGCCTATACATGTGCTGGTTCGTGTTCTAGTTAGAATGTGGTAGAGCAGAATTGATTAATTGAGTTTGCTCCACATTCTAATTAGAATTATCCAGTGTGGCTTCACTGTTGTATGTATAAACCCCTGTACATTTTTAAATGGCCGCAGGGGCACTTTATCTAAATCTTGTTGAATGAGGTTTAGATAAATCAGCCCATGACCATTTTTAAATCTGTGGGGGCTCAATACATGTGACAATGAGGCATTTTAATTAGAGTGACTCTCTGGGAACTACTCTAATTAAAATGACCCTCCCTCCCTCCACCCCTGCAGCCTTGGATTTTAGAACAAGGTACATTGCTTTAAACCAAAGCAATCTGAATTCATGTTTTAAGTTCCAAAGTGGAAAGTTTTTATTTAAATAATTTTTTCCCAGTTATTTTCTAGAGAGGTACATTCTCACTGATTGATAACATGCAGACATATCTATATCTAGATATAGATATATGTATATAGGTATGGCTATGCACTAAATTTAATGAGTAGATTATGCAGTTATATATATATTAAACTTGAATAATTACTTAAAATATATATTTTCAAATTCTTATTCACTTCAGATTCTTGCATTGTTGTGTTAGGAAATGGTGCATGATAGATTTGCTTCTTTTCTATGATTTACTATTTGTTCATGATTTGTATAAAGCAGCTGCATTTAAAATAGGTGTATGACGAACCAGGTGTGCTCAGTGGCTGTTCCTAATGAAATACATGATGGTGTCTGACCAGGTCCTAGTACCTGAAGTGACTTTGCCAGTCTCTTATATCTAGCAGCACGAGTGTAGGTCCCCCAGAAGATCAAACCCTTAATGCAGCATCTGCCATATTTTGTTTCAAAAAGTTGAATATTTGACCTCAAAACTTAGATGCTTTTCCCCTTGATTTTTTTTCTTTATATAGAAAAGCACAAAGGTGCTATTTTTCACAAAAGGGGTTAAAATGCAGGCCACAGGCTCTCACTTGCATTACCAGGAATTAACAAATCAGATATTTCACTTTTGTGAAAGTGTATTTACTTTTTTATTTAAATAGTTTAGGGTACTGTAACAAGTTTAGTCCTTTACTTAAAATATTTTATATTTAAGTTGTATTTAATTTAAGCAAGTATATTTTTCATAAAGGAAAACATTATTTAAATATATGTATTTTTAAAAAGAAAATCACCATTTTTAGATAAATTCCATAGTAGAAGAAAATGTTAATCTTATGCCCTTACCCCCCCTGAAAGCAGGAAAAAATCACTTTCAGGTACACTGGATAACCTCCAGGTAGTAGAGCCCTTCTGTACTTAGTAGTTTCATAGTTTCTAGGGTCAGAAGGGACCTGAGCAGATCATTGAGTCCAACCACCTGCCATGGCAGGAAAGAGTACTAGGGTCAAATGACCCCAGCAAGGTGTACACCTAGCCTCCTCTTAAAGACCCCCAGGGTAGGAGCCAGCACCACTTCTCTTGGGAGTTGGTTCCAGATCCTAGCCGCCGTGACTGTGAAGTAGTGCCTCCTGGTGTCTAGCCTGAACCTACTCTCTGCGAGCTTGTGACCATTATTTCTAGTCACTCCTGGTAGTGCTGGGGGGAACAGGGACTCCCCCAATGACTGCTGGTCCCCTCTGAATAGTTGTAACAGGCCACTAGATCCCCCCTCAGCCTTCTCTTGTGAAGGCTGAACAGGTTCAGGTCCCGTAGCCTCTCCTTATAGGGCCTGCCCTGCTGCCCCCTGATCATCCGAGCGGCCCTCTTCTGGACCCTCTCCATGTTGTCTGCATCCCTTTTGAAGTGTGGTGACAAGGATCACCTCCTTGGACCTGCTTGAGATGCATCTGTGGATGCATGACAAGGTGTGGTTGGCCTTCCTGACTGCATCCCCACACTGCCGGCCCATATTCATCTTGGCATCAGTGATGACTCCAAGATCCTTTCCTGCCTCCGTACTGACGAGTTCTCCAGCCTGTAGGTATGGTGCTGGTTCTTCCTCCCTTGCACTTGTTGGTGTTGAATCCCATCCTATTCTCATAGAATCATAGAATCAGTGAGTCGGAAGGGACCTAGACAGATCATCGAGTCCGACCCCTGCCAGGGGCAGGAATGAGCACTGGGGGTGGGAGGGGTCATAAGGCCCCAGCCAGTGCCTGTCCAGTCTCCTCTTGAAGATTTCCAGGGAAGGTGAGAGCACCACCTCTCTGGGAAGCCTATTCCAGGCTCTGGCCACCCTTACAGTGAAGTAGTTCTTCCTAATATCTAACCTAAACCTGTCCTCCCTCAGCTTGTGGCCATTGTTCCTGGGGACTCCAAGGGGGGCCCTGGTGAACAGTCTTTCCCCGAGTCCCTGCTGCTGGCCCCTGATAAGGTTGTAGGCAGCCACAAGATCCCCCCTCAGTCTCCTCTTGCGGAGACTGAAGAGGTTCAGGTCCCTGAGCCTCTCCTCATAGGGCTGGCTACAGAGGCCCTCAACCATACAAGCGGCCCTCCTCTGGACCCTTTCCAGGTTCTCAACGTCCTTCCTGAAGTGTGGCGCCCAGAACTGGATGCAGTGCTCCAGCTGCGGCTTGACCAGCGCTGCATAGAGGGGGAGCAAGACCTCTCTGGACCTGTTAGTGATGCCCCTGTTGATGCATGACAGAGTGCGGTTGGCTCTGCCTATTGCTTCATCGCATTGGCGACTCATATTCATTCTGGAGTCAATCATGACTCCAAGATCTCTCTCTGCCTCTGTGCTGCTGAGAAGGTCAGCCCCTAACCTATCACCATAATGCTGGTTCCCTCTCCCCAGGTGCAGAACTCTGCACTTGTCCTTGTTGAACCGCATCCTGTTCAGATCCGCCCACTTCTCTAACCTATCCAGGTCTGCCTGGATGCGGTCCCTGCCTGCCGGTGTATTCACTTTACTCCACAGTTTGGTGTCATCAGCGAACATGAACAGGGTGCTCTCCACACCCTTGTCCAGGTCACTAATGAAGGTGTTGAACAGCACCAGCTCCGGGATCGAGCTCTGGGGAACTCTGCTGCCCACACCTTCCCAGGTGGACATTGACCCATCCACAACCACCCTCTGGGTGTGCCCCTGGAGCCAGTTTGCCACCCATGTGACTGTGCATTCTTCAATGCCGCAGTCCCTCAGCTTGCCCAGCAGAATTGGGTGGGACACTGTGTTGAAGGCCTTCTGGAAGTCCAAGAAGATGACATCGATTTCCTCCTTCACATCTAAGCTCTTCGTTACCTGGTCATAGAAAGAGACCAGGTTAGTCAGGCAGGATCGGCCTAGCACAAACCCATGTTTGGTTACCTCTCAACATTACTTTCCCTGCAGGGCTCTCACAAATGTAGTCCTTGATAATTTTTTCAAAGACCTCCCCCAGGATAGAAGTGAGGCTGACTGGCCTGTAGTTGCCAGGCTCTTCCTTCCTCCCCTTCTTGAAAATAGGGACCACATTGGCCCTTTTCCAGTCCTCTGGGACTTGGCCCGAGCACCAGGAGTTCTCAAACAGCTGTGCCAATGGCTCCGCAATGACACCAGCCAATTCCCTCAGCACCCGCGGATGAAGGTCATCCGGGCCCGCCGACTTGGATACATCTAAGCCCTCCAGGTAATCGTTAACTAGGTCTGAACTACCAGTCGAGGGACTCGCATACTTCCTGGGCCTCTCTACGCTATCACCCGAGAGCACCCCATTGTCAACAGACAGGAACACAGAGGCAAAGAACTTGTTAAAGAGTTCTGCCTTCTCTTGCGCATCCATCACCAACTGCCCTGTCCTGCCCTGTAGGGGTCCAGTGTTACCCCAAGACTTCTTTTTGCTACCTATATACTTGATGAAGGACTTTTTGTTATCCTTAATCCCAGAAGCTAATCTAAGCTCCAGTGCTGCTTTAGCCTCCCTTACCAAATCCCTACAAGCTTGGTTCAGGGAGGTGTACTCCTCCTTTGTACCTGCCCCCTGCTTCCACTGCCAGTACACTTTTTTCTTTGACCTGAGGCCAACCTGGATATCCGCGCTCAGCCATGAAGGTTTCTTGGCCCCTTTTCCCACCTTTCTGTGCAGTGGAATTGCATCCTGCTGCACCCCAAGTATAGCCTCCTTGAGGAAGGACCACCTTTCCTAGACCCCCATACCAGCTACACCCTGGGCTCCAAGTGCCTCCTGACTACTGCCTTGAGCACATCGAATTTGGCTTTCCTAAAGTCAAGCATTTGCACTGTGCTCGTTATCCTCCCCACCTTTCTCTGAATTGCAAACTGGATCATTTCATGATCACTGTCCCCTAGCCTTCCTTGTACTAGCACATCCCCCACCAGGTCATCCCCAGAGGCTAACACGAGATCCAATATGGCGTTTTCCCTAGTGGGGACGAGTACCTCCTGCACGAGGTGTAGGTCCTGTACGCACATCAGGAACCTTTGTGAGTGGCTAGAGCTGGCCGACTGCTCCTCCCAGCTGATGTCAGGGTAATTCATGTCACCCATGATCTCAACATCCTTTGCACACACTCCCTCCCCAAGCTGCCTGGAAAATTCCAGATCCAGCTCTTCCTCCTGATATGGTGGCCTGTAGTAAACCCCTACCACCAGATCCCTCTCCCCTCACCCTCCTTGAGGTTTCACTCACAGGGTCTCAGTTAAACATTCCTGTGGTCCCATTTGGAAGGTAGAACTGGTATACTGTTCCCTAACATAGAGGTGAACCCCCCAAACTTTTTTCCCCTTCCTATCTCTTCTAAGTAACCTATAGCCCTCTATGTCTAATGCCCAGTCAAATGTTTCATCCCACTATGTCTCCCCTAGGCCAACCAGGTCGATTTTACTACTTGCAAGCAGGAGAGCAAGCTCCTCCTGCTTGTTCCCCATGCTTCTTGCATTAGTGAAAAGACACCCCCAATGACCTCAGCCAATCCCCTTAGTACTCAAGGGTGGAGATTGTTCAGATCAGCTGATTTGAATACATCCAGTCCCTCCAGAAGTTCCCTAACTAGTTCCTCACTAACCCTTGGCCTAGGTGCACCTCCCCTGGAGTCTAAGGGGGACCCAGGGCGGGGTGTGGCTGTTCCGGTCCCTGCTCAGGAAAATGGAGGCAAATAAATTGTTAAATATGTTAGCTTTGTCATCTGGTGTGACAACCAAATTTCCTAGCGTGTCCTGCAGGGGCCCTAGGCCAAGGGTCAGGGAGGATCTAGTCAGGGAACTTCTGGAGGGACTAGATATATTTAAATCAGCTGGTCCGGAGTACTTTAGTCTTTTCCACATCATCTGTCACTAGGTTGCCTCCCCGTTCAGTAAGAAACCCACACTTTCTCTGGCTTTCCTCTTGACATACTTGTAGAAATCCGTCTTGTTACCATTCACATGGTCAAAGGATGTGGTCATCATGGGTGACCTGAACTTTCCAGACATCTGCTGGGAAGAGCAGTCAGCTAGGTCAGACTGCTCACATAGGTTCCTAGCCAAAATGCAGGACCTCCATCTAACCCAGGAGGTGCACAGCCCCACCAGGGGAGACGCCTTGATGGACCTGGTGCTGGCCACGGACGACGACCTGGTGAGGGGGCTGCAGGTGCTTGACCACCTGGGTGACAGCGATCATCGCCTACTGGAATTCACCATCCAGCACAAGGTGGCAAAGGTCTACAGCAAGGCAGCAGCCCTGGATTTCAGGAGGGCGGACTTCAGTGAGCTAAGGAGAATAGTCAGGGAGGCACTAAGGTCCCAGAGGGGAAGGGAGCCAGGTGTTCAAGAAGAGTGGTCGCTCCTTAAGGAGACCATCCTTCAAGCCCAAAGGGAGGTAATCCCAACACGGATCAAAGGGAGCAGGAGGGTGCAAAAGCCGCCATGGGTCACCAAAAGCATCTGGGAATGTGGCCTAGCTCAAAGGGAGGCACACACTCAATGAAAGGGAGGGGCCATCACCAGGGAGGATTATACTGTGGTTGCTCAGGGATGCAGGGGGGCAGTCAGGAAGGCCAAGGCAGAGGTGGAACTGAGACTAGCTTCCTGGATCAAGAGCAACAAGAAGTCCTTTTTTAAGTACATAGGGGGCAAAAAGAGACACCTTAATCCCCCTGTGGGAGCCCTGGGCACGCCCCCTACTTTAGAGAAAACTGGTCCCTTGGTATATACCTGAGCTCTGGGCAGGTCCCGCACCTGGTTGAGTTTTCTCTTGCTCCTGTGGATCCCCATCCCCCGATGAACTTAGTTTAAAGCCTGCCAGAGGAGGTCAACTAACTTGTAAGAAAACAAACTCTTACCTGTGGGGAAGAGATGGAGACTATCATGCCCCAGGATGCCCTCTGATTTGAAGTGTGGGTCATGGTCCAGGAAGCCAAATCTGGCGTGACGACACCAACTCCAGAGGTGCCGGTTCACCGCATGGATGCAGGCACTCTGCCACTGACGGCGTCCACTAACCGGGAGGAGGGACGAAAAGACCACCTGGGCCCCCAACTGTGTAAGCTTGGCCCCCAGAGCCCTG
This sequence comes from Crocodylus siamensis, assembly GCF_052110815.1. NCBI lineage: Eukaryota > Metazoa > Chordata > Crocodylia > Crocodylidae > Crocodylus > Crocodylus siamensis. The sequence goes on from NC_143395.1 coordinate 364,765,501, forward strand.
TAGTCATCTATGATCTGGTCCAGACTACTCTGGACTACTCATTCACCCACCCCTGTAACCTGTTTAGGTCTGATTGCAGCCTATTCCTCCTTTCTAGCGTGCCCACATCTCCCCACATCTTAGTGTCATCAGCAAATTTGAACAGGGTACTATTTACCCCCTTGTCCAAGTCACTGAAGATGAATATGTTGAACAGTGCAGACCCAAGGACCGAGCCCTGCGGAACCCCACTGCCCACATTCCTCACGGTCAAAAACGACTCATCCACTACCACTCTCTGGGTGTGGCCCTCCAGCCAGTTGGCGACCCATTTGACTGTGCAGGCATCGACACCACAGTCCCCCAGATTCTTAATGAGAACAGGATGAGAGACAGTGTTGAAGGCTTTCCAAAAGTCCAGGAAGTCCACTGCTACCCCTGCATCTAAGGATTTGGTGACCTGGTTGTAGAAGGCCACCAGGTTGGTCTGACAGGACCTGCCGCTAATGAACCCGTGTTGGTTGCCCCTAAGCATAATCTCCCCCACTGGCCCCTCGTGGACATGTGCCAGGATAATTCTCTCAAAAAGCTTGCCCAGGATTGAGGTAAGACTAACTGGCCTATAATTTCCTGGGTCCTCCTTCCTCCCCTTTTTGATGATGGGAACCACACTGGCCCTCTTCCAGTCCTCTGGCACCACACCAGAGCACCATGAGTGGTCATAAAGTCGTGCCAGGGGTCCCGCAATGTCCTCAGCTAATTCCCTCAGTACTCGAGGGTGGAGATTGTCCAGATGAGCTGATTTGAATACATCTAGTCCCTCCAGAAGTTCCCTAACTAGTTCCTCACTAACTCTTGGCCTAGGTGCGCCTCCCCTTGGGTCTAAGGCATGGTCCAGAGTGGGGGTGGCTGTTCCGATCCCTGCTCAGGAAAATGGAGGCAAAGAAATTGTTAGATATGTTAGCTTTGTCATCTGGTGTGACGACTGAATTTTTTGGTGGGTCCCGCGTTACCCGGTACCTTCTTTTTGCCCCCTATGTATTTAAAAAAGGACTTCTTGTTTTTCTTGATCCAGGAAGCTAGTCTCAGTTCCATGTCTGCCTTGGCCTTCCTGACTGCCCCCCTGCATCCCTGAGCAACCACAGTATAATCCTCCCTGGTGATGGCCCCTCCCCTTGCATTGGGTGTGCGCCTCCCTTTGAGCTAGGCCACATTCCCGGATGCTTTTGGTGACCCATGGCGGCCTTTGCACCCTCCTGCTCCCTTTGATCCGTGTTGGGATTACCTCCCTTTGGGCTTGGAGGATCGTCTCCTTAAGGAGCGACCACTCTTCTTGAACACCTGGCTCCCCTCCCCTCCGGGACCTCAGTGCCTCCCTGACTATTCCCCTTAGCTCTGGAAGTCTGCCCTCCTGAAATTTAGGGCTGCTGCCTTGCTGTAGGCCTTTGCCACGTTGTGCTGGATGGTGGATTCCAGCAAGCGATGATCGCTTTCACCCAGGTGGTCAAGCACCTGCAGCCCTCTCGCCAGGTCGTCACCTGTGGCCAGCACCAGGTCCAACAAGGCCTCGGTGGGGCTGTGCACCTCCTGGGTTAGATGGAGGTCCTGCATTTTGGCTAGGAACCTATGTGAGCAGTCAGACCTAGCTGACTGCTCTTCCCAGTAGATGTCTGGAAGGTTCAGGTCACCCGTGATGACTCCATCCTTTAACCTAACTATCTCTGTGAGCTGACTTGAGAATTTCTGGTCTAGCTCTTCCCCTTGGTTGGGTGGTCTGTAGAACCCCACCATTAAATCTCTTTGCCCTCGACTGCCCTGTTGAACCTTCCCTACTTAGTACATATGTCACAGATCTATTAATGGTTCAGTTTGGGTCCAGCTTCTGAACTCGACTCCTGATGCTGTTGATTTTGATCCAGTGTTACACCAAACAGGGCTCTGCTGTTCATTTGAAGTTGCTTATCAATTGCTCTCTTCACTGAGGCTGACCTAATCAACAAACATTCTCTGACCTCCCTTGCATTCTTTCTTCTCATCTTCAATACATGCAAGCGTCAGTGTCAACCAGACTTCAAAGTTTAATAACACTTTGCAAGTACAACTTCCCCAATCTCTACATAACTTGAAAACAAATAGTTGTCTTCCCCTATCTCTCAATCCATTCATAGCGTTTGATGTCATCTATGAAAAATTAATTCCATTCTGAACAAGTTTGTCTGTAAAGTGTCATCCTGTGCTGCCTTCCTCTCTCTCAGTAAAAATTCAATGACAGGGTACTGAAATGGATTCTCATCTTTAAAGTGTAGTTACTCATACAAAATACTGCAGTATGTGCCTTAGTGTGCAAGAGACATTGCCACACATTTGGAAAATAAACCCAAGTACAGTTTATATAAAATACGATTTGTTCATGGTTTGTTTATTTGTCATGTATGTAATCACCCATATGCAAGATTCTTAACATAAAAAATGTTTCACAATCTAAGCTGTACATCTTTTTTCTGACTGCTGCACTTTGTGTGCAATATACAAAAACAATGGATTCAGTCATCCTGCTTTTCCAGTTCAAACAGAGGACATATCTTTATGCATAACATTCCCCACAACATATCTGGAATTGCTGAGGTTACATGGACAATTTTTTTTTTTTTTGCTGTGCAAGAGGACCCAGCATAAAATAAAATTGTCTGTCACTTGCTAGTTCATTATTGACATTCCAAGGACTTGCATGTACATTTTATGTTGACAGATTGCCATATACTGTAACAACTGCCCTCATACTTGGTTATTGTAGTGTGCCCTTAAATGAGTGCAAGATGACCCCATTAAACTAGAGACCTACAAAGAACTTAAGTCCAAAGCATTAGAATTAAATAGTAAATCTGTACTCCTGGGAAAATACATGAAGAGCTGATTTTGTTTCTTCCTAGTGAAATATCTGATTAGTTAATTCCTCGTAATGGGGGGAGTGATAGCTGGGTGGGAGCCTATGGCCTGCACTTTAACTCCACTCAGGCTGCCAGCTGGAGAGTCGTGCTTTAAATAAATATGATTATTTTCATTCTTTTTGTTTATCTTCTAAGGGATTTACCTTTACAATGATAGGTAAAGCTGATAGTACTGGTGCAAAGATCTTTTGTTGTTTTCCATCATGCATTCCTTTTCAGTTGCTTATCATTTTGCTTAACTATTTGGGCTGAAGTTTTGGTATCAGCGAGGTACATTTTGCTTTTCTCATATAAATGTATCCAGATTTGTTTGTTACATGTCTTTAGAAAACTGCCATTGGCATATGCTTGGTAGACTTTTTAGAGACTTACTGCCAAAAATTTTTACCCTTCCATCTGCATTGGGCCTGTTTCTTAGCCCGAGAGAGCTAAGCATCAGACCACATACAGGAGCAAACCCTGGTTTAGGCAGGTAAGACTAAGAATGCGGACAGACCAAGTGTTCTGTCTCATTTATTCTTCTTGCTGATGCTTTTAATTTTGCTCAGTAAAAGTAATTATGAAACTTGGCCTAACATATTTATCGGTTTCTGCTTATTTTTAAAGAAGGGCAAACAGAGATATTGCACCAAATTTGTTTCTAGCAGAGCTTAGGACTGGACAGTAGGTCTCCTGGTCCCATCCACAGCAAAATATTGCTGTCAAATGGTGTGCATGGCTGTGGAGATGGCAAGCACTAGATGCTACTGTCACCCTGAGCCAGAAATAGACCTCAGATATATTGATGCCCAATATGCTTCATAGTTTAAGAAATCATTGTATAAACTACCAGTAAACTGTTGCATTAGTTTCTGGAGGCTAGAAAATAACAGCTTGTGACTGCTGTCATTTATTATTTACATCAATCTTAAGTAAGCAAATTGAAAATCTTAAATAAGCATATTGGAAACACCAGAAAGCCTTGGAATGTTATCATCAGCGATGTCTTTGGAAAATCCTCCATGTGAGTTGGAAGGACAAAAGAATGAATTCTAATGTTCTAGCTCAAGCAAACCCCACCAAGGCTGAAGCCATCTTATAGCAACAGCTTCATTGGACAGGATATGTCATAAGGTGCCTGACAATCGGCTGCTGAAACAGATCCTGTACTCCCAACTCAGCAATGGTCACCTTTCTAGGAGTGGGTAGGAGAGATTCAAGGATACCTTGAAGGGCAGTCTGAAAAAAATGCAATATTAACATCAGTGCCTGGGAGACTCGAGCACTGAATTGTCCCGAATGGTGCTCTGAATTATGACAAGACATCGATCATTTTGAGCAAAGTCACCTCACTGTGGAGGTGAATAGGCAGGAGAGACAAAGGGAAAGAGCTATGACCTGACATCACCAGGATCTACTCCTTCCTTCTGGAACTGTATGCAATGTGTGCAGTCGAACATGAAGATTTTGGATGGGCCTCTTCAGTCACCTCAAGACTCATCCATGACTTCTTTATCTACTGGAAAACTGTCATCCTTGTATTGAGGGACTGCTGCCAAAATAAGCAAATAATATAGACTGATCTTTTTATTGAATATCCATTGACAACAGATAGTAGTGTAATCTTCTTTTTTTGTAAGAGGAGGTGTTGATTATTTGGTGGGATTTAACAGGCTTCATGCTCTGCTGCTTAGATTTCATATTTGCTGAGTCAGAAATAAAATGTTTTATATACATTAGAAATACCTGCTTGGGGAGGGGTGGGAAAATGATGGTTTATTATTCATTCAAAGAACTGCCTCTTACCCCAAACATGAGACGAGAACTACATCTCTCCTGCCCTCCCCCACTTCCTCATATTGACTAGTATCTTATTCTGCAAGTAGTTTAGTGAAGTCAAGATTACTTGAAGTGGTTAGGTTCTGTTCTTTGTGAATAAGGGTGGCAGAACCTGTCTGACCCATCATTAAGTAGGCAGGATTGCAAAACGTTGCTTTGTCATATTGTTGAACATAAATATGTAAATCATATGTAATTCTGATTAGACAGCAGATCAAAAACATAGCTCTTGTTACATTCCTTTTTATTGGACACGACTGAAGTATAGTGCATTAGATTTGTCACAAGAACACGCTAATAGAATTACACAGGAATCATGGTAGTGATAGATAGGAATCATGATAGTGTTGAGACAGATCAGAGTTGTGAATAAATCTAATAAACAACAGTATTGGATGATTTGGACCCATCATATACTAACTACACTGTCAGATTAGGTTACTGTTTGAGGAAGCAATTTCTTGACAACCAACAAAATTTGTTTCTTAAGCCAGCTTGTTCTAGACAAACGGTACTGAACCTTTTTTTCCCCGTGAGCCAGATGAATGGTGCCTAGTCTAACTGGTAGGCTTAATCTCGTGTGCAGCCTGTCTGCATTCCAGCCAACCCTGCTGCTCTATTCCATTCTAAAATGGAATCCTTTTTGTCTAACCCCAAAGTCTGATCTCTTCTTGTATGTCTTTGAACCCAGTTGAACTCATCCATGACTGCATCTACACTACGAAGTTTTTCTGGCTTAATTGTTTTGGCTCGGTGTGTGTAAAGAAAGTCATATTCTCGTCATTGACATAGCTGTATCAGTAAACCCCCTTGAGTAGACAAAGCCATGCCGATAGGGGGGCTTTTGTTGGCTTAGTTTATGTTGTTTAGAGATCTGGTGCAACTATGCTGGCTTAAAAAATGTTTTGTATATGCATATGGTACATTTTATACTTGAAAGTTCTCTCAGCATGTCTGTGACAGTTGCAGCAGCAGAGACTCTGTAGTGTAGACACTAGACAGGCCCGCTGTGTCCTGTTAGGTAGGGGAGGTTGGGACTAGAAATTAAAGCAGTTGGTTGTTTGCACTGTCTTTTAATTATTGATAAATGGTGATTGGTGTTTCTCTGCTTTCCTAAGTGCAGCATAATCTGTGCTTTATCTAACCCCCTGTAATCATATAGCAAACTACGTTAGAACATATTACTTATCAAACCATACTCATATGGATATATGAAATTAATAAAATATTACAGATTTTTTCTATATCATTATACCAACCCTAGAGGTTATTAAAACATAGAAATCATGGTTACCCTTCAGGGCCTATCTAAGAAGTTGCACTGATGAAACAAATTAATTTGTATGCGCTATTAAACTAGTGTGTGTGTGTGTGTGTGTGTGTGTGTGTGTGTGTGTGTGTGTACTTACATTTTGTCTGAACTGCAATTTTTCCTTTTATCTTAAATTGGGGAATGAGAGGATGGAGCAAAACCATGTTAAGTTGATTTAAACACTTTTCTTTTTGGGCTTTGCATTGATGGAACTAAATCACTGTACACACCATGGGTCAGAAAAACTAAACATAGGCTCTCCCTAAATAAAAAAGTAGCAGTAAAAGAAGATGATTTTCTCCAATTAAGTAAAAGTATTTGTTCAGCCCCCAAAATTATCTTGGATAAGTAGAGAAAGAAACAAAACTATAGCAGTTAAAATGTGTAAAGGAAATTATAAGAGTTCAAATTTGGAGCGTAATTTGGGAATTTGGAGAGCAAATACCTAAGGATGCAGAAATGATTGATAAAACATTATTTATATTGGAACATGGGAATCAGCGAGTCGGTGGGTCCTTTAGAGAATAGGGGGAGAAGTCAAAGAGAATAAAGGTCATTGCGGCAGTGCTTGTGTATAATTGTAAGAATTATTGCTATTAGATTGTTTTTAATGGTAGAGGAAACATTAGCTGTTTTTTCAGTTTTCTGATATAGCATTTGATTGCAATAAAATATTGCACAATTATTTTCAGTTAAACCACCTCATTCTTAATGTTTTTAAATTTAAGGGATGAATACCATCTAATTGTTTTTTCTTGCAATTTAAATGATCTGCTTGTTTTGAATTGTTGACAGTTTCTTCAGAGTTTATTTCTTAGTATGTTTGATAAGGCCCTTGAAAAAATGTAGCTTTGCCTTTTGCTGTCGTTTTTAACAGTTCTTTGTAATGCTGTAACTTTTTGTCTTAATGCGGTACAACTAATTAATTGCTTAGGTGCATGCTAAGTCATCTTTTTCTGGCATTAAGCATATTTGTGTTGATGAGTTGTTACTGTTTTGTAGCGGGTTTAAGAACCTTAACGGAAGGAGAGCATGAATAATTTATTGCATAGATTAACCCTGGCATCTGTGGAGTTGAGGAAAAAAGAATGGGAAGTGATTACATGAGTACTATTCTGACTTTCTATGTCACTGTAAATTAGCAGCAGGTCGCTTCTTTGTAACCTTGCCTGTATGCCTTCAATCTAAAAAACAAAGGTCAAAAAAGTCTTTTTTCTGTTGTTGTTGTTCCCATTTTCCCCCTTGAATATGAAGCTATTTTATACAGCATGGAACAATACCTAGTTTCACATATGTACATGAAAAAATAACATCTTGGACTTTAGGTTGTTGAATGTGAGGAGACTTGGTAAGGTGGATAATGCCCATCGCGAATAGGATTCTGAACAGCCTTGCGTTTGCAACTGGGACAAGATTTGGCTAGTGTAGCCAGAAGGCAAATGGAGCAGTGACTAATACATTCCATTCCATTAGGTAGCTTGTGGAGAGGAAGTAGGCAAATGATAGTGATTTGAGTCTGCTACTTACCCATTAACAACTACCATGATGATCAGAGAGGCAGATAACTGTGTTAGTCTGAAGGCTGACAGAAGGCAGGGTGGGGTGGCATTTTTTAGATTTAACTAATTCCGAACAACCACAGGAATAATTCATTTCTGAGACTGCTGGAAAATGAGGATGGGGAAGAAGTTCTTGTTTGTTCATATCAGAGAGCCTCTTCCGTAGTGTAGGTCACTTAATATTAGACTAGGTTTTTGTTTTAGAAAGGACAAGATAGATATTGTTTATGGTCAGGATATGTGCCTGTCATGTGAGTTTTAGCTGTAAATCACTCTGGTGACGGCTGGTTTTCTGCCCCTCTTGCCCTCTTCCATTCGTCTCCCACAGCACCTCCTCTTTTCTGCTTTGGGGACTAAAATTTGTTTGAGAGTTCTGGGAACTTCTTTGCCTGAGACTCTTTGGGTGGGGAGGGTGGGGAAGAGGACTTCTAATTAGACTGCATTACTCCAGTGTCTGTTTCAAGGATTGTTGGTCACAACAGTCAGCCAATTCCAAACTAATTTCACTTGCGTGTAAGGCTCAGTTCTCATAGTAGTTGAACGTCTTTTTCCCAGGTAAAATCTAGAAGGGTGGACTACGTACCTAAGCATAGCATTAGATTTTGTAAATACTGTATGGGGTGGCATGCTCCTGAAGTAAGCTTGGCCACCAGAGAGCGTGAGTGAAAACTAAAATCCATAGTATTTAATTCTGAGAGAGGGTGCAATAAATCTTTACATGTAAACACTGTTATAAACCTTTTCAGAAGTAGGTACTATAAATATATTCTGTGTTATCCTGTTCTACTAATAAATTAGAAGTTATGTTACTGTAAATAGTACTACTTATGTATAGCTTGTACCTTCCTGACTCTGATTGTGGAAAGAATCTCTAAACTTTGTGCATTCTTGGTCTGCACTTTGCTCTGACCTAAGGATTTTTTTTGGGGGGGGAGCAACCCATTATTCTGTCTTGCAATATGAAGTAGTTATGATGGAATTTGAGTTAAGCTGTCTGTATTAGGGCTTTATACAGGCAACCATTGCTGCGCAATTGAGCACTTTCATGTGAAAGTCAGTAGTGGTAGTTAAGTCCCTAGTGGACTCTATAAAACCTTTATCCCATCCCTTTACAGGATAAAACTACTGTTTTGATTTTTTGGTTTGGTTTCTTACGCTTTTTACAAGGTTCTCTTTATTTTTTTTATTTTTGGGAATGGGGAATGCTAAACAATGGTTTGTAATGCCTTTTAGTTGTGCAGAGGAACCAACTCTTTCCTTTTCTCATTTGTTCATCCATTTTTTTGTCTGATAGTTAAAACATACCAAATAATCTTTAGTAAAAGAAACAGTACTTATTAAAAATGCATGCAGTGTACAATAGAGTTTACAACTGACTAGCTTATTGGCATTCCAAAGATATTTTCTTCCTTTATTGTAGAGTGTTTATTTTATGTTATTGTGTGACTTGTCTACTCTTTTAAATATGTTTAGAGGAAAATTCCAAGACTTGTAATTATAATTTCCATTATGAGTTGTCATCTGTAAATATATTATATCTCATAAAGTAGTCCAAAAATAATTAGTAAGTATTTTAAAAGATTTGTTTTTGACCATACAAGTCAGTGTTCCCACTGTGTGACTTGCTATATTTATCCCTGTTACAAACATGTCTTTATCAGTCCTGTCTTTGCTAAATGCAAATTTTGAGACTTCAGATGTAAGTGGATTCAGAGATAATACACTCTTTGTTCCTGCTGTGTTGGATTGGTCTGAAAGAAAAATGAAGAAAGTCTTTTGGAAAGGGTATTTTCCTCCCCTCCACCCTTTATAGAATTAATACATAGTTTCCTGCGCATGTAGTATGGATTACCTGTTTCTGCCTCTTTGCCCTCCTGCTGTGCTGCCCTGCCCTAGAAACCCTGCATCAGCAATGGGGGTAGTTGTGGCCAGGCGGGCTGGAGCCTGTGGCCACATGTTAATGTCTCGTGGGCTGCCAGGTGGACAGCCCTGATTTAATCTGCTGATCCCCTTCTTAAAATTAATTGTTTATTAAGGAGTTAGAAAAATGTTATATCCCCTTCATGGGGTGGGAAAATCTGCTTAATTTTCAGGATAGTTTTGTTGGTTGGAGGCATATGCCTTTCTCTCTCAGAGTGGCAGAGGTGCTGGGGTCTCTTACCCTTTGTCTAGAGGTCTACAGGAAGAAGTCCTGTTGTTCTTAGGAGCTGTGTTTCTGTATTTAGGTTCTCTGCCAGTAGCTGCTTTAAAAAGTGTCTTTCCTGAGGAGTGAATACAAGATGGAGGAATGGTTAAACATTTATGCCAAAAATTCCTTGCTGAAAGCTACAGGAATAGTGTTGTAGTTGCAGAGAGTGACTATCTCTTATTCTCACCCTCACTCCCACCCAGCTGATCCAGACTTCTGATGTTGTGGTCTTATGAAAGGTATTCCATACTCTACCAAAGAATGGAAGCATGCAACAGAGCCATTCCCCAGCCACCCTAGGGCATTCAGTAGCATGCAGGGGGTATGACCGCATTACCTTTTTTGGCTCTCTCTCCATTTTGGGGAAGGAGGGAACCAGGGGGCTTTTAATGGCACTTAATTAAGCAGTCAACCCATTTTCTGGTGCCCGAGGATGTTATATTAATCTTTAGTATTTTTATAACCACATGCCCTGGTTTTGAGTATGGTTAGGAAATACAGAGTATGCATCTTTTATACTTACCTTAGTTTGAGGGGTTGCAGAGCAGTATACAGTAGAAAGCAGTATGTTTAATAACTGCTAAAATTTTGTTTGAATAAAGTAGTACAGGCAAATGAGGTAGGTTTTGGGATCTTGGGAAACAGTATAAATCAAGGTTTAGTATGTGCCAGTTGCCTTAAGTAGGTATCTCGCTTCTTTCAGTACTCAGTGAGCATCTCAGAAACTGTATTGGTTTGTCTTGTTACATCATAATACAATATTGGGAATCTTTTATGATAGTGAAATTTTTCTCAGGATTGTGGCATTAACAGATGTCAGTATATCAATGGGCTTCCAGCAGTAAAGGTTATAAATGAATGAATGAGGGACTCATGCTTTGAAAATTGTGTAAAATAGGTAGGTAAAATAAGTTTCTTTGTAACTGAAAGGTGATTTATCTTGCTTTTGCATATGTAGTTAGTCCTTTTCTTTTTCATTTTTTGATTTTTAAACAGCTTCATTGTTCTATCGGGGAATAATGGGCTACTGGCAGAGTAAACAACAGTGATTCTCAGCCAGTATGCTGAAGTACCCTAGGGTACCACAAGTTCCTTTTAAGGATGCTACAGGGTGCAAACACTTGAGTCACAAGATAAAGCTGGAGATTCCAAATAGGGATCCATAGAGTCAAACACGTTTTGACCTGTTGTGGCCTTTGAGTTCTTTACAACAGAAGAATTGCTGCTGTTTTTTCCTCTAGACAAAAAATGAGCCAAAATGAAAAACTGGTACTTTCTGAGGAGCGCCTTGAGTTTCAAAGGGTTGAGAACCACTTGTATCTGAGATTAGGTCTCCCCCTAGTGGTTGATTCTGGTGACTGACTGACTGTACAGTGTCTTACTTTTCAGAACTCAATTTTTGCTTTAGTTCAAGTGCAATAAATTATTTATATCCTTTGTTAAAATCTTGCTAATGGCCATGGGCATTTGTACACGTGCTTCAGGAGTGTGTGTGTGTGTGTTGGCGGGGGGGGAGGGATGCTTTAATTAGAGTGGTTCCGAAAACCTACCTGGAGCGTTTTGTGTATCAGTTTTCCCACACTGAAAAATGGTGGTGGGGGCACTGTAACCAAAGCTTGTCAACACTAGAGTCTGCTGGAGTGCAGTAATTACCACCCTCCAGCAGCCTCAGTTAATTGAGTCTGCTGTGGTGCACTGTAATTGTAGCGTGTCAGAGCAGCCTTGCTGTTCGTGTATAGGTGCCCCATGGTGTCACCATCATGTAATAACAGCATATTGCGTTAGCAAGTGGTACCTTGAGTTTATCATTAAAAAGTTGAACTTCATTGAGGAATTGCCTTTAGCTTCCCTGAATATCTTTGCTTAGCTCATTTACTCACCCATGATGCTATGATGGCAGCAAGTGAAACAAGAAGTAAGAGAGTTCATATAGATAAGCCTTTTGATTATAACAGCTAGGCACACAGTATACTTTGATTTTAATGCATTAGTTTTAAGAATAATGGCAGAGAGATGCAAATGTATGTTGTATCTTGTGTTTTTTATTGAGCTATGACAGTAAAAGTAATATTTTTTTAAGTTTATTTTTATATTAATCAGTATATGCAATGAGGAGGAAAATATATTATGACAGACAAAAAAATTAAGTCTTAAGAAATATGAACTAGTGAAGTCACTATATATTATTGTGATCCTGTGCGTGTCCTTGCTTGTTGCATCTTGTCTAAATGTTATGTTATCTGTGGGACGTGCATGTTGACTGCTTGTTCTGTGAGTCACCTTTTTATGTTGAACACAGTAAAGTTATATGCTAAAATGTTGTTGTTCAGTATCTGTATACAAAGCCTATGTGAGCAGCCCTTCACTGGCATGAGTTCACTGGCATGTCAGTGTCTCTTGCTGGAGCTCCACATGCACAATGACTTCTTTTTCAACGTACTCCTAAGTCAACACCTCTGAAGCTGTCAGAGATTCTCACTGCCGTTAGTACCAATTTATGATTTCTGTTGTCATCAGTAAGGACTAGCTTTGGAACCACAAACTTCTTTGGGATAAGACAAAACTAGAGAGAATGTATAAGCTAAGGATTCATGTTAATATATCATAGATACACATATGCAAAATAAAAGCCAGGTATTCCCAGAACTTTTAACTCCATGGGTGAATTGTACAATCAGGGTAGAGTTAGCATGCCTCTTGATTCATGACTCTTGATTTATTTATCCTGCCTTGGGCAGGGGGTTAGACTAGGTGACTGGGGGTCCCTTCCAGGCCTAGTGTTCTGTGACTCTGTTACATGAACTTCCTGAATTCTCCACCTGTTCTGATTTAGATACATCCACTGTGCCAATCACAATGGTATCTGTGTACCAATTATACTACCTTCTTTAGAACTAGTCCTATGTTAATTCTATGCCATGGTCTGATTTCTTGCCTTTTATTTTTTTTTACATGTATTGGCATAATATTGAATTTGTACTCTGTTGCAGATTAATATTTATTCTCTGTTTTTGTTTCCAGTAAGTAATGGGCAGATATATTTATATTCATTTGTCCAAGAACCAATGTGTACATTCTGAGTATAGTTACGGCAATAGAAGTTTTCCTTTATCATCATCTGAAATCTTAAAAGATTATTTATTTATTTTATTTTTTGTAAACAATCTCCATTATTAAAAATGTGGTATGAGATATGGTTGATTGTGTATGTGGTCAAATATATTTCTTTGTTATTCTAATCTATGTGAACTTTGGCTTTTTTTATATGACAGTATTTCTTATGGCTCATATAAAAAACAGATTTGGTTAGTTACTTTAGGAACACAAAAAAGAGCCCAGTACTGTTAATCATACAAGAAAAATATAATGTTAGAACTCTAAAGGCAGTACTAGCTCTTGACAGATGGAGCTTTTTGGGGTCAGTGTATTGCAAGTTTTGTGTTAGCTGACTTAATTGACCTTTCACCAGCAAATGGTTTGTTATAGGGTTATGATTCCATTATAATAGGAACAGTGTAAACATAGGAAGATGCAGTCTGCCCTGGAGATGATTGTGATTAGTATTACGGTAGCAATATACTGGCCAAGAACACACTGTGCTAGCCACCGTAGAAACATGTAACAAAAGACAACAACAATTTTATTTTCTAATCTGCTCTTCTCTTTATTGTTGCTCATCCACAGCTAAAGAAGTTTGTTTTGTGTATTGTACTGGGTTCTTGTCTAGTCTCCAACTCAGTACCATAATTTTATGATACAAAAACAATATAATTGCTACAAAATTGTGCTGACTGTTGAAAGATTAATTCCACCTAATATTTTTATAGACCGACTTGCTTATTTTTTTGCATTTCATTACTTTATTTTGGAGATATAGCAAGCTTTTTCTTGGCAGGAGTAAAACTTTGTGAAGCCAAATGTAGTTTGAAAATCTCTTAATATCAGCTACAATGAATTAGTCAGATGTTTCAATTAAAAAAGCATAAGGAACTGTGTCTAGAATATATTTCCCTCGCCCCTTTGAACCAATGTATTTTAATGCACATGTAGCCCAACTAACTCCGAACAAGAGAGTCACCAGAGGTGGTCAGTCAGGCAGTTTTTGTAACTGTTAAACATACTGCAAATCATGTTATATGTGAGGAAATGCAGTATGCTCATCTCCAAATTGCTTTTGTTTTCCTAATTTTGTATTTGAACATAAATGGAATCAAAGTCAAGAATACTGTCAGCAAAGTCAGTTGAACTGGAGTAATGTTCTAATTGTGATTAAAATTAATTCACTTGCTACCTCATTAGCATAAGTTGCTGCCTCAGCACCTTTTACTTTTTATTCCTAACTTTCATGAACAGCAAATACGCTGCAATTCAAAATCCCCACCATAATTATTCTTCTATCTGCTCAGATTAATTTTAGTTGTCAGGAATTTTAACTGAGCTGTTCATTTAAAAAAAAAAAGAAAAAAAAAAGAAACAACAACACCTCCCCCCCAAAAAACCCCAAACAAACAAAACGAACAACTTTCCTTCCCCCAACACAAAAAGTGTTTGTTATACTTTTAAGATAAGATGTGAAAAGTGTGATAAGTGAAAAGTGAGGCCATCCCATCAATTTAAAGTGGTGTCCCCCAGAGATTGGTGGTTTAGACCCATGCTCTTTAATATATTAATTAATGACTTGGATGAGGCTGTGGAAAACTCAATTGCTAAGTTTGTGGATAATACCAAGCTGTGGGGAAATTCAGGCACACTGGAAGATAGGGGCAATATCCAGTGTGACCTTGACAGGCTAGACTCACAGGCAAAACAGAATCAGATGAGGTTTAACAAGGATAAGTACAAAGTTCTTCATCTGGGTAGGAAGAACCCTTACCATGACTACACAGTGGGAGGTGGCCCACTGGCTGGCACAGCATCTGAGCGAGACCTGGGAGTTATGATTGACCAGAAGATGAATATGAGCCAGCAGTGTGATGAGGTCACCAGGAAAGCAAATAAAACTCTGGCTTGCGTCAGCTGATGTGTGTCCATTAGATCCAGGGAAGCACTCCTCCCTCTCTATTTGGTGCTGGTGAGGCCTCTGCTGGAGTATTGTGTCTAGTTCTGGGTACTGCACTTCAAGAAGGACATGGATAAGCTCAAGAGGGTACAACGAAGAACCACGTACATGGTCAAGGTCATGGAGGATAGGCCCTACAAAGAGAGACTCGGGGAACTGGGTCAGTTCAGTTAGAATAAGAGAAGGCTGAGAGGTGATTTGATAGCCGCCTACAAGTACATCGAGGTAAACATCAAGATTTAGGCGAGCAACTCTTCAGGAGGCACCTCAAGGGAGGACGAGGACCAATAGACATAAGTGTTTAGAGGGTAAATTCAGACTAGATATAAGGAAGGAATTCTTCTCAGTAAGGTATGCCAGAATCTGGAACAATCCCAGCAGAGGTGGTGCAGTCACCGTCCTTGGAGGGGTTCAAGAGGAGGCTGGACAGGCACTGTTTTGAACCCAATAACCTCCTGCCCATTGCAGGGGACTGGACTTGATCTTACAGTTCCTTTCCAGTTCTACAATTCTATGATTCTATAATACTGATTTTGTTTTGAGGAATTAGAATGTAAAATGACAGTTACTGCGTAATTAATAACTAGTTTCATAAGTAGCATTAGTGGAATTTAGGCTAATTTCAGTTGATTTTTTTTTTAAATTTTGTTAGTTGTAATTGAGCAGCAAGTATGATGAAAAACATTAAGTCATCTTTTCATGTCAGCATCCAGTTGTCTAGTATGTGTTAAATCTAATGTGATACAAGTGCATATACCATATTTACTTTACTAAAAGATGACCCTGGACTGGCTTCACCTCATGAGCATGGGGCCACAGTAATCATATGTGCCAGACTGAGAGACAGGGCAGAAAAGGATTCTCGGTGAACTGTTTGGGGCCCCATTTGGTAATGTTTGCCAGCCATTTAAGGCTGGTGAAGAAGCAGGAATCATTGGAAACAGGAAAGAAAGGTGCAGGCCAGCTGTGGGAGTGAAGAGGAAGTCAAATGGATGCAAGTTTCATGGCTCTCTATGACTTCAAAAAGAGCTGGCAATAAGGAGGACTTTGCTTAATGGGCACTACAATATGTTTTATTCAAGTGGATTGCACTAATCTATCCTTGTGGTAGTTTTCTATCAGCATTGTAAACCTGATCGGTGCTGTAAAAGCAGAGAAAGGGATTGAAAGTGTCAGGGTGTAGTGAGTGGAGGAGGGAGGCCTGAAGCTCAGGATGGCAAGAGTTATCCAATGGCAAGTGTGGCAAGCCTTATTCAATAATGACAGGTATATGTTTTTGTCAGTATTTGATAGCACTGCTTTTTTCTCTGAAATCAGTTTGAATTAGTTTGAGGGTGCTTAACTGGAGGAAATTGTTTTGTGCATGATGTCATGAAGCTGGTATAATGGAGTTAAATCCAAAGATGTGCTTGAAAGGTTGACAGTCAAAGGACTTAACTGGGTTGCTTGATCAAGTCTCCACTTTTCTGATTATGAGGAAATTAAATAGCATTGTGCAAAAGATTACCATTATGCGCTCCAAAAATACATTGAAAAATAAACACTCAAAGCAATCTTAAACTGAGTCCTTAGAAGACCGTAGTGATGACTGACTTCAGAAATAAATGCTTCTTTTCCTGAAAAGGTTCTGCACAGTAGGTATTCATCTGTGGAAGAGGAGGTATATTTGGCATGCTCTTGAAGCACAAATGCTTTGAAATATGAGCAGCAGCAATCTTGCAACTGTTCCATGGGTATGTTTTTGTGAGGCTTCAGAATTTGAAGCATATGCCAGCTGTAACGGAAACTTTATTGCTTAGAGCACACAGATTAAGAAAGAGAGGCCTGGATATGGATTTAAAGTAGTGGGCTGCAACTTTGTTAACATGCATTGGGTGCTATCCTCCTTGCCTCTTTGGACTGCCGTGTGCTAACGATTTAAGTAGGGTCCATGCAGGGGTTTTGGACACCTACCATGTAAATCATAACTTGAGATAAATTATTTGCAGTGTACCCATAGTATTTAACTCACCTTACTCTTTTGAATCTTCTTACCAAACCCTAAAGGGGACAGAAGTTACCAAACAGTACTTTGTTTTGTGAAAGTTTGGCCCCATCAGTGGGTTAACTGAAAGGTTCTCCTTTTTTGCCCTTTGTCTGTGCTGGAAACTAGCCTTAAGTTGTTATAACAAAATAAACATTGCCACAAATGATACATTTGAGTCTCAAAGTCCTCCCTCTCCTGTTTTAACCAAATTGTAGTGAGGAAGTTGAAAATAACCACTAGGCCTCTGAAAGACCAACAGCATCCTACAAACATAGCGTTTCCCATGCAGCCACTTAGAGGCAGAGGAAGTTGAGACAGAAGCTCAAGAGGCCTAAGCAGAGGCTTCCTTTCATGAGGACTCGTCAACAGGCTAGTCAGCTCTCATCTCCCTCTGGCTGGTCAATAATGGGGCTGGGATGGTGTGGGTGCTAAGGCACATGATTGAGAGCCCAGAGGTCACCAGTTCAAGGCTGTAGGAGAAGTACTTATGGTGCAGCTCTGTCAGATTCCAATGAATATGACTACTGCTAAATACCTTATCCCATAAGGATATGAAAAAGGAAAAGAAGGTTAATAACTTTCGGGTAAAGTCTGGAGAAAGAGAGGGCATCCTATATGCTGTTAGGCATACCTGACTTTTGTTCTAGGTCAGTCTGCCTCACTTGAAAGTCTGCTCAGGTTTTTCAGCTGGTGAAATTGTCTGTGGCTTTTGTTGTATTCCTGTGCTTAAGCTTGTCTGTGTTTACTATGAGTGGAGGGAACACATCCAAGGTCAGCAGTGCCCCTGTTGCTGTTCCACAACTTTGTGCATCATCACAAGTTGGTTCCATGTCAGAATTTTGAAATAGCTGTTGAGAGTGTATAATTTGATAGGACAAAAATCATAACAAAAACTGGGAAGGTTAGTTTGACAGATTATGTAACAGAACGAAGTTACATGAGTTGTTCTCTAATGTGCATATACCATCTTTGTAACTTTTGCAAGGAAAATTCCTAGTAATTTTTTTTAAAGAAAGCTACAATTTGGAGACCATATCCAGCTGTCTGTCAGTCTTGGGTTGTGGTCTTTTGTTTTGAATTGCAAATTTCAGAATTTGTACTTTCAAACGATAAGTAACATTTTGATTTTTTTTTTCTCCTTAGATCTGTCCAAAAATAGATTAACTGAAGTTCCTATGGAGCTGTGTCACTTTGTGTCACTGGAAACACTGAATCTGTACCACAATTGTATTAAAATTATTCCAGATGCCATAGTGAATTTACAAATGTTGACTTATTTGAATTTGAGGTAAGTTAAATTCACTGCTTTACCTGTGCAAATTCAAGCATGCTGGCCTCTCTCATGTCATTTTTGTGCTTTTCTTTGGAAACTTCATTGACTCACTTAATTGCCTACTATATAAAAGAGAAGCTGTGATGATGAAATAACATTTATTTCTCCTGGTTTTGTCTCAGCAAATCATGATGCTCATTATATCAGTGTAATATTGATGGAATTATTCCTGATTCCTTTGTGAGGGTAATGAACTTTTACATGTCGCACATATGCTGATTTTGATAGCAATTAACACATGTAGAGCAAATGCGCCTTGCCTTCATAAGCTTAAATTTTAAAAAAATCCATGTTGATATCTACAGCATATGCCTTGTCTTTACCGCAATATGGTTGTGTTCCAAACTGTGAAAACATTTACTCATTACTTCTAGAAAGAAGTATAATTTCGGGTCATATCAAAGACACTGTAGTTTTGAAAAACTAGGATACTCATGTAAATTCTGGGTATTCGTAGTAATACTTTATGGACATGCCAAAATGCTTAGATATTTGAGAATTCTTCAGGATAGTTGTTAACAAATTTATTTGAGTTTAGCCAGTTGGTGGTGGAAGACATTAATATTTTATCAAATAAGTGCTAAATAAGCAGTTTGTAGTAGGGTCATTGTATAGTTATAGCAATGATGGTCCAGTGAATATGCAAAAAAGAGAAAATATTTCCATTTACATAATGGAATTAAACAGAAGTAATTATTATAGCTTCAGCTAAATACTGGGTAGATCTGCTTCTTTCCCAGACATGAGGAAGAGCATTTTGTACTCATAAGCTTGTTTGATGCATCTCCCAAAGACATGGTTAGGCACAAACATCAGGATATTACCAAACAAAATTTGCTTCTCCAAATTAATAAATTAGAACTGTGGTGGGCCAGTAGGGGGTGTTCCTGTGTTAAGCCACCCACCTCACTGTGCCTGACCACCTTCCAGGCTCCGAGTGCCTCCCTAGGGGTGCCTCACATCTGGCTGACCCCCTTCCTGGAGCACACTCGCTAGCCTGGGGTAACGTAAGCTGCCACCATCCTGAGAAGGGACTCTCTCGGCCCTGTGTCCTCAGGAAAACACAGGCCTAATAGCCCAATGGGTACTCGACCCAGTACAACCACTTGGGCACTTCCCCAAGTCAGGGGCCAAAAAGGAAAGTCCCTCTTAGTCCACAGACCTAAGGTGCCTCTTAGGCATAATTTAGACCCACCCCTCAATAAGTCTCCTACACCGGTCACAAAGGAGGACTTTATTGATTACAGGGGTATGGTGAAAGTAGGGTACAAGATAGAGCAATATCATAGAAATCCCATAGATCAAAACAGTCTTTCTGAGGTAGCCTTTTGATCACGCATCTGAGTTACTGCTAGCTATACATCTAATCAGATCTCGAGTAGCTTACTCACAAGCATCATCCAGAGGCTGTTGGAGATTCCCTCTTAAGGCAGGCTGTTCCTAGCTCATGAGTTTTGGGAGAGCCAGTTTCAGATGGTAAAACTCCTCTCTAAGTCTGAGTCCCCCGCATGGCTGCTGCCCCCTCCTCCTGGGCAGTCTTCAGTTACATAGCCCCTGTGACCTCATTCACCTGGTCCAATGGAGGCCAGCACCTGTTGGCTGTTGGCCAACCAATTTGAAATGCTTCACTGGTTGCTGAGTAGACTCTAGCCCACCAGGTAGAAGCCCCTCACCCAGGTAGCTGATACCAGTCACATAGGCAGAGGGAGCAGGTTTCCCCCCTCCCTCAGGAATGTAGCGAGCTCAGGTTACCTAAAGAGAGAGGGTAAAGGTGTGTCTTCTCTGCTGGGCCCATCCTAATCAAATTGTCACAGCACAGAGATTTTGGGGAGAAACAAAGGTGGCTTCCTGCCACAAGAACTTTACATATTTCATATGATTTATAAACATTCTTCCTCAGAATATCCCTGTGTGGTTAAACAAGTTTAGCTAATAGATAAAAATATGAAAATACATGGCAAGAAGGGTAACTAGACTAGTGGCTTAGTAGTAAGCCTTGAAATTTCTATTAATTCTGAAGGAATAAAAATTCTGCCCAGATGTCATCGGAGTTGGACTTGGTTAATGGAGCCTTTCCAGATGGGAAATAAAGAGAAGGGAACTTAAAGGTAGAGTAAAGAGACTGCACCCCCCCTCCTTTCCACCCCCCCCACATGCTGGCTCTGGTTCCCTTGTGGCCAAGTAATAGCAGCTCCAGCCCTGGCTACAGTGCTGGGACTCAAGCTGGTGCTACCACAGCTGCTGTTGGGTAGCTGGGCAGGAGCCAGAGCCAGCATATGTTGCATGCTGTATGCCCCTGGCTGGAGCGGAGCCAGAGCTAGAGCCAGAGCTGCAATGAAAAGGTAAAGGGTGGTGGGGAGCACAGGCAGCAAGGGGAGTGACAGTGTGGGGAACAGGCAGGGGGAGCCAGGCACTGGGGGGTGGGGGCAGATGGGGAGAAGTCATACAGTTGCAGGCAAGGGCAGGTGCTGGGGAAAGCAAGCACTGGGGGGAGGAGGTCAAGTGGTGGTGAGGGAACAGGCAGCAGAGGGCAAAAAATGAGATCTGAGATGAATTTCTTTCACACACAAGTAGATAATTCAGCACTTCGACAGAATGTGAGAAGAACTTGGTGGGTTTCATATATTTCATGGGAAAGCAATCTAGAACTGAGCTATTTAAATATTTGTTAAAAAATACTTTATTTCCCTGGTGCGGTGGTGGTGGTGGGGGGAAGAATTTAAGACAACCTCCCAATAATTAGATTTTATCGATGGATAATTATACCAAACTTATAAATTTTCCATGTCTAAAATCTAACTATTGGCAGGTTCTTTTAAATTTGACGTTGTCTTGGATTTGGGTAAATACATTACTTGTTACAGTGTTTGTGCTGTAGAGGAGTGTGTCAGAATTTAGTTATCTAAGGACAGAGTGAAGGTTGATTTGCTGTTAAGGGAGTCAAGATTGTGAGGGTAGTGATTTATAAGAAATAAGCATACTTTGAGGAAGTCTGAGGCTCTAAAGGGTGGGCCATGGCTATGCAGGATTTTTTTTGTTTTTACTTAGGCTGCTAGGTTCCATTTTCAGGTTTGTAGGTACTGACGACATATTTTCAAACTTACAGTATGTTGTCATTTATCTCTAGTTTTGTCGTCTGAGAAACAGCAGTACTCGTAGTCATTCTAAATATTTTTTTTCTGTTAGAATTTAGCACTTACAATTGATGAAATGCTGTTACAACTAGATACGTATAAACAAGTTAGTATGAGAAATATGCCAAGTTTACGTCTTGCACATGTAATTGCATTTTGGAATTATGGTTGGAAAACTCACTGCAAAAAGTACAATTTGTGTGATTTAGGTGTATTACTACAAAGCAAGGACAACTGCAGACAAAGTGGTAACATTTAAATTTGTATATAATAACCTAATAAAATAGGGCCACAGTAGATTATAGAATCATAAACAAGAAGAAATGTATTAAAATTCTTATTTAAGGTTGTGTACCCACCTCCCTGCAACATAATAGTCTTCTGAAGTATTTTTCTCTCTCATGTGGGAATAGACTTCCTCCTTGTTTGTTGACCACAATGAGGATTCTGTAGTGGAAAGAAAAATGTTTTTGACTTCTACAAATGTATTCCATTCTCACAAGAAAAACACCATTTATTACAGGCCCATATTTCTCTTTCTGGCTTAATAGTCATGCTTTCTGATATTGAAGAATAGGGCCCACAGGCCAGATCTGGTCCATGGAGCCACAGGGCTTTGCTTGTGCCTGTGCCTGTGCCTGCCCATGCTCATTATGCCACTTCTATATCTCTCAGACCCCTTCCCTTCCCTTCCCCAGGGCCATGGTATTGATGCAGGTTTCAGCCAGAAGGGAGCTGTTCTAGGTCCATGAAGATGGAAGATGTACCCATGCTGTTGTTGCTTAATGTACTTTACTAATAGATATACTTTATATATTTAATGATAATTTATCAAATAATTATGATGCAGCATTTTGCATTTCTCCTCATGGATGACTTCTGAATTTTGTAGGAATTCAAACATTATTTATCATTGTAGGTATACCACTTGACCTTATTTTTCTGTTTCAGAGCATGGAAGAACTATTATTTTTTTCATGCGCTAGATTTTTTTTTTGTCTAGTGATAAATATAGTGCTTGGAAATGCTGTTTTAAGATCTATCTATGAAGTAGGAGAATAAGAATAGTACTTTGTTCTCCCATAGTAGCATGTAAATACAGTTTTATTTCCTTGGTTGAAGGAAAGTAGTGTTTCATTGTGTTTGCTGAGAGACCAGCCAAGCAGTTTTTATACCCCAGATCTTCAAGGTTTAATGCAGGGGCAGGCAAATTATGGCTCACAAGCTGGCTCCGGCCCACCAGGCCATTCTATCTGGCCTGCAGGGCACCTAAAAAGTTTAGAAAATTAATATTTATGTGTTCCTGGCTGCCTGTCAAAGATGACGGAGCCAGGGGCAGTAAGACCCAGGGGAAGCTGGCAGGAGTCAGGAACTAGGCCGGCCGGCTGGGCCTCACCCCCTCTCATGGAAGCCTCTGCCTGCCCTGGCTTTTACTGCTTCCCTGCATGCCTGCTCCAGCACTACGCGGACCCAGGCTGCATTACTGGACTGTGGGAGCATGGGGTTGTGCTGGTAGTCCAGGGCCAGGAGCGGGAGAGCGTGTGTGTGTGTGTGTTCATAGGACACACACCCCATCATTCCCATGTACCCACACCACCCTCGCGCTGCCATACATGCAGACACCCCCTCACACCCCAGCCACCCTCATCCCACATGCAGCCACCAGCACCCCACAAATCCATACACACACCCACGTACTCCCTCACCCCACACATCCACACCCCCCCACAAACCTATACCCACCCCATGCCCCTCCCAATGTGCAAGAGTAAGACTTCATTTTAAGCTATTGTACAGCGACCTCTTTGTTCACACAAACGCATGTAAATCAGGACAAAAATATGTTGTAGATGTTTGATTTTTAGAATATAATTAGGTATTTTTCTGGTTCTGAGATAGCAAAACCCCTTGCTGAAAGGAGTATTTGGGGGGGCAAGAGGAGGGACTTCTGGTGGTAAAGGCTGAGGGCTAGGGGGTGGGACTTCTGGTCTCAAGCTGGCAATTAGGGGGTGGGGCGCCTGTCAAGGGCCAGGTTTTTCCATGTGGCCCTTGACAACTTGCCAAAACCCAGTAAGCAGCCCCCCACCTGAAATAATTGCCCACCGCTGGTTTAATGTATAATACACATATGAGATTGCCTTCCATATTCTGAGTTACCATGCATAGTAAAGAGTTGAGGCAAAAAATGAGAACTGAGGTGCATTTCTTTCCCACATAAGTAGATAATGCAACACTTTGACAGAAGGTGAGAAGAACTTGGTGGGTTTCATATATTTCAGGGGAAAGCAATCTAGAACTGAACTATTTAAAATAAAATATTTTAAATATATATTTTATTCTTGATTTAAGTATTAGAAAAATGGACCTACAGGGATAGAGTGACTCAGTCATAGATCACGTTATCATATATGTATATCTACAGTATCATATGCATAAGAACTATTTTATTCTATTGGATCATATTTTAAGAACCAGTGAAGCCCCAAAAATGACTAGACATCATTGGAAGTCAGAAATTGCTGACATTTCAGTAGCATAGAGCACAAGCATCAAACTGTTCACATTGCAAAGTATTGTACTTTGGAATGGCTGTTAGTCTCTGAAAAAGAAGCCATCAGGGAGTAGATATCTTGAGCCTGTCTGATTGACCCAAATGATTAATCCCAGCAAATTTCTCTGTGCTATATCAGCCTGCAAGGTGCTTTCCAATTCAGCAGTGTGAAATGTAAACAAGGTGTAGCTGACTCCTGTCTTGTTATCTACAAGTTCTGCAGCTGAGTTGTCTGACTGTATGAAAACACATAGGTTGAATCAGACTTATTGGTCAGTGAGAGAGGAAGGTGTGTTCAGATGCAACTAACTTTTCCTTCTCCCCCTATACTGCAGAAGGGTTTACTAGAATTACTCTTGAAAAATGTTTCAGATATGTATTTGCCTTATTTGTTTCATTTCTGGTGTTCCCTCAGCATTGGGATACAAGGATCTGGTTCCTATCTACTATGAGGATATCATTGGGCCACCCTACTGTATAGTTCAGTCTGGAGAAGGACAAAATGGAAAACAAAAAACCCCAAAACGTATGGAGTCTGCAATACCGGACCTGTAGAGAATCCAAATAGTGATCTCAGTAATGGCAGTGTTCTGCATTAAAACCATATGTAGCTGTTCACAGGCATAGAGCTATGTGCATAGTAGTTTGCCTATCTGTGTGTAAGTAGCATTTTTTTAAAATTTAAACAGCAATGTAGATAAACAAATCTGGTCACTTAGACATTCAAAAAACCATAGAATGATATCCTAAAAGCATAGTCTGATTGCTGGAGGGCCACATTTTATTTTGAATTGGAAAAAAAAGAGCATATATACTTCTGAGTTACAGGAAAGAACATCAAATCAAAATGTACCACTGGTGGAGATAGTGCCCCCATGAAGCCCACAGGTTAGTCTCTCTTTCCAAAACAAGCATCAGAGGCCATATATGAGCAGCCGTAGCAGCCTCTTCAGTCAAGATCTGGCACCTTGTTGACATACCTTCTTCAAACTGACCATGGTGGAGGCTGCCTTTGGTAGGAGGGTGCTCCCAGTATTAGACAAAGGACTTAAAAAACCTATGTATAGCTGGGTTTGAATAGTCCCTGTAGTCATACTGATATAAAATAACCATTAAGAAAACAGTTAGTTTTGCAGAAAGAAGAGAATAGGAACATTTTGTTCCTTAGTTGAATTATTCTCTTGTTTACAGCATTTCTTTGCTCAGTAAAATAAAAATTCCTGTTTAGTTCATAAAAATATGCTCTTCAGTAGGAATTTAGTTTATTGCTCTAGTACATATAGCTATACAGACTGGAAGATGTCAGTCCAGACAGAAGCATAGTCTGTATTTCTACGGAAGTTTCTCAGCCAGTGAGCTTTTCAGGGTATCTGGCCACACCTATCTCATCCATGAATGATTGGAATAATTCTATTGTATGGTTGAATGCAAGCTATCATTTAAGGGATCTTTGGATCTAGTAACTTGTCAAAGGATTTTTTAAAAAAAAAATTAATTGCAATAAATTATTCCTTTCTATGTACTGACATTAATGGAACAGAGTTTTCTCTGCTTGTTCTCTCCATGTACCTTTTCCTTACTCCTGCACTTATAGTAAGATAATAATGTTGATGGCTTATTTTATACATAGCATTACAGCTGGCTGGTGAAATGAACTCTACTGCCCATTTTATATACATTCAACCCCACTAACCCTTTGCTCTACTCATCATTCCAAGAGGATTTAGGAGTGATACTATTGAGACAAATTCTCTGAGGTTACATTGTTCCCATGGCAATCTGGTAAAATGATTCTAAGTTTAATTACAAATTTTGACCCTTTCACTTTTTGTAATTACTTAGCTTCTTTTTTCCCCTCAAGTTCTAACTTTGTAGTTACTGGAACTTAAACTTGGCTGATATATTTTCTGTTTGGGGAAAAAGTCACTCGTCATTAAACCATCCTCTAAAGTATTAAATTTTAGACAGTTCTTAAATGGAACGAAGGTAATTTTTTTCTTCTTTTTTTCCTCTCGTACATGGAGGTGGGAATTGAAGATAGCCTGTAAGAAGAAATTGAGTATGTTTTCTTGAGGAGGATAAAATAGTTCTCCAGTACAATTTCAGAGATGGGAACTAGCAGAAATATGGCTGTCGGCACCAATGGCAATATAGCATAGTATACTGATTATGTTGGCTACTTACACTAGCAGCTCTCTCCCACCTAATAATTCGGTATAAAGCAAATTAATCAATCTGTATACATTCTATGTTGGTATTTGTCGGGGTAACCGAACACCGAGTGAATCGGGCCCCAAGGTCACGGTGGGCTGGGGTGGCAATTGGAATACGAACAGGTGGGATTAGTGGCGGTGGAGTGTGAGCTGTACGGGAAGTTTAAACAAAGATGATTTATTTATTCACGCTTGGGAAGCGGAGGCTCAGATATTTCTTCAGTTACAGTATAGCAAACAACAAAGGAGTCTGTTGACCCACGGGGTTCACTAGCGAGCCCTTGCTTTCTACCCCCTGAGGGATAGGTGCGGCTGCCCATTAGCTAGTCCCAGGGCTGGTCAACAGCTCATGAACAGGATAACAAACAACAAAACTGTAACGTAGTGAATCGAGGAACGGGGTCGTGACGCCAGTCCAAAAGACAGTCCATAAACTGAGGTCGGAGATGAGAAGCCAGAACTAAGTAAGCCGAAGTCAAAATCGAAGCCAAACAGTCCCGTAACCGAAATCGAAAAGACGAGTTGCTCCACCTGCCGTCTGCAGCCTCTGCTTGCGCCTCACAGTCCCTGCTGTCCGCAGCCTCTGCTCACAGGATCGAGCACAGTCTCTCCTCCAAAACACACACACGCTACCTCACCACACCCGGGTGGCGGCTCACAAACCTTTTATAAGAATTTAGTGGCCAATCAGAACGCTCTTCACAGAGAAATTTCTAATCAAATTACATCATGCAGTCAGTGAACTGAGCATGTGCGTTAGATCAGATTACCTCATGGTCTGTGATTGACAAGCCTCCAGGTCACCCAGAGGGCACATTCTGGGGGCCTGTCTGTAGTTTCAACTCCCTGTGATGGCAGCACCAAACTTAAGATTTTTCCTTGACAGTATTATGGGAACATAGTCCTTTGTTGAACTGGTTGACTACACACAAACTGTATAGAAACTGCATTATACTCCTCCACCCTACCCCCTTGTAAGATTTCTGTGACCTTTTTTGGATGATGCAATACAACTTTGCTGTGTTTTTGTTCTTATTATTCATAGCCTTTCCAAAAGAGAAAAATTACCCACTACAGCTCAACAACATAAAAAATTTTGTTAAATCTTCATCTAAGTATTGTCATTATGTACCTATTTTAGTCCCTTTTGAAATGAATGATTGCAGCTCTCTGACTAGATTTGGCTAATGTTGGCAGAGTTTACTGCCTCAGCACTGTTTCAGTAAATGTAACAAATCAGTTACGGATTCTGGAAGATGGTAAATCATCGTCAGTGAAGTGTTGATGTGCTTTGCCACTGCAAACCAGGTTAAGTCAAAGCCATGAGAAGAAGTCAGAGAAAGGAACTTAGAGTGCCTATACACATGCAGTGAGGATGCTCCGATGCACTGTAATGAATCGAGTCTGCTGGAGCATGGTAATTACTGCATTCCAGCTGACTCCTGTGTCACATGTATCAGCATCCCCAATCTGAAAAATTGCAGCAGGGTTGCTTTAAGTAAAGCTCATTTGATGAGCTTTAGTTATAGTGCCCTGCCACCATTTTTCTGCATGGGAACGCTGATGCATGTGATGCTCCAGGTGCTTTAATTAGAGGAGTTCTTGGAGCTGCTCTGATTAAAGCTCCTACCCCCCCCTTTTCCTGGAACATGTGTATAAACTCCCTTAGAGGTTCCCAGCTTCTACCCTTTCCCTTGGGTAAGTGAATCTTAATGCATATTCTAATACACACAGGATTCTTATTTTTACCCAAATAGTCTCAGGCTAACCTCCATTCTTACATTAAAATGGCATCAAACTTGGGAGCAGAGAATGAAGAAAGAGTAGTAACAAATGAGTCTTTCAGGCACGTGAAAAGGGGTAGGGGCAGTACTTCTGAGTCAGACTTGGGAATCAAGGGCTCCTATAGACGTGCAGGGAGCCAGTTCCAGTGCACAGGAAATCCAGCACATTGGAACAGACTCGAATAATCGAGTCCACTGGAGCACAGAAATAAATGCGCTCCAGCAGCCTTCTGCGTCACATGCATCAGTGTCCCTGTGCTGAAAAACGGTAGTGGGGCACTTTGAACTAAAGCTTGTTCGATGAGCTTTAGTTCAAAGCGTCCTGCTGCCATTTTTCGGTGCAGGGGACACTGATACACATGACATTCTGGCACTTTTAATTAGTGTGGCTCACTAATTAAAGTGCCCCTGCAGCTTCTGGAGCACATGTAGAAATCTCCCAAGACCTTTCCTCTGCCACATACTTCCTCTGTGACCTCTTTAAGTTATTTTAATTTTTCTAGTACGTTGTTGTCCCATCTGCAAAATGAAATGATAGCTTTCCTAACTCACTGGAAACTTTGTGGGGTACTGGGAGAACAACACTCGTTTGCTTTTCATAGTTTTTATATTTTTATTTAAAAAATTAAAAACTTTAAAATATATTTTTAAATATGATTGCTTGACTTTGTATTACTACCCTTGATAGGGAAAATATTGTGGTCTGTTCCTGTTGACCAAGTCACTGAAAATAAATGCTTAAGTAATGGGCTAAAGTATTTAGCCTTTCTAATCTAAGGTATCATAGGAGAATAGAATGTTCATTGATTAAAATGTATATAGCTACATTTATGGGAGCAGTAGGCATTCTAGTCCGTGCCCCATTCCCCCTCCCTTCCCGTCCCCTCCCCTTTGACTAATTGGTGGTTTGGCTTTCAGTTGGCTTAAAACTCTGAGACCTCTGTTTACTACAGTAAACCTGTATGATTTTTTTTAATATTTGTAAGCACCTCCCTGAGTTTACTGCATTTCTGGTGAAGGGAAACAGCTATTATATGTTGTCATCAGTCTTTGTTGAATTGCTCTATATGCATGTGCTTGAAATGATAAAATTAATTCATTTTCTTCACAGAGGGTGGTATTTCAAAAAAACTGTATTATTCAGGATGTGCACATTTTTCATGTGCAGTTGTTTTCTGTTAATGCCATTTTTATTCTAAAACTTTAATGTTCTTCTCATATTCATACATGTTGATTTATTAAGATATCTCAGTAGCTCGGTTTTTTCATATGCAATTGATTTTCTAAGTGAGCATATGCTAGAATGTGACTTGCATTTTTAATGTTTGTTTTTGTTTTTTCTGTTGCAGTCGAAATCAACTTTCTTCTTTGCCAGCTTGCCTGTGTGGTCTTCCTCTAAAAGTCTTAATTGCAAGTAACAATAAGCTAGGTTCCCTGCCAGAAGAGATAGGTCAGCTAAAACAGTTAATGGAACTGGTATGTTACTGATTTGGACTTTTTTGTTTCTTACTGGTTACAGTGTAAGCAACTTTGCAGACAACTTCCTGTTTAGATCTCATGAAACAGCACACCCCTATTACACACTTCATGAGTTTTATCTGCTGAACTTCTTAAGGGCATCAGATGGTTATACAGTAATGTTTTCTTATCTTCTCTCCAGCTTGTCTGTAACCTACATCACCCTTTCAGTTTCATACAAAGAAAAGCTGTTATGTACAGCATTCTTTACCTGTTGTACTCCCTACCTTTTCACATCCCTCTCTGCTTGCTCCCTGTTTTGTGGCATCTAGTTCTAATGCCATGTCAGCCCTTTCATATATATTTCTAGGAGTCTCTACTTCTTAACAGCATTATGTTCCCCTTAACAAAGTTGATCTTGTCAGTCCATGTTCAGTTCCTCTCACCAGTAGTTTCATGCTGCCCTGCATGCACTGAATAGCTTCTCTGAACTGATCCAGAAGAGCTCACTGTCCTCTTTGATGTCAGATGTTTCCTTAAAACCTAGCGCTTCTGTGGTAGCTACAAGATATCCAGTTAACAAAGGTGGAGGAGTGTGATTTAGTTGGTATTTTTACTTCTTTTTTTAATTGAAAAACAATATCAGAAGGTTGTATGTAAAAAATTTTGTATATTTGAATGTTTCCATCCCTTTCTTCTTTGCCTCCCCTTCGTATGTCACAGATTTACTGAGATGTAAATTTTCTGAGATACTTATTTCTGAAAGTGTACCCTTTTGAGAATAGCCCTTGGTATTCTAAAATACTAGAAACAGTTATTCCAACATTACTCTTGAATGCTTAATAAAAATTTCATTGTTGTTCCAACTAGTGCTGTCTCTCTTTTACTGCACCTATTTTGTATTTCCAAGTTGGCTATCACTTTGGTGTCTAAAAGTCCATGCTCATCCACTTGCTTGTCTTTTCTAGATATGGATGTAGAATACTTTAAAAAGGGGTATAAAACTCATCCAGCCTCCAGGGCTGGATGATTGGCAGGGGGCAGGTCTGTGGGCCAGAGTAGGTGCCATGTACGCTTGCATCCTGGAGTGGCTGCTGACTGCAGCACAGCTCTGGAGCAGCCCTGCTGCACACAGTGGCTACTCTAGGGTTATGCTGCATGGTTCTGGAGCTGTTGCTGCAGGGCTCTGCTGCACAATCCCCGAGTCCCGGAGCAGCTTCCACGTGCAGTGTAGGGACTCGGAGCTGTGCTGTACATGGTGGCTGCTCCGCAGATCCTGGTCAGGAGCTGGAATCATGCCAAGACCCACAGGTAGAGGGCCAGATGATAGAGCTCTGTGGGCCAGATTTGCCCCACGGTTCATATCTTTAGCACACACAGTCTGGTTCTATTGGCCATGGTTCCATGCTGTATTTTGACATGTCATTTGGGCCCATGCTAGCTGTTTCATCAGAGATTTTCTCATCCCTGGGAGTCATTCCAGAGTAAGGTTGACATGTACCAACAACATGGATTAGCATTGCATGTCCTGAAAACAGCTTCATGCATGGAAGTTGCAGTGTTTTTAGTAAGATTAATAGCTCTTGTCCAGATCTTTAGCTGTTAAAAATAAAAGCAACATTGGATATTCTGTGCAACGCAAATTGCATCCAGAAGGAGGCATGGATTTTGAGGGATTTTACTTAATTGAAAATTGGGATCAAACTGTCATGCCCAACACCTCCTTAAAAAAAGGGCGAGGCTTTCCAGTCATATCAAGCTATCAGAGTTAATTTTTGAGGGCCCAAGAAAGTGTAAAAATTGCCTTTCTAAAAATGTTCCAAAACAGTGGAGACTGATGCTATTGCCACATATCATACTTGTATATGTTTATATATGTTCTATTTACCTACTCCAAATTTATTCCAAGGAACAAGTTTATGTATGTTGTATAAATCTGTTATATCCTGTTTAAAAGATTTGAATAATGCTTTGACCTTCTCTTAAGCTTTTACCTTTACAGTAGAAACTCGCAATATTTTCATTTTTGGTTAAGTTCATAATTTTTATCTTGTGGCCATTCAATTATTTAGTTACATTCCTTTGCTTTCAGTAGGGTTTCAGGTTGCACAGTCTTGAGGACAGTTTGCCTGCTTATGAAAACCTTGCATTGTGAGTGAGTTGTGGTTTTTTGTTGGTTTTTTTTGTAGATGGATCTGAAGGGTGAATTTTACTTCAATGTAGAAGGTTTGCATCAACTCCTCTGTGCATGTTATATCATTAACATAGGTCTAAAGTGGTGTGTGTGATTGTCTTAAGTATTGTTCTGAATTTCACCCTTTGAGATCATGTAGGGCCAGTACTGTAGGCAAATTGAAAATGCTAACTATATTAATCTACCAGTGATAATTTGCTTGCATACTGCTACTTGACCACCATCTCTCACTTGATATAGAAATTAACCTTTCAATGTCATTAATTTTGAGAGAGTTTGTGTTGTCAAAGAAGGAAATGACTAATTAAGAGTAAAATGGAACGATTACAATAAGTCTGACCTACAGCAAATATTAGCCTTCAGTTGTCTACAGATGGTCTTGAAAGCCTGGTACAAAACAGCCAGCTCCCTGATTATTTTTTTTTTAATTTAAAGTTAGAAAACTCTTTGATCGTAATACTGATAACATTGGTTCCAATTTTAAAGCTTAAGATGAAGTAAATATACCCCTAAAAACGAAGAAAGAAAACCAAGGCAAAGTATTGCAAAGTCTAATGAAAATAAATATACAGCTCTTGATTTGTCATAAATGTCCAAACAAAATAAAAATAAAAAGTGTTACATGCTATGTTTAATGGGATGAAGGGACACTACTGTCTCTGCATATCTTGTAACTACCAATATTCCATCTTAATAGATCAATCTTATTCTTGGGATTTTTTTTAAAGGCCACAAGACAAATTTGTCCTTGGAGTTGCAAAAACGTATTCATTTTCCTTGAAAAAATCCCTTTCCCTGAAACCGTAGGCATGTTTAACAGTTCACACATTCATAGAAGTATGCTTCTAGAGAGACCCTTACCCTACAATATCTCTATGTCAAGGTGACTTTATCTTAATCTGTACACTCCAAAAAGTGAGTGGTTAATTATGAACTTGTTTAAAGTCTTTAAATTAAAAATAGGGTAGTAAACCTCTTATAATATTTAGTTTGAGAACAATGCAATTAACAGTGCTTCACACTGATTTGCACAGGAGGTGATTTCCATTGCACTCATTAACAAGGAGTTTTAATTTCCTTATCTAAAAGCTAAAATAATTTCCTGACTCTGTTTGGACAAGGAAAGGAACTTTTGGCAGCAACAGGATCCTGTTAAGAGGTGAATTTTGTTTCTCTCATATGTGATTTGGTACTGTCAAGGAGAGCTTTATTGCTCCCCATTTTTCTTGTTAATTTTTCTTTGTTCTTGAAGCACACCTTTGAATAGTATTGCAAAAGCTCCATTTCAGACGGCTGAATTTGAAATTTGATTGGCTTCTGTTTTGCCCCAGATCTTGGAGCTTGCTGATACTGTGCAAATCATCAACTGAAAGAATAGGAGTTAGAGTATATAAGGCATTCGCTTAGCTTTTCAAGAAAATGTTGTTGCCACTGAAATCATGCCCTAAAACAGTGGTTCACAATCTTTTTTGTACCAGGACCCAGTTGTAAACATCCATGGCCAGTTGTAACCCAGTAAATAGTTTAAGTAGAAAACAGCCCCCTGCACCCCAGGACACAGCTCTCCAGTGTGTAGGGCAGGGGGTGGGTTATAGGGGGGCACAAACCCTCCCAGATATGGCTGCTGTGGGAGCACATGAGACTGCAGCCTGGCTGGACCAGCATGGGCAGAAACCACCTCCACAGCTGAGTGGACAGGAACTGGCACGGGAGAGTGGAGTGGGTGGTGAGACTCATTGCTTCTGCCAGACCCCCTTGCCACCAGCAGTGCGAGAAGTAATGGACTGGGGGCTGCGCTGCCCTCACCTCCTGCCAGCAGCCGCTTGTACGCTGGGCCATGACTATACCTCGTGCCATGGCCTGGCCTCTGTGATTGCTGTTGCTACCCATGCTGACCCCCACCCCACCTCCCCTTTGGGGTGGAGTTGCAGTGTAAGGGGAATGGCAGTAGTGGCCGAGTCATGGTTCTGGGGTAGTGCTGCAGCCCAGTCAATAATGTCAGGAGGAGGCGAGAGCAGTGCAGTTCCCCACCCCACCCCCCCAGTCCATTACTTTTCATGGTGTTGGAGGCACAGTTAGTATGGGGTTGCTGGTGATGACAGCAACAAATTTTGCCATCCTGGTTCACCCTCCTGTTCTGGATCTTAGTGCTGGGCCACAGAGGTGGCTTCTGCCTGTGTTGGTCTGGCCAGGTTGCAGCCCTGTGCCTACTGTAGCTGCACAAATCAGGGGATGCACATGCCTCCCCATTCCTTCAGCACATTGCCTGTACCCCCCACCCACTCTGTGTCATCTGTGCTGCCCACTCCACCCCTGCACGGAACTGCAGAATCTCCTCTCCATGCTGCTGGCTGCCATGTGCATGTGTGTTTGGCATGTGTAATACCACTCTTCTTGATCCCCCCAGGCCCTAGCAGCCCCTTGCAGGCTGGAACTCTGCCAGCCTGCAAGGGGAAATCCATGGTTTTTTATGTTTACCTCCTTTAAAGGAGAATCTATTTTTAAAGTTTGTTCATGAGCCTTTCATATATTCTTGCAACCCACTTTTGGGTCATGACTCATGGGTTGAGAAACACTGCCCTACAAGATATGCTATCTTCTGGTTCTTCTTGTCTCATTGTTAGGTGGCATTTGAAACAGACTAGGACACTGTAGTCACAATCAGGTAGTTTATTTACAGCTTTCGCTAAAACAGTACAGACAAATTGAAAATAGAATCATATATAGTATAACAGAACTATGTAATGTATGATTATTCATAGTTTCATAGTTGGTACTGTTAGAAGGGACCTGAGAGGATCATCAAGTCCGACCTCCTGCCATGGCAGGAAAGAGTACTGGGTCAAACGACCCCACCAAGGTGTTCATCCAGCCTCTTTTTAAAGACCCCCAGGGTAGGAGCCAGCACCACTTCTCTTGGAAGTTGGTTCCAGATCCTAGCCGCCCTGACAGTGAAGTAGCACCTCCTGATATCTAGCCTGAAACTACTCTCTGCTAGCTTGTGACCGTTATTCTTTGTTACTCCTGGGAGTACTTGGGGGACAGGGACTCTCCCAATGCCTGCTGGTCCCCCCTGACTAGTTTGTAAATGGCCACTAGATCCCCCCTCAGCCTTCTCTTGTGGATGCTGAACAGGTTCAGGTCCCATAGCCTCTCCTTGGAGGGCCTGCCCTTCTGACACCTGATTACGTGGGTGGCCCTCGTCTGGACCCGCTCCATGTTGTTCACATCCCTCCTGAAGTGCGGCTCCCAGAACTGGACGCAGTACTCCAGCTGCTGCCTGACCAGTGTCACAGAGAGAGACCAGTGTTGCACAGACAGCATAAAAGCACGCAATAAAATTACACATTCTACCTATTTAAATTAAAACAAACATATTATAGAAGTACAAAAAATAGGTAAAATATATCAATGTGCCAGAGTAAAAGAATAACAGCAGGAAATTTTTTTGAGTTTGGCCCTTATTCTTTGCACAATACTCCCTATACCCAGGGAGTATAGGACAGGCTGTGAATTATTATTGGTTTTTTCTTCATTTGCCAGTTCAAAATTTTCAGTTGAAAGAAAATCTGTTTTATTCTTCTTTCATTAAAGAATGAGCAGGACCATAAATAGCAGTTTAAATAGGTCTTCCTGTTCTTCCCATGGGAACATACCCTGGTTGTATATGGGGTCTGACACCACCTGCCCGTAACAACTGCACATCTCTTGAGTGAATTGTTGTCTAGTAATGGCCTCTTTGTTTGTCATTTTGTCCTTCAGATAGGTAGGTTTCTAGTCCTAAGAGTGTTTTATTAATTTTAAAAAAGGAGAAGTTTGAGAAGATTTCACTGCCTGAATATTTGTCTGCATGCTGGCATCTTTAATTCTTATGTTCATGTCTTGTTCTAAATATAGGGAGAATATTGGGTCATTCACTGTCAGCATGTTTCCCAGGCCATTTTTATGGAGCATAAGTATGTTGTTTAATCATTCAAATAAGTTTATTCAGAAGAGAGACTTCAAAAATGTGCTGCTTAGGGGTACAGGCTCTAATTTTTATGCGCTAATTTAGAGTTCTTAATTGAGCTAAAGTGCTCACAGTAAGATGCCCCCTTTCAGGTCTCATGGGTCCCACCAGTTGTAGGTTGGGTAGAAAAAAAAACTACCTTAAACAGTAATGCAATTTCTCCCCCCTCCTCCCCCGCTTTTTGAATGAACTACATAGGGGCTACACTCCATACAGTAAAACAGACTCTAGCTAATGTCTATAGGTCCCTAGTGCTGCCAGTATTGTCCATCTACCAGTGTTAATGTAAAAGAATAAAACTTCATCCAAAGCTTGTTTTGCCTTAATGCTTATATTTTAACATGATTATGCCAGCTCAGATTTTTATTGAAATAGATCCCAAGATATTTAAATGAGGATACAACCTCCACTTCCTTTTTCTGTAAAAACAAAAAACCAAAAACATTCCCATTTCCTCCTTTCCTTTCCAAAACAACCCCCAGTACCTTGGTTTAGCAGTGTTAATTTCCAAGCTATTTAAGACAATACTGCTGAAAAGCATCTAGTAACCTTTGAAGACCTATCTGAGATTGTGACAGTAATGCATCGTCAGCAGAAAGCAAAACAGGGATAAAATCATTCAGTAGCATAGGTGCATGGAATTGATTTTCTGTTAGTACCACGTGTTTTAGGTCATCCAGAAATAGATTAAGAAACTAGCAGAGCAAACAAACATCCTTGCCATACCCACTGTATAGTCATGTATTATATAGTTACATATAAGTTATTTTGTTGTTTCACATATTTGGATGCCAAATAGTGCAGCACTGAGAAAAATGGTTCATGCAAAAATAAACTTTTCTAAAACCAGCTCTCTCTTCTCCCAGGTTCTTGTTTACAAACATGGATTTCTGAAAATAACAGAGTGAGTGTCTCCCTTTTATATGGGCTGGAAGACTAATTAGGCAACATGCTGCAGGATCTCTCATTCATCCTTGTTAAAAATTGGGATGGTTACATCTTCATTCCATTGCTTAGGATAAATATTTGACCTAGGGAGAAGTGGGCAGCAGAGTCCCCCAGGGCTTGGTCCTTGGGCCTATGCTGTTCAATCTCTTTATCAGCAATATGAATGACGGAGTGAAAAGCAACCTATTTAAATTTGCTGATGATACCAAAATTTGGGGTGAGGTGAGCACGGTAGTAGGGAGGGAAAGACTGCAGCAAGACATGGATAGGTTACAGGGGTGGGCTAGCAAAAACAGGATGCACTTTAACACTGACAAGTGCACGGTGCTGCACTTGGGCAGTAGTAACCAGCAGCACACTTATAAGATGGGAAACTCCCTTCTCGAGAGCATGGAGGCAGAAAGGGATCTTGGAGTCATTACTGACTCCAAGATGAACATGGGCCGACAATGCGAGGTCACAGTTGGCAGGGCTAACTGGACCTTGTCGTGCATCCACAGGTGCATCTCTAGCAGGGCCAAGGAGGTGATCCTCCCCCTCTATGCAACACTGGGCAGGCCACAGCTGGAGTACTGCGTCCAGTTCTGTGCGCCCCACTTCAGGAGGGATGTGGACAACATTGAGAGGGTCCAGAGGAGGACCACCTGCATGATCTGGGGACTACAGGGCAGACCCTACAATGAGAGACTGCGGGACCTGAACCTGTTCAGCCTTCACAAGAGAAGGCTGAGGGGAGACCTGGTGACAGTCTATAAACTCACTAGGGGAGGACTTAGAAGGGTTTGGGAAACACCTTGTTTCCCCTAGCACCCCCTGGCATAACAAGGAGTAACGGGCACAAGTTGTTGGAGAGTAGGTTTAGATTAGACATCCTTAAGAACTACTTCACAGTTAGGGTGGCTAGGATCTGGAACCAGCTTCCAAGGGAAGTAGTGCTGGCTCCTACCCTGGGGGTCTTTAAGAAGAGGCTTGATGCCTACCTGGCTGGAGTCATTTGAGCCCATTATTTCTCCTGCTCAGGCAGGGGGTCTGACTTGAAGATCTATAAGGTCCCTTGCGACCCTACTTCTATGATTGTATGAAATGCCTTGTAAAATGGTCAAAATTGAGCACTATCAATTGATAATTTCCGTAAAGATTTCCTGGGGGAAGAAAGTCCAGAAGGTCAGATTAGTACCTCACCTCTGAATCTCAAGTTAGTAATATGTGTGTGTGTGTGTGTGTGTGTGTGTGTGTGTGTACACATACTAACTTGAGAACACACACACACACACACACACACACTTACTAACTTGAGTTACAGAGGTGGGGTACTGATCTGGTACTACATAGGGGCTAGATTCCATACAATAAAATAGATTCTAGCTAAGGTCTATGTGTGTGTATATCTATATATCTATAAAAATATAAAATGCACTAACCTGAGATTCAAAGGTGAGGTACTGATCTGCTTGTGACTTAACAGGTGACATGTCTTTACATCAATTCCCTCACCAGGTATGATAAGATTGTTAAACTTGCTTTTAAAAAACTAAACCCATGTTTCCTTAGGAATATAAGTATTGGAGATTGAGATAGATAGATATCCCAGAGCTTCATTGATATTTAGTCAGATTACTTAAGAGTTAGTCAATATGGCTGTTTGCAGATGTAGAGGAAAAACAAACAAACGGTGCTTTACTTGAAACTCACCACACTTCTGTACAGAGTCCAGCACAGAAAAAGCAGCACGTTAGTTAGACTTGGCTTTCCCAATGTCTATATAGATTGGGCACTTTAGTAGGGCTGTTTTGGTGCCTTTATCTAATCGCTGATTTAAAAAGCCCCACTAAAGCACCCAATCTATACACATATTGTGGAGCCAGGTTGAAGTAATGCATTGCTGCTTCCTGTAAAGCACGGGTTTTTGGCAGGGTGGGGGTTGTTTTTTTCCAAGTCTGTCAGTGCCTTATATTTGGTAATGTAAATCAAAACCTATACATTCAAATGATCTTGGAAATGTTGTAATTACAGAAAATAATATTGACTGAAGATTTCAGGCACTTAGACTTTTGGTTAATGTATCAACATAGAATGTTAATTCATTTACTTTAAATATTATTCCTCATATTAATGCATCTGTTAATTTCTCACACCTTGTATTGATCAATGTCATCTTGTACTACATCTTAATTTTATAAAATCTACCTCAGAGCAATTGTTCTTTTGAAAAATATGACATAGACATAGGCTCTGTCTTGGTCCATGTTCTTAAAATAATTGAAATTAGGGCAATTTCAGCTCTGAATAGGGAGTACACTAATTACACAGTACCCTTTCATTTTATTGCCACTTCTTTATTTGACATGAAAATGAAATACCATGTCTATACTGTGGTCACACCTACACTGCAAACTTCAGGTGCTCAACTGCACATGCACATAGCATCTCCCAAATGAAAAGTATCAGTGTTGTATTTGCATGGTGTTGCCAGTGGCCTAGTTAGTGTAGCCACAGCACTGTGGAAGCACAGCTCTTTTGCTTCTGGGGAGATTATGCATGTGGAGCAATGCTTTGTGTATAAGTATGTCACTGCCAGCCACAGTAACTCTACCCTATTAAGGAGGGTACAGTCCCAGCTGTTCCCTGAAATATCCACTTCAGGGATATCCCCCAGACTAGGAAAGCAACCACTGACTCAAGTCCTCAACCCCAGGGCTAGGAAAGCATTCACTGCCCCCACCGGGGCTGTGCTTTTTCATGCCTGTTCACCTGGGACCTAGCTATTTTTAGCCTTCTGGCCCCCATGCCCTCCCATGTTCTCTCTATCCCACATGCTGCTCCCCGGGTTCACTGGAGTGATGTTCACTGCTTCCAGAGCTGAGTAAGTCAGTCTTGGTGAAGGGAAGAGCTGGAGGGATGAGGCTACGTCCACCGGGGTCTTGGGAGCTAAAAATAGCCTCTGATCCCCCCTCAAGTCCTCCCATAGAGCCTGCAAGTCCCTCTGACTCCACTAGACCCTCCCAGACCCCAGTAACCTGCCCTCCGTGAACCCCTGCTGCCCCCTAATCTCCCTCAACTCCTCCCACAGGTCGCCTGCCTCTCCACACTCTCCCTGCTGATCATGCCTGCCTTCCACCCCCCCTGCTGATCATACCTGCCTTTTCATCCCCCGGCTAACCCCCAATTTTCCCCTCCCCAGCCTACTTGCCTCCACATCTTGCCTCCCAAGACCCCCTGCTAGCCCTACATCCTGACTTACTTTGGATCAGGTGGCCATTTTGAATCCGATCTAATCTCCCCCTAACATTCCCAAATATCTGTACTTGGCCTAGGACAGTAAGGTCTTCTAGAACTTCAGTTACTTGGAAACTCCAAGATATATAGTAACATGTTTATATTTCATCATGATGACTAAGTTTTAGGGTATAGTTTGTGGATTCCATTAGAGCTTTTCCTGCTTGATGCCATTTGAATGCATGGGAGGTTCC
Organism: Crocodylus siamensis; assembly: GCF_052110815.1. NCBI lineage: Eukaryota > Metazoa > Chordata > Crocodylia > Crocodylidae > Crocodylus > Crocodylus siamensis. The sequence continues at coordinate 364,805,484 of NC_143395.1, forward strand.
CAAAAATACGTGGGAGACACCATAAAGAAATTAATAAAGATGGTGGATAATTCCATTAGTTTTTAAATTGATTCAAGACGGTTACTACTTTTTTCTCAGTAGTATTTTTATCAGGAAGTTCAGTGGATATTATCAGAGTTAGGTCTCATTTTCTAATGTTTTACACATCTGATTTTAGCATCATGTCACTGGTCCTCCACTACCATAATCTGCTTTGTTCTTACTAGTGGATGGATTGTAGAAATGCACAAGCATCTTTTTTATCTGTATCTTTACAAATTTTAACAACCTGTTGGAACAGAGGAATGCAGCTGATGGAACATGCATATTAGTCATCAGAAATTACCTAGTGACATGCTCTCGGTTTTTGCTGCATTGCATGTTTTTGGCGAATTTAGGACCCTGACTCCTGAATATTTCTCTAAGTAAAAGCATATTATATACTTGTTCAAATAAAGTAAACTTGAAGCATCTCAACTAAGACGGCATGTAAAGCACTTATATAACCGAGAAACCTGTTTCACTGAGCTTCAGGGATATTTGAGAGGTTTTTTATTTTGTTTTGTTTTGATTATTTTTAACCTAATGTCTTTTTAGCTATCTGTATTTCCTGTCATATGGTGGGTGAGTCTTATAAATGAGGGGCACTTTGTTTCTTTCTCTTACACCTTGAATTACTGTAGTCCAGGTGTAGGCTGCTCCTGGCACAGAGGTGATGAGCCCGGTGCAGCTGTTTGTAGCCAGCCTGCTGCTCATCACCTCCATGCTGAGAGTGGGGGAGAGACTGGGGCTGCGCTGCCTCAGGCTCCTCCCCCACCGCCCACTTAAAGGTGCACCTGCATGCACTGGTGCGGAGCTGGTGCCAGAGCCCGGCACAGATGTTTGGAGCCTCCCAGCTGCAGCTGGCCCTGGCTCTGAGGAGCTGCTGCCAGTCGGGATCCCAGCTGCTCCCAGCAGGCAGCTGGGACTCTGCAAGCCCTGTGGGGAGCAGCCCAGGCTCTGTTGCTGGCAGCAGCTTCCTGGAGCTGGGGCTGGCCACGGCATGCCAAGCAAAATGGCCTTGCATGCCACACTCGGCTTGCATGCCAGGGGTTGTCAACCCCTGCTGTAGTCCATAGAGTTGCCGGGTCATCCTCCTTTTTCTAATACAGTACTTTGTAAAAAAGAGAAAAAATATTTTTCTTCATTTAGATTTTAAAATATTAATTGTATACATAGTAATTCTGAACCTCTTCCTACATCTGTTTTGTAAACTACTACCTAAAAATTGTCTCACTTGTGTTATGTCTTAGAGTTGCTATCACTAAGATTTAAAGAAAGAAGATAAAAATTGATGTTAGTATATGTTAACATAAAAGATGTACTTCTAATATACCCTGCCTTGGACTTTTCTTCAGGTAATCTAGGTTGAAGTACAACAGAAACAAGCAGCTTGCTGTTAGGAAATTATTTCTATCTGCAGCTTTCCACCCCCCTCCACACTGATCCTAAAATCCTTTAGAAGTTTATTGTTAAACAGAAAGACTTGTAGAAAATTAAACAAGGAACTCAAATGGTACTATATTAAATATGCTTGTGTCCAAGTAGATGTTGTGTCTTAGTTTTACGTGATGTAACACCTATAATTTTTACCAGGCTTCTAATTTTGCAACATACGGTGCGTTACATTAATTTAGATTTGTTACCCTGAAAAACAATGTTGTAATGATACCAACAAATTTCTTTGTATTTTGCATTGTAAGACTCAATTCTTAGGGGCTGGTATTTCATTATTTCCATAATTACTTTTGCTATAGGATGTCAGCTGCAATGAAATCACAGCTTTACCACAGCAGATAGGTCAGTTGAAATCTCTAAGAGAACTGAATATCAGAAGAAATTACCTCAAAGTTTTACCACAAGGTAAAAACAAAACAACCCCCCCAACTTTAAAATTCTTTTAATTTGGAATGTTGAAAATTTGCATTTGTTTGATTGTGTAAATCAATAAGATTAAAAATATCAATTTTCTTGCGTTAAAATTTGTTCCATTTCAAGTTACTGCCCATTAAAACAATTGCAACATTTTTACTTTACAAGGAGAAGCAAGGTGTGCAGTTTCTATTTTTTAATGTGATGATTCTTTTGTGATTGATATTGCCTTTAAAGTATTAGCAAATAGCATTTGATAACAAATAGCATGGAAGCAGATCTTCAGCTATTGTAAGTTGTTACAGCTTCAGAATATTCTGAATGTCCTTTTCTACTGTCCGAGCCTAGCAGTCGCTGTGTTTCCCTTCTCGCAATGGATCTGCAACACTTGATACCAGTTGAGGATTTACCCCACAGAATCTTAGAATTAATTTAACCATCTTGAAGCAAAATAGAAGGTGGACTTAAAGGATAGTATGCACTCACCTGTTGTTTCCTAGTATTTGATTGTCAGGCCACCAGTAAACTGTTGTGGAGCAGTTTTTACATGATTCTTATGAAGTAATGGCATATAGAGATACATACACAACAAAACAAACTGTAGCAAACTGTGAAACCTGACGTAAATTTGAATTTACAAGGTGTATGAGCATAGGATAAATTTGAGACCAACTCCCTCCCTCCATGAATTCTGCCTGACAGACTAATGTTGAAATTCTTACTCAGATAAAATTTCTGATAAATTAAAGTACAGACCAGATTATTCAGCAGTTTCACATTCTTTAATGATAATGAGAACCCTGGAAAATAATTGGATTCAGTAGTAAAGTTTTCCAGCAAAAGGAAAACTCAGTTACTCAGTCTGGCTTTGATTCATGACAGTCGTTGATCATGTGATAGGAAAAGTGATGAATACATTTAAGCTCATTTTACTTCTTGCACTTTAATCCCATTTCCATTCCTTTTATGGAAACATTACCTTCAGGGAGATCCTGTCAAAATTCCCTGAGTCTGTCCCATCAGCACTAACCCTAAGTCAGTAATTTGAGATGCTGAGGCTTCCTTTGGAGAGCCATGCTTCTTTTCTAGCATAGTCTAATCCCCCCCAAAATAGTTCCATCAGAGCAGTTTAAGGCCACTGCCTGCCTGTTCTCCTTCAAAGAATGCATACAGTATATTTTACCCAATCTTGGTAACAGTCCTTCTGACTTCTAGAAACGAAAGTTGGAGAGTGTGCTTTTTATTTAATGTGTTATGGAATTTCTTTACAAACCTGTTTGAGTTTATTGAATGTATAGATTGAAATAGCCAAGCTTTCCTTTACAGCATGAGAGGTATTGGATTTAATTTCAAGCAGCTGTCAGTATAGCAGCTTAGTTGGCCTAGATACTTGAAATTGCTGAGGTTTGTCCATGTCAGTATGTAGAGACTGTTAGAATATATTTTTATGTGAGGGCCTGCAAAATATATATATTTAAGTTACAAGATTGTACATGTGCTTAGAAGATAAATTGGATTTAGTCTACTGTGGAATTGTTACTTCTTCTCATTAGAAGTGGAGTAATCAGTAGTTGGTTCATTTATTTTGTGTAAAAAAATAATATAATAACGATGATCTTTCTGTTACTTTTAGAACTAGTAGAGCTTCCCTTGGTAAAATTTGACTTTTCCTGCAATAAAGTGCTCGTGATTCCAATTTGTTTTAGAAAGATGATGCAGTTACAAATATTATTGCTTGAGAATAATCCTCTTCAGTCACCACCAGCCCAAGTAAGTAACATCTGTTGTTCAAATTCTTCTTTTAGCATGAGAGCAGAAGCATAGCAAATGTCAAGCACAGTCTGCTTTAATTACTGCAGTATAAAACTATTTTATTTCTTGTTTTTCAAGATTGTCAGTCCAGTAGTGATCTATAAATTTTAATTTTTACACCCATAGATTTAGCTAGGCTTTTTCTTTTTGAGATATAAAATACATCTTCTCAACTTTTGCACTTGGACATACTACATCTGAAAAGAGAGCTTAAACGATTCTGCCTTTTAAACTGCAAATGCATTATTTGTAGGGCTTTATTTTGGTTTCTGTATATGTTCACTGCTTAATGTTTAATGAACAGGATATTGTATACTGGTGGAGGGGGATCACTGAAAATTTTCTGGATTAACCTCTATTCCATAGCTACAGTCGATAAGTCAAGACACTATTTCAGAAACTTTGGATGTGATTTTTACCATTGTGTCACAGGTCACTAATACATGCAGCCTAGAGAATAACCCAATCAAAACTTTTATCTGTAAAGCCTCTTGTATAGGATGGATGCACATAGGAACTAATGGGTTGCATCACTAAATATGTCCCACAGTGAGATACTTAAATGCCGGTTCATGGAACTTTCACTGTACTTAGGTTATCTTCTGCTGGACACTGTTTTCTGTTGTTGCTTTGACTCAGTAAATGACAGATTCTAACTATAATTTTTTTTAAGTGCTAAAATGATTGTTCATTGACAATTGTTATTTGCATACAATAAAAATAGAAGATCAGTTGCTTAAGTAAGCAAAATGTGTTCTATTTTATATTAACCCTAAAGCCCGTTTAAAGGCAAGGTAAAAATGATGCTCATGTTAGAAGGTAGATCCCAGAAAAATTATTAGATGTTAATAGCCGTCTCAAAAGTGTATAGACATTTTGTAAAGAAATTATAGCTAAATGTAAAGGGGCATGTTAATAGCCCTTTCAGTTAATTTAAAAGAATCATTTTCATGCTTACTTAGAAACTACAGAATATATGTTATGTAATATTTCTCAGTTGGAGAAAATATGTACATTACTTGTAGACTGTCAATATTGAATAGGTTGATATGATCCCTTCTTGTGTGGATTTTCATCATTTTTGATGTCAGAGAGGCTTTGTATTACTCTGAATTTGTTTTGTCTAGTTGACGTAAACTTTTTTGTCCAGACCATCTTGAATTACAGTGCTGCAGTTAAAACTTTCATTGTTTCTAATATTACTATTTAACTACTTCTCTAAAATGGCAAGATATACATTGTGACTTTTAGAAAGTGGGAATCTAAGAGAAAATGTCCTACCCTGTCATTTTGAACAAATTGTTTCTTCCAACTTTTTCCCCTTCATTCAAATAGATTTGCACAAAGGGTAAAGTGCACATATTCAAATACCTGAGCATACAGGCATGTCAGATTAAAACAGCAGACTCGCTTTATCTTAATGCCATAGAACGTCCACACTTGCAACAACCTGTGGAGGAGAAGTAAGTATAAAGAGCTTACACTCAATTATTTCACATATGTTTTTGGTGACTAGAACAAGTAGAATACGTTTCCTATTCCATTTTTATTCAACTATGTAACCTGTTGAATGAAAGTTTGATCCAAATTAATATGTTTTATTCCAGAAAACCCCATCATAATTTAGAATAAATATGATATTTATGTAACTAATATGATTTTGAGTAGTTATGAAATATCACCCTTCCCACATATGATAAGCATGTTATTTAATGAAGGCATTTTATTGTCTGTGGGTTCAGATTAAATGTATTTATTTTTAAATCCACATTGTTGCCTTGCATCTTTCCCTTCTCATTTTGTCTCTGGAAGCTAAAATAAGGGGTTTTATCCTAAATTATTTAATTGTCCATGCGACCTTAACTTCAGTTTATGAATTAATTAGCAAAAATATAATATTTAAAGACTGAGTGAGAAACTCAGAATAATGCTACATGCTGTATTTCTGATGAATAAGTTAATAACTTTGATTGTGTTAAAATGTTAACTTTTAAGGGCAAGTACACTGGGACAGTAAAAAGCAGTCACAACCTATTGCTGTTTCTTCTGTTTTATATCCCTAGAGCAGCCAGGGTAGCCAAAGTATATTGGTGAATCAGGCCTTTAGTTTCAAATAACTTACTTGTCGAGAAGGCAGTGTAATGTAATATAATATATCATATTTTATAATATACTTTCTGAATTGTTACATGTCCTTTGAAAACAAATGTACTTTTCATTTACTAGCATCTTTACCAGCCACTTTTATTTATTTATTTATTTAGCGAATGCAAATCCACAGAGCCAAGCAGTAGCCAATGAGAAATCAAAATGTATGGAAAATACATTAAAAATAGTTCATGCTATTAAGAAAAATCTTCTGGTTAAAGGTTTTTAAATAAATACATAACTTTGCAGAAATGTCAACAGATTGTTTTCACAGGCAATCACAGTGTTTACTGACAACAGATGGTGAAAGATTAGACCTAATAAGAGACCTGGCTCTTAGAGAATCTTAAAATGTCATTTTTCATTTTCTTGATAAACATGTCTAGCTTAAATGAAACTGGTTGTTATGCCTAAATGATAGATTTAAACATGATTTAGGACTTTCATAACTAGAAAAATCTGTGATGAAAATAATGATTTTTAATTTCATAACTAGGAAAAAACTCTGTGATGAAAAACTGAAATAAGATATGATGATACTTGTACTATCTTAATAAAAAGGAGAACATAACAGACAGTTACTATAGAATGAGTAGTGGTCATATCTGGCAATAAAAACAGCAGAAAGTGCCTGACATTACTATGATTCCCTTGTTACATCATTAACCAACAAAGATTGTTTTTACATCAATGCACATTAAAATGGTTCCTATGTCATAATTACTTTACATTTCAGAGATACATAAGAACTCTGGAATATTAGTTAGTTTTTAGTTTATTAATTCTAAGATTACAATTCTGTTGACTATAGTCTGAATTCAGCATTTTGGTTGATCTGAAGTCAGTTCAGGAATTTAAATAGTATTAGTGGGGCTAAACTACTAGCTAACAACTAGCAAATTTTACCTTCCGTGAGAGCAAAAATGACTTTATTGTAGATTGTGTCTCAGTCTTAATAAATGTTTTAATTGTACTGCCAGACATCTTTATTGAATAACTTGTGGAGTGTTATGTCTGTTCCATTTTCAATTGAACTTTTGCCCAACAGTATCTTAAATGTGTTATGTTAGCATAGTAAGTATCTGATTCTGTGCCTTGGAAGACACTAGTTTTACCATTGACTTCTGTGATACCAACATCAGATTCTCGTTACATACTAAGAGAGTTTTCTGTTGGCTTTTATTTACATTTAGCATGGATGACATCTATCCAAATAAGAAGGATTCTGATTCGGGTGTTGGTAGTGATAACGGCGATAAACGCTTGTCTGCTACAGAGGTAAAGTGTCTGCATTATTGCTCTTCAATCATTTTGGCTTACACTTGCAGTTGGCTAGGTTTGTAAAATGTCCCTTTAGATATTAGAAATATGCAGCCCAACCTTTGTCAGCACTTTTTGTAACAGTAGACTTGGAATCAATGAGGGTAAAAAACAATTTTTATTCTGGATACCTTCCGAGGATGGAAGTCAAAACACTGATTTCAGGTAGTTTAACAGTCCATTACTGAATAACAGAAATTCATCAGAAATGGATTACTGTTTGTCTTATGCAGGATTTTGGAATGTGCCAAAAGTAGCCCAGTTCATGTAAATTAGACTTCTAATATCGCATTTTTGAAAATCTAACACTTGATATCTAGTTGTTAACGTAATATAATGATAAGTGAAAAGCAGTGCAAAGTTGTGTGTGTCTTCAATAGAGTTAAATGTGAAGTTCTTCCTTCTCCATTCTTGTGTTTACTTTTTAATTCTTGGTGTACTGTTGATCATTTCACTACCCAAAATGCCACTTGAAATCACAGACCCAATGTTTATAGCTGCTTTGTAATTTTTTTTTTAATTTGACTGTTTGATTCTGTAAATATTCATGAAAACAGATACTAGAATGACACTGTTGCTGACATGACATTTTTGGAAGCCCTGAATTGAGAATTGATCTTTTTGAGGTGTATGTTCCTAAAAATTCCTTTGGAATTGGTTGACTGAGATTCAGAATGTGGTATTTTTGAAAGAAAAAGAAGGGTGGGCAATAGGGTGAGAGGCTGGGGAAGGAATAAGGTATTGTAAAAATAGTAGCGTAGAGAAACTGAAACTAGAGGGGTTAAGGAGAGAGAATAAGAAGGAACAAATGGCAAAGAGTGTGAAAGAGAATAGGAAATGTGTAACTAAGGCCACATAAGGATATTAAGTTTCTCCTGGGAGAATCACTGCTCTCCCAGGAAAAATCATAAGTATATAGATTTCAGGATTTTTTTTCCAGAGCAAAAATAATTACTCCAGGAGAAAAATAACCTGGCAGCAATCAGGGTTAAATCACTCCCAGGAGTGAATGAGAGAGAGAATGTTTCTGTATGTTCTTTTCTTAGAGATGTCATAGCACAGCTCTCTAGTATCTCAGGGTGCTTTGCTTCTGTCTCTCCCCCACCTCCTGGGATACAGTGTGTCACTCATTGGATGCTACTAAGTCCAAGTAGGGAGCAGAACATAGACCTCTTCACAAACCTCACATTATATTGCCAGGAGATGCAGGCTGAGTGAGTAGTCTACATCAGACAATCAGCACTACCATATGCACTGCTGCCATTCTATCTCCCAGCAGACTGAGGGAGCCTGCAGAGCACACTGAGATGTATGTACAGGGGGGCCCCTTGCTGTGCAGTATCTGCACTGTTCATCTCTTTATTCTGTAAGCACTCAGCATTTGGATGTCTATTCAGATGTCTCTGAGTAAGTTTTTTCTACCGGGAGAAAAAAACCTGAGAGAATTTTCCCAGATTAGTTGAACATGTGTACATTGCCTGTGTTAACTGTGTAATACAGTTCACAGTTTATCCTGTCTTTCAGATTATAAAGAGCATGCCTTTGTTTTTGTATAGCATGTACCACTCCCACATTATTGATCCTAAGTAATAAAATGTAATATCACGTAGTCATATAATGAATGGTATATGTTTTCCTTTTCATTTTTGTGGAAAGGCTGCTGTCATTTTCTAATGTTTTCGAAAGTGTCTCTTTTCATAGGAAGGTGGGTGGCCTCCCTTGATCCTAGCTGTGACCCACCTTTGCACACTAGGAACTCTTACATGGACATCTGTGGATTTATTCTTTTTTTTGTGGGTCCCACAATCGCAGTGTTGAAGGGTAGTGAAAAAGATCAACACATGGGGCACGCTGGGTATGTCTGCTTAGAATAATAACATATGTGAGCTAATTGATAGGGCTATGTGAAGCTTTGGTCCCTGATTCGATTCGGCCTGATTCGGTGGCTAAACCTCTAAATCGAATTAGGAGACCCTTTAATCTCTCTGAATTGAATCGGAACACTCCAAATTGATTCGGAGAAATTCAGAAAGATTCAGCGATTTGAACATAGACACAGCTTTAAATGTTTTTTCTAAATACCTAAAGGTACCAGGCGGCTCGTGAACACTGTGATGCTGGGGTGAATGGTGTGGGGAGCTCCCCAGCGTGCTTGGCAGCAGATCCGGAAGTGGACCAGAAGCACTTCCTTTCCACTTCTGGGTCCTCTGGAGAGTGCATGTGGGGGGCCCCCTGCACCTTCCCGGCTCAGCAACTGGTGCCCCTTGAGTCTGGGGGGGCCCCCTGGGGTCTCCCCCTGCTTGCTGCCCAGTGGACCCGGAAGTGAACTGGAAGTGCTTCCAATCCACTTCTGGGTTCACCACTGAGCATGCAGGGGGCTCCTGTGCACTCCTGTGGGATGCTCCATACACCTCAGCATTGCAGGGTTAACAAGCCACACCTGGTACCTTGAGGTATGTAGAAAAAACATTTAAAGTTGTGTCTATGGGCAAATCACTTATTCCCTAATCAGCATTGTATCTTCAGATTCATTTGAATTGAATTGGGGACAGTGATCCGAATCAACTAATCAAATGGCTGTCCCCGATTTGGGCTGAATCTGAATCAAATACTGCCCATTTTGCACATCCCTAATAGCTGAATGTAGGACCTTGGCTACTGAAAGTAGTGCTAACACTCCACCCAAGCTAATTAACACTGCTAAGAAGAACTAGCTCAGGCATTCCTGGACATGACTGCATTGTGCTTTGCACACATTACCCACACTTTTTGGTACTAAGTATATAAAAGTAAAGGAGGAGCAAATATTCTTCAAAGGGTAGCTTTTCAGAAACCTGGCCGAACTTCCATAGGACTTCTGGTCTGATTTAAGTGAAAGTCTTCAGATTGCAATAAAGAAATGCATTTTTTCCTTTTAGAAAGCTTTTATGATTGTTAGTGCTTGTCTAAGTGCTTATCTGCCTGTCAGAAATTAGAGAAGCTGCTGCTTAGAAGGTAGTGTAATAGATTTTATGGATAATAAAGCAAACTGAAAATAATGAACATTCACTACAATTTACACTATTTAAAACAGAGCATTAAAAATACATCAATCACCAAATATTTTGGCAAGTTTCTTACAAGAAATGAAGTTTTTAATAGGTTTCTAACATTTCTGAGAACATAAATTCCATTGAAGGAGTGTGACAAATTATTTTGTTTTCCAACATGTTTTACTTAAAGTGACTAACCTTGTTAATGAAGAACTGTTATTGTATAGCTTTCTCTGGGGCTGTAAATAACATCTTTAATGATGGATTGTTCTCCTGTAATTAAATTTAAACAGCCCTACATTGGAGAAGAAGTGCTAAGGAAATTACAAGGGTGAAACAGCCCCTTTTTTGTACTATGAATACTAATTATATGGCATTTATTTATTCATTTATCCAATTGTATCTGCCTGCTAGTAGAGAACATGGGAGGTGATAATCATGAATCCCAAATGTGTGTAGCAGTAAATGACATCACTTCTTTTCTCTTACTACCTGTATCACTAATCAAACTTTGCAAAATGTTTATTGTGCATTGTGATTACCACTCCACATTTTTATAACTTAATATAACTAATATAACCAACAGCTTGTTAAAAGCATCAAAACAAACTACAACTTCATTTATCTTCCTATTTCAGAAACAAGGGGCTTTTTTAGTTCTATCATTAATTGGACCAACTATATAGTTAGGAGACAGATTAGACCCAACTGGATGGTCCAGATAGTTCAGGAATATGTGAGAATCAAGGGATTTCTTGTGATATATAATCTCTCTCCCAGCTATACAGTTGGTCCAATAAAAGATATCACCAAAGAAACCCTTGCTTCTCATTTATTTCCCTGAATCATCATGGCTACGGCAACAATCCAGCCCTGACACTTTCATATTTGAGAACATTTATAACATTCTATGTTCATGGATTGTTTTTTTTTAATAAAATGTGTAATATTTTGTGTAATTTAAATAAGGGGAACCTTCATTCACATGATACAAAGTTTTTATTTCATTTAATACTAATATACATTTTAGGAAGCTTGCAAATATTCATTTGGGCCCATATAGAAAGTAGGCAGAGGATAATGGAATGAATAAGCAAGTTGGATGTAGTCTATTTAGCTGATTTAGCTGTTCTGACAGTGCTGAAAGGGTAATTTCTTTAAAGCTTAAGAAGGTATGGGCAGTTCCAATATTACACACATACATCTAATTCCATTTATTTTTTTAAGAAAAAATAAATTTGGCAATTGTGAGACGATGAATCCTGTTTTGCCAATAATATCGCCTTTTACCTGCGTCTCATTATTCTTTAGGAATACAAGATAACCCTTTGTTCACCTTTTTTCTAGTTTAAGGCTTCCTTCTTGAGTTTAAAAATCATTAGAACAACTGAGTATTTTTATTCCATTAACAGTAGTATGTGAGGTATAGATAAGAAGACTAGGATTTACGATGACAGTGCAGATTTAGATGTTGGTCCACCACTTCATCCCAGAATGTGCATTAGCACCAGCTGTGTAGAATAGGATTGAAGTACCGTTTACAAGGCTTCATCAGGAACGAAACTTGTTTGGCTTTCATGCTACAGTAGTGTTATGTTTTTAATATAAAAAAAATGTACTCTTCATCCTGTCTGCCTTTTGATCTGTGTTAAGTGTAAGTCTATCTACAGCTTCCATTGTTAGCTGAAGGAAATAAGATACTGTATCTCATCTGTGAAAGTATTGTGATGATTTTTGAATACTCAGAATTGGTTTGGAGATGTCATATATGGTAGGATACTGGAAACCCCGGGAATGAGTTGCAGAACAGTGTAGACAACTAGTCCTATTTAAAAACCCAGACTTAAATAGCCCATGAAAGGAATTATTTGATTGCAAATGAGGTAGAATGCATTTGCCTTTGAACACTCTAAATTTTTTCCTAAACTATGCACATGCGAGCACGCGCGCGCATACTCACACACATTTACACATGCACACACACACACACGCTTGCTGAATCTTTAATTTTCAGAATTTTGATTATGTTTCTGAGAAAGTATATCACAGAATTGCAATATTTAAAAATAAGAATTGATAAATAATAGCTGAGGTTTGAATTTCTGGTAAAAAAATATCCTGAATATGTTGGCTTTCTGGATGCACTGCAAAAAGCCAACTGTGGTAAACGACAGGATTTGTGGGAGGAATGAGATGTCCCAGCAAGATTGGAAAGGGACTTTACTGTTAGCCTGGCTTAATGACTGCCCAAGTTAATTTATTTCTCATAGGTAATTATTTTCAAGTTGTTGGGTTTCAGCACTCTGATTGTAATTATTACTGTACCCTGAGCTTTTTGTATGAGGACCTTTTATTTTTATTTTAAATCTAAGTAAACGAATGTTCCCACATATATATTGATTTAAATAATAAAAACATAGGTGAGTTGTGAAATACTAAGTTAAATCACTCCTAACTTTTGTCATTCTTGGGAAAGGTCGTTCAAATTCCTGAATGTATTGGGCAAAATTAATTTTCTTTTTTTGGCAAGGATGTTAAAACAAGCAATAAAAACCATATGAGTTGACAAGAACCTTTTTAGAGTTTTTTGTTTGTTTGTTTTAATTAAAGCTTTAATAACTATTGATATTTTCAAAAAGAATTTATACTATTTGTATTAATCTAAAATTGTGTCAAGTTATATAAAGCCATACTGTAACTGTTTTGAGCAAATTCAGATGGGCACAGATAATCATGATGGCATCTTTAAAAGAAATGCAGGTGCGACTGAACTTTACTTGAGTTTTTCCATAGTTTGCATATATAGGTTTAAACAAATAAAGGTTATAAACTTAACCATTTTCCTAAATAGCGTGAATTATAAGTAGCTATATAGGACAAATAGCCTCCTACCTCTAGGTTATTATAGAATCTTTTAAAAATTTGAATCTCTAATAAACATATAATTTGTCATTTCATTCTTGTTTTAATTTTCAATTAAAGCTTTTCTTTCTTATTCTTAGCCATCTGATGAAGATACCCTCAGCCTTAATATACCAATGTCAAACATTATGGAAGAAGATCAAATTATAAAAGAAGATTTGGGTCGCAACACAAACTCAATAAAAGGTCTGAATACAAAGGGGAGAAGGTTAACAGTAACAGGAATTCTGTATGTAATGCTGTTATGGGTGTCGTCTACAAAAAATCCCAACACAATTTTCTAAGCTTCCTCAAACATGTACTTAAAATACACACTTTTAGTTTACCACATTTATGCCTGAAATATTTTAATTATTTAGCATTTTTTGTTTGTATTTCTGAGACTACGTACCAACCCCTTAGCACAGGTCAGAAACCTTCTTATTAATCTCATTATTACAGACTTCATTTGCCTACTGTCATTAGACTACATTGTTTTCTTTAATTCTAAAATACACCTACTGGCAAGCTCTGAGTGTGTGTATACTTTAGTATTAAAAATTACCCAAAGAACTTGTCTGCCTTAGTATTAAAAATGATATTTAAGCCACATTAATCCTACTGCAGGCAAACCCCATCAAGAAGATGTTTTCTGTCCATGTCCTGAAATCATTAAGATGGAAATTCAGAAGTGCCTGCCCTGTTTCCAGATCCCAGTTCAGATAAATTCAAAACACAGACACCTCACCTGACCTTTAGCAACATGAATATGGAGAATTGGTTTCTCTGGTGGTCAACACCAAATCAGTTTAGGATTGTATAGGTCAAAATCAGTACTTTGAATTTTATTTGAAATTGAATAAAAGAGTCCTTCAGAACATGAAAAGTATTGTATTACTTTCCATGTTTCCATTTTATTTTTATTTTAAAAATAAAAATATAGTAGTAAAATTTTACTTTTCTAAATTATGCACCATTCTCTTTATTGATACAAATCATGCTGTTGGGTCTGCACAAACTTAATCAAACTTATTGTGGAAAACAACTACATGCAAGTATCACATTAGCCATTAGAGCATGGTGTCTTCATACTTGTAGTCTTTGCTGCTTTTGTTCCAGTGAAGAAAAATCAGTTTCTCTGATTAAGATGCTCACTGAAATTTTGGAGGGCTGATTTTGGGAGAAAGGTCTGCATAACCCATGAGTAAATACAGTATTGGAATAGGCTGACAGGTTCTGTATTGGTTGCTTTTGAGTGGTATTAGAAGAATTCAAAGTACTCATAATAACGTAACTCTGAGGTTGGATTAAAGTGCAAATAAGTGGATCAGGCTTCTGGTTCCTAGACTGTCTTAAATTTACCCTAGCCTGTATTTCCATTTCCGTGCTGCTAATGGTATTTGTTGTGTCTTTAAAATAGACCGCTTCATCCTCTCATGCTGGTGTAGCTTGGAAGCGATTCCATTGAAATCAATAGAGTTGTTTGTGAGTTGCACTTGTATAAGGTTGAAATCTGTCCACATATTTGAACATGAAGGCTTTATGCATACAACATTTACATATTTTTTTAGGTCCAGTCCAGCATAGTCCAAAAGTTTTAAGTTTCTATTTTGACAATTCTTGTGTCCTTTAGAGTTCAGTTTCAGCTGTTACTGAGCCCTACTGCATTTAAGAAGTTCCTTCACTAAACCTGATTTAAATTCAGTTGAACAGTTAATGCTGGGTCAGAAATCATTTTGATATCTTTGTGTTTTTTACTCCATTTCCCATTAGTGGAATTTCATCAGGGATCACCTCCTCTAATTGACAACGATAAATCAAGAGAAGCAGGAAACCAGTTTGCTGATGGATCAGATACTCTCACTGCTGAATTTATAAGCTACATCAAGGCAAGTCTGATTTATATTGAATGAAAAAGAATCTCAATACTACTTTCATAAGCACAGAAGAAGCAGAAATGACAAACTGCTGGCACAGTGTTATTAATAAGAGAAGTGCAGTTGATATTCATTGTCATCGGTTTAGCCACAGAGTGAAAACATAAACAGATAGATTAATCATCACCATTATTTTAAAGTTGGAAGATCATGTTACCCATAACTCTTATTCTGATCCTTGTGAAAGGCATCTTCTCCTCCCCTTAAAATTTGATCTTGTTTTTTTAAATAAAATTATTATATGGCAGTTCTCTCATGGGCAAGTTGTGCAGCACTTGCCTATGAGAGTTTTTCTTATATTTTGAATTGGGCAATTGTTTCGAAGGTGCAAAGTTTACAATGGTGCTTAAGTCTCAGAAATTATGAAAAGATGGTGGAATATGAACAATGGATGTAGCTAGGGAAATATTTTAGTTCATAGGAGAAATGTAGAAATATTTAAAGACAAGGATATCACCTACTTTTTGGTAAGCTGAACAAAGTACTATGTCTCTAGAAAAATACTTGCAGTAAGATTCAGCGACTGCCTTTCTTAACAGACTCTGTTGGTAGGCAGTGGATTTTTTAATCAATATTTTTCTTATACGCTAATATACATGATCTGCATCATTGCCAACAAAAGCTAAGGTGGCTTTAGGGTGTGTATGACTGCACATGGGCCAAGTTCTGGCTTTGCCCCTTTACTTTCCTTGTGGGTAGCTAGTTAATCCTTGTAAAAATATTGCTCTTGTATTCTTGCCACGGTTAATGAGCACTTTGGTTATCAGCCTGCTGTGTCCAGCTGTGTAAATTTCATCTGCCTGGGGAATGGTTTAGTTTGCTTACACGTCTGGCTGTTTTTTATAATGGTTCTATGAATTGTTATCATAAATTGCAGAGTTATACCCCTTTTGTGGTTTTTTGAGTTGAGTGCTCCCTGATTTCCTTATAGTCTGCTGCTCTTTTTAATTGTAGCATTGGGTTTTGCGTAATGTATCTGGGTAATATGTCTTTGAGAAAGTTGCATTAAAATCCATATAAATCACTAATGAATACAGTCATATTGTAACACCTGAAATTAATTTAGTTCATTATGTAATACAGCTTACTTGATTAAATCTGTCCAAAAATGATTTAATACACAGATAAGTTGATCAATAGAAGGATTTCTCTGGAATGTTATATGCCAAGCTTTGAATGGCATTTGTTTGCCTATGAAAATATATTTGCTGGATAGTCCTGCTGGGTTCTGTTTAGAACTAATGTATTCCATTATGGTCACAGGCAAGGTGGATTTGGTTTAAATCAAATCAATTTAAATAATGATTTAAATCAGGAAACCTTGGTTTAATGATTGTTTTCTACTAGACGTGCATTCTTGTTTGATATAACTTTAATACATATTATTCATAACTTGGAGATAGATGTAGGTTTCATTTTTAAAAGTTACACGCTATACATTTTAAAGCAGTAATTTATTTGATATTTTTCAGATTGATTTTGCAGATACATCAGAAAGCTAATTATGATTTGGATATTTTATTTACTAAAGCTAATTGAAGCAAATACTTGTGAAGTCATTGGGGGGTGAACTATCTCCAGTTCATTAGATTAATCATGGATATTTTTGCCATGCTGTATTAGGAAGACATCAAATGAGTGTTGCAGCCATATGTTATTCGCATGGGGCTTTCTTCCCTTTCTTCTAGATTTCTTCTCACCTTTGATTTCTTCTTTTTATATGAGGTATATCACTCATGAGAGATATTTTTTTCAAAATGAAAGTTAACTTTCTCTTTCAGTCTAGCTTGCTCTCATTTTCAACCCCTCCCTTGTTCTGTGGGGTGGGAAGAATTGAAAATGGAGGGTGGGAGATGCATGCAGAGGATTTTTCAGATCTTTTTCACTTTATAAAACCTTTTTGTACTGGAAAAGTTTGAAGAAAAATACAAGGACATTATGGCGTCCTATCTGTTCCCTCCTCCCCCTGCCCCTGACCCTTTTTTAATTTACCACTTCCAGTGTCCTGGGCAAAAATGTATATTTTTAAGCAACATGAATAAGCAACCAAAATATTTCCTTTGTTTTCTTTAATTATATTATCAAAAGAAGTTTTCACAAATAATAATACTGGTAAATAATAATAATAAATCTCCTAGCTCTGATTAATACTTATATAATGCTTTACAGCTTCTAAACTTTATAAGCATTAACTCACTACTGGTCACATCACCTTTCTACGGCAGTGTATGTGGCATAATGTCAGATCAACATAGAGGAATTAAAGGTGACGTTCTTTCCCCACATACAAAACTTGAGTAAATATGCAAGTGGAGGTGAATCAGCAAGGGTAAGAGGAAGAATATTTCTTCCTTTATTCCTTTCCCACACTGAAGTTGAGTGGCACATGATCGGCTGCCAACATTGCACACTTTGTGGTATGTTACTGTCCCATATTGTGGCATACTGTATATGCTGGTTGGTGTTTTTCCAGTAGTGATTTCAGCACAGCTATAAGTCAGCACCTCTTGCACATTGTTGCGAAGAGTGTTACCAGTCCTGGTTCATTTGTGCACAGTTTGTATAGTGAAAATGTTGCCCAGGTTAGTATTCTTACAGGATTTGGATTTTAATACCACCTTGCTATATTGACAGCTGAGACCAGTGTACAGGCTGTAGTTAATGTCGTGCCCCTAATGCCGGTGCACCCTTGACCTGCAAGCCTGGGTCGGCACAACCGGCTTGGCGCGAGGAGGGGGTTTATAACCGGACAGGTGGGTGATAACGGTGAGCAGGAGTCAGAGGATTTAAACACAGCGTATTGGTAACACAGAAAATTTATTTTACTTACGCTATTGATGTGATGCAGCGTAGGCAGAGGAGTTGATTTATTCAGTTACAGCATGCAGATATCATGTTACCCAGCATCTACAGGATGGGTAAGACAGTTGCTTCCGAGCGATTCACACAAGCCATTGCAGTCTGCAGATTACCGAGAGCTCTTGATAAGAAAGATTACGACAGAGATAGAGAGATAGACGGGCCAGCAAGACAGAGATACGCCAGAAAGATACGTAGGCGGAGAGATAAAATTTGTTGTGCATAATCTGTTCTTCTTGAGTGCATACACAGTTCTCTGCTTTGGGAGGAAGTTCTTTCAAAGTTATATTTGCCAAAGGTGACCAATTATTATACGCCAGGCATGAATAATTAACGAGTTGGCACTTGTGCTGTCTTTGTTTGTTCAGGTTTCAGAAAAAGGGGGGTTATTTTTACTTGGGTGGTACTGGTCCTGTTTGGTCACAGGATGGCGTGCATAGTATATTATTT
Source organism: Crocodylus siamensis (assembly GCF_052110815.1). NCBI lineage: Eukaryota > Metazoa > Chordata > Crocodylia > Crocodylidae > Crocodylus > Crocodylus siamensis. The sequence goes on from NC_143395.1 coordinate 364,823,854, forward strand.
AATTTTACAACTTCACTAAAGTAGTTTCATTTTTATCTGGTCACCGTGGGTACCGATATCTTTTTTTGACGTCACGGTACCACGCTGCAATTTGTTCAAGGTTAGTGTCTCTCTTGTGTGGGAACTCAAGTAATTTGAAATGAGGCACAGATAGGGGTGTGTATATGCAGCACTGTTAATGCAGAGGGATAAATTACAATTACAGAGTTTGTTGTGTTAGCTTCTGTCCTTTTGCCATTTGACCTTTTGCCATCGGCATCTGAAATCAAAGACTTTGATCTTTGACAGTTAACAGCCCTACTACAGCAAGAGCAGTCTTTGGGCAGGGTATTTCTCTAGTTGGTTTCTAATTGGCGATATTTGCTGAACTCTTTAGTTCACATGATAGAACTTTTACTTTCTCAAGCCGTATCTTGTGAAAGCAGAGGAATTTAAAGTTGGGGTTTATTTTTTTCTTAGTGTCGTTCCCCCCACCTCCCCCCCCCGCCAAATCCTCTTTTCCCCCATTGATTTCATTAGAGTTACTCCTAAAGCACATGGTGGAATGGAGAGAAAAATCATCTTCTGCTTTAATTAATGATTTGTTTGCCTGTGCCAGAAAGATATAGGCGAAATATGGGGCATTCAGGAATATAATGTTTATGTTATTTGGCTGCTTTTTACCTTTAAAAGAGGCTAAGGACAGTTGACCTCAATAAAATCTAACATTTTAATAAAAGATGGGGTATCCTAGAATGGGGGTGGGGAGGTAGGAATGAAACACACATCTTAGATTGCTTCATCTAACTACTCAAAATTCATAAATGAACTAGGTCACTGCTGAGGCCGAAATGAAACTTATTATCTGTTCTTAATTGCAAAGTTGTCTTCTTAACTTCAGTATGTCTATTCATAGGGCAGAGCAGAGGAATGTGATGAATTACTACGAATAGAAGAGGACACACAATGGCAAACCGAAGACATGTAAGTATTTATATGCCTAAAAGATATAATCCATATAATTTTACCATAAATTATAAATTCTGCAATAAATTCTGCTTTTAAGGAATTTCTTTATCAGCTTCTAATTCTGTATACTTAGAAGCATGATGTGTATATAAATATATGTAAAATAATAAAACATATATATATATATAAAAAAATTTACTATCTGTAAAATGTTATTAATATAGTCAAAAGTATTTAATATATTTGTCTAAGAATGAATAATGTTGTTATTTTTAAAGGAAACACAAGTATTTTTTGGTTACTGGTAACTGACTGCCCCTGTTTAAATGTTATTATAGCATTTTTTAAAGTGTATCAAACAGATCTTAAAAATAGTGATTAGAGGAAAATCCTACTGTCTTGCCCATTTTTTAATTTGCTCTACTATAATAGTATTTAATTGTGATTAAAAGATTGATGATAAACCTCAGTCATTGATTAGAGTACATACAACATAATTTAGAATGATAATGAACTTTGTATTGAAGATGCTGTAAGTTCAGGTTTAAAATCAGTATTTGCCAAATATTAAAAGAAAAAATACCTTGGTTGAATTGGCTAGTGGAGTGAAGACAGTTTCTAAAGGTCTAAAAGTATTAGACATGAGAAAACAAGGTAAGGCCTGTTTTGCTCTTATTTTTTTACTTATAGAAAAGGCAAGGTGTAATGCATTGTTAGTTAATGTATTATTTCAGCTTCAGATCTGAGGCTGTTTAATTAAAATGCTGTACCGGAGGAATCATTATCTGCTTAGTATGTAGGGAGCTGGGGGAAGGGGGAGAGATTTTCTGAATTCACTGCCTTCACATACATCATATGCTTAATTTAAGCAGCCAATTTGAAAATATAGTCCATCAAATTAAATCCTAGCTTCTCTGAAATTCATTGCAATGCCTTTGTGTCCTATGCTTGTTTCCCGCTATAGCACAAATTCATCAGAAGAGCCAAATATTGATATAGCAATGATAGATCAGCTAAGAGAAGCAGTAGATTTATTACAAGATCCCAACAGGTATGCTCATGACACAGCGTGATGTGAGTAATGTTTGAGAGTTTTCTATAAGAGGCAGTTGCAACTCTTGAGGTCAAATCCAACACTCCCCCACCCCCCACAAAAAAACAAACCAAAAGTATTTCTTGTATTTATTGATATCTGAAAGTGTCTGGCTATTACAGTGGTTTGCTAATATAGAAGATGTTCTTCAGAACTGGAGTACAGTAAAAGCTGTGTTATCCAGCACTTTACCATCTGGAATGCTCTATTAACCCGTGTTTATTTCACTGTGGCACTTCTGGTTTTGCCACCGCGAACCGAGTCCCTCTTCTTCCTTGTGGACCATGGCCCAGGGCAAAGCAGCCTGCGCAGGTCCCCCCTCCCCATCCCCCGGCGCACTGACACCAGGGAGTGAAAGCCTGGGAACACCAGACACGGCAGGAGGGGCAGCGGCCCGAACAGGCAAAGATGTCTCCAACCCACCAGGCTGGATTTAAGTATAACTCTCAGATAACTGGCATATTTGATTAACCGGCACCCCCCATGGTTGCCGGATAACAGAGCTTTTACTGTATTAGGTGTTCTTTACCTGACAAGTTGTTAGGAAAAAAAAAAGGAAAGTAATTACCTTATTTACCTGAATACAGTATGACCCTGAATTTAAGATGGCCTTCCCCAATAATTAGATTCTACACACATATCTTTTATAAATGTATTGTAATTTTCCATGATGGAATCTGATTGGAGGATCATCTTAAATTAGACCCCCCCCCCTCCACTTACTGGCCATTGTGCCTGCCCCCTTCCCCCCACTTTCAGCCTCATGCTACCCTAGTAAGGAGGAGTGTGGGGGGGAAGTGGGGGAAGAGAGAGATTGAAGTAATGTTGTGGGGAGGCTGGGGACTAGAGGGAAGGAGAGTGCCATAGCATGCAGAGGTGGGGGCAGGGGGCAGGTAGCAACTCCGGTTTCAGCTCCAACAGCTATCTCCTACCCCCACTTCCCATCCTGCCCCACTTCCTTATGCTTGATGGTAAGGCATGGCACTTTTTCCCCCTGTGTTAAATGGTGGGGTGGGGAGCCTTGTCTTCTACTGATGTAAACATGGTATGTGGCATTTTTTCTAAGGAAAGTTGTGAGATGCTTCACCCTGAATGTAGGCACAGGATTCCTATGTAGTTAACAGGAACTGCAAACCTAATAGAAAAATACAAATGAGAACAAAAAAGCATTAAGTCATCCATGCACAGTAATGCTGTATGGTGTGTTTTCTAAAGATTTGTCCAGGACAGTTTAAAATTGTAAGGTTGCATCAGGAGAGAACTGTATCAGCTCTTTTATATATTCATAATGAGAACAGGAGAAAGGTGAAGTCTTTCTTATTTGAATGGGCACAAGATCAGGTTGTTTTTTATTTGCTCTACAAAATAGGTACTTAGCACTAGTTAAGATCACGTAGGTCACTGAGTCCAGTCCTCTGCTATTGCAGGCAGTCACATCATAGTCTCCCTTTCATTAACTAGTAAATCTTCATTTGAAAAGTGAATCAGTTTTACTTCCCCTAGAGCACTCCTTTTGTGACAGTGTTCCAGAATTTTATTCCTCTGATGATTAGAAAGCTTATTACTTCCCAACCTAAATTTTATTTATGGCCAATTGATACCATTTTTTTTCTCATGCCAGCATTGTCTTTAGTTTAAACAGTTCCTTTCCATATTGCATGCTCACTTTGCAAATTGTCCCCGTTTAGTTGAGAATATGAATTTACTTTGGCTGTTATTGGGCAGTAATCTTTATTAAACTGTTTGCTTTAGCTCGGTGAAGCTGTCTCCACTTGGTAAAAGAGAAAGTAACTGCACTTATTAGAAAAGCTTGTTGATATCAGTTTTGGATTCAGTGCTGCAGCATTGTATTGCTCTTGCTCTGCACCCATGGTATGCTGTTCTTAAAATTGGAGCAGATGTTGCCTTTAATTAAAAAAAAAAAAAAAAAAAATCTGTTTTAAATTAACAATTCTTAATCTTGTAAATAATTCTGTTTTTCAGTTTGACTTGCTGCTGTAAGCTACATATTTCCCCCTTTCCTCCCTTCCGAACAGAGAACAGGCATTTAAAATACATATAGACCTTTATAATACTTCAGAATTCCATTAATTTTACTCTGAAGGTTTTTGATTGATGATTTTGAGGAAAATATATTTGAACTGTTAATTTGTCCATTGGCTTGTTTATTGTTCGTGATGATTGCCAGTCATGTCACACACATACAAAACCAATAGAGGGAAAAGTAGAGAAGAGATCTTGCTGTGGCCTTTTTTGAACTACTTAAATACTGTCTATGCATTTTTACATTTAGTGGTGTTTAGATACAATACAGAAACAGTGCTGTAACCCCACACCCTGAAAGCTAGGCTTAGTCTTTGCTTACATGCTTTCTGTGGTCCCATGAATTTTGCTGCCTTACCTATTCTAATGGCCTGGCTTCATCAAGAGGGACTGAGAGTGTCCTCAGCACAGAATAACCTGTAGCCTGGTGGTTAGCCTATTCTCTTGGGAAGTAGGGGCTTCTAGGTTTGAATCCATTCAGGGTGAGGTAGCCAGTGAAGTGCTCTAACCACTAGCCTCTGGTGGCAACACCCAAAACTGTGTTTTAAAAAAGAGTGAGTTACCTGTGCTGTCAGGATCAACTTAAGTGCTTTTATGAAAGAGGTATTTGAGCTGTGAATCTCAGTCTTCTATATGTGCCTTACTTAAGTGCTTCATTGCAGCCCTAAATTCTGGAGTGAGACAGGATTTCAGACATGTCCCCTTCTTCAGCATTCCTGCTGGCTGGTTTTGGCATCCTCCCATTCAGCATTCAAGCTCTTGTGAATCCCATACTGAGGCTGTCCCTGTTAGGCATAGACCTAGGCCTAACCTGTGCCTGTGGATATCACTTGTAGGGGTAGATGCTTCCAGTATCTAAGGGCTAAGATTCTAAAATGTACTTAAGTAGGTAGTGTCTATGCTAACTAGAGCATGCATTCTGAACCCATTCATTGCTCAAGATGAGATTCCACATATGAAGCTGTGAAGCTTAAGAATCAAAATATATTTCTACAATAATTTATTAACGATGTTAGTAAGAAATAGTATGGAATAAGTTAAAAGGTAATTTAAACTATTGAATATCTCCTTTTGCTTGAAATTAAACTCTGTAGAACCTTATCAAAAGCTGTACCCCACTGCATTGTTTTTATTTCAAACTTTGCAGATTAAGCTTGGATATTACTGAGGACAGTGGTGTGAATCTGTATCCTGTGGAACCTGCAACAGCTTTAGAATTTCAGGAGTCTACAGTAAAGTGTGTTTATCTACCTTTTTAAGAAAAATAATGGGTTTTCTAACATTCAAATTTCTACACTTTACAGTTTACTGTGCTTTCTTTTTTATATCTATATACAGTGGCCAAATGCAGACAGAAATGTCCCGTATCTATCAGGTAGGTTGTATTATATGGTAATATTCACAATATGCAGGGAGGAGATGGAAAATGAGTCAACAGGTTCCTTAATTTTTAGCTGTTAAAAATTTAAAAATGTAAATAGTAAAAATGTACACAAATGTAGTGGTTTCGGGATAGAAATAGATGCAATTCTTTTGAAAACGTATATTTTTTTGTAGAACTTAAAAAAACCCCCAAAAACATGCTACCTTGATAGCTCTTCTGGACTTTAGCTTCTAGAGGTTACCAATAGTGCTTTAATCTGCATTTGTTGTCTAGCAATAATTGTCTCTGCAGTCACAACTATTTTTTATTTGTCCAAATATTTCAGATAATATACCTTAAAAGTAGATTGATAGTCATTACCATATGTACTTGTGCTAGTTCTTTCTCTACCCACTTGCTCTGTAGCTAGAAAACAGTAAGGCATTCGAGTGTTCCTAAAGCTCTTTACAAACTACAAAACAGAAAAAAAATATTTCTTTTATTGTTACACCGAATTATAATTAGACAACAATTTGGAACTCAATTTAGTATTAGTTGCTTACTATTTGATTTATATCCTGTCCAGTAAACTGTTGGTATTCCTTTTAGAATTATTTGTTCAGACTTCCAAAATTATCTGCTTGTAACCACTTATACTGAGCATCTTTCATATAGTTTCCTTCCCTATTTGTTCTTCCCAGTATTTCTAAGACTTACTTTTGAGAGCATGCTATGGAAGAGTTGTATATTTGTTTCTCTTCACCAGTAATATGCATAAAATCTAAATGGGTATGTATGTTACAGAAAGAAAATGCTGAGAAGGAACTTGAATTCCAAAAGACGAGGGGATTGATTATGGAGAAAACAAAAGTGGAGGCCAAAATTACATTTGAACAGAATGAAAAGCAGCCATTAAGTCAGGTATGGATGATCCTGGGAAAGTATGTTTATCTAGCTATAGGACTCATTTGAAGAGGGACTTTCTGGAAGAAATTCATTGACAGTAATGAGAAGAGAAAACCTGATTAATTTTGTGAAATAGGCCTTGATATGGATCTCAGGGTTTATTTTTAGAACAAAAGTTAAAAAGAACTAGTTTCTGAAGGAGAGGAATGAAATTCAGGACATCCACCCATGGGAGGAATATTTGTTTGTTGGTCCTGTACATTTTTGTCCTAAGTTTCATTCTGTAGGGGAAGTGAGGACACTTGACATGCTTGGGTTCTTAGTAATGTTTAAAAATAATGCTCCAAACTTTGTATGCTCCAAGGTTTTCATAAATGCAGTATATAAAACTCAATAATTTCATTTTTAAAAAGCAAACTAATTACTTGCTGAGATATTAGTTTGACTTCAAGGTGTCCTGGTTTTGTGTGTACCTATGTTGGTCCTCCAGTATTTAAGAATTATGAACATTATTTTTAATTCATCTGTTTTTAGTATCCTGAATTATTGGTTTCTACTGTGTATAGTACTTGCAACAAGAATTAGAGAGCATAGTAATATGTTCTTCCCACTCCTGTTTATTACTAGTGCCCAATATTAGGACGTCTGTCTTCATAGTTGTCCACATCTTTGCTTTTTCTCTGAAAGATGTATTTTAGTAGTTCAATATCATAATTTTCTTCTGTTTCCCATATCAGAACTCAACTTGTATCATATCCTGCACCACTTTGAAACACATTCCAAGTGCATTATTCATACTGTAACTAATACTAGACTGCTTCAGAATATTTTTGGTTTTTCCGCAGTACTGAATTTTTATAAAACAAGATGTTCAATGCTTTTAGAAGGATCTTGATTTCTGAAATTTAATCCTGAAATGTGCTAACTTCCTTAGAAATTGAGAGTGCTCTGGATTTGCCAGTGATGCCAAATGGGAGTTGGAGGCACTTGCTGTTTTGCAGGAGTTACCCATCTTGTCATGAGGAAAGACAGGCAGCTGTATACTGTATGCAATAGAAAATACTTTATATCAACAGTGATGGGCACAAATTTAGATATATGATTAACAACTTATGTAGACTAAAGCAGAGGTTTGGGCTGTAATGTTGGCATGAATACCATGTCTGTTAAAAGCTATAGCCCCCTTTAACCTGAGGAGTTGCTGTCTTCAGACAAGATTTATGTAAGAGTGGGATCTGATGTCTAAGAATCATTCTGGTTCAGTGTAGAGATAAGGGCTGAGGTAAGACCCTGAGAGTTGTCCTTTGTTTAAAGCCAGGGGAAAAGGTATCTCTCTTTCTCTCCTAGCTTGTTGAGAATTAGAAACATTTCTCATGGCTGGGACTGATTGTTCCAAGTTACTTTTCTTTTGTTTCAAATCTTTTTGTGTTTATAAAGTTGGCCCTGAGGAAAGACCTTGGACTGAACTATAGTTTGGCCTTCACTTTATCTTACCTAGATGATGTTTCTACCCACTGGCTTACATATGCATCATACAGCATTTGTACTTGTAAACTATTTTATCAAATATGCAATACACATTATCAGTCTAATCATAGTTAAGGCATCAGCAATAGATAAGATTGTTATACTATTATTGTATAACTAACTCCTGGCAAATCACTTCCTGTCTGTAGATCTGTATTAAAATATTTTTGCTTGCTACTTGTTTTAATTATGACTTTGGTAAAACCCCTTGAAATACTAACCTCTCTGCCCTTGGACCAATTCTGTCTTGAAAGATTATATTACATTCATTTATGAGTCTGATGTACCAACAAACTTGCATATAATAGGTTACTGGAAGAATGCTTTTATTTTGTTGCTAAACAAAGAAAAATAATTGGAAAGTTTTCTCTTCCTAAAAAAGTTTGATAGCTTTTTAAGATTAGAACTATAAACCTGTTGGTCTTCAGGGAAAATCACTTCAGTGAAAGATTAACAAATTAATAGCCATCTTAGTCAGTATATGTGCTTTTCCATTCCAAAAATGGAAATGGTCGTATCTCTGCTAATTTCAAGAGCTAACTGTAGCGCCTCTTCCTCTTGAGCACCTCTTTGCTCTAATACTTTTTGATGAAAATAGAGATATAGGGGTACTCCCAACTTAGGACATAAATTTACTTAAAGAACAAAAATGCTCCTTAGAAATGTGTTGAGTGATAGATGGACATAACAATAGTATCAATATTAAGAGATACTAATAGTTGCCATGATGCAGTTGTTACCTCTGAATGTTTCTGTAATGCAATGATGTAAGTGTAGCATCCTGCAGCTTTAATCCGGTTTCATTCAGGATCCAATTTAAATTGATTTAACTGACTTTTTGTTTGATACAGGATCATAAGGCTATAAGTTAGATCATAACAGCTGAAGTGCGCTTCCAAGCAGCACTCCTCTCTGTCTTTAAAGAGGTTAATATTTACTTTTGTCCACACCGTTTGGTGTCAGGTATTGTGCTTGTACAAGAAATGTACTTATTGTACCATTCTGGTTTTTTAAAAACACACAGAATGATCTGATTGTTTGGAATATAGGAGGACAAAGTTCTCACGATGAGGTAGGATGCTACTGTTGTTTGTGCGTCTGTTATATAAGACATGATTTTGATTTACATATTGACAAATGACACAGTGACTTTAAAAATACAGTACCTACAGTTAGCATGTCACAGCTGCATTCAAGTTAAATTCATTCATGATACTCTTTTAGCTGTATTTGCCTATTTCATTTGGTCATCTTTTTCATAAATGTTTGAGAAAACCAGAAACTACAACCCTGGAGCTATTGCTGATGTCATCCACAGCATGTTTATATGCAAGGATATGTATACCTTTTCTTTAATTTCATTGTATTTTGTCAAGATTCATTCTTGTGCTGGGTAGTGCCCATTGATCCCAGGTGATAACCCATTTTTTCAAGGGACCTACATTTACAGACCAGATTAGATTCCAGCAATCATCATCCTGTATTATGGATTCCATTCCACCCCTATTATCCCCATCATGAAGCCATTGCCAAAGGAAATGAAAGCTCTGAGGTTTTCCTTGTGGAGATTTGTCCTTTGTAGTTTCATTGGGCAGCCAGTGCTTTCTCCCCCATTTTAACATGGTGCAAGTGGCTCACAAATTCTGGGAATTACCAGGGGAAAGGGCATGATCATTGATAACATTGGGCTCTTTTGCAAATTTCTGCCCATCTTCTGTCAGCGTAATTCCATAGAAACCGTGGTGATTGAACTTCCACTTCCTCTTGCTACCCCAGCAGGTCCTTTTTAAGGCTGATTTCTACCACGTGTCTTTATTATCTAATTTTGACTAGTGATATGTTTAACACTCACTTATGCCCTCCCATACCTTTACTATTTTTCTACTTTATGCTTGGAGTCTTCAAACCTAGTGCAGGTTGCAAGGGGTAGGTATGATGCCTTGATAAGTCTGATTAACATTCTTCTTTCTGCTTTTTGCTGCTAAAATACAGTTGGGTTTCCCTTTTGCAGAATATCATAGCTTGTGGGAAACACATTTAGAAGGAAGAGAAATGCTGTGAAACAACAGAATGTCCATAATGAAGTGTTTTTTCCCCTTGTTTACTCTAAAATCCTTCACGTAGTTATGAATTAGTATTTATGTAAAATGTTTATGCAATAATAACAGAGATGCTGTGATAGAAAATTGAGAAATAATCAGTAGTTAGAATAAGAGTAAATCCTATGGTCTTTTCTCAGAAACCACTTTGCAGTCATATTATGGAATTAGGGGTGAATTAGATTTACAGAATTTGAACCTATAACCATGAAACACAACAAGTTTTTCCCTAAAACTGTTATTGTTAATTTGTATTTAAACAGCAGCACTAAGGTATGGTATTCAACACTTATTCTTATCTGTTTTCTTGAAACACAGGGTAGGGACAGCACTCCACCTGCATCTCCTACTACAAACAAAACAGCTCCATTTGGCCTCAAGCCGCGATCAGGTAATGTTGTGGGAAAGACAAAATTTCAACAGCCTACTTTTACTGGCAAACTCAAGAATACTTGCTGCTTTTATCTTGTTCCTTTTCAACAGGAATTAATAAAACTCTTCACTTTAACACGTGTTTATTGATGGTAAATACTCACCTACAGTAGACATTTGATAAGAAAGGAGGTGAAAACTCTGTCCCCAATATCCTTTGAAGAACTGCAGCGTTAAATTCATGAGTTTGAGAATGTATTTTAGCAACACTAAGCTTTCAGCATATTTGCATGGGTTATTTTTATACTGTATTTATACAATTAAATCATTTTGTCTACCTGATATGGTACTTGGAGGATCCTGTATTTATCTTGTTGGCAGGTATGGAAGTATTTTATAGCTGTGTATGGACAGTATATATGAATAAGGTTCATTTTGTTAATTATAGTGCAATTGCTATGGAAATATATTCACAAGCCTTTCAACAGGAGTACATATGTTAAAAAATAAATAGAAGTTAATATAGGTGTGGGTTCAGAATGAATCCATGATGCATTAAATCTGCATAATTATTAACATTTCAACAAACAGAAAAGTTCATAAGAACCCATTGTAACTATCACGGTGTTCGACTGCTTAAAGTGTTCAGAATGAACAAATTCACTTTTTAAATATGGAATCAGCACAAGGATGACTAAATTTTTATCTTCTGCTTGCTGAAATAGCAATATTGGAAATCATCTCACATTGTCTCTTAAGAAAAACGTAGCCTATTCAGATTTTTCACTGTTTCAGCTTCCTAAGACTAATTCTGGTTTCTCTCTTTCACCACTAATACCTTTAATTGAATGCTGGTAAACTACTAGAAGGTTGTAGTTTTTATAATAAAAAATATTTTGGCAAAAACAGCAGCAATTTCATATTTCAATGTATTTTAAGAAATTGTACCCATAGAATTTAGTAAAACAAATCAAGTGTTTAATGAAAACAAGGAAAATGTTGTTGAACATTTACTGTGTTATATAGAGGGTATTTAAAGCCACTGTATATTTTATATGCAAATTAAGCAGGATAATCAAAAGATGTGAACTAAACTGAAGTGCAGACATTCTTGTTTTGATACTTAGGTTATGGATCTTATTGTGATTCCTAGTGTGAGCCTTGTACAATTAATGAACTGTATGTATGTATTAATGAACTTTTCCAGTGAGAGTTGGTTCATTTGATACATCTGTAATCCTTCCAGTTAATATGATTTTGCTTTTAAAGCTTTCTTCTCTGCTTAATTAATGTTCTTAGTTATATGCCTTATTGCTGCAAGGCTAGTGTTGGAAGCCAAGTATGCTGTGTAACCCTGTAAAATGGTTTAGTTTGATGTAAAACTGAGGTTTAATAGCATTCTTGGTTAAGTAATCTGTAACCTTGTGGGAAAGAACTTTTAAAAATGCACTGAAATAATCATTTTAGCTATTTAGTTTTATGGTTTAAATTGTATAGGAGCACATAATTCAATAACAGAGCAAGATGTGTTTTGAAATTATTTTAACCAGAATTTGTAAATCGTATTCTAAAAACAAAAACAGAGAAGGATATCTGAAAAAAAAGAAAAGAAAATGCCTTTGGGGATAGTTAAGTTTTTCCAACAATCTATTGTCAATATGCCCTCAGCAGACTCTTGTTGTTTTTTCCTGTGTGGTTCTCCTTAAAATTTAACAAAGTAGCCTCTATATGGCTATTTTTATTGTTTTTTAAAAATGTGGGTCTCTAGGATAGGTAGTACTAAATGAAGTACTGGTTTTCTAGTAATGATTCCAGCTCTGCACTACATATACAAAGCAAAGTGCTTTCAAAGGATAAATCAATACTAAACCTGTGTTCATGGCTAAAAGTCCTTTTATTCCTATAGCTTAAATCTAGCCAAAACAAGGAAACCTCTGTATCTGGTGCCTAATTTGGTATCCAAAGAAAATGTTTTTCAAAAAGGTAATGAATATTCTTTCCCTGGCTTTTGGCAGTTAGCATTTTAAGAGGGTCAGCCTGCTAAAGAGAATGTAAAATGAGGTTCATTAGATTTCAAATTAGACTTTTTTCATATATGCTTCATGAAGAGCAGACTTTTCCAGGTCACGTAAGTGACTGAGGAAAATGCTTGAAAGTAATGAAAAGTGTAAGAAACCAAGTAATATAACTTTCCCTTAAACAGTAATTTTGCTGCTATGAAATGCTTTCATGCCTGAAGAGGAAAAGACTCAAATCAGTTCATGAATTTTATCTTTTACCCTCCATCTATGTGCAAATCAATACACAGTTAATATCTGCATCATTTTAAATACATTTGAAACATTTTTTCAACTGCTTGCTATCATTTTCATGTTAAAATCTCAACTTTACTCAGAATTTGGATGTATTCACACCTCCTACAACTTTTGTGGCTTTTAGAAGTATACATTCCTACTTTCGTTTTGTGCCATTTTTTTTCATGACTTTTGCTGAATGGAGTGACTGCCAAAACTAACTAACAGGAGCAGTTATTGTGTCCTCAAAGGTCACCTGAAGTTCTAGCAAAACTGTAAGATACAAAACCATTTACATTAAAAATTCCACAGGAAATGAAGATATGCTACAATATATTTAATTAAGCAGAACTCTAAAACACATCTCTCTGAAATACTTTAATTTTTATCTCTGTGAAAACTTTTAGCTTACAAATTGCAATGGAGAAACCAAGTAGGAAATAGCAGTTGAGAAACAATTAAAACCATTCATACACAGTCATAATTTTTGTTTCATGCACTGGTTAGAAGAAGAGTAACTATCATCCTCCTTTTGATTATGATGTTTGCTTTCTCCCCAGCAAGTGTTTTGGGTGATATGTATCCAAAACTGATACAGCTTGCCTTGTTATCCCAGAAGGGTGTAAGTGAGCTGGGAGTAGCTAGAGGCAGAATGAGCTGGGGTTTAGAACAAATATGTCTTAAGAGAATAAACATTAAGAGCAGCCATGCCTGGAGAGAAGATTATGTGGCACTTCACATGGTATTATTTCTGAATTAGCTTTTTTTTCTTCAGTCAGATCACAGAAATGACAGTGCAGGTTTTGGAGGGGGATTTTTTATTTTCAGTCTGACTGCATACATTTATTTGGGCTGGAGCAGGGATTGTTTGTTACTAATGCTGTCTTTGCCTTTTTTACATTTTAATATTTTAAAAAACCCTTCATTTCACTGATATGCAGGATTGCTTTTTAAACTAAATACTAGTTTTGATGTGTATATTGAACCTTGTTTGATACAAGGGACTTTTCCTGTTTTCAGTTGAATTAGCAAGGCAGCTTGGTATTCAAAACAGCAGCTGTGATAGGTCTGGGGAGGAAGGTTTTCCATGTGTAAAACAGATGGCAATAGGGTTTGCAAGCTTATATCATTGGTGCAGCAGACAAGACAGGAGGCCATGTGGGAAGATACTAAAGTGGCTTGGTAGAGAAGGGAAGGGTATAGTTGTGAAAGGTTTGGAAAACAAGGAGAAGGAGGTGGAAAACAATCAATCAAAGGCAAGTTACATTTTCAGAGTGATCTGCTAAGATGATCTTGAACAGCTATGGTTTGTAAGGATTATGGTTTGTAAGGGAGCAGTGAGGGTTTTGGAGAAGCTGGAGCAGAGGTGCTTCTGCTAATCAGTATGGAAAACCATGGGCCAATTAAATGAGGAGGTGAAGGGGTTGAGGAGGTGATTTGATGGATTTGAAGAGTAAGCAAGAAGCTCTGATGTGGAGGAGCAGATGCAGTTTACCAATAAAGAAGGAAGAAAAGTAGAATGGAAGATTGGAGGAGTGGTGTCATTGTCAGTCATCTCTGAAAGAAACTGCAAGGTCTTGTGTGAGGGAGGAGGGTGCAGGGGAAAGGATGATTTAAGTGAGAATCGTGGGACTAGCACAGCAGATAAGGCAATATGGAAAACGGGGGAGGAAATGCTTGAGTTGGAAACAGTAATGCTGAAGACAAAGAATAAATGTGGTCATGGGGCTTTCTTCACATAGGAGTATCACAAGGTTAATATAATGACAATTAGGCATGTAATAGACAGTAGGAGGCATTTTTAAAATTAAAAATACACTTTTACTAGTTTTATTAAAGTCTGTGTCTGTTCCTTTGTGTGGAAAAAGTGCCCTTTGCTTAAAGGGTGCAAGAGATAACTGTACATTTTAGTCTCTTTTTTTTTAATTTTCATTGCTACAGTTACACTGTTGAAAAAAGTTATCAGTTCACAACATCAAGTTTTACACTTCTTTTGCCCACACTATTTAATCTATGGGTACTTTTTCTTAATAAATGCCAGCTGTAAACACAATTGTGTTGAGCGCTACGGTTGCAATGATCTTTTTAAGATTAACAGCATTAACTGCTTATATAATGTATGATTTGCAAGTACTAACATTAAATTTTTCATTCTTTTTATTCTGTGCACCATCTTTCATTCTTTTCTTCCAAAATTATACATGCTATATTAATCACATTTGAATGGCATCCTCGTCATTACCATACAATCCTAATACCACATATGAAATGCTGCTGCCCCCTCTGGTTTACCCTGGTCCTTGTACCTACTGTGTATGGACTGGTTCTCACCCCTTCCCTACTCCCCACAGACCCATCCCTCACTCTTCCTCCTATCTCCTTCGACACACTTACACAGGCACAAACATGGGACAACTATAGCTACAGTATCCCATCTGAAGGAGACAGTGACAATGGTAGGTGATACAAAAATATATATGTATATACTTACTTAATTTTTATGTTTTCAGAAAACTGAATTTACTGTGTGTTTGTGTGCTCCCCACAGCTAAGGATGTAGGACAGGCAGTTGCATGCTTAATGTCAGGGGTATTAAAACTAGGGGTTAAAAAACAAACACTTAGGTGGAGCATGTTAATTACTGTTTGGTATGTATATGGGTACTGTATTTACTCAAATACAAGATGAGGTTCCCCTACCTCCCACCCCCATTTGGCCTGGGGGTAAAATGCTCTTGTCTTATAGTATTATACAGGGATCCTGGATACAGATATAGTGGTATTTTATTTTAATCATGGAAACATGGATTTTAGGTTACTCTTTTAATCTGAAAATTGGGGATTTTTTTATCAGAGAAAACCAGGATCCCTGGACATATACAAGGAAATTTCATTAAATACATGATCTATCATTAAACTGCTGCCAAAAGCAACATGTTCTCAGCAATGGAAAGCAGAGAGCAAAGGGCTACCTGAACCCCCAGATTTATTTTTCCTGCTGGAGCAGTAGGAGGAGGACAGATTCAGAGCAAACCTCCAATAATTAGGCTCTATACCTGGAAGATTGTAACAAATGTATGCATCTTCCATATAAAGAATCTAAATTATTGGGGGTCATCTTATAATCAGGGTTGTCTTCTATTTGAGTAAATACAGTAAACCAGCTAGGATTCTCAGTGTTTTCAAGATTGTCTGAGTATCTTCTTCTCATGATAACCAATCTTAGAATTATTTCAATCATAAAATGAATAATTTCTGCTTATTTTCAAGTTCTTGTGAAAGCTGCATTAACTGCAACAGTTAATTTTGTTAATTTCTTGCTTAGTGCTTGAGTATGTGTTCTTTATACATACTATATATGACAGTAATTAAAATGTGTCCTCCTCCCATCTGCAATGCTGTATCCAGGTGCATACTTAGCTTAACTAGAGAAGGGATATTGGAATGTAAAATTAAAATGGAGACAATGCTAAGAGAACTGAATCAGGAAGAAATAAAGGGTGGTTCCTGTCTGTCAGAAGTTATCTGTATATCATCAGCCCTTCCCATGCATAATGAAGGCCAGAGACATTGTGTGAAAAGTCAATTGAAGTGAATTTCCAGAATGACCTTATCACTGAACTTCTAGTTCTTATCCTAATTACAAAAGCAACAGAAAATCTGCTGATGTTATCTGTGAGAACCTCTTGCCTCTTACTAAGTACGTGTCAGGTGCAAGACATTGAGACTAAGTAAAGAAGAAAGCTGCTTACAAGTAATTGGTGGATTGCATGTGTAATTTGTTTTAATACATTTTAGTAGTCTTTTTCCTGAGTTATCTTTTGATGTCATCTTTCCTACTTGTAAAAGTGTACTTAGAATTGAGGTGCTCTTACTGATGATAATAATTAAGAATAATGTCTGATGGTGTCAAAAGTGAAAGCTGATATACAGCAACATAATGAAAACAACAAGAAGTCATTTTGCAGTAGGAGGTCTTGCCTCAAACAAAGGGGGGAAGCTCATTCTCAGTCTGTAAAATGTTTGCTTTAGTTCACTATGCTATACATGTTGTGTTTTTCATGTAAAACAAAAAAAACTGAAGTGAAATATCTAAGTCCAGCCCAAAAGGATGTTGCCTATGCAGTCTTAAAATATCTGTTAAGGAGGACATGGAGGAAAACCCAATCATAGAAAAGTAGGGCTAGAAGGGTTATCTCCAGAGGTTGTCTAGTCCAACCCTGTGCTGAGGCAGGATCACCCATATTGAAACCATTCTGTCTAACCTGTTCCTAAAATACACAATCAACCTTGTCATACAATTATAGGGCATATTGTTCAAAGACACCGAAAGGAACTTAACCTGCCAGAGGTGAAGTGGAGAGACAAGAGCTGCTAGTGTCTTGCCGCTGCAAGGGTTGTTAAAATGCATTCAGGAGATCTGAGGAAGAGAGTTGTTCCCCCTTGCTACAAAAGAAGGCAAACTCTCCCAGAAACATCATTAGCAGGCCTTTCTGGCCACCTAGACATTTTACTTCATAGCATTTTTAACACCATCTCTTTCTCCAAGGAAGGAATTCAGAGGTGAAAGGAGAGTTTAGATATTTGTTTAGACAATAAGAGGTATCCTGTCAGAGTGAAATCAATATAAAAAAATATTAACCTACTTTGGCCTTCCTCAGGCATTGGTTTGTTCCAGACAAAAAAAGCAAATCCTATATTTAATGTTTGGGGGGAGAGGATAGGGAGTAGCTGTGCTAGTATTATTTATCCAATGTTAGCGGAGATCAATATGGGAATAGCTTGGATTATTGTGCTGGATTTGTTGCTTTATTTTTCTGGCGATGGACGTTATTGAGAGTTTTATCAGCCAGCTCAGCCAATATACTTTATCCCAGGAAGATTAAATTTCTGCACATTTGCAAGTACATGAGACCTATGAAACACTGCACTACCAGATGATAAATACATCATATCTAATAAACAAAACATTGCTTAAAATGAGCAGTTGTGCATTTTTGTCTCCACGATAACATATTCTTCTTTATCATCATCATTTTAGAGGTGCAAAATGTGGTTGGCTTAGGACTGTCCAGCTTGCTAAACACCACTTTGTAATAAACAAAGTATATATATACTATTAGAGAATACTTCTCACACAAGCAAACCTTTATGAATGTGTTAAGTACTTGGCAGAGTGCAGGTATTGCTAATTCTCCCTGGTACATTATCATTGCTGGCAGTTGCTCAGTTCAGGATGATTCTCTACCATGTCTCATTAAGAGTCCAGTGCTTGACTGTAGAAGTTGCAGGTCTTTCCACAGGGAAGAATAGGCTGTATACTGGGATTCCTCTCCTTTTTCTTTCTCTGCTCCCCCTTCTTTGCTTTGAGGGTATGTCTGTTGATCTGCTAGTTGATCCAGCCTACAGAATACATGATAACTTGAAATAGTCTTAGCACAGTTTGTTTCTGAAATTAATCTAAAAATAGATGGATTTCTTAGACAATACGTAGAAAGCATTGGCATGATTTAAAAAGTCATTGAGGTGATTGTCTCACAGTTTTCTAAGATACTCACAAGTACACTGGTTGTTAGTACACTGCACCTTAGGATCTGTCCAAGTATTGGAATTCACATTCTTTTTATGAAAATACTGTTACATAAAGTAGAGTAGTATGTAGCACATTTTCTGAATACTAAGCAAGGGACATTGATTAATAATTTATTGTGTGTGCTGAGCTGTTTGAAATAAAAACAGGTCTCTTGTAGCCTGTTATCTGGCAGCCAAGTACTCCCACTTGTCTGGCTTCTAAGACTAAAACA
Organism: Crocodylus siamensis; assembly: GCF_052110815.1. Lineage (NCBI taxonomy): Eukaryota > Metazoa > Chordata > Crocodylia > Crocodylidae > Crocodylus > Crocodylus siamensis. The sequence goes on from NC_143395.1 coordinate 364,842,302, forward strand.
TCACATCTGGAACTGAAGGATAAGACCCTTTTCTGAAGAGTCATAGAACATTTGGTGGCACTATTTATTCATAGCATATAAAAACATATATTGTTCTAAACTGGAATCTATAACTATATACTTTTGATACTTCTGACCTTATAATCTAAAGCCCTGAAAGTCTGCCTTAAACAGAGAAAGCACTAAAAACTTATCTGAAGTTGATTTTAGTGAAGTATTAGCATCTTAACACCATCTTAGTCCTTTTTCACTACTGTTTCTGTTCACTGCTTTTTTAACTTTCACAAGTTTTGCTAACTGGAAGTTTGGACAATGTTTGGTAAGGCTTCCCAGTTCTTTCCAGTTCTGGAAAGTCTGTGACATCATTACCAGTCCTCGTCCAGTTTAAATGGTAGAGATTTATCTTCCAGAGCATCCATTTGTTTTAAAGATAATCCTTTTCAGCATAGGAAATGACAAATGGCTGGTGATCCTGGTGGATGTAGCACTTAAAAGATCTGACTGATCTACCTACAGGTGCATCAGTAGAGCACAGTTAGTATATTATTGAAGAAAAAACCCTGGTTGCTTCTGAAGAATGAAAGGGATTTTAGTGACATGCAAAAGTCTTATAACATTGACGTGGAGGACTATGTATTTTTTTTTTATTGGAAAAACAATCTGTTAACTTTTGGCTGTTCTTCACAATTTAGATTCTTGGGACCTATTATAGTTTTGTCCCTTTCTGTGACATAGCTACTAGTACAATAGATTATATGGGTTGATAGATTGCTGTACTGGTATATAAGTAGAAGTCTTTTAAAATCCTGACTGGATTTTATTTTGCATTTTTAAATAATCAAGAGTATTTGCTCTCTGTTACCTTTGTCTTCTAAACTTATCCAAATTCTTCCCATTGTTTGTTTTGTATTTATTTCGTCCCATTTTGGTGGAATTTACAGAGCTATGGTTTTAAAGTCTTTAGATGCTAAGCTACTTACTGAACACTGTTTCAATTCAATCCGCACATAATTCAAACTTAAAACACAATTAATGTAGAAGTAACAGATTCTTTATTCACCCTTACCAGTATTTTAATAAAGTACTGGAGAGAAGCAAAATCAGGAATTGCTTAGAGTTAGGGGTGAAAACTAGTCAAATTATTGTTATATCTTAACAAGGGGACTTGAGTTCTTCCTGCTGAAATACAGTTCTGCTCTTGAATTCATATGGGTTACCCATTGAAGTATATTAGTTTATTCCTAGTGTAAGGAGACAAACCACAAAATATGATTTACAACTTAAAAGGAAAATGTTTTTTAAGAATTAGACAATATGGAAAGTTTTCTGAGAATGCAGATAGTATGTTTGAATTCTGGAAGCATTCTCTTTTGCATTGCACTGCCATTTATGTTTGCACGAAGTGGCTGCAAAATGCTGCTATTCTGATTTGATCAAACATTAAATTTGTTTTGCATTGGTCTTCCCCAAGTGTAAAAAATCACAAGAGATGCAAGACAGTGGAGAATCAGGCCTATTAACCTTGATATCAGAATCAAGAAGCTACCTCATTAGCTGCTTAAATCTGGGGTAGCAGTCAATTTCAATTATATTACACCAGCTGAGTGATCCAGATTTATTCATTTTCCTTTTGCTTAAACTTCTCTTGATAGGAATTTAGTAGGTAATATGATCTGTGCTAACCTGAGGTTAGTGGTGTAATTATACTGTCTTATTAGAACAAGAACAGTGCAGAAAAGCTGAAGCATAGTTAGAACAGTTTCAAATCAGGGAGATTTCAGCCAACTGCAGATATTAGTGTTGTATATACCTTAGAAGTTTCAGGATATAATTTTTTATTAGGTCTCTGGCTTGATCACCACTCCTGATTTATTTAAAAGTTTGCTCTGCAGTCTACCTAAGGTACCTGCTTGGTGCTGTCTACTGTCCTATTCTGACAACACCTTTGTGAGTTAGGGAATTTCTATTTATTGCCATCTTACAAGTGAGGATTTTACATGTTTAGGGTAGGGATTGGTAATGCTTTTTGGTAAGGAGCTGGAATTACTCAGCTTGGGATCTGGTTGCCTCTGCCATTTCTTCCTGCTGCCCAACTGCAGCACAGTGGAAGGAGAGCTCCTTTCCACTGGAACACCCCTCAGGTGCCAACTGTGACCTGGTGTGGGCAGAATGCCTTGCCGCAGAACGCTGTTGAAGCCACAGCTCTGCAGGTCTAATTGAAAGGCTCCAGGGGCTGGAAGTTGCTGACCCCTGGTGCAGAGGATAAGCACTTTGCCTAGGAATTTGAACCCAAGTCTCCCAAGTGCTAGGCTAGTGCCTTAACAATTGGCTTGTCTTTCTGCTTAATGGTATGCAGATATCTCTAGCTATACATCTTTTATATATTAAAGAAATCTGAACTGAATGAATTAGAATAAACTATTATTGACAAGTTTTCATCTTGCCTTGGCTTGTGTTTCTTATTACTTATAGCCTGTTTTGCCACCACAGATATTTGCAGGTATATAAATAATTTTTATATTATTTAATTTACTTGGTACTTGATAAGGCCTTTTTGGCACTTGATGGTACCCGCAAGTAAAGTCTTTGCCACAGTAAAGGCCCTGAATGATGTTACAAATTCATTTCAGGTGCAAAATGACTCCTGCTTAGCAATTGTAGGCACCCAACTGGGAATTAGATAACATTAAATCTGCGCTTTACTGACAGACTAAATACAAGGGTATGAATTTTGGATTACACTAAATATTTTTGCCTATTTAATGTGAAAATCAAGCTAAAAATACATAACAAAATGTTATTAAGACTAACGTTATACCTTTTTTAGCCAGCTTAACTGACAAGAAATGTGGCCAGACAATAGTACTCTGATACTAATATCTGAAGGAAAAGTCTGGCTGAGAGATGCATCAATGGCAGTGATTCTTAGCCAGGGTGATGTGGCATCCTGGTGTGCCTTGCTATCCTTTCAGAGGTGCTGCAGGATGCCATGAAAGCTCTGTTAGGTGTGCAAATGTGATTCGTAAGATTAAACAAGAGATTTCAAATAAGAGTCCATGGTGTTAAAGGCATTCTGACCTGGTGTGATCTTTTTGAGTTCTTGCAACAGGAAAATTGCTCTATTTTTCAGTAGTCAAAAATGAGTGAAAAGTAAGAGCTGTTTGAGAACCACAGATCTATGTGCTGTGGGCTCCCCCTGCAGGAGCAAACGACTAATGCAGAATAATTGCCTACACAGCATTACTGAAACTTCCGAATGAACAAACATTTTGTCTTTTATTTATGAGGTCTAGCAGAAACTTGAGACTGTTTTATTCACTTGTTAATTCAAGTAGCTTGTTTGCTTCCAGAATTGGCTATGCTCATCGTATATGATTCTTTGGTCTTACTCATAAGTGATATTTATTTTCCATAGGTAGATATTTGCTGGTTCTTCACATTTTATGTACAAAATGTAAAATTTTAGGCATCTGACTGTGTTTTGGGGATTGTCATTTATTAACTGCCCCCCCCCCCAAAAAAAAACCCCAGACAGTGATCATATTTATAAATAAATCCTATAGCAGAAGAAAATGTTTCACAAAGATCAAACGTTAGCATTCACTTGAGTCTTCTCTCACAAGACTTGTAACTAAAAGCGCAAAGACGGTAACTTGAGGGTTACCCAGTATGGTACATTCTTTCCTAATCCTGTACTATGTAAGCCCATTACAATATAGAAAGGAGGTTTTGTTTCTTCCTTCATCATCTCAAAAAGAAGATACATACCAAATAAAGCTGATCAACACTCTTATTTATAAGCATTAGTTTAGCAGATCCTGTAAGCAAGGATAAATAGAGCTTGATAGACTGACGACAAGAAACAAGTTCCTCAGGGCTCGGTCCTTGGGCCTGCATTGTTCAACATCTTCATCAGTGACTTGGACAAGGGGGTAAAAAGCACCCTGTTCAAATTTGCTGATGACACTAAGATGGGGGGGATGTGAGTACGTTAGAAGGGAGGAATAGGCTACAATCGGACCTAGACAGGTTACGGTGTTGGGCAGATGAGAATAGGATGGGATTCAACACTAACAAGTGCAAGGTGATGCACCTGGGGAGGAAGCACCAGCACCATACCTACAGGTTGGGGAACTCCCTTCTCGTCAGTGCAGAGGCAGAAAAGGATCTTGGGGGCATCATTGATGCCAAGATGAAATGGGCCAGCAGTGTGGGGATGCAGTCAGGAAGGCCAACCGCACCTTGTCATGCATCCACAGATGCATTTCAAGCAGGTCCAAGGAGGTGATCCTCCCCCTCTATGCGGCACTGGTCAGGCCACAGCTGGAGTACTGGGTCCAGTTCTGGGCACCACACTTCAAGAGGGATGTGGACAATGTGGAGAGGGTCCAGAGGAGGGCCACTCGCATGATCGGGGGCAGCAGGGCAGGCCCTACGAGGAGAGGCTAAGGGACCTGAACCTGTTCAGCCTTCACAAGAGAAGGCTGAGGGGGGATCTAGTGGCCTGTTATGAACTATTCAGAGGGGACCAGCAGTCACTGGGGGAGTCCCTGTTTCCCTGAGCACTACCAGGAGTGACCAGGAATAACAGTCATAAGCTGGCAGAGGATAAATTCAGACTAGACATCAGGAGGCACTACTTCACTATCAGGGTGGCTAGGATCTGGAACTAACTTCCAAGCGAAGTGGTGCTGGCTCCTACCCTGGGGGTCTTTATGACAGGGCTTGACAATCACCTTGCTGGGGTTGTTTGACCCCAGTACTCTTTCCTGCCATGGCAGGGGGTCAGATTTGATGATCTGCTCAGGTCCCTTCCGACCCTACTAACTATGAAACTAAGTTTCCAAGGTAGATGCAGACTAGAATAGAAAACTTAGCCCGGTGGCCATGGTGCTTTGAAACGTTGCTGCTGTTGCAACTGGAATGGAGATGCTAACACAGTTTGTTAGTGTGTATTTTCATGTGTTTCTGTGTAAATATAATATTTGTTTACCAGCCATCTTTCATTTTGTTCTAGAGAGTAAACAGCATAAGCCAAATATTAATTATAGAATTTTAAGTATTGTTTACTCTGTTTTACAATAATATGCTTACTAATTTTGCAGTATAAAATATTGTTGAACACTTATACATGGGATGAGATTTTTATCATTCCTAAAGTATAGTTAGGAACAATTAAAACAAATTAACTTGATATATGGAAACCTAATCTGACTTTGTCTTACTTTGCCGTGTAGATTTTAATGGAAGACATGGCAAAATGTCTCTGCTTGTCCTTGAAAATGGAAGAGCTTACTTTGCTTTACAGTTGAGCTCTTTAAATTGTGTTTTTGGTATTTTTTCCAACTATTGGTCAAATGTTGATTGGTGTTTTTCTGTTTAATGTCTAACAATTTTAGTAAAATATTTCTCAACTCCAGAACGATTTAGATTACTAGAAAACGTCTGAAAAATCTTCTTTAACAAGCTTCCTTTTGTACGTATAGATGATACCTGGTAGTGATATGCATGCATGTGTGTACGCAGGGGGTAGCTTACACAGCAATGGACTATACTATGGAGATATGTTTCTAATCTAAACCTGCAATATTCCTTCTGTGATAAATAATGATTATGTAACATTTGCAACTAAAATAATGTTAGTTAACATTTTTGCCAATGTAGTTGTAAACATTTAGACCAAGAATAACATGATCATTCATGCCACCTTAATTATTAGTTTGGTTTTTTTCCATGTATGTGTCCTGAATGGAATTCTTCTGAATTTTTACACTGGTTATGCTGTAGGACCTGTATAAGGGAATTTGTTAGCAGTTGATGATCTAGCCTGCATACTTCATCAGCATAAGTTCTGCCTGTATCAAACATTAAAGAATTAGGCTTACCCTGATGGTACCCCAGTTGCCCCACCTTCATTATAGTTTCAGAGTTTGTAGGGTCAGAAGGAATCTGAGCAGATCATCAAGTCCGACGCCCTGTCATGGCAGGAAAAAGTACTGGGGTCAAATGACCCCACCAAGGTGTTTGTCTAGCCTCCTCTTAAAGATTCCCAGGGTAGGAGCCAGCACCACTTCGCTTGGAAGTTGGTTCCAGATCCTAGCCGCCCTGACAGTGAAGTAGCGCCTCCTGGTGTCTAGCCTGAACCTACTCTCTGCGATCTTGTGACCATTATTTCTAGTCACTCCTGGTAGTGCTTGGGGGGAACAGAGACTCCCCCAATGACTGCTGGTCCCCTCTGAATAGTTGTAACAGGCCACTAGATCCCCCCTCAGCCTTCTCTTGTGAAGGCTGAACAGGTTCAGGTCCCGTAGCCTCTCCTCATAGGGCCTGCCCTGCTGCCCCCTGTTCATGCGAGTGGCCCTCCTCTGGACCCTCTCCATGTTGTCCACATCCCTCTTGAAGTGTGGCACCCAGAACTGGACTTCAAATCGGCCTTACCAGTGCTGCATAGAGGGGGAGAATCACCTCCCTGGACCTGCTTGAGATGCATCTGTGGATGCATGACAAGGTGCGGTTGGCCTTCTTGACTGCATCCCCACACTGCCAGCCCATATTCATCTTGGCATCAGTGATGACTCCAAGTTCCTTTTCTGCCTCTGCATTGATGAGAAGGGAGTTCCCCAGCCTGTAGGTATGGTGCTGGTGCTTCCTCCCCAGGTGCATCACCTTGCACTTGTCACTGTTGAAATCCATCCTGTTTTCATCCGCCCACCCCTGTAACCTGTCTAGGTCCGATTTGCAGCCTATTCCTCCTGTTTAGCGTGCCCACATCTTAGTGGCATCAGCAGATTTGAACAGGGTGCTATTTACCCCCTTGTCCAAGTCACTGATGAAGATGTTGAACAGTGCAGACTCAAGGACTGAGCCCTGGGGGACCCCGCTACCCACATCCCTCCAGGTCGAAAATGACCCATCCACCACCACTCTCTGGGTGCAGCCCTCCAGCCAGTTAGCGACCCATTTGACTGTAGGTGTCGATGCCACAGTTCCCAAGTTTTTTAATGAGAATGGGGTGAGAGATGGTGTCAACGACATTCCTAAAATCCAGGAAGACTATGTCCACTGCTGCCCCTGCATCCAAGGATTTTGTGACCTGGTCGTAGAAGGCCACCAGGTTGGTCTGACAAGACCTGCCTCTAAATGAACTCATGTTGGTTGCCCCTAAGCATAATCTCCCTTGCTGGCCCCTCATGGACATGTGCCAGAATAATTTTCTCAAAAAGCTTATCAGGATCAAGGTAAGACTAACTGGCGTATAGTTTCCTGGGTCCTCCTTCCTCCCTTTTTTGAAGATGGGAACCATGTTGGCCCTCTTCCAGTTCTCTGGCACCACACCAGAGCACCATGAGTGCTCATAAAATTGTGCTGGGCTCCTGCAGTGACCTCAGCTAATTCCCTCAGTGCTCTGGGGTGAAGATCGTCAGGACCAGCTAATTTAAATATGTCCAGTCCCTCCAGTAGTTCCCTGACTAGATCCTCACTGACCTTTGGCCTGAGTGCACCTCCCCTGGGGCCTGATTATGCTACTACTAACCACTGTTGGCCGTCTCTCTACTTATATTTACACATTTTGGTCTGCTTCCCCCTCTCTGCCTCCTAGTGAACCTAGTGGTCATAGAAGGCCACCCCCTTACTTTCTTCCAGTCTCGGATTAAGGCCTGGCACCATCTTAGCCAACTGTATAATGCAGTGGGTAAGAGGTTGAGCCTGGTGGGAGGTGGCTGTGGACATCTTCAGTTCTAGTACTAGGACCTAACACCTATAGGTATAGAGATGCAAAGGAAATCTTTCATTCAGGAGGGAAAACAGTCCTGAGAGAGGAGGACATGCACTCACATGGAGCAAGCAACTACAGCAAAATATAAGCCCGTGCAAACATTGCACCTAATAACCCATGCTTGCTACTGTGCCATTGGGTTAGATGTCACTGCCAAGATACCCAGGGGCATTGCACAACAAGTAGTGGTTCATTTGGGCTGCTATATCCTTGGAAGTTCAGGTTAAACTTTGCTAGCCATGGCAATGTGTAACCTGTGGTTGCTTAGTATGTGCTTTTTCCCCTCTTAGTGGCTGCAGGCTTGATTGTGCTACAGAGTGGAGCTAACAATGCAGAATCTTTTTGCACAGGCAGTAGAGACTAATGTGTCTAGAACTGGAGGTCTTAGGTTTGACCCCCAGTGTCAGTGATCCCCTACCTACGGTGTTGCATTATATTAAAAGAAGTAATAAAAACAAGATGTCTCGCTCTTTCTAGATTGTCACTTCCCAAAATGTGAACAGGTTCAAAGTCAGTCTGGCAATGGAGGGTACTAACTGTCCACCAGGGCATCTGCAGTCTGCTAAATAAACATGATGGGTGTAGCCATCCAGATATTTATTTGAGAGAGAAACATGCAAAACAGTCACTGGAACAAAATAAAAATGTTCAGAGACTTGATGCCGTTGCTCCAAGGAACTGTGCCTGTGGCTATGGGAAAGGTGAAACAATCCACAGCTTACTGAATAAAGTCATTAAGGGACAAATACTTGCAAAATTTTTCTCCCAAATAGGATTTGGCCATTGATATCCATATAATTAATTCATTGAGGTATGAATTCTGTTAAGAGCATCACCAGGCAACTTTGTGTTTTGTCTGCAACTCTGAATCAAGTTTTCCATCTCTGTACTGAAAGTTTCAGCCTCTATAGACATGATTGTGAGAGTATAGAAATTTTGCTTATTATGAAAATGAATATATCATGAACTGGCTTGTTTTTACTAAATATCTTTTTCTTTAATCGCAGTATTTTTAAGACCACAGAGAAATTTGGAATCAATAGACCCTCAGTTTACAATTCGAAGGAAAATGGAACAGATGAGAGAAGAGAGAGAACTTGTAGAACAACTGCGGGAGGTATGTAACAGTGGTAGGCTGTGACTTCGGTGCCAAAGCATGTGTTTTCTGGCCACCTTTTGGAGATTCACATAGCATTAGGATGAAAGCAGTTGCTGGATGTATTAGCAGGGGAATTCCAAGTAGGAGTAAAAGAAAATGTTACTCCTGCATGCATCATTAGTTTGACACTTACAAGAATCTTGGATCCAGCTCTGATAGCCAAACTTCAGAAAGGATAGTGAAGAGTTTATAAGAATGATTCCGTGTGGATGATGTGCCTTTGTGAGAAATACTAAGCTCAATATTTTTAGTTAATTGAAAAGGAAGTTAAGAAGTGGCATGATGGAGGTGTGGGTTTGTGTTCTGTTTTGCGATTGAGACTAAGTGGTCTTTTGTGTCCTTAAAATCTGTAAACCTCTGCCCCATTTTCACTATCTGTAAAATGGAGATGAAAAATCTAAGGACAATGAGTGAGATTTATTCAGCAGAATTACCCAGTTGTGTGGTGCATCAAAGATTGCACCAGGGGAGCACTTGCTTGGGACTCCCAGCCTTGTATAGTCTCTGAATACCCACTGATGCCAGCCCAGGTGTGGCTTCCAGAGTGAGGTTAGCACTTAGCTCCTTATACCCCTGAGATGTGGGCCTGTGGTCCCTGGTCCTCGCTCAGGGAGTTACCTTCCAGCTTCTGACATGGAAATTACCTCATCAAAGGGAAAATAACTGCACCCCAAAGTCCCCAAAAAGCAAAACAGACTGTTCCTTTTCAACAGTCATTTATTGAGCAACTGCAGTACAGAAAGCAGAGTCCTTGCCCCCTCCAAAGGGTTAAGCCAATAATCTGTCTCCAGTCCAGACTACACAGTCTAAGAGCACCGCAAAGTTATTTTGACTTTACTTTGCCTTCTCTTGGGACTTCCAGCTTTTCACTTTGTTCCATCCATTTGCCCCATCCTTATCTGTGCCCTTGATGCCTCTTCGTGTCACCTCCAATGGATATTTACCAACCCCATCTGAAGGCTACTCAGTTGTTACTGGAAGGGCATCACTTCTCCATAAGGGAAGGCAGCTTTGGTTTCTTCAGTCTGTCTTAAATTCTTTCCACCTGTACTAGCTATTTAAGGAAACTGGACGTTGAACATTTTTACAACACAAACACATTTAAACCAGCAATTTTACAACAAAGACATGGTTTGTCACTGGGTGTTAAAATAGTTCTGTTATATCTATTAAGAAGTAAACAGTACACCCACCAAAGTAGTGGTAAGAGACCATTTTCACATTAGCATTGATTTAATAGTGCAAAATCACTGTTTTAACAGTATTATTCAGTGGCTGGCAACATAGGTCTGGCCAATGAAGAGCTGTGATCCAGGCTGTGGTGGTGGAATGGGGACAATCAGTAGCATGTGGCAACAGGAGTCAGCCACCAGTTAACATAGTGGATAATATAGAAGAGGAGTGTAGGCATTTTTTAAGCCATAGTATGAATGAGAAAATATCAGTAGTTTTGGCAAAGCAAGACTTAGGTGGTCACTTTAGGTTTTAATTGGGAAAAGGCACATGAGGACTGTAATGCAGCTTATGAATATTTGCTTTGGATTTTTTGTCCATTCAATCTAATTTGGTATAAAAGTGGTGACTTGCTTGTTCTCCTTTACAGAATATTGAAACAAGACTAAAGATCTGTTTGCCTGAAGACTTGGGATCTGCTCTTATGGATGGGGTGGTTCTCTGTCATTTAGTCAATCACGTTCGTCCTCGATCTGTAGGAAGTATCCATGTACCTTCACCAGCAGTAGTAAGTCAGCAATTTTTAAAACATGAAGTTGATGATTTATCAAACAATATTCAAATATCCATTAAAGTACACTAACCATTATGTTATGAATAAGCTGGTCTGTAGCAAGTTGAAGTGTATGTATTAATTGTCTAAACAACTGATATGTTTAACGTAATTCAGATTTTTTTCCCTCCTTTTTTGAGCTGCAAGGAAATATCTTTTGACAAGACTTTTGTTCCAGACAATACTTCCCTTAAATTTAGCCCCCACACTTAGAATCATAGAAAAATTGTTTTGGAAAGGACCACAGGAGGTCATCTAGTCCAACCCCCCTCCTCAAAGCAGGACCATCCCCAACTAGATCATCCCAGCCAGGGCTTTATCAAGGAAGGCCTAAAAAACCTCCAAGAATGGAGATTCCACCACTTCTCTAGGTAACCCATTTCAGTGCTTCATCACCCTCCTAGTAAGACAATTTCTCCTAATATTCAGCTTAAACTTCCCTTGCTGCATTTGAAATTATTGTTCCTTGTTCTGTCATCTGCCACTACAGAGAACAGTCTAGCTCCATTGTCTTTTGAACCCCTGTTCAGGTAGTTGAAGGCTGCTATTAAATCCCCCTCAATCTTCTCTTCTCCAGACTAAATAAGTCCAGTTTCCTCAGCCTCTTGTCGTAAGTCATGTGCCCAAGCCCCTTCACCATTTTTATTGTCCTTCACTGGACTCTCCAACTTGTCTGCATCCTTTCTGTAGTTGGGGGCCCAAAACTAAACACAGTACTCCAGATGTGGATTCACCAGTGTAGGGTCGAGGGGAAGAATTAATTACTTCCCTCAATCTGCTGGCAAGGCTCCTACTAATGCAGCCCATTATGCTGTTAACCTTCTTGGCAACCAAGGGCACACTATTATTGACTCATATCCAGCTTATTGTCCACTGTAACCCCCAGGTCTTTTTTGTGGATGTGCTGCTTAGCCAGTTGGTCCCAATCCTGTAGCAGTACATGGGACTGTTCCATCCTAAATGCAGGACTTTGCACTTGTCCTTGTTGAACCTCATGAGATTTCTTTTAGCCCAATCCTCCAATTTCTCTATTTCACTTTGAATCTTAGCCTTACCCTCCAGTGTACTTCCGCTAGCTTGATGGCATCCAAAAACTTGCAGAGGGTGTGCTATGCCATTTTCCAGCTTGTTACTGAAGATATTGAACAAAACTGGCCCTAGGACCAACTCCTGGGGCACTCCACTTGATTCTGGTCACCAGCTAGCCATAGAGCCATTGATCACTACCCATTGGGCCTGACGATACAGTCAATTTTCTGTCCACCTTACAGTCCATTCATCCAACCCATACTTCCTTAACTTCCTTGCAAGAGGCCTCACTAATTTTTCCTGTCATAGCTTTCAATATGATTAGTAACATGCTGCATGTAATACATATGGCAAAGATATTGAATAGCAATGCTATTAACATTAACAATGTATTGATTTATCAGTCCCATCTAGCAACACATACATTTTCTGCTAAATGTGGCAATTCTTCCTTTTTTGTTGCAGATAGAATACAAGAGAAATATGCTCTTGTTCTGTAATTTTGGGGTCCTCAGAGGCAATGACCTACTCGCAGGGATCTGATTACAATAGTGATGCTCAAACCTTTGGGCCCTATGGGCCAGATGATGCCCTGCATACCAGGATCAGGCCTGGGGCCCAGTCCTGCCCCCTCCTTACTGCACACACTGGTATTGGGTTCTAGGGTCCTGGTGCCACCCCCACATGCTAGGATTGAGCCCCAGCACCACCCCTTCCTGCCTCCAAATGCTGGGAGTGGGCTTTGGGGGCCACCCCCTCCTGCCGTACATGCTGGGATTGGGCTCCAGCACTGGCTTTCTGTCCCCCATTCAGCCCCAGGAACTTGGTACCACCCTCTCCCAACCTACCACACAAGAATTAGGCCATGAGGTACCACCCCCTCCCAACCTACCACACAAGAATTGCCCCTGCCCAGCCCTGCATACTGGGATCAGGCACCCATTCCAATGAACAGGGCCCATGGCTTCCAGTGGTTCTGGAAATTTGGCAGTGAGGGAGTGGTGCCACACTTCCCCTGATGCCAAATTTCTGGACCTGTGGGGAGCCTTGTGGGCTGGATAACTCGGGTCTGTAGGCTAGGAATTGAGTACCCATGGACTATAGCACAGATTGTCAACCAGGCGTACACATACCCCTGAGGATACTTGAGAAAGCCATAGGGGGTACGTGCAGGCAGGTGGGGATTGAGCTCTGTCTTGCAGCATCCTGGACAGGTGCCACCCACCCAGCCGGACGCAGGGAGTGGGGGAAGATCATATGCAGCATCTGCTGTCACTCCATGTTCACCCCCCACCCCCACTTGGCATCCGGTCATGCTCCACCCCCTGCCACTCAGTGTCTGACCACATGTACTCCCCTCACCCCACTCAGCGTCCAACTGCTGGGGGTACACTGACCCAAAAAGGTTGAAAACCCTTGGATTAAGGACATCAAAGAATTCTTATACTATTTCTAAAAACAAAATTTTTTTCCAATGTATTTTCTTGATTTTTTTTTTCTTTGTGGTTTGTTTGTTTTATTGTGTTGTTTTTTACAGAAGACTTTGGCTTCCATTGTCAAAACACTTCTGTTTCCATTTTCTACTGTCACGTTTTATTCTAAAGAAGTTTTCTACATTTTATAAATACAGTATATGTTTTCAGGAAAAAAATAACATGTGGCATTGGCAGTAGACGGGTTATGTCATAAACAGAGTTTTCTATTGACTACTGTATATCACTGGATTCTTTCATATTAATCTAGGGATTTGTTGTTTTTTTCTATTGACAGCCTAAACTCAGCATGGCAAAATGCAGGAGAAATGTAGAAAACTTTCTGGATGCATGTAGGAAACTGGGAATACCAGAGGTAATTTTTAATTAAGTCCATTCCTAGGTGAAATGCACTAAAAAGCATATATCAGCTATTACTTTATAGCTGAAGGATATTTACTTTTTATAGATGCTAAAATTATTCACATATATATTATAAAATATTACAGAATTACTTTTACACTCTGTTTTGCAGTGCTTTTGTATGTACTTAAAATTTAAAGCATACAGGTAGTTCCATAGAAGTATTCATGCAAGATATTTGTAAGCCTGTAGACGTACTTATAGGCATCAGTGTTTAAATTAAGCATATACTCAAGAACACTGCAGGATTAGGGTCAAATTCCTCTCATGATTGGAGAGCTCATTAGCAGATTGCTAAATTTCATGAATTGGTGAACTCTCAGCAACAAAAGCAAGTGGTATCACAAAACTGTTAGTAGTAGTAATAGTACGTCTTGTATTGTACTTAGCTTGAGTAGTCCTCAAAGCACTTAAAAACATGCCATTCTCTCTTTCAGTAAGGAGATATGGGTGTCTTAGTATTGCAGTATTCCCAATACTTCATTGTATGTATAGGGAACAACTGGACAATACAACAAATAGGTAATGTTAAGAAAAATTGGCAAGGTTTTTACAGTAAAAACTGTTATGCTTGGTTCCTTTAGCTTTTAAGCCTCATTTATTTTAATACATTAATACTTTGTATTAAATTATTAGATACTTTTACATTTTGTAAAACTAACTGGTAGTAACAAGCCCTCATCCCAGCAGTCTATTTTTGCTGTGATTTAAGGAGAGGAAGTCATTCTCTCTGTGAATTAATGGGATGTGCACAACTGAGATTCTATTGCGATGGTAAAATAAAGGCATAGTGTTTTTTAAACCTGTGAAAGATAAAATGTGATGAATATAATCATCATAATTACACTCTGATAATTCTGTATTATCCAATTTAATTACTGCCAATTTACGTTAGTGCAGTTTAGAATCTTTCCCAGATTCTGAAAACATTTTTACAAAAGTATAGGAAAATTTATGTCAAACAGTTCATCTTCAGCATGAGGTATCATAGACAAGATTTCAGTGCAGTAAAATATAAAACTACAGATGTGGAAACTGCATATTAGTATTTTCATCATGCTGTTGATGACATTTCACAGTATAATTAAGGGTCGCTTTATTTTTAAGTTCTGCTTTTATTGAATATAAAATCAAGACTTTGGTTTTAAACTCAGGAATGAACCTAATGCAAATATTTCAAATCTGTCCTTTTACTAAATATGAAAAAAAACCAAACATTTTTCTACTCTTTATTTGAAGGACTGCAAAACCAATGATATGTTGTCTCTTTCAGTTTGGAAGAGGTTGTGGGGAGGGTCATTTTTAACTACAGTGAATTGCTGTTAACATCATGAATTGCAACATTCTTTATCCCATTATATTGTTTCTCTATTCTTAAATGATTAACATTGGCCAGCTATCACTGTTTGTTAATGTTTACTGTATGATAAGTTGCTCACAAAATGTTAATGCAGGATATTAGAAAGGTTCCATGTTGTAAATTATCATTTTCAAGTTCAAAACATGTCTTCCTAAAGTAAGGATCCATATAGATAGAGTCTAAACCTAGTGTGCATGGAACATGTACCGAAGTTTGTTGATCTTCACACCTCAAAGTATACTCAGCACTAGAATACAGGTCTCAGGTGCTTGGAAGCAGCCTTTTGGAGAAAGGGAGAGGTAGTGACCACTTTTTTTACCTTCCCCACTAATATATCCTTTATTTATTTTTTCAAAAGGGGGTGGGGTGAAATTAAATGTCATAGGAAAATTTCTGAGGAAAATTGTGTTAATATGAGTACCACAGTAGTACCCTGCAGTACCACATTACTATATGATGGCATAGGATGAGATGATCTCTTCATTTTGAATTTCCTTGCTTAAATTGCTGTAAACTTATTTGGCAATAACTATTTATGTTTCAGTATTTTGAGAACCAGAGGGTGGGAGGTTGAATTTACTTCTTTTTCTTTCAGCTGTCAATGAAATGTGTAACTTTCTCTTCTAATATCGTAAACTTTTCATGCATTTTTAAACTATTTGATTAACTGCTTATTTATTTCAAGTCTGCATTGAGGTTTAAACAAAGGGTCAAAGATTAAACTTAAATAAAAGAATGTTATCTTCCACTGAGGAAAAAGTTCATTTACATAGATACCAAGGGAATTATTTAAGGTTTCTACTTTGAGAGATTTTTTTGGAAATCTCTGTCCTTTGAGAATTCAAGTTTACTAGACGTGTGTGCCAATTGGCAAACTGAGATGCTTTGTGAAAATGCATTGTTTTGGAGCTTAGATGAGAGGAAGTGTTTGGAATGTGCTGTGCTTGAGAAAGAGAACCATGTATGTTGGAAACTCGGTGTTTAGTGAAAGCCAGATATGTATGTGTGTGTGGGAAGCAAGCAGAAGGCACGTAGTCAGGTAAACGAAAAATGTCTAGGAGCAGTAGGTTACAAAAATATCAATAAAAAATTATCTGCCTCTTGATCATTCTTACCTCGCCTGACTGCCTCAGGAGAATCCGGTTTGAGGAATGGAGTAAACTGGAGAGAAGTTCTGCAGTGAAACTGCCCCTTGTTATGGGTGTGCGATGCATTCCAATTTTAGATTGTACTTCCTGCCGTTATTTCTTGTTACACTTATCTCCACATCCTGAAGAATATTTGTTGATCCAATTTCATATCCTTACAAAGTCTGAATAGTTTTTTTAATATTTTTTTATCACTCTATGGTCTCAGCTAACTACAGTTGTAACAGGGATAGAGGAATATACAGGTTCTTCAAAAAATCCATAGAATCAGGACAGTATCCTGTCATATGTAGCTATATACAGATCATGGCATTTGAAAATAAGAAAACACATGTATAAGGGAAGCCTATCTTAAATCTATCTGCTAACATGACTGATCTTGTGCTTCAAGTACTTCCACCACTAAACGTTCATTTTTAGGAGGCAATGGACCAGCATGGTCCAGGAAGAGCTCCTGTTTTAAGTATAGAAGGTGCATTAATCAATGGTTGTATTATGTTTTGAATGCCATTGGGTTCTTAAAGTGCCTGTCGCTAATCCTTCAGAGAAAACTAAACAGCAAGGTTCTTTCTGGGTCTTGTAGGCTCTCAGAAACGTCATTACAACAGGGAAAGAGATTTGTGTACAATTTTTTGTTTCTGACATTTGGAATGAAACATGCTATTCACAAGAGGTCAGACCTCTGTCAGGCCAGTTGGGCTTCGTTTTACAAGACACAATCTGTATTTTTTTGCAGTCAGAGAAGTGGTGGATAAACACCTGAAGGATTGTAGAAGGAAGGAGTCTATTCACAGTACTTGTTAGTAAATAGGTAATGGCATGTAGGCTTTCACTTGCATGAAAACTGCTAAATAATGATTCATTTTGTGCTGCCAGTTGAACAGTGCCAGTTCTCAGCATCTCCTGTCATAAACATTTTCC
Source organism: Crocodylus siamensis (assembly GCF_052110815.1). Classification (NCBI taxonomy): domain Eukaryota; kingdom Metazoa; phylum Chordata; order Crocodylia; family Crocodylidae; genus Crocodylus; species Crocodylus siamensis. The sequence goes on from NC_143395.1 coordinate 364,859,377, forward strand.
ATATTGAACCTTATGGCCGCATCCAGACGAGTGGTATGGTATGCCACACGTGGCATGTGCAGGCGTTCCTTGGACTGCTACTTCGCAGCTTTGGGGAGGTGGCGAACCCTGGGAGATCCCAGGGTCAAAAAACCCACACCAGAAGAAAGCGGGCTGGTGCACATGGCGGCAGCACATGCCACTCAAAACCAGAGCCTTGCTAGCTGGAGTCATGCTCTGGCTGCTGGCCAGGCTTCCTGCCACAGCTGCAGGCCTAAGAGGCCCCCACAACCCCAAGGAAGGCTGTCGGGGCCAGCACAGTCGCTGGTCCCAGCCTCTCCTGTTCCACCCGGGTTAACCTGTGGTGTGCCAAAGCACATGTGGCATGGAAGTTCCCCACTTTGTGCCGCTGCTGCTTTTCCCCAGGGAAACAAACGTCCGTGCTTGTCTGGATGCACCCTATATAAGCGTTGCAGTAAGTGGCAGTTGACTTCTGAGTGAGTAACAGTAAGATGGTTGCATGGGGGAATTTGTTCTTTTAAGCAGTTTTATCTGAGATACTTGGACTGTGTTTTGAATCACCAGGCAGACCAGTTACCCACCCCCTCTTGCCTAATAGTACCTGAGCTTTTTTTTTCCTCCCCATGTCTTCAACTCTAGTGAAGCTCCTAACAGCTTTGTATCATCAACAGAACCAGTCCCTATAGTGACAAAGTGCCAAGTGCCCATGGTAAATGCAGGATACAGGTTGGTGAGAGTATCAGTTCTAATGCATTTTGACTCTTCCTACTGGCATTGCAGGGGTAAAACTGGGAACCAGGTTGTTAATTTCATAAACGCATATGGGTCTGAGACTTTGTTGTCTTGACCTCTGTTATACTTTCCTAGGACCATCTGCAATATTTGTCTCCAGTCAGTAATAGTACTTGTTCTGTGGGTTGCCCAACTTTATTAGCAACTTTTTAAATTAAAAGACATAATTGGCTCACTGTTAATTCATATTTCTGGAAATATGATGCTGTCACTTGCATTACTACTTTACAGCATAGCAGTATCACATCACGTTTAAACCTTCAACTCAGCATGCTAGTGCACTGTCTAGGCTCCCCTTTTGGCAGCTCTTGCACTTAGTAAATCATACCATAGGGAGGCCTTTCTAATGTTATTCCAGTCATGTTAGCAGATGCCTCTGAAGGAAAAATACATTGCTGTAATGGTCAGCTGAATGTTTACTTGTAAGAAGGAAGTCAAAATCATTAAGTTAGGCTGGTTTTTGCACAGAACGGAGCTTTCAGTTTAGGAACAGCGTTGCTTCCAGTTTAGTGCTGGTGCTAAGGCAATATATGCTCCCTGAATTTGGTGACTGGTGTTCAGAAACATATACTGTAGAATAAAGATGTAAACATGTAGGGTGATTTGGAGGACGACCTTTTCACAAGGGGTTAGGTCCCAGAGAAAAAGATCATCCAGATAGTTTGCTGAAGTTTTCTAGCAAAAGCAGGGTATACGGTATTTTCAGTGTAGGAAGACAGTCCATCTTTGTACACTGGCACACACTTGCCTTTTTGCTTTCAAATTTACTTCAATATTAATATCTATGAACACATTGTTGAGATACTTAAGCATCTGTTCGCATGATTTAAGCATCTGGCATCAGATGTCAGATTAGATGGCTGCTTCCAGGACAGAGAAACCAAAGTTTTTTCTTTAACACAAAATATTATTCAGAGGTCTGGATATATGATTATGTCAGTTCATAAGCTGCCACATGTTTGTTCCTTTGAATTTCTTTCATAAATATGATCCAAGATGTAAACTCTCTTTAGGAGTAATGTTGCTTTGTTTTCTTTAGAGTCATTTTGACTTCAGACATAATCTTCAAAATGTTAGTGAGTATAAACCCAGGCAGCAATGCCTAAAACAGCTGAAAACTGTAGTTCTGAGACTAGTACAAATTGCCCTTATTGATTTCAGTGTAGTGTTAATTTTGACACCCAGTAAAAATAAATTAATTATTTCACAGTTGATCATTTTAGCAGAATCCTCAAACTTTGTATTTTGCTATCATTGATAGATGCATCTAATAGACCAGTGTGGTGGAGTTTGTTGTTAAGATTTTCTTCTGGTGGGGAATGGGGAATTTGATCCTTGTCTCAAATATAGTCACCTATTTAAGCTCAGATGCACAAAGGAGTTGGTAAGAGGTTGCTTTTTTTTACTCAAAACAAGTTACTGGTGCTGGTTAGAGTTAACAAAAGTTTTTATTGCTGTTATGTGCAAGCTCCATATCTATGGAAGACTGTATGTACAATTACGTTATACCTTTTTACCCAAAAATCAAATCAATTTAACAGAGTATCAGCCAAAAATCAGTGAAAAGCTAGGAATGGTTAATGGTAGTATGGGAACTCACAAGTAAAACTAAAAGCACACTTTTTCTTTCTGTTCATGTATGTACATTTGTTTCACTTACAGTTGTGCTTTTTTCATTTATCTTTGATATTTTTTAAAGTAGAAAAATAAGATTGCTGAAGGAAGGAATGTAGAAACCATCATGCCAGTGCAGCATTATAGTTTTTAGTTATAAAAACAGTCAACAATGAAAATGCAGTGCTTCTAGAATGGGGTCTTCATTGCACGACCACAAACAATTCTGTGTTTGTGAGAATGTAACAAGTAAGAACGTAGCAAAAATAGCAACCTATTAGCTGGAGTAAGGTAAGAAGTTCTTGCTTGCTGGATGTCACTTGTTAGTTGTTTTCATTCCTACATTGCTCTCTCTATCCCAGTTAATGCACTATTTTGCCACTTAGCCCTAACCCATTTGCACAACCAGTTACCTTACCAGAGTTTGTCCTGAGGCTTCCATGGACTTGCAGTAAATTTTATCAGGTATGAATTTCTCCCACTGTGTTAAGCAGTACATACCGTTTGGCCTGTGGTATATTTCAAGAGGTTAAGCCCTAACTCTCAGATGCCTTATAATGTGCACACAAAGTCCTGTGCACTTTGGTAGAATCCTGAGTACTTACCCTTGAGATTTTATTCTTAGGTGTCAAAAATTATGAGCTTGGTTTTCAAAACTATAAATCTGATTTGTTTGTGCAAGTATTGCTGATGCATGCACAATAGAAGCAGTCTGAGCATGCCAGACACGCAATGTTTACACTTAAAACCCTCTACTGTATATGTTTATTCTGCATGTGCAGCTTTGGCAGCTGCATGATCCATTTAGGCATGCAGCTTCAGACACTTTTTAAAAAAGCTGATGATAAATGGGTCAAAAGGTATGCTTAACTCTTCAGTTGTGACTAATAACAGCGTACGTACTCTTTAATGAGGAAGGCAGAGTATTTCAACCTGATGCTTCTTCTATAATGTATCTTTATGCTGAGTTTTGTTTTAGCACTTTAATTTCACAGTGTCTGTAAAATGCTGGTTATGTAAATCAGAATGCCTTAGTTACCAAAAAGCAATGGAATATTCTATCCCCAGTTCCATTACAGAAGCAATAGAGAGACACATATAGTATAATCCTTTTTACTTAGTACAAGCAGGTAAAAATGGAATAGCATGCTTTGAAATATTTGCTAATTTGAGAAATATGTGCTTTTGTTCTGCAAATGCTTCACTACCACAGAGTGTATGCAAATATGCAAAACAGTCAGATGGTCTTTAGGCTTTTTCTAATCTCACTGGTTAAAATGCTGCCTGGCAGTTCTTGTAGAATACTCCTTTTGCATGCTTCTGCTTCTCCTACATGCTTTGGCTTCTGTGCCTGGATTCTTCTCCTTTTGCTAATGGCTGGTCAGCAGATTCCTTGCTCCCTGTAAAGTTAGACCTGGTGCCAGCTGCTTTGTTCTTCACTAACTGAAATTATTTGTGCCTGCAGTTTGCTCTGATGATATCTGTCTCAAATTAGAGAGAAAATGGTCTAATATTAATAAGTGAACCTAAGTTTAGATTCGGAACATCTCAGGCTTTCATTATTGTGTATAATTTTATCAGGTATTAAATTTATCTTATTTCATTACAGAGTTTTGATTAGATGTATTAGTGTCTTCAGATGTATTAGTGTCTTCAGTAAAAGTATATACGTTTCATTTCTGCTAGTCAATGAGGGGTTTTTTTAGTAGTTTGTGGGCTCTAAATTAGTTTTGTGGAAGCAATTTTATAATTAAAAAGTTTCTGAACTTTATTACCAGTATATGTTCTCAATCTAATGCTTTAAGTCAAAATTTTAAACAAAGCTTATTTTGCTTTTAAATTATGCGTGTTTTCCTCTATTTTTAATCATAATTCAGGTGTTTCTTTGAGATTTATATAATTATTGAATATAAAGTGTGCAGCCCCCCTGGAAAAAGTGAGTAGGGGAAACTGGTACCACCACAGCTAATGAGATCTTTTCCCCACTATCGCATTTCATGACTTGTGTGAAAAAACATACGCCTTTTACATCCTTCTACTCCAGTTAAATCCAAAACCAACACTGCCAAGAAAAGAGAATTCTCTTCCTTCTTGTACATCAGCAACACAGTTGCTACTACTTTGTTGTTCACATTACAGACATCAGTTGTTCTTCATACTTTCAAAAGATCAATGACATATTTTTAAACTACATTTTGAAGATTCGTAGTAATAAAATTGGACATCTAAACATTTTCATTTTTAATCCCAGACATTCATTTCCTTTAATATCCAAGTACACTTGAACAAAACAGTTTATTAAGGACCAGTTTGAAATATTCTTTTGAAATGGGGATTTGTCTTTCCTACTGTCTGTGCTTACTGTGTCTTTTTCCAAAAAATATTCTTATGTGTATATAGACTGGCTGAGTTGGAAATTGATAGTGAGGTTACATGGGCAGGAGAGATTTGACTTAAGATACAAGTCAAGACACATTATGCAGGTCTTTCAAATTTTAAAGTTATCAGAGTGCTACTTGGTTTTGATTTTGCTTAATGATAACATATCGTATCTGCCTCATGATAATTGCTTGGTGCAGTTTGCTTTGATGCTTGTATTCCAAACAAAATTGTTCCCCAAATCATTAATAGCTTCCAAAATATATGTAATGATAGGATGGATATGTTCATACAGTATATTGTTTTAAATTTTAGAACATTTAATAGGAAATTTGGTTGTCCAACTGCTTATCTTAGAAATGTCCTTAAAATTAATATTTATGCTTTTAAGTGATAGTTTTTTTAAATTTCCAACCAGGGCATTGTCCAACAGAAATTATTTGATCACCAGATTTTATGGTGTTTACAGTATTAGGTGAATAATTTTACATCTATTTCTAATGGTTTCTTTTTCTAGTATTTTTTCTTCAGCTTTCAGTACCATGGTTTGTCTGAGTTGCTAACAGATCTGACTTGTTCTTTGCTTTCGCAAAATCTGAATCCTATAATTAGTCCCATTAAAATATTTGTTTAACGGTTTGCAGGATTGAGTGCTTAGCTTGTGTCCCATATTTCTGTTACCATTTTAATATTGTACCCTAGTTTAACTATTTAGAAGAAACAAAGGAGTGTTTCTTGCTTCATTTAATCTGTTCCTACATATTTATACTAGTAACAGAATATTATGATACTTTATTTATCAAACACTTTATAGTTTTGTATTTTTAATTTTATGCACTGTTTTTTTCTGTTCTAATGGCTGCCCTTCGGGATAGGCTGACCTCTGCTCTCCGTATGACATCCTGCAGTCGGATATTCGTCACATTCGAAAGACTGTTGACACTCTGCTGGCCCTCGGGGAGAAACCCCCACAATCAACTTCTACCTTTCGCTCCTGGGATCTAATAGGCTTTTGTCTTTTCCACATACTTTTTGTAGTCTTGATGTATATAACTTATCACTGGAATGCGCTAACAGCATAACCTGTTCGCATGTGCACACAAACTTTCTGCTATATCTGTGACACATTACAGGTACTTTAATTTCCTTCCTTTATCTTGCAAACTTCCATCCCCTGTAACCTTTCTTGAATCTCTTAAATAGAGAAGGTAGAATTTTTAACTGATGGTACAAGACACGTCTTCCTAACCTCAGGCCAGTCTTAAATGCCTATGTGTATCCTGTTTTCACAGCTTGTTGCATCCAGGCTTCCTGGGTTACACACAGAGTATGGAGATGCAGTAAATTGCATCTATACCCTTTTGGGCTGTGAACTCATTACTTCATACAAACTAAGCAGTATTGAACCTATCCAGTATCTGCATGTGAGAAACTGTGGAAAATCCAGCTAGTGAAGGAAATGATGTTGGCAGTTCAGTGAAAGGCAGCATTATGCTAGTCAGTCCCAAATTTGCAGCATGTATTATATTAAGAATGATACTTGTTAGAAATGCCATCTTTCAAAAGATGAATTAAAAGCCAGGGCCCTTACAACCATTAAAAATCCATAGCGCTTTTTGCAAGGGCCTATGTTCTGGTCAAATTGTGGTTCATGGTAATTATACTTTCATTTCCTAAATTTTTCTTTCACTTTCCATTAGTTATAGTTATCTTACCTTTGTACTTTTGTACAGAACTGTGCAGTGTTGCTGTGTACTTTTAAATACTTTTTCATGTTCTACCCAAGCACTGGCTATAATGCTGAACTGGGTAAAATGAGCCCCAAATTTGTAAGGGTCTTTAGGACTTTTCAGAAATGAAGGTAATAGAGACTGCAAAGTGCAGTAAATAGGGCATCATAGTGGGAGTTGGCATATCTGTGTCTGCCATTAGTTGTGTGTGTGTGTGTGTGTGTGTGTGTGTGTGTGTGTGTGTGTGTGTGTAATGTTAAGTAAGTCACACCACTCGTGTGATTGTCCTCCATTATAGAAATTATAGTAAGTATATAATTATAATTTATACATTCAGTTATATTTATTCATTTACATACGTCATAGGGAAGTAGGTTTGGAAGGGACCTCATGCAACCATCTAGTCCAGCTCCCCGGCTCAAGGCAAGATCATCCCTGACCACACCAGTCCAGCCAACATGTGATAAGTAGGGAACTCTGGAATTAACACAGGAAGTGTGCTGCATGGCAGCTCCTTTAATCTTGTAGAAGTCCACCCCCCCAACAACCCCCACTGACTGGCAGAGGGTTCCTGCTGCTCACCTCTGATCAGTGGGCAGGAGAAAACCATGGTTTTAAATATGCCACTTTTTGCCCCCTGCTGCTGATTGGTGGAGGGGCCCCAGCAGCCTTGCCATTTGCTGCTGACCAGATGGAAAGCAAAAATCGTTGTATATTTCAAACTGCGGTTTTTGCCTCCCAGCCGTTGGGGTGAGCAGTGAGGCTAACAAGGCCCCTCCACCAATCAGCAGCAGGGAACATGTGGGGGACACAGCGAGATTAAAGGAGCTGCTGCATAACATGCTTCCAGCGCAAATTCCACTGGTCCCTAGTAGTAAGATGTTAATAATACATATCAAATTAGTCTGTTCAAGACAGCCAGTGCCCTGGATATATAATAAACATACTCATTTCTTTCTGGAATTTCCCACAAAATTCAAATAACAAAATACCTTCCAGATAAAAATTTGAAGGTAAAGAGTAGAATCTTAAATAAAGCTCCCTTTATCTGTTTATTAAAAATAGAACAGCATATACCGCAACCCACTATTTTACCTTTTTCATCAAGTTAAGGGCTTGTCTTCCTAAGGAAGTTACCGCAAAGTAGAGTACGAATCTACAAAAGTGTATTTATCTGATTTGTATTTACTGTGAATGTTAAGAGTATCCACATTGGGAACAAGTGCAGAGTAATTGTTGTGTTGTAAATTCATATCCTAGTTTACTTTGCAGGATCTTTTATTTCTAGCCGAGTCCTAAATGATATCACATAAAATGATTTAAGGACTCCTTAAATGTGCAATATGATATGCCTGAAGCTTGATTTGGAAAAAAAGTCCTCTTCAGACTGCAAATTTTATTTTATATATATTATATATTGCACATTTTATATATATATATATATTCCCCCCCAAAAAAAGAAAACTTTGATTTACAGCTGAAAGTGTTGCTACCTAAAATAACATTTTGTTGATGATTGGAACAAGATTTCCTTCCTTACTTGCATTATCACCATTTGAGAATTGTTTATACAATCTTCAATAAGAGCAGCAGAATAGAGTATCTTTGTACTTATTTACAAATTGTTGTAGTAATACATTGATAATTTAGTACCAAATTACATGCATCCCCACCCTATAACATTGTAAAAACTAAATATTCTCTAAATGGGTTTGTGCTCAGCTCCCATGACTCTTAAAATCTGTTTTACAGAAGCTAATAATTAGCTCCAAGATTTTTTTTTAGAGAATCTAAATTTAGACTACAAAATTCATATTTAGACATCTAAAAGATCTGTTTTTCAAAAGTGCTGAGCACTCAACATCTCCTTTTACATACATCTCTGCTTTATTGGCAGAAGTCCTCTGCAGAAACTTCAATGATTAAGTACTTAACCAGACCAGTGATATAGGTCTATAACTTTCACCCTTTAGTCAGCAAGGAACTTAAGCATGTACTTAATTTTAAATGCGATGAATCTAGGTAACTTCAAATGGAGCATTCATGGGCATCTTTACACATGTTCTGGGATGCGGCACCAGGTGCTTTAATTAGCGAGCTGCACTAATTAAAAGCGCCCACACGTCACACCACAGCATCTCCGTGTATCTCTGCACTGAAAAAATGGTGGTGGGGTGCTTTGAACTAAAGCTCATTGAACTGTTTTATTTCAGAGTACCCTGTCGCCATTTTTTAGCGCAGGGACACTGATAGACATGACACGGAAAGCTGCTGGGACACATCAGTTTCTGTGCTTCACCAGATTCAGTTAATCGAGTTTGCTCTGACGCACAGGATTTCCAGCATGTCAGAGCAGGCTCTCCACACATCCATAGGAGCTGCATGTGTTTAAATGTAGGTAATACTTAATTAATTTCCTTAATTAGTGCTGAAGAATATAATTTTTAGGCATCCCTTTTCAGAAACTCTTAACGTAGATCTTTGTCTTCATGTGATATCCTTCTGCAAGTACAGCTGTGGAAAGGGGCATAAGTTGAATAAGTTCAGGATCTATTAGCAATATGATCCTCTAAAACCCAGTGTACATATTGGGAGGGTGGGGGGAGGTAGAATTTTGCCCCCTGCTGAAGTCAGTGACAAAACACTCATTGATTGTGTTTTGACCAGAATTTTTCACCCTTTCAGCTCCAATAAGAAAAGTAAATAAATGTTTTTTGCCAGTGTTTTTCATGCTGCAGTAGTTCTTCCATGAACTCTTCCCATGGTATTCACATTAGTATTTTTCTATGGATTTAAAATGTAGAATATGAGGTGAATAAACTTTTTACTACTGGCCTGTAATAGAATTCCTAACGTGATATATACATTTCTGTCAGGGCATAGTTTACTAGACTATAGTGTGAAAACGTTTACTAGATTAATTGCTCAGAGTATCCAAAATCTTCTACATCAAGTCAAAACAGAAGTTATAGGTCAATCGTTGCCAGGTTGCCAGTGTGCTAAGAAGCAAGATTTGCGTCCCTAATGTTTTGAATGATTTACTAGCCTAAGCACTTGGAATGGGAGCTGAATCATTGCTTCAGAGGTGCCAGACTAAGCCAGTCATTTTTTCCCCAAGTTCCAATACCTCAGGGATGAGTAAAATATATTACAGTTTCTTCATAATAGGGACTGTATCATTGGTGTAAATAGACAGGTGAATGAACAATAATGTACAATTAAAAAAAAAACAAAACAGTCTGCCATTCTCTTACATCTGTTTACCTACCGAGGGAGCAAAACTGATTTATAAAAACAATATGTACCTTATGCATCTGCTTTGGATTGCTTTGGTCAGTTCTGAACTCTGTGTCTGCACACATGATTCTCAACTGTGTTGTCACTAGATCCTTTGAAAAGTGTCAGGAGGTGTGAGACATTAAGCATAAGCTCAGGCTTGATCCTGCCTATCCAATCCCCAACCCCAACCAGTGAGCCCCTCTGCAAGGAGGTAAGCACCATAAGACATGCATTTGCTTTTTAAATAGAATTCACAGAAGTTATGGAGGAGTGCCTTGAGTCCCAAAACATTGAGAATCACAAGCCTACACTTTATTTATAACACTTACAGCTCCATCTACTGGGTCCATTGAAAAATTTGTGTGGAAAGACTTGGTATTTATTTGAATTTATGGCTCACTGGCAAAAGTATCGTGTCCTATAGTATGCCCACATACATACCCATTTTTGAATAATGTGAAGGATATCCACATTTTCCTTGTACGAATGGCTTTCGATTACGGTGACAATGGCAGAATGATCATCCGGAAATTTTAAAACTCTGTAATCTATTCAGTAAGTGTAATTACTCCAATTTGCTATGTTTATTCAATGCCTAGCATCATTTTCCTTTGATCTTGATTTATCAGTCCCTAGTGCAATAAAAATATGCAATTATTGTTTAATTAATGCACAAACACTGTTAAAATACTACTATGGTTTTTATATTATTTCTGGCAAGCCAAATAATAGCTAGATATACCATGTGCCATTATCTTGGCACTGCAAGTATTTAATGCAGTTCAGTACCTTCCTAACCTACCACTTTGCTTCTGAAATGTATTTTTAAAGGTGTCCTAGCTTGAGACCCTTTCAGGATCCAAAGCAGGTCTAAATGTCATTGGATAAAGCTTCCATTGACTTCCAGTGATCTCTGAATTAGGCTTTGAGTGACTAAGGCTGGAAACAAACATCGCTTTTGAGTGGCATCAGCTGTGCTGGGATGTGTTGTGGCAAATCTGATCCACTTCACTGATGCTTACAGATGCAGCCAGGGGTGTCACCCCATAGTCAGGCTCCTGCCAATCCTAGGGCTTCAGGGGCCCAGTCCTACCATACAATAGCCCTAGGTGCCCTACCCTGATTTCAGACGTGTCCGCAAGTGAGGAATCCCTTCACCCCCTTCAGACATGCTTTGCAGGTATACCCTACAGGAGGATTCCCATAGGGGAACTGAAAATATGGAGTGGGGAACTCCCATAGGGGTTCCCTCCTCTGTGCTTGCAGGCTGCATCCCAGGTTGGTGAATGCCAATGAGAAATGCACAACTGGGAGGATTCCCCCAGAGAGGATTCTTTGCATTGCTGATACATGAGCAGAGATTCCCATAGAATATGTATCACACCGTGCCCCAACTTTCATATAAGCATGTAAAGAAAATGAGAGATCTAGGTATTACAACACTGACAATAATGCCATCTGAGTGTTATGTTGAGTGGAAAGGGAAGAGCTGCATTATAGAAATTTTCAGGTATGAATCCCACTATTTACCATACAAATTACAGTTACTTATTCATCAGCTCTGTATGCAGCTCACAAAACTGGGTATGTGAAAGGTTCTGGTGCATTTCATTTTGGTTTTTGATGCATACTTTTTTTGTTGCTATTTAATATAATTCTCTATCACTGTTAGGATTTTTGGAATCGGTTCTTCTCTCTAAATTAGAGTTCTTATGTTCTTAGAATATTAAAGTGAAATTATCAAGTATTTTAGGCAAAATATTTGATTTGTCTGAAAATTATATGGAATCATAAGACATTTCTTATGGCTCTGAAAGGTCCTTGAAGAGCCCCAACCTGCCCTCTCAGTTGGAGATATGATGATATGAGCAAACAGGCTAATTATACCAATTTAGAAATGGGATGGGATTCACTGTCTGCCAGTTGCTCAACAGTTAGTGTTTCATGTCCATTCCTTTGCTGCAGTAAATGGAGGCTACACCATGAAAACTTATCCTTGTTCCATCAGCGATAAATTGTCCTATTCTAGCTTTTACTTACTGTGGGGTAGGAATGGACACACAAAATAGTTTCTGTAAAGCAGCTGGCATATGGAAAGTATTCCCTTCCTCCCCATTAACTCAGTATAATTTAAATGTCTAAGTGTACCACAGTTTTGTGCTTATGAATGTTTCCCCTTGCAATTAATTACAGCTGTTGTTACATTTAGTTGCTGACAGACATTAAAGCAATTGCACAATTAGGGGTTGCAAAATATTATAGTCCATCTCCAAAATCACTCCCAGCTTTCTGTGCCCCACACCAGCTGGGGAGTGGGGCACTCCTAACTCAGCAGCTGCTTCTGCAGGTGGCCTGGGATATATATGTAAAAAAAAAAAAAAAAAAAAAAAGGATGCATCTGGGGCTTCCAGCCGGATACTGACTTTTTAAAGGTCCTGGTGCAGGGAGCCTGATGTCAGACTTATGGATCCTCTGAGGCAGATGGGAGGGATGCCAAGTGGCATTGCTGATTCCAGGACCTGGGGCTGTACCTACCCACCAATTGGGTAGGTGTTGGCAGCTGCCCCAGATCCTGATCTGTAATGGGTCAGCCCCAACATGCCATACATTCTTAATTTAAGGTATGATACAAATGAACGACAGGTATATGTTTATATGTGGGATATCTTTGTGGCTCATTTGCTATTATCACGTCATCAAATGGACTTTCACATGTGACAGGGTTGCTATTAGGGCTGTGCGAAGCTTCAGTTGTCGATTCGATTCAGAGGACAGTCAGCCCATTTCAGTGGCTGAATCTCCAAATTGAGATCGAATTGGGAGGCCAATAAAAAGGTCTGAATTGATTCGAAGCCCTCCAGATCAATTCAGAAAAGATTAAGGGAGATTCAGGCAGTCTCTGCTCACCACTGAAGGCAGCTGGACACAGACTCCATGCTGGTAAGTGGTGGGCAGGGTGTCTAGAGGAGGTGAGAATGTACCATGGGGGGGACCCCTGCCAGGCCCCATCCTGTGCCTGCGCCTGCTCCCCCAGTCCTCCTGAGCACCCCTGACCCCTGCCCACTTTCCCAGCCCTGTCAATGGCTGCCCTGTCTGGCCCCAGTGTCCCAGCTCTTTAAAAAAAAAAAAAGCCCCACACTAGCGACCACTAGGGCTTCTCAGGGCTTGTGGCAGAGGCCCCCTCCCCTCCTCCTGCAGGATAGGAGTCAGTGAGAGCAGGACTTTTGAAAGGAAAAAAAGAGCCAGGATGCTGGGGCTGGATTGGGCAGCCATTGACAGGGCTGGGAGAGCAGGCAAGGGGATGGGGCCTGTTTGATTCGAAGATTCAACTGATTCAGCAGGAGACAAATCTCCAAATCAGATTTGGCCAAATTGATTCAGGACAGTGATTCGAATCACTGTCCCCCAAATTGGCTGAATCCAAAGCAAATACTAGCCACTTCACACAGCCTATTTATGGTGTGCTTAACACCTTAACCATGCCCTAAATGTAACGGGATCCTTAGATTGACTGGACTGCTGTGCAGATTCTGTTAGAACTGTGAATGAAATTACACCTACATATCTGAAGTCTGTTTTTAAAAACCTGATCCTAAATATCTATATTAAAGAATACTATTTAGTCAACAGGAAGTTTTTTTTTTAAGCCACTTCTTATGGGAACTATCTATACACAAAGCAAGAACTTTCGTTCTCCTTTTCTCACAACATAAACAATTTCTACTGTTGTGCAAACAATCAGTTCTCAGATATGAGCAAGGGAAGTTATAAAAAGGCATAATAATTTTAGGTTTCTATGGGAAGGAAAAGGGGTGGGAAATAAACATTTGCTAACTAGAAAATGGTTAATTCTTTATTAAAGAAACTTGATTTTCAGACTTCTAAGAAAGATTTAGCACGCAAATTTGACAAGCACCTGTTTAAAATTGCTGTTCCTCTTCATTGAAATAATGACTATACATTTCAAAATACATAGCTCTAAGTATTTACAGGGAAAGCATACGATTGATTTTTTTTGTCTGTACTCTGTGAAAAGTTGCATATATCAGTGTTTTAACTTTTTCAGAATATTTATTCTTCCATAGTTCCATAGCCATATGTCTACAAACAAGAAGAAATATTCCACCTTGTAGTATTTCATTCATCCTTTCTCATTTTGTTGACGGATACATTTGGGTCCTGAATGTTAACATCTGAAAATAAAATACATTAAAATTGCTTTACTATGTGGCTATCTAATTCAGTGGCTGCAGTCCCTCCGTTGTGTAACAAACACAGTTATATTTCTGTTGTTTTGCTGTTGTTGGCTATCCTACATTAATACAATTCAAATGCTAAACTTGACTTTACAGCAAATAATATCAAAGGAGACTGATGTACATATACCATTTTAAACTCGTGTTGGATCCTTTGCTTGTTAGCTTCCTTTCATTTCCTGTTTTTCTTCCAGCACAGCCAAATCAACTATCTTCTTGTTGCTCTAAGGATAACATTTAAATTTGTAATTATACTTAGCTTACTCTGCGTTCACTTTGTTACTGCTGGTAGATTTGTGATTCAACGTACTGGCTGCCTCCTTCTTTGTAGGCTCATTGTGGACTCGAAGAAATTTGTTCTCTGCTTCAGGATAAATTTGAAAAGTACATTCTTTTTCCCTTCAAATTATCTCAGGAGCAGGTCTCTCTTTTTCCCATAATAGAAATTAAATTTGGAAATCGGTTAGCCTGGTTGCAAGTCTCCTGCTTGTATTTTGTTCATAGTTAGCAAAATCAGACCTTCAATCTCTGATTAGTTCTTCAGGGTATATCTGCTGTTGTGTGGAACATATGGCTTCTCTCTCTGTGATTGACAACCTTCAAGGATCTTCACTTGTCTTAAATGTTAGTGCCCAATTCTTGTCTTTCCCCACTGGTTTTTCAGCAAGGAAACTTCACTGATGACTTGACTTGCAAGAGCTGACTCCTCCTCTGGATTTTTTTGGATAGTGCAAAAGGGAAAAATTGTTTCCAACATTAAGAAAGGTATACAAAGTCTGTCTGTCACCTGCAGTTTTATTATTGTGATGGGCAAGTTTCTCAGAAGGTGAGGTCTAATTGCCTAGAGAAGCCAGCTTTCTAGATAAGTTCAGAAATACTGTCATTTACTCTAGTGGGAATATTTGGGTCTCATCCAAATACCTTGACAGCTAAGGTAAGAACTTTCCCTGGCCTTTTAGAAATAATGTGCGGTGTGGAGCAAACTTGGAAGGTAATGCTCATGACTTGGACTTCTTGAGGTGAATGAGATAATTTAGTGAGTTAGATGATGAGATGTGAGGAATATTATTCATTATCCAGTATCAATGCTGGAATATTTGTCAACTTATGCATATTATCTGTTCTAACTTCACAGTTTCAAGGTTTTGGTGAATAATGTGGAAGGCTTTGAACACACAAAAGTTTTAAGAACTAACAGAAATAGGCAGGTGTACAGCAGGGAATGTAATCATGCTTCTTATAAAGATTTTTGTCTTTCTTAACTCTGATCTATTTGTAAATTAGAAATAAATTCTGTAGCCTTTTTATGGGCCCTTAAATAGCTTCCAGTATTTGAGAATAGAGCTCATAGCTGTTGCTTTTATACTTGGATCTTAGGTTATCGCAGTAGTCAAGAGCTAGATCAGTGGTCCTCACCCTATTTGCCATAGTGGGCCACACTTGTAGCTGTCACCGTGTCATGTAGGCTGTACCCACACAACTTACTTGTTCTGTATCAATTAAAAAAAATATTGTAACAGGATGTCACATGGGGCGCAGCAGTGTGCTGATTGGTTGAGAACCACTGAACTAGATAATGTATTTTCATAAAGGAGGAAGAAATGATATTGGTTCTCTTATGGCTTATGACTAATTGCAGGACAATAAACGCACAGTGTAGCTAAGAAAGATTGATAGGTAAAACAAGAGCTTTCCGAATTTGTATAGACTAGTGGCATTTAACTTATGGTCCACAAGCCCGAGCTGGTCTCAAAGTGACTGGATTTGGCCTGCGGCATAGGGGATCCTAAACAAGCAGGTCAGCCTGGCAAGTCCTTTTCCCTACCCCATGCTGTGCTGCCGTGCTGTGCTGCTACCCTCTGCAGCCCTCTCTGCTCTGTCCCTCTCCTCCCCTCTCCTCTACAGCTGGCGCTGCTTATTCTCTCCCTCTTTTTTCTTCCCTTCCCCTAGGCAGATGCTGCAAATTTAAGTTCTCTTCCTATGTCCCTTCTCTCTCTCTCCCCAGAGGGGATTGGTGGTCCTAAGTGCTGGCTCACAAGTGTCCAGCCTATGGCTTTAAAAGGTTGAGCTCCACTGCTGCATGAAGGGTGAAAAAGGTTTTGCTAAAAATGTTTGCATATATTTAAATCTTAAAAATGAGCTGTTTGCATGTTTGGCCTCCGTCAGCTGATACGTTTGAATGTGTTCTGAAAGTGAAATATTTATCCGTTTTTAAAAAATGTTTTCCAGTAAGGTCTGGTAGTCTGTTATTTAAGACCTGTAACTATTCTCTTTTGATTTGCAGATACTCTAGTCAGTTTGCAATAGCATAATTAAACAGTAGCTTCATATCTGAGAATGCAAAGGAAATGAAATAATTGACATTCAGTCAGGAGATAGGAGAGGACAGCAGATGGGACTAGAAGGGAGTTTTAAAAGAATTATGTCCACTTTGAATATGTGAATATCATGCTTTTAATCTCTAATACGTATATTTCTTTATTTCTGGAAATAACCGTCAGTGTGTTTTTTCTAGAGATTCTAAGATGCGGGTATTGAGAGCAGATGTATCTTGAGGTATTAGATTGGCAGGAATTTTTGAATCACTTGAGGTATGCAAATAGGATCACAGAAAAACAGGGCTGAAAGGGACCTTACAAGGTCGCCTAGTCCAGCCCCCTGCTCAAGGCAGGATTGCCTTGGATTAGACCATCTCAGTTGTGTAAGTCTAACTGACTCTTGAAAACTTCCAAGGTCAGAGATTTCAGAATTAATCTAAGTAGCTTGTTCTAGCTCTTGACCACCCTTATCATCAAGAACGTCTCCTAATCTCTAACCTAAATTTCTTTTGCTGAAACTTGAAGCCCTTGCTCTTAGACCTGTTCCCTACAACCACCAAGAAAAACCCATCTCCATCCTCTCTCTCTAGTTGTCCTTCAGATATTTGAGGTTTGTTATCAAGTCCCCCTCAGTGTACTTTTCTCCAGAGTAATCACTGTAGGTCTTTAAGCCTTTCCTCATAAGTCCTGCTTCCAAGACCCTTATCATTTTTGTTGCTCTATGCTAGACTCTTTCCGAACTGTCCATGTCCTTGAAGTGTGGGGCCTAAAACTGAACACACTACTCCAGGTGAGGCTTCACCAGTGCTGAATAGAGTGGAAGAATCACTTCCCTTGATTTGCAGGTGATACTCCTGTTAATGCAATCCAGTATATTGTGGCTATTTTTTTTTCACTAGCTGCAAACACCACGTCTATGGTCCTGTGTCCTTTCCTGAAACCACACTGACTCTCAGGCAGGAGCCTTTGTTCAATGGTTGCAGCTCATCAACTTCAGGAGAAATGCCAGAAACAAAACTCCAACCTGTACATGACTTCCATTGTCCTGACAAAAGCATTTGATACAGTAATTTGGGAAGGCCTTTGGAAGACCACGGCAAAATTTGTTTGCCCAGAGATTCATTGCAATGATTTGGCAATTCCATGATGGTATGCTTGCTCACACTGGGGATGACGGTGAAGCATCTGAACCATTCCCAGTCACCAGTGGAGTCAAGCAGGGCTGTGTGTTGGCCTCAGCCCTCTTCAGTATGCTCTTCTGTAGCCTGCTTATAGATGCCTTTCAACACTGGGATTGACATCAGTTACTGGACGGATGGCAAACTCTTCAGTTTGAGGAGACTACAAGTGAAGAGGAAGTTACAGGAAGTGACTGTTCATAACCTTCTGTTTGCTGATGACTGTTCCCTGAATGCCAAATCTGAGTCTGATGTGCAATGGAGTATGAACTGTTTTCTCTTCAGCTTGTGACAACTTTGGTCTCACAATCAACACCAAGAAGACAGAAGTGATACACCAGTCCCCTGCTCAAGGCAGGATTATGTAGAGCCTACCATCACAGTGAATGGCCAAGCTCTCCAGGCAGTGGACATATTCACCTATCTTGGCAGTACACTGTCACATGCAGTACACATCATTGGTGAAACCAATGCAAGAATTGCTAAAGCAAGTGTTGCCTTTGGCAGATTATACGCAAACGTGTGGAAGCATAGAGGCATCAATCAGCAAACAAAACTGAAGGTCTACAAAGCCATTGTGTTGCTAATTCTGATGTATGCATGCAAAACCTGGACGGTCTACAGATGCCATGCTATGAAACTAAACCACTTACGCATGGTGTCTGAGGAAACTGATGAGAATAAGATGACACAATAAAGTCCTAGACACTGAGGTTCTTGCACAGGCAAGCATTCCAAGCATTCACACTCTTGATGAAATCACAGAGGAGATGGGCAGGCCATGTCACCAGGATGTCAGATGAGCAACTGCCAAAGATCTTTTACTGTGAGCTAAAGGAGGGAAAGTATTCTCAGGGAGGCCAAAAAAATGCTTCAGGAACTCTCTCAAGTAATCCTTGAAATGTTTCAACATTGACCCAAGTCCTGGGAAGACTGGAGTGCTTGTGATCGTTCTACCTGGCGAAGCCTCATCCATGGTGGAGTTGGCGTATGTGAGCAGAAAAGAACTGTTGAGGCAGAGCAGAAGTGCAGACAGTGTAAATCTTACAAGAGCAGCACATCCACTGTTGATCAAGCAACCCAAAGTGGCACTTCTTGCTCAGTGTGCTATAAATAGTTCAAAGCACAAATTGCCTTGATCAGCCATTCACACATTCACAGAAACCAAACTAACCAGTGATGTCATGTTCATCTTTGAATTAGAAGGACAAACAACAGCAACAACAGCTGTTGCTCTTTTTTTGCAACAATAGCACGCTGCTGGCTCATGTTCAGATTATGGTCTACTGTAATGTCCAGGTCCTCTGCAGTACTGCATCTAGCCAGTCATTTCCCACTCTGTATTTATGCATGTAATTTTTTCTGTCCAAAGTGAAGAACTTTGTACTTGTCCTTCTGGATAAGCCTCTGTGTTGATGGATGTGAATATTATTGATATTTTTATGTTTTTTTAAACTGATTTCGTAGAACCATAGAATCAATGAGTCAGAAAGGACCTAGACAGATCATCTAGTCCAACCCCAGGCCATGGGCAGGAAGGAGCACTGGGGGTGCCAGGGGTCATAAGACCCCAGCCAGGTGCCCATCCAGTCTCCTCTTGAAGATTTCCAGGGAAGGTGAGAGCACCACCTCTCTGGGCAGCCTCTTCCAGTCTCTGGCCACCCTTACAGTGAAGTAGTTCTTCCTAATATCTAACCTAAACCTATCCTCCCTCAGCTTGTGGCCATTGTTCCTGGTGACTCCAAAGGGGGCCCTGGTGAACAGTCTTTCCCTGAGGCCCTGCTGCTGGCCCCTGATAAGGTTGTAGGCAGCCACAAGATCTCCCCTCAGTCTCCTCTTGCAGAGACTGAAGAGATTCAGGTCCCTGAGCCTCTCCTCGTAGGGCTGGCCACGGAGGCCCCCAACCATACAAGTGGCCCTCCTCTGGACCCTCTCCAGGTTCTCCACGTCCTTTTTGAAGTGCGGTGCCCAGAACTGGACACAGTACTCCAGCTGCGGCCTGACCAGCAGAATCAGCCTGGCACGAACCCATGTTTGGTTACCTCTCAACATCACTTCCCCTGCAGGGCTCTCACAAATGTGGCCCTTGATAATTTTTTCAAAGACCTTCCCCAGGATAGAAGTGAGGCTGACTGGCCTGTAGTTGCCAGGCTCTTCCTTCCTCCCCTTCTTGAAAATAGGGACCACATTGGCCCTTTTCCAGTCCTCCGGGAATTGGCCCGAGCACCAGGAGTCCTCAAACAGCCGTGCCAATGGCTCTGCAATGACACCAGCCAATTTCCTCAGCACCCGCGGATGAAGGTCATCCAGGCCCACCAACTTGGATACATCTAAGCCCGCCAGGTAATCCTTAACTAGGTCTGAACTAACAGTCGGGGGACTCGCATCCTTCCTGGGCATCTCTACGCTATCACCCAAGAGCACCCCGTTGTCAGCAGACAGGAACATGGAGGCAAAGAACTTGTTGAAGAGTTCTGCCTTCTCTCGTGTGTCCGTCACCAACTGCCCTGCCCTGCCCTGCCCTGCCCCATAGGGGTCCAATGTTACCCCGAGACTTCTTCTTGCTACCTGTATACTTGAAGAAGGACTTTTTGTTATCCTTAATCCCAGAAGCTAAAAAAAATCCTTATCCCAGAAACTAAAAAAAATCCCAGATTTTTTTCTTTTTCATCTGTTTTCCCACTACCAGTTCTACATGAAGGTGCTTGCCAGCTTGCATCTAAGGATACATATTAAGGTTTACAATTTCTATATACCTCTGCACAAAGATATGACTGTATAATGAGAAAGTAATAGTTAAGGACAGTCTTGCCTGCGAGTTAGCAAATCTCTAATATCTCAGTTACACAAGAACAAACCCAATGAAATTATTTGTATGATTTCAATTAAGATTAAATCCCTTTCTTGCTTGCTGAAGGCACTGACAGCATTAATAAGCCTTGAGGCTACTATTAGAGATAGTGTGCTTCATTACAGCTTTGAATTCAGTGATGACTTGTAGTGTCAAAAGCTAACACACTAGTGAAGAAACCAGAGGCAAAGGGGCAACAGAGTGGGGGGAAGTTACTGACTCCAATTAACAAGGTAACCCATCTATAGGAGACCTGCACAACATCTTTTATGTAGGACACCATATAGTGTTTCCTTATAGGCATTTCCCTATCGCAACTAGTTACAAGTAGAACTCAAAAAACAAAACACTACTTTCCTTTCTAGAGCTCAAGGATAAATTATAGCAGCAGTAGCCTGATGCAAGATTTTGGAACAGACTTTTGTCTTTTCTTTTCATGCTATGTAGTTGATGCATAAAATTTGCAGTTAATTTTAATGTTTTCAACTTGCCTGTGTTGGCTATGACAGGATGTTTGTGGCCTGTCGCTGTTTAGCTTTGTGTTTTTGTATGTCAATCTCAAACTAAGTAGGATCTGACTAGGTGCAACTTTGGAGAGAAGGCTACAAAGGAAAAACTTTTTTTTCTGACTGAAAGTGTTAATGATGGTTACAGTAGATAGTGGTACTTTTTCCCTTTCTATAGACAGCTTTGAACCAGTGCCTGGAGCACTTTGTCACTGTGGTGTTGAAGACAACCCCATTATGGCTGATGTCCTGACTTACAGGCATTAAAGATACCATGGAACTTTCTGTTTACAAGTATAGGCTAAATTCTTCACACAAAGCTGTTACATAAAACAACTAGTCTTAGTGTGAAAGAGAATGCACTTTTTTAGATTAGAAACTGGCTGAGACAGAAAACAGAGTTGGAATTTATGGTCAGTTTTCACTATATGCTGTGGTTAACAGTGGGGTGCCCAACACATCCACGTGGCTTACCGTATTGATCAGTTTTCTGAGAAAGGAAGTGAAGGTAGCAAAATCTGACATATGGTTAAAAATTACTATGGGTCATTGAAGCTAGAGAGGACCGTTAGCAACTTTAAAGCACTTTTAAGAGAAGTCTTAAAGAAAAAGTCTAAAGTTAAATCTGAAGCACAGTGACAATGGAACCTCTTACTGGTAGCAAAATCAAGATCCTGAGTACTGGAAGAAGTAACATCAGCTCTTCATACAGATCACTGGGTTTTAACTGAAATGTAACCCTTCAGGAAACTATCACATGTATCACTTGGGGGAAAGTCAATATGCAGTAGCAAGAAGGGTGGAAGGAGGAAGAAGGACAGAAGTAAGATGCATTAAGTGATGGGATAGTAACAGTAATGTGAATTTTTTTTTAACCAGTGGACAGCTGTCATCCCTCAGAACTTCCTGCAGACCACTATGCACCGTTACCATTGATCTCTTAATTAAAAAGCAGAGATTTGATATGATGCAGAAGCCACTGGGATAGAATAATATTGCACCATTATTGTATAAACCTGTTGCATTCAATCACCTGGATTGTTAATTCAAGATGAGAAAGCATTCAGAGATGGTTAATGAAGGATTAGATTAGAGATGAAGAAAAGTTTATCATAGGAATAAAAGGGTCCCAGTTTTTGGGGTTGGTTTTTTTTTAGAGATGATATATACTCACAGGAAAATTCAAAACAACAACTTTTAAAAAACAGAGAATAAAAGAATATACTTTTTTGCATAGTAACATATAGCACTCATTGCCATTGGATATCTTCAGAGGCTACAGTCCAGATTCAAGAAGAATTTAGGTACTAAACGCACCTTTGATTTTAAGCATAATGGTAAGTCAGGCCCCTAAATACCTTTGTCAGACTGATTGTAAGTGTAGCAAGCTACAAAACAGTTAGACCATTTGTAAGAACTAGTTCCCAGTTCTACTAGGGGAAACATGAACAGTCCACCAACCAATCGGGGTTAGAAAAAAAATTACTCTGTGGCTAGGCTCTTCCATAATTGTCACTATGGAGTTTCTGGGAAGATCTGGTATTATCCCTTGTCAGAGGCAGACTACTACTAGTTTCTTCAGGTGTTACAATCCTACGTCCTGTAACCAACTGGTAGGTTTTCCCCCTGACAGTGGCTGCTTCGTTTTAGTGGGCAGGTACTGATTTTCCTTTGAAAAACAATGCAAGTTTCTAAAGCACTTTGGAATCCTTCAGAATGAAATATATCCATTCACCGCAAAACTTCGTTCCCATTCAATCTGTAGATGCTAATGAGTTCTTTCTAAGGTGCATGTACTGGGGAGAAATACTGGCTCTTTTGAAATCAGTGGCAAAACTTTGGACTTCAGTAGGGTTGTGATTTTAGCTTGCATTTTTAAAACTCTAATAGGTGATTGTCACAATATCTCATAGTGCCTGCAACGCTCACTATCTGTGCTTTTTAGGCTATTAAATCTGAATTAATATGTGTATGATATATGATGCCAATATCAGGTTTGTTGCTGACAATTAATTATGAACTTTAGCAGTAAGACTGATGGTAACCTCTTAGCCCTGTAGTAAACCAGACCAGCTAAAAACTCAAACTAGGCCAAATAAATCAGAAGCATGAGGGAATAATTTCCATTGGAAAGTTTAAAATAAAATAGAACAATGAGTCCTGAGTGGTGAAATAACTCTTCTAGTTATGCTTACATACCAAAAGATTAAGCAGTAAGTCTAATCTTTGCTTTTTTGTTTTCCTTCTAGGAGAAGCTCTGCCTACCACATCACATCCTAGAAGAAAAGGGCTTGGTAAAAGTGAGCATAACCGTTCAAGCATTACTAGACGTAACTACAACGAAACAAGCTTTATTCACGTGAAACCACGAGGTCTGCTGTAATCAGCTCTGCTGTGCCATCCAAGTATTAAAACACACTGCTCATCTTTTCACACTGCATTGAACAATACACTACTGCTCCAAGAAAGCATTCCTGCATACCTGACCTGAAATTCATCTTTCAGATTTTGAACATGTATCAAGCTATAAATCAGGAACAAAACAAATAATTTTATAGAGCAGATTGGCACTTCACTGCATTTATGTCACTTGTACAGTAGTTACTAAAACGACCACCTCTCTGCCACTTCCATAAGTGTGGAATATAGCTGTCTTGCAGCAAGATACATTGACCCGATTAAAGTAAAAACCATCTTTCTTTTGTTTGTTTGGTTTGGTTTTTTTTTGGAAAGAAAAATATTGGAATTATACCACCTTAATTTTTTTGCAGTTGCTTCAGGCCATTGCTTTTTAAAAATACCCAGACCTAAAATATTTATATAAATATTATTTATTAGTGAATTGTTATTCATCCTTTGGATGCAAAATGTAAATTAGGAAACTGTATTTTATTACTGCTTTTTTGTGGTTAAACACTTTATTTTAATATAAATATTTAGTTATTTTTTATTCTGGTTGGTGTGCAGTAGTATTAGACCTCCAGAAGCCGTATTTTCTAATACGTAACAATAAATGACACTAGGTGCTTTTATGAAAAGAACTGTTGGCTGGGAAGGCACTCATTCATTTTCAGATGTGTGGAACATGGGTAACATTTGTCTGCATTTCTTTAGCTTCCTACATTCCAGCAGCACCTCCCTCCTTCCCCCGTTAGATCAAATTGGTTGAAGTTTAGAGCACACCCATTTTATTTGTATATAGCTGTTGTTAGAAATAAATAAATAAGGAAAGATTAAACTTGAAAACATAAATGTGAACAACTATTTTTGATTGATACTTATTTTACTATGCACAAGACATTAAACTTTTACCACAGCAAAGCAAATGATGTGCATTAGCATCATGTGTCTTGAAATCGAATTTTGCACTGTAACTTGAGTGATATTCAAAGAAGAGAGCACTACAGGACAAATTAAGGAAAAAATAGCACAAGGAAGTAAACAATAGGAAGTTTTACCAGCTAGCCAAAATGTGTGCAGTTGATGATTTCTTCAAGAGAAGATACAGTTGTTCAGATTGCCTACCATCCTAAAGGCCCTTTGTCAAATACTCACTGCTTGGTGTTGTGCTTACTACAGTGATTATAATCTCATTATAGTCCATGTAGTTCCTTTGGGATTTCACATAACACTGAGCATAACATTTTGTGGTGAATGTTTGCCAGATCTAGATTTCTTGTCCCAACTGAGGAACAGAAAATAAGGGGTCATGTTATTTTTAACTTCAGAAGTTTTAAATGCCTAATTTATTATCAAAGCATTGTTGGAAAAATATTCTAGGTAGATACATTTGAGCACAGTGGTATTCACAATATTTGGAACATCAATTTCCTTTGTATGAAAACCTGGTGAGGTCATTTAGGCAAACAAGGCAGGGAAGATGTATGTGGCAAAAAGGACGGGTGTTAGGGTCAGTGTTACATTCAAGCAAGTAGCATTTGAAGTGCATTACACACAGGTGAGACAATGTAGAGAGGGATTTAAGTAGCAAGTGGATGGGTAGAAATAAAAAGCTTAAAGCTGTTTGAAAGAACAGTGCATCATTGTCACAATACTCCATATTCTAGGCAGAGTTTTAAGCATGTTCACACAAAGACAAGGCATTTAAAAATCCCCATATTCCAGTAACTGATTTTTTTTAAGCTTGAATAATATACACTATTTGAATGCAGACTAAGCATTTTTGACATTTCAAATTGCTGGTGTACTGGAGTATATTGAGAGCAACTTGTTAGGGGGATAAGTGATATCCAGGATAATGAGACTTAAAGTATGTATGGAATATCCAGTTATTTCAACCAAAGCAAAAGCTTTTGTTTTATCGAGGGAACATTGACTTAAATTGTAATTTTGATTGGCAGCTAGCATATTATTTCCTATTAAAATGTACTGTGCACTTTAACACTAAATTAAAATGTATTTTAATGTTTGACAGAGATGCACAAATACCTGTTTTGTCAAAAAGCCTGAACAATGTAAAGAAAATAAGTTTTCAACTCAGAGTATATCAGACTTAAAAAATAAGCATTCAAAGATTGACTATATAAATAGGAATATTCATTGCTGCATCTTAAAGGGTAAAATGCAGGTTCCTGAGTATTTTTTTACAATGTATATATGGCAACATGAAGCTTTGTAATTATTATTTTAACAAATCTTTGTTTTTTCATAATTAAAGTTTGATTTTTCTCCTGATAGTGTCCTTCAGTATTTGCTGAAAGTTGGCTGTAAATGGCTCTAAATATTTTGTAATACAGCTTTTTTACGCAGTCTTAACCTGTATGGCTAAAGAAATCTTCATGAATCTTTGTACTCTATTTATATGTGCAATAAAGCATGCATGGCCAACTGATAATATAAGGAGTGAACATAATGTATATAGTGCAAATATCCTTACTGTAGTTACAATTAAACCATTTTATTTGTACAAACCATGTAATGACTGCTCCTGTGATTGTACCGTAGAGGTGTTTGGAGAAATTAGAAGCAAAGCTAGTGGGGGTGGGGGAATGGGAATGCTGCTGTCTTTCGTTACCTAACAAGATATTTTAGTAGGAGATCTGCATGCAAGCATCCTGCTCAGTGCTGGTGCCCCTTTTGGTATATGTAGTCTGTCACCTGTAGCTGCAAAGCTGGAAGACTTAATACAATTTGGACTAAAACTGCTGTGTTGCACATCCCAGGGTAGGGAACTGATGAGCTGTAGATCTGTCTTTAGAAACCTATTTTAATAGGTCTAAAAAACTGCCTGGGTTTTGTCTCCCACTTCAGTTCTTGAAGAGTCCTGAGATACTTCAGAATTACAGGGCAGAGGCGGCTTTCACCCATTCAAGTTGTCTTCTGCTCTGTTTGAACACAGGGTTTATCTTTGGATCCCGGTGCTTGAACAATTTCTCCCTTATTTTCCCCCTATATTTCTGTATGGTACACGTATCTTTCTTCCTGCTGCCACAGGTTATGCAGATGGATTGCCATTTTTGTCCTGCCAAGCTGTATTGTTTGAGCGGTTCTGTGCATGCTGTGACACCTCTGTATTCCATAGAAAGACCTTTTGCATCTGTCCTCAGAGAACAACAAAATAGCACTTTAGATTACCTTATTTATTCATGTACCACACTCGCCTTTTCCCCAAAATTAGTGTGCATGTCTTAAGCAAGGAAACGGATTATGAACAGTTTGGTTAAAAGGAAAAGTCTTTTTTACCCCTCATTCAGCCTTCCCAAAACAAGGTACATGTCAAATTTAAGAGCATGTGATATTTAAATAAATACAAAATTGGAAGTAGCCTCTGTGGATTTCCAATTACTATTCATAGATTTCATAGATTTTAGGTTGGAAGGGACCTATTAGAGTCTGACCCCCTGGCCTAGGCAGGAAAGAGTGCAGGGGTCAGATGACCTCAGCCAGGTGTCTGTCCAATCTCCTCTTAAATACCTCCAAAGAAGGGGACAGCACAACCTCCCTTGGAAGTGTATTCCATATTCTGGCAACCCTCACTGTAAAGAATTTTTTCCTGATGTCCAATCTGAATTTGCTGTCCCTCAGTTTGTGGCCATTGTTTCTCGTTACCGTGATGGCACACTGGTAAACATTGTGTCCCCTATTTTCTGCTCTGCTTCCCTAATGAGTTTGTAGATGGCCACAAGACCACCTCTCAGACTTCTCTTACGTGAAGAGGTTCAGGTCCCTCAAGCGGTCCTTGTAGGGTTTTTTCTGTAGACCTTTAACTAGCCCTCCTCTGAACCCTTTCCAGGTTATGTACATCCCTTCTGAAGTGCGGCGCCCAAAACTGGATGCAGTACTCCAGCTGTGGCCTAACCAGTACTGCATAGAGGGTGAGTATCACCTCCCTGGACCTGTTTGTGATGCAGCTACTTACACAAGAAAGAGTGTGGTTAGCTTTACTTACTACTTCATCACATTGGTGACTCGTGTTCATTTTGGAGTTGACTATGACTCAGATCCCTTTCCGCAGTTGTGCTACTTAAAGTGGTACCTCCCAGGCTGTAGGAGTGTTGATGATTCTTCCTCTCTAGGTGCAACACATGACACTTACCTTTGTTCACCTGCATCCTGTTCTGTTCTCCTCACTTCCCCAGCCTGTCCAAATCAGCCTGGATTTGCTCCCTGCTGTCTAGTTTGTTTACCTCCCCCCATATGGTGTCATAGTATCATAGTACTTAGGGTTGGAAGGGACCTAAACAGATCATCAGGTCCGACTCCCTGCCCTGGGCGGGAACGGGTGCTGGGGTCATATAACCCCAGCCAAATATCTGTCCAGCCTCCTCTTGAAGACCCCCAATTCCCACTGGTACCCCCTGGTGAGTTTGTAAATGGTCAGTTCCCCTCTCTGCCTTCTCTTGTGGAGGTTGAATAGGTTCAGGCCCTTTAGCCTCTCTTCAGAAGGCCTCCCCTGCTGCCCCTGGACCATGTGAGTGGCCCTCCTCTGGACCCTCTCAATGCTCAACCCTCTTGAACTCTGGAGCCCAGAACTGGATGCAGTACTCCAACTGTGGCTTGACCATTGTCGCATAGAAGGGAAGGATCACCTCCCTGGGCCTGCTTGTGATACATCTGTAGATGCACGACAAGGTGCGGTTAGCCTTCCTGACAGCTTCCTCGCATTAGCAGTTCATGTTCATCCTGGAGTCAACAATGACTCCAAGATCCCTTTCTCCCACTGTGTTGTTGTGAAGGGTATTCCCCAGCCTGTAGGTGTGTTGCTGGTTCTTTCTCCCTAGATGCAGCACCTTGCACTTGTCTGCGTTGAATTCCATCCTATTCTCATCTGCCCACCTCTGCAACCTGTCTAGATTTCATAGACATTAGGGCTGGAAAGGACCTTGGAAGATCACTGAGTCCAGCCCCTTGCCCGAAGGGCAAGAAGTCAGCTGGGGTCATAGGATTGCTGAGTCTATAAGTCGTAGCACCGCCAAGCCTATAAGGATGCTGTAGGTTTTTCCTCCCAAGGTGGAGAACCTTGCATTTTTCGATGTTAAACACTATCAGGTTCTCGTCCGCCCATTTGTTGAGCCTGTCCAGGTCAGCCTGGATCACCTGCTTGTCTTCAGGTGCGGATGCTTTGCCCCAAAGTTTGGTGTCATCAGCGAACTTGGCCAGTCCACTCCTGACTCCAATGTCCACATAATTAATGAAAATGTTGAACAATATGGGGCCAAGGACAGAGCCTTGGGAGACCCCACTGGTCACAGGACACCACGATGAGTGATTTCCATCAATTACCACCCTCTGGGTCCGACCACGGAGCCAATTTCCCAGCCAGCGGATCATGGTGGACCCAAGGCTACAATTGGCCAGTTTTGCCAAGAGGTGATCATGGGATACTAGATCGAAGGCTTTTTTGAAGTCAAGATATATGACATCAATCTCTTCTCCCTTGTCCAGGTGATAGGTCACCTGGTCGTAGAAGGAAATGGGATTGGTCAAGCAAGACCTACTTGCAACAAACCCATGCTGGCTATCTCTTAGGATGTTGGCGTCGGCCTCTTTAATAAACTTTTCTAAGATCTTCCTGGGCATAGAAGTCAGGCTGATGGGCCTATAGTTAGCTGGATCCACTTTCCTCCCTTTCTTGAAGATCGGCACCACATTGGCCTTCTTCCAGTCTTCAGGCACTACACCAGAGCGCCAGGAGTTTTCAGAGATCCATGCCAGAGGCTGGGCCATGATGCTTGCCAGCTCCTTGAGTAGATTGTCAGGGCCGGCTGACTTGAAGGTATCCAGCCTCTCAAGGTGTTGCTTCACGAGGTCAGCATTAATGGAGGGCAGGGGATCTCCCTCACCTGGACCGCCCTGTCCCGTGGCGGGCATGGATGGGCATCCCATGGGACTGATGAAAGACTGACGCAAAGTACCCATTTAATAGGTTGGCTTTTTCCTGGGCGTCAGTTGTCAGTTGCCCCATCTGGTTCAGCAGGGGTCCAATGTTGTCTTTGCTTTTCCTCTGGCTCCCCACATATCTGAGAGAGGACTTTTTATTGTCCTTGATGCTCGAAGCTAGTTGGAGTTCAGTTGCAGCCTTGGCTTTCTTGGTTTGCTCCCTGCAGGACCAGCGCAGAATAATCTTCCTTGGAGGTGAATCCCATCCTCCAACCTTTGTAGGTCTTTCTTTTTAGCCTTAGGAGGTCTACTAGATCCCTGGAGAGCCAGAGGGGCTGCTGTGCCCTCTTTCTGCCTTTCCTCTGAGCTGGAATAGAATTAGCTTGTGCATTGAGGATTGCTCCCTTGAGTAGCAACCACTATTCTTGAACTCCCCTCTCCCTGGGGTTGTGGCCCCTTAGGGCCTCACTGACAAGCCTCCTGAGCTTGTCAAAGTCGGCTTTCTTGAAGTCAGGGACTTCCGTGTTGCTGACTGACTTGCTAGCTTTACGGCGGATGGTGAAGGTGATCAGCTCGTGGTCGCTGTCACCCAGCTTCCCATCGATGACTAGGCTGCCGATTAGGTCATCCCCAGTAGCCAGTACCAGGTCGAGCAGCACTTTACCTCTCATGGGCCCAAAGACTTCTTGAGTCAGGTGAGGTCATCCACGTACAAGAGGAAGCTTTGTGACTGCTCGGATTTTGCCGACTGATCCTCCCACAAGATGTCCAGGTAATTGAAGTCCCCCATGACGGCCATGGTCCTGGAGCGTGTGGCCTCAGCCAGTTCCCAGGCGAACTCCTGGTGAAGCTCTTGACTTTGAGTGGGAGGTCTGTAGTAGACTCCCACCGTTGTGTCCCCTGTGCCGTATTCCCCACGGATTTTAACCCAGAGGGTCTCCAGTCATCCACCCTGGTCACCAACATCAGCTTGCAGGGACGTGTAGCTTTCCTTAACATAGAGAGCTACAACCCTGCCCCTTTTATCTACACGATCCCTCCTGTACAGGTTATAGCCCTCTATACCCGAGGTCCAGTCATGGGTGGAGTCCCACCAGGTCTCCGTTATCCCTATGACATCATAATTATTTGCATTGAGCAGGAGGACGAGCTCCTCCTGCTTATTCCCCAAGCTCTTGGCATTAGTGTACAGGCAGGCAAGTGTGCCCTTGGGGGCTCTTGCCTTGCCCACAGATTGTGCCAGGGCTGGGGCAGGGGTGGGCTCCCTTAAGTGCCTTGGTCTGCTGGCTTTGCAAGGGTCGCTCAGCGGGCCAGCAGTGGCAGTAGTCCCCCCATCCCCCAGCAGGCTTAGTTTAAAGCCCAGTGGAGCAGGTCAGCCAGTCTGGCTGAGAAGAGCCTCCTCCCCAGGGGAGAGAGGTGGAGGCCATCTCTTCCCAGCAGCTCACTGCCTCTCACCAAAGAGCGGGCTGTGATCATGGAAGCCAAAGCCTTCCCGATGACACCAGCTCCGCAGTCTTTGGTTGATTACGTGGATGCTCCTCTCCCTCCTCAGCCCATAGCCCGAGACTGGGAGGATTGACGAGAACACCACCTGTGCCTCCAGACCCTTTAGCTCCGCTCCAAAATCCCTGTAGCGCCTCATGACCTGGCTGGGGGTGCTCCAAGCTGTGTCACTGGTGTCCACATGAATAAGGAGCATGGGATAGTGGTCTGTGGGCTGGATGAGCTTAGGGATCCTCTCTGCAATGTCCTGGATGTGGGCCCCCGGGAAGCAGCAGACTTCCCGGGCTAAGGGGCCGGGGCGGCAGATTGCTCCCTCAGTCCCCTCAGGATGTGGTCTCCCACAACAAACACCTCACATTTTGTCTTGGGAAGAGTGGGGGTGGTAGCTGTAGTCGAGCCTGTGTTGCCTGGGGAGCTGGCAACTCAGCAGGCTCTGCTGAGGCTGCAAGAGGTGCATACCTGTTGCTAAGCTCCAGTGGGGCAGGGGCCTTGTTGCAGTGGGCCTTAGGGCCCTTGACCACCTTGGTCCATGCCCTTGACTGGACAGAGTGGGAAGTCCTGGAGTCCTCCCTTGTCCTGGAGGGAGATGGTGGCCTACCCTCCGGCTCCTGGGGGAGAAGGGCCTGGCAGTAGGAGTCTATCTCCTGCACACAGTCTCTGGACTGTGGCCTGGAGCTCCTCCAGCTGGCATGCCAGAGACCCGAAAAGGGAGCAGACCTCACAAGGGGAGGTGGCCATCCTCCCAGGCCCCAGAGCCTGAAAAAGGGAGAGGAAGTCCCCGCAGCCAAGAGCCAGGGGCTCCGTCTGCGTGGAGCCCGGAACTATGGGCACTGTCTGGGTGGCCGTCTCTGAGATACCAGAGCGGGGGGGAGCCGCAGAGCCCGAGGGGACCCTCTGAGGTGCCAGAGTGGGGGGCTACAGAGCCCGAGGGGACACTCGGGGTGCAGGACGTGCCCATCCACGGCATGCTGCTGGTAGGCAAGCTGGGCCTGAGTCCCTCTACCTCAGGGGGCTCACAGGCTGGGCCTTGGGTCCTCCCACTCGGCCTTCTGCACAAACTCTGTGCTAACTCATGCGCTGGCAGACAAGTGCACCTGTTTGTGCAGCCTGTTTGCATGGCTCCCTGGGGGGCTGGGTGAAGTAGGGGCCTGGGCAGGGCGAGACCTGGCTCGGCTCCACTCAGCCGCCTCCTCCCACTCACTAAGGGGTTAACCCCCTCCCACCACAGGCCCTGCTTATCTCTGGCTGTGCTGGAGGTTGGGTGGGGGGGGGCTCCACAGCTGCTGGGATGGTCTCTGGGGGGGAGCAGGGGCGCAGCAGGCTTTCATCAATCTAGTTGGATTCTGTCCCTCCCATCCAGCGTGCCCCCCTCACCCCACAACTTGGTGTTGTCAGCAATTTGGACAGCGTGTATTCCACACCCACATCCGGATCACTGATAAAGATGTTGAACAGTGCAGGCCCCAGGACCGAGCCCTGGGGAACTCCACTACGAATATCCCTCCAGGTCGAAAATGACCCATCCAACACCACTCTCTTGCTGCATCCCATAAGCCAATTTTCCACCCACCAGACTGTGTAATAAACTACGTTGCAACTGTTTGTTTATAAGAATTGGATGCGACACTGTGTCAAAGGCCTTTTTAAAATCTGAGTAAATAACATCTACCTGTAGTCCTTTATCCAAGCATTTTGTGACCCAGCACTATTATTATAGGGCATTTTAAAAGGACAGGTCTTTGCCCCCCAAATCCCACCCTCCCCCCCCAAAATTACAATCTACAGGGCCTGATGCTGCAAACATTTGCTACTATGGGTACTGCTTTTGGGTCAAGCCCCAAGGACTATGTGGTGAGTGCACCGCTGTTTTAAATTGGACAGACAAGATGAAGTCTATTAACAGTCATAGGAGCAAAGTGGCAGGAAAGGATGATAATGATAATGGGAAGCAGAGAATTAAGGAAATGGAATGTCTTTTGTTCCATGTACATAATCATGGAAACAGGGAGAATGCAATGCTGGCATGACATCCGCACTCGATCCAATTATCCCTGACGATAACTGATGCATGAGCCAAGAGGTTGTGGAATTGAGTTCCTTTTGAAAGAAGCCCTTAAGGATGAACTGCTTTTGTTGATCCTGCTCTATAGTTGCACATCTCAAATTCATTTTTAAACATTTGCTTCTTCCTTTTTATTCTTGTTGAAATTAGGATTCCATGTTTCTGTTGCTGGAGAGAGGACATCATGAAAACTTTAATGAATGGCAGAGATGCTGCTGTACTCTGTGGCCTCTTGCCCTGTCAGGGGTTATAAAGCCACCAAATCTTGGCAAGAACTGATATCTAGGTGAAGGATGAATAGTGCCTGCAATTTTATTTGTCATGTCCGCTTCCCAGAAACAACCTTCTCTTTGACTTGTTGTTATGGATAACCGTGCCCATTCACTGGCAGCCTAAGGACCAAAAGAAATTTCATTGTTGCTGTTTAGCTGGAACCAGTTCTGTGAAGAACAAGATAATCTTCTCAGGAGGTAATTTCATAAAACCTCCTCTCAGTGCTTTCCTAAAACAATTTGTCATGGAAAACTTCATGGATCACGCAGCACTGCATCTGAAAATAGTTTTTAGAGGAAAGCAGTAGTGATGAATCCAATTCCATTTTGTCAGCAAAGCAAAAAGTTGCTATAGAATAGAAAACGATTAAGAGTTCTCAGCAGGAAAAGCAACAAGTATTTTTTATTTCTAAAATCCTTTATGAGCTACTGTTTAAAAAAAAAGGAAGCTGTCACTTTGTTCTACTCTCCATCAAGAGAGCTATTACAGTAAGACACAGACAGTGTAGCTCCCAGTTGAAACATCCATAGTACTAAAGGAGATTTTTAAATCTTTGTAACTACTGTTCCCACAACAGGGTGACATACAGCCAGGACCTTACAAATGTAATTAGTGTGAAAGCCTGTGGCATTTGTAATACAGTGTGGGGCCCAATTTCCTACCATTTACCTTGTACTTGTGTAATACTGTAACCCAGGTTGCACTGAAGGTAAATGCTGCCTTGTGAAGTGTATATTCACAGAATCATAGAAAGTTTGGGTTGGAAGTGACCTGGGGAAGTCATCTAGTCCAACCCCCTGCTCAAAGCAGGACCATCTCCAACTAGATCATACCAACCAAAACAGTCTTCTGGGGTCTTAAAAACCTCTAAGGATGGAGCTTCCACAACCTGTCTGGGTAACCTGTTCCAATGTTTCACTACCCTCTTAGTGAGAAAGTGTTTCCTCATATCCAACCTCAACTTCCTTTGCTACAACTGGAGACCAGTCAGAACAGTCCAGCTCCATCCTCTTTGGAATGACTCTTCAGGTAGTCGAAAGCTGCTATTAAATCCCGCCTCAGTCTTCTCTTCTCCAGACTAAGCCCAGATCCTTCATCCTGTCCTCATAAGCCAGGGGTGGGCAAAATGTGGCCTGATGTGGCCCACCGAGCCATTCTATCTGGCCTGCAAGGCCCCTAAAAAATTTAGAAAACTAATATTTAGCTGCCCCAGGGTGCCTGTTATGCTGCTTGCCAAAACTCAGTAAGTGGCCCTCCACCCAAAATAGTTGCCCACTCCTGTCATAAGCCATTGTCAACGCCCTCGGCTGGACTCACTTTCTCCGATTTGTCTATGTCATTTCTGTAGTGGGGGGCCCAAAACTGGACACAGTACTCCAGATGTGGCTTCACCAGTACTGAATAGAGGGGAATAATTGCTTCCCTTGATTTGCTGGCAATGCTCCTATTAATACAGCTGCCTTTGCAGCAAGGGCACAGTTGGCTCATATTCAGCTTATTGTCCACTGTGATCCCCAGGTCCTCTCTCTACAGGGAACATCCTGTTAGTCAGAAAGTGATGTTCCCCTTGTAATTTTGTCTCTGCTTTCTTCTCGTTGTGTGCTAAGAACTGCCTTTTCTCACCTCCCATTTGCCTATGACAATTGTGACAGACTTACCTTTCTGTTAGGCTGGGGAGCTCAGGTTTGCAACATCTGAGTGCAGGGTCTCTGAATACCAAAGGAGATAAGACTATCAAGGTATAGTCTCAGGACAGTAAGAGCTTTCTTTCAGTGCATCTGGGTGTATGAGGTACAGATAGTGGCAAAATACCACCTTAATGTTTTACATTAGCAGGGCAAAGCAAGATTTGCCCCATCTACATAGGAAAATGGTCTACTTGTACTAGTAGCGCATCTGGCATCAGATACGTTTGTCCTGCAGCATAGCACCTTGGTCTCTATTACCAGGGCAGGCCGTATTAGTAGATTTCTCTCTATATCACAAGTGGAGATAAAGATCTTAGTTCTCTCATCCATCTTTGGCCTAAAATTAGAATTCACTGAATTGGGTATCAATAGGAAGTGCATGTCTCTACACTGCAGGAAGCTCTGGCTAATACTTCCCTCATCTTGTGGTGGTAAACCCTCCTGCCTGCCTTCTGATTCACACCTCTGATGCCACAGGTAGTCTGCAAACTGGACAAAATGTGGCGTTGGCTAGTCTCCCTACTGGGAGCAGAGGGAGAGCACTCCTCTGAAGCCTGCACTTCCTTCACCTCACAGCCTGGTTCCTATATGGCTCTGAGATGGAGTGGAGGTGCTCTGCCCAAATCAGGGATGTTCTTATTTACAGCAGAAAAGAGGACCTACTTTCCTAGGTAGTTCATCAGCTTTCATAGCTAGTCCCAGGTGAGCAGCTTAGTCCTAATCAGTCTTCTATTCCAGGAGATCTGCGGCATCTCAAGTATGCAAACTATCCATCCGCTCCATCACAATACCTCGTGGTTATCTCAGCCAATCCTCTTCAGGTTGATGGCTGTCATATTTTTTCGTATGAAAGTGCTGAGATCTCTCAAGGTCTTGATCAAAGTTTTTTCCTCCAAATAAGAAATCCCATTCCACAATGAAACCTAAATTTGGTCCTCTTATCTCAGAATGGGCTGCTGTTTGAACCTATGGCAATGTGTACTCTGCTCCACTTCTCCATGAAAACGCTTTCCTGGTGATGGTCACTTTGGCAAAGGGCTGGGTTAGATCTGAGCTCTCAGTCTCTCTCTCAGACCTCTTTCTTCTTGAGTGGAGGCGCCCTCACATTTGCTTTATGTCCAAAGGGCCTTGTCTTCTTATCTACACAGCACTAAACCTTTCAGAAAGTCACCACAGCTTTTTGGTTTCCTTAGTTGAGAGATCTAATGGGCCTAGTGACAGTACAGACATTGTCCAACCATGTACCTGTCTGCATCATAAAACCCACAAGATGGAACCAACATTGACAGACTTGATTATGACCAGAATGGCAACTTCCATAGCATCCTTGCACAGTTTCCATAACCAATAACTGCAGGGCAGCCACCTGGAGTGTAGTACATAACTTTACCATGCAATATATACATGAAACTGCCCAAGATGATGCTGCTTGGTTAAGATCTGTTAGTTGCTGTTTAACAGAGGACAATCCAAGGCTCACCACAAGGTACATGGGCCCTGTTTTGGAGTGAGGTTGTACCTATGGATGATCATTTGAAGGGGAAAAATGTTGCTGTTAGCTAGAGTTCTGCCAAAAAGTCTATATGCACACCTACACTGTACTCTTCTTCCCCTCTTCCTCAGAGATGTACACAAGTAAGGAAGAGGAACTGCACACAATGCTTTATCTCCCTGGAGCAGGAAATGAGTAGCGGTAAGGCTATAGCTCACCTCACCGGCATTTCAAAGGCACATCTCAGCTGTAGCACATGAGGCACAAATGCACAACCCTGGCAATGCATACATTGGACAACACAGCTTTGAAGAACTCCAAGACCTTGCAAACAATTTCTCTTTCCCCCCCCCCCCCATGTAAGTGTTTGGAATCTGACTGACTGTGACTGTCCATTGGACTATGAAAGGCTGTCTTCATGCAGGTAAATGGAAACCAAAAGGCTGCTCTTCTTTAAATAGTATAGAGGTATTTGTTTCATGGGCTTCAGGGAGATCCCAGCTGTTGTGCGTTCTATTAATTGCACTTTACAGACCCCATTTCTGGCCAGAGAAACAAACTTAGTGGAGATTGCCTAGTATTTGTTGTCCCCAAGCAGAAGTGTTACACAGAATTACATTGCATTCAGTACCTTGGCACTTAAATTACTTGGAAAGCATATTCACAAGTCTCCATTTTGCCATCTCTGCTTTATCTACTCTTGGACCATTGACAAGATAACCACCTTCTATAGGAAGCCTTCAAAGCCAGCAATCGCTAAGTATGTTAAAAGATTGCAATTTCCCCAGAATCTAACTGCTGCAGTCAGTGTGATCTGTGGAAGTATAAGTGAGTTCAAAATAATATAGAATAAAAGATTTTCTGTGGCAGTCTAGATACTCCCTCTTACCCAAAGTAGACAGTCTAGGTTTGAGAGAGCATGGATGTCTGAAACAGAGATGGCTGGTTGGATGATTTCTTCTACTCGTTTTCAGCTACTCTATTCCATTACCAAAGTACATTACTGTAAAATAATGTATTTTCCATTTATGCAAGTGCAGTATATTATACAGAGTTCTATAATAATTAAGTAAAAGTAAGTTTTATGAAGAAGTGAGAACCAATGGCAGAAAAATTTTTCAGAGCCTTACTCTCAAAAGAAATCTCCTCACAAAATCATCACATAATAAATGGCATTACTCCAGCCTCAAGAGAGAACTAATGTGCCACCAGCTGAGGACATGAAACAGCTGGTGTAGCCACTGGAAATACCTTCATAGCTAAGCTACATAGTGCACAGTCCCATTTCAGGTTGATTGAATCCCACCATCACCAAATGTAATATGCTCTGAATTCACTGCGTGGTGAACTCACTAACTACCCTGGAAACCAACTTGAGGTAACATTCCAGTAAAGAAGAGGCGGCTGTATGTAGCTCTTTCACACAACCAGCAAATAGCATCAATGACTAATGGGAGTAGTTTTAAATCCAGAATAGCAGGGGCACAGGTTTTGCTGCTTTAGTTATGTAGAGTAGCACCTTTCTCTTCACTTCATCAGAGGCCTTTTGTACTCAGTAACAAATTCTGAGAAAATGAACATAGTACAGGGAGCAGTTCATCCTTTCTATCAGAATGATTGTCAAAAGCCATTTGCTCGAGTCTCATTCATGGAATACTCTCCAAGTTATAGGGTCAATATTAACGAGGGAGCAGTGCACGGTAAACTTGTCTGTACTTTCCAGCAAGAACACCACTTTGACCCTCACATCATTTCAGTAGGTAAAGAGAAAGCCCCTTCAGGTTAGCCTCACAGCCAATCAACCTGTTTCAGAAAAGAGATTCTTAAAGCTTTATAGTAAAAGTTGTCAAGCCATTTTGCACCATTCTGAATTAATAACAAATTGAAAGCCAGTGCATAATTTGCTACAGTAAATTCTTCTTACTCATATGCCCATCCCAGCTCTATTTAACCCATATCTTGAAGTGATGGGTGTATACATAGTCTAAAAACACAAACGCTAATTTCCATTTTGACAAAAAGCTTCAGAATACTTTTTTCCACCCGAGAAAGACTTTTCAAAGCAGATAAGCATTCAAAATATTTATTCTGAAGTTCACAGGCAGAATTGTTTATTCTTTGTATAAGTCACGAGGGCTCCATTTTTATAGACACTAATTCAGTGAGCAATTTTTGCTTTGTTCAGTTTTGTGGATAACACTGACTTCTATTGGACAGAAGAAATTCCCATCTGAAGGAGTCAAGCATTAAGATACTTTGCATGGTGTCTGATGTGATCATTAACAAATGTAGCAATGAAAAAGTAGCTGTGATCGTACCCCTGAAAAAGAACAGAAACTAAATCAGCAATCCAAGATATTTAATGAGGAAGCATTGTAACTATAATCCTTTTCCACACATTTCTAATAGACTGGGAAGTCTACATAAGAAGACTGGATTATAGACCAAATATATATTTAAGCTAGAACTGGATTTTCACTTCATAGATAACTAAGTTAATGCAGTCTCATGGTTAGAGCATTGGGTAAAGTCAAAAGTCCATCTCCTCAATTCCTCCTATGAGACTTTGGGTGAATCATGCAACTTGGTGTCCCTTTCTACCTGTCCTTTCTCTCAGAGTGTGAATATCCACTGAATGTGCACTCTGTGGACCAGCTGCTCTCCCTCTCATTTAGATGCACTGGGTGTATCCACACATGCAAGCACAGCACAAATACAAGTGGTACAGATTTGAACCGGGGCTTTTTGCCTCAGCGCACATGCTCAGACATGCACTTTGTTGTGGAGCAAATTGTGCCACTTGGGGCAAAATAACTCTGCCTGGCTCCTTCCAGAGCTGCAGGTAGGGGGAGCTAGAGCCCAGGACCAGCACCTGTCCTGGCACAGCAGCATAAAAAGCCACCCTAGCAAGCTCAGGGCTACTAGCTCTCAGGAGCTTCTGGGGCCCAGCCAATTGGTACCTGGGGACACTACCCCTTGTTGCAGCTGGACTGCTGAAGAAACCCTGAGAGTTCCCTGCACCCTCTGCCCACTGCAGCAGTCTTGCAGTGGGGGCAGCTGCCTGGCTGTGACCTGCTGTGCACCTGCCAGACTCGGATGGGGACTGTACAGCCAGTAGATGCATCTGCCCCCATGGGCCAGCTGCCAGTGGACTGTGGTTGCAGGGCTGGCCTCTGTGT
Source organism: Crocodylus siamensis (assembly GCF_052110815.1). Classification (NCBI taxonomy): domain Eukaryota; kingdom Metazoa; phylum Chordata; order Crocodylia; family Crocodylidae; genus Crocodylus; species Crocodylus siamensis. Next base: position 364,898,817 of record NC_143395.1, read on the forward strand.
GGGACTACTACCACATGTGCCCCCTGCCCGGCCAGCTGGGCAGCTATCGCCCGGAAGATGTTCTGGGTGTGGTGGCCTGCTTTGAACTGTCAAACCATGTCCTAGCCCCATTTGGCCAGGAGGTCAGCCACAGCCAGCTGTCAGCAGGCAAGGTCCTGCCACTAGCCTCCCTAGCAGGAATTCTGGTGTTCCCTATTGGAGAACTGAAAAATCCCTGATAAAAAAATTCCCAAAAATCACTCTAAAATACCCCCAAATCCATGTTCCTCCACAAGTACAACAAAAGACCACTATAAAGAGAGAGCGAGACAGAGACAGCAATCAGTTGGACAATGTTTTATTGATATATCTACAGTGTTAAAGCAAGTCTCTTATAATAATAAAATTAACTCTAAATACATGTTTCACAAATATATATTTTGCTGCCTTCCCAGAGGGGCAATGGCCCCCACACAGGGGTTATGGCCTCCTAACAGGGGGTTTGCCCCCCTACACAGGGATTCAGCCCCTGCAGGGGTTACCACCCCCCAACAAGGCCCACATGCCCCACCCCAGCCCCCTGACTGCTGCCCCACCTGGCCCCATCCCCCACCCGCTGCTGCAGCCCCCCCCCCCGATGGCTGTCCCACCTAGCCCTACCCTCCAACTTGCACCCCCAGGCTCCCATGGCTACCTCCCACAACCCCAGGCACCATCAATTAAAAGAAAACACACAGAAAACGCCCCCCCAGAAAAAAGCCTCTGCTTACCTTAGAAGTAGGGGTGGGGGGCTCCAGGGCCTCCTGGCAGAGGCCTGCCCCATGCAGCACAGGGCAGCAGGGGGGGCAGGAGGACCCAGGCTGTTCATCTGGCTGGCACTGCGTGGGCAGGGCCCCAGTCAGCCAGATGGCATTTGCAGCTGCTGGTAAGTGTTGGGGTTTTTTTCTTCAACTATGGGGTGATAGGGCAGGGGCGGAGGCCTCGGGGAGGCTGGGGGAGTGGGCAGGACTGGTGCCCCACCCCCACCATGGTTCCCTCCTCCAGCCCCCCCCAACCCCTTATTCACCAGCACTGGAGGCCTGGTGCTGAAACACATGGACTGGGTGGCTGCAAGTTGTTTCAGCACCAGGGTGAGGAGCAACCACAGAGACACTCTAGTAGCCAGAGCATCTCTGTGGAGGACCCAGCCTCTGACTGCCTCAGGGCACGGTCTGGGACCATGCCCTGCTCCACTTTTATAAACTTAGATTTTTTTAGACCTCTGTATATCTAGGAGTCTAATTTTTTCCCCACACTGCAAACTTGTAGCGCAGGAAACATTTTTTCGTTCCCATACATGCCTCTTGCCCCGCCTCAAAGGGGTTTGAGATGGGGCAAAGAGCACATCCGTGCTCATCTAGACACGGCCAGAGTCAACCCTGTGATTATGAAACACATGCATCAGCCACAAATGCTTCCTTTTGATACTTGCCTGTTGCAATCTAAAGACAACTGGGATTTTCTGCTCTGTGCAGGCAGCAATGAAGTTGTCAGGCAGTAATTGCCCTGCTGAAAGGAACTGATCATCTTTGCCTTGATCAATTAAGATATCCAGATGGGAATCTGGATAGGACTTCACAAGATGGGTAGCATCATAGGCCTACAGAAAAAAAAAAAAAAAACACAGCAAAACCTGATTTTCAAGAGTGTGGTTCTTAGCTTACGAGTTAAATTTATAGACAAAGTGGGTAAGATGTATTGTTCCTAGGAACATAAAAATGACATGTATGGGTTGCTATTTTGTATTTGTATGTCTATACATGAGCTGCTAAGGAACAGAAGGGCCAAATCTTTCAAAGTTAAGTTTAAGGTTTTATCCTCAGAGCCCTAGCACACTGCCTGATCCTGCCACACTGGTATCAATGCCTGGAAGTTCTTAATCCTGATTGTTAGGCCTGGTACTTCTACAGAACTGAGATTTCCCAGTCTCCAATCCATCTAGATCCAGAAGTTTTCTCCCTTCATTTACCACTAAACCTGGATTCCAGGTTCTTTGCAAGGTTTAGATATCACCCCAATGCAAAGAAGAAGGTTTGCAAACTAGCAGGGGGCATACATATATAGCTGTGCTGGACTTCAGAGCTGTGGCGTATTTCAAAGGGCACTAGCTGCTCTGCTCAGCTGCATGGAATGGCAGTTGCTTGGTGAAGTGATGCCCTTTGAAGTAAAAATGACAGTAAGCAGCTGAGCAGTTTTTTTCTTAATTCAGGAACCAGCTGCAAACCAAGAAGGTTGCAAACCATTACTGTATTAAAGCTCTGGGTAAGAAAGAATTGCTTTGTGCTGAGGACATTTAGCAGTGCAGAATTTTCAGACACTTGCTCTGCTACGTTATCACACTAAAAAGGGATCTGATTTTTTGACCTCGTTATTTTCAGGCACTGAAGAAAGGGCTGCAGCTTGCTCCTCATTCTACTTACCCTGGCGAGAATGTACTATGTGCATCTAATAACAGCTTCCTATTATGCTGTGTTTAAAGCAAACTGCCCCCAGCAGTTTGATGGCTGTCAGTATTCACCCAAGACCTGTACACTGGAGTTCAATGCTTGGTAAAATCTGACAACATGGCAATTTTCCAAGGAAAAACACTGCAATTACCTTTTCAGTTTTCTTCCTGCAAAGCAGTTTTTAAAATTGATTCTATAGCTCGTGTCATGACACTTACCTCCCATTTACTTAGATCTGATCCTAGATAGCCGCCAAAGGCTTTCTTTCCCCACGGGCACTGAATTGGGTTGCAGATAGGAGCAAAAGCCGACACAGACTGTTTAGAAACAAAATAATACATGGATTAAGAAACAACATCTTGATATGCAAGTTGTAAGCTAAAAGCACATTCAGATGCTGTTACATCTACGGTCCCCTCTGATATTATTTTCATAGCAGTAGGAAGTATAAAATGTGGGTGGGCAGTTTGGGATCAGGGCTGTTTACCAGATATCCAGTGTTAAGAAGGTCCTGGTAGGGAAGGAGGGGGATGGGCTGCTACAGATGCTCTATTCAAGAGACAGCTTTTCCTCCCTCTCCCAGGAAAGGAAGAGAAAGCACTGCAGGATAGTGGAGGGTCTGAGACCTAGCCATATATTAAATTTATCCTGACATGACAAAGATGTTACTGTTTGAAACACAATTTCTTTGTCCTGGGTTAGGGTCAGAGGGGAGAGCAACAGAGATGTCGTGGTGGGGGTCTCCTGTAGACCACCAGACCAGGAGGAAGTGGTGAATGAGGCTTTCTTCAAGCAGCTAGTGGAAGTTCCTGATTACAGACCCTGGTTTTCATGGGGGACTTCAAATCACCCTGACATGTACTGGGAGGGCAATACAACAGCATGCAAGTTTTTGGAGAGTGTTAGGGACAACTTCCTAGTGCAAGTGCTGGAGTGACCAACTAGGGGCTGTGCTTTTCTTGACCTGCTGCTCACAAACAGGGGAGAATTGGTGGAGAATGTAGTAGTGTATGGTAACTTGGGCAGCAGTGACCACGAGATGACTGAGTTCAGGATTGTGCGGAAAGGAAGGATGAAGAGCATCAATGTAAGGGCCCTGGACTTCTGAAAAGCAGACTTCAATTCACTCAGGGAACTCATGAGTAGGATCCCCGAGGCAGCCAGACCGAGAGGGAGAGGAGTCCAGGAGAGCTGGCTGTACTTCAAGGAAGCATTACTGAGAATGCAGGAACAAACCACCCCAATGTGCAGGCAGACTAGCAGTTATGGCAGAAGACCAGCTTGGCTTAGCAGGGAGCTCTTCAGTAAACTAAATCACAAAAAGGAAGCTTATAAGAAGTGGAAACTTGGACAAATAACTAGGGAAGAATATAAAAGCATTTGCTTGGGCATGAAGGGATGAAGTCAGGAAAGCCTAAGCACAATTGGAGCTGCAGCTACCAAGGGATGTGAAGGGTAACAAGCATGCTGGTAGCAAGAGGAAAATCAGGGAAAAAGTGTGGGGTCCCTTACTGAATGGGGGAGGGAGGCAACTTAGCGACAGAGAATGCAGAAAAGGCTGAAGTGCACAATGTCTTTTTTGCCTCAGTCTTCACAGGCAAGGTCAGTTCCTGGGCTACTGCACCAGGCTGCACAGTTCAGGGTAAGCAGCCAACAGCAGTGAAAGAGCATGTTAGAAAAAGCTGGGCTACTACTAAGAAAAACTGGACATGTCCATGGGGCTGGATGGGATTCACCCAAGGGTGCTGAGGGAGTTGGTTGATGTGACTGCAGAGCCACTGACATTGTCTTTGAAAACTCACAGCAATCAGGAGAGGTTTCAGATAACTGGAAAAGGTCAAACATAGTGCCCATATTTAAAAAGGGGAAGAAGGAGGATCCAGGGAACTGCAGACCAGTCTCACCTCAGTCCCTGGAAAAATCATGGAGCAGATCCTTAAGGAATCCATTTCTAAGCACTTGGAGGGAAAAAAGGTAATTAGGGGTAAAATCATACCTGACCAACCCAATTGCCTTCTATGATGAGGTGACTGGCTGCATGGATGTGGAGAGATTGCTAGATATGGTGTACCTTGATTTTAGCAAGACTTTTGACACTGTCTCCCACAGCATTCTGGCAGGCAAGCTAAGGAAGAATGGGCTGGATAAATGGACTGTAAGGTGGATAGAAAACTGGCTGGAGCATCAGACTCAGAACACAGTTATCAATGGCTTGATGTCTAGTTGGCAGCTGGTATCAAGTGGAGTGCCCCAGGGTTCAGTCTTCAACACTGTCTTCATCAATGACCTGGAAGATGGCATAGAGTGCACCCTCAGCAAACCTGCAGATGACACCAACCTGGGGGGGGAGTAGTAGATATGGTGGAGGTAGGGCTAAGATTCAGAGTGACTTAGTCAAAAAGGAATCTCATGAGGTTCAACAAGGACAAATGCAGAGTCCTGCACTTAAGACAGAACAGTCCCTTGAACCAGTACAGGCTGGGAGCTCACTCGCTTGTGAGCAGCTCTGCAAAAAGGACCTGGGGGTTACAGTGGACAATAAGCTGAGTATGAGCCACCAGTGTGCTCCTGTTGCCAAGAAGGCTAACAGCATACTGGGCTGCATTGGTAGGTGTGTTGCCAGCAGGGTAAGAGAAGTCGGGGCCACCCCAGCAGGGGAGTGCAGGGGGGCGGGATCTCCGGCAGGCACTTCTGGTGAAACCGAAGCGCCCGATTGGTGGGTAGAGCAGTGGCGGGAAATTCAAACCGCGGCCTTTAAAAGTCGCGGTTTGGCGTAGCTCCCAGCACCCAGGAGCCAGGAGCAGCGGGGAGAGGAAGGACACAGGCACACGTGTGTCTTACACACACGTGTTCCCCCTTACTGGACCTGGAGCAGAGGCAAGAGCAGCAGCGGCAGCAGAGGCGAACGGAGCAGCAGCAGGGGCAGCAGCAGCTGATCCCCCTAAGGTAAGTGGGGCGGAGGGACCGACACAGCTGAGCTGGATCCAGAGGGGAAGCCCCCCGGATCCCTCTTAGCTGAGCCAGTAGGGAGCCGCGCAAACAGAGCGTGCAAACAGACACGTTCTGTAAGAGCGCGCTGGCGTTTGCGATGGAGGGCGAGCAGGAAGGGCCCGGAGGCTGACTCCTGCAAGCGCAGGGCAGAGGCACCACATCCAGCTAGAAACAGGCAGCAACTCCTACGATGGTCTCGACACGGAGTGCTACCAGGACCCTGCCCAGGAGGTGCGGCCTTCCCGGGGCTTGTCTGAGGCCTCTACTCAGACAGAGCCCACGGGGAGGCTGGCATCCCCCACCCCCCTGGCCTGCAGGAGCTGCCCAGCAAGGCCTGGGCGGGGGCAGGGACTGGGGACCCCCACACCTGTCCTGCAGGCGCCCACCTTAGGGCCCTGGAGGCGCAGGTGAGGGAGCTCCAGGAGGAGGTTAGCAGGCTGAGGGGAATCTGAGAGGCAGAGGAGGAAACTGACAGGTATTTTCTTTCCCTGCAGGGTTGTACGACCAAGAAGGATGCACCTCAAGAACTGCCCTCCACTGCTAAGTGGCAGACGGTCACCTCCCGTGCCAGGGCTGCTCTTAACACAGCAGCACCAGTTCCTCCAGTCCGGCTGGAGAACAGGTACGAGGCCCTGGCAGCCCTGGAGGAGGAGGAAGGAGAGGATGAAACCAGGGAGGAGGCAACTCCACGCTCACTGCGTCCCGTGCAAGCTGAAGGAGACAAGCAGGCCAGGAGGAGGAAGCATCGTGTGATCATCATTGGCGACTCCATCCTGAGAGGTACGGAGGGCCCCATCTGTTGCCAGGACCCTTCGGCACACGACGTCTACTGCCTACCTGGAGCGAGGATTCAGGATGTGAAAGGGATGCTCCAGACCGTAATCTGGCCCACCAATTATTACCCCATGGTCCTAGTCCATGTGGGCACTAATGATGTGGCCAGGAGCACCCCTGATTGCCTGATGGAGGACTACCACGTTCTGGGACACGTGCTGAGGGAGATGGGCACACAGGTGGTTTTCTCTTCTATCCTGCCAGCGAGTGGACGAGGCAGACAGCATGAAACGTGCATCGTGGAGACCAACTACAGGAATGGTGCTTCGAGGCGGGCTTTGGCTTCCTCAGCCATGACCGGCACAGCACGACAAGAGACATGCTGGGATGGGATGGGCTCCACCTTTCCCCTAAAGGTAAGTGTGTGTTCTCTTCTAGGTTGGCGGACCTCCTCCGGAGGGCTTTAAACTAGGCTCGTCCGGGGAAGGGGAAGATGAGGGCGGAGGAAACATCAGACTACCAGACCAAACAACACCCACAACTACAGCCCAGCCCAGACCAACGAGCGAAACGAGCAAACAGGTAAGCAACGGGGCCCAGGGCAACGCTGGGGCTAGGGGGACAGTACACACATCCACAGGAGGCCTCAAATGCCTCTACACAAATGCTTGTAGAGGGGAAAGAAGCAGGAGGAACTCACCCTCCTGCTGGCTGACACCAGCCCGGACATAGTGGGGATTACGGAAACGTGGTGGGATGCAACACATGATTGGGCGGTGAATGTCAAGGGCTATAGGTTGTACAGGAGGGACAGGATAGGAAGGAGAGGTGGGGGCGTGACACTCTATATCAAGGAGGAATACACATCCTCGTCAATTAGCAAGGAGTCAGGGGAGGGGCACTCTGAGGTGTTTTGGGTTACAGTACAAGGCAGTGGAGGGGAAAGAGACTTAACGGTGGGAGTCTACTACAGACCTCCCAACCAGGGAGAAGAGCTTGACCAGGAATTCTCAGGTCAGCTCACAGAGGTAGTGAAGGCTAAGGATGTGGTAGTCATGGGGGACATGAACTTCCCGGACATCTGCTGGGAAGAACAGTCAGCCAGGTCTGAACGCTCACGTAGGTTCTTAGAGTGCAAGACCTCCATCTAACCTAGGAAGTGCACAGTCCCACCAGGGGAAATGCCTTGTTGGACCTAGTGCTGGCCACGGGTGATGACCTGGTGAGGTGGCTGCGGGTGCTCGATCCCCTGGGTGACAGTGATCATCACCTGCTGGAATTTACCATCCAGCGCAAGGTGGCAAAGGCATGCAGTAAGGCAGCAGCCCTAGATTTCAGGAGGGCAGACTTCAACGAGCTAAGGAGGATAGTTGGGGATGCGCTGAGGTCCCAGAAGGGAGAGGAGCCAGATGTCCAAGGAGAGTGGTTGCTCCTTAAGGAGACGATCCTCCAAGCCCAAAGGAAGGTAATCCCAACAAGGATCAAAGGGAGCAGGAGAGCACACAAGCCTCCATGGCTCAACAAAAGCATTCAGGAATGTCTCCTTGCTAAAAAGGGAGGCGTATACCCAATGGAAAGAAGGGGTCATCACCAGGGAGGACTATTCTGCAGTCGCTTGGGGATGTAGGGGGGCAGTTAGGAAGGCCAAGGCAGAGATGGAATTAGGACTAGCTTCTCAGATTAAGGACAATAAGAAGTCCTTTTTTAAAATACACGGGGGGCAAAAAGAAGGTCCTGGGTAACGTGGGGCCCTTGAAGGACGCGTTGGGAAATTTGGTCATCACACCAGATGGCAAAGCTAACATGTTTAATGATTTCTTTGCCTCTGTCTTCCTAAGTAGGGACCAGAACAGCCACCTCCCTGCTGGGCCCACCTCGCGCCCCAGGAGAGGCACACCTGGGCCAAAGGTTAGCGAGGAACTAATTAGGGAGCTCCTGGAGGGGCTGGACGTGTTCAAGTCAGCCGGCCCAGACGATCTCCACCCTAGAGTTCTAAAGGAATTGGCCGAGGTCATTGCAGGACCCCTGGCACGGCTCTATGAGCACTCGTGGTGCTCTGGTGTGGTGCTGGAGGACTGGAAGAGGGCCAACGTGGTTCCCATCTTCAAAAAAGGGAGGAAGGAGGACCCAGGAAACTATAGGCCAGTTAGTCTTACCTCGATCCTAGGCAAGCTGTTTGAGAAAATTATGCTGGCACACATCCATGAGGGGCCAGCAGGGGACTGCATGCTTCGGGGCAACCAACACAGGTTCATCAGTGGCAGGTCCTGTCAGACCAAACTGGTGGCCTTCTATGATCAGATTACCAGATCATTAGATGCAGGGGTAACAGTGGACATAGTCTTCCTGGACTTCCGGAAGGCTTTTGACACTGTCTCTCACCCTGTTCTCATTAAGAAACTGGGGGGACTGTGGTGTTGAAAAAGGATCTTGGGGTCATCACTGACTCCAAGATGAACATGGGCTGGCAGTGTGGGGAGGCAGTTAGGAAGGCCAACCGCACCTTGTCATGCATCCACAGATGCATCTCAAGCAGGTCCAAGGAGGTGATCCTCCCCCTCTATGCGGCACTGGTCAGACTGCAGCTGGAGTATTGAGTCCAGTTCTGGGCGCCGCACTTCAAGAGGGATGTGGACAACATGGAGAGGGTCCAGAGGAGGGCCACGCGCATGATCGGGGGCAGCAGGGCAGGCCCTATGAGGAGAGGCTACGGGACCTGAACCTGTTCAGCCTCCAAAAGAGAAGGCTGAGGGGGGGATGTAGTGGCCTGTTATAAACTAGTCAGGGGGGGAAATCAGCAGGCATTGGGGGAGTCACTATTCCCCCGTGCACTGCCAGGAGTGACCAGGAATAACAGTCACAAGCTGGCAGAGGGTAGGTTTAGGCTAGATATCAGGAGGTGCTACTTCACGGTCAGGGCGGCTAGGATCTGGAACCAACTTCCAAGAGAAGTGGTGCTGGCTCCTACCCTGGGTTTTAAGAGGAGGTTGGACGAACATCTCGCTGGGGTCATTTGACCCCAGTATTATTTCCTGCCATGGCAGGGGGTCAGACTAGATGATCTACTCAGGTCCCTTCCGAGCCTAGAAACTATGAAACGGTTATTCCCCTCTATTCAGCACTGATGAAGTCACATCTGGAGTACTGTGTTCACTTTTGGGCACCCCACTATAGAAAGGATGTGTACAAAATTGGACAGAGTCCAGTAGAGGGCAACACCAATGGTGAGGGGGTTGGGGGATATGACTTATGAGCAAAGGCTGAGGGAACTGAGCTTCTCTACAGAAGAGAAGACAGAGGGGATTTAATTGCAGCCTTCAACTACCTGAAGGGGATGAAAGAGGATGGACCTAGACTCTCAGTGGTGGCAGATGACAAAACAAGGAGCAATGGTCTCAAGTTGCAGCAAGGGAAGTTTAGATTAGGAAGAATTTTCTCATTAGAATAGTAAAACACGGGAATAGGACACCCAGAGAGGCGGTAGAAGCTCCATCCTTAGAGGTTTTTAAGACCCAGCTAGAGAAAGCTTTGGCTGGGATGATCCAGTTGGGGATGTTTCTGCTTTGAACAGCGGGTTGAACTACACAACCTCCTGAGGTCCCTTCCAACCCTAACTTTCTGTGATCCTCCATTTTTGTGGTGCATTGGCCATTTTTATCCAGAGACCAATGTATTAATGTGAAGCAAGTTACTATTCATGATGGGAAATTTGTATATATCCCACAACAAATGCAGCATCTGGGAGAGGCCTCAAGCTACATTTATAGTACTCTGAATAAGAAAGTTCTCTCTCTAACCCATAGTGTTCCATCAATGTCCTATGAGATAACCTGGGGTATGTTCCTTTTTGAGGCACATAAGAACACAACTCTCCAAATCAAAACAAAAAAACCCACTATAAGACCACAAATAGGATGTGAATATAGGATGCACCACAACTAGGCATCCTACTTCATCTTCAGGATACAATGCCCTCAACACGTACTTTCCTCAGCACTTGATGCCAGCTTGTTTCCAAAAAAAATTGAAAACTTCCTTCTCAGAGTCACAGAGAAGTGCGAATCAAGAGACACGCTAACTCATCTCTAATTGCACAATTCACCCACAGAGTTAAAAAGTCCTCAGAATAGGCTCAAACAGTTTTATGCATTCTGCTTCATTCTACTCCACCACTGAAAATTAGAATAGAATTGATTTGAATGCCCCTCTTCCATACAGCTTAAGTGAAATCATCTGACTGCATCATCCTTGTAAGATTTATTCACCATTCAGGGCTCACATAGACTGAAAAAAAAATCAGGTTACTGCTGACTGTATTAGGTATAAGTTGCTAGGAGTTAGATTTTGCTTGCAGAAGTGGGACCAAATGTGTAGCATGCTGCAACTGGATAACTGCTGCATTGCTAAGTAGTCCCATCTATATAGAGAAGACCTAGCCTGATCCCTGAATGTTCTTCTTCAACAGATCTTTATTTGAATTTCTGAACCTAGAGCAGCCAGCCAGGTAGAAGTAAACCTGTTTTTCCAATGGTACAGATCACATCCTACAACTGAATTCATGAATTGCTGGACTAGAATTCTGAACAAATTACTCTACTTTTTGTCCTTTCTGTTCTAGGTCATTTTCAAACATTGACACCGATGTAAGAAGAGAATGTGTCCGTCCCCCCCCCACCCCCGAGTCCTCACAATGAAATCCAACATTCATTAGCTTTCAGGTTTCCAGGTTACCAGTCCTTTAGAGCAGTAATCATCTCTCTGTTAAAGCTGATGACAATACCGAGCCAGTTTGGGTCAGAGGCGAGTAGGCAGGCACTGGAACCCAGACACCATCACTTTATCCAGCAGCTGGGGAAAGTGACTGCTGCCAAAGCCCCATGTCTGTGAGCCATATCAAATGGCTCCACAGGCTGTAGGTCTGGGGTGGGAAAAAAATACAGCCTGAGGGCTGCATCCAGTCCACTAGGCCATTCTATCCAGACAGAAGCCAGGAGCAGTAGGACCCAGGGAAGCCATGGCAGGATCCTGCAACAGCAAGGCCTGCTCAGCTCGACCCCCACAGCCTGAAGCTCCTGCCTAATAGAGGCATCTGACCTGGGACCATGGGGCAGGAAATTCTGGTAAGGGGTAGGGGCAGGGAGGTAGAGGAGAACTGCGGGCGATTGCCACAGTCCTTGGGGTCAGGCCAGCTTCTGCCAAGTCCAGTGGTCAGGCCGTGCAGCCTGGTGCCACTGGACTCAGAGCAGCTGGCCAGTGGGAGGACGGTCAGGTAAGTGGGGAAAGCAGGTGGGCGTGCGGGAGCGCAGGGTCTGTGCCGGTGTCCCAGGGGTCTATAGAGCTGGGCTGGGCTGTGCCAGCAGGGAGAGAGGGGAGCTGGACTGGCTCCATAGAGCCCCTGACAGCTGGGACCCTGCACTCCTGCCAGCCCGCTCTGGGCCTCGCCAGCACTAGCCCAAGGCCACCAGTGTGGGCTCCGTGCTTCTGTCTGGCTGTTGCTGGCTCCCACACACTCCCAGTCCCTCCCACCCCAGCCTCGCGATACAGGTAGGAACCAGCACACGCAGCCCAGATCCCGCGTACTCACCCTCTGGGCTGAGCAGCAGCAGCACAAGGCAAACTGCTGTTCAGCACAGGGGGAAAGCGGCCCCTCCCCCTCCCTCTGGCCAGTGCTTTCTGGTGCAGCTGCTCAGAGCTGGCACAGGGCTGTTCTGCATCTCTACCGTGTCACCTCTGGGCTGCCCTGTGGGAAGTGCTGGCAGTGGGAGGGGGAGAGACAGCTTTTTCCTTATGCTGAGCAGCAGTTGGTCTTGTGCCACTGCTGCTCAGTCTGGGCCCCAGCGCCGGCTCTGGGCTTGCCCATCTGGGCTGAACAGCAGAGGCAGCAGCAGCTGGGCAGAAACTGCTGCTTGGCATGGGGGAAAAGAAGCCCCTCCCCCTTGTTGCCGGACAGTTTTTTCTGCGGCTGCCCAGACTGCTGTGCTAGGTTATGGCGCAGCTCATTCACCACCACCTGTGAGCTGCCCTGCAGCTAGTCCACACTGTCACTGCTGCCATGCTGGGAAGCCCAAAGCCAGCAGTAAAGGAGCTGCAGGGCAAGCCAGTGCTCCAGGTGGCCCCAGCAAAAACTGCCTGGTGGTGTGGGGGATGAGCCACTTTTCCCCATACCAAGCAGCAGTTTCTGCCCAGCTGCTGCCGCTCAGCCCCAACAAGCAAGCCTGGAGCTCACATGGGGCACACAGGGTCATGGCTGCATGCACTGGTCCCTGCCGCTACTGCTGCATGCCCAAGGGTGGCAGGACACGCCACAGCTGGGCAGTACAGAGTGGGCACGGGGCATGCTGGAGCTGTGCAGTGGTAGGGAGGCGACACAGGGAGCTCAGGCTCTAGGCTGTTGCAGGGTGGTGGAGGGTGCTGACTGGCTCAGGAGGGCGCATGCAGGGGGCTCCCATGCACACCCTACATGCCTTCAAATCCCTCCTGCAAATCCCACAGCCACAGCCTCCCCCCCACACAATCATACACACATCCCTACAAACCCTCCATACCAACCCACCCACAGCTCCCCAGAAACCCCACACCCACCCATACCACCCTACACACTATACAAGAATAAGACTGCCTTTTGAGCTATTATGCAATCACTTGTAGATATACAGCACAAACACACAGACATCAGGACAATTAAAAAAAAAAGAAATTAAAATATATTATTGTAAGTGTTTGATTTTTAGTATATAATTTGGATTTTTTTTCCATTCTAAGATGGCAAACCATCTTCCCCAAAGGAATACTTCCAGGGACAAGGGGAGGGACTTCCAGTGGTGAAGGCAGAAGTTAGGGGTGGGACTTCCAGTCCCAAAATTGCGACCGGGGCAGTGCGTCTGTCAAGGGGCAGGGCTGCATGGGCAGCCCTCAACAGCTTGCCAAAACTCATTAAGTGGCTCTCCACCCAAAATAATTGCCTGCCCCCGCTGTAGGCTGCCAACCCTTGGTCTAGAATATGATGTGGAAAATAAGAGTCACATTTATAACCTTTCCCTGATCAAAGATAGTATCTGTAAAGATGAGACTCATATCAGTAACATAGCCCTGGGAGAGGAAAAAATGTTCCTGCATGTAGAATATGTTTGCATTTACACTCAAGCTAACTGTGAACCTGTCGGAGAACTTTATGCTTTGTTTATTGAAGCCTCATAGTTTGTCCTCTTTCTTTAAAGAGTGAGTTCCATAAGCAGGCTAAAGGAGGTGAAAATTATGAAGATTGAGGGAGGGTGCATCTCATGCAAAGACTGTGCCATCTGCCTTCATTTCTACCTGGTAAGATTAAAACTGGTTCAGATTAAGAGAGCCCCTAACAAGTTCAGACCTTCATCCTGAAAGCTGTTTCATGCAGAGCCTCACTGAAAGTGAGGCATGGTTCCCACTGTAAGGAACAGCCTAAATCATAGAGGCCTTAGATGTTAACCGGAAATTGAAAGAATTTTTCCTTCATTATTAGTGTGCAGAATCAAAAGATTACTGTGTATTAAGTAAGTTCAATGGTGGACTACAGGAACTGCACGTAGGCACTGAGGATGCTATCGCATAGCTTGGTGATTATGCGCAGACTGACTGAATTTAGAAATCTCTACTTCCCTGAACGGGAGCACTTGCTAGAGATGCCATTTTACCCAGGCAGAGAAAACTATTTTAAGAATTCCACAAAAGGAACTTGTAGCCATCAAAAACTAACTCAGTGGATCAAATGCCACACTTGGGATCAGAAAGCAATTTTTTCCTTACAGTTAGTTTAATACAAACTGCAGGTCTTTGCCTTTCTTCAACTTGGCCCTCTTCCTTGGATCTCAATCATATTTTATGCTCAAGCAACAGGACAATGGGACCTCTCATCCCCTTGCTTTACCTGTAGCAGATCAGGATGCTCTTGGGGGTTTTTTGACAGGGTTGACTGTATAGTTTAGTACTAGATCAGACAAGCATTTGAATGGGATGGTTTGGAATGATCCTTCATTGGATGGGAGCTGCACTACTAGCTAACCTCCTGAGGTCCCAACTTTTCTATGATTCTATTATGTTTTCCCCCACCATTTTATACAAAACTATCTCCAATTATCTAGTGCTTTAAATTCCTCTAAAAAGTTTATCCTTAACCAACTGTTGTAAAGAACTCTTTCTTCCTACAAGCATATTCCCTGTGAAATTTGAATTCTTAATAGGAAACAGAAATAATGCTCAATGGTTTGAAAGAAGAAAGTTATGTTTATGAGAAGCAATGACATCTTCCAAAATGATAAACATTTTGAATAAGGAGGATGTTTCAGATGAGGGATGAGACACATATTCTCTCATTATTTTACATTATTTTGAATTAAATACATATTAGATTTTAATTGTGTTCTACTGTTGTTTCAGTTGAAGGGGAGAAGATGATCCGAGACGCATTATTTTGGTGACACAGTCAACCTTTCCAATTGTGAATCTTATGGGTTTTACATACTTCTATAATCTCCTGCTTTCTAAACACTGTAACCGTCTTTGCACATGTGAATTATGGTGTCTTGAACTCTAACTCATTACACAGTCTTGCACAGATCTGCTACTGGAGCGCTAAGTGAGAAGGCAAGGCATTTGCCCAGCAACGTAAAAAAGAAGGTAACTAAATAAAATAATCAAAAGTTCATTTTACTGCAAGAAATAATGCTTACTGGAAGAAGAATTACTTGGAAGAAGTATCTGTAAATTAAAGACCGGTTTGAAATAGGCAAGAAATATGACTTTATAAAATTAAAGAATGTCTGTTCTGACGATGAACATGCAGTATGAAATTGGTAAGAGGGGAATTATATTTACCTTAATCTAACAGGTATATGAGCATGAAAGCTACATTGTATTATGAGACGTACTACCCCCCTTTCTCCTTGTAAGTGCTTTGTTGCCAGAGCAAGAGCTAGCGTGGTCTAGTGGTCCTCTTAGACCAAGTCCCATTGCCTTCTGAGAGAAATATCTCCGAATATGTTTAGTCAGAGAAACACCAGAGAATTCTACCATAGAGGGGATACAGGTGTGGTACAGCTGTTTGGAAACTAAAA
The DNA here is from genome assembly GCF_052110815.1 of Crocodylus siamensis. Taxonomy (NCBI): domain Eukaryota; kingdom Metazoa; phylum Chordata; order Crocodylia; family Crocodylidae; genus Crocodylus; species Crocodylus siamensis. The sequence continues at coordinate 364,914,136 of NC_143395.1, forward strand.
TTCAGATGATTTTCACAGGCCAGGCCAGGCCAGGCACTTACTTTAACAATCTCATTATTTCCCTCCCTTCATTATCTCTCCCTAAGCTTCAATCACATATAGAGATGACTTGTTCTGAAATGCCGGTGACAGGCTGCTTGCTTCTTTCAACAACAATAGTGCTAATGCTTCTGCAATATTCACAGGTACAAGGAACAGCCTACATATTAGTTAAAGAGGACTGCAATCTGTCACCCAAAAGAGTGAGAAAAAGGCTCTGCAGGGGGTCATTACAGATACCTTGTCATTCTGTATTCCTCAGGTAAGAGCCTATGTCAATTTGAGACATCTACTGTGTTAGAATTTAGATTGCTCTGCCCTGACCTCCAAGTTAGCTGCCCAATTGTTCATTTTTCTGTATTATATGTGTTCTAATATAATTTTATAGAATGGAGACTCTTGTGTATGTATTAGCTTTACTTAATTTGATACAAATGGGTGAGGACCTACTTAAGTTGCCATTTCATGATTTTCACAGAAACTGTAAAAATGGCAAATCTCCACGATCACTGTGAAAAATGAATTGGCCGCATTTTCCCCCAGAACTGGCATTAAAAAATGCTTACCAGAATATAAAGATTTAGATTTAAATTTAATATTAGATTTATAATAATATGATAATTTATATGATAGTTCCACAGAATTTGCTATTTAACCATGCGGTTTTTGCCTCTTGACCAAACAGCAGTGTGGGATAGGGCTGCCAGGGCCCCTCCACCAATCAGCAGTGAGGGGCAGGACTGCTTCAAAATGCCTGTGAAATTGGCTCTGTGATCCACAAGCAGCCTGTGAAAAACCCTTGGTCTCACCACAATATAAGTAGGTCAAATGGGCAACGTGTTGCATTTAACCTTGGGGAATTTATCTTACCTTTTCCCCTTGCTATGTTCTGTAGTTCATTAGATGACTCGGGAATAGATCAAATAAAAGCAACAGACATTGTAATGCCTACCCCTTTTGGTGCCTGGCTCAGAATAGGATCCAAAGCCCAGAGGCTGCCTGTACAGCTTGGCACCACAGAATGGGATCCACAGCATCTGCTAAGAGAGAACCTGCCTGCAAGTATCTGATAAAATAAATAAAAAATAATAATTCCCTGAGCATAAGGATGCAACCCCAACTCCATTCTTTCTGGAGTCTAGGTGCCCACGTCAAAGCTGCAGGCCGGCATCTCCATCCACTCAGGAGTCTAAGCCCAGAATCCTTCTTGAAGGCAGATGCCTCCAGCCATTTTCTCTCTCTCAGAACTAAGCAGGGATCATTCTTTTCTTTTAAAATGCATGAGCCAGGATAGTAGCAGTGGTGGTGCTCCCTACCCTTTTATCACAGCACTTGACTACGTCACTTCCTGATCACCAGGTGGGATAAGGAACTCTCCCTCCCTCCTTTTGAAGTTGGGCCGCAGCACAGAAAGAATCAAGAGAAAAAAGTACAAAGACCAACAGAAGTGAGCCTGCATCATTAAGGATAACAGCTGTGGCATTCTGTAGTAGCTGGAACAAATGGACATCTGTAGGACACCTAATGCGATATAATAATCGATTTGCAGATAATAAATGTTCCAATTTAAGTAAGGGAGGGTGAAAAGCAGGACTACATTTTCAAATCACCTTTCTGGTGAGTCTATAATAATTTCTTTAGATTTGAACAGCCACAGCATTAAGACTTTATCTTCTTTCTTACAGAGAATGTAGCTCAATTTTTAACTTGCATCTTGTAGGGGTTTTTTTTCCTGTTCTTAACGTTTCACTGATGCCACGACAAACACCAACACATGCTGTGGTAGCATTCAGTGCCGAGAGATGCTCCTAGCAATTATCAACTCTGTAACAAGAGAATTTAAAGCAACATTTGATTTCTGACCCATTTCTCTTTAGAAGGTTGTGTAAAACTTAGTATCTTACTTTGTATTTTCCAGGGTTCTTCAAAGCAAGGATAAGAGCTCCATGGCCCCCCATTGAGTGCCCAAAAATAGACATCCTTTCTGGGTCAGTTGGAAAATTGGCATTTATTAGTTTAGGAAGCTGAAAAAAATAAACAGGAAAGTGAAAAACTTAGACGACTTACATGGTTACACTTTGCAAGTTACACAACTTAGTATGGCTCTGCCTCAGTGGTTGGCAACTTATGGCCTGAAGGCAAGATCCAGCCCACCAAGCAATTCCATCCAGGCTACAAAGCCAGACATTAGTCATTGGGTTGCACAGGTATCAGGATACTGATAGCAACTAGGTCCCGAGCAACAGCTTGCCTTCCCTGCCCCAATATGCTTTAATTTTGGCTGTTGTTCCTAAAAGACTGCCACCCCAATCTACCTCGCTGTTTTAGTACAGCTAAAATTATTCTGAGACCAAATACACAGAAGAAGTATTTTATGGCATGCACTTATCAGGTTTAAACAGCCAGGATCACACTGAAAACTATCTGAACACCACTATAAAAATGACAAAGGGAAGCATTTTAAACGTCTGATATTAAGCAATAATATATGCAATGATCTACAAAATGCTGGTTAATTAGCCATGGAATGGCAGTCTTTTTCTGCATATATACATGTAGAACAAGAATTTGAGAGTTCATTCCAGTTTTGTTCTTGTTTTAACCAAATCCATAAATGTGTACATGTCCTTACAAAGAGGTAGAATGCCAGCCTGTACTTGAGAGACTTTTTGGCCTCTGCGTTTCAGTTAACGTTAGTTTTTAAATCAGGACCACACATATGGTAAGTTAAAAGATAGCTTTTTTTTTTTACTCATCTTTCTAAAGACATTTAATCAAGGATTCCTTTTTGCAAGTAGTAAGATGTGACCGCTAATGGAAACAGTCTAATTCTCATGTGTAAGCAGCCTTCTCGCTATAATGAGCGTTTCAATTAAAATGCAGGCAGGCCCCATTAATCAAGACAAAACAGTCAAAACTAATACAATGAGACGGATTTTAATGTATTTACTGATACTGATTTAATCAAAAGTTACCTCATCCTTGATGTACGAGTACATTCTATAGTTGGTTTTCCAAGGCTCTTCAGTGGCATCTACATAAAACCCAGCACCAGTGCCAAAATCCCAGCTCTCATCTTCTCCTTCAATATTGCAGCCACCTGCCATGGAAAAGTGGTTCCACATTTGTTGTTCATCTTTATAAGATCTTTGGGTCCAGAGATATAATTTTCCTTACATAAACTACACCACTGTAAGGTGGACACAAGTTTCTTAACTTCTATATCTGTTTTCCCAACTGTAGAACAAACATAATTCAAATCTTCATGCAATACTTCAACGGTTCTGAAACTTAATTCATTAAATGTTGAAGTGCTTTGATATCTACTAAGATATAGACTATGCAAAGCATCATGGTACTTCTGACTTCTTTCTGCATCCTGTTATGGAAACCACTGACTTTTTTTTCCTTTAAGGCCAATGAAAGACAAGGACTGTTTTGCAATTACTTTTTAATAATCAGGTATTAAGTCAGCAGAATCCTATCCGACAGGCAATATCAGGTTATTTCAACTGAATCCTATACTGCCAGTTTACATCAGGGTTGTCCCAACAGGTAGCTCATGAGGAGTTAGTGTGGCCCATAAGCCCCAGCGGCCGCCTCTCCCACTCCTATGTGGCCCGGGAAGGGGTCTACACAACACTGGCACAGCCCATGCAGGAGCAGAGGGCCAGGGGCTGCTGGCATAGTCCATGCAGCAGGGGCTAGGGGTATGTGGCCTGCATGTTGTGCAACCCAGGGGCCACACCTTAGTGCCTCATGCTGCCCCTGGCCACGTCAAAATGGAAGAGCCCTGGTCTGCATTATGAACTGCTAAATCCCCATTAAACTAGGAGTTGGTAAGACACAAATATTATAGAATCCAGCCTATTCTTCTACCAACACAAGACTGCTCTTCATGTCTCTTAATACTCCTTCCACACTATTTTGCAGAAGTTTTTGGTTCAGCTGGCAGATAAAACACACCACTAAGAGGGCAAAAGTGAAGGACTAGCTAAACCTGATGAGAAGGTAAACTGCATTTTTGCAAACCTATAACTTTGTCCTCTCTCTTACCACCCCCTTCCTTTGCTTACCTGTTTATTCACCTGTTGCATTTTGCTCACAGGGAATATCTTGATTTTGTCCATTTCTCCAGGACAGAACAGCCCTGACCCCTGACTGGAGTCCTTAAGCACTACTGCAACAGCACTAATAACCATCTCATCATAGGTGCAGTAAGATAGGGATGGAAAGGGAAGGACTTTGGGAGGTCATCCAGTCAACTCCCCTAACCATCCCAGATAAGTGCCTGGCTTGGTCGAAAAAATGTCCAGTGACAGATTCCACATCTCCAGGTAGCCTGTTCCACTACTTAACCAGCTAAGGGTAACTAAATGCTGTCTTATATCCAGGACTTCAAATAAATAACTCCCGTTTTAGACATTTTGTTCCAAGTCATGTTTCTATTACACATATTCTCCCTGCCCTCCCATACATCTGAAAATTAGGCAGTGCAAATACCTCCTTGAATATTTCCCCAGAAAATATGCATGCTACTTAATTTATAATAAGGTAAGTAATAGTCTAAACTCAATCTGCTAAATCAGGTTCTTGAGACCTAGTCGGGGGGGGGGGGCACACAGGCCACAAGTGGCATAGGAAGCATACGTGTCTGTGTCACATGGCAGATCATGGAGGGGACAAACAGCACGTGGCAAATAGGGCAGGAAAAAGAAAGCAGAGCAGCAAATGGGACAGGGAGTACAGGGAAGGAAACAGCTAGCAGGTTGGGCAGAGGAAGCGGATTGGAATGGTGCAAGCTAATGTGTTGGTCCCCACTGTTCTAAGTAACTTAAATACAATGACAAGATTTGGCCACTGTAAATAAAGACCCGAAAGCACAGTCAGCATGAGAGGTCCACTAGAAAATCCATTTAAACAGTGCAGCAAAGGACAAGAGAGAGGCCAAGAAGTCAGTGCTAGAAAGGGAATGTATAATGCCTTCAAGGGTCAGGCATCAAAAGAGCCAGTAACTACTAGCCGCCAAAAAGACAGCTCCAGGGATGTTATATCAAAGAATTAATCAGACATTATGGTTGCTGATAGATGTGAAAACAAGCAAACAAAAAACCCCATACTTTACCAGAAGAGACATCACGTCAGTTTGATCAGGCTCGCCCAACAGCTGCACAGACTGCACACTTCAGTGGGGGGTTTTGGCACTTATCTAATAGCTGATTGAATCTAATAGCTGATTAAAATCAGCTATTAGATAAAAGTGCCAAAAAGCCCTGTTGAAGTACATGACTGATACAGATGCTGGGTGGGCCAGGTCAAACTTACAGAACACCTTTTCTGGGCAAGCACTGCACTCAGCACACAGGCATACTGAGCTGAAAGTAAAGTGCTGTTTGTTGGGTTTCTTCACCTCTATAAGGAACCTATATAAATGAAGACTGGGCCATGTAAGTGACATCACATCGTCTCAGGAACCTATCCACATCCAGCCTACTGCACTGGCAAGAGTGGTTTTTGTTTTTAACTTTCAAAGAAGTGCCTTTGGGAAGATTATTTTTTAAGGCTTTGCAAATCACAGAGTGTGTATCTACACATGCAATTAATGTGATTCAATAAACTGTGGAGCAGTTTGAGCTGGAGAAAACTGATCTCAGGCACAGGGTCTATGCACGTGCCTAGGACAGCAGCGATTTGAGCTGGGGTGGAGCAGTGACAGGCTGGCAGGAGAGACGGGGGTCAGCCCCAAACCCTGCGTGGCAGTATCAGGTGGTGTCAGGCCTGGTTGGGGCACAAAGGTCAGGCAGGTTGTTCAGCCCCTGGATGGCTCGGCTGACCAGGCACAATTTGCACTTATGGTCACTATCTTCACATGTGTTTTGCTGCAGGTAATTACTCTACCATAAGGTAGTACTGTTGGGGACAGTACTATCTTATGGTGGCGTTAATTAGCTTACTGAGCCCTAATGCCAGTGCACGTGTAGATGTGTAGACAGTACTGCAGAGCTAGTTAGCCTATTCCATAGTAAGGCACATGTGTAGATGTGCCCAGTAAAAACAAAAGACACATGGCCCCATGTTCCACTAACTATAGTTGCGTGGATGATTTAAGTTACCAGTCCTGTATGTAGATTTCCCTAGGTGGCACATCATGTGACACTGGCAACATTAGCCACCTATCTATCTTTTTTCCTCAGGTTCTCCAACTTGTATAGATATTGCCTTTATGTTACTAGTTTTAACAGGGAGGCTTTAAGTTACAGATCATCATGTATATAACAAAAAAATAACCCAGAGAATTACACAAGATACAGAATCTATAGAAAGACCGAAGTTTGACATTCACATACAAGCAACCAATACATTTAGGCCAGAATCCTATTTCACTTAATGTTGACCAAAATGTAGCTTGAGACTACTGAGGAGTTATTGCACAAGAATGACCCCTGTCTCCTCTCTGGGTGCACAAGTGCCCCAATTATATGGACCAGGGGATAGGGGGGATATTTGTGCATCTTTGGAGGGTGATACTATTTCCATAATAGAAGCAGTTATGTTCCCAAAGAGGGTATTAGAATAAATCCTACACAACAGTTGGGTAACTCAGTTAGTCTTAAACTGCCCTTTGGTCATCTGCTAAATGAAACAGGATTCTGTCCTTAGTAGTAATACAAAGAGCTCTGTTCCCTGGAAATAAAAACACAGCAAATGATGTGCTAAAGGTTATCCCAAAATCTGTAAACACTTACGTGGGCTGGTGTCTGGCGCAACTATGATGAGGCCATGTTCAGCTGCAGCTTGATGAAAACCAGCTTTTGTTATAAAATTTTGTTCCGTGCAGGTTAACCCTGGAGATAAAAATATGACTAACTGCATACTACTCACAGCATTCCAGTTTCCAACATACACCAGAAAAGCTTTGGAAAAATAAATCTATTGCAACTTGGTAAACAGTTACATTTTCATGTCTGATTACCATAAGGTTTTTTTTCATTTACCATTAATCAAACATTGTTCTTTTCTTAATATCTTTGAGATTTTAGCCATAATTTCATTTTGATCATAATTAGGCCACAATACTCGTTTGTGCAGAGCCCCTCTAATATGCATTTGTTTGGCATGTACAGAATGTTCCCCAAATATTGCATATTTAGGACAGATGTCACTTAAGACAATAGCAACCCTAAAGTGCTATATTTTATCAGCTAGCTACTACAATAATTAAGGTGCCTCCAAGACCCACGGTGGTCCATGCTTGCTTTCTAGAGATCTAGTCTCTAGTTTCCAATCAGCTTTACAGAGACTGATTGCCTCCAATTTTAAAGATACGTGCTTGTACAGTGAGGTTACAATATATCCCCAGTTTCTGCTATATTACTTTTTTGCCAGCCAGCCATTGCCAATACAAATTTTACTAATTTCTAACAGTTTAAAACGGTAATTAAGAGAACATATCACAGTAACGCAAGTACATTTATCATAATTACATAGTGGCTTACTTGTCAAATTACCATAGGCTGGAATGCATTGCTTTTAATAAATAATGGTTAAAAAACCCTGTGAAAAGCTTATATGTTGAAGAACAGATGTTTCTGTAGGAGAATCCACATATCAAACTTGATGCAATGTGCTAATATCTATTAACAGGAACTGCCAGTTTGGATTTTAAAATCATGCTCATTTTTCTAGTCACCCCCCTGACAGGGTACTAGCATATTATGGTAATTCAGGCCCTCGTGAGTTCCAGATATTACCAAATCCTAAAGGATAGACACAAAATTTTCCCTATATTAAGTCTAATTAAAATAGCAGACACTTTCCCCTTTGTGACCTCCACCTCACTTGGTTAAGTCTGATATGGATTTTCTAATAGAAAATCGTAAAATCTACCCCCAGAAGAAAGACGTGGATGTGCAAATAATAGCCTATCGTAAGCTGTACAAAAGCTCTGTTTCCCCCTTTTTTTTTTCTTTTTTTTTTTTACATACAATAGAATTCTAAATCTTTCTGAAGACTTTTGCCATGGGCCTGAGATCTACCAACAATAAAAAGGACTTGGATTATTTCTGTGAGGTCATATCTTCAAGCACTAGAAAGTTCCCCCACTCTGAATAAAGCTGTAAGTTTAGCAGGTTTGGCCCTCAAGGCCAGATCATTCATGCATGACCTGTGATATTCAGACCAGGGCTCCTGAGTCACAGATGTCTCTTTACCACCTTATTGTCTGCTCCTCTTATTTCTTTTTTACTGCATGCACTGTGTACGTGTCTATACTTTGCTTCAAGCAAGTATTTACAGAAACACAGTAACCACCAATGAGGCTTATTTATCATTTTTCCAAGTGTTTTCCCCTGTTGATCTGTGTAAATGTTAAATAATTTAACTTAGAGTAGCTTTTTTCTTCTAGACTGAAATGTGTATTCTGAAATTCACCTAAGAATACATGCACTGCTGTGGCTCTTCGCAAGATACCGATGGGGCATGTGGCTTCAGAAGCATTCACGACCAAGTATCCCAGCATTAGTATTATACCACATCACAAAAAAAGGATTTGAACTTCAATAAAAAAGGTCTTTGATCAAATATAAAGTGACAATGGAAGTATCTCAGTTCCTATTCAGTTTTGCATATTTACTCTTATTTATTTTAAACTGAAACTATTAAAACTAACCCAGATTCTTTTTAAAATACGGAAGTTTACAGTACTTACCTGAGAGCCAGTACAGCATAGCGCATTTCCCACTTTCTGCCTTTGGTGGCAAATAGATTCCAAATTTCATTTTGCATTTCAACTCAACACTGTAGCAACAAAATATATTTAAATTCACAGCACTGTACAAATCAACAAGACCATAATAACAATAGCCAAAAATGAAACATTTACCCTAGCATTTCTACCATCACCACAACACAGGGTTTGGTCACTATTGGTTCAAAGGATTATAATAATTTAAGAGTGAAAGGAAGTAAGTACAGAGTGAGTAACATGAATTGATAGTAACCTGTTCAATACATACTGACTATATTTCTATTACGTTTTAAATACATTACAGAAAGTAAACCATATCCTCACTGTCTTGCTGATAAAGAATCATTTGAAAATTGGCATTAGAAATCTGGAAGCCCAGCAATGTTTCACATAAGTCTAGCCTTAAAACTTGGAAAGCATATAGAAAGAAGAATGTTATTGAGGAATGTACAGAAATGGCTTGCATCATTTGCATTGCAGTATATATGACTGCTAGCCTCAAGTTTTTCATTGCCTTAGACCAACAGGCTAATCAACTGTACAGTTTCCTTTAGGGTAAAAGTGCCAAGATACTTTTTTTAGTTGCAAGTTCCTCCAAACATAATGTTATAAAGAAGAAAATACACTCTAATTTTAAAAGCAGGCAACTTTAGAGCCTCTAATAAACATTTCAATGAATCTGATTACATTTTTATTTTAGGCCACAGGCTAAAAAGACATAAATATATCCACCTAAGTTTGACTGTCATCTATTCTAGAAAGACCATCTTTCACTACAAAAACTGGCAGATTCACAGAAAGTGGTTATCTTTTGTAGACCACATATGATAACTTAATGTTCATCAATTTGCATAGGTTAATCCTTGCCATTAAACAGATAAAACTGATTAATGTTGCAAGCTGTTGGAAACTTCTAGTAGCATGATCGATATTTATTGCTTTGTATAAAAGTTTATATTCATATCTCTATGCTGCAAATAGAGCAGCATACGCTTAGTTTTGGGAATGCTACATTTTCTATAATTGCTTTACAGCATTAGGCATTAGGATAAAGCTATTAAGATTTTTAAAATCTATAAAAACAATTAGTAAGCACAAAAAAAAAATCAGTACATGCATTTCATATTAAGTATTTAATTGTTGTTAATACCCAGATTTTATTTTTGTGATTTTCTTTAGACTATGAAAATACAGAAAGCACAGATACCAGAGATACTCCACTAGTGCTGCATTTTCAGGTGCCTTATAATGCTTACCTGTCATGTTCAAACACCTTCTGAAAACCATTAAAGCACTTGTTGCTGGAAATCTGTTTCAGTGCCATAATCTTAGCTATAAACAAACAGAATCAAGTTACAGTTCAATACAATTGTTCTCATTTGTAGCAGATAAAGATTCCACAAATGGACTGGGTTTTTTTCATTTGCATTTATTTATTGCAAGTTCTCAGAACAAAGCATCTCCAGCCAACACACTTTATGACTTTGTATAGTCATTTTTCAGGTAAGCTACAGCAACTGAGCTGAGTTTTACCATGAAATTATCATGGAAATGTTTTCCAGATTTCAAAAAAATTATTAAGTTTACAAGAACTTTTCAGGCTTAACACCAGTGGTCTATTATAGAGTACTGAACTTTGTGGCAGTTTGGTAATCCTTAAAAAAAACAAACAAACAAACAAAAAAAACACACACACACACCAAGAATGATTCTGAAAGAAGTGAACAGAAGCTATGAAACCTCTTCCTCATTTATTCTTTCGGCCATAAATTTGAGCATCTTGTTGTTATGAGGTCCCGCTCATCATCTGTCAGTTTGGCTGCTTACTGATGTTAAAAACAAACAAACTGAGCTTTACCAGAAGCAGCAGTGCATGAGGTGTACCTGGCTCCATAGCATCTGCATCAATCAGGTGCTTCAGTGGGGCTTTTTGGCCCTCTTATCTAAAGCCGTTTCAATCGGCTATTACATAAAAGCGCCGCTGAAGCACCTGATCTATACTGACCTGGGCGAGATGGGTTCAACCAATATGACGACTCTTCTGGGCATGCATGGGACTTGGCGCAGCAGCACACCAAGTTTAAAGTAAAGCACCATGGGTGGTGGGGGAAAGAGGGGTTAGGTCTGTAAGCATCCTTCATGTTTATTCACCAACATCCACAAATGATCTCCACTTTTACAATTTCCATTTAAAATCTACTATTTTGGGATCATTTTCATTCTTCTATTTTGGCAAACATGACCTTCAAAGCCTGACAAATATCAAAATCTTCTCCGTACAATTAAATCCTTACCTTTGCCTTCATTTTGTTCATAAGGTATTTCTATACATGTGTCTGGAAATATTCTTCATGTTGGAAAACTCAGAACTCGATTTAAAATATGTAGGCACCTCACTCCCATTGAAAATCCCTTTAAAATCAATACCTTATGCACTTGTTCTGCATGAATATTTATTAAATTTAATATTAAGCAATCACTGAAAAAATACAAAGTTGAGACCAAAAGTGGGAAGCTTCCCAGATGAGTGCCCTACCTACTAAGCCTTGAGTCATGTAAACTGTTGATCTTTTTCCCTAGCCCAATAGATTACTAATTCTCTTATTCATAGTAGAACAGCTTCAGCAAGGATGGTTGAGAATAGCCCCAGCCCAGAACAGCTTACAAATGGCAAATTATGTTACTCCCTTGGAAAGCAAGTGAGATGGTCCTGAACTCCCTCAAAGAAGGAAATAACTGTTACAACAATAACTAATAAAAAAGAAAATCGGGAGTAATTAATAAGAAACAAAATTAAGTGAATTATGCATGTATCCAGTATGTACCCAAGTGGAGTACAGTAGATCTAGTATCTCATTTTATACTTCGTAATTTCTTTAGGCAGGGTAGTCTTTTGTTAAGCACTTCTGCAACATGTAACGGTGCCATGAGGTTATCAAATCAACATCTTTTTTGATACATGAAGACCCATTGGGTGGTAGTTTTTCAATCAGTTTGTCTTTTTTTTTCTTGTAGCACCCTGACTTGTCTCTTAGTTTCTTTATGAAGCCCAATAACGCACTGTGAATTAGAGACTTTTCAATGAACTGGTAGCCTGAGGCTGTTAGACTTTTAATCCACACTTCCTACATTAGATGAAAAAATGCTGTTTGCTTTACCTGCTTTATTGTCTGTACTTTTGTTCAAAACCAAGATCTAGTGAAATAAAAGGACACAATCCTGCAGAAGAAAAGAATTACAAATATACAGAAGGCAAATTAATTCAAGTCATAACTGCAGTTAAATCAATATTTTTTTTAAAAAAACACTAAAAAGAAAGGGAATACAACATGGTTTTTGATAAAGCAGAACTCCCAAAGAGGACTTTAAAGGAGTACAAAAGGAAAATCAATTAAGAGTAGGAGAAAGGAATTAGGCAAACAGTATTTTAGACTACTGCTGAGGAAGAACTTTTCTACCATTGACACCTACTTGTCTATTGAATAGTTTCGGTGCCTGCAAGTAATTTTAACTAAACAAAGCAGACACTACAGCAGGAGTCAGCAACCCCCAGCAAGCGTGCTGACCATGGCACCCACGGCCATCTGCTTGGCACACCACCGCCAGCCCAGCCTCTAAGCAGCTGCTGCTGCCAGCCACAGAGCCCAAGCTGCTCCCAGCAGGCAGCCAGGAGGCTGCAAATCCTGCTGCAAGCAGACTGGCCTCCATGGGCCGGACGCAGCCAAAAGGCTGCAAACAGATGCTCCGGGCTCCAGCATGTTGGCATTCTGGCACGTTCCAAAGTAGACATTCTGGTTTTCTTGGCACTCTGGCCAAAAAACATTGCCTACCCCTGCACTATAGTGTAGGTAACAATCTGACATTAGCACAGGAATCTGAATTAACAGTACAGATTTGTCTGTTCTACATATCATTTTCTGATAAGTCTTGCTAGCAATGAAAAATGACATTCAAAATAGCTGAATTTGTTCAGCTGTAGCAAGGCAGAGGGTGGGGAGGTAGGGCGCGAGCAGCGCAACTGCCCTGGGTGCTGAAACCAAGGTGCTGCCCAGCTGGGGCAGGGTGCAAGACAGAGCCAGGAGCAACTTGGTTGGGGGAGAAGGGGTGTAGGGATGGGGAAAGAGCAGTTCCCACCTTTGCATGTCTTTCCAGGCAAGTGGGGGGAGAGGGGGAAGCATGTGCTCCCTAGATCTGTGCACAGGGCAAGGGCGCCGTGGGCTTTGCCCCAGGCCCAACTTCATTGCTATGGCACTGCATTTGTTTCTGTAATAGGTGCATGTCTAGGGGAATGAGAGAAATCTGAAGTATTTCAGTTGGTAGGACTTGAAGTTGACGTTAAATCAGTGACTTGTAGATACAACTGAAGAAAGCACAGAAACAAAGTTACAGCATTGACAAGAACATAAGAAATATAAAAAGAGAACAGATGAACCAAACAGGAAGATTTATGGAGAAAGGGTTAGGAGGCAGTTGCATATTCTATAAAATGGTACACTGATTTCCCCCCTGGAAACCAGATGGGGCAACTGGCAACTGACGCCCAGGAAAAAGCCAACCTATTAAATAGGTACTTTGCGTCAGTTTTTCATCAGTCCCATGGGACGCCCATGCCTGCTATGGGACAGGGAGGTCTGGGTGATGGGGATCCCCTACCCTCCATAAATGCTGACCTCGTGAAGGAACATCTTGAGAAGCTGGATACCTTCAAGTCAGCCGGCCCTGACAGTCTGAACCCCAGGGTACTCAAGGAGCTGGCGAGCGTCATAGCTCAGCCCCTGGCACGGATCTTTGAAAACTCCTGGCGCTCTGGTGTAGTGCCCGAAGACTGGAAGAAGGCCAATGTGGTGCCGATCTTCAAGAAAGGGAGGAGAGTGGATCCGGCTAACTACAGGCCCATTAGCCTGACTTCTATCCTGGGGAAGATCTTAGAAAAGTTTATTAAGGAGGCCATCCTTGATGGACTGGCCCAGGCTAACATCCTAAGGGATAGCCAGCACGGGTTTGTTGCAGGTAGGTCTTGTTTGACCAACCTCATTTCCTTCTATGACCAGGTGACCTATCACCTGGACAAGGGAGAAGAGATTGATGTCATATATCTTGACTTCAAAAAAGCCTTTGATCTGGTATCCCATGATCACCTCTTGGCAAAACTGGCCAGTTGTGGCCTTGGCTCCACCACAATCTGCTGGCTAGGAAACTGGCTCCGTGGTCGGACCCAGAGGGTTGTAATTGATGGCAGTCACTCATCGTGGTGCCCTGTGACCAGTGGGATCCCTCAAGGCTCTGTCCTTGATCCCATACTGTTCAACATCTTCATTAATGATGTGGACATTGGAGTCAGGAGTGGACTGGCCGAGTTCGCCAATGACACCAAACTATGGGGCAAAGCATCCACGCCAGAAGATAGGCAGGTTATCCAGGCTGACCTGGACAAGCTCAGCAAATGGGCAGACGAGAACCTCATGGTGTTTAACATCAAAAAATGCAAGGTTCTCCACCTTGGGAGGAAAAACCTGCAGCATCCTTATAGGCTCGGCAGTGCTACGTTGGATAGCACTACAGAAGAAAGAGACTTGGGGGTCATCATTGACCCCAAGATGAACATGGGCCTGCAATGCGATGCTGCGGCTAATAAAGCGACCAAAACGCTGGCTTGCATCCATAGATGCTTCTCGAGCAAATCCCGGGACGTCATTCTCCCCTTGTACTTGGCCTTGGTGAGGCCATAGCTGGAGTACTGCGTCTAGTTTTGGGCTCCACAATTCAAAAAGGACGTGGAGAAGCTTGAGAGAGTCCAGAGGAGAGCCACGCGCATGATCAGAGGTCAGGAAAACAGATCTTACGATGACAGGCTGAGAGACATGGGACTCTTTAGCCTGGAAAAGCGCAGGCTCAGGGGTGAGCTGATGGCCACCTATAAGTTTATCAGGGGTGACCACCAGGATCTGGGGGAACATTTGTTCACCAGAGTGCCCCAAGGGATGACGAGGTCGAACGGTCACAAACTCCTGCAAGACCGTTTCAGGCTGGACATAAGGAAGAATTTCTTTACTGTCCGAGCCCCCAAGGTCTGGAACAGTCTGCCAGCGGAGGTGGTTCAAGCACCTACATTGAACACCTTCAAGAGTAAATTGGATGTTTATCTTGCTGGGATCCTATGACCCCAGCTGACCTCCTGCCCTTTGGGCAGGGGGCTGGACTCGATGATCTCCCGAGGTCCCTTCCAGCCCTGATATCTATGAAAAGTTTCACTTAGGCAATACCATCAATAATGAAGGGGAAAAGGGTAGTCTTGGCAGCAGCTGGGAGATGAAGAGATTAAGGAAAAGGCAATTAAGGAAACTACAGTCATCCTCATGAGAAACTACAGAAGACCAGTCTCTCTCTCCTAGGAGACAGAAGAGCTGTATGGGTGAGTGCAGGGGAGAAGGCAGAGGATACAGCTGTGCACAAGGGGAGGGAGTTGTGGGGCAAGACTGTTCTTGTGCCAATATTGTTATTTAGCTTAACTATTTCTCCCCGGCCTTTTATATCTCTAAGGTATTTACTTAAGTGAAATACTGAACTAAAGAAAACCTTGAAGCTCTGGTGGGGGAGTTTAAACCATCTGGGGCTTTAAAATGGCTGTAGTCAGTCAGGCCTATTTAAGACAGTAGCTCTATTCAATCGCTGCTACACTTTACATATATTATGTATTTAAATGGTCAATCATGCAATAAATTTAGATCAAGCACTCATACCAAATACGACAGGCCACAACTGCAAGTAATTATAACACAATTATCTAGTTAATTGCACATTAGATTTGAACCAGCCACACATGCAAAGTAATTATCACACAATAAAAACAACTATCCAGCTATAAAGAGCCAACCAGCCAAAGTGTCTTACAACTCTATAGCTGGTTTCTATCTAGCTTTAATGTGAACAGGTCAGGGCCCTGACAGCATCATCCAGTAACAGTTTGCATCTCAGGAAGTACAAGAATCCTACAATAAGCAGATGCATAGTAAACTGGTCCACACATTAAATGTTAGAGACCAAGATGATAGTTAATGGGTGACTTATGGCTGAAACTTGAAATGTGATACCTCTTTCAAAAATTCTCAATAAATATCGTAATTCTTGATATTATTGACTGGAAGGGATTCCTTAGGTCATACAGCAGAGCCCCGTTATTTCAGGTATCCACAACATAGAATCCCTCTGTTATGCTTCAGATAAAGCTTAATTGGGAGTTTGTTCCTTCCAGTACTTCTACTGACTGAGAAGTTATCAAAAATCCAAATGATAAGACTTTGAATTTCCAGCCTAAATTTAGTCATGGCCAGGATATACTCAGTCCTTGTACCATGTAGCTTAAACAGTTCTCCCTGCTCCCTGACATTTTATATCTCTGATGTATTTAGAGACAACAACTCTATTGCCTTTCAGCCTTCCTTTTTGCTGCTTTTCTAGATAGGGTGGGATATAAGTCTAATGAATAATAAAAAGGCCAAACTCTTTTAATCTCTTCTTATATGATAGACTCTCTCTCCCTGATCATCCTAGTAGCTTCTCAGAACTTGTTCTAGGTTCATTTAATCTTTTAACATGGTAACCAGAATTTAAATGACCAATACCCTTTTAAATCTTGCATACTTCAAGAAATTTGCATAGCAGTGTCTTCCACAGCCTAATGTGCAACTGAAAATTATTTTTTTTATTGGCTTCCAATTTCTCACTTTTTGATTTAATTGATTGCCCCCTTGCTCTTCCCATTTCTTATACTGAGCCATACACTTTTACTGTGAGTCTTCCTATCAGATTCATTTCCTCATGCAAGCAATCCCAGTCTCTTCACTATCTTTTCACAAAAGAGATTCTCCGGGTCTTTGCACTGCCTTAACCACTACGGCAGAGTATGCCAAGGCTGAACTACCTGTTTACAAAGCTTTATTATAGTTGCCATCCTAAATCCTACACATCATAAAGTCTTGGGTTTTTTTCTTCTTTTCTTTTTTTGACTGCTGCTGTACTTTGAACGGGCTGTGGGCACAACGCCATATCTTTTTAAGCAGGTCCATTCTGGGAACAGGAAGAGATGGACCAAATTACTCGGGCAAAAAGAACTAGAGACTTCCTGGGTCATCGCATCCATTTTCCTACTAAAAGCAACTGCATCTTACAAACATGTTCATAAACCTACCAACCTTAAAACTACTCAAGTTACTACTCCCTGCTGGGAGCTGCCCCAGAACCTCACCCTCCCAGAAACCTTCAAATGTTCAGCTTTAATTTGCTCCTCACCCGCTTTTTCCTTTCATTTCTTCTCCTACTGGCCTCATCCTTTACATAGCTCTTTTGCCCTCCCTGGCTCTCATTTGCCAGGCAGGGGTTTCTTAGGGCAATCTCGTTTATTGGGCCAACACTGCAGTGGGGAAGAGTTAAGACAATCTTCTAAAGCAAGATCTTCCATCTCAGATGACCAGGGAGCCCTGGTTTTCTCCTATTAAGAAAAAAAATCCCCAGTTTTTGGATTAAAAAAAGTAACGCAAAATCCACATTTTTTCTGCAATTAAAATGAAATGCTATTAATATATAGATATCTAGTGGTGTTTCACTTTAATCATGGAAAAGTGTGGATTTTGCGTTACTTTTTTTAATCCAAGAATTGGGTTTGTTTTTTTGTAAATCAGAGAAAAATCAGGATCCCTGCTGATGACTGCACACCAGGAACAGCAACTCCTGACGATCTCCCTGTTGTCAGAGACCCAAGGCAGAACGCCGTGTCTTCTAACGCTTGTGGTGCCCCTCTCCCCATGAGAGCTGGTCAATAAAAGATCACCCTGAGCAACCCCTGCCTCTCACACCATTTCCAGACCATCGTGGCTACATCACCCTGAGGCTAGCATTAGGGCTCTTAACGGCCCAGGAGAAACCGGTTTCTCCCGTGATGAAGTGCAGCCGTTCATGTGCCCACAGAAGGTTCCCTGGGGCAAGAGACACAGGAGACATTGCCCAGTGCCGCCCAAGGAAAGGCAGAGAGCGGCCCAGCTAGCGGGTGAGGTTAGGCTTGGACTCAAAAGCAGGCCAGCTCTTCAAAGGCGCCTCCCAAAGGCAATTACAACTGGAAAGGGAACCAATTCCAACAAGCCCTGTGTTGGAGGGGGAAGGCTAGCTGATCTCACCCTGCGCATGCGCGGATCCCCAAGCAAATACACAGCGCGCTTCCGCCCACTTTCTTCGTGACCCTCGTTATTCGCCCTCCCCCGGCCCCGCGCCTGCGCAGCAACCTTGCCGCCAACAGGCCCCTTCCCCGCGCCTCGCCTCGCCGGGGACTGAGGGTGGTGTGTGACGCAGTAACATTCCAACCTCGCTCCCCCAGTCCTGCTTACCTGGACCAGCGGTCGCGCTTCGCAAGGTGGCTGAGAACGCGCCGAGTGCAGCTCCGCTTGGCCCCGCCCCCTTCTCCTCATAGGTTGGTGCCTGGAACCGCCTCCCACCTCGCCTGCTTGTGTTCTTTCCCCCCATTGGGTTTTAGCCCGCTCCCCTATCCGCGGTGCAACTGGGTGCGCACGCACCCGGCGTTTCCCGCCGCTCGCAGCGCCCACCCCACACGGCAGTTGCGGGGGTGGGGCCGGGGGTCCGGTCCCGCACGGCCCCGGACACGCGCAGCACTCGGGGGTCTCCCGCTGCACAGGCCGGAGCCCTGCCCTGGCTCCTCCTAGGAGGGGAGCACAGCCTCCCCGCGCCCAGCAACAAGGCAGAAGCCGGCCCTGATTCTCAGTCCGTTTTCCAGAGTCGCTTTTCACCCCAGGCCAGGCTGCCAGCCCTGAATGAGGTGGGCCGGAGACTGAGCGGCCCTGTCGAAAATAAGTATTTGTTAAGGTTTGTGTCAGTAGACAGACATGTGGATTTTCTCTTTGGACAGTTGGGCCATAGTCTAAGTATGCTGTCAAGCTGGCCGTCTCACACAGGGGAAATCGTATCTCACACTGACTAAGGAGCTGGCTTTATGGGCTGGGATGTTGGGGAAAACCTGCTTCAGGTCTTCCCCCACGCACCACAAGTCATGGTGAGCAGTGGACTCTCCTGAAGGAGTGCAGGCAGGGGGTTGCCCCACCCAACCTGGGTTTTTGAGAGCTGTACTGACACCTGACAACCCTTGGTGGTTTTTAAGGCCTGGCCGGACGAAACTGGCTGGGACCATCTCATTGGGGGTGGTCCTGTTTTAACCAGGGGTTGGACTAGATGTCCCTTCCAGCCCTAATTTCCTGTGATTCCTAACCCACCTCAGCCTGTGTACTGTGTACCTAGCCTAATGAGGAGCTGAGTTTGGGATGAGATTAGGCAAAATCTACCTCAAATCTCACCCCAAGCCACTATCTCAGTCACTGGGGGACTCTCCTGCAGAAGCCTGGGCAGAGCGCTGCTAGACCCAAAGTTTGTTTTCTGAGTATCCTGACAACTGACAACCCCCACCCCTTCTACCCTGAAAATGAGGAATTCAACCTTCTCTCTCAGTAACAGAGAGCGGGTAGAGGAATGGGGACCATGTACCATCCCTCCCATCTGCTTTACAGGGAGGGTGAGGAACAACCTCTCATGCCTAGCCAAAGGCTTTCACTTCTTTACCCCCAGCCTGCCTCCTAATACAGTAGGAAGAACAAAGGGGACATGCTTCTCACCCCACCAGCCTTCAGAGGTAAGACGTCACTTTAAAGTCAACATTTTCAAAAGTAGCCAAGGCTCCTCAGGGCCAAATCTACAACAGGACTTTAGCACCTGGCACCCATAAGGGAATCCACAGCCAGAATTAGGCACTTATGTTCATTGTATTACAAATGGGAGGAGTCATGCACCTCAGAACAGCATCCACATGTGGCAGGGGGGAAAGGTGAAGTCAATTTGCTGAACTATTATTTTTTTGATTGTGTGAGGAATATCTCTTATTCCTAAATTATTCACAGGAACAGAAGCTATCTTCTAGTGCTGACCTTTTGTGTGACATTGCTTGTACACCATTGGGTTTCTATTGCAGCTTGTCTTCTGGGTTATATTTTTTGATAGCACAGACTGAGGCTGAAATTGGAAAGAACGTGTCCTTTGTCAGATCTTTTCACTTATATAAAGTGAAACATAATCCTCAAGTTTTATTTACTGAGTCTTTCAAATGTATATTCAAGTTTGTAAGTATATAAATGAACTCTGATCTACAACTTGCTGTCAGAGAAAGATACTAGACTGGTGGCAATATGATGGTTAAAGCACTGAACTAATAAGGAACTGAAGCTCATATTTAAGTCCTATATAAGTCCATAAATAATCTAATAATGCAGTAAAGCTCCTTCTTAGAAACCCCATATGACAAGCCCCAGGAGAAAGATGCTGAAGTAAATATTGCTTGCCTTGTTGCCTGGGTGACACTCCCTAGGGATGTATCTTTCCTCTTGTAAGGGGAGTGAATTAAGCAAAACAACTCTCTTTGGCTACCCAGGAATCTTGAGTTATTAATCATCAACTCATGCAAATGGACACACATATGTGGATTTTCTCTTTGGCATAGGGACAATTGGGGCCATAGTCTAAGTATGCTGTCAAGCTGGCAATCTGATTAGCGGAAAGAGCCTGTGACTGATTTTCACCGACTCTAATCATAAGCAGGATGCCTAGTTATATACTTACCCAGTCCTGTGTATCTTATTTATATATAAATCTATTCACATTTAAGAATAAGCATTTCTGAAGAGAATGGTTTTTAACAATGTTGAAGACTTTTATGAATGAATGAAGTTAATTTGTCACAGATGCTTTAGCCTTTGTGGTAATAAACATTTTTTAAAAATTCAACAGCAGTCCTCTATTGTTGTCAGAGACTAAGTATGGTAACATGTTTGGATGGCTTTTGGAAGCCTGATCCAATTCCTAGGAGGAAATGCATTTATTTCAGTGATACATGCAGTTCCTAAGGGGAGTTTAGATAATGAAACAATTGAAAGATTCCAGCCATAATTTATGAGAAAGTGACACCAGATGCTGTTAGTTCCCCTAGGGAAATTGAGAAAACCTTCTATGACTTAAATTTAAGAAAAGCTACTGCTCTAGATACCTTCATGTAATTTGGTTAGAGGCTGTATAACTGGACTTACAGGAAGAAATGAAACTTTTCTATATAAAGATAGCCTGCAGGGAGCAATTTTTCACTCACTGAGATATGAGATGAATTAAAGTTATTTACAGGAGGTTTATTGTACCTTAAGATAGTAATAGTTTACTTAATTTGTCCATAACATATGGTAGTGAGTCTCAAAGTCAATGATCTATAGATAGTAAAGTCTGGTGGAAACACTATTATTTGTTCTGACATCCTAAATGCCACAAGACAAGACAGAGTACTGCACTGAGTGACTTCTGCATCAAGTCCATGATCTGTTATAGAATTACAACATAACTTTTAGAAAAAGTATCCAACCATGATTTGCACATGTCAAGTTATGGAGAATCCACCACAATCTAGGAAAATTGTTCCATTGCCTGATTATCATTGTCTTTAAAAGTAGATGCCTAATTTCTAGTCTTCTTGACAGCAATTAGAAATCTCTTTCCTATGTAGGTACAGCTACTGTATTCTGTTCTATAGGGGTTCTCATACTGACCTCCTCACCATAATATTTGGAGGCTAGATCAAACAAAGGATTTAGGTGTTTAGTTCCAAAATTTGTATCCACGAAGCCCCTTATCAGCTAAGAGTTCTCAGTAGAAAGCACATGTGCAGTACTGTACTCAGGCAACTACAGTTCTTCTAGATGGGGTGTATTGTTGGTAGACAGGATATATTAAATGGCTATTTACAGGCCCCTATGTGCCCAATTCTGTGTGGACTTCTGAAGATTTGAGAGTAACCAAGGCTACTTTAAACTCTACCAGCTGGCAGTTGCTCCCAAGTCATGTCAAAGGCCGCAGGAGCCTATATAATTCTGACTCTATCCCTTCCGGAAGACTCCTCACGTGAAAAGAAATCATCAACCAGTGAATAGTTTGGTTTTCATCTTGTGGGCTAGTTGGCCTTGAGGCCTCTAAAACTGTATCTCTAAAAGGAAGAGATTATTATATGCTATTTAACTTAAGCCACCTTTTTCTTTCAGTCTCTAGAAGTGAGCCTTGTATTTATTTTATTACTGTTTTCTTCTCCCTCAGAGATTAAGGAAACTTGATTGGAAAGTTACCATGTGTTTGTAGCAGCTGGATCATTCTAACTGTGAGACCAGCTGAGGAAGGAGGAAGTCACACAGGAGACTCTATGATCATGAATCCATGTTTGGGAGGAAGAAACACTGGACTCTTGAGGTAAGCTCAAAGAAACGCAGGAATGGTAAAGAAAAAAAAAACAAACCAAAAAACAACAACACAGAAAAATGTGTGCAAGTATTTTCTTCCATTATCTAGGTCTGAATATTTTATTTCTTGTATTGGATCCTGAAGAGGTGAACTGTAAGCCAGAGTATTCACAAGGTGGTTTTCTGTGAAAGGGTGTGCTTAAGAGTGTGGGAGGTATCAAAGGTGAGTTAGCACTGGTCATGGAGCTTATGTCTGTGGTTTCATGAAGTCCAGTTTTTGTGGAGAGGACATAGGAAGAGAAGCTATGGACAGGAGGTATGCCAGAGAGATCAAGGAAAACCCACAGGCCTGGATGTTTCAGGTTCAGGAAATTTAAAGCACATGAGCCCATTCATTGTATGAGACCAAAATACAGCACCTTGATAAGTATCAATAGGGAACACTCAGGGTAGTACCTGCAGGGTGGCTGTAGTATTCTACCCAGAGGTTTCTAGATCTATCTGGGGCCCTGTGGATCACTAATTCCTGGAACTCTTGTTAGCACAGCCGTCAGCTGGGTTTGCTGTAGTCACTGGTTGACTTACTGCTATTCCTTGATGACAATGAGACTACTTACTATAATATTAAGCACTCAATTCATACATCATGACAGAAATACTGCACTTTCTAGCATGGAGAGTTGGGAACCATATAGCATACTTAGTGACAAAAGAGTAGGGGAAATTCTGGACAAGGGCAAACTTCAGCTTCACCATCTTTAGATAGCACCTGAATTTCAGTGACCTTTTTTGAAAGAATCCTCCCACAAAACCTGCATTGTTTTATCTTGGAAGATTACAGATTTTTGAAGGTTCCACTACATAGTTAGCAATTCTGACATATTTTACTCTGATTCTTGAAAGAGAATTCATCTACTTCATCTATCTGTTATTCCCAAATTGGAAACTCAAAATTATCATATTTGCTGAAAAACTATTCTACACTGAAAAATATGTAAATAGGCATGCAAATAAGGTGCAAATAAGTCTTCTTATTTACTTCAGTTTTCTTTATTTACAGTACTTTATATTGCTTACTGTAAACAGTTAATGAGTGAGTGAAAACTGGATCATCAAACTTGAAGCATTTTGAGGCAAGCATTCACAAGAAAGTGCTGATAGCAAACCCAAAAATCAGTTCAGACTCTCTGAGAATGACTGACTTGGGTTTTGCATATGCTGCATCAATTAGCTGCCTCAAAAAATATCATACATTTTGACTTTTCCTATTGTTGATCATACAGGGTAGAAATTACTGTATAAATGATTAATTTTTGTACACCTGGCAACACTGCTCCCTAGACCTGCCCACATGTCTAGCTTCCAGCCACGACCCCAACCCAGCTGCCCAGCTCTGCACCTTGCCCACGCAGGTCCCACCACTGGTGGTAGGTGCAGGCCAGATGGATGCAGCCCCGCTGCTCAGGCATCCTGACCCAACAGTAGCAGCACTTCCAGAACTTCTGTAAAATCTACCCTACTTCCCAAATCTAGTTTTAGTCAGCTAGAGGAGCGAGCATCACTTCATTGTAAAAGGAATCTTAAGTGGCTCTTTTACCATTTTTTTTCCCTGCAGCCAGTTAGCAGAGAATCTGAGCAGGGAATGGCAGCACAGCTAGGATGCCCTTGTTTTCTAGTGATCTCTGCTTTAGTTTGAGGTGCCATTGGTGGATGGCAGTTGGAATAAGCATATTTGCAGGGTCTTTAGTTGATATTAGTCCTGTTCTATGGCCAGAGATGAGGATAAGGGGGAGACCCATGTATAGATGAGTTAATTGAAACTGAATATACTGTTCATGGGTTACATCACTGGAGAGTTACTGTGACACTCATACTAAATACAAATTTAATTGCCTTTAAAATTAAGCATTGATCAAAGGCTGGAGTATACAAATATATACAAAGGCTCCCTGAAGATAATATGTAAATTAGCTTGTCTAGCTTTATAATGACAGAGCATATATTACAACTAATGAGAATTTAGTTTCAAGGGGCACTACCAAAAAGTCACGCTTCTGTCTAAACTGATTTTGTTTGCTCTTGCTATAGTGTATGCCCAAAATTACTATAACCAAAAAGGATTAAAGAAATCACTGTTGTTTTGGTTACCCAAGCTTTGCCAGACACTTTTGTGATCTCAGGTCAATGTTAATTTTACTCAGTAAACAATAGAATAATTTGGTAGAAAGTTTTCAACTACCCTCTTAGAGATAACGTCTAATTTCCAAAGCAGCGATAAAATTTCTTCACTGTTAGAGCAGTGAAGCTATGGAACAAACTGCCAGTAGTTGTGGACTCTTCATCACTGTAGGTGTTCAAGAAGAGGTTGGATAGTCACTGGTTGAGGATGATCTAAGCCAGAGGTGGACAAAATCTGGCCCA
Source organism: Crocodylus siamensis (assembly GCF_052110815.1). Taxonomy (NCBI): domain Eukaryota; kingdom Metazoa; phylum Chordata; order Crocodylia; family Crocodylidae; genus Crocodylus; species Crocodylus siamensis. Next base: position 364,938,661 of record NC_143395.1, read on the forward strand.
CAGGCTGGATCCAGCCTATGGCCAACTACATTTCCCAGCAGCCCCTGCAGCAGCATCTCTTTCTGGCTGCCACTGCCAGACCCAGCACTGATGCTTGGGCACCCCAGCCCATCCGCCCTGTACCCACTGCGGGGGATGGGACCTGTGTGGGCAGGGTGCATGGCCAGGCTGCTGGGATTGTGCCACAGCTGGGATGGCACCACAGCTGGGTGAGCAGGGCCAGGGAGACCCCAGGATCTTGGGATGGTGACAGCGTGGGGCTACCAGTTTTTCTTTTTTAATACATATACAACAGATATGCATTCCCTTCCCTTCCTCAGTTATTTCTGGCTTTTCTTTCTCTCTCTCTCTATTCCCTATAGACAAGCATAAGCGAGCTCAGACTTAGGATAAACTTTAATATTTTTGGTAGCAGGTTTTTGGTTTTGGGTATCCACTGTTTTATATTGTATTATTATTAAGTTTTTATTGATTCTTACTGTTGTATATTGTATTATTATAATTTTCGTATTGATTTTTATTGTTTCATATGGATATTGTATGGTTTAGGCCTGTGTTGGTAAATGAACCAAAGTAATGTCAAGTTTCCATTTTATATGTCAAGTCTCCATCTTGTGTCCTCTGCCCGGGCATCCCCTGTGTTGTAACTTTATGATTCACATACCACCCCCAAGTAAATTGCTTCCCAGATGAATGAGAGTGATTGGGAATGATTGAAATACAATGGTAGCAGGCCTCTAGTGAATGGCCTGTAAGGACCGGGCCATCACCTCGCATTGATTCATCCAGGAACCACAGACCTCACCTAGGAACAGAGACAAGAACCCAGCATTTGAAAGACAAAAGACCCTGCAGAACCAGCAACTCTACCAGTGTACCCCAACATTACACACACCCTTAGCTGACCCTTGCCTGGGCATGCCTCCTGTCACTAGGGTCACACAAGGTCTGCCCCTGTAAAAAGGAGCAGTGAAGACAGACCCAGTGGGACACCCTCTCCATCTGGACCAGCACCATGCCGGACCAGCTATCCACCCAGAGGCCCTGCCTGTGACCCCCTTCTGGACAAGGACCACTTTCCAGCCTGGATAGGTAGCTACCACCACTCACCCCCTCTTCAACCAAGGACTTGAACTCTGCTTCTCTTTCCTACCTGGACTCCAGCCTTTCCACTGAGTCTCTTTCTCCTGCTGTCAGTGTGTGTGTGTGTGTGTGTGTGTGTGTGTGTGTGTGTGTGTGTGTGTGTGTGTGTGTGTGTGTGTGTGTGTGTGTGTGTGTGAGAGAGAGAGAGAGAGAGAGAGAGAGAACCAATAACTTCATGGGGCTGTGTAGTATGTTGTCTGTGTAATAAAACTGTTATTTGGACCCCTAAGTTGGATTTTGCTTTACTATGGTTTGGGCCTGCTCCAATCTCTGCTCCTCACCCCTCTAACTTCTGTCTCATTTCTCCCTCTCTTGCTTCTGGCTCACTGTCACCTCCAACACCTGTCCTGAGCTCCTCTCTGCCTCCAAGCCCTATGTTTCTTTGCCACTGTCTTATCCCCACTGCCTTTTTCTTTTCTCCTGAGCAACCAGTTTTCTGCCTCAGTTTCTTTCCTAGCTGTCTCCTCCTTGCTACCACTTATCTGTACCCCCCGCCCCACAATATCTCAGCTGTCTGTCTCAGTTTCCAGCCCCATCTACCTTAAGTAAACCCAAGCCTCAGTTCCTCAGCCGGCTTCTGTGTAGTCCACCGGTTCTAATCCTGGTTCTGGCAACTTTCACTCCCTACACTTTAACACTCACTCTCTCTCACCTGAACCTTCGCCCAAGTATTCCAGGTACCCCAAGCACACACATACACACTATGCCATCCAAGTTAGGAACTTACCTGTGTGTAGGTGGGAAGTGTGTGTGTGTATATATATATATATATATATATAATGTCATTGTGTGCATGATATACGAATTAGTGATCTGTGTCTAACTTTTGGGGTGTATAGTGTACGTGCTTGAATTGGTGATAGCTATGCATGTGCCTAGGCTGGTTTGGATGTGTATGTGCCAGAGCTGGTAGTGTGTGTGTGTGTGTGTGTATGCACCTAATTGATTTGTGTGTTTTATGTGTACAATTGTGTCACACCCTCCTGTCTAACAGTGCAATATTGAGATTCTGAGAGTTGGCCTGACCCAACAGGGCCAAGTGGTGATCTAATTACCACACACCCTTGCGATGGGGGCAGGTTCCACAGGCATGGGCATGTTGGGAGAGCATCATGGCTCTGGCCCCATGCTGTCACCACCCCAAGATCCTGGCCTTGAGGCATCTCCCTGCCTAACCATGTACCTGCCTGTGCCACTCTGGCTGGTCTCCATGGAAGCCCCAGGGGTGCAGGACCATGACAGCATGGATATGTCCACATTAATATGGAATTTGGAGGTTTTTGCCTTCCTCTGTAGCATGGGGCCTGGCCCTTCCTCCTGGGATTTCTTGAGCATATTTTAACAACTTTTGCAGCAGCAGTATATTGGCAACTGTGGGCTCCCTGCTTTACCTGTGGCAGATGAAGCTGTTACATCAGGGTGTTATTTTGGTTGACTATGTAGTTTTGCTAATAGATTTGTATAGAATGGTTTGGATAGGAATGATCCCTCCTCAAGCAAGGGTTTGGACTAGATGGCCTCTGGATTCCCCTTCCAACCCTACTTTTGGTATGATTTATATGGTTTCTATTAAATTCCTCTGTTGGTTTATTTACTTACTTATTTTTGAAGGCTCCTCTACATATTTAGCAATTCTACATATTTTACTCTGATTATGGAAAGATAATTCATCTACTTCATCTATCTGGTATTCCCAGCTGCAAAAGAAGAGATGATGTCAGATCTGCAGGTTTATGTAGCGGCATAAATTGGCAGTTTCGTGTCATGAGCGGCGGCTTTGCATAGAGCAGTGGCAGTGGCCAAGATGCTGGTGGTGGCAGCTATTTTTAGTCCCCCTCTCCACCCCACAGGTTGGTTCTTGAGGCTGGTACCCCACTCATCCCCCTTTAGTTATCCTGCTACAGTTATTGTAGCATTCTTAAAAGGTGGATACTGTATTTTGTACTGCTGGAGAAGTGGCATTACAGTATTTAGCAGGTTTTGGTATTGTACTGATATTCTCAGATCTGCAATGCTAACATCATAAACCCTGCAAGCAGTGCACAAGGCACAGCTCTCTTAATATGCACTTGCACCTCATTATATTTGGCAGTGATGTTGCTATTTTAGTCACAGCCACTTTATCAGAGTCCTTTATTTGTCCTGAAGCTATACATTTTTATAATCATTCTTCAGGCCATGATAAATTATGTCCAGTTTTTAATTCAATAAATTCTTCACATATTTCAGTTTGATGGTAATCTTAAATTGAAGGTAATGAAAAGCCAAGGAACCAGATTTTTTTTATTTCTCCTCAGTAGGCCCACTTGCATGTGTATGGTTTGTGTGTAGGTATTCACAAAATTTGTGTTTTAGAGTAACTCCATTTAAATCAGTTGGATTATGTGAGTGTAAAACCAGGATGTGGCAACAAGGACTGCACACATCTGCCCGAACCCCAAGGGAAGAGGGCAGAGAGACCCGGGGAATAGGGATTACTGACCAGTAAAACAGAGCAAGCCCAGACCAGTGCAATGTGCAGTGCCTCCGCACCTGTTTTTGAGCTCGCTGTCAATCAAACGTGGTGGTACTCAGCTGGTGACGTCAGCCACAGGTGCCACCGTGGGGAATTTAAAAGGTACTGACATTGCCAAAGAGAGGAGCCCAGGCAGCAACCTGACACTGGGCAGACTAAGCCCAGGTATGGGGAACGCCGCGGGACACTGAGTCTGTGGGGCACCTGAGCTGCTGGGTCCTCACTAAAATAGGGACAGGGAAAACCAGGGAGCCACTGCCTGACTCCCTGCCCTGCCTCAGCTACCTTGCTACTTCCAGAAAGGGAGGTAGAGGGGAGATAGCCAGAGGGATTTGACTGAGCCCTTCATAGCCAGCCCCTTTCTTGTTTTCCTTTTTCTTGACTTTTATTTTTATTTTGTAAGACCCATTGGGACAACAAATTAGGACTTCTTCTAGTGAAAGCAGAGCTCAGGGCAGGAGGCCCTGACATTAGGATGAAGACAGGCAACAGAAAGGACTATGTCCAGAGCCAGCCCACCGGGGAACCAGACAATGGAGTATCAGTCAGTGATGGACGAGCGGGGCCAGGAGGCCAAAGCAGTTGCTACAGGCCATAAAGTGTTGACACAGGTGGTTGGCGAGTGGATGGGGTGTAGGGGAGGAAGAGCCCCAAGTCAGCCATGACCAAATTGTGAGTACCCCAACAGGGGCACCTCTGTTGCATCACTGAACCCCTCCTTTAATTCTTTTGATATGTCAAGATATGGCAGGCAAGTTGGGGAAGGGCCCTGCATTCAGGTATTCAAGAGATCATTTATCAACTAAGCAGCAGCGTGACACAAGATAAATCCAAATCTAGATTATAGTTAGAAACAAACGTGAGATTTCTCCCAGGGGCAAAGCTGATAATCGTGGAATCCTACAGATTTTCAAGTCCATTGTCCCTCTTTCAGTACCTATGAAGTGTCTGAGATAACTCGAATTAGCCACAGTTGTCCTGAAAAAATTGTTAATTACCTGTAACAGGCATGGTGCGCCTGGGGTTAGTCATGCCTCCTTCTGACCACCGCTGTCCTGTCTTGCTTCTGCTCCAGCCTCCCAGGGTCTCACCCTGCTTCCTTTCCTGCCTTGCCTTATTGAAAAGTAATGAATGGAGGCTTCCCTCAGAGATGGATGAGCCTAGGCACTCTCTTTTTCTCTTCATCTCAGTATTCACTTTCCAGCCCTGTGTGCCTTAAGGTCTACATTTGTGACCTCCATCCACCCCCATAGTCACACTCATGCCTCGCAGGTGTCACTCCAGATTCATGCACCAGCTTGTATAGGTTTCAGCCTTTTTAGCTTTAGCTTTCTGGTCACGGTTTACTATAGACTGCCAGCCTAGGCCCACTCCCTCTGGCCCAGCTTCCAAGTCTCAGCCTTGTCTAACTCTTGGCCTATCTCACTTGACCTTTGGCCCTTGGCCCCAGGCCCCCATCTCCTTGCTCTGAGCCCCTGATCAACCCTTTTTGGGCTCCAGCCCTTAGCCCTCCTGACCTCAGACCACCTGTACTGCCTGTGTAATTTTAGATCCTGTCCCTCTTCAACACCGCTTGCCTGTCATGAGTCCCAACTCTTGGGAAGGCTTCAGACACCTTGTGCTGCTGAGGCACCCTGGTAGCTTTAAGCCTCTGTGCACTGCCCCCACTTGCCTGCAGGCACCCCATTCTGGCTCAAGTCTAGGTGCACTCCTCTGGCAGACCCCTGTGGCCTACTCCTCTCCTTTGTAGCCACAACTAGTCCACTGATGTAAAACTCTGACCCAAAAATAAGCCTTCTGGCTATAACACAACTTCCCAACTGAGCATTAGCACAAACCTCAGCTCCTTGGCTGTATCACTTGGCTCCCTTCTACCCTGAGTCCTGTCCTCCTGCAAGTCAGCAACATTCAACTTGCATGACTCTCCCTGTTACATTGCCTGTCATTTCAGGAACACAAAACTTGTATAAAGGGCTGTGCTGCTTCTAGGTGTTGAGTCAGATCAGTCAGAACTAACTGAAATATGACACCTGTTTTTATCCTAGGAAAATAAGTTATGTTTCGAAATACATCAGCATGTTTTAACTGGCATTTCTAAAATACTAGGATAAAATATGTTTAAACGGATCTGTGTTGTCATGGTGCAAAGTGGTCAGTGGTGTCCCTCAGGGGTCCATGTTTGGACCAATGCTTTTCAACATCTTTATCAATGATTTGGATGGGGGAGTGAAAAGCTCACTGGCCAAATTTGTGGATGACACCAGGTTATGGGGCAGTGTGGTCATGCCGGATGCTAGGTTGCAGATACAGGCGAACCTGGACAGGTTCGAGAGTTGGGCAGACCAGAACCAGATGAAATTTAACACTTGCAAGTGTAAGGTGCTCTATCTGGGGACAAACAACCCTCAGCATACCTATAGGCTTGGTGGTGACAGCCTGACTTGCACCGCAGCTGAAAGGGACCTGGGGTAATGATCGACCATGGTATGACTATATGAGCTGTCTGTGCGAGGCAGTGGTCAGCAGGGCAAACAACATGCTGGCATGTATCAACCGATGCATCTTGTGTAAAACTAAGGAAGTGATATACCCACTGTACTCAGCACTGTTTTCTTTCTTCACTGCAACTTGAAATTTTATAAATCCAAAATCTGTTTCCAAGACTTTGCTTCTCTTCTTTGCTACAAAATCTATTAGATATGTTTCTGTGAAGTGAACTTCACTTGTCCCCAGTTATTGCAGGCAGTTAAGTTAGACAGTTTAGCTGTTCTTTGCTTTTATGTAGCTCCTCTTTTTGTCTGTAATTCTTTGTAATTTGACATCATCTGGAAATAAGCCATATTATTGGCTCAAAATTCAAGACATAAAATGACAGAGGAAACAAAGCTACCAAAATAAAAGCTGAGCTACAGAAGACTAATTTTAAAAAATATAAGTAGTGAGGCCTGATCTTTTTGTGCATTCAAGTTAGCAATAGTTAATGATTCTGTACTTATCCAAATATGTTTTATATGACTACACATAATTTTTTTTCTAGAAACATTTAAAATAAAGCCATTTTCAAATAGCAAAAGCATATGGCTTTTTAAAGTCTTTGATACAATTAAAACCTTCGCATATGTCTGAAAATTTCTCCCTAGTTGTATAGCTTACATGATCTGCATGCATATCTTGGACCTAAGTGATCTGCATTATTACAGTGGGCCAAATTCTGAAATGCTTATGTCATGTGGTATATTGGTTCGGCAGTGGTAACAGTAAAAACAGTAGAACAACCAAGAATATAGAGTAATTTTCTGGAATAAAGGCACCAGAACTAGACTTCATATATCCTATATTTCAAGTTTATCATGGGAACTTGGTACATACCTATCATATCGTCACACAGGCCCAGCTGACAAATCCAATAGAATCATAGAGAAGTAGAGCTGGAAGGGACCTTGACAGGTCATCTAATCCAACCCCTTGCTGCAGCATTCCCTTCACACTCCACCCTTTGTCCAAGAAGACTGAGTTTGTTTGACATAATTTATTCTTAGTAAATCCATATCGGCTGTTCGTGATCAGTGTTTCTTCCTCCATATGCTTACAAATGGACTTACTTAGGATATGCTCCAGTAACTTCTGAGGTATTGAGGTGAGGCTAACTGGTGTTCAGTTCTCCAGTTCTAAAGAATGGCACTATGTTGGCTCTTTTCAGTCCTCTGGTACCTTCCCCATCTCCCATGACTTCATAAGGGACTTCCTAAATATCATTGCCAAGGGCCCCAAGATGTCCGCTGTCAGTTCCTTTAGTATCCTGCCAGTTCCTTTAATACCCTGAAGGTCATCTGGCCCTGCTAACTTGAATTCATTCAGACCCATCAAAAGCTCTCTGGCTTTTTCTTTTGTTGTTTCATCCCTCAGTATGTCCCCTTCCTTATCCAGATAATGTTTAATAAGTGTCTGGTTGCAGATTTACTTTGTGTGAAGACTGAGGCAAAGTAGCTTTTATGTAGCTCTGCCTCCTTTTCATCTTCTGTTAAGAGTTCTCCTTAACTATTGAACAGTGGACTTACACCTTTCTTGGTCTTTCTTTTCTGGCCAGTATACTTATAGAATGTCTTTTTGTCTTTAACTTTTCTCACCAGGGACAGCTCATTTTTTACCATTGCCTTCCTGGTTTTGTCCCTGTAGGTTCTTGCCATTTTCTAGTGTGTTTCCTTGGTGACTTTCCCACTTTCCCATTGTGCTTCTTCTTGTGCTTCTGTCGTGTCAGAACAATTTCTTGTTGGGCTTTCAAAACTGTGCTCTTTAGAAGCTCCCAGCCCTCCTAGACATCTTTGTCCTTCAGTCTGTCTTCCCATGGCACTGTGCCTATTAATTCCTTGAGTAGGTTGACATTTGCCTTTTATAAATCTAGCATCTTAGTCTGGCTGACCTCTTGCTTTCCACATCCTTGCATCTGGAAATCTATCATATCATGTTCCCTTCCTCCCAAGTTTCCCATCACCTTCACACTTTCCACCAATTCTTCCCTCTTGGTCAAGACAAGATCCAAGATTGATGATGCTCTAGTTTTATCCTCAGCCTTCTGGAACAGAACATTTTTGTCCACACAAGTTAGGAACTGGCTCAACATTTTATGCTTGGCTGTATTTTTTTTCTAGGGGATGTCATGAAAACTGAATTGTATTCATGGTAAACCCTCCAAACTGTGTTGATCCTAAGTGGAAATGTACTGGTACTGAAGCTGCAACTTACATATTGCAATATTTCAGAACAATTTGGGACTCTTAAGTTTCTTTTAAAAGGAGTTCAGTTATACCTGAGTTTACTCTCCTGAGAATCCATGGAGTTGGATTGTGGAAGTCAACTTTTCTAGTGACTGAGGAAGTCAGATATCCTTTTCTTGTCCAGTTATAGCATTGTAGAATACTGAACATATGAATTTTTCAGTGATGTTCGCTGTCGTATAATATCTGTATATACTGAAGAAAAAAATCATAAATTGGCAGAAAGCCACAATTCAAAACATAATCTTCGTTCTTATTTTTGATAATACTATTTTGAAAAGTCACTACTGTTTGTATTTTATACTGCAGAGGATTTCTACTATACCCAGATCCCTCCTGTTTCACAAACTTCGTAGGTGCTTTAGAGGATATATTTGGGTGCTTTAGAGGATATAATCTTGGTCCTGATTGGAGCCTCTGAGTATAATTGTATAATATAATGATGATGACATTAAGGTTGTCTGGGTTAGGCTTAAAATCGAGCTATAAGGCTAGACTGTTGTAGAAGAGGCATGGACATCAAAGCACTAAGGCTGATTCTGTTGTGATGCTTCACTGGTTTACAAGTAGCTTGTTTTTTTCATTTTATAACTTCAGAACAATTTGAGGTTGCATATTATTAGCTGCAAATGAAAAAGCCTGATGGAACTCATGGGTTTTTTATTTTTAGGATTTGAGAGAGCACTTTATTACTAGCCAGTCTAACACATGTTGTAATTTTAGTAACAACATATATGTTGTACAGAACAATAAACAAATGTTCTGTGAAATTATTTATTTTAAGCAAATATTGGAAAAAGAAAACGTTAAGTGACAGAACACATTTTGGCTTCTTGTTAGGATAATACTCTTAAAAAATGACCAAGAGATGGCACTGTTGTCATGCAGCTCAAGTATAATTTATGTGTATGTGAATTATTTTTATGTGGTAGTTTATTGTGACACCTATTATCTTAACTTTATTGTACTGCTTACTAGTAAAATTAATTTAATTGAGTGATTACTAATGCAAGGTTCTTTTTCCTAGAAGTGAAACATTTTCGATAACACTTATTGTCAATCCACACAATATGCTTTATGTTGAAGAGAAACTCTCTGTCAAAAGGTTAAAATGACCCAGTGTTTATTAAGGTTATAAAGTTTCACAATGTATTCTCCCACTGCGTCTGAATCTAAGAAGACATATTAATATATTTTTAATCTCCAGCAAACATGGTTCTGTGAAAAGTAATTCTTTGGGGCTGCTTATAAATTAAGACAAACTTCCAGTGTATAAAAGAACTGATAGCATTTGAATACTTTAATCTGCTTTACTAAGCAGTGGGATTTAACAAACCAGGAAGCCATTAGAATACAATTTTAAATTTTACAAAATACAACAAACATTCCTCTGGGTATATTTACATAAATATAAGTATTCAAAATAGAATGCATCTTACTATTAGGCAATAATTACACACGCAAAGTTCATGATTGGCTGCATGGGGTAGATATGGTGGGATTTTCCCTCTGATATATGCAGAAATGTGCACAGAAGCCATAAACTAAGGAAACAGTATAACAATGCCTTCATATCCTGGCATTTTCAGATACTGTTTAAATGTTACTAAACAGTAGCATACTTGAAAAATTCTTGATAAAAGTATTTGTCAGTCAAACAGTTCGTGATCCAGGATGTATGCCAGAAAGTCTTATCGAATTAGACGGAGCAGGTACAGAAATTTGGCTTCCTTACATGTCAAGGGAGTGTTCAAACCACTGAGCTCAGTAGCATAACTAAGGGGAGGGTTACGGGACAGAAGGTCTGGTGGTCACCACCTTAGCTGGGGGTGGGAAGAGGAGTGTTTTGGGAGTGGGGGGGTAAAAATATAGCTGCAACTGCAGCGACTGCTGACTGTGATCAGCATTCCAGCAACCAGTGCTGCCGGGCCAGATCTGTGACTGAGCTACTCGCCATTCTGTAGGGACGTTTTTTTTTTTTTACATGAATAAAATTTAAATGGTCTCATCTTCATTCTGATGCAGAATGAAAACAAATTTCAAAACCTTTTAATTAAAGGAAGTTGTTTTCTAGCCAGCCTTACAAAACAGTTTTCAGGCTCAGTGGTGATTAGATAGTAATAGCCTGCTATAAATTCTAGTCTTGAAGTTGGTGAACCCTGATATAAGTCAACAATATAATAAATCTCTTAGATGATACCTATATGTTTATGATCTCCCAGATCCTGTACAGTAGGTATTGAAAGCTCTGGCTCTGATACTGTAGCCCTTAGTAAAGTAACACTCTCTAAAGTCTACAAAAGTCTTGGTGGGGTAAGGCTGCAGGATCAGGTTCCATAACAATGAAGTGGTCAAAGATATTTATGAAGAGACAGAATCATTATCCATTATCTTTGTTTTTAGACACTTTGTGGGCAAAAGCTGCTGATCACTCATCAAACCAACTATGTGAGAGCTAATGATATTAAAAATCAAATATCATATATCCCTGGCTTGTACACTTCTTCCAGCTGAAAGGCAAGTGCTCTATTACGTACAAAAATTATTTAAAAGGACAGAGTCAGGTCATGTAGGTCCAAAAGGTAGGTTTTCTGATCAGTTTTAAAGATCTAATATTAATAGACAATCTTTAATTGCATTTAAAACAATCAATGAAAGCAGTTTGTTTGCATGGAAACATTCTTCTTCAATCTGAACAATGTGACATTGTGCTAGTCCTTGAGACAGAAAGTGAAATGAACTGAAAATGAGTTGAACTAGCTGAGAGAAACACAGACAGTAAACAAACAACATAAATGGTGGAAATCCACCTATTAGGTGTCTAAGGGTGCAACCAGACATTACTCTTGTGCCTCTGTAAAAATGTTTATGGTGGCACAAGTTGCAAGGAGACAGACATCTGAGCCCACTGTCATGTTGCAAGTGCCCAAAATGTTGACGTGACTAAAGGCAGTCACAGTTTGTGATGTCTTAAATATGAGGATATCTATTTCCTTACTGTGCGCCACAGGAATTCCCTTGCATATCAGGCTGCCAGCCCTGCCCCTTGACTTGGGGTGTGGATCTGTAAGCAGGAGAACCCCTCATGTTCCTTTGCTTACTTATCTGCAGGGTATGGTCTAGCTTTTCTCAAAGCCTTTCTACAGAATCAGGCATTGCATAAATAAAGAATCACTGAATAGCCCGGTAGTTAAAACATACACCAAGGATATGGGGAATTGGGGCTAAACTCTGCCCTCTGTCTTTGACTCAAAATTTCCTACCACCTCAAAAAATACCCTATTATTTCTCAGTTCTTCCTGTTGAAGCTGTTCTGTTTGCATGGAATAATTAAGTTACTTTGCATTCAGTATTTAAATGTTTATTTTGAGAGAATGAACATGATCCTTGGGCCTGAGGGAGAGCGAATGAATATGACTTTACCAGAGGCCTATTCATTCATTTTCTTTCCATGGCCCAATGAGTGTTTTGTAATTGCATGCAGAATGGAACATCTACCACAGGAGGGACTGAGAGAATCACAAATATGTTAGGGTTTGATCATAACTTTTAACTTTTACTAGTGTTTTTTTTGTCAGAGTTGGTAGGCTCTAGAGCTACACTGCATCTTATTTTTCATGTATCCATTTGCAAATTTTGTGTAAGCCTCAACAATCAGTTACAGCCCTGTTGATGAGCGTAATTGCTACATTTCTATCTCAACACAAGGTCCAGTTGCCTTCACAGAAACAACATGCTATTCCTGTTAGCAAATATTTGTATAATTAAATAGATCAAAACAATAAAAAATATCTGATGCTCTTTACCTCAGCAAGTATCTTGCCATTAAATTTTTGGAGATGGAAACGTATGCCATTTAGACAATACCCTTATTTTCAAATGAATTTTAAGAGTGCAGCAATCCACCTGTTTGTACATAAACTAGTAATGCAAGCATCCCAGGACTTATGACCAGTGCTGCAACAGCAGTGGAGGAAGACGGTGAGGGGTGATGGAGAAAACCAACTTAAAATAAAGAAAATATTTGCAACTTCTATTTATTCTTAATTTACAAACGTGAGAACAAAACAAGTGAAACACCTTAATAATGTCCCTCCTAATCAAACAGAAATGGAGAAGATAATCTATTAAACCTCTTTACTGCAGGCTTTGTTCACACAAAACTCCTATTGAAGTTAATTAAATTTGAAATCCAGTGGAGCTGTTCAAAGGAATGCCCACAGGATCATGCCTGAAATTATTTAGCAACATTGGACCTGATTTTCCATGATGTTGCCTCACTTATTCTACTTTAAAGCAAGTGGCATGGAATGGAGAATCAAGCCCAAATATATGGAAAAATACATTTTAAAGTCTTAGGTAATTCCAGTGAGACAGGATGGGAAAAAAATATGAGTGAGAAAACAGATTAATAATGGTCATGCTGACAAAGGAACATTCAAGTATAATTTAATTTTGCAGATAATGAACTACAAAGCAAATGGCAGAAAGCCCAATAACATTTCAGAAGGGTAATTGGGAAGGAAAAGGAACCATAAAAACACTGTTACCAAAATTTCTATATAATAGATCTATACAGCTTTTATATAATTTTCTTTTTTTTAATTGTATTTTAAATATGTATCAGTAAATTAACTAACATTTTATTTAAAATCTCATAAAGTGCTCATTTAGTTAATGCTAATAAAATTACATTGTAGCAAGACAAACTAATTCAAACTTAATTTGCAGGTAAACCAAAGAATAGCTCAGCTTACATTTGGAAAAAAAAAGTAACGCATGGATTTCTTCACAGCCCATGTTATAATACAATAAACTGCATTTTTTCTTTAAGAAATATATTATTTAGAATATTTAAAAAAATAAGTTTAATAAAGCCTGTGCTTAAAACAGCTGACGTACTGTATGAAAACATTGCACATTTGATAGCATTTTAACCCTGCTTTTCACCAACCAAACAATATGAGAAATATGTGATATTAATGATGACTCTCTTAGGGCTAATTTTCCTAAGCTTCTCACAGTTAGGTGAAATTTTCTGAGTATACACCGTGGTTTTCATGGCAGCTGTTGATGAGCTAGCATAGTCATACACAGCTAACCTCGTTCACTGGGTTGATACTGCTCTTTGAGGTACTGTCTAAATGATGTATTCCTATTGTAACCATGGAATAGTCTTTGGCCATTATTTTAGCCTCTTTTTTCAAGCTCTTCATTTGTGCCAGCTGGAGTTGGCTGGAATTATAAGCTAAAGCAGGTATAGTGTTCACTAAGATCAGCTGCAAAGGCTTCTTCTCTTCCTTGTATCGACACTGAATATAACGTGAGAAAGCTGAACGATAAGTTTTGTTGAACAGTGTGTATACTAGGGGATTGACAGCTGAAGAAAGGTAGCCAATCCAGACAAATACATTTAGTAGCCCTCCAATGACTTCTTCATTACATGACTTCTTGCAAATGACTGCCATCACATTAGTGATGAAAAATGGGCACCACATCACAACAAACAGAAAGAAGACAATGCCGAGTACCTTGGAAGCTTTCTGCTCGTTACTGATGGACTGCATAGTTCTCCTTCCAGAAGTCCCCAGCTCCCGGTTCAAAGAACGCTGAAAAAGTTTCTCTGAAGATAGAGAACTCTGAGGGAGAAAACTAAATGAAGCAAACTTGGTCTTTGTGCCCAGGTCTTTAACACATAAGGTAGCTTCTTTCTGAAGTGATCTGATGGTTAAAAAGTAGGTGACCACCATGATGGTTAAAGGAATAAAGAATGCCACAAAAGAGCCAATAAGGACAAAGTTCTCATCAGCAAGTAAGCAGCTGGGTCCCTTAAGTACTTTGGTTTCATCTTGTAGTCCAAACACGGGCACTGGCATCGAGATACCTAAAGAGTCATTAGAGAAAGATAAAATTAAGCCTATTAGTGATAATAAATAATACCCCTATCCCTCCCAGAAAGGTATATACATCATTTTATGAAATATGGCCGAATATAGTGACTAGTAATGGGCATTCACTATTATGTGTGTATAGAGCTTAGGCATTCTAAAATTAATTCAAGCTTCATAGGGGAAAACATGTGACATATCTGGATACCTGAGGAATGTGATGCTGATCCCATTTCTGTCTCATTGTTTGAACAAAGCTATAGGAATTACTGCAGACAAATAATGCTGTTTGCAATATATGTCTTGGAGCCTGTAGTTTATTGGAGACAAGCTTCTGTTTGTGGTGCTATTACACTAGAAAGTTGCTGCAATAACTCTTAAGGGGCCAAGGGAGAATGGCAGGAGTGAGAGCAGGACAAGGATTCCTGAGGCAGTTGCTGCAATTTTTCTCCTACCAGCAAATACTAGTCTCCTTCAGAATTTTTCTCTTACCAGAAAATGAAATGAAGAGAAGTATTCTTCAGAAAACCCAGCCAAAGTGTGTCACAAAATTGGGTCATATAGAACCTGATATCAACAAAGGCAGTGATTCTAACCATTCTGGAGCTTCAGATCCCTTGTATAAATGTAGCCCAGGTGTACCCAGGGTATGTACTCCCCTTTTTGATTGAAGGGGATTGGCAACAGACAGGGATGCTGCAGGAGAGAACTGCCAGCTAAGCAGTCTCCCCGCTCCCTATAGACCCAGGCCAGGCCAATATTAAACTATATACAAATGTATTAATATTTACAGGGAACCTTAAAAGA
Organism: Crocodylus siamensis; assembly: GCF_052110815.1. Taxonomy (NCBI): domain Eukaryota; kingdom Metazoa; phylum Chordata; order Crocodylia; family Crocodylidae; genus Crocodylus; species Crocodylus siamensis. Next base: position 364,953,789 of record NC_143395.1, read on the forward strand.
TAACTGTTAATATAAATGGATACAGATATTTACATATAGGACTAATATCCTTGTTTCTCTGTGGTGGATGACCACAGCCATGGTTCAGGTAAGTTGCAAGTAAACACAGGTAAGTAATGGGGAGGGGTCCTAGTAGGACCTCAATATAGATCTTACATTCTAATGTTAGTTTTTGTGCTGATATGGGAGCACATAATCACAGGATACAATTTCATAAAACAAAAAATACTATGTCACAAAATATAAAGTACAATATCACCAATGAAACTATATCACCTATGAAACTATGAATTATAAGGCACATAAGCATAGAAGTAACCATAAACCATTAAAAGGGTCCCCAAGGCCCCACCACAATCCTGGGGCCTGCATTACGCTCTAGTGACCTGTGAGGGAAGACCTTATTTCCCCTTGGGCCTCACACCAAGCCCCCTAGGCAGCCCACAAACTCAGAAGGGACCCTCCCTGGACCTTCTCTCCAGGAACCCCTTTCTAGCCAAGAAGGACTTCCCCTCCCCTGTGGGAACCCTGTTCCCCAGCAACTTATGAATCCAATGCCTCATCCCCTCACGTGAGTGGCTCCTTGTTCAGAGCAACCTCTGGAGCCTCTGGCATCTCCTGGGCCACTCCCCCATTCATGGCCTCAAGCATCATTGCATGCTCTTGGGGGCTTTGGTTTTTTGCTCAGGGTCGGAGGCCCAGACCACCTTGCATGGTTCCAGGGCTTGTTCTGCTCCCAGACCCTCCATGCAGCATCTCCTCCACCGGGCTCCCTGCCATGTGCTGGGAGGTGGAACCTTGAGCTGCCACAGATGGCCCCCCGAGTCTCACTGGCTCCATGCACTGGAAGCCCTGGCCACATGCCAGGGGTTGCAGACCCAAGTCTCTTGCTCCCAGGGTCTGTCTCCATGCACCGCGCTGTGCACCAAGTGGCTGGAGATCCAAGCTGTCTCATACAGCTCTCAGGGTCTCGCCCTGTACGCCGCATTGTGCACCAACTGGGGCTGAAGCTGTCCAATGCTCCTCTCCAGTGAGAGGCATCCACAGGAGCTCTTCAGGGCAGCAGCATCCAACCACTGGGCAGCTCTTCTCGGCTCTTTTTAGCCCCACTCTCATCTCCATCCTTCAACGTGTCTGCCAGATGCTGGGCACGCAGCTCCTTTCATTCCCTTTGAAGACTCCACCCCCTGAAGTTCTGCCGGACCTGCAGATTGCAGGCTTAAACCAGGTCCAGGCTCTCTGCCTTGCTGCAGGTAGGGGTGGGGCAAGCCCCTCCTTGCTGTTATCCAATTGGTGGACGGACTCCACCAATCATAGTGGAGATTCTCCGAGCCCAGACATGCCAGACTATATCAGTAAGTCCGCCACATAAGTATTACCAAAATTGCCTTCCTCTTCTGGCAGACTGTCAAATGCTTTATCATTTGTAATCAATATTGCCTTCTCGCCTCTTTCCTGAGCTGCTGTAAAAAGTTAAATCTGGACTTGGGCCTTTTGCAGATGAAGATGTAGTAGCTTTTGATTAGACTGTTAAATAATAAATAATTATTTTGGGCAGGGGAGACAGATCTTTTGTAGATTGGTAGTTATGGTCAACTGAGGCATTCTAAACGCAAAAAAAGTCAGCCCTGGCATGGAAGATAGCAGTTATCGGAGTGTGGATTGACTAGGTGGACTAGAGCAAACACTGGACTCCAGCAGTGAGGCAGCTTGGGATTCAATTCCTCCTCTGAGCATGATAAACAAGTGAGGCTCCCACAGATTAAAGCTGTTATATTTCAGCAGAACCTGCAGCAAGCCTATTCATTCATTTCTTCTGGGATTTTTTCCATCTTCCCTAATGTGTGAGCAAAGTCAAGCATCTGTTTGTTGAAAATACAGTTACTTGAGAGAAGTTTCCTTCTTCCCTCCAAAATGTGATATCCCCCACCCCACCACACAAATAACTTTACCTGTACAGAAGAGAGGATATTCTGTTCTGTGCCAGTGATAGGTATTGTCAAGACGTTTTGTGGCATAAAGACAACCAAAATAAATCTATGAGCCAGGAAGAGGGGAGGCTGAAGGGAACTACAGGCCCAATTCCCTTTCAGTTTCAGTGAGTTTTAGACACCTAACTGCCTTGGGTATCTTACAAAGAAAAATCTAGTATTTGTGTTCTATTTTTTCATGTAGAAAACATAAAATGAAGATTTTTTTCCATTATTAAGGGACAAATTCTCCCTTGATATATGTACCTTCTGAACCCAAAGAAGGACCTCCATGGCCAGGAGGTAGTATGTTTTGTCAGCCACTCATGATAGCTTCAGTTACTATTTGGTTACCTTGCCATCCTAATTTGGTTTCCTTCCTTACCCAGGGAAACTTGTAGAACATCCCTCACTGGAAGCTTTCTAATGTCAGTTACACAAATATTTGTCTAAGATGGTTTAGGCAGATGATCCTGCCTAGAAAAAGAAGGGTGAACCACTGATCTTTTGAGGTCCTTTCCAGCCTTATTTTTCTATGATTTTATCTATTGCTGCTTATCCTGGGTTTAGATCAGGGATGGGCAATTATTTGGGCTGGATGGACACTTAACGAGTTTTGGTGAGCTCTTGAGGGCTACATGCACGTGAGCACACACAGACACGCACACACACACTCCTCCTCCTCCTCCCAAGCTTCCCCACCCCGCACCTGGAACCTGGAGTTGGTACCTGCGGGCCACATCCACAGTTGGTGTGGGGCAGGGGACGGAGCCTGGCTGCAGGCCTCCACACTACCCCACCATCAAGTCTCCTGGCATATGTGTGTACATCTGCCTCCCCCCACACCTCATGGGTCCCAGGAGCCTTGACAGTAGGCAGGATGGGACAGTGTGAAAGCCTGTGGCTATGTTCTATCCCCCACAGCAGGGTGTGGATGAGCTATGCTTGGGTGCTGGTGGCTGCTGGGCTGCCCTGCCCACCAGTCGAGCAACAAAGGACAGCTGCAGCTGGAGCTTCCAGGGCCTAAGCCCATCTCACTCCAAGTGGGGCTGCTTCTGCCTGCCTGCCCACCCAGAACCACATGGCAGGCTCTGGGTAAGCCATGCTCAGGCCCCTGCCTCTGCTGGCAGGCAGTGCAGGTGGCAGCTCCAGCTCTGGCGTCTGCTGGTGCTGCATGGTGCCAGGTGGGTGGGTGGAACTGTTTCTGCCCAGTGTCCCCCCCGTATGGACTGACCTCCATGTCCCAGGCTGCCATGCAGTGCTGGGAGTATGGGAGGGCAGGGCTGCTTCCGACCACCGTGTCACAGAGCCTGAGCTGCCACCCACACCACCCGCCAGCAAAGGTGAGGGCCTGAGAACGGCTTGCCCAGTGCCTGCTGTGTGATACCGCCATGTGAGCTGCTCACCCATGGGCCAGATCCATCCCGCAGGCCATATTTTGCCCACCCCTAGCCTATATTTTGCAGATTTTAGGGCAGGGACACTCTATTTCAGATGTATTCTGTGTGTTGTGCACTGGAGCTGCAGTCCCTAACAGAGGCCCTTTGACACATCTTCAGGACAAATTCCTCATGAAAATGATGATGTTACATATATTATTTTGGGGTATCTGTGATAACACATGAATTCTTTCTCTTCTGTTAATAGCATTATCTGCACAGCTCAAAACTGACTCTCAGGAATGACATGAACGAAGTTACAAAAAAAGCGTTGCCTTTATCTGTGTAGGACAGAACTGGACAGAGAGTTTGTGGTATTGCCCTTTCTATTTTGGTTGCACAGACCTAATCACTTGTACATAACGTACAAAAAGACATTGTATGAAGTTCCCACGTTAAGGGGCATTTTACAGTCAAGGAACAATTTAACCAAAAGCCCACATAGTCCCACTGAAGTGGCTGCATGTGTAGATCAGGACAAAACTTGGTTTACACCTTTTCAACTTTCTGTGAGTTAGGCATCTGTTAGAATGGTATTGGGATATCCTGTCTGAGTAATTAGGGACCCAATTGTTTGAGGTACTGAGCACTTCTAGTGAGTTGTTAAATGCTTTCAATTACCATTTTTTTCCTGGGAGAGTTCAGTGGTGTTGGTGCTAAATCACCAACTCTCTGTATTATATTCTGGCTGTGCAGGAAAATACAGCAATATTCAGAGCAATACCACAGTTCCCCATCCAGTTCTGCTGTGTATAGATAACAGCTTTGCTGTTTTTCTCGCTCAATTCAGGACACTACTGTGAGCTGTTTAGATAAGCTAAAAAATATCATTGGCCAAAGAATAAAAATACTCTTTGCATTTTTACAGAGCATCATGATTCAGAAGAACCAGGAGCGTTGTAAAGGTGGTCAGCAATCCTAGAAAGATGAACATTTTCAAGTATAAAACCAAAACCAAACTTCTGAATAGGAATAGCTCCTCTGATAAAGAATTCAGACATACTGTGGTGCCTTTAACAGTCATAATGAAATGTCAAAACCCATGCATGTGAGCTGGGATACAGGCATTGGCAGATTTCCACTGCCACAGTTAAAGCTTCTTACTGATTTTTAGGGCAGTTATTAATCTGCTTTGTTTGTCATATTTCTGGATAATTTACATCTTAAATTCACATTTGTGTCTTAAAATCTGAAGTTTATTTCCCTTCAGCTATAGCAAAGAGATGATTTTAACTCGGTTCTTTACATCCCATTGCAGTTTGCTTACCTGGTGCAACAAAAGGGGTTCACTGTGTGGTCTTAGCATTTCCTGCTAAATTAATGCACATTTTTCCTAGCTACCATTTAAACTGTAAGTGATTTTAGACCAATATCTTATGATAAATGGCACTATAGGTCTTCATAATATATCACAGAAAGTATAATTCAGTAACAAAGGATATATCTAGCTGTTATAGCTGCATTGTACAAAACTGTAATTTAGATGATGCTCCAAATCAAGTGACCGTATGTCACTGCTGTGTTTTGTTGCGACATCCTACGGTTGATTCCCAGATCCAGTCTCTCTTTCTATTGGCAGACTCTGGAAATGCTGTTTCCCAAAATGAAGCAGCTTTCCAGCTGGTTAATACATGAATAAATGCAAACTCAACGTATTTTAAGCTATTAATAAACAGAAATAGGTGTTTTTTTAATACATTACATTAAATGTAGCAATCATAGCTGAGTATTTTAATAAGATTTTTTTTTAACATTTAGATCATTAGAATGTCACCCAGGGTGAGGATACAGCTATCAAGAATTTCAGAACTCGTGCTTCAAGAGTGGCTAAGGGAAGAGCTCTTGTCTAAGTGTTATTAGTTTATTTGCTGACTTACACAAGGGGCAAAAAGCAGAAAATGGAATGGGGTGGGGGGGAGAGTCGAGAGGTACTGTTGTAGCTGAAGGGATGGAGGGATCAGCAGCTGGGTGGGAGCCCAGGAGTCGCATGTTAACCCCTCAGGGTTGTATACAGTCCAGAGAGCAACAGTTGGATGGCCCTGGCCTAGCTGCTTGCTCTAGCTTTTCATTAGTAAGCTGACTACAAAGAATACATGGAGAGAGTTATTTTTTTACTTGGCTTTTGTCAATTTTGTTATTATAATTTATTTTAACTTCTGTAAATACACATGCGTGTGTAAGTCAGCAAATAAACTAATAACACTTAGTGTTGGCTCTCCTTCATCAAAAGGAGATTTAAACCTGCTTCTTCCACTGCGCAGTACAGTTTTTACATGTTAGGCAGAGCCAAAAATGCCCATCCCCATTTGTATTGAAACTGGCCCACTGGGCTGCCTGGAGGAGGGGTACATATGTGAGATGGGTACTGCCTGGCTCCTGCTTTCAGCACTGTTCAACATTTTGACTACTCACTGCATAAAATAGCAGTTGGGCAGGAGTGGGAACCATAACCTAGACCAAGTTGCATGACAGGATACCACTGCCTATGCTCTAGATAAATTGTAGACATGTACAGGGGGGATCTTCTGGGCTTTCAGGTGTTGCTCTTCACAGCACACTTCATTCATTACTGCTGTAAATTATTCTTGACCAATGCTTAAGCAACCGGTTCTTGAAAACCTCCAATGAAGGAGATACCACTTTGCTGCAATTTCAAGTAATTGCTACACACTCTGCCCTCCAAGAGGAGGGAGAAAATTGCTCTCCCATTTCCTTATGACAGCCTTTTAGATATTTGAAGGCTGCTATCATGTCCCCTCCCATGCTTAATTGCCTTTTCTGCAAGCTAAACATGTTTATGTTTCTTAATCTCTCTGCATTCAGCTTGGTGATTAGGGTATTTTGCTCCAAAGAGGGAGATGTGGATTCAAAATCCCTTTGGTTGAAGAGGGGCCTAAAACCTGGGTTTCCTCACTCCAGTACCCTAATCACTGGGCTAGTGGTGAGAAGGATCATCTCCTGAATAAGGAGCACTTAAATATCTGCAAGTAAAGTAGGATCTCGGTCATGGAGTTTGCATTGAAATAATATAAATTTAACTGACCCAACATTTTAAATATCAAAAATGATTAATTTATTACCACTTTGTAATCCAGAAGTTAGCTTCTAACTCCTGTTCTTGCTTCCTTATTTCTTGTCCTTGGTGACTCTGAATTTAAGGTAGGGCAGCACAGGATACGTCCTCAATCTTCACAAGTTAAAGTGAGAAAATCAGTTCAATGAGATATGTAATCACCAATGCAGGAGTTGACCCAGTACCAGAAGCTAACAAAGAACTGGCAGGGAAGTATCTGGAAAATCAAATAGCCTCAATTTGCTTTGATTGCAGAACAGCTATTCTGCATTAGCTCTCCAGGGAACATTCCTGTTCTTCACTGAGTACCTTTTTACAGGTTAACTTAATCCACTTCCAAGACTGATTAAGCCTAACCACAGAAAGGAACTCTTAGCACAGAATAAGGGTGCCTGCACTGAGATTAGGTTGTATTAACTATTGCACTTTAAATTCACACTCTGGCTAATCTTTCAATAGCGTCCTTGTGTCAACAAACCCTAAATATTCTGGTTTCCTGTGGTTTAAGGAGATTTGTTTATGTATGTTGATTTGCACACAGATAAAAAAGTGTCTCTCACAAACTAAAGGCTTATAATAAGCTATAGAACAGAATACATACAAAAATAAGAAATATATTTTGCAATAAGCCTCTAGCAAAACTAGACTGACAAAAAGGCCTTTAAAATATCAAATATTCCAAACCAAAGCAATAGGAACCCTCCTGCATATCCCCTTGAAGGAAATAGGATAAAGGGTCTGAGTGACTAGTATGCTCTGCCTGTTTTTGCCATGCTTTGGAGACACAAATGAACCATAAACCCATCTTAACTGGGTGGGTAACATGAGTTTCCAGCTGCTTTACAATACCAACCCTAACAAGAGACAACTGAGTATGTCAGTGAATCAGGGATGGAATTTAGAAATAGATCTGAATAACTGGGCTATTTTGGATAAAAGGCTGAAGAAATGAGTGAAATATAAAATCAAAGTCCCCTTGTCCCCCTGCCTGTAACTTTTTCTCCCTCTCTCTTCCTCTCCTTCTCCCTCAGATCAAGGAGCTAAATTGAAGTGCCTTCATGTGACAGGGGGCATCTCTCAGGGCTGTTTTCTCACACCAGCCCACCCATGTGGCTCTATAGGGCAGTCCGCCCAGTCTAGTCTGCCACGACTTTGCTGTTCCCATAAGCTGGTGGTATAATGCGGGAAGCTGCCCATTCCCAGCCCTGATGCCAAATCTCCCTTATACCACAGCCCATGCCTGGCAGATGACATCATAGTTCTTAGCATCTCCGGCCCCACACTGGGCCTCAGTCCTCCAATATGGACCCCAGCTGGATCACTCCAATCAGGCAGCCTACTCTGGCCTCATTCTGGGCTGCCTAGCTCCCTGCACTCTTCTCCCTCTCAGGTGTGGCCCCCCTGGGACCTTTGGCCAGTCAGAAACCCCAAGCGCTCAGCTATTGACATCCCTTCTGGTGGGCCCCTGGCCCTTTTGACCCTTCTGGTCCTGGTCCCAGCACTGACCATTTGAGGGTGCCTCAAGTCAGGCTTCTGAGCATCTAGCCCACTCTCTCACATGGGTCCTCTTTCTCACCCCTACTGTGAGGTTATCCACCCAGTTGTGGGAGCTGGGGTTATTAAGGCGCCCCAACGCACCTTTTACCAGTATGATAACTGGCCTGGTATTTCCTGGGGGCTCCCATGCCACTAGGAGTCCCACCAGGCCACCCATTCCCAGCAGGGTGCTCTGCCACACTTCACTACAGAAATGTTCATTTAAATTGGTTTGGATACTGTTTGAGCACTATTACTTGCTGAAAGGATGGCAAACAATGACATACATTTCAGGAAATTTTATTCAGCAGCAAAATTCTGCCTCTGCAAAAAAAAAAAAATGTTTCTTTCAAAAGATACCCTAGCATCATTAGCCACCTTTTTGGAAAGATGTCTACTCCCAGAACATAGAAAGCATCCTCCATCCATTCTCCTTTGAGAACAAGGCTGACATTTGTGACCAGACTTTGCTGCTTGTGCATTTTGCCTTAGAGGTGCACAACATTCATTAACTATCTCTGTATTTCTATTGGACATATATAAAAGTTACACAATTATGTGAGTAACTGAGGAGCCTTTTTTTTTTTAAATGTACAAATATTTTTCTGATTATTGTACAAATCTGAATGTCTTCTCTGAAGCCTGACTCAGCTCCAATACCGACACATCTCTCATTTCTGCCCAGATGTTGCAAACTTTAGATAAACTGATGTGAACTGATGTTTCTCAGAATTAAAGCATTTAGTCTCAGACAGCAAGACCACTTCTATTTTGCTTTGATAATGCACTGTACCAAATTCCATTCTGCACTGTGTAATTACTTTTGTGTCTGTGACCACAGAGGGATGGTTTTAATGGTTCAGGCAGGGGCATATCTGGGGGTGGGAGGTTAGGAGAAGGGGGATGGTACACTTTTCTGGTCCAACCAAAGTTTAACAGGAACTGCTTTTTACTGTGTAACGGGCTTTCCCTGGGCCGGTATGCCATTGGCCCGCCTACCTGTTTCTGGGCCAACCATCCGCCTCCTCTTCTGCCATACCTTGTTGTCTGTTAGTTGGTTCTAATAAGGTAGGAGGCTGCCCATTCTTGCTCCAATGCCAGGGGGTGCTATTTGTGGCTCCTTTCCGCAGCCCAAGCCTCGCAGATGGCATCCAGGTGACACAGTGCTCCCAGCCTACAGCTGGACCAAGTTTAACCCTCATTGTCAGACCTCAGACGCACACATTCATACTGCCCTCCTCTCAATAGGGCCTCTCATGCTCCACCCCCTCTCACAGGGTCTCTTTCATGCGTCAGCAACTTGTACCACCTTGCTCCCTCTCAAAGTGGGCCCCTTCAGCCATAGGTTTATCTAGCGCATAGCTTGGGTGGCAGTCATACTGTCTTTTGGGCCTCTCCTGCAACCCCCACTGGTGTAGTGGCCAGTCAATTACCTGACCGGGGCCAAGCTTGCCCTGGCCCCTCCTGGGGCAACTCTATACAAACTCATACACTAGGCTCCTAGCCCTCTGGTTTCCCCCTCACTGGGGCTCCACATCTTCTGCACCTTCCCTGGGGCTTCACATCCACCCTCCTTCACTGGGGCTCCACATCTTCTACCCCCTCACTGGAGCTATGGGGCTTCCCTCCCTGGTGGGGGCTCAGGTGGCGGTAGCCATGCCTGGCCCCAACTGGTACCCACAATGATGTGGGGGCTAGGTGTTATTGAAGCACCCCAACCCACCTTCCACTGGGGTGGTAACTGGTCTGGTATTTTCCTGGAGGCTCCCGTACCACTGGGAGCCCCACTATGCCACCCACTCCTGGCAGGGTGCAGTTTTAGGTCATGCCCAGGACCAAGAGCCTCCAAACCATCCTCATAAACACCTGCCCTTACCTCCAAGATGTTTCATACAGCCTTTCAGCCAGGAGATGTTTCTATCTGCCTGCCAGCAACAAACTGCTCTGTTTATATAGGCATTCTAAAATGGCCACCATAAGCAAGTACTTGCTTGCTGTTTGGCTCAGCCCTTTAAGTGGTAGGCACTAACAGTGCCCTGCCACATACTGACAGCAACATTTCTAGCTAGGCAGTGCTGAGGGATTCAATTGACTTGATGACTCATTATAATCCAGTTGATCCCTTCTAAACTCTTCATTCCACAGGTGTTAAGGACCCTTTCTTCTTTTTGATGGTCTTGATAGCATTCAAGCTTCCTTTCTTCTGCAATTCTGGTGTCTCTTAGGTGCTTCAGGTAATGAAACTTCTATTCACACCTCTAAAGACTGTTTTTAACTCATTCGAATTTGTTTTTGCTTTTAATACATCACTAGGCCACTAGCATATTAGTAAAGCTTCTAGTTTATTTTTAACCAAAGAAAAATATGTATTGTTTTATATGTGATGACATACTTTGTCATCTGCACCCCCTTTTCAAAATTCTAGATCCACCCATGGATCCAGGGATTGGGTTTGGAATAGTTTGCCCAGCAATCCCAAGTCACTAGTGAGTTCCATGAGGTTTACTTTGGAATTAAATCATAAAAACTGAAGTGAAATTTTCAAAGCATGATGGGAAATTCCTTTGGGAAGTAGATGTCTCCGCAATTTGAAAATCTCCTTTTGTGGTTTTAATCTGCAAACATGAAAAATCTCACGGCCATGTTATTAAGGGTAGCAGTTTCCTAATGTCTTAGGCAAAGATTTCCCCTCACCCACTGTTGGGCAGGTGTGACATACTAATTGGATGCCACTTGCATCTTGAGGCTGCATTTCACTGTGAGTGTGTGTGGCTCAGTGTCATATATGTGCTCTTTATTTTACAAATCCAAAGAAAATAACAGTTTTCAGATGGATTTCATTTAGAGCTAGTAGGACACAATTCTTATGACTGTTCCTTTTTAGGTTTCACTGTTACTTAGGGTAGAGGTTCCCAACCACCAAGCTCAGCATGAACCCACTCTTCCCTTCTGCTTGGAGCCATGTCTGTCTGCCCGGGTGAGTGGCTTCTGGGGTCACAGCTGAGCTTCCAGGGTTAAAACCAGGTAGCAGGGGAGCCCCAGGAGGAAGGCAGCCAGCTCTGTATGCCCTGTCCTGCTCCTGCCAGGCCCCAGTAAAAAAAAAAGTTTAAGAACCACTACCTTAGGGAATAGAGGCACAGCACAATGACAAGGACTCCTTTAGTATCCTCCTCAAAACTAACATCAACTTAGGACACTATCCAAGAAAATAAATCACTGTCCAATTTTTTATATCACTTAGATATCAGCTCTGACATGTTTATGTACAAGTGCACATAATAGCTTTAATCTAACTCTGACCTAGAATATTTTCTAAGTCATGTACTAGCAATGCTAGTGAAAGACAGCATTACTTGAGATTTCCCTCAAACCTTTAACTCTCACTTACAGTGACCCTGATGGCCGGCTGGAGTTTCATAGTTTGTAGGGTCGGAAGGGATCTGAGCAGATCATCAAATCCGACCTCCTGCCATGGCAGGAAAAAGTACTGGGGTCAAACGACCCCACCAAGGTGTTTGTCTAGCCTCCTCTTAAAGACCCCCAGGGTAGGAGCCAGCACCACTTCTCTTGGAAGTTGGTTCCAGAACCTAGCCACCCTGACAGTGAAGTAGCGACCCCTGATATCTAACCTAAACCTACCCTCTGCCAGCTTGTGACTGTTATTCCTAGTCACTCCTGGTAATTCTTGGGGGAACAGGGGCTCCCCCAATGCCTGCTGGTCCCCTCTGACTAGCTTGTAGATGGCCCCTAGATCCCCCTTCAGTCTTCTCTTGTGGAGGCTGAACAGGTTCAGGTCCTGTAGCCACTCCTTGTAGGGCCTGCCCTGTTGCCCCCGATCATGCGAGTGGCCCTCCTCTGGAAACTCTCCATGTTGTCCACATCCCTCTAGAAGTGCAACGCCCAGAATTGGACACAGTACTCCAGCTGCGGCCTGACCAGTACCACATAGAGGGGGAGGATCACCTCCTTGGACCTGCTTGAGATGCTTCTGTGGATGCATGACAAGGTGTGGTTGGCCTTCCTGACTGCATCCCCACACTGACAGCCCATGTTCATTTTGGCATCAATAATGACTCCAAGATCCTTTTCTGCTCTGTACTGATGAGAAGGGAGTTCCCCAGCCTGTAGGTATGGTGCTGGTTCTTCCTCCCCAGGTGCATCACGTTGCACTTGTCAGTGTTGAATCCCATCCTATTCTCATCCGCCCACCCCTGTAACCTGTCTAGGTCCGATTGCAGCGTATTCCTCCCTTATAGCGTGCCCACATCCCCCCACATCTTAGTGTCATCAGCAAATTTGAACAGGGTGCTTTTTACCCCCTCGTCCAAGTCACTGATGAAGAAGTTGAACAGTGCAGGCCCGAGGACCAAGCCTTACAGAACCCCACTGCCCACATCCCTCCAGGTCAAAAATGACCCATCCACCCCCACTCTCTGGGTGTGGCCGTCCAGCCAGTTGGCAACCCATTTCACTGCATAGGTGTTGACACCACAGTCTCCTGATTTCTTAATGAGAATGGGATGAGAGACGGTGTCGAAGGCCTTCCGAAAGTCCAGGAAGACTTATGTCCACTGCTACCCCTGCATCTAAGGATTTGGTGACCTGGTCGTAGAAGGCCATCAAGTTGGTCTGACAGGACCGTGTTGGTTGCCCCTAAGCATGCTCTCCCCCACTGGCCCCTTGTGGACACGTGCCAGAATAATTCTCTCAAAAAGCTTGCCCAGGATTGAGGTAAGACTAACTGGCTTATAGTTTCCTGGGTCCTCCTTTCTCCCCTTTTTGAAGATGGGAACCACATTGGCCCTCTTCCAGTTCTCTGGCACCACACCAGAGCACCACGAATGCTCGTACAGCCGTACCAGGGGTCCCGCTATGACCTCAGTTATTTCAGTACTCTGGGGTGGGGATCGTCTGGACCAACTGATTTGAATACATCCAATCCCTCCAGAAGTTCCCTGACTAGTTCCTCACTAACCCTTGGCCTAGGTGTGTCTCCCCTGGGATCTAAGGGGGGTTCAGAGGGGGGGTGGCTGTTCTGTTCCCTGCTCAGGAAAATGGAGGCAAAGAAATCATTAAATATGTTAGCTTTGTCATCTGGTGTGACGACCAAATTTCCTAGTGTGTCCTGCAGGGGCCCTACGTTACCTGGAACCTTCTTTTTTCCCCTATGTATTTAAAAAAGGACTTCTTGTTGTCCTTGATTCAGGAAGCTAGTCCCAGTTCCATCTCTGCCTTGGCCTTCCTGACAGCTCCCCTGCATTCCCGAGCAACCGCAGTATAATCCTCCCTGGTTATGGCCCTTCCCTTCCATTGGGTGTGCGCCTCCCTTTCAGCAGGAGACATTCCCAGATGCTTTTGGTGAGCCATGGGGGCTTTTGTGCCCTCCTGCCCCCTTTGATCCGTGTTGGGATTACCTTCCTTTGGGCTTGGAGGATCGTCTCCTTAAGGAGTGACCACTTCTTGGACGCCTGGTTCCCCTCCCCTCTGGGACCTCAGTGCTTCCCTGACTATTCTCCTTAACTCATTGTAGTCTGCCCCCCTAAAATCTAGGGCTGCTGCCTTGCTGTAGGCCTTTGCCACCTTGCACTGGATGGTGAATTCCAGCAGGCAGTGATCGCTGTTGCCCAGGTGGTCGAGCACCTGCAGCCCTGTCACCAGGTCATCACCGGTGGCCAGCGCCAAGTCCAACAAGGCATCTCCCCTGGTGGGGCTGTGCACCTCCTGGGTTAGATGGAGGTCCTGCATTCTGGCTAGGAACCTACGTGAGCAGCAGATGTCTGGGAAGTTCAGGTCCTTGGACCTAACTACCTCCGTGAGCCAATTTAAGAATATTTTAGAATTTCCCAAATGGCTTTGGTTTTTGTTGTCCATGTGAACTTTCAGAAGACATATGATTTATCTTAACTGGAAATATATTCTTTTTTTCCTTTTAATCATGAAGGGACTATTGTAAATTATTACACATCATAATCTAAAGCTGCATATCATACAGTGGATGTTGCAAGAACCACACAACCAAGTGCATAAATAAATGGACACAGAATCTCTTCTTTGAAACATTTATGAGCTATAGCGTCAGTTCTGCACCCTGCTGCATGTAGGTACAGGAATCTGCCTGCACAAAGTAGGCATGGGGGCAAGTAGGATTGAGGCATGTGTTGGAACAAGAACAAGTTAAGAAGAGATAGATATTAAAAAAGGCAAGAATTAGACAAAGATGAAGACAATATTGCTGCCCCCTTTTAACCTCAAATGATTAGCCAAAATTTCCTGTAGGTTGTTTCAGTTGGGAGGAGAAACTGATAATGGAGCCAGGTATTCCGTTGATGCCAGGTATTACTTTGATGCAATCCTCTTTTTTTTTTAACAAACAGTTTATAAAGCTCAGTTTCCCTGAACACAGCAAAGGTCAAATGTTCACCTCTCTAAGGCCCTTTTTAGCCAGCACTCAGCTCAAAACCTCCCTCAGGTTTTTCTCCAGGGCTTTTGTTACTTGGTCTGGTCTGGTGTTTCCTTGCTACCTTCTTTCTCATCTCTAGTCTTTCTGCTTCTCCTTCACAAACACATAAGCTTCCACAAAGCAATTCCCAGAGAAACATCTCTGTTCTTATATACTCTCATGGAGTCATAGAAAATTTGAGTTGGTAGCTTTTCACAACTATCTGAAATGGCAGTGGTTACGCTCAACCCAGAATAATGTGATTATGCAGTCAATAGAGTGATTAATATACTGGTTTGTATCTTGACATTTGCAATTTTAAAATAGCCAGAAAAAATAACTGAAGTTTATAAACCTCATTCATAAGGAAGTGAGTTTTGAGAAGGGATTTAGCAGGTTCAGGGTGTGAGCCTTATATCAATGAATAGGATATAAAAGCAGAGCATAAACTGGATTAGGCTTTGGACCAAAGCACACTGACATCAATGGCAGATTTTCACTGACAAGCTTAGTTAAAATATAGAGAGCTAAAATATTCTTTGATGTGGTCACGTTAGATTCTGATCTCATCAGGTCTTACAGTGCTAGCAGGATTTGGTTTAGCATTCATCAATACTGCAATTCAGAGCTCTGATT
Source organism: Crocodylus siamensis (assembly GCF_052110815.1). NCBI lineage: Eukaryota > Metazoa > Chordata > Crocodylia > Crocodylidae > Crocodylus > Crocodylus siamensis. The sequence continues at coordinate 364,968,882 of NC_143395.1, forward strand.
GCCTCTCATGTAGACGCACACAGATTAGATTCAAACTAATTATCCTGAATAGCAGTGTAGCAGAACAGCTGAACCGCATGGGCTTTATCATGAGTTACACAAGGCTTCCTGGGACTCTGGGTAAATAGCTGTCAAATGGAGCAACCTGGGCTAGGGACAGACATTCAAAAAGCCTGAGCCTGAATTGATTCAGTCTTTGCAGGTTAGTCTAACCTGGCTAGGCTGACCCGGTTTGTAACCGTACAGACATCCCCTTTGGACTGAAAAAATGCAGGCACATGCTTGCAGTGACTCAGGCTAGAAGCTAGGGGGTGCTAGAGCAGCCCTTCCTTCCCTTCTATGGGGCTCAGCTGAGGGGGGGTGTGGCCAGACCCTGGCAGGATGATCTGATTAGGGAGGGGTCCCCCCAGCTGTTGATAACAGAGCATTGAGTTACACAGTAGGGAGTTACACAGGGAGTTGTTAGCATTCATCAGCCCATCAAACAAAACCTCTCTTATTAGTTCAAGCTCTTCTTAAACAACATTTTCCCAGGAAGGAATGGAAGGACATTACCAGCTACCTGTTGATTACCTCCAAAAAGCCCTAAGCCAACACTGTCCTGTCTGCCTTTGTCCTGTCTCCCACAACATGGACCATAGCCGGTATGTGGTATGCTAGCTAATGCTGAGTGGTGTCTGTGTAAGGCAGAGGGGAGGGGGGAATCCCTGCTTGAGCAGGGAGTTGAGGGAGGGTGAGCAAGAGGAAGCTGCGCTTACTAGTCTCTACTGGAGCTCCAGCCAGAGAGCAGAGGGGCTGGGCCAGCCCTGCTGGGCTAGAGCAGAGCCCTGCCCAGAGTTGTAAAGCAGCTGGGATGCTGCGGGACTCTGGTTTAACTTAAACCAGAAAGGGGTCTGGGATAGACATTGCATAAACCGGTTTGACCCAAATCAATTAAGTGTGATACTACATTCAACCAGGTTTATCTCAAACCAGTTTCAGCCATTTTTAAACCAGTTTATGTGCACTGAACATATGTCTTGTTACAGGTTTAAACCAGTTTCTGATCACTTAACAAAGTTAATGTGTAATGTCTATCCCTAGCCATGATGTCACAGTTACCCTGCTGTCAGTATTAGTATCCAAGCTACCTGCTATGAGGCTAGGTTCACTATAACTCCCTAAACTATAGTCACACCTTTGCTTTACAATGTAGGCATATCCTTAGTTAGTTTTCAGAAGGTTAGCCTTCAAGGGAAAAAACTATTTACTGGTAATCGTGTTGTATAGTCCACAACATTTTGAGCTTAGCTCTGATTACAAGCTGCTTCCAACCTGCCCTATGCTACCCCCAGAGCCAGAGCTGAAGCTGGAACTGAGGCCACCCCCTGCATTGTTACTGATGCTGCTACTCCTCACCATCCAGACAAAACCTCCCAATGTTGAAATGCTGCAGAAATCCCCCAGCTTGGTCAGCAGGAGAAAAAGTATCTCAGGCCAAATCCAGCCTGCAGGATGTAAGTTGCCCATCCATGATATAGTCATGAAAGTGTACAAGGGGAAGGAAGGCTGACAGAAGTGCTAATTGACTGCAGATGTTACACTCTTGCCAAATGTATTGCTATTTGGAGAAAAGTGGGAATAGTCTGGAAACAAAATAGCCCAAGAAATTTGTTTTTAAAAAATTACAGAATGGGACAAATTTACCCGTTGTGTAACTGTGTTGATTCAATGTGCTCACCTCAGGGTTGAATTTGACCCTAGTTGTGTCCTTAGAGGCCTTTGCTACTAGCTTATTATGGTTAGTTCCCAGAGCTAGTCTTGGTGAAGCCTCACAACAATTTTTATTTTGACACAGCAATATTTGTAGTGGTGTTCAGATATTTATTTAGAGAAACTTGCATTTTTCTCCAGTCTTTGTTTGCTGGCAGTTTCCTTTTTAACTAAGCCCTAAAGCACCTCAGTCCCTGGAAGGTAAAAAAATCACACTGCATGGACTTAGCAGCACTGTGAACACCTATGTCTATTGTCTTCACAGCCACACCTGGAGATACTGAAACAGCCATTTCCACTTGATCAGAGGCAACTGCTGAAAAAGTAGAAGACACTATTAAGGGCAAGTGCTGGTGTGACCATTTATTCTCTCAGGGCTAGGTACAGACATTCAAAAAGCTTGAGGCAGAATTGATCTAAGTTTGCAGTTTTCTGTAAGTGGCATAGTTTAGATCGGTAGCAAACATAACACATATTCACCATTTGGTTGGGGAGGTCAAATCTTAGATTGGTTTCCACCATTTTTAAACCAAGTCTTTGTGTTCCGAATTCCTGTTCTGTTACCAGTATAGACTGGCTTTGTGTGCTGAATTTCTGTTCTGTTATGGGTAGATCGGTTTCCAATCACTTATACCAGTAAAAGTCTACCTGGTCTAGATGACCTGTGTACACAACCTTCTGCTATTTATTTACCGCTGTATTTATATAATTTGAGGCATGGTACTTCCTTGTGAACACTTTAGTAGCAATGAATTATCTGGCAGATGGACACATTAATTTCTCACGCAGTTCAGTTAAAGCAGGGGTTCTCAAACTTTGATACTGCAACCCCATAAAATAATATATAAATTTACGTGACTCCTCCCATGATTAAAGCTACTGAATTCATTAGGATTAAGTAGGAGATAAATAAAGCACATTTACTTTTATATATTAAATGAAATATATTTTATTATCATGTCTGCAAGCAACCGTAGAGTCAGAAAAAGAAAGAATTAATCATAAAGTAATATAGATTAAATAAGATGTGAATAACAACAATGAAACGTGAAAACAAACAAACAAACTGCACTTTACTTTCAACTCAGTGTGCTGCCACGCCAATACCAGCACATATCCAGAAGAGGCATAGCGTTATTTTGACCCAACTCTCTAATGTCTGTATAGATTGGGTGCTTTGGTGGGTCTTTTGGGGGGCTTTTATCTAATAGAAGCTATTATAATACTTCATTATACTTTATTGACTTATGCGTACTTTGACTTGTATTATTGGTACTGTGGCATCTTCAGCTTTTCTCTTAACACCCATAAAAAACATTTCCATTTTAGCCAAAAGTTTGAAATAACCGATAACTGAACGCAATAAAACAAAAATTTAAGAACAACTTTTAAGACTATGAAAAAAACTCGTACTCAGTTGCATGCAGTCAATTGAACTGTTGACAGATAAATACTGAGCTTCACCAACCCATACACACCGAGATTAGAAAACAAAAGAGACACTTCAAAGAACACATGCATCACCACTGGGGGAGGGAAGCAGGCAGAGCGTTTGCATGTTGGGGAGGGAAGAGAAGTTTGCGACCACCTTTTAAGTTGCACATGACCCCCTTGTGGAATCACAACCCACAGTTTGAAAACAACCGAGTTCAAGAATTAAAATACCTGTTACATTTTGAAGCTAAGGATTCATATATCTTCCTTTTATGCTGGGATTTTGAATTCTGCTTCCTGTAAGTGTAACTCCATAGAGTCAATGAGAATATGTATAACATTTCCTCTGTGAAGTGTTTGCATGTCTTGAACTCTACACTTGTCTCTCAAAATCTGTGTTTTCTATCTAAAAACCATGTTTTGTGTAACATTTTTGTTTCCTTTTTACTATCAGGTTCAGTAGGCTACTATCTGAAAATTCGCATGTACAGTAGCTAAATAGTGTTATATTTAACCCAGGTACGTTGACTAAGCTAATGGAAGCTTTCCATGAAGTGGAATTAAATTATTTATTGTGAATATATTTTTTTCAATTGCTTTTATGAGTTAGTATTTCTGATTTGTAACCGTAGAAGAGGGCAAGGCCTAGTTTGTATGTGACAGAGGTACATATGAACCTGAGATAAGAGATAGTTACGAAGAAATTCATGCAAGCCCTCTGTAACAGGGGGTCTTTCCGGGATGGTTAAATGTTGGCTTGCCCACCTGTTTCTGGGCTAACTGCCTGCCTTTCTCATTTGCCATGCCTCGATGGAAAAAATGATTAAGCTTTACTCAGGTGGAAGGCTGCCTATTTAAGACCCCGATGACATGGGGTGATATCTTGGAAGGCTGCCTATTTAAGACCCTGATGACATGGGGTGATATCCCCAGTTTCAAACCTTCCCTTACACTGGGGAAAGTGGGCCCATGCCTCACAGATGGTATCTCAGGCAGCTAAGCTCACCTGTAACCCTTCTCCCTCTCAAGCTGTGGTCCCCTCTCTGGGACCTTTGGCTCCCACTTAGGCCCTGGCCCCACCCTCAGGCCAGTCAGAATCATGAGCCTCTTGCTCTGGGCATCCCTCATGGTGGACGAGGGATGCCCAGCATCCCTGGCCCTTTTGACCCCCGTTGGGTCCTGGCCCCAGCACAGACCAGTTCAAGGGTCCATCAAGTCAGGTCTGAACAGCTTGCCTTCTCTCCCTCACAACTCCACTGGGTCAAGTGAGCCTCAGGCCTCTCAAAGATCTCCCAGGTCTGGGCTTTCCGTAGCCAGGACTGTGCTGGAGCTGGAGGTTATCAGGTGCCCCCTACCCACCTTTCACCACGAAGGTTTGTAGACATGGTATTTCCTGGGGTTGCCACACCACTAGCAGTTCCATCAGGCCTCCTGACCCTGGCAGGGTGCCATTTTAGGTCATGCCCAGGATCTGGGTCTCCTCCATCCTCATAGTCCCAGCCCATATACCTCCAAGTTGTTACTGGCCCAAGGAGCTCATCAGAGAGATGTTCTTTCCCCACTGGCTGGTCTTCAAACTGCTCTCCTCAGCACAGAGACCTGGGCATTAAATGGCCACCCTCATCAGACACCTACTATTTCCCTGACCTAGCCCTTAAAGTGGGAGGCACCAACAGCGCCCTGCCATACCCTCCCTTTAATAGCAATTGGTAATGTCACTTGCCTGTTAAAATCATAGAATACTAGAAAATTACGGTTGGAAGGGACCTCAGAAGGTTATCTAGTCCAACTCCATACTCAAAGCATAACAATCCTCAACTAGATCATTGCAGCCAATGCTTTGTCTAGCCAGCTCTTAAAAACCTCCAATGATGGATGTTCTGCAACCCCTTTGGGTAGCCTGTTCCAGTGATTTACTATCCTCCTGTTGACAAAGTTTTTCCTCGTATCCAACTTAAACTTCCGTTGCTGCAACTTGAGATCATTGCTCTTTGTTCTATCATCTACCAGAACTGAAAACAGTCTAGCTCCACACTCTTTGTACCCACCCTATAGGCAGTTGAAGGCTGCTATTAAATCCCCTGTCAGTCTTCTGTTCTCCAAACTAAATAAGCCTAGTTCCGTCAGCTTCTCAGAAGTCATGTGCCCTAGGCACACCATTTTTGTTGCCCTCTGCTAGCAAGGCCATCCCTTGGGGGGGGGGAATTGGGGTGACTGCCCTGGGCCCTGCGTTTTGGGGGCCCCACGGAGGTGGACAGAGCAGCAGCAGCACAGAACAGTGGCTCTGCATCTAGCTGCTCGCTCCCCCCTCCCCCCCCATGACACTGCCAATGGCGGCTGCAGCTTCTTCGGGTCCAGGGCCTGTGGGATCAGAGCGGAGGCAGGGCCCCTCATGGGCTGATTGGCCCTGGGACCCGCACCCTGCTCAGGTCACCTCTGTCTGCTGGTATCTCCAGTTTGTCCACATCCTTTCTGTAGTAAAGGGCCCAAAACTGGGCATAGTGCTCCAGATGTGGCTTCACGGTGCTAAATAGAGAGGAATAATCAGTTCCCTCAATCTGCTGTCAACACTCCTACCAATTCAGCCCAGTTAGCCTTCTTGACAACAAGGGCATGCTGTTGTCTCATATTCAGTGTATTATCCATTGTAACCCTTGAGTCCTTTTCGGCAGAACTGCTGCTTAGCCAGTGAGCCCCCATGTACTGGTGCATGGGATTGTTACTTCCTAAGTGCAGAATTTTTCACTTGTCCTTACTGAACTTCATGAGATTTCTTTTGGTCCAATCCTCCAGTTTGTTGAGGTCTCTGAATCCTAGCCCTACCCTTCAGTGTATTTATTACTCCCCCCATCTTGGTGTAATCTGCAGAGTTGCTGAGGGTGCACTCCATCTCATCTTTCAGGTCATTGATGAAGGTATTGAACAAAAGTGGCTCCAGACCAACCCCTGGGGGTACTCAATTTGATACCAGCTGCCAACTAGGCATCAAGACATTGATTACTACCCTTTGAACCCAATGATCCAGCCATTTTTCTATCCACCTTACAGTCCATTTATCCAACCCATACTTCCTTAACTTGCTTGCAAGGATGTTGTGGAATACCATATCAAAAGCCTTGCTAAAGTCCAAATGGTTATCTGTGGTAAAGTACTGTTTTAGATATATGGGGCTGAAAATAAACACTTATTTTAAATACACCTTCACCCACTCACATACCCAGAATAAGCAAAGGTTGCAGATGCAGTAAGCTTTCTTTTTAATACAGGTTTCCCTTGATTTATGTGGGTTCAATTTATGCAAATTCACTCTTATGCAATGACCCTTTTTATACCTGAAATTCGTTATATGCAGGGTAAATTCACTGTTAAGTGATTGGCATAGGTGCACTCCCCTCTTCCCCAAGCAGGTAAGTCTGTGAATTTGTGAGGGGAGGGGAAACGGCCATGGGGCCGGGGCCCCACTCACCAGAGCCCCTGCTTTGGGAGCAGCCTATGCCAGCGGCTTGCAGCTGCTGGACTGCACTGTGCCCTGAATTCCCCAGGGCTCTGCTTCCCCTGGGGAACTGTGCCCTGAAAACTCTGGGATGGCCTACCCCAGTGGCTGCAAGCAGGCAGTGTCCACCACTCCCAGGGCTGCAGCAGGGATTGGCAGCAGCCTGCAGCAAGACAGAGTAGGCTGGAGCCAGCACCAGGCTCTTCCCAGCGCTCGGGGTGGGCCACAGCAATGGTAAGGGGGCTCCTGCAACCCCAAAATTTGCTGTAGCCTCCCGGCAACCTACCCTTCCAGCACCACTGCCAGGTGCCAGGATGAGTGTAGTGCCACTTGCCAGCCCCAGCCTGCAGTGGCCACCAGCCTCAGCCTGCTCTCGTCCCACTGCAGACTGCTGCCCACCCCTGCTGCAGCCCTGGGAGTGGCATATGCAACTTGCTTGCAGCCACTGGGCTGCGCCACGCCCCTCTCCCCACCCCTTCCCTAACCCCAGCTTCACTCCCTCACTGCCATGGGAACGCATCCCTATCTGTTTCATTGTAAACTGTATTCACTTTATGTGAGTTTGATTTATGCGCTGTTCCCTGGGAACGCATCTACCGTATAAATCGAGGGAAACCTGTAGCTGATATTAAATAGTTATAATCAATACTGCATTCATGATTAACAATTGCCTTCAGGCTTTTTTCACTGCTTACTCCAGACTGACAACAGTGTTGAAACTGTAGAATAATTAAAGAACTCTGGCTTTTTCTTTTTGTCAGTGGAGGTCAGAGCTTAGCAAATTTTAGCTTTTAATTTGGCAATGGTGAAAGATCCATTTGTGCTGCTAGTTTTTCTAGCTAGCGGGGCATTTACTTTTGGCTAGGAAACAGATAAAAGAAAGGGCTATAAGGAAGTGGTCTGCTGATGGTATGTAGAAATAGAGGTGGAGGTTGCTGTGTATTTATGCTACCGGTTTACCTAATGATTTGTTAACTCTGATTTAGCAATTTGCCTGCTACTTGCATTGATATCCATACCTGTACCATCAACTGTAATGGGAGCACTGTTCTTAGGTTTTTCATCCTGAACCTGGACTAGGCTTTAGCCCTCCTACTTGAGCTACGGCACCCCAGGCATGTGTGTTGCTTTGCTTATTTTTTACTTTCTATTGTGTAAGATCTATAATGAGGGTCAAGACAATAGGTCTATTAGACCGTGAGATCAAAATATTATGTTCAAAAACTGTGAGAGAAAACATTCCTAATTTTACAGTAATTAAAAAACCTAGAAAAAGTTGTTATTGGATAAGGAGCAACCTCTTCCTAAAAACTGGAGAAAATTGGTGTTGATGAATGGAAATGGAGTTCAGGAACCTGTTTGTATGTGGTGACCATGACATTCAAGGGAGTCTGATAGCTGCTGCAGTTCTACTCTCAGAGCAGAGAGTCAAGCATGAGGTGTCTACCACTAAGAATCTTCCACTCAGAGGCTAGGGACAGACATTCAAAAAGCCTGAGCCTGAATTGATTAAGTCTTTGCAGTTTAATCTAACCTAGCTAGACTGAGCCACTTTGTAACTATGCAGACATCCCCTCTGGAGTCAAGAAATGCAGGCACATGCCTGCAGTGGCTCAGGCTAGAAGCCAGGGAATGCTAGAGCAGCCCGCCTTCTGTCCCGCAGTGCTGAGCTGATGCGGGGAGTGGCCGGGTCCTGGCAGGATGCTCTTATTAGGGAGGGGTTCCTCCCCCTCGCTGCTCCTGACCAGACCAACAGGGAGTTGATAACACAGTATTTATCAGTCGATCATGAAAACAAAAGCCTCTCTCATTAGTTCAAGCTCTCCTTAAACAACTTTTTCCAAGGAAGGGACGGAGGGACGTAACTAACCTGTTGATTAGATCCAAAAATCCCTAAGTGGACATTATCCAGTCTGCCATTGTCCTGTCTGCCTTACCCAGATACCTCTCAGCATTAGTTAGCATACCACATGCTGGCTGTGGTCCAGGCTGTGGGAGAGAGGAGGAGGGGAATCCCTGCTTGAGCAGAGAGTGGTTGGTGGGGGGAGGGCAGGAGGAAACTAGGCAGACCCTGCTGTGTCTGCAGTCTCTGCCAGAGATGCAACCAGGGAGCAAAGGGGTGGGGCCAGCCCAGCTGTCCCTTGCAGAGAGCCCCGCCCAGGGCTGCAAAGCATCTGGGATGTTGGGGGACTCTGGTTTAACTTAAACCAGAAAGGGGTCTGGGATAGATATTGCACAAACCAGTTTGACCCAACTGAAGTCTGATACTACATTCAACCAGGTTTATCTCAAATTGGTTTCAGTCATTTTCAAACTGGTTGATATGCACTGAATGTCTGTTTTGTTACAGGTTTAAACCAGTTTCTGATCACTTAAACTGGTTTATATGTAATATCTGTCTGTCCTTAGCCAGAGAGATACAATCTTTCAAATTTGTTCATATAGCCACATACTGCATGAAGACGTCCACATAATTAATTAGTCCATTATTATTATAAGTAGCTTCTTAAAGTTTTCTGAAATGTTAATCTTAAAACTGAGAGGTTTCCACTCAGTTTGAGATGTTTCAAGAGATGCGGTGACTGTGGCAAGGTAACATGTATTGGTGTTCTCTCGCATACTGGAAAGGCATTACTATTTTGTATTTAAACCGGTTTGGTGGCTAACATAGCAACTTTTATTGCTAAGCAAAAGGTTGGATAGGTGATTATGTGCTACCTTGATGAAAATAGGATTTATTGTGCAGTACTTCTTGTTCGTGAATTCAATTTTAATGTTATTTCAATTGCATTGGTGTTGACATGTTCCCTGCAGCACCAATTTTATTCCTATTTAAAGTAGTTCTGCATTTGCAGTTGTCACAGGCTGAAGCAAAATATGTTTCAATTTGGAAAAGAAAAAACATATAAGTGGGATAAACTCTAGGTCTTTGCTGTATTCCTTCCACTCTAAGAATTGACCTTTTTGTCTTCCCTGTTGGCTGTTTCCCATGGTATTCACTGTGCAGGTACCTGGGAGGATGAAGTCATATATAATTGCACTTCAAGGAATGTGTAAATACTATACACAGATATATCAAAATGATCTAAAAACATTGAAGCATCATATCTATTTTATTAGGTCTCATACTGCATGCTACTTTATTAGTCTACCTTTTAGTTTTAAGCTCCCCCAGGCTGGGATTGTCTTACATGGGCATGTCGTAGTCCTGAATATACCACAGCACTTCGTCAATGATAAAAAAAACTAAGAAATTACAAAAAACTCCTAGATATTCTGGTATCATAGCCAATTAATGAGTTGGCTCCCTGGAGCAGTGTAAGCCATGAGATTTTCTAACAACTCAGTTTCCCACTCTCCTGGGCTTTTAATTATTATTTTTTAAATTTTAAAAGCTGATAGTTAACTTAGCTCTGATTTAATGCTTTACTAAGATTAATAGTGGTTCTGTGGACTGTATCTCTGAATTTTTTCAGCTGTATAGTTTGACTTCATTGTGTAGTCCTGAATTGATTGAGAAAAGCAATCAGACTACATGAGTATAAGTTGAAATCAGTATTAAATTCCTGCAGAAATTTCCAACAATGCTTTTACTAGCTTTATGAATATATTGTACTTCTCTTCAGAAAATTGCACTCAGGTATCTAATATAACTAAATTATCTAATAGTATTAAATTGTTGCAGAAATTTCCCACTATGCTTTTACTAGCTTTATGAATATTTTGTACTTCTCTTCAGAAAATTGCACTCGGGTATCTAATAGAACTAAATTAGCCTTGAGCACAAGGACCTGCTATGCTTCCAGCAACTGGTCAATATTGTTTCTTACAGGAGAGTGGAAAGATGATTTGGGTATAATCATGAAAACATAATATCAGAGGGGATCCTGAGGATTATCTAGTCAATTCCTCTGCACAAATGCAGGATTTGATATTCCTAAATCAGTGTTTATCCCTGTCATGGAAATTTTTGAGTATGTGCTGCCAGCACAGAAGAGGTTAAACTGACATGCGCGGTTTGAAGCTGTGAGTGGAAATTTCCAAGGCTCACCCAGTCCTTGCCCCCTGGGTGACCTGCGGAGCTGTCAATCATTGTTGACCTACTTTCCCCACAGACGCATGCTCAGATTGTGTCAGCTCCTGACTGAGAGCATGCTCAGTCAGAACCTGACATGAGGTAATCGGACTAGAAATTTCTCTGCGGAGAGCACGTTGATTGGCTACTAAATTGATATAAAAGTTCTGTGAGCCCCTCCCTCGGGGGGAGATCGCGCGGACCAGAGACAGAGGCTGCTGCTGCAGGGACTGTTCTCTGAGTCAGGCTTCAGGGCCTATTGATCTCCTCCTTCGGTGGCTTATTGCTTATTGTACTACGGTTTTGACTACGTTCATCTGGCTTCCTGACTTACCTTTCGAACTGATTAACGGCTTACGATTTCGGATCACCCTATGGACTTTGTTTAACCCGGTTCCGGACCATCGACCTCGGCTTTCTTCACCACCTACGACTCTGCTCATCCCTCCAACTGACGTCTCCGCTGCTTCATCTTCTGGCTACTGACCTCGGCTTTTCTCATACGACCACCCGATTCGTCCATTGCTGTGGACTGGCGTCACGCGGTTCATCATCACCGTGTTACAGTTCGTTTTATTGTTTGTTTCGTTGTTTGTGATCCCCATTTATGAGCTGTTGACCAGCCCTGGGACTAGGTCTTCGGACTGAACCTCGTGGGCCAACAGACCCCTTTGTTGTTAATTGTTTGTTTGTGTTCCAACTGTAACTGAAGACCTTTCTGCCTACGCCTGAAGCGTAAGTCAAATAAATTCACCTGTTTTCCTCAATCCGCTCCGAGTCCCTAACTCCAGACTCTACGCCGCTAATCCCACCTGTCCGTATCTAATTGCCACCCCGGCCCACCGTGACCTTGGGGCCCGATCCTTCGGTATTCCCCGACATGGCGTCACGAACAGGATCAATGGGAGGCGTATTGGAGTCGGAGATTATAAGGAGTTGCCCATGGAGCAACCGAGTCCGGCAGACCATCGGTGCCGAGGACTTATGGGACCACATCGCATTCCATCAGGCCGCACCGGCTGAAGGAACTGTGAGCGGGTACCTGTCCCTCCGGGGAGAAAGTGGGGAAGAATGGGCCGTTCGGCTCACCCCAAGTGCGCTGGGTTGCATTATCCAGGATCCTCGGGCCGTTTACCGCCCAAGGGGGGAGACCGGGACCGTAGCCCTGGCCCGTAAGAAACCTTCGGGCATGGCAACCTCAGGCCCGGACCGAGAATTCACCCGGTGCATAAAGTATGTGAAGGAGGGTGGTGAGGATACCCCTCCTGACGGGTTTAACTGCCCAACCCTTGCCATCGGGTCTAGGGGGCATGAGCTCTTGGTCCAGCTACGAGAGTGCCTGGAGAAGGACGGCAGAAAAATAAAATGGTCGGGACCCCGGTGGAAGAAAGGCCGTATAATAAATGTGCTTTTTCGGGAGTACGTTGTCTTACTGAGAGAGCTAACTGACACTAGGGCCCAGCTCATGGCAGCAACCACAGCTGTGACACAAAAATTGGCCGAGCGGCCATTACAAGATGGCGCCGACCAAACTGTCAGCGCGCCAAAACCAATGCTGACGTCACGACGCCCAGCTCCACCCATCCCGAGCCCGCCTTCCGGAAAAACGCTGTCTATGGTTCCGCCCACCGAGAGCCGGCCTCCCGCAACAGCGCCACCTGCTGTACGCAAGCCACCGCCTCCGTACGTCAGCCAGCGCCACCAGGAGGACGTACGGGAGAATTGCACCCAAACGGACAACGAAGACTGCAACAAAGTAATTAAGCACAGCACAGGAACGGAAACAACTGAAACAACAAGCGAAGATAAGACTAACAACGTAACCATAAGGAAATCAAGAGTGAGCACGAATACTATTGGAACCGATACGAATGATGTAACAAGAAGCTTAACGATTAAGACGAGTACCATCGGAACAAACACAAGCAACGGATTAATAGAAATGACTAAACCAGTAACCAAGATGAATTATACAAACGAAACTATAAGTGCTGATGAAACTGAGAACGACTTCATAAGAGTAACACGAAATAAACCAAGCCAACAACACAACGATTACACCGAAGAATTAGTGTCTGCTTTTCCCATTGCAGTCCAAAAATGGGTAACTGATCCTCAGGGTCAGACAAGACAGACCATCATGACACGAACCAGAACACGTTCTGAGATGAATGAATTGAAAAAGGAAACCGGCATAAGAAATGATGAAACACCGATTGCCTGGTTGGGGCGTCTAGTAGCAGAAGCAGGGAGCGAGACCATCAATCAAGATGAAGCCTTGCAGCTCGTGCGCAATTCAGCTTGGAGCCGAGCTAAAGTAGTGGACCCGGTGCCAGTGCTGGCAAATTATTATTGGCCAATACCCATTCCAGCTCTGGTTACTGAGGCACTTCAGAGAAAGATTCATACGTGGCATGAGGGACATGCAGGCCATATGAGTGCTACCGCGTTGGTGTATACAGTGATCGGAGCCTCATACGCCATGTGGAACCCAGCCCACCAAGCTCTAAATCTGACACCTGCTCAGGTGCAGGGGGCATGGCCTCACAGATATGTATTATCATCCGGAGACGTACCCTGTCTGCAAGAAGCGGTTGATGCAGCCACGGAAATATACGGAGGAAGTCAAAGTATAACAGCAAGACTCTTGCTAAGTACATCAGTAAACGGACCCGTAATCCATACCCTGGGTCAACTCGATCAGCTGAGAGGGGCGATGGAAAGATCGAAGCCCCAAAAGAGTGTACATTCTGTGGAGGAAAGGGAATGGGAATCAAAATGTGCTTACTCAGTGGAAAACCCTGTCAACCACTCAAGAGGGGGTGACAGAAGGGAATATCCCCGAAAGCAACCCCGAGTTTCACCCACAACTCCGAAAAAGTATTATACCCGAACCTCTTCACCTCCACAGCAAAGAGCCCGAGCAAGCTATTCACCGCCGCAGAGAACCCCTCTAGAAAGAGCCATGTTTGGGTTCCTTCTAGACAAGTCGGGCCTAAGTAAGGAACAACTGAGAGCCCTAAGAGATGAGGGACAGCGGGCTCTTGCCAGAGCTCTAGGGTTTGTTGAGAAGTCCAAGCCAAAAAACGAGTGATCGCCATCGGCGTAAGTCCGGCGATCGATGGCTTGACTGATCCAACAAGGCGACAAACGGACTCAAAAATCGAAGTAACACAAAGCGAACGTAAGCGAGACAAATCTAAACTGAACTCAAACGAGGAAATGATTAACGAACTGAAACGAAGCGAACTTAAATGTGATGAAGCAAAACTAAGCGGACAAACCGAACTGAAACGGCGTAACCCAGAACGAAACGAACCAAAGCGTAACGAATCTACACGAAGCGAAACTCAACAAAGCGAATCCAAACGACGAAATGAAAAAACCGAAGTAAAGCGAAGAACACAAACCGAACTTGAAGAAACCGTGATAACCGAACCAAAGCGTACCAAAACTAAACAAAGTCTGAAGCGTAACGAAACCACACAAAACGAATTGAAACAAAACCAAGAAGACCCAAGCGTATCGAACATGAAACTTACCGTAACGGAAACTATTTTGACTGAAGGAATAGTACAAGAAGCCGAAGAGTATCCAAATACTTACCTAATAGAACTTGAAGACAGCGGGAAGAAAGTGTTGGCCCATCACAATTGGCTAACCAGAAGGGCAGTCACTAATAGCGCAGATTAGGCCCGTAGTATTGAGTGTATATAGTTTCTTTTGAAAGAACCTGTTCTGCCGATTTGTTTATTATTGTTTCAGATTCGTGACCATTTGCAACCCGCATATTTCATCGGAGACGAGATCACCAGACACCATCAGAGCTGACGGACACCATGGCGACCAGACCCAAGGATTTTGGACTAATTATTGTATATTGTATATATTTGGGATTCGTCATTGTAAAATTGTCAGCCTATGTATATACTACCGTTCCCACGCATGAAAAATTCGGGAACGATGGTTCCTCGGGGGAGGAGGTATAATTTGGCCTTCTAGCTTCTGTGCTGACAGCAAGGGGGCATGTCATGGAAATTTTTGAGTATGTGCTGCCAGCACAGAAGAGGTTAAACTGACATGCGCGGTTTGAAGCTGTGAGTGGAAATTTCCAAGGCTCACCCAGTCCTTGCCCCCTGGGTGACCTGCGGAGCTGTCAATCATTGTTGACCTACTTTCCCCACAGACGCATGCTCAGATTGTGTCAGCTCCTGACTGAGAGCATGCTCAGTCAGAACCTGACATGAGGTAATCGGACTAGAAATTTCTCTGCGGAGAGCACGTTGATTGGCTACTAAATTGATATAAAAGTTCTGTGAGCCCCTCCCTCGGGGTGGTGTGTGTGTGGTGGTGTGTGAGGGGAGATCGCGCGGACCAGAGACAGAGGCTGCTGCTGCAGGGACTGCTCTCTGAGTCAGGCTTTAGGGCCTATTGATCTCCTCCTTTGCCTCCTTCGCTTAGTATTTCGTATTACTCGTTGTATTTCGGTTTTGACTACGTTCATCTGGCTTCCTGACTTACCTTTCGAACTGATTAACGGCTTACGATTTCGGATCACCCTATGGACTTTGTTTAACCCGGTTCCGGACCATCGACCTCGGCTTTCTTCACCACCTACGACTCTGCTCATCCCTCCAACTGACGTCTCCGCTGCTTCATCTTCTGGCTACTGACCTCGGTTTTTCTCATACGACCACCCGATTCGTCCATTGCTGTGGACTGGCGTCACGCGGTTCATCATCACCGTGTTACAGTTCGTTTTATTGTTTGTTTCGTTGTTTGTGATCCCCATTTATGAGCTGTTGACCAGCCCTGGGACTAGGTCTTCGGACTGAACCTCGTGGGCCAACAGACCCCTTTGTTGTTAATTGTTTGTTTGTGTTCCAACTGTAACTGAAGACCTTTCTGCCTACGCCTGAAGCGTAAGTCAAATAAATTCACCTGTTTTCCTCAATCCGCTCCGAGTCCCTAACTCCAGACTCTACGCCGCTAATCCCACCTGTCCGTATCTAATTGCCACCCCGGCCCACCGTGACCTTGGGGCCCGATCCTTCGGTTTTCCCCGACAATCCCTACTATTTTTAGAGGGAATTCTGAGCAGTGAGTGCTGGATACAGACAGACCCCATACTTCTTCCAGACTTTCAGGATCATACGCAGAATTTGTACTGCCCAGTGTATGTTTAGGTCATAATGTAGAATAAAGAGACATGGAATGATTCTGACTGCATTACTTGGTCCACAGTTCATGTTTCATTCAGTTTTTGTTCTATCTCCATACACTTCCAGCATGCTCATGATCCTAGCTATGGCTGTTTGAAGAGACCACTAATTAAGCAAGTGATCATATTCTTATTACTGGAGTTGCAAAGCACTTATGAATGGCTATTTTTAAATAGATATCCCACCACAGCATGGTGTCTTGAAGAGAAAATACAATGTGAAGCAATGTGTCTTGTTATACTGCTGCTCACTTGACCTGTGCTACTTGGTGTTGCATCATTCTGGATAGGGCCTTTACCACTGATTAAAGGACCTTTTCACCAAAGCTACATGCACCTTGCTCATCCACAGGATGACAAAATTAAAGAGCAAAGGAACAACAATAGATTATATCTACTTAAAGTTTCCATCAGTCTGGTGTTATCTAGGTGCATATAATCATGCCTTGGCACAGCTGTCTGGTAAATTGTACAAACCAGTCAGGGACTTAAAAAACAAAACCAAACCAAACTCCCCCAAAAAAACAAAATAAAACACCCATCATTAACTTCCTTTGGCAAAAAAAACAATGGCTATGTTATCTGCTGAAAAGACTTGCCTGTGATTTATTAGTTCTTCAGCTCCATGCAAGATAAGGCTTATTTTTTCCAAGAACAACGGCAGGTTCAGTGCACAATTCTCACTGTGAAATGTGAGGATTGTAACATTTACCCAACACACCTGAAATATGAATCCACACCACATTTAACCTTTCCTTCCAACACAGTTTAGCTCAGCCTGTGATCATAGGAATGACTGCCCATTTGAAAAAACATTACAAGGCTCAGGTCAGATGCAAAATCATAAAAACAGGCATTTTATGAGTGCTGCAAAAACTGCAAGTAACCATAATGGGTATAATGTACTTGCTGTATACATGCTGTGCTGAATGCAGTGGCAAGTTGCAGTTTTATCTCTGAACAATTAAACAATGATCCTTTCATCTGTAATTTTTGCCCTAAATTTATAATGGAAGAAGGTCTTGTTTCCGTGGATGGTGCCAGAAGACTTTGTAAGGAACAGCTGACAAGTATTACTTAATGTGTAATTAAGAAGATGTTGCCTTAGCTCTAACAAAACCAGTGACTTTTCTTAGCTGGTTTGCATTCTGTTAGGAAAAGGTGCCAGCCACATGGTCTAGCAAATAAACTGGGAAAGCTGAAGTATGAATATCTGACAGACTGCAGAAATTGTGCTAAATAGAATAAAACCACAGATTTCATTTTAAAACATCTTAAGATCAATTTCCAAATTTTTGTAAAATCTAGCTTTAATAAAATGCAATTTTTTCAATGCTATGAAATTGCTTTATGCAATTTTAAAATGACTTCAAATGTCTTTGTTCTGGAAATGATTTCTTTATACAGTTGAGTACAGCTTTAACAACATTTTTAAATTTATAAGGCAATTAAAGTGCAATTACAATGCACAGATGCCAGAATTTATATACTCAATCTGATTCCTTGTGAACTTCCTTTTGTTCATTTATTTTTCATGAGGCTTCTGGTAAATAAAATCCAAGTTACTCCTGTTTTAGATGTTCAAGTAATTGGTACATTTCTTGTCCACACAGGAGTCCCACTTAACCATATGCTGTTGCAAAGATCACTAGAGAGTTTCAGGGCTAACTCTTTACCCTTTCTACACTTCACTACACTATACATAAAGCTTTCTGCACTAAAGTTATCCCTGAGTCTAGACTCATTCTTCCCACTCTAGTGAAGGCCACTGTAGACTCCCTTATGTAACATACATCTTGCTCTATCAAACAATTAGCCTTTCAGAGAAGGAGGAATAACTAATATTTGGCCATATGAAGTGACAGTAATTGCCTTAGAACATGCTTAACTTATTCTGAATATCCCAGAAAGAGAGGGTGGGTGGTTATGGAGCTTAATGCAAACAAAGTGAAGTCATCAATTCAAAGAATGAGCAAAAATGTACTTGCAAAGCCTAAAGAGCCTGCCCTGGAGAACTTACAGGCTAGAGACAGACATTCAAAACTCCTGAGCCTGAATTGATTCAATCTTTGCAGGTTAGTCTAACCTGGCTAGGCTAAACTTAATGGTCTAACCTGGCTAGGCTAAAAAAACCCTCAATGTCAAACAAAATGGGAGGGAGGGGTATGTGGCGGGATGCACTGCATATTAGTATAGTAAACTATTGTATGTAATGTAAATAAGGTTTTTAAAATACTTAAGAAGCTTCATTTAAAATTAAATTCAAATGCAGATCTTACCAGTTTAGTGAATTCAGGGAATCTGAATACCCCCATTAGTCTGGGGGCAGATGTATTTGAGCTTATTCTCAGGCACTAGGGGCTATTCTTTTTGGCAAGTGTGCCACAAAGCAAGCCCTGTACACCTCCTAAGTGCCTGTCTGATCACGGGGCCAGGACGGGGAGGCAGCCAGGTCCAGCACTTCACCTGCTGGGGCCATGGCAAGGAGGCAGCCAGGGCCAGCGCTGCGCCTGCTGGGTCTGGGGCCAGGGCGGGGAGGCAGCTGGGGCTGGCGCTGCACCCGCCGGGGCCAGGGCAGGGAGACAGGTGGGTCTGGTGCTGTGCCCACTGGGGCTGGGGTGGGGAAGCAGCCAGGGACAGCACTGCGCTCGCCGGGGCCAGGGCTGGGGCCTGGAGGTGGCTAGGGCCGGCACTGCACCCACCAGGGTGGGGAGTCAACTGGAGCCAGTGCTGTGCCTGCTGGAGCCAGGGTGGGAAGGCAACACTTTCCTACCTGATGGGGTGTGCATGCGCACATGTATGTGCCTATTAAAATCAGCTTTGGCATGCATGCTATAGATTGCCAACCCCTGCTCTGAACTGAGGAAATTCAGGCATGTGCCTGCAGTGGCTCAGGCTAGAACCCGGGCGACACTAGAGCAAGCCTCCCTTCCCTTCTACACCACTGAGCTGGGAGGGGGGTGGGTCTTGGCCAGGCCCCGGCAGGATGCTCTGATTAGCCCAGCAGGGAGTTGATAACAGTGTTTATCGCCCCTAACTCAGTGTTTAGCACCCCATTAAGAAAACATCAGAGGGACATTACCAGCTACTTGTTGATTCTGCGTGTTGATTCTGCCTGTTGACTCAGTATGGACCATAGGCAGCATATGGTCTGCTAGCTAATACACAGACACCTCTCCACAAGGCAGAGGGGAAAGTGGAATTCCTGCTTAGCAGGGAGTGGTGAGGAGGAGCAGGGAGGAACAACTACAGTCTGTGCTGGAGTGGTGTTCAGGGAGCAGAGGGGAGGGGGGTCCTCCCAGCCCAGAGATCATGTTGGGATGCTGGGGGAGTCTGGTTTATCTTAAACCAGCAAGGGGTCTGGGATAGATGTTGCATAAATTAGTTCGAGCCAAATCACTTAAGTCTAATACTACATTTAACCAAGTTTATCTCAAACCACTTTCAGCCATTTTCAGACTGGTTTATGTGCACTGAACATCTGTTCTGTTACAGGTTTAAATCAGTTTCTGAACACTGAAACCAGTTTATGTGTAATGTCTGTCCCTAGCCACAAGGTTAAGGGTTTATCTACGCTGCAGACTGTAGTGTGTTGTAGAGATACTTGAGCTACGCTTGGTGGCACCAAACTGACTAGCACCATGAACGAAAGGGACCTGGGGGTAATAATAGACCACAGTATGAATATTAGCTGGCAGTGCAATGCTGTAGCCAGTAGGGCAAATAATACTCTGGCATGTATCAATCGATGTATCTCCAGCAAAACCAAGGAGGTGATTCTTCTGCTCTACTCAGCACTGGTGAGACCTCATTTGGAATACTGTGTCCAGTTCTGGGCACCACACTTCAACAAGGAAGTGGACCAACTTCAGAGAGTCCAAAGAAGAGCCACCCATATGTTCAGAGTCAAAGGCACGCCATATGAGGAAAGGCTGAAGGATCTTCAGCCTGAGGAAAAGAAGTCTGAGAGGGGACCTGGTAGTAGCTTACTACTACACTAGGGGAGTACATCAAGGGCTCAGTGAGCAATTGTTCAGGGCACCCAAGGTTAAAACCAGAAGTAATGGCCACAAACTCCTGGAAGATCAGTTCAGGCTCAACATTAGGAAAAACTTCTTCATAGTCAGGGCATCCAGACTGTGAAATAAGCTCCTTCCAGATGTGGTGCAATCACCTACCCTGAAAATCTTCAAGAGGAGACTAGACAGTTACCTTGCTGGGGTCCCGTGACCCCCAGTTATCTTTCCTGCTTGGTGCAAGTGGTCGGACCCAATGATCTTCTGAGGTCCTTTCCGACCTTACAATCTATGAATCTATGAATCTAGGTTAAATGAACTAACATGGAAACCAGGAGTTGATCTTAGGCAGAATGAAGCTCAATTCACATAAGCTAATTTACCCTGCCATGAAGTAGTATAAATCAACTGGTGGAGTTCCGCACTGTTGTGGCTAGATTGCTTTTAGTGCCCCAGCTAGCTGTTTAAAGATAGCTTGGGTATTCCTCCACTGCAGTGATTGTAGCCTACATTGCATTGTAGTCTGTATTGGAGACATGCCTTCTAGGCATGTCTACACAAGACACTAACCATGCAGTAATCTAATGACACTGTGTCGTAGCATGCTGAGCAAAAACCATGCTAATACACTACTGCGCAGTAGTATATGGCTACTGCTCAGTAAGTATCATTAAATAGCCATGCGCCAGCACTACTGAGCAGTAGCGCGCATTACTGCGCATTGATTTAGTACTTGGTTAACCAAGTACTAAATTTAATGCACAGTAACTAAGGTGCATTAATGAATGTGTAGTCACACCCTAGGATAACAAAACAGCATCAGTTAAGTTATGTACAACTGATGTAGTTATTACATCCAAAATGAACACAGTAAATGAACATTAAGGTTGCAAAGTCAAGCATTGTGAAGTGGCAGTGTAATTAAAGCATGTATGATATTACACAGGTCCAAGTTATCCAAAGGTAGGTCAGACCTTAATTTGGCAGTTCCTAGCTTGAAGGCATGACATTGCAACCTTAATGTAGATTCAATTTTATGTAATTCTCTTCAATCGATGTACTTTTAACAGTATATTCACCATAAGACATAGAGTGGGAAAGGTAGCAAGTAGGGTGCTAGACTTTAGGATGGCTGACTTCAGCGAGCTCAGGCGTTTAGTCAATGATGCACTGCAAGATAAGAGATATGGCGAGATGGGAGCCCAGGAAGGGTGGCTGTGCCTTAAGAAACCGATCCTTCAGGCATAGAGGGAGACGATCCCGATGCAGGGGGAAAGGGGCCAAGAGGCTTCCTTGGCTGACCAGAGAAATTCAGAGCAGCCTAAGGGCAAAAAGGGGGGCATATAAGCAGTGAAAACAGGGAGAAATTACTGAAGAGGAGTATACTCTTCAGCTCGCAGTTGTAGGGAGGCAGTTAGAAAGGCGAAAGCTACCATGGAACTAAGGATGGCATCCCAAGTTAAGGATAACAAAAAATTGTTTTTCAGATATATAGGGAGTAAAAGGAAGGCCCAAGGTGGTATAGGACCACTACTGAATGGGCAAAAGCAATTGGTGACAGACAGGGAGGGCAAGGCTGAACTCCTCTATGAGTTCTTTGCCTCAATGCTCCTAAGCAAGGGGCAAAACAAGTCTCACAATGGGTTGGTAGAGAGTCAACAGCTGGGCACCAGACTACCAAGCATTGACCCTCAGATGGTACAGAGTTACTTGGAAGGACTGAATGCGTTTAAGTCGGCAGACCTGAATGAGCTCCATCTGAGGGTACTGAAGGCACTGGCTGAAGTCATTGCACAGCCACTGGCAAGAATATTTTGAGCGCTTGTGGTGCATGGGCCAGGTCCTGGAGGACTGGAAAAGGGCCATGTCCCAGACGTGCTGTACAGAGGAATACTCACCGGCAGCTTGGGATGCAGCACACGAGGGGTGGAAGGCAGAACCCGCGCGGCTCGTCAGCCGCCTGTTTATCCAGCTGCGGCTGGCCGATGACGTCAGCACTGAATGCTGGCTGGCACAGATAAAAATGGTGGCGCACGCTGTGGAGCCGGCGGGGAGTAAGGGAATGCAGCCGCACACGAGCCCACAGCAGAGGCGATCTCATACACAGGACCAGAGACGCAGGAACGGCCGGGACGGAGGTAAGAAGGAAGAGGAGGATCATCTTGGCAACGCTGCAGGTGGAGCGACGGAGGGACACCAAGAACGCCTCTTAAGGACAACAGGGGAACACCAGAAGAAGCCCGCCCCGAGAGAGAGGGACTGCAGGGGAACCCAGGAAGGGTTGCAGCTGGAGCGAGCATTGCCACTGGACCTGGAGGTGCCTTTGAGTAGTCAGGGAACCTAATTGCCTAAGGGGATGAAGCAGCCAGTGCCCTGTTGAGACACAGTAAGGTATAGGGGTAGTTAAAGGGGCAAGGAGCCTGGTTTTGTGTTGGATCTTCCTTCTTTTCTTCTTTGATTTATTCCCCCCCGAGCTCCAGGAGTGTCTGAGGGTAACAGGCCCATGTGTGAGTTAGATAGTGTCAGGGCCTGAGAGGGACCCAGTCTTAAAGGTCCCAGGAGCAAGACGTCGACCATCCAGACACCGCTCCACAGGAGGCATGAGGCTGGGGTGTAGGGGTGGCGGAGCCCCGTGAGTAACCACTGGGAGGAACCACGGGTCTACGACCATGCCCGATGAACAGCCCTGGACACTGAGGTCCAACAAGTCGTGGCAGGCAAGCACAGGGTTGAAGATTCAGGTGGAAGTCACCAGCTCAGGTAGAGGCGCGAGCCAGCAAGGCACATAACATCAGTCACCCGAGCGAGAGCAGCACAAGAGAGACTGGTTGAGGCCCAACGGTTACAGGCCAATGTGGTCCCTATTTTCAAGAAGGGGAGGAAGGAGGATCCAGGCAACTACAGACCAGTCAGTCTCACCTCCATCCTTGGTAAAGTCTTTGAAAAGATTATTAAGGCTCACATATGTGAGAGCCCAGCAGGAAAAAATATGCTGAGGGGAAACCAGCATGGGTTCATAGCAGGTACATCATATCTGACTAACTTAGTCTCTTTTTATGCCCAGGTTACAAAGCACCTGGACACTGGAGTAGGGGTAGATATCGTTTACTTAGACTTCAGGAAGGCCTTTGATACAGTATCCCACCCCATACTCATGAACCAATTTAAAGGCTGTGACTTGGATGATTACACAGTGCGGTGGGTGGCCAGTTGGCTAGAGGGTCATACCCAGAGAGTGGTGGTGGACGGGTCGGTATCAACCTGGAAGGACATGAGCAGTGGGATCCTGCAGGGCTCAGTCCTTGGACCAATATTCTTCAGTGTCTTCATCAGTGATTTGTACGAGGGAGTGACGTATACTCTGTCCAAGTTTGCAGATGATACAAATCTGTGGGGAAAAGTGGACACACCAGCGGGCAGGAAACAACTACAGGCAGACCTGGACAGGTTGGACAAATGGGCTGAAAACAATGCGATTTAACAAGGAGAAATGTAAAGTGCTGCACCTAGGGAGGAAAAATATCCAACACACCTACTGCCTAGGAAATGACCTGCTTGGTAGCACAGAAGCAGAAAGGGATCTTGGAGTCCTAGTGGACTCCAAGATGAACATGAGTCATCAGTGTGACGAAGTCATCAGCAAAGCTAGTGCCACTTTATCATGCATCAGCAGATGCATTACAAACAGAACCAAGGTGGTGATACTTCCCCTCTATCGGGCACTGGTCAGACTGCAGTTGGAACACTGCGTGCAGTTTTGGGCGCCACACTTCAAGAGGGACATGGATAACCTGCAGAAGGTCCAGAGAAGGGCCACTTGTATAGTTAAGGGCTTGCAGGCCAAGCCCTACAAGGAGAGACTAGGGCAGCTGGACCTCCTCAAGAGAAGGTTAAGAATCAACCTTGTGGCTGCCTATAAATTCATCATGGGGGCACAGAAGGGAATTGGTGAGACTCTACTCACCAAGGCGCCCCTGAGGTTTACAGGAAATAATGGCCATAAGATAGCAGAGAGCAGATTTAGACTGGACATTAGGAAGAACTTCTTTACAGTTAGAGTGGCCAAAATCTGGAATGGGCTCCCAAGGGATGTGGTGCTCTCCCTTACACTGGGGATCTTCAAGAGGAGGTTAGATAGGCACCTGGTTGGGGTCATCTGAACCCAGCACTCTTTCCTGTCTGTGCAGGGGGTTGGACTCAATGATCTATTGAGGTCTCTTCCGACCCTAATGTCTATGAATCTATGAATTAAATAAATGAATACCCTCATCTTCTGCCCATCTGTGTGACAGAGTCACTGAGCTATCTGAGAATGAGTCATCCCTCTGATTGCCAGGTACTACCTACTGTACTTGCAAACAGAGATGACCTGAGCAGGGTATAGGGCCCAGGGCAAATCAGCCTCTGCAGCGGCCTTGCCCCCGCACACCCCAGACACGAAGAAGCTGGCAATGGATTCGGCAGTGGGGGAGGGGGTGGGGACGGGGGTGCCAAGCGGCCAGATGCAAAGCAGCTACTCTGTTCAGGTCCATGGTGTGGCGGGCCAGTAGGGGGCACCCCTGCATTGAGCCGCCCACCTCCCTGTGCCCGACCATCTGCCAGGCTCCGAATGCCTCCCTAGGGGCGCCTTATGTTCGGCCCAACCCCTTCCTGGAGCACATATGCTAGCCTGGGGGTAACGTTGCCACCACTACCCCGAGAAGAGACTGTCTTGGCCCTGTGTCCTCAGGGAAACACAGGCCTAAGAGTCCTATGGGTACTCGACCCAGTACAGGCACTTGGGGCACTTCCCCAGGTCAGGGGGCAAAAAGTAAAGTCCCCCATAGTCTGCAGACCTAAGGGGTCTCTTAGGCATAATTTAGACCCACCCCTCAATAAGTCTCCCACACCAGTCAAAAAGGAGAACTTTATTGATTACAAGGGGTAGGGTAAACTAGGGTACAGGATTGAGCAATATCTTAGAAATCCTAAATGGCGAACAGTCTGGCTGAGGTAGCCTTTTGATCACGCATCTGAGTTACTGCCAGCTAGATATCTAATCAGATCTCGAGTAGCTTACTCACAAGCATCTTCCAAAGGTTGGTGCCGTTTCCCTTTGGAGGCAGGTGGTTCCTAGCTTGTGAGTTTGGGGGAGAGAGCCAATTTTAGATGTTAAAGCTCCTCTGTGTCCCCCGCATGGCTGCTGCTTCATCTCATGGCCGAAGAGACTGCCTCCTAGCCCATCCTAACTTATATAGCCCCCGTGACCTCATTCACCTGGTCCAGTGGAGGCCCGCTCCGGTTGGCTGTCCGCCAACCAATTTGAAATGCATCACCAGTTACCGGGCAGATTCCAGTCCACCAGGTAGATGCTCCTCACCCAGGTGGCTGATGCCAGTCACGAAGGCAAAGGGAGCAGGTTCCCCCCCCCAGGAATGCAGCCAGCTCAAGTTACCTAAAGAGACAGGCTGAGGTGTGAATTCTCTGTGCTGGGCCTATTTTAATGTCATTGTCACAGGGCAGAGAATTTGGGGAGAAACCAAGGTGGCTTTCTGCCACATATGGGACCCCCCAAAGCCTGGGACCCAGGGGGGTTTAGAGGGGGTCGATTGCCTCCCCCCCCCACAAGGCAGCCCTGCTTGCAAGGAACTGACCCTGCCTCAAGCTTAGCCTTGAAACTAGCAGAGCAGACATTGGTGAACTATCTGCATAACAGATCTCCTGGAGACTAGTAGACGTCTCTAATCTTCATACTTTGCCTTTGGGTTTTCCCAGCTCTTGCTTTCTGTTCCTGAATTCAAGGCTTCTGACCTCCTGTGCTTTCTGGACCGCAGTTCTCAACTTCTGACTCCTGGACTTCCTGACTCTAGACCAGTGATTCTCAGGCAGAGTACCATAGTGCCCCAGGGGTTTCTTGAAATCCTTTCAAGGGTGCTGGAGTATGTCACACAATGTTAGCATAGTTAGGTCTGCAAACATGATCTACAAGATGAAGCCAGAGGTTTCACATAGGAGTCTGTAGTATTAAAGCATTCTGACCTGTTGTGGTCTTTCTGATATCTTTGCAACATAATTGCTCTATTATTTTTCTGTAGTCAAAAAAACTAAGAGCTGGTATTTTCCCAAGAGTGACTTGCATCCATTGAGGGGGTGCCTCAAGTCTAAAAAGATTGATAAGAACTGCTCTAGACCTTGATTTCCTGGCTCTTGACTCTGGCTCCTAACTCTGACTTCTGACATTTGCTTATTTCCTGTCTCCCAACCCTGGTTCTTGGCTTGGGCCCTAATCATTAGGGTTTCTGCCCACCTTCTGATCACCAGCAAGCTGCCCTTTAGCAAAATGAAGACAGCTTAAGTACTTATATTTAGTATTGGAGAAGTGGAGGAAAGGGAGGCAAGGAGAAATCTACAAGAGGAGAGATAATGACCTCCTTGCAGCTGTTGGTTCCTTGTGGATGACAAAGAACACCAAGCTCTGGATCTGGAAGACCTTTGGTCAGAAGTTCTGATCCAGATGCTTGTGCCAGTTCTACAAATAGAATGAACCCAGGGGCAGATCCAGGAGTTCCTGACGAGGCGTGACGGAGCAGCACCTAGCGCTGTACGTTTCTGCTCTTATCTCTACCCTGCCCCCCATGCAGGCACTGCAGAAGCCTCTGTGGATTTTTTAAAGTCCTTAAAGCAGGTGAAAATCCCTCCCTCCGGTCTCCTTCATACTTAGAGGCACATCCCCTTCCCTCCCTTTCCACTCCTCTCTCAGCTGCTGCTGCTGCATTCACCATCCCCAGAACAGTGAGGAAAGCAAAGCACTACAGCCAATTCTGCCTATCCCAGCAGGGATGCACAGGAGTTTGCCACCTGCAGTTCACTTCAATCCAAAAGGTGGGTGCAACCATACCAGAACACCCACTCTGGATCCACTCTTGAATGAGCCTGCACCACATTTCTGTCTGCTTCCACCCTCACTTGTCCCAGTGTGTATAGTAAATCACAAAGAGGGCTACCATGGTACTTTGGAACAGACATTGAAAAGAGGATTGAATTATGCAAAGAGATCCAAAAAAGAAGCACATGTCTCTCTGGTAGCATTTCCTAGCTTTTGAAATCTCCCCATTAGCTGGAAAGCAGAGGGAGAAGCTGCAGCACTACATTTTGATGCCTCTAGGCTTGGCTTTTGTGCCAGCATTTGGCAGACTTCAAAACTATGGAAAAGAAATTGGCAAATGTTTTAAGAGAAATGTTGCAGGAGGGTTTGTCCAACCCTATTTGGGATCATTTGGGACAAAGAGGCCCGTATAAGTCTAAGTTGTTACTGGCTAGGGTCAGCAGACCACCTGGAGTTAGGGAGCACATTCATAGACTGAGCAAATAATGATAAGAGACGAGAGAAACTCAGCTAAGAGGATTTGCTTTTCATCAAACTTCACATCTTAGACCATACCAGTAGGAAAATAAAGAAATAATCACTTAGGAATGATGTAAGCAAAGACTTAACATTTATAACTCTAAGGTCCCTGCCACATGTTACATATGTTAACTTGTGAATTATGCAATAAATTTAGACTGGCCATATGTGGAAAGTAATTATCACACCATAAAAATTATCCAGCTATAAAAAGAGCTAACCAGTTACAAAGTTAGTGCTTGAAAATATGTAATGACTCTATACCTGGTCTCTATCCAGCTTTAATTTAAATGTGTGGAAGGGCTCTACCTCTTTCTGTACATATTGCTTCCAAGAGCCTGCTAAAGGAGAAAACACTGTTATTAGTCCTTTCACTATATATTTCAGGCTAGTTTAGGTTCCGAAATTTTATTTGAAAGAAGTAAACCAGATACAAGGTTAATTTTTTCTGAGTGTTTTTTAAGTTTTCCTATGCAGATTTATATTTAGCCCCACATTTTCTAGCTGAATGTTATTTTGAAGAATTCCATCTATACCCTTGTAATGCCTTTCAGGAGGTGAAAGTATCTAGTCTTTTGCACCTGCTTTCAACCTGTAAAATAAACTAAATTATTTTCAGTTTGGACATTAAGGTTTAGTAGAATCCCTTTAACAGCCACAAATAATTTAATTATCAAATTTAAGAATTAAATACAGAATTAGAATCTGTTACAGTAATTAGATTTCATCTTAAACTAACTGCCCTTGGCGCTACATGATCTAGTTGAAAGAAAGGCTGCTGACTAAACATTATTCTATTGTAAGATGCAAAAACTAGTAGTGTCAGTTCAATGTTTAGGTTGAAAAACCTGCTTCAGAAGGCAGGTAGGTCACATTGTCTTGTACTTTTCTCCAATACATTGTGGGTCCAACCCAAAAATAATTGAATTCAGTGGAAAAATATCATTAAGATGGGTTTGGACCAGGCACAAAAATATATTACTAAGTAAGAATAGGGAATAAGAAGTATTTCCTTCAGACAATAATCTTAACTTTTGGAATTTCTTGGCTTTTAAATGCTTAGTTTCTCAACTTTTAGCTCTCAGCTTTAAAACTTAATTTCCAGGCCAACATTTTCGTAAGTAACAAATAACCTTCACTGCATGCATTTTTGGGCATTCTACTCAAAATTTCTTAGAGCAGAATCAGCCCTACCTATTGAGATGATATTCAACAAATGCAAAGTCTTGCACTTAAGAGAAATAACCACATGCACAAATACAAACTGAGAAACAACTGGCTAGGCTGCAGTACTGAAGAGAAGGCCCTGGGGGTTACAGTAGACCAATATTGTGTTCTGCCTGTGTTAGCTATACCTATGTGGGACCATAAAGAGTTAAACAGATCAAGTACTACAAGTAGCACTAGGTGCTTAGAGATAGGAAAATCATAGATAAAACACCTCTTTGTTCGGAAACTATTTGCTAGCATTGCTAAAGGCACACTTTGTCAGGTGACGGAGTACTGGGGGAGGACTGTTATATTCAATTGACGATTGACAGTAAATTGCACTGAAGGGCTGAGATCATTAGGATTCTTTATACTACTGGCGTTTTTCTTTGTCCCTCTTTATGTGGCTATCTGCCATGTTGCATGCTCACTTTGGCTTAGAGATGACTATCTACCAGATGCCACATGGCCTTGCAATTGGCTCCTGTGCATCTGCCTCCCTCCCTCTTTCCCAGAGCATGTCACATTATGGAACACTCATAAGCCGAGGAGCTTAAACATTCTTCTTTTAGCTTGTCTTTCCATGAATCAGGCTACCATAATACCAACAATGCAGCTGAGCAATATTTAATTCCTTTTATAGCTCAGTGTATTGGCTGGATTATATATCATTTACCAGCTGCTATATGAAACTGATATGTAAATTAGATAAACAGGTTGCATTGTATCATTTCACCTGTCCTTCTGGCTTTCCAGCTTTACATTCTAGGTGTTTTTATTGAACCACAATAAAATATAATTTTGTCATTTTTACTCATGCTACGCTTCAGAACTTTCTAATTCAGTGAAAAATCATATTATTCAAGACTATAACAATAAGGACAATGTTGTTATCAGTTATCACTGGAAGAAAAGGTTTGTATCGACCAATCAATGATGGCAAAAAAAGGCTAGGTGGTTAAATGCTACTGATTTTTTAAAAAATGTATACAGTGGTTAAGTTTTATTGTTTATCAGGGTATGGACATAGGAACAGTTCCCCAAAGGGTAAATGGCCTGAGAGGTTGCTACCAAGTGTCAGGTAAGAATAACTGCCAGTGTGCAGACTTACTTTATTTTGAATGGATGTTAAACTACAGTGGCTTAGCCCTCAGTAAAAAGGGGTGAATTGCTATGCTTTGTCTTGCCATGAGTAAATATGTTCTCACACGTAGTAGTTGTGTAATCATGCATCCAGGCTGAAGCCCTGCTCCCTTTTATTCCCTGGCAAATCATTCATATGCCCATACCCAAATGTTGATGAGTGTTTATAATGCTTTAAATGGAATGCCAAGATATCAAGGGACTTTCAAGAGTTTTGAAAGTGATATAACCCTCATCATGCTTCAGGGCATAACCAATCCCTTAACTCACTAAAGCTGCAAACATGCATTGCCTTTGTGCTACCATAATTTTTTTTATGGTGGCACAAAGCCCAAGCAAACAGACATCCATGACCCTTGTCATGCCCCAAATTGTGGCTGTAGCAATAGGTGGTAAACACTTGTACCACTTTTTTGCTGGTAGGCATCTGTTTGCTTTGTGATGGGAGAGTAGCATAGCCTGGAGCTGCCTGTGCTCTCCAGCCACCCTGGGGAGGTGCTCCCCAGTTTCAGGTGCCTAATCTGGGGCAACCCAGGAAGTCTTCAAGAATTCCTCTGTGGGACCTTGAAGCCTGGGGAGTGCCTGCAAGGTTCCCCTGCTTGCAGAGGTGTGCCCCTTGTTGGAGAGTGGCAGCATGATATACACACCTATGGAATCCCCAGCTTGGGGTTTCCTAGGATGTGCCTCTGCAAATGCGAGATTCTGGGATCCTCTTGCCCCTGCTTGCCCTAGAAGACCTGGGAGTGACAGGGCCTAACCCTGCAGGGCAACAGGCAATGTCTTTATCATCTACAGAAGTGGATCAGCTGTGCTGGGACACATCCCAGCACAGCTGATTCTGGTCCAAAGACAACATCCATTTATAGCCTAATAAGGGTTAAGAAAAAGCTTTTCACATGAAGACTTTATTCCATAGTATCATAGTATCATAGTAGCTAGAGTCGGAAGGGACCTAGGTAGATCATCTAGTCCGACCCCCTGCCTTGGCAGGAAAGAGCACCGGGGTCAGATGACCCCGGCAAGGTGCTTATCTAACTTCCTTTTAAAAATCCCCAGGCTAGGAGCCTGCACCACTTCCCCTGGAAGCCGGTTCCAGGCCCTAGCCGCCCTGACTGTGAAGTAGCGCCTCCTAATATCTAATCTAAACGTACCCTCCGCCAGCTTGTGACCGTTATTCCTGGTCACTCCTGGCAGCGCACGGGGGAACAGGGACTCCCCCAATACCCGCTGATCCCCCCTGACCAGTTTGTAGCAGGCCACAAGGTCCCCCCTTAACCTTCTCTTGTGGAGGCTAAACAGGTTCAGGTCCCGTAGCCTCTCCTCATAAGACCTGCCCTGCTGACCCCTGATCATACGAGTGGCCCTCCTCTGGACTCTTTCCATATCGTCCACGTCCCTCTTGAAGTGTGGCGCCCAGAACTGGACGCAGTACTCCAGCTGTGGCCTGATCAGTGCCGCATAGAGGGGGAGGATCACCTCCCTGGACCTGCTCGAGATGCATCTGTGGATGCATGACAGGGTACGGTTGGCCTTCTTGACTGCCTCCCCACACTGCCGGCCCATGTTCATCGTGGAGTCAATGACGACTCCAAGATCCTTTTCCGTCTCCGTGCTGGCAAGAGGGGAGTTCCCCAACCTGTAAGTGTGGTGCCGGTTCTTCCTCCCCATGTGCAACACCTTGCACTTATCAGTGTTAAACCCCATCCTATTCTCATCCGCCCACCGTTGCAACCTGTCAAGGTCAGCTTGTAGCCTATTGCACCCTTCTAGTGCACCCACATCCCCCCACATCTTAGTGTCATCAGCAAACTTGAACAGGGTGCTTTCTACCCCCTCATCCAAGTCACTGATGAAGATGTTGAACAGTGCGGGCCCGAGGACCGAGCCCTGTGGAACCCCACTGCCCACGTCCTTCCAGGTCGAGAAGAACCCATCCACTACCACCCTCTGGGTGCGGCCCTCTAACCAGTTGGCGACCCATTTGACCGTGTGGGCATCGACACCACAGTCTCCCAGCTTTTTGATGAGGACAGGGTGAAAGACAATGTCGAAAGCCTTCCGGAAGTCCAGAAAGACTACATCCACAGCAACCCCTGCGTCTAATGATTTGGTGACCTGATCGTAAAAGGCCACCAGGTTGGTCTGACAAGACCTGCCACTGATGAACCCATGTTGGTTGCCCCTGAGCATGCATTCCCCCGCAAGGCCCTCCTGGATGTGTGCCAGGATAATTTTTTCAAAGAGCTTACCCGGGATTGAGGTAAGACTAACTGGCCTGTAATTTCCCGGGTCCTCTTTCTTTCCCTTTTTGAAGATAGGGACCACACTGGCCCTCTTCCAGTCCTCCGGCACCTCACCAGAGCACCACGAGTGCTCATAGAGCCGCGCCAGGGGTCCCGCAATGACCTCGGCCAGTTCCTGTAGAACCCTAGGGTGAAGATCGTCCGGACCAGCGGACTTGAACATGTCCAGCCTCTCCAGAAGTACCCTAACTAACTCCTCGCTAACCCCTGGCCCAGGCGTGTCTCTCTCGGGGCCCGAGGGGGGCCCAGCAGGGAGGTGGCTGAACTGGTCCCTACTTAGGAAGACAGAGGCAAAGAAATCGTTAAATATGTTAGCTTTGTCATCTGGCGTGATGACTAAGTTGCCCATCGTGTCCTGCAGGGGCCCCACATTACCCGGGACCCTCTTTTTACCCCCTATGTATTTGAAGAAGGACTTCTTATTGTCCTTAATCCGGGAAGCTAGTCCTATCTCCATCTCTGCCTTGGCCTTCCTGACTGCCCCCCTACATCCTCGGGCAACTGTAACATAGTCCTTCTTGGTGATGACCCCATCTCTCCATTGGGTGTATGCCTCCCTTTTAGCAAGGAGACATTCCCGGATGCTCTTAGTGAGCCATGGGGGTTTATGTGCCCTCCTGCTCCCTTTGACCCTTGTTGGGATTACCTCCCTTTGGGCATGGAGGATCGTCTCCTTAAGGAGCAACCACTCCCCTTCGACATCTGATTCCCTTCCCCTCTGGGTCCTCAGCGCTTCCCCAACGATCCTCCTTAGCTTGTTGAAGTCAGCCCTCCTAAAGTCTAGGGCTGTTGCCTTGCTGCAGCCCTTTGCCACCTTACGCTGGATGGTGAATTCCAGCAAGTGATGATCACTGTCTCCCAGGTGGCCCATCACCCGCAGCCCCCTCACCAGGTCATCACCCGTGGCCAGCACCAGGTCCAACAAGGCGTCTCCCCTGGTGCCTTCTGTAGAAACCCTTTAAACATTGAATAGTGGCCACTGTCAAGGTTGAGATACTGGACTACAGGCACCACTGGTCTCATCCAATGTGGCAGTTTTTGTGTTCCTATAGATTTATGATTGTTGTTTAAAATATATACTTCTCTGTGGATGAGATCACACAAAGCATAAAAGAGCGTGGGATTGGTGAAGGCAAAAACCAGATGTTCGTCTTTATTTTACATTAGAGGGCCAATATTTCAAAACTATTTGTTGTCATCTTGGTCCAAGAGGGGAAAAAACTAGACATGGTAAGTAATATTGGGACAGCTAATAAATAAAAATAGAAATGCAGGCTTTGTTTACAGTGTCAATGGGATGTGCTAGGAAGTAGAGTGCCATATGCCTACTGTGTGTGTGCTGCATGTCAAAACAGATGTAGTGTAGCCGGCTTAATGTTACTCCTGGTTCACACCAATAAACATGCTCAAGACAGTGACCTCAGTGGTGTATTACCAATGTCACATTGGCTAGGGACAGACATTACACATAAACTCGTTTAAGTGATCAGAAACTGGATTAAACCTGTAACAGAACAGATATTCACATAAACCAGTTTGAGAGACATCTGGTTGAATGCAATATCAGATTCAACTGATTTGGGTCAAACCAGTTTATGCAATGTCTGTTCCAGACCCCTTGAGGGTTTAAGTTAAATCAGATACCCCCAACATCCCAGCATGCTGTCTGGGCTGGGCGGGGCTCTCTGCTCCACAACAGGGCTGGTTTCTCCCCTCTGCTCCCTGGATGCAGCTCCACCAGAGACTTGTAGGCACAGCAGTGTCTGCTTGGCTTCCTCCTGCTCTCCTCCTCCCCTCACCACTCCCTGCTAAGCAGGGATCCCCCATTGCCTCTGCCTTACACAAATACCATTAGAGCTAGCAGGCCACATGCTGACTACAGTCTGTGCAGTGGCAGATAGTGTCATTTTACGGCTTTTTGGAGCTAATAAACAGCTCAGCTGATAATGTACATCTGTTCCTTCTTTGTTTAAGAAGAACTTATAATAATGAGAGAGGCTGTTTGTTTTCTGATGGGGTGATAAATGCTGATAACAGAGCTGATAAATGCTCTGTTATCAAGGAGGGGGGGAGCCCCTCCCTAATTCTCTGGGGGCCTGGCCATGCCCCCCCACTCAGCTCAGCCCTGAGGAAGGGAAGGGAGGGCTGCTCTAGCATCCCCCATTTTCTAGCCTGAGCCACTGCAGGCATGTGCCTACAAGTCTGGGATGTCTGTGGAGTTACAAAGTGATTTAGCCTACCCAAGTTAGAGTAATCTGCAAAGATTGAATCAATTCAGGTTCGGGCTTTTTGAATGTCTGTCACTAGCCATTGAGGGAGCTATATAGCATCTGTGGCAGAGTAGCTATGCTTCACTT
The DNA here is from genome assembly GCF_052110815.1 of Crocodylus siamensis. Taxonomy (NCBI): domain Eukaryota; kingdom Metazoa; phylum Chordata; order Crocodylia; family Crocodylidae; genus Crocodylus; species Crocodylus siamensis. Next base: position 365,003,269 of record NC_143395.1, read on the forward strand.
CACTGTGGTGCTCTCTAGAGAAATCCTTTGGTGTAGACATGTTAGAGTCAGATGTCATAAATCCCAGGCAACTCTAGTTTTAAACGCATGAAGATCTTTCAGTGTCTTTATTCAGTAGGACAAGGTTCCCCTCACCTCTTACTGCAGAAAGAAAAGATGTAAACTTTTTAGTTCATGGAAACCCATAATTCTAGATAAGCGTCCTTACCCTATCAGATTCCAAATCCTGGCCACTCACCATGCAAGAGAGACAACACTGGTTCTTTCCTGTTTGTGGCCCTGAGCAACCAAAGAGTAGACAGGACTTGCCTCCAAGAAATGATGATAAATACATTATAGGGTATCAGGAAAAAATGATTTATATAAATCAGATCTGTGCTAATCCACAGCATTTGCTGTCTTCTGGAGTCCAGTTACTGGTGAATAATCAATAATGGAAATAAGCACATCTCTAAAATAGAAATACAAACAGTTCTAACACTGAAATATAGTCTTTTTTGCAAAGGGATGTTCTATTCTTCTTTATTTACCATTGTTATTGTTGATATTTATTGTATAATTATGACATACCATGACCTGTTACACTGTGCCAAACAAAATATTCCAGGCTGGGATACTATTTTAATCTGCAATATGTATGTCAGATCCTGTCGAAAGCTACAAATCTATAATTATGTGTTGACATATTGCCTCACTTACCAACTGAGATGGTCCAAACTGCAATTATTTTTGTGAAAGCCTTAGTTCTGGAGTTAAAGCGGCTGTGGTGAATGGGGTTGCGTATGGCAATATAGCGATCCAGAGAGATGGCACACAGGTGCATGATGGAGGCAGTCGAGAAAAGCACGTCCAAATAGATCCAGACAGGACAGAGTGTTTTGGGCAGAGGCCATCTATACTCTGCAAAAAAAGAAAGTCAGCATCAGCTAACAGGTGGATACATGAATGAATGCAAGTATTTGTTCTAAGAGCCTTAGCATGTTTGTCTGTCTGTCTGTCCATAATGATTGATTTGCACTCTGATTGGTTGTCTGAACCAACCAATCAAAGTGCTCCAAGAGCATTCCAGATAGGAGGTGGCTGTGGTGGTGGCATGGCAGAGCACTACCATGATAGCAGTGATGGAGCGTACAGAGTGGTGGGGCGAGTCCAGCAGCACTGGCCTCACCGCCCCCGGCCCTGCTCCCTGGATGTGGTGGCGGCACGAGGTGCTGGCTAGCAGGGGTGGCGGGGTGGAAGGGCAGGGGTGCTGGTGGCACAGCACTGGCCTCACCCCCCGCTCTGGCCTCACGGCTGCCACCACCACCGTGTCCTGACAAAAGCCAGCAGGCAGGGAGAGGCAGCAGGAAGGAGGGAGGGTGGGAAGTGTGACGGGGAGGGGGTGTATGGTGGTGGTGCCCTGCCATCACTGGGCCCTGAGAACAGCCAGGAGGGAGGGAGGGAGGGGAGCGGGAGTGAGAGGGGGTTGCATACAGGTGAATGCACAACAGCAGCAGCACAGGGCGCTGGGTGACAGCTGTGCCTGCTGCATGGAAGCCCCCCCTCTCCCCCGTATATATTCTAATATTATAAAAGCCTTCATCTGTCTGTCTGTCTGACTGAAACAGCCAGAGTGAGAGTAAGTGTTCAGACAGGAGGTGGCAGCTTAGCAGAACATCGCCATGATGGTAGGGACACAGAACACAGAGTGGGCCTCACTCTCCCCTCTCCCGCCCAGCTCCCTGGAGTAGTGTCAGTAGAGCAGAGGTGGGGAGTGGGGTTGGGACAGTGCAGGGGGAGGCAAGGCCACTAGCGCTGGCCTTGGTCTGCCCTTCCCCCTTTCCATTTTTGCTGCCTGCAGGGCTGATGTGGCAGCAATGGGGGCAGAAGTGGGCACACTGCAGTAGTGGCACTACGGGTGCGGGCAGGGGAGGAGTGGAACCAGGTCTGATGTGGAGGGTGGGAGGAAGAGCAAGCCTGGGCAGGGGGAGAAGCCAGCTCATCATGGCAGTGGAGGGAGACCGGCCTGATGCGGCAGCGGTGGGGGAGGGGAGGAGCAGGCCTCCTCCCCACCTGGGACCTGGGCCCACTCATCCCTCACCACCTCCCCTGTGTTGGCCCCAAGCCCCCTCCTCTCATCCCCTGCCACCTCTGGGTTGGTCCAGGCCCGCTGCTCTCCACTTCCTTTGCTGTGGCAGCCTGGCTTCTCCCCACCCTCAGACCCAGTTCTCCCTGCATCGGGCCTGGATCCATTCCTCCCCTCTGTCTGCTGCTGCAGCGGGGAGGAGGTGTGGGCCCAGACCCCAAGCAGCAGGGCAGAAGGGGGGAGTGGGCCCAGATGGGGGGGGCCCCACAGGGCTGTGTTCCTGCCCACTCCCCCCCTCATTCTTAATTATAATATATGAATACATTCATATATATTAATACATTTGAGCCACACTGGGTACTGCTCAACACTGCTCAGATATAGATATAGATATATCTATATATATTATAATGGAAAGTACTAAACACCTTAAACTGAAGGCTTTGCTACAAGCAATAAGCATATATATATATGAATACATTTGAGCTACACAGGGTACTGTATGTGTGTGTGTATATCTAGATATAGATAGATATACAGTAGTACGCAGTGTGGCTCAAATATATTAATTTATATATATGCTTATTGCTCATAGCAACGCCTTCAGTTTAAGGTGCTTAGTACTTTCCATTATAATTTAATATGCTCATAATTTTTTTAAACTTTTCTCTGCTTGTTTCTCCCTGTAGGCTGATTTTTATCTTCTGTGTAAATTCTGTGTAATAACATGTATGGCTGTTTATGAGACTATAAAGAGATAACTAGTGTTGAGAGTGTGACATCCTAGTGCTATAACTGAAGTACAGAGGCTAGGCTGGGAAGGTAGAGATTCTGGGTTCTAGCACAAGCAATGACCTGTGCAGTGGAGCAAGTTCCCATATGATAGAATTTATGTCCTCTTAGTTTGCTATAAAAAGTCACAGAATCATAGTAAATGTAAAGCTGAAAAGGACCACTAGATAGAGATTATCTAATTCAGCTCTCTGCACCGAGGCAGGTTCTAGCATACCTAAACATTTGTTTATACACAGATTGACGTTCCTGACACATGTTTATTTAACTAGGTGATTTTTAATCAGGGTGCCATGGCACCCTGGGGTGCTTTGAGATCCTTTAAGGGGTGCTGCAGAGTGACACACAATGCTAGAATTATTAGGTGTACCAACATGATCCACACAATAAACCCAGAGATTTCAAATAGGAAACCATAGGATTAAAAATATTCTAAACTTTTGTGACCTTTCTGGGTTGTCTGCAGCAGAAGAATTGCTCTATTATTTTTTGTAGCCAAAAAGAAGTGAGAACTAAGACCTGGAAAGGCATTTGCCAAGGGTTACCTTGAATCTAACAAGGGGTGCCCTTAGTCAAAAAATGTTGAGAACTACTGATCTAACTTGTTCTTAAAAGCTTCAAGCAAAGATATTCCACAATCTACATAGGCAGCCTGTTCTAGTATTTCACTACCCTTGTAGTTAAAAAGTTTTCTCTGATATCCAGCCTGAATTGTTTTTTGCTGAAAACCGAGCCAATTTCTTTTTGTCCTTCCCCCAGGGGAAATAGAAAACAATGGATCACTGTCCCTTTTGTAACTACTTTTTACCTATTGAAAAATTATTACCATTCCTTCCCCACATTTCTTTTTTCTTGATGAAATGATTCCAATTCCTTATTTATTGGACATATTTTCTAAACTTCTTATAATTCTTCTTGTTCTCTGGATTTTCTCTAATTAATTTACAGTTCTATAAAAGTATGATATCCAAAACTGGAACCAGTACTCCAGCTGAGACCTCATCACCATTGGGTAGAGTGGAATATCTGATGGTTTATATAAAACAGTGGTATTAACATATTTCACAGTGGATAGGCATCTATTTGGGATAGTTCAAGAACAGTGCATGCTGCATCTGTGCAGTAGATTGAATTAGATAGCCTTGGGCGTGTCTACACATACTATTAGTGCACAGCAATAAACTGGAGCTTATTGCTCCACAGTTTATTGCTCCTAGGAAGCTCCTGGGTGTGCGGTTTGAACATGCACTTGGACTACAGCACACTGAACGGGGATCACAGCAGCCTCCATTGGCAGAGGGCCTGGGGGGTCAGCCTGTCAACCCAGGGCTGCTCTGACTAGGCTCAGTGTGCTTCAGATGGGCTGACTGGGGCATAAAGGTGCTTCAGTGTGGGGCTAGTTGGCAAGCAGCCCCGGCACTGAAGCACCCTTATGCCCCAGTCAGCATCTACATGTGTGCTGCTGTGCATGAAGAAACTACAGCAGGGTAGTATTTATAACTACAAGTACTACCTTGCTGCAGAGTTTATTAGTTTCATGCGCTCTAACAGGGGTGCACATGTAGACACTAAGATGTTAATCAACCGTGAAGTAAACATCTTCTGTAGATGCACCCTTTGAGGTCCCTTCCAGTCCTTTGATTCTATGATTAGTTTTTTTAGCAAGAACATCACATTGTTAATTCATATTCAGTAGGCACCATACAGTGCGCTATAGCAACCTAGTAATCACTTGGGTCTACACATGATTGGCAGCTGCGTCACTAGCAGTGTGCTCCCCCAGTATAGGGAAGCACTCTAGTCCAATGCTGTAGCAGTGTCACCTTACTGCAATGTATAGACATTCCCAGTTTGTGGTCCACTATAACCCCAGATTCTTTGTTGCAGTACTACAGCCCATCTAGTTATTCTCCATTTTGTCTTTTTCTTAACTGTAATACTTTGCAGGGGCTGATCCAAGGAGGTGTGGTGGTGCAGTCACACACTCCTGCTGAGAGCTCTGGTCTCAGGCACCACAAATGTGCTGTGAACCAGGTTGCCAACTGTCCATAAATGTACAGACACTCAATAAACTGTAAAAAATGAAACAAGAACCACTTCACAAAATCAGCTGCATAAAACACAGAGAGGGTTAGAAAAGAAGCTGGATGCAGCACTGAAGCACAGAAAGAACACAGCAGTGCCACTCAGTATCTAAGCTGGGGTGTAGCACACTGAAGGGATCTCTTCTTGGGGCTTTTTGGCTCCTTCCCTAACCACCAGCCATGTGTTGGGTAGCAGGTAAGTGAACAGTGGTACTTCTTGGGGGTCTGTTGTGAGACGGAGGGAGTGAAGCTGGAACAGTAAAGCTGGGGGTTGCTCTGGGGGAGACATGATACAGAGTGCATTCAGAGGTTCTAGTATGTGAGGGAGAATAGGGGACCTACTGGGGTGGAGGTAGCAGAGCATAAAAGTATCGATAATCTGCAAACTTTTTATTGACAACCACATTTTTTTTACTCTGGTTTGAACTTGACCCTTCTCCAAGGTCTGGCAAAAAGGTTATTTTTATATCATATAAAACATGTTAGTAAAAAATGTTTGGTTGTGAGTAAAAAATTGCAGATTGTCAGTAAAAAAAATTGTCTTGGGTTTGCAACCATTGCAGTAAGCTCTCTGCCACTGTGGCACCTCCCTTTTCAGCATCCTGGATCCACTATGGCTCTTTGCACCTGTTATTAACTGCATGTCATCTTGTTGATTTCAGACTGATTTCTTCAATTTGCCATGACTCTTATGAATTCTAACCCTATCCTCCAGAGCTTTTGCAGTCCCTTCCCATTCCCACCACTTAGCTTTGTGTCACCTGAAAATTATAAAAACATTTGTTGTTCATCCCATTATCCAAGTACTTCTAACATACCCATAACCATAAATGTTAAAAAGAACAAGGCCCATAACAGACTCCTGAGGAAACACAATTGAAAAGTTGCACAGCTTGGGAGGAAACTATTGAAAGTTACTGTTTGACAGATGCATTTCAACCAACTATGCAACAATATTATGGATATTTCATTTAGGCTGTGATTCCATAGTCCACTATTTGAATCTCACATGCAATAGTGTCAGAAGCCAGTGTGAAAAGCACATGTGGTTTTTTCAAAGGTCCCTTGCCACATTCAGTAAACAAGAAAAGGAAAGGGCCTGTTTTGTTCAAGGCTCTGGTTTTGTATCCATAGAGCTGGTTTCTGCTCCTGCCTGTGCCATAGGCTTCTCATGCCATGTCTGACAACTCTGTATTATAATGCAGTCTCATAAGGCGGATGAATTAAGAAGGCACATGGAATATTTATTTTATTCTTCCCTACTGTTTTAACCTTTGGTTTTGCAAATGCTTTTCTTTTAATGGAGCTTTCGTAGGGCTAGATGTATGTGTATATATGTGTGTATATATGTGGTATATAAAGTAGTGGTGGGCCAATTTGTAACCCATGGATTATAGTACCAGCACAAAAAGGACCAGTGGAATACTGAAATACAAATTATAAAGCAAGTTTGTGAATAACTATTTCACACACACACTTCAAATTGAGGCACAAACCACATTCAAACTTAGATTCTAACCATTCCTTGAAGCCTTTAATGTCCAGTGTATTTATATCTAGGATTTTTATTTGAGGGTGCTAATAATTTGTACCTGGAGAGGGCATTCAAACCTAAGGGATAAATCCTACACCCACTCAAACCAAAGGCAGAACTTTTTCTGACTTAATCTGGAATTAGGTGAGACTCTAAGGCCTGACCTGACATAGGACTGCCTAAGTTGTACATGTGCTGAGAGACCACCTAGTTTTGAGTTCAGTGCAAATGCTGAGAATCAAATGCTTGTTGACTATGATCTCCATCAGTCCTATATCTTACTTCCTTGGGAGATGAATGTATGGCATGGGTGGGCACTTATTTGGGCTGGAGATCCATTTAGGGAGTTTCGGTGAGCTGTTGTGGGCTGGGTCAGCACCCTCCCCCACATCAACTCACCAAAACTTTCTAAATGGTAGATTACTAGATGGTCCAGGGGCGCTAGATGGAGCGAGCAGGCAGGGTCTCTATGGAGACCAGCCTGGGACCCTGGTGGGCAGGATGTGCTTGGCTGGATAGGTGGGTTGGGGCCACAGGTGGGCAGGGAGCAGTATCTGGGGAGCAGAATGGGCAGCCAGGGCCAGGGCCATGACTGGGCTCGTGGGGCACAGACAGTGTTGAGCTGAGTTTGGGGCCGGGGCAGATCCACACCCTGCACAATGGATAGTAAGTGGCTCGACCTGGAAAGGGGGTGGAGAACATGTCCATGACCCAGCTCCTGCTTCTCCTGTGCCAGCACTGGAATGCATGGGCAGCCCCAGTACAGCATGGCACAGCAGCATGGGGCTGCCCCGACAGATCATGACTGGATTAGGCCACACTGCACTGCTTGGTTGGGCTGGTCATGATCTGTCTAATGGGGACATGGCTCTGCCCTGTCCCCATGCTGTCATCACCCCATGATCCTGGTCCTGGCCCTTGCCCCACCTACCCATCCTGTTCCCAGATGCCACTCCCTGCCTTCCCATAGCCCCATCCCACCCACCTGGCTGAATGTGATGTACCCATGGGGTAGTCTCCATGGAGAGACCCTGTTCTCCCACTCTATCTAGTGCCCCTGGCAGTGGGCACAGGGCATACTGGACAGGGTGCCCAGGCAGCAGGGCCAGCGCTAGGGCTAGCAGTGTCGTTGACACTGGCAGCAGCAGCTGGAAGGAACTGCCGCCACCGTCAGGGCTGCTGGGAAGTGGGGTATGGCCACTGCACTGCCCCAGCCCTGCTGCGCACCTGGGGCCAGTGGGACCAACTGCACACACCACAGCTCAGGCTGTCCCCCAAGCCTGGGCTGGGCTGGGCAGGGCCAAAGGATCTGGAGCTGGCTAGATAAAATCCCGTGGACTGTATTTTGCCCATCCCTGTTGTAAGCTGTTGGGGTAGGAAGCTGGGATGTATAGACACTAGGTAACTGAGGGGTAGTTCTCAGTTTGGCAGGAGGCTTTTCAGCAAGCTGTTTGCTGGTCATGGTGACAGTGATCCAGTGCGTCATGCTGATGCTGCATTTCTCAGAAATTGTATGCCTGAATGACTGATTTTTCAAATGCATTTAGCCTGAGAGGGGATCTTTCCTCTGGCAACAGACATCACAGTGCAAAGTTAAAAAGAGAGAAAAATCATTTGGTCACAGAAATACTGCAATTAAAATTAATGGTCACAATCAAATGTGGGTTTCCGAGCAGAGGCAAAAATTAGCTCTCTCAGTGGCAGGGAGTAGCCAGCAGGAGTCCCTGTTGATCATCTCAGTGAATCATTCAGGGCTTGAGTCTTTCACTTATATCTCAGATCAAGCAATTAGTGCCCCTACAGCTTTATTTTGCATTGTCTTCCCTACCATCAAAGGTAGTCTTTATCGAATACTTATACTAATCCCTATTTGCTAATGTCATCCAGGATACTTTGTGTAAAAATAACAAAATTGAAAGAGGGAGATTTGGAAATAAATTCTTATATTGCAGTTTTCCAAATGAAATCTCCCTCAAGTTGTTGTGAAGTGGTTGGTACTTTAAAACTGCAATGCTCAATGTAACATAAAAGCTATTTAAATCTTTCAAATTAGAGCCTCCCTTCCCTCATTTCTTTGTCTTTTCTCTCCTTTATTGTGATACTGGGTATTTTTTTTATAAATTTGAAGATGAAACCAGCATGGAAAATGTCTATATTTAACCCTTAAATTTCTGCTTTTCCTCAGTGATCCAGACTGCTAAAGATTTTGGTTCAAATGCCAAGAAATTTGCTCATCACCTGTAAACAGCATCACAGTTAACCATGCTTCATAGTTCGCTTTACACTTTCACTTTATAGCTGTTTAGAAAAGGTAGGGAATATTAATTTATTCAATTTCAAATGTTACTAAACACTGGTCATGAATAACTCCTGTCTACTTTTTACGCTCCCTTGAAAATACTTCTTCCAAGATTTAATGGTAAATAATATAAATAAAGATCTCAGTGTAAAGGTAGTTATTTGAAACTGAAATGAATTACCAGTAAGTTAATTACCAGTAAAAAATGAGGCAGGTTATTTTAACTTTAAGTGTACCAAGGCATTGATTTGCCTGTGTATATTTGTGGAGTAGAAGTATTAACAGGATTTTACTTACTCATTAGGAAAACCAAAAAGTATATGTATATGAGACAAAAGTATATGAAGCAAAACTCAGAATACTGAAAACATAACATTTTCATAGAAAACAAGATAATCCCCTCAGAATCAAAGTGGTAATTTGATTTTTGGACTGTATTTAAAACATCTATAACTGGAAGTTAAAAGGAAGTGAGCTCATAGGTATTGATTCTTCTCTTTACTATATTTAACAATTATAGCATTATAGAGAGGGAGATGGCCTCATATACTTTTGTCTCTTATATCTTAAAAGCTAGATTGCATTTATATTTTACTTAAATCCTCAGACTGTAACAATAATGTGCTTGCTGTTATTAGGCTACCCAGTATATGCAGTAGGTTACACAGGTGATACTCACCGTACAGTATGGTTAACATTGACACAGGCATGACAAGGAAACCCAACAGCATATCAGCTATTGCGAGTGACATTAGAAAATAATTAGTGGCATTCTGTAGCTTTTTCTCCAGTGACACAGCCATGATGACAAGAATATTCCCAGCAATGGTTAGAACAATCACAATAACTGTCAACAAAGCTGGCCAGTTTTTCTCTGGAAGCTGAATCCATGATGAAAAGCAGGGTGGGCTCGGACTGCCTTCACATGAAAGATTAGTTAGGTTTTCAGAGTCCGCAGTTAAGTTAAACAGATGAGATGCATTAACCTCTCCAGATACAAAAACATTTTTGTAAAGTCTTCTCTCATGATTTAATTGTATTAAGGAGTTTGTAGTTGGGTTCACAGAACTCTCCTCATCACAGAGAATATCCATTGCTGAAACTGGTGAGTATGTAAAGCAAAAAGCTGAAAGAATAAATTTTTGTCACCATCAGGCTTTATATTCCTGTGTTGTCCAAAGCTGAAGCTGGTGTAAAGAAGGATTATTTTTTGATAATTACTTTTCTTTATTATCCAGATGGAATTATTCTGAATGCTGAAATACTTTCTTTTCGGCTCCCTGTGAAGTCCCTTATTAGCATATGTTAAAAATCCAGTTGAAAAACAAAATCAGTATGGAGAATAGAAAATGTGGACTTGAGGTTTTGGAGAGCAAAAACAGTGGGCAAAAAACTTTTGCAACCATCAGGACTCTCTTCTGTAGCTACATCTTATTGCTCTTCATAACAGTAATCACACAATTTTAAATGCAGCAGTATTAAAATAGCTTGCTATACAAAACAGCAGAGCTCTCTGTTCCACAATGAGAAAGTTGATTAAAGATTCCATCCAGCATCTAACTCTTACAATAATTAGATATGCTCTTATTTATAGTTCATCTTCCATATTACTGGCTGATCATTTCTGACTTCTGTCATATTTCAGTATCATTCTGAGTCTCACACGGGTGATTACAAGTAATATTCCACATTGATTTTAATATCTAATAGTATCTTTTGGCTCAGCCTGGCTTCAAAATAGAAATAAAATCACTAAATGCTATAATTAAAAATATAGTATAGGAAGACTTACATTGCTGAGAGCCCACATTCAAAGTTCCTTAGATCCACTTTGTACTCTGATTTGCCATATCCTTCTCTGAGTCCCTTCTCTCCAGTGGCCACAAAAACACTAGTATTTTGATTACAGTTACGTTGACTTGTAAACTGTACACTTGAGAGAAGCCAGTTCCTGTGTAACCAGTCTTGTTCTTTTCTTCTGAGACAGAGGCTGCTTGCTGTATCTTTCCTTGTGCATTTTCCCCCCAAGGGCAAGCTACATGGAGAGTAATAATAATATCAGACCTGTCCTCAAAGTGATACAAAAGAAAGCATACGAACTAGAAGAAGCAGTCTCCAGAAAGAGATTACTGATTTCAACAGGAATGTAATTTCTTGCTCACTGCCTTGTTCAGTTTGTCAGACCTCCCACTATCTAGATGTCATAAACTGCAAGGTAGCAACAGCAAAGGAGGGCAGACCAAATAGGGTCTTTTTTTGGTAACTGCCAGCTTTTTCATTTGATCATTTTTGAGGTCTTAGTTTTGTTTAAGAAAATGCACATTTTCCCTTTGTCAAGGATGCCCTGCAAGCCAGCTGCATACAATTATAATATCTTGTGGGGTGAATATTTGAGGAAGGCAATAAATAAAGATAGTAATGGTACATGCTGGTAAAACTGTAAATGTGCAGTTTTTTCCATCCTAAAGGTTGCAGCTTCTATGCTAACCCTAAACTGAATTACTCATGTTCAGTCCTCCTTTATCTGATTTCTGGGTGTGTGTTGATGACCTAACCAAACTGCCAACAGATATTTATAAAAAATAAAAAGTCATCATAATTTAATTATTTGTCAGGAAGTGGAAGGTACAAATAAACCCTGATAACCTATTTGGAAGAAAAGTGTCCCAAATGAAGTAGTACAGTCATCGTTTCATAGTTTCATAGTTTCTAGGGTCGGAAGGGACCTGAGCAGATCATCTAGTCCGACCCCCTGCCATGGCAGGAAAGAGTACTGGGGTCAAATGACCCCAGCAAGATGTTCATCCAACCTCCTCTTAAACACCCCCAGGGTAGGAGCCTGCACCACTTCTCTTGGAAGCTGGTTCCAGACCCTAGCCGCCCTGACCATGAAGTAGCGCCTCCTGATATCTAACCTAAACCTACCCTCTGCCAGCTTGTGACCGTTATTCCTGGTCACTCCTGGCAGTGCTTGGGGGAACAGTGACTCCCCCAATGCCTGCTGATCCCCCCTGACTAGTTCATAACAGGCCACAAGATCCCCCCTCAGCCTTCTCTTTTGCAGGCTGAACAGGTTCAGGTCCTGTAGCCTCTCCTCATAGGGCCTGCCCTGTTGTCCCCTGATCATACGAGTGGCCCTCCTCTGGACCCTCTCCGTGCTGTCGACATCCCTCTTGAAGTGTGGCGCCCAGAACTGGACGCAGTACTCCAGCTGCGGCCTGACCAGTGCCGCATAGAGGGGGAGGATCACCTCTTTGGACCTGCTCGAGATGCATCTGTGGATGCATGACAAAGTGTGGTTGGCCTTCTTGACTGCATCCCCACACTGCCAGCCCATATTCATCTTGGCATCAGTGATGACCCCCAGATCCCTTTCCACCTCTGTGCTGACAAGAGGCGAGTTCCCTAACCTGTAGGTATGGTGCCGGTTATTCCTCCCGAGGTGCCTTGCACTTGTCTGTGTTGAAACCCATCCTATTCTCATCTGCCCACCCTTGTAACCTGTCTAGGTCTGATTGTAGCCTGTTGCATCCTTCTAGTGTGCCCACATCCCCCCACATCTTAGTGTCATCAGCAAATCTGAACAGGGTGCTTTTTACCCCCTCATCCAAATCACTGATGAAGATGTTGAACAGTGCAGGCCCAAGGACCGAGCCCTGCGGAACCCCACTGCCCACGTCCTTCCAGGTTGAGAAGGACCCATCCACCACCACCTTCTGGGTGCGGCCTTCAGCCAGTTGGCGACCCATTTGACTGTGTGGGTGTCTACACCACAACCCCCTCAGTTTCTTAATGAGAATGGGGTGAGAGACGGTGTCAAAAGCCTTCCGGAAGTCCAGGAAGACTATGTTCACTGCTACCCCTGCATCTAATGATCTGGTGATCTGATCATAAAAGGCCGCCAGGTTGGTCTGACAGGACCTGCCACTGATGAACCCGTGTTGGTTGCCCCTAAGCATGCAGTCCCCTGCTGGCCCCTCCTGGAAGTGTGCCAGCATAATTTTCTCAAACAGCTTGCCTAGGATCGAGGTGAGACTAACCGGCCTATAGTTTCCCGGGTCCTCCTTCCTCCCTTTTTTGAAGATGGGGACCACGTTGGCCCTCTTCCAGTCCTCCGGTACCTCACCAGAGCACCATGAGTGCTCGTAAAGTTGTGCCAGGGGACTTGCAATGACCTCGGCCAGTTCCTTTAGAACTCTAAATTGTTTAGAACTCTAAATTTAAAGTGTTCTGGGATAAATAGTGGAATTAAACCCCCTTCCATGATTTCTCCTATTCATTTGTAATACCTGTGCCATGACACCTACGGGAGACTAGTTGAATATTCTTTTCCACACTGTAGTAGGGTTGGAGTGTTGTTGTACAACCCTGTGTTGGAAATCTTGTCCAACACCCCTCCCAGCTATACACTTGGTCCAGTAAAAGATATCACAAAAAATCTTTGCCTCTAGTACACTTCCTAAACCATCACAGGTACAACAATACAAAATGAATAATTACAGAAAAAAGCAAAAGGAGAACACTTTTAACAAAGCAACCACTCTGTTTCTGACCTCACAGTCCTTATAGTCAAGGGAAATCTGAAAAACACCTTCGAAGACAGACCTGGGAGCCAACATTTATAACATTCGTAACACTAAAAATCATAGATTAAACCCCCAACATTTCTTTCTGACTCACTACAATCTACCTGCTATCTCTGCTAAAATCTCTGCACTCCACACATAACAATAACCCTTTTCCCTTCTGAATAGTCCTGTTCTACCTAAGTTGGCTTTCGTTTGAACTGTATTCCTTTTGTTTTGAAGCTATTTCTGATGGCCTCTGTCTGCTTCTTCTTTTCAGCCATCTTCCATTCCTTTAAGTGACTGTTTTAATTCACAAAATACAAGCCCCAACCCCAGCGCACACTGGTGGATAGCATACTTTCCTGGGAGTTGTGGCTTTGAACTCCCGGGATGCATCCAGATGAGTGCACGCTTCCAGTTTGCAGCACCTCAAAGTAGTTTGAGGCACCACAAACTAGCTACATGCAGTGCACATGCACCCATTTGCTGCACTGCTAATTTGTAGCACGGCTAGTTTTTTGATACCAGGAGATCCCTGAGGCTGAGACGGGCATAAACAGTAGGTGTCCCATTTTCTGAGCAACTGTTTTAGCTAGTAGTTGTTGATAGACATGGGCACTGGCACCACTCCTTCCTCAAGCCATGCATGAGAGTGGCAAGGACTGTTGTGCTCTTTGCTGAACTTAATCCTGCCAATATACATCAGGTGTGTTCTGAGTGTACCTACTGGATCAGGACCTTGAGGAGACTTAGGACCAGAAATGGCTAGTTAATAAATCCCCAATGGATATAGGTATGAGACAGTGGCTGAGATACTCATCTTTGTCAAGGTGGCATCATTTAATGCAAGTAGCACAAATGTAGGTGCCTACTTAAGTTTGCCAGTAAAAACTTAGCTGCCTTTGCCCTTTCAGGCCACATCCAAATGAAAGTGGTTGTTTGGTTCCTCAGGGGCAAGTAGCAGCGACACACTTTGTGAGCACAAAATTATGTTCTTGTTGGATTCAGTAATCTCTTTCTAGAGACTGCTTCTTCTAGTTTGTGTGCTTTCTTTTGTATCACTTTGATTTTGACAGTATTATTACTCGCCATGTAGGTTGCCCTTGGGGGGAGGGGGAGAGGGAACTCATGATGAAAGTACACTTTGTGCCACTGCTATTTGTCCCTGGGGAATGCCCATGCCATGTGCACTCTGGTGCATGGCAAGTTACTCTGGGTGGGCTAGGGGAGGCTTGGCCCAGCAACTGTGCTGGCCCCAGCAGCCTTACCTGGGGTTCTGGGGGCTTTGGGGAGCTGCAACCATGGCACTCCTGCAGCTGGGAGCCTGGCTGGCAGTTGGAGCATGGCTCCAGCCAGCCAGGCTCTGGTTTAGGCAGCATACATTGCCATTACGTGAGCCCCCCCCACTTTTTTTTGGTGTGACCCTGAGGTCAAAAAACCCTCCTGCACCGCAAGGCAGTAGCATGGAGCATGCCTGCATGTGCAGCCTGTGGCACCACATACCATGCATCCAAGCTTGTGTGGACGTGGCCTCAGGTGCCTAAACAGATATGTAGTTTTTGTTTGTTTGTTTTTTAAGGGTTCAGCTGGACTTTAGTTAGCTACATTTCGCCTGAGTTCTTCTTTAGGCACCTTTGTCCCTTTTTGGGTCTGGTTTAAAGCATCTTGACTAGGCTTGCGCAGGTATAGCTCTCAGGTCTTCTGAATAATGTGCTTTTGTTTGAAGTGTCCTTCCTTCCCCTTTCTCTGCCTGGAAAGAACCTAGTACCTTGTGGAGTCTATTGGAAACATACATCAATAATTATTATTTAGTATTTACCTACAGATAATTATTTCCCTAAGAAAACACCAGGTTCCTTAATATTCAACTGAAACCATAGGGCTTTATCTAATAAAGCAATATGTCTCCTGCTTTTCTGATGAATTGAGGGCACCTATATTCTTTGGAGGTACTTCTCCACTTACAGAAGTTGGTCTATATTTTGTGCAAGTAATTGGAAAAAAATCAAGCCTAAAGAACAAATATAATCCACAGATTTTCACAGAATGGTTCATGTAAAGGAGTCAGCTCTGAAAATTGCAGCTACCAACATAAGTCTTCTATTCTGAATTAAACAACCTTCCACTCAGATAATGGTAGAGCATTACAAACTAGAGCCTATTGTCTCTGTGGGCTGAATACTTGAATTAGTAATAAAGACAGCTGTGATTTGTTCCATTTTCTGTGAAGTGAAGTCTTAGTTTGAAGCATCATCCATGTGGTCCCAAGCACCCTTTAGAAACATAGTTGGCAGCAGGGCAGACCACACTTTTTTGACTTTCTAGAAGGCACCAAGATATAATATTCACAAAGGTTGTTTCTCTATTCATTGACTCTATTTGGAAATGTTGAAAGACACCTGTTCCATTTCTTTGCTTGATTGCTAGAGCATTTTTAATCCATTGCCCAGACTTGAAAAAGTAGATATTTGGTTACAAATTTATTGCCACCTGACAGGTGTTTGATTCACAGGAAATAAATGCATGGTCTTCATCTAGTTTCTCAAAAACATGCATCTTACAATAGAGAATCTCAGTGGAGAGGACAAACGCTAAGTGAGTGTAGAGAATTAAGTTATTTTTCAAACCCAAGAGGTGTTCCTTATAGATCTCCTCTAGCCGGAAAGGCATGTGGAAGCTGTTGTTGCTCTTGTCTTGTTCTTCTGTACTGCAAATACACTGAGGACATTGATCCTACAAACACACACTTGTGTAATTTCAGATATGTGAATAGCTTCATTTAGTTAAACACACACACTAGTTTTTGCTGGATTAATGCCTTATCTCAATTTCAATATATTTTCCCTCTTCCCACCACTAGCACTACATTTTCTTAAAGATAAAGGAATTAATATATTATTCCTTTCCAAAGACTAGGAGGTAGAGTACAATGTGACACTGTGGACAGACCAAACAATTATGCTGCTTTAAAAGGGAGGAGAAGTACTTACCTTTCAAGAGTACATATCAGCTAACGTATGATAACTGTTCCATGTGAGTGTTCCTATCCCACACTAAGGGCCTTGTTGCACATTAATTGTAGGTGGCTCCTGAGGCTCTTAACCCCTAGATTATCCACATACTAACTTCTGAAACTAGTTTTAAGCACTCTACAGGCAGTTTAAAGTTATGCTACTCTAGCTTAGGTTTACGTAAGATGCATGTTCCCTAGCTTGTGTTACACTAACGTGTAGTCACTGTAGGCTACACATTAGTGTAAATACCACAACTGCCCTCCTCCCTGCACTGACCTGGATTGGGCCCATTACCCTGCCCATCCTCCCCCGCATCCAAGATCCCCACTCACTTTCTCTCCACACTCTCCCCTGCTTCCTTGTGGCTGCTCGCACTATCTGTTGTGGGGGAGCAGGGAACAGTTAAGCAGCCACTGCTGCTGTCTGGGCTGGGCTGGGCTTAGCTTGGAGAAGAGCAGCACTCTGGCAGAAACAACTGTGGCCAGGCAGGCAAACCCTTCCTTGCCCACTCCCTGGGACAGACAGTGCAGGAAGCCACAGGTAAACCAGCAGGGGCAGGGCAGCAGGGGATGTCCCAGAGGCAGGGCAGGCAGGGGGACATCCTGAGGGGTAGGGAAGGAGCCTCAGGGACAGTGAAGATCTAGGGGAGGCCAAGGGGGCAGGACTCAGGGGCGAAGCCTGGAATGGGAGCAGGGGTAGTTCTTACCTGTCAGTCTTGCTGGCCTGCTTGTGTGACTACTCCAAAGTTGAGCTGGCACTAAATCTGATCAACATTTGAGCAGTTCACAGTGTAATGTGTAACAAGCTCCTAAGTTAAACTACATTGGAATAGCTTCCACCAAAATAAAACAATTTTATCCTAACTATGCAGTTTATCCTATAAAAGAGATCACTGAAAAAAAATCTTTGCCTCCTGCATAATTCCTGGACCCTTACAGCTACAACATCCCTTGAACACTACCATAATTTGGTTTCTGCCTACTGTAGGATAGAGTGGATACACAAAATAGGTTCAATGGATCAGCTAGAAATATGGTAAGTTCCTCCCCTCCTCACCTCCCCATTCAATCAGAATACATTTTTGTTCTGTCTAGCAGGAATGGTTTATTTTTAGTGATGGGATATCTCATTTTGACAAGCTGAAGGCTCTTTGCAAAACTGTAACTTACAGGTTTAGAACAGAATCAGGTCAGAAGGGGCACACTGAAGTGCTCTGTGTTAGAATACAAGGAAGTCAAGGGGAAAAGGACTTAACAGTGGGGTCTGCTACAGACTGCCCAGCCAAGGGGAAGAGCTATACCAGGAATTCTTAAGTCAGCTCACAGAGGTAGTTAGGTCAAAGGACATAGTCATCATGGGTGACCAGAACTTTCCAGACATTTCCTGGGAAGAGCAGTCAGCCAGGTCTGACCACTCACGTAGGTTCCTAGCCATGATACAGGACCTCCATCTAACCCAGGAGGTGCACAGCCCCACCAGGGGAGATGCCTTGTTGGACCTGGTCCTGGCCATGGGCGACGACCTGGTGAGGGGTCTGCGGATGCTTGACCACCTGGGTGACAGCGATCGTCGCCTGCTGGAATTCACCATCCAGTGTAAGGTGACAAAGACCTGCAGCAAGGCAGCAGCCCTGGACTTCAGGAGGGTGGACTTCAGTGAGGTAAGGAGAATAGTCAGGGAGGCACTGAGGTCCCGGAGGGGAGGGGAATTGGGTGTCCAAGAAGAGTGATTGTTTCTTAAGGAGATGATCCTCGAAACCCAAAGGGAGGTAATCCCAACAGGGATCAAAGCAGGCAAGAGGGTGCAAAAGCCCCCATGGCTCACCAAAAGCATACAGGAATGTCTCCTAACTAAAAATGAGGCATATACCCAATGGAAGGGAGGGGCCATCACCAGGGAGGACTATACCTCGGTTGCTCGGGGCTACAGGGCGGCGGTCAGGAAGGCCAAGGTGGAGATGGAACTGGGACTAGCTACCCAGATCAAGGACAACAAGAAGTCCTTTTTTAAATACATAGAAGTTAAAAAGAAGGTACTGGGTAACATGGGGTCTCTGCAAGACACACTAGAAAATCTGGTCGTCACACCAGATGACAAAGTTAACCTATTTAACAATTTCTTTGCCTCCATTTGCCATAGCAGGAACCGGGTCACCCCCCCCCCACCAGGACCCCCGTAGGCCCCAGGGGAGGTGCACCCAGGCCTAGGGTCAGTGAGGATCTAGTCAGGGAACTTTTGGAGGGACTGGACATATTTAAATCAGCTGGTCCTGACAATCTCCACCCCAGAGTGCTGATGGAATTAGCTGAGGTCATTGTGGAATCCCTGGCATGGCTTTATGAGCACTCGTGGTACTCTGGTGTGGTGCCAGAGGACTGGAAAAGGGCCAATGTGGTTCCCATTTTCAAAAAAGGGAGGAAGGAGGACCCAGGAAACTATAGGCCAGTTCGTCTTACCTCGATCCTGGGTAAGCTTTTTGAGAGAATTATCCTGGCGCATGTCCATGAGGGGCCAGCAGGGGACATTATGCTTAGGGGAAACCAACACAGGTTTATTAGAGCAAGGTTCTGTCAGACCAACCTGGTGGCCTTCTATGACCAGGTCACAAAATCCTTAGACGCAGGGGTAGCAGTGGATGTAGTCATTCTGAACACAGTCAGGAAAGCCAACCGTACCTTGTCATGCATCCACAGATGCATCATGAGCAAGTCCAAGAAGGTGATCCTCCCCCTCTATGCGACACTGGTCAGGCCACACCTGGAGTATTGCATCCAGTTCTGGGTGCTGCACTTCAGGAGGGATGTGGACAACATGGAGAGGGTCCAGAGGATGGCCACTCGCATGATCAGGGGGCAGCAGGGCAGGCCCTATGAGGAGAGGCTACAGGACCTGAACCTGTTCAGCCTCCACGAGAAGGCTGAGGGGGGGATCTAGTGGTCATTTACAAACTAGTCAGAGGGGACCAGCAGGCATTGAGGGAGTCCCTGTTCCCCCGAGTGTACCAGGAGTGACTAGAAATAATGGTCACAAGCTGGCAGAGGGTAGATTTAGGCTAGATATCAGGAGGCGCTACTTCACTGTCAGGTCGGCTAGGATCTGGAACCAACTTCCAAGAGAAGTGGTGCTGGCTCCTACCCTGGGGGTCTTTAAGAGGAGGGTAGACGAACACCTTGGTGGGGTCGTTTGACCCCAGTACTCTTTCCTGCCATGGCAGGAGGTTGGACTTGATGATCTGCTCAGGTCCTTTCTGACCCTACAAACTACGAAACTATGAAGAATCCAAAATGGCCAGGTGTGATTTTCTTCGTCTCTGTCAAAACTAGCTACAGTATTTTGTTTTTAAACAGTATTCCCTTCATTAGTCCTAGCATCTAGCCATAAATTGCTTTTCAAACAGGAATTTTTATTGTTTGCACATCACTGATGTCTTGTTACTAGAAATTCAGCCTTTAAAATAATATCAAAAACAGTGCTCTGATTTAAAGGGAAAATTATTTTGTAAAATTCAAAAAAGATTTTGTACAACCAAAATCTTATATCATTTCAGAGATTATGCAAAGTATCACTGAGGTCACTTGTTCCAGAGCCTGTCATTGCCCTATTTGAGCCTTCAAGTCTGATATGTAATAAACTGATGTATAGACTACAGCTGCAAAGCCCATCTGTTTTCTCTGACATTTCAATATGGGGTGGATGAATGAGTGGCAGTTTTGACCTTGATCTGGATTATTGCTAGTTAGCATCTATATTTATTGTTATTAGTGGTTGTGAAAGTAGTTCATTTAGCTATTGTTGTACATCCATAGCTGCCAATTATTGTCTGTGATTATAAATCAAAACAAATAATTAGTGGACGTGGATTTCTTTTCACCATAATCTAGCTAATTTCTGTCACTTTAAACTCATTGTAGTGCTGGGAGAACACCAATGGTTTGGCATGCCAGTTCAGATAAATACTGCAAAGTTTGGCTGCCTTTTTTATTAAAAATGTACTATATTTCTCATGAGAACATTTTTTATGACATTTCTGGCATGTCATGCTTCCAGCTGGACCAAAAATACCCCAAGAACAGCCTTTTTAATAGAATATCAGTTCCTTTTCTAGCCAGCTCTGTCTTGAACTAGGGAAGGCAGCATGGAAAAATAGATAAGACATATAAAAGAAATGACCTGAACTCATTCTTCCTATCACTCCCAATACGTTTGGTTGGGTTTCTATTTGACTTTGATCCAATATTTGTTTATACCCCCCCCACGTGTGTTAATGCCCATGTACATTTTGGACTGATATACAATATTTGTGATATTTGCTTGTTTTTTTTCTCACATTTTGACTACATTATTATTATTGCTATTTTGAGCCTTTTGGCTAGGGCAGAACATAAATAAATAAATATTATAGCTCCTGAAGCATTTTTCTTTAACAAAACAAAGAACCAACCCCCCAAAAAACAACAAAAACCCATTTCTGCTATGAAAGGTTTACAGATTAAAAGGAGATAGGAAAAAGTTTATACAAACAGGAAACAACATTGCAAAAAACACAAGGGGTGCATCTACATGAGCTGTTTACTGTGCAGTTGACTATTTAGCTGCACAGTAAATATCGCATATCTACACATGCACCCATGTTAGGTTAAAGTAAACTAATTTACTCCTCAGGAGGGTAGTACTTGTAAATACTAGTATTTACAGTTACTATAGTATTTATAAGTGCCTTCCTGCTGTGGAATAAAAAACCACAGCAGGACGTGTAAAACCTGCTTCAGTGTGGGGGCTGCCCATTATCTAGCCCTGTGCTGAAGCTCCCTTGTGCCCCAACCAGCTGAGGCACACCACAGCCACTCTACATTGAACTGGGGTGAGAAGCCTCAGACTGGCAGGCTGACCTACCAGCCAGGGGTGCTCCGCCCAGGCTCTACATCCTGTATCTGAATAAACTGAGGAGCTTATTGCTCTGGAGTTAATTGCTCCTAGGCTCATGTTTAAACAGCATGCTCCTAAGCAATAATCTCCACAGTTTATTCAGATACTGTAATTGCACATGTAGACCCACCCAAGGAGGATAACGACAAGTTGTCATGCCCTTGCTTAGGTAGTTATTTACGCTTCTTGAAGAGCTGCAAATTTCTGAGGTTTCCTTTATTATTGTTGTTGTTAAAAAATGTACTTCCTGTTGTCAAAGAGATAACTCTAGTATTATGTGGACGCATCTACATGTGCCCCTGACTATGGTTTTGGTAATGTGCAGTTATTCAGTACTTGCTTTAGCAAGTATTAAATGATTGTGCAGTACCTGCAGGTGGCAAATGGTTATTTTTAGATACTATGGCAATATAACTCATCACTCCAGTGAGGTAGCATCAGTGTCACAGTTTGTGTCCACTGATACTACGTTGCCATAGCAATAAGTTACATTGCCATAGCATCTCATGTAGACATGTCTTGTATATAGTTTACATAAATATCTGCCTGACATTTACATGCTATCTTCACCTCAGGTACCAGGAGTCCACAAGCCATAATTGGGAACTGTCTACATAGGGAAAAACAGAGTAATTATTTCAAAATAAAGGTCACTTATTCCAGAGGATAATGTCTTAGTAGGCGAGTGTAGCAGGTTGCCAGCTAGCCTGACTCAAATCAGTCCTTGAGCCCTTTAATCTGGCCCCAGCAGCAGTCTTTCTCTGGGCTTAGAAACACAAACTGCAATGCCTTGAGTTCTTCTGCTTCGCAAGGCTCAAGCAAAGCAAGCCCTCAATTTGAATACACCTATAGCACGTGGCCAGCAACACAAACTTCCAAATCTCAGGTTAATCTGTACCATAGGACTCAGTTGCTAATACAACAATTCCAAAATAAACCATTCCAGCCAGGGTTAGTGCTCTGGTCTTCCTCTGAGGAGCCCTCCCTCTCCATACAAACATTCTCCCCTCTAGATCTTCCACCCCACATCCTCTTCCTGTCTCCTTTTACTTCCTGGTCAGCCAGTCAACTCCCCCTCATTACTAATTAATTGAGCCAGTGGCAGCCCCTTAGGTGGGTGGCCTGTTACCAGCTGACTAATTGTTCTGCTGCCGAATCTCCGAATCAAACAAGCCCCATCCCCTGCCCGCTCTCCCAGCCCTGTCAATGACTGCCCCGCCTGGCCCCTGCCTCCCATTTCTTTAAAAAATAAAAGCCCGGCACTCACTAGTGGCTGCCGGTGGGGGTGGAGATCCCTGCTGTCCCCACACTGCCCCACAGTGTGTGGGGAGGCTCTGCCATGAACCCCCAGAAGCCTTGATGGCCACTGTAGCATCTGGTGAGTACAGGCTTTTTTTTCTTATTTGGGAGCTGGGGCTGGGTGGGGCAGTGATCGGGGGGCTGGGAGAGTGGGTAGGGGATGGGGGCTCATGGAAGAGCCCCCCATGCAGGACAGGGCAGCAAGGATCACCCCCTTGCCTGGCAGGAGCCTGTGAGTGTGGGGCTTTTTTTTTAAAGAACCAGGAGCTGGGCCCAGGCAGGGCAGCCATTGGCGGGGGACTGGGAGAGCAGGCAGGGGATGGGCAGCACTCAGGGGAGCTGGGGGAGCAGACAGGGGATGGGACCTGGAGGGGGTCCCCCCATGACCCTCTGTCCCCTCCTCCAGCCCCCTCCCCCCCCCACTTACCGGCATGGAATCCAGGTCCAGCTCCCTGTAGTGGCAAGTGGGGACTGCCCAAATCTTCAAAGCTCTCTGAATCTTTTCCAAATCAATTCAGAGAGCTTTGAATTGATTTGGACCTTTTTATTGGTCTCCCAATTTGATTCAGAGATTTGGCTGCTGAATTGGGCCAAGTCTCCTCCGAATTGAATCAGAACCTGAAGCTTTTCACAGCCCTAGTTATTGCACAGTAACACATGTGTAGATGCTGAACAGGACCAAATTTGCTCCTGGTCAGCTCTGCCACTAGGGGGCCAGCCTCACTACAGCCCCAAGGCTGGGAACATCTCCTGTCCCATGGCTCTATGCCTGTTCCAGCCTCAGGCTCTTAAAAGCCTGAAGGCATTTTGATCCCTGGAGCACAAGAGAAGGGAGCCTGGGGTGACTGTTGGCCTCTGGTCCCCCTGCACAGGCTGCAGGCTAACTGTGGTAGCTTGCCTGTACCCTGGTGCCACTGCCTGGCACTACAGTGTGGCAAGCCTACCAAGGCTGCATGGTCCAAGCCCACAGGCTGCTGCTGGGCCTGCCAGCACCTGGGCCCAGTAGCAGACAGCTCCTGGCCACTAAGGCCAGCTTCAGCTGCCTGCAGCCAACCCCCAGAAGCCTGTTCGGACCCTGCAGGTGTTGTGGGGCATCACCTTGCTGTGTGGCTCCTAGTCCATTGCCATGCTCTTGCACTGGGTGCTGCAGGCAGTTGCCCAGGCCTAGCAGCAGAGGGACAGATGCATGGAGGCCCAGAGAGCGAGCATGGTAGGCCCGAATGCATTGTCACCCGTGCCACATAAGGCCACCCAGGGCCCCAACTGGTCCATGAAAGAGACTGGTGAACTCATGGTGGTGTGGGATGAGGCAGAGGTATAGAGACAGTTCATGCAGGGCTGGTACTCCAACATGCACATGTACAAGGGGCTGTCAAGCCAGATGCGGGAGCACAACTGGTTGATGTGGCAGTGCCACATAAAGGTCAAGGACTTGTGGGCACAGTGAATTATGATCACCAACCACAACCTTCAGTCAGGGAATGCCCACAGGTCCATGCCCTTTATGTGGCAGCTGACTGAAATCCTCGCACTCCATGATCAGGGCCACAGCCATGCTGTGTATTGCAACATGGGCAGCCTGCCTGAGCCCCTGCTCTGGCTTGGCACCTGTGGTGATGTGTCACTGGAGAAGCCCCTCCCACTGACACCCAGCCTCCACCAGCAGCTCAGGGAGCCCAGGCCAGTGCCTGCCCTGGCAGCTGTGCAACCTCAGCCCCAGACACAAGGTACATCTGGCCATGTCACCATGAGCTGCCAGCAATGCCAGCTGCTCTTTACAGTGGGCCCTGCATGCCATACTCTGCTGCTCAGTGAGTCCTCCAGGAGCAGTATGCCAGCACTGCCAGCTGGGACTGACTGGAGCTGTAATGCCATCCCTGTCCATGTAGTAAGCCCTGTGTTGGGGGGAGGGCCCTGCCCCCAACCTGGCCATGCTTCCCTGATGACTGAGTTCCTCTCCTGCCCCCCACAGCATGCAAGGAGGCAGGAGACAGTGCAAAACTTTATTGAGCAGCCTGTGCCCCGCAGCTGGGTGGTCATGGGCCTCTCACACACCAAGAAATGTGTTGATGCCAGCGGCAATGTTCTCCTTAGCTGCAGGGGGCAGGGACAAGTAGCCCTCCAGGTGGCAGCAGAAGTTGCAGGGCAGTGTGGGCTCAGCCCCTGCACCACTGGAGCTCAGGGTCCTATGCCAGGTGTGCCCAGGGCACCATGGCCAGCAGCAGCAGGGAATAGTGGGTTGGGTATCCCTTGATCTGTGCAAACAACTCCTTATGCAGTGCCTGTGAAATGTGCAGGAGGGGCATGCTCGAGGCACAGAGAAGCCATGGGTTGGGGGGGGCTGGCCCTGGAGCGCCTCCCTGGAGCGGGGAGCACAGGGCATGGGCAGCTCTGCATCCCAGTCATCTGGGAGCCCCATGTCCCCTAAGCCCAGCCACGGTGGGCTTGGCAGCAGCACAGGAAATAGGTTGGGCTACAGAAGGAGCAGGCAGGGGAGTGAGATCTGGAGCCATGGCAGCAGGTGCTGCCAAGAGTCTGGCCTGGCCTGGGAACAGAGTTGGAGAGGCAGGCTGCCTGTGATGGCTAGAAAATAAGATTTGCTTTTGGGAACTGACTTGGAGGTAAAATAGATATGCATTACAATAATGGTTCAGGAAATGGCAAGGGTTAATTGATTTCTAAGAGCCTGTTCATGACCATCTCCTTCAAAGTCCACTGTGTCTGACACAGGCTAGCAGGAAGCAGACACACAGGCTGGGAAACTGAAGACATGTACCACGCTGTTAACAGAGATAAGGGACTGTGCAGCACTGGTACCAGATCACAGTGCCCAAGTATAGAGCCCTTGGAATTTCTGGTCTTGGTAGATGAACTAAATTATGAGAAACTGATAAAGCCCAAATTAGGATGTGTGCATGTGATAGGTTTGCAAAACAAAGTTACATGCCGAGAGGACAAAACTTGGACAGTATGGTGACCACAGGGAAACCAATCAGTTATGCCCTGAGATGAAGAGTCATCAGGAGGGGAAAAGAATATAAAAGGGATTTCAGAGCAGCAAAGAGTCCCCAAGAGGGGAACCTGAGGTCAATACAGACAAAGGGCACACCACCAGCCCGTCTCACCCACCCTACTGGGGGGTGGCCTCAGCTTCTGACCTTCAGGCTGTTGACACCTGACACTCAAAAGAGAACCTCAGAATGAAGCCTGCATGCTAGCCAGATGTACCTTGATGCTGTGAACTTTGGGATTGATAGATACAGAATTGTTTTCATTATTCTTATCTGCTATCACTGTGTATCAATAAAATTCACCTATTATCAAATGGAGAGGTTGTGGCCGATCTGAGGGTTTTGGATCCACCTGGAACAAGGTATCTAGGTCATAAATCCAGTGTTAACAGCCTACAGCCAGCACCCAGTGGTCTGCTGGCCCCTGGGGAGTGAGCAGGGATGGGGGTTTGGGTAGTGGTTCTCTGGGTCTGGGCCTCCTCAGCCAACTTACCATGGTCCGTGGGCACCCATTCATGTACAACCCCCAATCCGAGGCTGTGCAGCGCACAGTCCCCTGGTACAAGGCGTCTAATGTCAGAAATATTGCAAACTCTCACAAACGGCTTCTTTCTCATGGCTCTGCAGAGCTGCAGCTGCATGCAGGGGAGAGGCCACAGTTGGTAGCCGGGATGAGGCCTCAGGGTCACTGCCATCCATGGCTGTGGTCCTCCAGATGCACCAGCTCTACAGGAGGAGGACCCAGGACTGGACCCTTCTCTTGGACTGGTTGATGATGGCTACAGAGGACTGTTTTGAAGATGTGTGGATGTGGCAGATGGAGGATATCACCACCAGTAGACAGAGGACATCATCCAAGAGGACACACGGTGGGCAGAGGACATTGCCTGCAAGGATGCATTGGATCAGGCAGACTGGGAATTCAGGGTGCAGCCCCTGGCCCTGGAATAGGACCACGTGGAGGCCTTGCAGGAGCAGGGTGTGCTTGTGGCCATGGCAGTGTAGGCCACAGAGGATGACCACTGGGTGCTAAACACTATCCTGGCCCTGGCAGTCACCTTCATGACACCAACTGCTCTGTCCCCTAGCACCTGGCTGCCGCCCAGCAGCAGGCCCCACCATGGGCCTGGGCAGAAGTCCAGCACTGCTTCCACCAGCCAGGAACTTCCGTCTTGGCCCCTGCCCTGGGTCCCCCACCACCCAGCACCCCCACCTGGGCCCAGGCCCACCACTTACCCCAGCTCCATGTAGGTGCAGAGCTGGACCTGCCTGCAGCAGGGCCAAGACTTCACACTGGCCCTGTTGGCCCTGGCCACCAGCTGCTGGAGGGGGAGCTGCCCGTGCTGGACGACTAGTGGCTGCTGTCACCCCTGGCTCTGGTGTTCTGGAGGGAGGGGAGGTCTGTTTACTGTGAGGGCAATAAAGTATTTTTCTGAGAACTGTCTGCAGTAAGCATGGTGCTGGGGGTGGGCAGTGGAATATGTGGTCTCTGGTCTGTGGGTGGCTGTCCAGGCAGTCTACAGCTGGGAGTGCAGGAGAAGGTAGTCGGCCAGTGCCTCTCACACCTGGTGCCCTTGCCCTCACTTGTGGGTGTGTGGCTCGCCCTGGGCCTTGGTGGTGGAAGCCTACTGGGGCCAGCAGGGTCAGCACCATGTCTAGCAGGAGCCTGGGGCACTGGGCATCTCTGCCAGGGGTAGGGCCTGGAGCAGCCATGGTGCAGGGAGGCAGAGGCTGTGGCGAGAGAGCTGCTGCATGCTGGCTCTGGCCTCTGCATGCTGCTCCTAGCCAGAAAAGTGACTGATCAGAGAGCAGGGAGTGGGGCAGCCTTTTAAAGATGGCTGCCAGCTACTGGCAGGTGCAGCTAGAGCCTCAAGCTTCATCTGATGGTGGCAGGAGCCCATTGCAGGGCCTGAGGAAGTGGGAGCAGTTTGCTGTTCGGAGCAGCAAATCTGCAGCCACATCCCTGCATGTGTAGATGCCTGCTCTGGAGTGTTTAGTCATGAGTAGCTTACTTGCAAGTAAACTGGTCCTGAATCAAATGCATGTGTAGATACACCCACTGTTATGTGTCAACTTCCACCCAGTGCCTACAGGGTCTTGGTTTGGAACTTTAAATTATGTTTGTCGTGACTTAAGCAGGATCCAGTGCAGTTGGTAGGCCGGAAAGAGATCAATGCCTCTCTAATGGGTTCCTTAGGTGTTAGCAATGGGCACAGTATTGCATGGTGAGGGGTTAGACTTCTGTCTGTGTCTTACAGAAGATATGGTATCCTTCATCTTCTCTCTCACTTCTTCAGTGTGCAGGTGGACTCTGGGGCCCTGGGCAAGCCTGAAAATGTAGGTGACAAATAGCCTTCACGTCCACGTCCCCGGGCAGGCATGGGTGCCGTGGTCATAACACCTCAGCCAAATTATATCACCCCAGCCAAATATCTGTCCAGCCTCCTCTTGAAGACTCCCAAGGTAGGAGAGAGCACCACAGCCTGGCAGCTCTGACTGTAAAGTAATGACTCCTGATGTCCAGCCTGAACCTTCTCTCTAACAATTTGTGGCTGTTATTCCTAGTAACCCCAATTCTCACTGGTTCCCCCTGGTGAGTTTGTAAACGGCCAACAGATCCCCTCTCAGCCTTCTCTTGTGGAGACTGAATAGGTTCAAGTCCTTTAGCCTCTCCTCGTAGGGCCTGCCTTGCTGTCCCTTGACCATATGAGTGGCCCTCCTCTGGACCCTCTCAATGCTAGCCACACTCCTCTTGAAGTGCAATGCCCAGAACTAGATGCAGTACCCCAACTGTGGCCTGACCAATGCCGCATAGAGGGGAAGGCTCACCTCCCTGGACCTGCTTGTGATGCATCTGTAGATGCACAACAAGGTGCAGTTAGACTTACTGACCGCTTCCTCGCCTTGGTGGCTTACGTTCATCCTGTAGTCAACAATGACTTCCAGATCCCTTTCTGCCACTGTGTTGACAAAAAGGGTGTTCCCCAGCCTACAGGTGTGTTGCTGGTTCCTTCTCCCTAGATGCAGCATCCTGCACTTGTCTGCATTGAACTCCATCCTATTCTCATCTGCCCACCTCTGCAACCTGTCTAGATCTAGCTGGATTCTGTCCCTCCCCTCCAACGTGCCCACCTCACCCCACAACTTGGTGTTGTCAGAGAATTTGGACAGCGTGTATTCCACACCCACATCCAGATCACTGATAAAGATGTTGAACAGTGCAGGCCCCAGAACCGAGCCCTGGGGGACTCCACTGCCTACATCCCTCCAGGTTGAAAACAACCTGTCTACCACCACTCTCTTGGTGCGACCATCTGGCCAATTTGCCACCCATCTGACTGTGTAGGCATCAATGCTGCAGCCACCTAGTTTTTTAAAGAGAATTACCAGAGAGTTACCAGTAACTCATTACCACCAGTATTATAATTCCCTGCCAGCTAACCTTATTTTAAGGCATTGCTTGCCTATCTGGGTTAAAAATAACTGGATAGAAGATCCATATATCTTTCATTCTGCAAACCACTAAATATGAAGTGTCATGTTGCAAAATTATGAACAACTTTATTAATAAATGGGCATTATTTTCCATTCTGTCACACTAATCTTATACTAAAGTATTGACCTCAGGATCAGTCCCTAAAACAGTGAGCAAGAATGCATTCAGTGCCCCAGCCTCAAAGGCTCAACCTGGCTTCAAAGCTTCACTGAACCCTGAAAATGCTAACAGGATTTGGAAGTATGAGTGATGATAGGATGTAACAGTGTGATGTGCATATTTTGTTTTGAATTGAATGGGATCCTTTTGATGCAAAATTCCCAGTAACCACTGACTAGAATTCATTGAGGCACTAAATACCCTTTCATTTGCTTTTTAGAGCTTAATCCTTCAGTTTATGTTTAAGAAACTCTCTTAAAATCAGTGTTAGTTTTGTGTTAGCGAAGACTGAAAGCTCAGGCTGTTGTTCACAGACTTTCTAAATATTATATGGATATCTGAAGATAGTGCTTATATAACCGGGAGCCTCTGCAACCATTTGATTTACTAAAACACACTTGGCTGAAGAAGGTCTCATTTTAACTTAGGGGAAAAAACAGCTCTAGCATCTCAGCTTGTTCACAAACAATGCAGTTCTTATAATCTACTATTTTCCCTGAAGGTCATTTTTGCCCCATTCAAACATACATCACTGTCAGTACTGTAAACTACAGTCTCATACTCCAATATCAGTATCAGAATCTGATCTGCTAATGTCTTTCTTGTTTCTTAATTTAAATAACCTTTAATAGCCTCAAATAATATTTATTGTTTTCTACTTGTTTGGCCTTAGTCTGTGGTCCAAAGATGTGCCAGCTGGTCATTTTCCAAATCCTGAATCAGCTCAGCTGTCCTCCAGTTAAATAATATCCTTTTAATGTAATGATCAGAATTATATGTAATAACACAAATGTGGCATCACTGGAGCTTTCTGCAGTGCCAAAATAATTTGTGAGGATTCATACTCCACGCACATGCCTCAGAAAGGTTATTGTTTCTCCACCTGCTCTTCAACATTATGGAGAAAGGTCAGTGCTTATCCACACACCCTCCCACCCATACACACACATACACCTTTTACTGACTTGTGAAAGCAACCTAAATTACTCTGAATTTTTCCTGAACTCTTTTTAATTTGATGGCCCTCCCGCATAATTTTGCATCAGTAACATATTTTTCCAGCATTAAAATTAAAGCCTTTCCCCCTGACATTGATACACTCTTACAAAAGGAAACAGAAACAATTCTAATATTTTACCACAGTGGCATCCATCTGCAAACTATATTTCTCTCAGTTGCTGGTGGTGCTTATATACGTTTAATCAGGTATAAGCACAAGTCAGTAAGGAATGCTACACCTTCAATATCTAGCAAAAGGGTTGAATCTAAAAATCGGCTTAGAATTTGAGTCATCCTTAATGGTTTAGAGAAGCTGCAAAATGTCAGGTGGAGATAAAGATGGTGTTTATACCTCCCACCTGCCTCAGAAGTCTTCTGGGGGAAATCAGTCTAGTAGTTTTGACTGCCTCTCCAGCCACTTTCAGGTTTGCCTGACTAACTGTTGGCTCATCAGCAGAGCAGAAGTTAAGGTTTTTCTTTTATTGGAAATTTTCCTCTCAACATGTCCTTCTGATCCCTTAAATATGGCAGAACTAAATAGCCACAGTCTTGAAGTGGCTGCTGTTTGTTACAGTTCTCTCTTAAGGCTGGTAAGTTATTGCTGTCATATCTTCCATTTCTTATGTGCTGAGGAGGTACTTTTTTTCCTGTATGCTAAATACAGTGTAGAATTTATAGTTACAAAGGTGGAAAATATGCTTTTTATGAATTGGCATCAGTATCAATGTTTCTTGTTACATGAATGCTACATTTCTAGAACTGTTTAGATTTACTCATTTCTAGTTGAGATTCCTGCTGTGAATCATGTTTGTCCAATTCAAACAGTAATAACTAAATTTAATCAAGATGACTGCAATGGGCCTGACCCAGCATGGAGCAATATAAGACTATAGCCTTCTTGCAGATTATGTCTGGTGTTAAAGCAGGTTATTATGGGACAGTAAAATGGAAGAAAGGAACAGACTTATGACCAGGGATCCTGGTTTTCTCTATTAAAAATCACAAATTCTCTGATGAAAAATCACAAATTCTCTGACAAAACCCCCCAAATCCATTATTAAAATTAAAAGCCCTCTTCAGCACCCCCAGCCCTGCTGGAGGGGGCCCCCAGCTGCCAAGGCTATGGGGCCAGGGACCCAGGTCTGCAGCTCCCTGCCCCCAATAGCAGGCAGCTGCAGCAGAAGCAGCATGGAGCCAGCTCCCCCACTGCTGCTGCTGCATGCTTGGGTGGGGCCAGGGCCAGCTTCTGGCTCCTCCTCAGCCATGACCTGCAACCCCCCCACCCCTGACAGGGGACTCCCAGCCCCCTGCAAGCCCCACTTACCTCAGGCTCCAGGAGAAGAGCGGAGCTGTGGCTGACTGAGAGTCTCAGGCCCCAACATTCCCCTCCTTCTCCCCCCTCTGGCCAGGGCTGGGGATTTCCCACCCTGTTTGCAAACAGCTTTTGCAGGCTGGACCTCAGCCAGCCTGCAGAACTGTTTGCAAAAGCAGGGAATCCATGGGTTTCTCTTCTAAAAGGAGAAATCCACGTTTTCTCTGATAAAAAGGGGAAATCCATGGGTTTCTCTGGTTTTTTCCATGGGAAATGGAAAACCTGGATCCCTGCTTATTACAGATGAGGACACTGGCAAACATGATGTTGAAAACTAGTGGTTCTAAGTTGTCAGGCATAACATTTTGTGGATATTGTTTCATATGAACTGAACCTTAGTGCTTGATATCCCAGGATATCATGTGGTACCTGCGATAGAATTCTTCACTAATTTACAGCATTTATTTCTTTACATGACTGAAAACAGGAGTGGTTTGAACTGCAAATGATGTGCCACCGACATGTGTGCAAATATTCTTATATATAGATGCAGCAGTATCTGGATTACTAGCACTAACTCAAATTTTAACTAGAGTTCTAAAAGAATCTTAATGTTATGCTTAAAAATAGTTATGTTATTCCTTAAAGTGCTTTAAAATAAATGCATTTTTTTTAATTTAATGGTGAAATCACTTTCTTTTCCCATCTCCCTTTGTTTTAGGGTTTTTAAATTTTTTTTTTTTTAGTGCAAATGGGAAAGGGCTTAAGATTCAGTGATGAAGTCTCTCGGAAAGCTACGGTAGCTTTATTATCATAAAGTAATTATTATTTGCTATCTAGTTTAAAGTATATGCTTTCTCTATACTTCTGTTCTGGAATGTCATAGTAATACAAACGTTCTTCTTTATAACACCAGAAGCAGTAAAACTATTCAAAGCACTGTATCCCTTCAGGAAATAAGTGGAACAGAAGTAAAAGCAAAAATATTTTTTCCAGTAAGTGTGGCTGTACATGCAAACATTTTGGTTTTCATTCTCTGTAGCTTTTTTTTCTTATGTGTCCCTAGGATCCAAACATAATAATTCTGTTAGTTTCCCCTGGCATTGCTGAGACTGTATGTAGGAGCAAAACATGAAGAGGTCAGTGATTTTTAGATGCAATAGCAAGCAACCTTCCAAAATACTACTCCTTTAGGGTAAAATTCACCACTGTGAAGATGGCCTGTTTAAGGGCTATCCATTTAAGTCCCATTTAGGATCTATTTTGAAGGCCCAAGGGCCACATAGACCTCATGCAAATGCATGGAACAGGACAAATTTCACTCATAAGATGAATATCTTTATGGACATGTCAAAATATCATTAGCTTTCCAGCCTCATCAATCATTATGGTAAAAGTAAATGAATAGATATTTTGCCACCTGGGATGATAAACTAAAAGTGACCTTTTTTAGTGAAGGAGGAGGCATGTTAAACCAACCCTGGTACAAGATTTCTGTTAAGGTAGCCAAACCTGTTATCTATTGCAGCTCTGAATGCCTTCTTAATGATGCTTCAATGACAGCACACTGCTGCTTGATGTAAAGTGAAAATGACAATCAGCTTCACTGTATGAAGAAACTGGAATTCTCAGAGTTAAAAATCCTAGGCTTATCATAGAATCCTAGAAAAATAGGGTTGGAAGGACCCTCACAAAATCATAGTCCAACCTCCTGCTCAAAGCAGGACCATCCCCAACTATATCATCCCAGCCAAAGCTTTGTCTAGCCAGGTCTTAAAAACCTCCAGGGATGAAGATTCCACAACTTTGCTGGGTAACCTGTTCTAGTGCTTCACTACCCTCCTAATGAGAGAGTTTTTCCCTAAAATCCCCTTGCTGCAGCTTAAGACCATTGCTCCTTGTTCTCATTTGCCACCACTAATATGGCCGATGGGATGGAGTTCACCCTCAGCAAGTTTGTGGATGACACCAAGGTGCAGGGGAGTAGTAGATATGCTGCAGGACAGGGCTAGGATTCAGAGTGACCTAGACAAATTGGAGGATTGGGCCAAAATAAATCTCATGAGGTTAAACAAGAACAAGTACAAAGTCCTGCACTTAGGACAGAACAGTCCCATGAACCAGTACAGGCTGGGGGCTGACTGGCTGGGCAGCAGCTCTGCAGAAAAGGACCTGGGGCTTATTGCGGACAATAAACTGAATATGAGCCAGCAGTGTGCCCTTGTTGCCAAGAAGGCTAACAGCATACTGGGCTACATTGGTAGAAGTGTTGCCAGAAGGTCAAGAGAAGTGATTATTCCCCTCTATTCAGCACTGATAAGGCCACATCTGGAGTACTGTGTTCAGTTTTGGGCACCCCACTACAGAAATGACATGGACAAATTGGAGAGAGTCCAGCAGAGGTCAGTGACAATGGTGAGGGGGCTGGGGCACATGAGTTATGAGGTCAGGCTGAGGGAACTGGGCTTATTTAGTCTAGAGGGCTAGGGACAGACATTTAAAAAGTCAGAGCCTGAACTGATTCAATCTTCACGGATCCTAACTTTCCTAGATTGAAACAATGTGCAAATGAATAGACATTCACTTTTAACAAAGGAAATGCAGGTACATGAACTGGCCAGGGAGGTGGAGAGCACCAGGTGGATCCCACTGGCACAAACTTGAGTTGAGATCCACCTGGTGCTCTCCCTTCACTGCTGCAGGGTTGGGAGCATGGCCAGATGCCAGTTGGCATGGCCCACTCAGACAGAGGGGGCAGGCAGGGAGTTTATTCTGCTCCTGGAGGACTGCAGCTGGGGTCTGCTGGCACAAGCCTCTTCCCAGCAGGGGGACTGCGCTGTGGGCAGGCGTGGGGCAGGCAGAACTGCAGCCGACTGTGTGGGCTGTGGTACTAGGGGGAGCTATGGCCACCCCTCCAAGCCCCAGTGCTGCTGCTCACTCCATGCAGTCTGCAGCAGCTCTGCCTTCCCTGCTCCCACCTGCAGTGCAGCCCCCTCGGCTGGAAAGAGGTTTGCTCTCCTGGGAAACTATGACAGGGGCTGCTGCCCCTGTCAGGGCCCTGCCTCCTTGCCACTCCAGCAGCAGGGTTGGGGGCACCGCTAGAGGCCAGTTGGCATGGCCCCCTCACACAAGGAGGCAGGGAAAGGGGTTATTTCCCCCCACCTGCTAGTATCTGTTGGAGGGGGCAGGAAGAGAGACTATTCCACCGCTCACCCTGCTCAGGGAGGGATCGGCGTGGTGGTCAGGACTGGCAGACACTGGCTGCAGTCCCGTTGTGGTAGAGGGGGAATAAACCCCCTTCCTGTCCCCTCTGCCTCAGGGAGCCATCCCAGCCAGCCTTTGGCTACACTACTGACCAGCCACTGCAGCAGCGAGGGGGGAATGCCAGGTGGACTGCAGTTCAAGTGCTTGCCAGTGGGACAAGGAGAGGGGAATGAAATCCCCTTCCCGGCCAGTTCACTTGAGTCTACTGCCAGGGCTGGCCACACCTCCACCGTTAGAGCAAAGTGGAGAAATACCTGGGCTCAGGGCACTATTAACTTAACACAAAAAACTTGCAAACTAACACTAAACATAGCTATTCCCTCAACCAAAACAGGTAGCATCAGCCCAGAGGCCTCATCCTTTGTGCCTAAAGTCTTTCCTGGCTGTTCTATTTTGTCACACTTCAGTTCTTACCCTTCCCCACCCCTGTGTTTCCTGGTTTATCTTTCTGGTCCTTTACACTAGTAGAGATGAGAGTTATAATTTAAAGATATTTCCTAACTAAGGAGACTTGAGTGGGGTTGGGAATTGGGAGACGGTCACTCAGTTAAGCTAGTTCATTAGTACCAGACAAAGGATCTACAGAGAGCTTGCCTACAGGTCCACAAATAAAGTTAATTGGTAGTTCTTCTCCTTCATGTATGCCTTTGTTTATTGAACCCAGTGGTCACTAGCACACTGGTGTGAAGGCAGACTCTGACCCTGAAAATACCTTCCTGCTGTTTTGTAAGAGTCCTCGATCTGTGCTCTCAATACATATAGTACTGGAAAACTAATAAGCATTTGAAAGACCACTGGTAGAATAAAAAGATGAAGGGAAATTTCTATATTTGTAATAGAAAGCTTAGGACCAACAAAAGAGGTTCCTGGAGGAACTATAGGTGGGGTAGGATCATAGAAAATAAGGGCTGGATGGGGTCCTAAGACGTTATCAGGTCCAAAGCTCTGCCCCAATTAAATATCTAGATTCTCAGCCTTTTCAGATTCAAGGCACCCCTTGCTATGGTCAAGACAACCCTCAGAAAATATCAGTTCTTAACTTTCACTCATTTTTGACCATGGAAATATAATAAAGCAATTCTTTTGGTGCAAAAAACTCAGACCATAGCAGGACAGAATATTTTTCACACTATGGATTCCTGTTTGAAATCTCTAGGTTTATCTTGTGGATCAGATATAAGTGTTTGCACACCTAACAGTGTTAATATTTCATGGCACCCCATGGCATCCTTAAAAGGATCTCATGGAACCCCATGGTGACACAGGTGTCACAGCACTCTGGTTGAGAATCACTGACCAAGAGCATTCTGGATGACAGTTCTTCAGCCTTCACAGGTACTTAACTGTTTTTACAATTAGAAAAGTTTTTCCTAACATCTAATTTCATAAATCCCTCTCATTGCAATGTAAGCCCATTACTTTTCCTATGCCTGGTAAACAAGGAGAACTAATGACTTGCAGAGATTAAAATAAAGGGTATATAGCTAGCAGGAATTTGCTTTATTTGCTTGCAGACTCAGCCCCATATTTTATAAGGAGCTGCTTTTCCTAAAAAGCTTTTGGATTTTATACCCACTCAAAGAAAAGTGCAAGCTTTGTTCCCTTTCCTTCTTTGTTGCCTGGATGGCCAGAGTTACTGTTAGTATAACTCAGGCTACCTAGGGTGGCCATCATAAAGGACATTCTGGTTTTCTCCTACTTTGTCCTCTGTCCTTTATTGATACAAAACCTGACACCTTTATGTCCTCTGTTTTTCTTTTCAAGAGAAAAACAGAGGACATAAAAGCATCCAGTTTCATATCAATAGAGGACAGAGGACAACCGGACTGTCCTCTATGATGGCCACCCTAAGGTTACCCAAGGTCTGGAACCTACTTCCAGCAGCAGTTTGAAATTTATAGGGACAGGAGTAAGGACTCACTCTTTTTCTTTTTTTTTTAAGAGACAGCCTTGCCCTTGTGAGAGCTACTTCCATTCTAGTGACCTCTACAGCCACTTGTGCAAGTTTTCCAGAGGCATAGCCAGGCACAGCTCCATGTCTTCGCCAGCTCTGCAATGCCTGGGGTAGCACCAGTTGTTGCAATGGTGATCACACAAGCACAGTCAACTGCCACTATAGCTGCAGTTATCTTTGTGCCCCCAGACAATGGTAGCACCCATGGCTGCTGCCTGGTCACCTCCACCTCATTACATTACTGATAGTTCCTGATTCCCAGTCAGAGGAAATGATAAGTGGTGAGAAGAACAGAAATTAAACAGCTCTGTAGCACTGGAAGATTTCAACTGTATGGAACATAGCTGGAGTGTACTAAATGAAATGTCTAAGTATTGTACTGGACTGCTTCTGTGGTGCTACTTTTTTTTTTAATTGAATAGATGTGCATGATGCATTTCATATAACAAACAGTATTAGAATGAAAAATGAGCCAGAAGATCTCCTTTAGAAATAGATGCCAGTAACCCAGGGAGGAATCTGACGTGAGATGAGCCCCAGAGATCAACAAATATGGGCAGTTCTAGTCCCATGGAAGCTCCTTCCTGTGTTTAGAATTATTTACTGAGACTGCTATCTGCCAGCCTCCAGGCATTTATATTTCAGGACATTAAGCTAAGGTACTCATGCTCATCCTTGTGCTTTGCTGGTACATGAACAGAGATAGGCTCTTTTCTTTTCCTCAGTACAAAGTAGAAGTAAAGCCACTAAATAAAATGGAGTGCAAGTACGAAGTGAGGCCTATAAAATATTACAAGTGTAAGAAATGCATTTTTCAAAATGCATTCAATACCTCAGTGAAGCATGTACACAAAATAAGTATTGCAGGACTGTCGGTCTTTGCGTTTGTATAGCGCCTGCCACATGACTGGTACTCCTAGATTCTCCTATAATACAGATAGCAAAGAATACCGATAAGGTTTCCAACCAGCTGGAGGGAAATGAGGAAGGCATTTTAAATGACTTGCTTAAAGCCATGACAGGAGTTACTGTCTGAGTTAGGATGAGCTGGCATTCCTAGCATTTAAACTTCTGTTCACACCACTAAAACCCCAAGCTTAGGACCTTGTTACATGTTGCATTTTGAGTTGTTCAAATGTTGATCATCGTTAGTGCTGGCTCTGGTTTGGGGCAGTTGCACCTTAAAGCTGAAAATCTCTGACTCCCAGCTGTCCCCCACCTGCACAGCTGTGACCTGCCACGAAAGGGCTGGTGACAAGGAGCCAAACTAGGAGCTACAGCTGTAACTTGCCATTACAGGGCTGGTGAGCCAGGATGGGCTCCTATCCTTGCTCTTGTTGGGTGTATGTGGAGATGGGTAGCAAGGATGAAAACATGAAGCTGGGAGGCAGAGAGCTAATATGATAGGGGTGGGTAATGAAATGGGAGGTGGAAAGGAAATCAGGGTGGGGAATGATGGTGAAATGAAGGAAGTCAAGTCACTGAAGGATAAAATATAGAGTAAAAAAAAAAAATGAAGAGGAAATAAAGAAGGTCCCATGTTTTAATAAATTGGGTTTGGGTCATGGGGGTTGCTGGTCATGCTTCCTGGATGGGTGGTAGTGGTGAGGGAAGGTGCTTTTGGGGGAGCTACTGCCCCTGCCCTGGGAAGGAAGTCCTAGCTCATGGGGACCCAATCCCACCCCCTACCTTGCTCCCTGTAACCTTTCCTAGACCCCAGCCCTGGACCTGTTTATACCCTGCAGCTTGGCTAGCTGGCATACGCTCTGCAAGCTGTTTACATTGAGTTGCACCCCTAGGGATGGGAAGCTTACAGTCCCAGAGGTGGGAAGGGGAATTTGCCATAACACGCCCCCCTTCTCTCGGGCAGTAGAATTTAGGGGGCAGACAGTTTGTCCACGCAGAACTGGGAGGTAGGGAACACTTCGTCCTGGGAGGCTGGAGGACTGCAACTTGGGCAGCTCCTCTGTGCAGAGTGGCCACACATTAATGGAACATGAGCTGGGTAACAAAGATCAGAGATAAACCTGCCCTGGAGTGATGCAACTTTAAGCTACCTAAAGTATGCTTAAAACTAGTTTCAGGTGTTCATTTTTGGGCAGTCCAGGAGTTAAGAGCTCTAGGAGCCACCTAAAATAAATGTGTAATAAGGCCCTTACTTTCACTGAGTTAATTTTGGACTAATGTCTGGGCCACTAAATGGACTAGTGACCTCCAGAAATCCTCAAATTTGGGGAACAGGAAAGGAACTTGTCACCTCCTCCCGAAAGATGCTGGCAAGAGAAGTAGTAACAGGGGTAGCAAACCCTTCCATATTTGAAGGATATACTTTAAAAACAAACCTTAATGTCTCTGAATTTCAAAGAGAAGCAATTGTCACACAGTTTGGAGACTTTTTCTGTTCTCCATTTTTGTGGGGTTGGGAGGAGGAGGAGCTGATTTCCTGCTATTTCCAAAGCCTGCTGCTGCTGCTGCTGCTGGAAGTAGACAGAAGGAATACAGATGGCCCTGGACTACATTCTCTAGGTGAGTAGGAGGTCTGTTCTAGCTCCACTGAAAACAGTGACCTACCAAAGACCTGTAAT
This sequence comes from Crocodylus siamensis, assembly GCF_052110815.1. NCBI lineage: Eukaryota > Metazoa > Chordata > Crocodylia > Crocodylidae > Crocodylus > Crocodylus siamensis. The sequence goes on from NC_143395.1 coordinate 365,042,630, forward strand.
GCTGAGGGAGGTCCTAGCTAGTGGGAAGGGAAAGGAAATAGAAAGCTGGAGACAGAACTGCTGGGAAGCTACTGGCATGATGTTTAGGTTTTTACCTCATATTCTGATTTATGAGACTTGTTACCCCAGATGTTTAAATATATTGTGCCAAGTTCCTGCAACGCTGCTGACTTCAACTGGATTGCATGCCAATAATGGAGAGCAGATTGTCTAAACAAATGCACAAATTATGGACTGAGTCCTGGCTTCCAGGACAGGGGTAAGCATTACCAAAGGCTTTGGTGTATGAGCTGCTCTCCTTAGTTGTATATGTAAGGGCAACAATTGATTTTACAAGACAAGTAGCTAAAAGTTCTCTCAGCCTTTCTTCGACATGCTTCTATATGTGCACATGCACACACAGTCTTTATCAGGGAACAGGGTTGAGCCATCAAATCTGAAAATTGAAAAATCAGAATTGCTGACACACACACACACACACACACACACCATTGATTCAAGAAAATAACATCCTTCAGCTGATAGCACAGAATCCACCTTATCTGTGCTCACAACTAAAGTAAAGTAAATGCAGTTACATGTATTTCAAAATCCAGGGCTGATATACCATATGGCTTAATCTTTCCTCCGTTAATAATTGATATGGTGCTTGTACTTGCAAAGACGGGAAGTAAAGCTATGCCAGCCTGCAAGGCACAGTACAAATGAGCTGCCTTCACTACTTTCATAAACATTTATAAATCCCGCATACATGGTAAGCTAACCCAGAATGTGGAAATTACAGATGGAAAAAGTTTATTAGGTCATGCATTCCATTTTCCTAGGAGTTCTGGATTGTTGCTTTATAATACATTCCCACTTCATGTGTCTAGTTTTAAATGTCCCATACAATGGAACACCTATGCCCATTCTTTCACTGGTCATGCCAACCCAACCAAGATGCAGATCACAGCGCTTCACCTACACCATACAGAAGCCAAGCGGATTAAACATCATCTGGGATGAAATCCCACTGACTAATCACCTGAACCCTGTGTAGTTGAGTGGGTTACACTGGACTGAACACTTAACTTGAAAGCACATGTAAAAAAGATGAAAGAAAAAGTTGGTGCCCACGACAACATACTTAAAAAATTGGTCACCTCAGAGTAGGGAGCAAACTCAGCTACCTTGCAAGCCACTGCTATTGCCTTGTGTAACTCCACTGCAGAGTATGCATGTCCAGTATGGGAATGATAAGTTCATGCTAAGAAAATAGACCTAGTTCTAAATGACAGCTGTTGTGAAATAACATCATATCTAAAGCTAACACTGAAGGATAGTTTGTACTTACTGGCTGGCATTGCAACACCTGATATCAGAAGAAAGGTAGCAAGCCAAAAAGAAAGGTCATGGTAGATGGAAGACTCCAGACATCCACTCTATTGTCACACAGAAGTAAGTAATAGCTTAAAATGTGGAAGAGTTTTTTGTGACCAGTATTGTGTCATTGGATGTGATGGCTGACACAGTGCAGTTGAAGTTATAGAAGAAAAGATGATATGCAATCACAGTGCTCTGAAATGGAGCTGGAACTACAGGAGGACCTTCTAGAAGAGGCAGATCTAGATTGGCCAACATAGCCATGCCTGAATCACCTGTGCATGCAAACTGGAAGATCAAAACCAAACACGATCAAATGGAGATACTCAAATGATGCAAATATATGCGAGTGCAGCGTAGTGCAGACTATGGAGCAGGTACTCATTTGCTGACTCCTTGGTGAGACCTGTACGACGGAAGACCTTGATGCAGGAACAGAAGAGCCATTGCTTATGCACAATTCTGGAAAAACATCTAGTTTATGACAAGGACACAAGAAGAAAAAGAACTGTCTAATTTTTTCTCCCCAATAGTCAGCCTACGATCGCCTTTTCTTAATTACATCCCATTATTTTTATTATTCCCTTACTGCCTAATGCAATTCCTTTCCCTTGTGGTTCTCACACCCACCAGATACTGCTTAAACAATTACCATGTCCCTTCCTTGCAGTAATGTTTTAGCCAAGCTATGTACATGTTTAGCTTTATAAATGGTTTTTCATTAATCACTCCCTCTAGCCCACTTATAATTTTTGTTGCTCTCCTTTGAATTGATGTCTGTACAGGAGACTCAAAGACATACCTCAACCTTGAACAATTGATACAGAGCAGTTGGCACACTGATTTTCCAAACATACTTGCATTCAAAATGTGAAATACTCAACCTTATTCTTCCTGCATTTTAAAAATAGAAGAGACAATTTTGCCTTTTCTTGGACTCTTTATCCTTTGCTCCCTGGGTTAGCACAAATTGTTTCCTCCAGTATAATTTAAACCATGTTCAGTGGCTGAAACGGTTCATTGCTTTCACACTTTAAAAAAGATGAGCTAAAGGTTTTTCTGTTTCCCATCGGTGGGGGGGTGTCCCCCAATTTTATCATTAATTTCCTCAGTCCTGAAACTGTTTTGGCCAATTCAGATATGGAGAGTGAAATAAGTGGCAGCTGGAGAAGGGGCTAAAGACATTCCTGCAGCGGTTAGGGGGAAATAGTGGGGGAAAGGGCATTTGGGAGCAGGGAGTAGAGGAGAGTGTAGCTGAGAAGAGGTGCAGAAGGAGCTGGCAAATAAAAAGAAAATGGCAAGTGTGGATGGTAAGACAAAGGAGCGTAACAGAGGTAGGAAAGCAGACACGACTATGGGAAGAAATAATGAGGCCAGGGATCTGGAAGCAGAAGAGAAAGAAGAGGGTGAAATAGCTGGGAATCCCTAGGAACAGAGGACAGTACTAAAAGGTATAAAGCTATTCAGCCTTCTGCCAGCTGTTGTTAGCTCGATTACAGGCACGTAGGGTGAAGGCAAATGGAGATGTAGGTGTAGTGGCAGAGGCAGTTGGTGTGTTTCCAAACTGGATCTATAATATTAAAAAGTGAAAATATGCTTGAGCACAGAAAGCTGTTTGAAATTAGAGTGGTTCTGGTGAACCTCTCCTGCAGTGCATTGGGCTGGATTGGAGGAAGGAATATTTAAAAAGAAATTATTACGTTTGTGTATTTGCATTAACACACATAGCAGAGTAGCTTAACAAGGTCTAATTTCAGGACTCCAACTGGAGGAACAGGAAGACTTCAGACTGGAGAATGCACAAATTTTTAGGTGTAGCCTTATGGCATCATAATGGTAAGAGTCCAGCATTAGCTCAGTGATGCAGACATCCCATGATATGTGTTGGCTTATACCTGATTAAGGTTGTTCTCACAAACAGGAACTCTGTTTTAGTTGACCCTGTATATTTCTCTTATGCTATGGGTATTCTTCAAATATTTCTTGTTGCAGTAGCTCACAGAGGTGGCAGGTATGGTATTAACTGTTACTTTTAAAAAAAACCCTCTGATTTTTACTTGTCAAACAGATGCAGCAAAAGCAAGATTTCCAAAACCAGGTTAGCACAGAAAAATGTATTTAATCTTTTTTGGGGCACTTTAACAATCAACAGCAGCCCTTCTCAATCTTAGAACTTCAGCCAGATGCCTGATTTTTTCCCCCCTTTTTTATAATGTGTGACCTTCAGATTTTGTGTGGTAGAAATATTCCTCAATATCAGCAATTTGGGCACATTTTCTGTAAACCTGGCTTTGCCAGGCCCCTACATGTTTAAACCAAGATGTTGCCCATAAAATCAAGCTCTTTACCCAGCCTATAAAGCATGTTCAAAAGTAAGGCAGACAGGCCCTTTTCTGGATTCATTCATTGTTCATATCCATGACTCAAGTTTATGCAGGTACAAGAAATCTTCATTTTGCTTTACCACATTGGGATGAATACTCAAACTGCTGCTATTTTGATTGGATAGCAACCTCCCCCACCCTTCCAAAAAAACAAAACAAAAAAACAACTAGTTTTGTGTCGGCAGCTAACAATTGTCAACAAATCAATTTATGCGTGGACATGTATTTCCATACTGCTAAATGGCATGGTTGCTTGATTTAGTTCTTAAATAGGAGCAGGACACAGCCTCAGTTGATATGAATTGCTATACACCAAAGTTCCCTCTAAGATGTGCGCATGCGTGGCCGCGCACAACTGGAAGTGCGGCTGCACACAGCCTTCTCAAGGCCGCGCACCAGGAGAGGCTGTGGCAGGAGCCTGGCACAGGCTCTGCCGGCTCCACCAGCTCCGGGGAAGTACTCTGCTCCCCCGCATCAGGGCTGGGCAACAGAGCACTACCCAGGAGCCCGCTCCACCCCCCGCCCCAGCCTCCATCCCTGCCTTGCCTCACCTTGGGGTGGAGCCGCTGGCTGCCCCATTGAGGCTCCGCCGGTTCCGGGACACTGCTCCACTCCCCCGCATTGCCTCTGGGAGCAAGGAGGCACGTGGTGTCAGGGCCAGGAAGCGGAGCAGTGTCCCGGAGCTGGCGGAGCCTCGCTCGGGGCAGACAGCAGCATCTCCTCGAGGTGAGGCAAGGCAAGGCAGGGATGGAGGCTGGGCTAGTGTGCCAGGCTCTGGCTCCGACCCCAGCCCATAGCTCTCGGCTCCAGCCACCGGCTCCTGGCCCCCAGCTCCAGCTCCTGGCCCCTGGTCCCAGCCCCTGCCTTCTAGCTCCAGCCTCTGGCCCCTGGCCCCAGCCTCCGGCCCCCAGCATCCGCCTCCAGCCTCTGGCCCTCAGCCCTCAGCCCCCTTCAGTAAGTGTCCCACGCCAGACTGAAGTGGCGTGCTCACGGACTGCTGCTTCTTAGAGGGAACATTGCTATAGACACATGGAAGTGAAAAGCAAGGTTCTGGGGGCAAGATGACATGTTTGCAAATGTTTTGGGGCACAGTACAGATGAAAATTGCACCAGTGCTGGGGTCTATCAAAAAGACTGGCCTAAATGAAGTGATTACATGAAATAGTGCCAGGTCCAGTAGCAAAACAAGTGCTAGACAACTGGGGCATCAGCCCTGAGTGCCCACTTAGAGGGGACAAATGGAAAATAGCCTTCTCTGTTGCTAGCTTAGCTTTTGCAGCAGCCCCAGCCCTTGTTGCTGCTGCCCATGCCACTACTGCCACTCAGGTCTCAGACCCTGATTCTGTGTAAGGTCTTGCATACGCTGGGAGGGAATGAACGTCACTACAAATGTGGACCATCATAAATAGAGTGGCCTGTCCTATTCTAAGTGAACATGAAAAAACAGAGGATATCCCTCAAAAGCCTAAGAAAATACAAGCCCTGCTGCTTTGTGAAAGGTTAACAAATTGTGAGATGTCAAAGGACAGCAGTTCCAAAACTGAGGTCTCTTCGTAAAAAACATCTTAGCATTAGTCCCCACCCACCTACTTATATCAAAGGGTCTAGTTCAAGTGCACCTGTGAACTCAACAGGTACATTCTATAAGATATTGTACAGATTTACTTTTTAGAAGCCTGTATATTTTATAACTTTACACATTAGTTCATAAAATTAGTTTTCTGTGCCCCATCATACAGGGTTGAGTGTTATGCTGCATTTACAAGAAGTGTCTTGACTTAAACTTTCATATTCCTTCTGGAAATCTGAAGGAACACGTTCTATGGGATCTGGTGCTTTATATTTAATAAATCGCAATGGAATTGCTCAGCAACAGCTCAATAGCTGAGGCTAAAAGGCTCTACTTTTTAAATAAAAATAAAAATTCCTTCTGGGTTAGAAATTCTCAAGTCTCACTTGAAGTGAGAAAATTCTTTTATCTGTGGAGGCAGCTGGCCAAGCTCTGTTGGAAGCAGAGAACTGTACATATAACTTTTTCTCCTTTAAATTGTGTTTGGTTGGTTATGAGCCTAAATACCATATGCTGAAGGATGTATACTTCCCCATGCCCTCAATCCTAGTGCATAAACTAATTTGAGAGAGGATGGAAGGTGGCTGCTGTTGTCATTAATAGCAGGAGCACTGGAACCCTGGGCTACCTATACACATGCTCAGAGGTGGGGGCAGAGGCACTCTAATTAAAATGGCTCAGCATCATATGTATTAAGCACCCCTGCATTTCAAAATGGCCACAGAGGTGCTTTAACTAAACCTCATTTGATAAAGTCTAGTTAAAGCAACCCATGGCCATTTTGAAATGTGGGAGGTTTAATACACATGATGCTGAAGTGATGCTAGAGTGTTCTAATTAGAACTCAGAGCAGACTTGATTAAGTAGAACACATCTAAGCAGGTCTGTAGGCAGCCTTGGGGAGAGGGAAGCCAGGCCTTCCACTGTAATCTGTGAAAGGGGAAATGTTTCTTTACTAATTCCACGTCCTGAGTTCTTCTTAGGTTGACTTATGTCAACAGTCTATCTACCCCTACTGAGAGAAGCAGAAGGAAACATCTGCTGCCCTTATCCCATGGCACGTGAGGTGTGTTGCCTGCCAGGGGCCAAGATCTAGGATGTCATGACAAGGTTTTCTGACCTGATCCGGCCATCGGACTACTATCCCATGGTCCTCATCCATGTGGGAACCAATGACGCAGCCAGGAGTAGTCCTGGCCATGTCATGGGTGACTACAGGGCTCTTGGGGCCAGGCTTAGGGAGACAGGGGCGCAGGTGGTCTTTTCGTCCATTCTCCTGGTCAGAGGCCACAGTAGGTATCACAGCACCTGCATCAGAGAGGTCAACCTGTGGCTCGGGAGTTGGTGCCATACTGCAGGTTTTGGCTTCCTGGACCACGACCCACACTTCCTGGCAAGGGACTTCCTGGGGCACGATGGACTTCACCTCTCAGCAAAAGGTAAAAGTCTTTTCTCCAACAGGTTGGCTGATCTCCTACATTGGGCTTTAAACTAGCTCAGATGGGGGACGGGGAGGCAGAAGAAGGAGATAATCAGGAACCTGCATTCCATGGGACGTCCAGCAGTATAGCACAGGTAAGCAATAAGCAGGTAAGCAGTGAGGGGCCCATTGGGCATCAGAGCTGGGGGATGACAAAAGTGCCAGTCACAGGGCTCAAGTGCCTATACACTAATGCTAGGAGCATCGGGAGCAAGCAGGATGAACTAGCATTCCTGCTTGCAGAGAACACTTACGACTTAGTGGGGTTAACAGAAACCTGGTGGGACTCTACCCACGACTGGGTGGCACACACTGAGAACTATAAGCTATACTGAAAAGATAGAGTGAGGAAGAGAGGGGGAGGGGTTGCGCTTTATGTCAAGAAGTGTTATTCATCATCCCTTATCAAAATGGAATCAGAGGAGGAGAAGGTAGAAGGATCATGAGTTAGGATACATGGAGGTCAAGGAGAAGGGGATTTGGTGGTAGGGGTCTGCTACAGACCCCCACACCAAGGGGAAGAACTAGATTTGGAGCTCCTGAGGCAGCTCTCAGAAACCATAAAGACTAGGGAGGCAGTAGTCATGGGGGACCTAAACTACTCTGACATCTGCTGGGAGATGCAGACAGCAAATTCCCACCATTCATGCAGGTTCCTATCCTGTGTACAGGACCTCCTCCTGATGCAGGAGGTACATGGTCCCACTAGAGGGAATGCCTTACCGGACCTGGTATTGGCAACAGGGAATGACATGATAGGGGACCTACAGATCGGTGTTCACCTTGGGGACAGTGACCACCTGTCGCAGTGCACGCGGGTGCCCTGCGCCTAAAAGCAGAAATGGCAGGAGAGACCCCTAGTGGTGAGGAGGGGGAGGCTCAACTGCCAGTCACCAGGGCAGCACAGGTGCTGGTTGCCAGGGAAACCAAGGTGGTCAGCTGCCAGGAAGGGGCAGTTCTTACCGTTTCTAAGCCCAAGCATAAGGCTAGGAGGGCAGTTCCCCTCTGGCAGCCAAGGAAGGTGGAACTCTGTTTGAGCAAGCAGAGCTGGGAAGCCGGATGGCCTGAGCAGTTGCGGCATGACAAGACTGGGAGAAGGAAAACCCCGGTAGGGACAGAACATGGATTTTTGACCAGGCAGTTTAGTTTACATTATAGCCCAGGGGTTTTGTGTTTTGGTGTTTACTATCCAATTGGAGGACCAGGTGAGGCTATTAGGGGTGGAGGAGGCCTCATAGGGACGCCACAGCAGCGTGGGGTTTCCTGGCACCGGAGAGGGGGCAGCGGGGAGCCCCGGAGCGAGGGGAGGCAGAGAGGGGCACCAGAAGTAAAGAAGAGGGCCAGGACATAGAGCAAACCATGTCAAGTAACATCTGAGAGGCTTGGGCTGAGGTGTAGGGGAGGAAAAGGAGCCGCAGGTAGCGCCCCCTGACACCGGGCATATAAAGTGGGCAGCCTCCCGCTAATTACATCACTCAATCAATTAAGATCAAGGTGTGGCAGGTGAGTAAGCAGGTGGTTAGCCCAAGACAGGAAGGTGGAGCCACCCAGAGAAAGGCTCCAGCGCGCCAGACCTGTTACACCACCAAATAATAGAATTCATCATAAGGCATAGAGTGGGTAAGGTAACTAGTAGGGTGGAAGTGCTAGACTTCAGGAAGGCTGACTTCAGCAAACTCAGGTGTTTAGTCAATGATGCACTGCAGAGTAGGAGATTTGGCACGATGGGAGCCCAGGAATGACAGCTGTGCCTCAAGGAAGCGATCCTTTGGGCACAGAGGGAGATGATCCTGATGCGGGGGAAAAGGAGCCAAGAGGCTTCCTTGGCTGACCAGAGAAATCCAGAGCAGCCTAAGGGCAAAAAGGGGGGCATATAAGCAGTGGAAACAGGGAGAGATTACTAAAGAGGAGTACACTCCTCAGCTCGCAGTTGTAGGGAGGCAGTTAGAAAAGCCAAAGCTACCATGGAGCTGCAGATGGCATCCCAAGTTCAGGATAACAAAAAATTATTTTTCAGATATATAGGGAGTAAAAGGAAGGCCCAGGGTCGAATAGGATCACTATTGAATGGGCAAAAGAAATTGGTGACAGGGAGGACAAGGCTGAACTCCTCAATGAGTTCTTTGCCTCAGTGTTCCTAAACGAGGGGCAAGACAAGTCTCACATTGTAGAGAGGCAACAGTTGGGTGCCAGACTACCAAGCGTTGACCCTGAGATGTTGCAGAGTCACTTGGAAGGACTGGATGCGTTTAAGTCGGCAGGCCCGGATGAGCTCCATCTAAGGGTACTGAAGGCACTGGCCGATATCATTGCACAGCTACTGGCAAGAATATTTGAACACTTGTGGGTCACAGGACAGGTCCCGGAGGACTGGAAAAGGGCCAATGTGGTCCCTATTTTCAAGAAGGGGAGGAAGGAGGATCCAGGCTACTATACGCCAGTCAGTCTCACCTCCATCCTTGGCAAAGTCTTTGAAACGATTATTAAGGCTTATATATGTGAGAGCCCAGCAGGAAAAATTATGATGAGGGGAAACCAGCACAGGTTCGTAGCAGGTGGATCATGCCTGACTAATCTAGTCTCTTTTTATGACCAGTTACAAAACACCTCGACACAGGAGTAGGGGTAGATATCATTTACTTAGACTTCAGGAAGGCCTTCAGTACGGTATCCCACCCCATACTGGTGAACAAGTTAAGAGGCTGTGACTTGGATGATTACACAGTCCGGTGGGTGGCAAATTGGCTAGAGGGTCATACCCAGAGAGTGGTGGTGGCCAGGTCGGTATCGACCTGGAAGGATGTGGGTTGTGGGGTCCCGCAGGGCTCGGTCCTTGGACCGATACTCTTCAATGTCTTCATCAGTGACTTGGACAAGGGATTGAAGTGTACTCTGTCCAAGTTTGTGGATGATAGAAAACTGTGGGGAGAAGCGGACACACTGGAGGGCAGGGAACAACTACAGGCAGACCTGGACAGGTTGGACAAATGGGCAGAAAACAATAGAATGCAATTTAATAAAGAGAAATGCAAAGTGCTGCACCTAGGGAGGAAAAATGTCCAGCACACCTACTGCCTAGGAAATGACCTGCTCAGTATCACAGAAGTGGAAGGGGATCTTGGAGTCCGCTCATGAACACGAGTTGTCAGTGTGACAAAAAGTCATCAGCAAAGCTAACTGAACTTTACCATGCATCAGCAGATGCATGACAAACAGAACCAAGGAGGTGATACTTCCCCTCTATCGGGCACTGGTCAGACCGCAGTTGGAGTACTGCATGCAGTTTTGGGCACCACACTTCAAGAGGGATGTGGATAACCTGGAGAGGGTCCAGAGAAGGGCCACTCATATGGTTAAGGGCTTGCAGGCCAAGCCCTACGAGGAGAGGCTAGGGCACCTGTACCTCTTCAGCCTCCTCAAGAGAAGGTTGAGAGGCAACCTTGTGGCTGCCTATAAATTCATCATGGGGGTGCAGAAGGGAATAGGTGAGGCTCTACTCACCAAGGCACCCCTGGGGGGGTTACAAGAAATAATGGCCATAAGCTAACAGACAGCAGATTTAGACTGGACATTAGGAAGAACTTCTTCACAGTTAGAGTGGCCAAAATCTGGAATGGGCCCTCAAGCAAGGTGATGCTCTCCCCTACCCTGGGGATCTTCAAGAGGAGGTTGGATGGGCATCTGGCTGGGGTCATCTGAACCCAGCACTCTTTCCTGCCTATGCAGGGGGTCGGACTCAATGATCTATTGAGGTTCCTTCCAACCCTAACACCTATGAATCTCTGAATCTATAAATGAATGAATGTATCAACACTGGACATTTTGTATGCCTCAAAGGGAAGAGATCTGTGGAAGACCATGGTCAAAAATGTCTGTTTGGATATGGGACCTAGAGAGAGAAACCCTTCTTTCAGTGGTATTAGCTACTCCTCCCCTGCAGGTCTAGAGTGTGGGTGCAGGGATGATACACACTGCTGTAAGGTGGGAGAAGAGGAGGAAAGAAAGAGATTCCAAGCAACAAAACACCATGATGATAAACATCAAACAGATGCCCCTGGTGAGAGAGATTTGAATGAAGGTGATTAAAATGGGAACTGCTGTGGGAGGACAAGAAATGGCACAGCTGTGCCTGGCTTGAGAGAAAGCTTCAAGGTCTAACTTAACTTACTCTTTAGAGTAGAGCTGAATTTCAGTGCTTTGCTGCACTTGTCAGCATTGGCAGCATCTGATTGATCTGTGCACTAGCTAGCCCGTTAACACTGCAGGTACTGAAAATAAGTACTAACCTTTGTTAAAACAGAGAGGCAGAGAAAGTCCCTTCTCTACAGTAGGCTCCCTGCCTGACGAGCGGGATCACGCTAGCGGCATCCTAACCCATGCACTTCTATTCTTGGCCTGTGTCATGTCCACACCCCTCTCAGACTTTTCTCTCTCAAACAGCAATAGCTAGGTACAATTTTTGAGTATAAGGGTATTTATTGTTGTTTGGCTGAAATGGCTCTGTGCAATAACATGGCTGGCTTCTCACAGCTAACTGGATGAAGTAGTAATGAAATGCGTCATGATTTCTCAGTAGTTCACTCATGTGATGCCTTCCTAACAGAAATACATAACACACTGCAAAGAGTTCAGGGAAGAGCAACAAAAATTACTGGGGCAGGAAAGTACAGACTTAAAAGGGAAGATTAAATTAGCCAAATAGTTGCTTGTTAGCTATGGTATGAGAAGATTAAACAGTTTAGAAATATTTGTAGAATACAAAACACCCAAGGGAAAAAGAAAACATTGAGGGTGTCACAGGGGAATTGATAGAGCAAAACTAGAGGGAAGGGTATAAAACTGAGAAGAAATAAGTATAGGTAAGTAAGAAATACAAATAGGGATTAGGCTGTGAAAATGGTATCAGGAATAGTCCACCAAGGAGAAGGGTGGGAGCTATAATTAGGGACTTTCAGATGACAGATAAACTCCAGAAAATACAGTGTTTAGATCTGAGAGGGGGTTTTATTTCTATCTTTAACTTCTGTGTGGCATTGCAGAATCAAAAAAAAGATCATAATAGAAATACAGAAGGCAAAAACTGCCTGTAGTTATACTTGTACAACTACAATACAGCCGCCTTGGAGCAGGGCTTGCCTTCAAAGACAGGCACATCGTACTGAGTTCTAGCAACTTCTGTTCTTGGCACAGAATCTGGAATACTGAATTCAAGATAAATGTACCAATTACAATATTAAACTAGGTTTTACAAAAATTGCAGCAGTTAGAATACTGTCATAGTGATTTGAGATACACGTTAGTGTTATCAACATCTGATTTTCACACAGCTTAATTTTATCTGCAGATTTCTTTTTTCATTTTGCATTTTGAGCCATTTCCAACTAAATGTCTTCCCTTCGATTCCGAATATGAAGCTAAATCTCATGGCAACAGCCTCACATTGCGTCCTATTGCTGCTCTTGCCAATTGATTACATGATGTTATGTATTCACTTGAAGCTATATTAGTAGAAATCACTCACTGAAGTTACAATATGAATCATCATAATGTAGTGGGAAATTGTTAAATTGAAACTATTTCCTCTCCCACCACTGTGGGTAGCAACTTGGCTGTTTACAGCTTTGCAGATGGGAGCTTGCAAATGAAAGTAATTCAGAACTGATACGCGAACAACCTCAGGACTGGATCCTGAGATGGTATTGATTTAACTCCCTGGAAGCTAATAGAACAAACCTGATTTACACCAGTTTAGAAGGTGCCTTATAATAACATATCCAAATACTTGTCTGTAAAAAGCAGTGACTTAAGACAGCTGTTTTTTCCTTAAGAAATTTGGATTTGGGGCGTTAAAAAAACCCCCAAATGCCTTGTTACCAGAAAAGACACTTATTCATTATTTTATCTGTTTTCTGTTTTATTGTCCAATAAATAATTGAAGTTTTTCAAGGAAAGTTGAAGTTTCTGCAAGAATGGATGGATCTACTAAAATACTGTTTCTGATGGACAGCGTAAGAACCTGACTTGCTGAGCAGCTTTCCCTAAGTGCTTTTCAGTAGGTGACAATAAACAAATTTCATCAGGGAAATTTAGACAGTAGAATAACTAGAGGGTGGGTAAGTCAGGCATCAGCACTGAATTAGAAAGGGCACAAGAGTGGTGGCTGTGGCCTGGCTGCTGCTGCTGCCCAGGGTACAAAAATTGCTTGTTACACCTGACACACCTGACCCCAGATGCACCCAGGTGCAGCTTTGCGATACAGTTCCTAGGTGTTCTCCCACCTTCAGGTGTGCCCTTCAGCTCCAAATCTTTCTCTGCCATCTGCTGCTTGACTACTAGGAACAGACTGAGATGCTCCCAAGGTCACATTCCTGACCAACAGTGACTTAACTTTATCAGCCTCACCCAGGTTTTGCCAGTTCCTAGCAATTTTGCCTGCCAGAAGGATTACACCTTTGTCTAGTTATGTGCTCAAAAAAGATAGTTCCCCCCCACACGCACACACACTTTGGTAGTCAAATGTTCTGAAATCGCAGTTATCACTAACAATAAGTGTGTTATAAAAGATCAAAAATATTATAAAAACAAGATCAAACATAGGAAACCATATGTTGACATACAGAGATGTAAGAACAAACCTATAGAAGAAAGTATGAGAACAATAATCTGATTTTACCCTGCATTTTAAATCCAAGAATGTAACTCCTACTTAGCCAGCTAGTTGAGCACCCAAAGTGTCTCCTTATGCCTAAGTTAACTAAAGACAAACATTTGCTTTCCTGGCAAGGCTTAAGTATGGTTTCTTATCTGACTGCTTGCATACATCATCCATTGTCTTATTGGAGAGACCATACTGTGCATATAACTTCCTAGGGCTAGGGAGAAATTACACATAAACCAATGTAAGTGATTGAAAAGTGGTTCAAACCTGTAACAACAAAGTTCAGTGCACATAAAACTACTTTCAAAATGGCTGAAACTGGTTAAGATAAACCTGGATAAATGTAGTGTCCCATGTGCCTGCTGCGTCTCCCGCCGCGATGCCAAGCTGATGCACTGCCTCATGGTGTCTGACAGTACTCTGACCCCACCAGACAAACCGCCACTGGACCTGAACCCCTCCCCCTGCACCAGATAGACCTTCACTTTCAAGAGGATTCTTCAGCAACGGACGACCCCGCTCCACCCAAAGAAGACCCCCGTGATGAGACTCTATATGGACGGAGACACGTTCTTTGAACCACTTCCTCTACCATTGTGGACCATTGTAACAGGTTTGTGTGTATCTATCTCCTTTCTCTCTCAGCATCGCGAACCCCCTCCCTCCCTTTTCTCCCTCCCCTCCTGCTCCCGGGCCTAGTTGGCTAACATTGTATCTCCTGTAACCTAGTTGTGTTGCCCTCCTCACCCCCATCTCTCTATTGTTAGTCCCTTGCTTGGGCAAGCTGTATTTCCCTACCGGCTTTGTCATCTTTTTTGGATTCACAATCCTAAACATCTACTAATAAAAGTCAATCAGACTTAACGGATTTGGGTTAAATCAGTTTATTGAACTTCTGTCCCAGATTTTTTCCAGGTTCAAGCTAATTCACAGTCCCTCAGCATCCCAGGATGCTTTGCATCTCCCCCACAACCTCCCCCCACTCTTGTTTGTAGGGTGGGCAGGCTAGCCTTGGCCCACACTGTCTGCTCCAGCCAAGCAGGGAGGCATACTGTAGCACCGCCCAGCTTGTGGCCTGGGTCACTGCAGGCATGTGGCTGCATTTCTGGAATCAAAAGTAAATGTCTGTTCACCTACTTATCAGTTTAATCTGTGCATCTTGGACTAATCTGTGACAGCTGAATCAATTCAGCCCTGGGCTTTTTGACTATCTGTACTTAGCCCATGCATGTGTGTTTATGACACTAGAAATCTCTCCTTATCTAATTATGACCAGGAAAATATTTGCATCCTTTCAGACATATCCAAAATACACTCTCTCTCATTTAATTTCCCCACTGTGAGAAATGTCTATACCTGAATAGCCAGGTGTTATTCTTGTGGGTCCTTTCTTTTAAAAATGTAAATTCATCATTATCTGGAAGGGTAATGTGTTCATGTGCCAAAACAAACTCATGTCAGGTGCTAATTCTCAGCGATTATGTTAAGTGTGAATATGTGAGAAACACTTACATCAGTCACTGCCCCACTAAACAAGTCTTGGCTAAAATATAAAAATACATCAGGATGGTTTGGATAGGAATGATTCTGCCTGAAGACAGGGGATTGGACTAGATGATCTATGGAAGTCACCTTCATAGATGTTAGGATCAGAAGGGACCTTAGCAGGTCATCAAGTCTGACTACCTGCCCTGGGCAGGAAAGAGCACTGAGGTCAGATGACCCTAGATAGGTGCTTGTCCAGTCTCCTCTTGAAGACCCCCAGGGTATGGGAGAGCACCACCACACTTGGAAGCCCATTCCAGTTTCTGGCAACCCTTACTGTGAAGAAGTTCTTTCTAATATCCAGCCCTACTTCTCTATGATTCTGTGACAATTACATTTATATCAAATACCACAATTCTTGCAGACATAATAACAATAAGGCTAAATCTAGCTTAATGCTACTTATATGTAAAGACAACGCATGCCATATCAGTAAAACAAACTCAAGGAAACATGCATGACATCCTACAAACACCTCAAAGTACTGTGGGGATTGTGACAATGCTCTGAATTGAGATTATACAGGATACAAGCTTCCCCTTTGACCACATAGGAAAATCTTTTGCCTTCCAACCTACTCAAAATGTCTCTTTATGTCTGTGGCCTACAGCAGCATTAATTGTTTTGTTTTGTGTGTTTTTTTTTCATGTAGCCGCATTGTAATGCAAACACTTCTAACGTGTTCTTTCTTTTAGAGGTGAAGGGACATCATTGTAACCAATAGGAATTGAATATAACAATATTGGTTGATATTAAAAATATTTTTAACCCTTTTTAATATTATACCAGTACTGGGAAACAACTGGTGCAATATATTTGGGCAAATTTTATACATCATTTCTCTCAGGAATGTAAATGTGAAAAATCTAATGCCAACACACTGATATTTACATGAAGTTAAATTGTATGAATTTGTCATTGTCTCTCTAAATTCCCCTTTTCTATGTATTGTACACTTTGTCATTTTTTAAGGATCTCAAGGGAATTAATTGTTCAAAACCCATTTACATTCAGTGGAGTTTAGGTGCCTAATTCCCTCTAGGTCCAGTGAATGAACAGCCTCAATGAGCCTTTTCCTCTCAATTCTGTTCAAAGCAGTTGCATTAAAAACTGGTCTGGAGAACAGATTATATACCTTTAAGAACTGTCATGGTCTCATGGGTAAGACACTCAGCCAGCACTTTGGACACCTCTGTTTCTATGTCCAGTTCTGGCACTGACCTATGTGACAGAAACAAGTCACTTCCCCTTGTTGTGTCTTTGCTTCCTCTTCCCTTTCTTATCATGTCTGTAATCGATGGGCCTTCTTGTGTCATTCCTGGGAGCACTGCCCTCCTGGTCACTGGCTGCTCCCCGTCCGGACCTGGTTGTCGCCATGGTTGTTCGTTCTCCCTCGTCGCCATCCCCGCTCTCTCCTGCCATGACTTGCTGTTTAACCAGTGGGTGGGGCTAGTTCACAGGTCCCTCGGTGGCCTGGGTTTGGCCCACCAATTGCACATGGGGCTCCGCCATCCCTACACCCCAGCCTCGCACCACCTGTGGGCTTCACTTTCCCGTGCCTGCTCCGTGCTGCTTCTGCAGGCTTCCAACACGTCCTTCGTACTCGATCCCACCATCTGTGGGATACCCCACCTCAATGTAAGCCCCTTCACCTTAACCTGCACTGGTGCCTCAGTCGCACCATCTGTATATCCCGTGCCACAAGCCCTTCACCCGGTGACACCCTCCACACTAGATGTCACTGATATTCTCACTGGCACGCTGACCCTCCACCAGATCCCTCTTAACCCAAATGGGGTGGGGAAGGGAATCCCCTTAGCTGCTCTTTGGCTGCCCTGCTCCTATTCCTTTAACAGGCGTCCACTGATCTTGGCGGCGATCCCACCCTGATCTCCCTTCAGCCAGGTGATCCACGATCCTTTGCCCCTCTTCAGTGTGGCTCGCACCCACCATCCCAGCACTTACTTCAGGATCCTCAGAATCCTCCTGGGCCATCCCAATCTCTAGCAGCTCACCCGATCCACCACTCAGGGGACGGTCCGCCAATGTCCCTGTCGCCGAGCTTCTCTTAGGGGTTGCTGCTCCCTCTGGCACCCCAGCTCGATGTTGTTTGTCCTGGAGTTCCTCCGCCGTCGCTGGCCCGAACCGTTGCTTCATTCCTGGGCTCTCCGCTGCCTCCGGAGTGGCGGCTGCCATTTTTAAATCCCCCGGTCGGCATTTGACGCTGCCGTCAGCTGCTGGCTGCAGCTGTACGAAGATGCGGCTAACGAGCCGCACAAGTTCTCCCTCTGGCTCGGCGTCTCTTCTGTCCTGGACTTCAGGTAAGTGTCTCCCATTACCTCAGGCCCCGGGTCAATGTCAAACAAGAACTGCAGATGTTTTTAACTCCTACCATGCTGTATTTTGCCATGCTTCTTACTATGCATGGAATACATTTCCAGTCCCTGTTCACACAGCCACCACCCTCACTTCAGTCATCTTTCTCATAAAGATTCCTTCTGTGATGCTCATGCATTTTAAGTTCATATGAATGTAAATGAAAACAATTTTTACCTTGGATTTCTAGTCTAATTTATACATATTGTTGGCAGATTGACTATTCCATCTCATGCTATGATATTTCTTAGATTTCATGATATGTAACAAGAGATGGTCTTGGATTTTTTAGTTGAGTCCTGCCACTGGGATAGAGGAAGAAGCTTTGGCAACTCTGTTTTTCTGTTCAGGTTTTTTTACTGTGATTATCACCATTGTATCCAAGGGCTTTCCAGTAGAGAATACTCAAGTGGAAAGCCCTTGGATACAATGGTCTTATGTCTAAAATCTGTTCTCTGAAACTCACTATAATGAGTCTAGGCCCAGTTGGCTTTCCTTGACTCTGATTTTGTGATGACCCTCAGATTCATACCTTAGACTTCAACTGATACGCGGCTTGACCTTGGCACTCTCCATGGTAAATCCTGTTCTACTATGCCCCCTTGGACTGACTGCCCATGCCCCAGTCCATTCTAACACTTATCAATGTACCAGTCTCTGATCTCAGATGGACCATGAAGTCTACCTCATGAAGGAAAGGGCCACCTTTGCAACCTCAAGCTGAAAAAAATGTTCCCTCACCTAATGTTTATTTACAAAAATACATGCATCTTGGGTATTTACCGTTTCCCTTCCCCTATTTTCTTTTATCTGTGTAGTTGGGAAAACAGGGTGATAAGCAAGTTGTAAATGCTTTGCTGACAAACTAAGATTTCCATCATTTAAGAAAGAGTTAAGAAATAAAGAGCTGGTTTTGTAACTTTCCATTTTCTTGCATTTTTCAGTTAATAATGTAGAAGGATTGCATTGTGTGTGATTGTCTAAATCTTTAAATACTTAATGAGAGAGAACCCAGCATTTAGCACTATCCATGGGGTGCATGTAGTAATAACAGCTAGGTAAAAATCCAAGAACCATAGCAGAAACCTCCTCCCCTGTGCTTTGGTAAAGTTTTATTAGATCAAACTATGTGCCTTGATTCTACATCTAGTTAAGGATAGGTTTGTGAACAGAATAGAATTAAATTCTCCATTCATTAAAGCTGGAGTTAAGTAGGGTGTTACAGGTTCATAGAAAAGTGAAAAAATATGTTCTGTGTAAAGAGCATTTTCTATAGAATTTCTGCCTATGTGCATGGGGCTGGGTCCCATGTAGTGCTGTTGGAATCCCATGCCCATGTCTTGTCAGGATGAGATAATAAGCCTTATCCTGCCTTTGGTTCTTGGTTCTCTTCATGCTAAACTGGCAGAATTTTTCTGTATGCCTCATCAATGGGTTCATAAATATCTCCTGTAATTGCCTGATACAGCACTAATTGATGTATGAGCTGTATCTTTAAATCAATTTTGCATACTTTTTTTTGGAGGATTTTTTTTTGTGTGTATATGTGATTTGATTTTGGTATTCTTGAGAGGAAAATGCCTCCTATCAACATTTCCTCAGAGCCACATTCTTAGTTGTTATAAATCAGTGTGGATCTGCTTGTTCTTTCATACCAGCTGAGTATCTGGCCCTACAACTGTAGAAGTGATAAGAATATTTAGGAAAATAGGAACAGCATATTAAATCCTAGCCATATTATTGGTTAGATAAATAATATGTGAGCCAATAAATAAATAAATAGCCAACAAGAAGCAGAATTATTTTGTTTTTTCTTGCAAAAATAGGCCTTAAGAGAACAAATACGGACCATATGTTTAACTTCAAGCATCTGAGCAATCCTATTAACTAGTCAAGTGTTTGCAGGGTCAAAGCCGTATTATAGTTTCAGGAATGAGGAGACGGACAGTTGCCTTCAGTGCTTTTCAACATGATGCCTATGTGTATTCATCTGACATTTGTGTTGTTTTGTTATCAGTGTTATCAGATAACACTGCAAATTAATGCTTAATTTGACACCCAGACCTCCACTGATACAACTGTTTCCAAATGTCTCTTCCATTAGTAATGAAATACAGTGTTTCAGTATAGGTTTTCAATGATTCAGAATTCTCTAAATCAGTAGTTTTCAACCTTTTTTCATTTGTGGATCCCCTAAAAAATTTTGCTTGGAGGTGCAGATACTGTCAAATGGTAAGTGTGGTTGATCATAGTCAATTTTGATTGATCACAATCATCTTTGGTGGACTCCTTAGACACAGTCTGAGGACATCCAAGGGTCTGCAGACCACAGGCTGAAAATCACTGCTCTGGATATCTACCAAATCTGATTGCAAAACCAACAATGAGAAAGTCAACATAGCTTCTCAAATTCCTGAACTGGGTAAACCCTGCAACCTAGGTGCAACATACAGTGATTGAAACCACCTTCATGACTTAAAAAATGAAATAAAGTGAAACATTTTGGTCCTGAGGTGGCACTTGCCTTATCAGATGAAATTTAGTAAGGACAAGGACAAAGTCTGAAATTTGGACTGAACAATCAACTATACAAATACAAAATGGAGAGTGATGGATTAGGCTGCCATGCTGCAGAAAAGGGCCTGATGATGATAATGGACAACAAACTGAACATGAATGAACTGTGTAATAGTTGCATGAAAAAAACAATAGCATACTTGGATACAGTAGCTAGAGCCTGGCAAGCAAACCATGGGAACTGATTCTTCCACTCTGTTTAGTACAAATGATGTTTCACCTGACCGGCGGTGTCCCATTTTGGGCACTGAACTTCAGGAATTATGTGGACAAATTAGAATCCAGAGGAGAACAGCAAAATATTAGAGATTTAGAAAACGGGAAATAACAGGACAGGCTGAGAGAACAGAAATTATGTAATCTTGAGAAGACAAGATGGAAGGGCATCTGATAACAATCTCCAAATAAAAAACATTATAAAGAGGATGCTATCAGTTGTTCTCTGAATCCTCAGGGGACAGGACAAGAAGTAATACCCTTAAACTGAAAAAGAGAGATTTAAGTTAGTTATTAGGAGAATTGTATAACTATGATGGTAGTTAAGCATTGGACTAGATTGCCTAAAGAAGTTTTGGAATTTCCATCTGTGGCAGGGCACCTTTGGGTGCCTGCCACTTTAAGGGCAGAAGCAGGCAGCTACCAGGTGCCTGATGAGGGCAGCCATTTTGGATACAGGGCATGTAAAGGCTGCAGTTTGTGGCTGCTATGGGAGGTAGAAATATTGCCTAGCTGAGTTGTAGCAGGAACAACCTTGAAGGTAAGGGTAGGAGCTTATGGAGATGGTTTGGAGGCTCCTGGTCCTGGGCACAACCTAAAACCCAGAAAGCCCCCAGAAAATGCCAGGCCAGTTACCTCCCCAGTGAAAGGCAAGAAGGGGCTCCTTAACCCCAGTCCCCACCTTTGAGTGGGTTTTGGAGGCAGCTGGAGGAGTAGTGGGGCCAGGTATGCTCATGTGTAGGTGCCTGAGCCCAGGAAGCATATGAGATTGTGGAGAACATTGGGAGGCCCCGCACAGAGTAGGGTTCAAGTATGAGCCTCAAAGGCTGTGTGTGTGAGGGGGGCTGAGTAGGGCTGAAGTTGGAGTAGGCCTGAAGGATAGCCCAAGGGGCATGCTGAGTAGGGTTGAATGGGAGTAAGCCTGAAGGACAGCATAGTGAGAAGTTGTTCCCAGTGACAGGCTTGGGGCAGAATTAGCCTAACGTGTGGCACAAGGCTAGACCACATAGAGCAAGGGAATTCACGGGAACCAAAGGTTCTCTGTGGTAAGGCCACTATGAGAGTAGTGAAGCCTGATGACCCAAGAGAGGCCAGTCAAAGAGGAGCAGAGCAGTGGAGTGTGGCCTGGTAATGGACAGTATGCCAGAGAACCTGGTGAGAGAGGGGCAGAGTGGGAGAGGCTTCCTGTAAGAGGGGAGGAGGTACAAATGTTCATGTGTGTGCAGCCCAACTTTGGACTCAGTTTGCTCTGGTCTCAGACCAGGCATAATATTGATCTGGATGCCACCTGCGAGGCTTGAGCTGCAGTGTAGAGGATGAAGAGAGCTGCAGATAACACTCCCTGGCATCAGGGTAGTAATGGGCAGTCTCCTGCATTATACCAACAGTTTACAGAAACAACAAAGTTGTGGCAGGAGAGACTGGGCAGATTGCCTGTAGAAACAGTTGGGTGGGCCAGCATGAGATCTGGACCCAAGCTTGCCCGTGTTCCACCATTATTAAATGTTTTTATTCATCTGAGATGGTTTAGACAAGGATGATCCTGTTTTGAGTAGGGGATTGGATTAGATGACCTTCTAAAGTCCCTTACAGCCTATTTTATTATGAGTCTGTGCTCTGACCAGTAGACTGTAGCTTCTTTTTGAGGATGGTTAAGAATTCCAGTTCTGCTAACCTCAGTCTCCGCAAAAGAGCATTAGATAGTATATGATCCCCCACTCAGACTTCTCCTGCATTATTTAAGACTGTGCCAAGATACTACATGTTGCCATTTCATTATATCTTCAAAAATAGCAGTGGATGGGAAGTTCCCATTGGGATAAATGAAACCCTTTCTTATAGATTTAATATTCTTCTATTAGATACTAATGAACATTTTATAAACAGGATTCTGAAGCCTCTGTCAAGAACTGATGATTAATAGAAACACTCCTGTATGCCAGTGTTGTTCTCTGTTCAAAGAATTATACTATAATTAGCTGCATCCAACACAATTTAGAGCTTCAAGTGAAAACAAAAATAATTGTTATGTACTTTATGTTGGTTCAGATTTTTGCATAATAGCTATTCAACAAGCAAACTTACCTCATATTTAATTTTTTCCTCACTGATTACAACTTAAATTTCTGATGTTGGTTAATATGCCAGCCAGGGCTGTTGTAGCTCAGCTTTGAAGTGGGCTCTCTTTTTAGATGAAAGGTCATAACCATGGTATTAGTGTTGCATTTGATAAAACAAAGGGTAACTTTTAAAATATACCTGCATACTGAATTAATGTTTGCCAGTTAACATGAGGAAATGTACAGAATGTGACCAAGCACAGTATGTTATGCAGAGGACTTTACTGAAGCTTCGAAACTGCAGATAGAGCAAATTAAACGTTTCCTTGCATAATCATTAAGCAAATCTGGTCTGGAGAATGAACCAGATAAAAGGTAATTGAAACGTAACAAACTCAGCATATAATTCGATTAACAATGGAAAAGAGAAGTGAAATTTCTCTTAGAACTTCCTTTTGTACTGTAATTTTCTTCTGTGTGTAGAGCTCTATCTTGCAAGCTTAAAGTGATATTGCCTAACTATTCATCAAATTAGAACCGTAATTTTTGCTACTTCTTCTATATACAGTATTGCGTTTCTCAGTGCTTAACTTTCAACTGTGTAGGACCAGGGACTTCATTATTCTCTATTTTTAAGGAGCCTCCTCCCATTCCTCTGCCAGGAATTAAAGTATTCTTGTGAGTTAATAGAATAACTCGGTAATAATACAAGCTTTCAAAGGACATTAACAAACTCAACCTCATTTAGGAATTCTGGTAGGCAGACTATCAGAGAGAGGATTGGCCAGAGCACAACATTTAATCACTATACTGTTATGAAAACACCCCAAGATCTTTGTTCCCACTGCAGCAATATATTCCAGTCCTTACCACTGACCAGGGCATGCCAGCATGGGGAAAACTTCAACTATTGAATCACTAGTGAGGTGTGATACAAGTGCATAGTATTAATTTTTGGAGTAGTCCAAAGACAGAATGACAATTGTTTATGTTAGCTAAAGAAGAAAGACAGGAGAATTCTTTAAATATATTCAGAAGTTATTTGAGACTATAACAGAGGAGTACTAAACAGTTTGTATCAGCTGTAGATTTGAAAGAAAATGGGGGGTGGGGGGTGGTGACAACAGATGTATAGTTAAAATGTGCAAACTTCTGTCTTAGAAGTGGCAGTCATCTTTGTTTGCAAGTAGGAACCAGGGGACTCTTTGTCTTTCTTTGCACCATGTTCTGAAAAAATACCACTGATAACAGGACTCAGCAGCTAGCAATGGGATATAAGGAAATGTGCAGCTTCTCTTCCAACCAACATCTCTTACATAGGATATATGCTGGTGGCAGGAGTAGGAACTCTGTGATACTGCTGATCTGCACTGCAGAATATTGGGTAACAACCTCCCAAAAATCAGCAGGTTCTTGGAATGCTGACATTCTGTGCAGCTGTGAATCACTGTATTCTATGGCTAGCTAATTGGTCATCATGGTGTGCTATCACCAGGGATTGATAGATCGATCCCTGGGGGCAGAGCCTCTGTGAGGGATAAAAGAACAGCGTGCCTGACATGTGGTCATCCGCACTGAGGGATGGAGAAGAGAGCAGGGCTAAGACAACCTGGGGAAGAGCAGCCCAGTGGACAGATGCTGTTGCTCTGAAGACGTCTCTCACTGGACAGGAGTGGTGGGTGGCCTCAACCCCAGTCAGTGCAGTGCGGTGTGTGAGACCCTGGGATCTGGTTTAACTGCTGCATATTATGTATGTATGTATGTTGTTGATCTCCCCTCATCCCCTGGTGATTTGCCAGTATTTATTTGCTGTTCACCTATATTTACTTGTTGGTTATTTGAACTTACCTGTGCTTACCTGTTTCAGATCAATTACTTACCTGTGCTAGGCTAGGTTTGAGGCCATTGGTGGTAGTATAATTTCCTAGTTGCCAATGATAGAATATAGCCTTATATGTAAAGTATATACTGTAGATAGTTATTAATATCACTTGGGGGGGTGTATATATATATATGTGTATGTATATTAATAGTTGAACTGCATATAGTTAAACTACCTGTATATTATAAACTGCATATAGTTAAACTATTTTTGTCCTGGCCTGACTCTATAGAGAACAGAGAAAATGGGCTGGTATTGCGTATCCCTCTCTCAGCACTCCTGTCTGACCACCCAACCCTTCTATTTGGAGAGGTAAGCGCATACTTGAGAGCACCTGGGTGATATATCTATATATCTATATAAATCTGAAAATTGGGAATTTTTTAATCGGAGAAAACTAGGATCCTTGGCTATCACAAAGAACTTAAAACCTGCAGATATTAACCACATTATGAGCATATATTGATCTGTGGAGTATAGAATATTATATTCCTAGCAGTAATATTACTTATTATCCAATAGTATCCTATATTACTTAGAAGACACAAGAAAATCATGAAATTATGCATATGTCTGACTCAAATGGCATTTTCCACAAAAGAAATAGGTTATTTTTGTTATGGAATGTGAAGAAAATGGCAAAATATTATATGAGTCAAAACATCTTTATGTGCTTGATTTGAATAAAGCTCTTGATAAGAAAAGCATGTCAACAGAATTCTTAACCTTGTTATTTTCTCAGGAAAGGGACAGAAAGACAGGACATCTTTCACAGTGAATGCAAACATTTTACAGGTTTGGGATTCCAACAGGTCTCAATATGGTGATGTGGGATCTGTGACATCTGATTGGTTGAACTTCAGCTGCCATTTAAGATTCACTTCAGAGGGAAAAAAGTACCTTTAGCCGCCTTAAACTTTCAAGAACATTGCTGTTGTTTTGAAAGTGAAAATTCATATTAAAGCATGAAGAGTGAAGGCTTGAAAGGTCAAACCGAACTACAAGAAGTTGACTACTTGGGATTGAATTTAAAATGTAGTTTAGTGTTGCTGAACTATAAAGGCAGATAAAATTGGTTTGTAAAAAGTAGCACATTTTGCACCAGATTTTTGTAATTTTGGAATGGCAGAGATGCAAACAGTTCATAATTTAGTCTATTAAATTCACTTCTAGCTGAATATAAAATACATTTTCTGTGGATTAATAATTTCACACACTTAATTACCAGCTTTGGCCATTTTAAACACAGCAGTGAGGGTAGAAAGGGATTGAACAGTGCTTTTGAATTGTGTATTTACAGGGCATAAGATAAACACACAAGTAGGTGCACAGCAGGTCAAGTCTGCTGGAAATAACCATTTATGTGTTCAATCTGATATTCCAGAAATAGCGCTAAGGTCTGTTAACAGTTTGCACCAACTAAGATGCTCAGCCAGCCAGGGAACCAGATGTAACCAAATGGTTATGTAGCCAGCTTCAGAAAACAATCCAGTTTTAATGTATCTTCCTTTTGTGAAATATTTAAACACAATTTTCATTTAAAAAAAAAATGTATAATATAAAAATGCCTTTTTATAATGAAGATTTTGTTCAGTTCTATTCCTCCCCTGTATTTTTTTTTTTTTTTGTATTTCAACCAGAGAAATAACATTAGATATGTATATACTTTTCCAAGCAGTTTTGTAGAAATGAAAGCTTGGAGCTAGTTTTTGAGGCAGAATAGAACTGAATCATCAGGTTTTCCTTCAGCACCCCAGGAATTTACTTCAAAAAAGTTCTGTATTCAGCTGGAGAAAAATCTAATAATTATCACTGTGTTTGCTGACACTGATTAAGGGAAACATATGCTTCTCTTTTGGCTGAGAGGTGACAGATGTCAGTGTGTTGGAAGCAAGGGGGAAAATGGCAATGGTCTAGCCTCAGGCCACACAGGTTCTTATTTCACGCAGCCTGGATATGTTAACCTGTGATTAGTATATACCTTATACCTTAGTAATAACTTTATCTCTGCATTGCATAACATGGAACTCTCTGCGATTAACACGTAGCATAAAAATCCTGAGGATGTTGTTCTGAAGTACTGAGTACCCACCACCCCTAGTAACTCTAGTTGGAGAGTTGGAGTTCTGTTTGCTCAGCCCCTAAAGAAATCAGGCCCTTCCATTTTAAATTGTTTTCACTGCATATTGAAAATTCTCAGAGCCATCAGAGTTAGGTTGGCACCTAAAGACTAATTCAGCTCCTTCCACAGATGTAGACGTCCTGATGCAGCAGAACAGGTGCTGTTTTTATTACAGGAATAAGGACAGAATTCAGGGAAGTCGCACATCCCCCTGTGGTACAGCCATCTGCTCCATGGGGCCTGAAGGAAGGTTAAAGTCAGAAAGGAGTTGTTGGGACAGGAATGAAGGCTTTGTGAAAAAACAAGAAGGGACATCTGCACAGTCTATGCTACAGCACGTTCAGCTGCAGTAGAGCTACTCCACAGCAGCTATTTCTCTGTCATCTTTGTCATAGTGGAAGATTCTTTCCCAGCAGTACAACCCAGATGACAATGCTGGCACATTATCCAGTAACTCAAGTTGGGTGCTGCTTCCCAGGCTCAGACCTGTGGTGAAAGCAGTTTTATGAAATGGTCATCCTATGAACATCTGATATTAGAGTTGGTTTAAGATATATTTTCATTCAAAAATGATTTTTATTAAATAAATATTGGTGGGTTTATTTAATAAAAAATTGTCTTGGAACCATGTGAATGTGAGCGGGCCTCGTTATACATTAATTTTTGGCAACTTCTGGAGCTCTTAACCCCTGGATTGTCTACACATTAACACGTAAATCTAGTTTTAAGCACTGTTTAGGCAGCTTGAAGTTATGCCATTCTAGCCTAGGTTTCTCTCTGCTCTGTGTTACCCAGCTGTCTTACCCACTCTAGGCTGTTGTTGTTGTTTGTCCTTCAGATTCAAAGATGACTATAACATCACTGATTGGTTTGGTTTGAGTGAGCATGTGAGTGGCTGACCAGGCCAATTTGTGCTTTGAACTGCCTGTGACACACTGAGAGAGATGCCTCTTTGGGTTGGTTGTTCAATAGTAGATGTGCTGCTGTTGCGAGACCTATGCTGTTTGAGCTGCTGCTCTGCCTCAATAGTTCGGATGAAGCTTTGCCAGATGGAACAGTCATGAGCAAGATCTGCCTAAGACTTTGGGTCAGTGTTGAAATGTTTCAAGCATGACTTGAGGGAGTCCTTAAAATGTTTCTGTTGGCCTCCCTGTGAGTATGTTCTCTCCTTTAGCTCACCCTAGAAGATTTTCTTTGGCAGTCACTTATCTGACATCCTGGTGACATGGCTTACCCACCTCATCTGTGATTTCATCAACAGTGTGGATACTTGGAATGCCTGCCTGTGTGAGAACCTCAGTGTCTGGGACCTTGTCTTGCCATCTTATCCTCAGTTTTCTCAGACAGCAAACGTAAGAGTGGTGCAGCTTCACTTTTGGCTTTTCTTTACTATGGCCACTCCAGAAGAAGGTGTAGCTGGCTCCTTTTTCAGTGAGCTGTCCTTCTTCAGCTAAGTAAGTTCCACTCAGGGCTGCTATGTTAATGTTGAATCTGGCCAATTCTCTACCAACTAGAGCTGTTCTTCTCTGGTCTATCTGCTGTTGTACAGTCCAATAGCATGTGCACAGTTCAAGCACTAATGGTGAGCGGTGTCACTTGTCTTTTTTTGTTTTCCTGTGTGATTTTTTTCTTTTTCTTTTTCAACCACTGTAGTGGGATCCCTGTCAGCTTCAGCATACTGACAAGAGTTGAGGTGAAGCAAACTATGTTTAGGGCACCTTTTCTAGCCCCTTCGTTATGCTATGGAGGTGAGCTGTGTGATCCTAAAAAGGGCTGCTTAGTCACCCAGGGGGTTGCTTTGGTCCAATGAAAAGCAAATCTATGCCCCGAGCCACCTGTGAGCATGTCTGCAGCTACAGTTCCCAGTGTATCCATACCTGCTGCTTTGGTATTTGCCCATTGCCACAGGACTTGAGTGTGTCCTATGGTGGGGATATAGATGATGTCCTGACTTGTACATGAGTTGGATTTAATTGAGGGAAAATTGTGTAGAGTCATCCGCACTCTCTTGTCCAGGTCTGTCTCAATCCAGTGACACAACAGTGTTGAGACATCTGGATGCAACGGATGGTCATCAGGTCCTGCTGCATGCGAACTGATGCCCTACACTGTCCACACAGCCCTTGCCTTCTGCCTTCACAGCCAGGGAAATGAGCATATCTGATAAATAGCTTGATCCACCAGAGAGAAGTTTCCAGAGGGAACCTAGTGCAGCTGTCTACTCTGGTTAACTGTTTGGCCCTGTCCTTACTTTTTATTTTGGGGTCAGCTCCCCTAGCCTTTCCGTGCCATTGGGTAACCCACAAGGCGGGGGGGGGGCTGGGGTTTTAGGGCACCCCAGACTTACCCTTCTCTGGAGTTTGGTCCTGGTAGCACTTTCTAGAATATGGGGTGGGCAAGATGTGGCTCACGGGCCACATGTGACCGGCCAGGCCATTCTGTCCAGCCTGCAGGGCCCCTAAAAAACATTTAGAAAATTAATATTGATCTGCCCCTGGCTGCCTGTCATGTGGCCCTTAATGGCTTGCCAAAACTCAGTAAGCGGCTCTCCACCTGAAATAATTGCCCGTCTCTGATCTAGGGGCTACTCTAACACCGAGCAGTCCCACCACAGTAACCCCAAACCCTAGCAGGGTGCATTTTTATGTGAACACCCCACCTGCCCCACCTTTCTGCTGGCCTGGATCAGAGCCACTGCTGCCCACCAGCCCTCCTCAGCACCCCAGATCCCCACTCACTGCCTCCTGCCCTCCTTTACCTTGCCTTACTTGTGACTGCTCATGCTGTCTGCCCCAGGGAAGCAGGCAGGGAAGGATTACCTTGCCTACCTAGCTGCTGTCTCAGGGTTGGGCTCAGCCTGGAGAAGAGCAGCAAGGGAACAGCAGTGGTGGTGGTGGGGAGGGCTGGGTGGGTAGGTTGACCCTTCCCTACCTGCTCCCCTGGGATAGATAGCACAGGTAGCCATAAGTAAGTGGCAGGAAGGGAGAAAAACTTGGGGGTGGGGGGAAGGAGGGAGCCCAGAATAAGAGGTGGGGGGGATTCTCACCTTTCAGTCCTCCAGGCATATGTTGGCCTGGCTGTTTGGCTGCTCAAAATTGGACCTGGTGCTAGCACCCATCAACATTTGAGCAGCTCACAGTATAACATGTAACAAGGCCCAGAGAGAGGGAAGGATTTGCATCCACACTTTCTAGCTGCAGGGCAGAGGGGAGTTTTTAACAAAGTGTGAGTTGGAGTTTCCCTCCCTTGTATTCTTGCTTACCATATCAGAAGTCCATGTGAGAACAGCAGAGTCCAAAAATAAAGATCAAGACCTGTGGTGAAAGTTTGGTGAGTTTTCTCACCTTCTCTGTTACTTCCTGCCCTCACCCCTTGCACTGTAAAGAGAGGAAGGCATAAAATGAATGAAGGCAAAGCATTCAAACATTCAGAATCTTTATTTTCAACACGACTACTTTTTTTGTCAAAAGCACCAGTTTTGTGGAAAAAGTTGATTTTTAATAGCGGTGTGTGTTGCCAATAAAAGCAGCATTCAACATGTATCAGGGCTGCCCAGATGGTGGCCTACAGGCTGCATGTGGCCACAAATGGTTAAATCATGGTCCATAAATGAGTTTCTATATCCATGAAAAATAAATTATAAAATAGAAAATAAAAAGGGGATTTGTTACATATCATGGGAGTTTTATTACTGTAAAATTGGTAATAGTAGTGTTCAGTTTTGTATTAAAACAAAATATATATGTTTTGCATTAAGAACGTATTCTTTCCATTTTGTCTGCTCACAAAAAAAACTGTATCCAGCAAGAAAGACATGAATGAAAATGTTAGCTCCCAGAGGAACAAAAATTGGACAACTTCTGGTGTTTTGGATATCTTTTAAGATAAAGTAGCAGTTCCAAAGTGTTTAACTGGATATAGACAGATGTGGCATACTAGCTAGGGTTAGAACAGGGGTGTCCAACTCATCTGGACCTTTTGGGGTGGATCTGGATCATGGGGCTTATCATAGGCTAGATCTAAACCCGGTGGAAATGGGAGAGGGCAAGCAGTGGTTCTTAATGTAGGATTAATGCAGCCATTGCTTACTCTGCTGTTGCCAATATGCACCCTCAATTCCCGCTGGTGTTCACCATAATCCCAAATTCCCAGTGCCTGAAGGAATCCCACAGGATAGGGGAAACTTCTCCTCAGCACAAATCCAGCCCACATCTCTCTGAGACCCCTGTTTTAGGACATTGCCTATGTAGGTGCAGAGTTATTCAGCTGACTGTCCCTGGTGGTCAGATGCATCTTGGAGGTACAAAAAGAGTCATAGTGATGCATAGTGATTATTTGGTAAGAACTAGCTTGGGAGTAACGTGGGGCCAAGGTTAACACTTCACAGGTTTCTGAAATAGCAGAGTAAAAGCAAATTTCTTGAATGGGAATGAGTATGCGTGTGCACTGTGTGCAGAAGAGGGGATAGGCCATGAGTATTTACAGAGGGTAACTTGATTAACAAATTGATAACTAATTACAAGGGCTGGAAATGCAAAGGACAGACCCAGAGCAAAGGTAACAGAAAATGGGACCATTGTTTCTGAATGTAAAACATTTACAGTTGGGGTTGAAGCAGAGCCAGCCTTAGGGAAAATGGTGCCTTGGGTGAACTTGTATTTTGGTGCCTCCTCCCACCCCCCAAGTCAGTGGTGCTGCTGCAAGTAGAGGCAGGCAGGCAGGGGCACGGGGCACAGTCCAGCAGGGGGGTGGAGCAGTATAGTGTTGCCTGCCACCCACACTGCCTGGCCCAGGTTCTCCAGAGCAGCAGCTGGAGGTGGTGGGGACGGCTGGGCTGGGCACTGCTCCTCCTGGCTGGGGTGAGGGGAGAGTGCTGCTGTGACTGTGGGCTGCTCACACATCTGTGTGTGTGGCTCCCCTGTGACCATAGTACCTTGGGCAATCACCTGTGTTGCACAACCCTAAGGCTGGCTCTGGATTGAGGGTCTGGACTCTTTGCTGGGGCACAAGATGGCAGCCTTTAAAAACTAGATTGGCTCTTCAAACTGCTGTAACTCAGTAATACAGTATGCTTCAGCAAGCTTCCAGTAGCAAACCACTGTGAGGTAGAGGGATTAATGACTAAGGAAACAATTCAGATTCAAGCTTCCAAGGGTTTACACTGTAAATCACAGTGAGATAAAATACTGACGTTTATGTAAGCCAGCCATGGATATATTTAAAAAGAGGTTAGTAAGAATTGCGTTGCTAAAATCCCACGTTCCTCTCTGTAAATGTTTCCCTTTTATCTCTATTGCTTCTTCTATCTCTTCTTTTATGAGCGACCAGACTGGAAGACTGGCAATTTTCTGATGAAAGATGTCAGGTTTGAACATGATACCCTTAGGTTATTAACCTTGTATCAGATTATTCTTCTACTGCTATGCTTTGCTTCTTGAGAGATCCTGCTGCAAAATGAGATACCATGCTCCCCTTGAATACAGCCTCTAAGGCTTCAGAATTGAAGCTAATTAGGATTTATGAGGCTTGCAAGGGAGTATAATTTATACATGAACACTATAGCTGATAAGGCCTTTCTGATGATAACAGTAGGCCCAGCTGAGCTCTGGTACCACACTTTGACAGTATAAATTATTAAGAGTACATTAGGAGTATTATTCTTCCATTTCATCTTATTTTTATTAAAAGGGCTCAAGACAGGAAAATATTATGTACATGACAGAACTTTGTGACCCATCTTTTATTAAAATCCAGTTTGGATTTTAATTCCAATTCTTGATGGCTGCTTACTAAAACAGCACCTCACAGAATGGATTTCAACGCTAATATTTTCTTAACAACTAGATTATGCGTTGGCATATGTTTTGATGGCTATTCACTGGGAAATTGTTAGGTGAACTACAAAACTGTTTCAGTCACCTTAGTATAATAGTACAGTTGGGAAAGCTGCTTAATATAAAACCAAGGCAGATTCTATTGTAAAGACTATTCAAAGTGTGGCTTATAATGCTGATGTCTTTATACACATACATATTGACTAGGCTGCAGTACTGTAGAGAAGAGCCTGGGGCATACAGAGGGCCATAAGCTGAATATGAACTAACCGTGCACCCTTGGTGCAAAAAAAAAAATCAACAGCACCCTCAGTTGTTAAGTGTTTCATTCATCCAGCTTCTTTATCAAAGCCAGTTAGCTCTGGGTTCAGGGTTTCCAGCTAGTTTATTTGCATAGGGCAAGCTTGTCTCCACACAAACAAAACAAACTGCTACATAAGCAATTGTGCAGACAACTAAAAGAAACAAAATCAAAACCTGCTGCTTTCCTGCAAACCCTGAGAGGAAGACTCTATTCTAATCCATTGTACCACAGCCTCCTCGGATCTCCCCTTGCACTCTGCTCCTGAAGTTCTTAACCCCCATCAGTGGCTCAACCCTCATTTACAAACATCAGTTGCAGCTTCCTTCCAGCCAGGCAAACTGTTATCTGCTGCCTACCTTCAGCTGTAGCTTCATCACCCTGAGGGCTGAACACCTACTTACAGTTGTATTAATAGGAAAGTCTCTTGCAAATCAAAGGAGGCAATTTTTTTTTGTCCCATTCAGCACTGGTGAGGCCTTACCTGGAGTACTATGTCTAGTTTTGGGTCTAATGCTTCAAGAAAGATGTGGACAGATTGGAAAGAGTGTAGCAGAGAGTGACAAAAATTATTAGAAGCCTGGGAACGATGACTTAAGAAGAAAGCAGAAAGAACTCGGGTTATTTAGTCTGGAGGATAGAAGACTGAGGCGGGATTTCTTAACAGTCTTCAAATACCTGGATGAGATTAAAAAAGAAACTGGAAATGGGTTAGCCTCTGTGGCTGTAAAGGACAGGACTAGGACAAATGGCCTCAAGCTGCAGAAGAGGAAATTTAGGTTGGAAACAAGGAGAAACTTTCTGATTTTGAGGATGGTCAAACATTGGAACAGGCTCCCTAGAGAGGTTAGGGAATCTCCATCCCTACAAATTTTCAAGAGCAGGTTAGACAGATATTTGGCTATGATGGTTTAATTCAGAGAGGATACTGCTTTGAGCAGGGGGCTGGACTAGATGACCTCATGAGGTCCCTTTTGGCCTTTTTTTTCCCCCTATGATCCTATATATAGAAACCAAAGCAAAAGGTGAAAATTACAGAGATACCAAGTAGTATTAAGCACAAATAATGCCTAAGGTCCGCCTTCTGCCCCTCTTCCAAGGTAAATCACTATTTTTGCTATTCTCCATTCCTCTGGGATCCTATATGTCCATTGTTAGTTTTCAAAAACAGCTGTTAATAGTTCAGATAATGTTTTGGCTAGTTCTTTAAGTATTCTGGTGTGTATTTTATCAGTCCTTGCCAACATGAATACAATTTATCAACATGTTCTTGATATCTCTGTTGTAATCTGTGTTACTAGTGCCTTGTTTTAATTAATTGCCTTATGTATCTGGTTGCAATCAACCTTCTTTTAGTGAAGATTGAAGCAAAAATGATGAGACCTTGTTCTGTGGATGCAGGGAAAGCAGTAGACATACTATTTCTTGACTTTAGCAAGACTTTTGATACCATCTCCCACAGCATTCTTGCAAGTAACCGAGGAAGTATGGGTTGGATGAATGGACTGTATGGTGGATAGAAAGCTGTCTGGACTGTTGGACTCAACAGGTAGTAATCAATGGCTCATTGTCTAATTGGCAGCTGGTACCAAGTGGAGCACTCCAGGGGTTGGTCCTGGGGCCGATGTTAATGAAGATATTGAATAAAAATCTGGAAAATGGGATGGATTGCACCCTCAACAAGTTCAAAGATGACACCAAGCTGGGAGGTGTTGTAGATATGCTGAAGGCTAAGGCTAGGATTCAGAGTAAACTAGACAGATTGGAGGATTGGGCCAAAAGAAATCTTATGAGGTTCAATAAGGACACATGCAAAGTCCTGTACTTAGTGAATGGGATTGTACCATCCTGGTAGAGGCTGGGGGCTGACTGGCTAAGCAGCAGCTCTGCAGAAAAGGACCTGGGGGTTACAGTGGATAATTAAATGGATATGAGTCAGGGGTGTGCTCTTGTTGCCAAGAAGGCTAACAGCGTATTGGGCTGCATTAGTAGAAGCATTGCCAGTAAATCAATGGAAGTAATTATTCTGCTGTATTCTGCATGGTGAAGCCACATCTGGAATACTGTGTTCAGTTTTGGACACCCCCACCCCCCCCAACTACAGAAAGAGTTTGGACAAGTTGGAGAGAGTCCTGCAGCAGAGGGCAACAAAAATGGTTAGGGGACTGGGGCATATGACTTATAAGGAGAAGCTGAGGGAATTGGGTTTATTAAGAGAAGACTGAGAGGGGATTTGATAGCAACCTTTAACTACCTGAAGGGTGGTTTAAAAGGGGGTGGAGCTAGACTGTTCTCAGTGGTGACTGACAGAACAAAGAGCAATGGTTTCCAGTTGTAGCAAAGGAGGTTTAGGTTGGATATTAGGAAAAACTTTCTCACTAGGAGGGTGGTGAAGCATTGGAACAGATTACCTAGAGAGGTGGTGGAATTTCCATCCTTGGAGGCTTTTAAGACCTGGCTCAACGAAGCCCTGGCTGGAATGGTGTTTTGTTGTTTTGCTGTAAATTTTGTCACTAACTGTAAATAGAAGTTCTGGTAGTATGGAAACTCTAACTCCTATGTACTCTTTTGTTCTCCAGAGGACATCTCTAATGCCCCTGCTTTGTTATTGGAGACAATCGGCGTATCTGCACAAGATGCTGACTGCACCGTAGCTGAATAATACTGCACACTAGTGTCACAGTATGGACAGTGCTAATATGCTACTCTGCAGTACCATCAGGCCACTGCCCAGTAGCATCACTCAAAAGATCCTCACCAACACTACGGTGAAGTAACTCTGGTTACTTGCTTATACAAGTACTAAATAAATGCACAGCAACTACTGCACAGTAGCATCTGATGTAGATATGCCCAATGACAACCAACACAGACATAACTCAAGATGGTTCAAATAGACTTACGGCAGCCTTCTCTGAGATGACTCGGAGCAAGCCAGATAGAGCTGGTTGCATAGCTCCTTTGACTCTGGGGCCACGTCCAGATGAGCGCACACGTGCTTCTTGCCCCACCTCAAACCCCTTTGAAGTAGAGTGAGAGGCATGTGCAGGAATGAAAAAATGGATATCCAGGGGTTTTAAACAAAATCAAAGTTTAAAAAAGCAGAGCAGGGCATGGTCCCAGACTCTCTTAGGCAACTGGAGGCTGGCTTCTCAACAGATGCTCTGGCTGTCAGTGTCTCTGTGGTTAGTCCATAGCCCTGGTGCTGAAACACGTGGCCGGCCAGGCTGCGTGTTCAGCACCAGGGCTCCAGTGCCAGTAAGTAAGGGGCCGGGGGGGTGCTGGAGGAGGGGAGGAAGGGACCAGGGGGGAGACCCTACTGGCCCTGCCCATTTTCCCAGCCCCCGCAATCCCTGTCCCCCATCCCATAGTTTTAAAAATACCCCCCAAAAAAACCTGGCAACTTGAACTGCCATCTGGCTGACTGGGGCCCCTCCCACACAGCATGGGGTAGAGGGACAGCCCCAGAAGCCCCAGCCTGGGCCCTCCTGCCCCCCACCATTGTCCTGTGCTGTCAGGGGCGGGCTCTGGAGCCCCCCTACCCCTGCTTCTAAGGTAAGCAGAGGTTTTTTCCTGGGTTTTTTTTCTGTTTTTTTAAGTGATGGTGCCTTAGGGGTCTGGGGGTGCAAACTGGAGAGTGAGGCTGGGTGGGGCATGTATGCCTTGCGGGGGGGGGTGGCCCCTGTTGGGGGGCTGTACCCCTTGTGTGAGGGCCATAGCCCTGTTGGGGGGCCTGAACCCCCTGTTGGGGGGCCATTGCTCCTGTAGGAGGGCAGCGAAATATATATATGAGAAACATGTATATAGAGTTCGCTATATTATTATAAGAGACTTGCTCTAACACTGTAGATATATCAATAAAACACAGTCCAACTGGTCTTGGTCTCTGTCTCTGTCCCTCTATAGTGCTCTTTTGTTTTACTTGTGGCGGAACATGGATTTAGGGGTACTTTAGAGTGACTTTGGGCTTTTTTTTATCAGGGATTTTTCAGTTCTCCGATAGGGAATACCAAAACTCCTTCTGGGGAGGCCAGTGGCAGATCCTTGCCGGCTCAGAGCTGGCACCTTGGACCCAGCTGACTGTGGCTGGCCTCCTGGCCAAATGGGGCTAGGACATGGTTTGACAGTTCAAAGCAGGCCACCACACCTGAAACATCTGGGTGATAGCTGCCCACATGGCCGGGCAGGAGGAACATATGGCAGTAGTGCTGCACAGAGGCCAACCCTGCAACCACAGTCCACTGGCAGCTGGCCCAGAGGGGCAGATGCCTCTACTGGCTGCGCAGTCCCCATCTGGGTCTGGTAGGTGCACAGCAGGTCATAGCCAGGCAGCAGCCCCCACTACCAGACTGCTGCAGTGGGCAGAGGGTGCAGGGAACTCTCAGAGCTGCTTCAGCAGTCCAGCTGGCACAAGGGGTAGTTTCTCCAGGTACCAATTGGCTGGGCCCCAGAAGCTCCTGAGAGCTAATAGCCCTGAACTACTTGCCAAGGCAGCTTTTTATACTGCTGGGGCCAGGACAGGGCAGCTTCTTATACTGCTGAGGACAGCACAGGTGCTGGCCCTGGGCTCTAGCTCCCGCTGGCTGCAGAGCCAGGAAGAGCGAGGAAGGGTTATCTTGCCCCAGGTGGCACAATTTGCTCCACAACAAAGTTCATGTCCTAGCATGTGCGCTGATGCAAAAAGCCCAAGCTCAAATTTGTGCCACCTCTATTTGAGCTGCCGCAAGTGCATGTGCTTGCATGTGTGGACGTGCCCTGGAAGGCACAATCCATTACAAAAGGTCTTGATTAGGATGGATAACTTTTATAATGGAAAACCATTTCTCCAAAAGTTGCTAAGTACTAAGCAGTGTGAAATAATTCTGGAGATGACTTTTCAATGCATGTGGAAGTAAGTTTTCTTAATTATTTTATATATATAAAAGAAACAAGTTATATTTAAGTTTATTTAGCAACAGGGTTGGTATATGTGGTCATGGTGGCAGTGATGATTTTGGAGGCTGCTGCACAAGCTGTTTTTAAAATTTCAGTCAGTTGTAAAGTAAGCAAGAGATCTAAGACAGTAGCATATACAAAGAGTGCTTTCAGTTTCATAGTTTCTGGGGTTGGAAGGGACCTGAGCAGATCATCTAGTCCGACCCCCTGCCATGGCAGGAAAGAGTACTGGGGTCAAACGACCCCAGCAAGGTGTTCATCTAACTTCCTCTTAAAAAGCCCCAGGGTAGGAGCCTGCACTACTTCTCTTGGAAGTTGGTTCCAGACCCTAGCCGCCCTGACTGTGAAATAGCGCCTCCTGATATCTAACCTAAACCTACCCTCTGCCAGCTTGTGACCATGATTCCTGGTCACTTCTGGTGGTGCTTGGGGAACAGTGACTCCCCCAGTGCCTGCTGATCCCCCCTCACTAGTTTATAACAGGCCACAAGATCCCCCCTCAGCCTTCTCTTTTGGAGGCTGAACAGGTTCAGGTCCTGTAGCCTCTCCTCATAGGGCCTGCCCTGCTGTCCCCTGATCATGCGAGTGGCCTCCTCTGGACCCTCTCCATGCTGTCCACATCCCTCTTGAAGTGTGGTGCCCAGAACTAGACGCAGTACTCCAACTGTGGCCTGACCAGTGCCGCATAGAGGGGGAGGATCACCTCTTTGGACCTGCTCGAGATGCATCTGTGGATGCATGACAAAGTGCGGTTGGCCTTCCTAACTGCCTCCCCACACTGCTAGCCCATGTTCATCTTGGAGTCAATGATGACTCCAAGATCCTTTTCCGCCTCCGTGATGACAAGAGGGGAGTTACCCAACCTGTAGGTATGGTGCCGGTTGTTCCTCCTGAGGTGCATCACCTTGCACTTGTCTGTGCTGAATCCCATCCTATTCTCATCCGCCCACCCTTGTAACCTGTCTAGGTCTGATTGTAGCCTGTTGCATCCTTCCTGCTGGCCCCTCCTGGATGTGTGCCAGAATAATTTTCTCAAACAGCTTGCCTAGGATCGAGGTAAGACTAACTGGCCTATAGTTTCCCAGGTCCTCCTTCCTCCCTTTTTTGAAGATGGGAACCACGTTGGCCCTCTTCCAGTCTTTCAGCACCACTCCTGAGCACCACAAGTGCTCGTAAAGCCGTGCCAGGGGTCTTGCAATGACCTCAGCCAATTCCTTTAGAACTCTAGGGTGGAGATCATCCAGACCGGCTGACTTGAATATATCCAGCCCCTCCAGAAGCTCCCTAACTAAATCCTTGCTAACCCTTGGCCCAGGTGTGCCTCCCCCAGAGCCCGAGGGGGGCCCAGCAGGGAGGTGGCTGTTCTGGTCCCTACTTAGGAAGATGGAGGCAAAGAAATCGTTTAACATGTTAGCTTTGCCGTCTGGTGTGCCAACCAAGTTTCCCATGGCGTCCTGCAAGGGCCCCACATTACCCGGGACCTTCTTTTTACTCCCTATGTATTTAAAGAAGGACTTCTTATTGTCCTTAATCTGGGAAGCTAGTCCCAGTTCCATCCCTGCCTTGGCCTTCCTAACTACCCCCCTACATCCCTGAGCAACTGCAGAATAGTCCTCCCTGGTGATGACCCCTTCTTTCCATTGGGTGTAAGCCTCCTTTTTAGCAAGAAGACATTCCTGGATGCTTTTGGTGAGCCATGGAGGCTTATGTGCTCTCCTGCTCCCTTTGATCCTCGTTGGGATTACCTTCCTTTGGGCTTGGAGGATTGTCTCCTTAAGGAGCGACCACTCTCCTTGGACACCTGGCTCCCCTCCCCTCCGGGACCTCAGCGCTTCTCCAACTATCCTCCTTAGCTCACTGAAGTTTGCCCTCCTAAAATCTAGGGCCACTGCTTTACCGCATGCCTTCGCCACCTGGTGCTGGATGGTGAATTCCAGCAGGCAATGATCACTGTTGCCCAGGTGGTCAAGCACCCGCAGCCCCCTCACCAGGTCATCACCTGTGGCCAGCACCAGGTCCAACAAGGCATCTCCCCTGGTGGGGCTGTGCACCTCCTGGGTTAGATGGAGGTCCTGCACTCTGTCTAAGAACCTACGTGAGCGGTCAGACCTGGCTGACTGTTCTTCCCAGCAGATGTCCAGGAAGTTCAGGTCCCCCATGACTACCACATCCTTAGCCTTTACTACCTCTGTGAGCTGACCCAAGAATTCCTGGTCAAGCTCTTCTCCCTGGTTGGGAGGTCTGTAGTAGACTCCCACCGTTAAGTCTCTTTCCCCTTGACTGCCTTGTACTGTAACCCATAGCACTTCAGAGTGCCCCTGCCCTGACTTCTTGCTAATTGACGAGGCTGTGTATTCCTCCTTAATATAGAGTGCCACGCCCCCACCTCTCTTTCCTATCCTGTCCCTCCTGTACAGCCTATAGACCTTGACATTCACCGCCCAATCATGCATTGAGTCCCACCACGTTTCTGTGATCCCCACTATGTCCGGGCTGGTGTCAGCCAGCAGGAGGGTGAGTTCCTCCTGCTTGTTACCCATACTATAAGCGTTTGTGTAGAGGCATCTGAGGCCTCCTGTGGATATGTGTACTGACCCCCTAGTCCCAGCGTTACTCTGGCCCCTATCTCTTACCTGTTTATCCTTCGCTCGTTGGTCTGGGCTGGGCTGTAGTTGTGGGTGCTGTTTGGTCTGGCAGTCTGATGTTTCCTCTGCCCTCATCTACCCCTTCCCTCAATGAGCCTAGTTTCAAGCCCGCCGAAGGAGGTCCACCAACCTAGAAGAGAACACACACTTACCTTTAGGGGAAAGGTGGAACCCATCCCATCCCAGCATGTCTCTTGTCGTGATGTGCCGGTCATGGCTGAGGAAGCCAAAGCCCTCCTCAAAGCACCATTCCTGTAGCCGCCAGTTGGTCTCCACGATGCACATTTCATGCCGACTGCCTCGTCCACTCACTGGCAGGATAGAAGAGAAAACCACCTGTGCGGCCATCTCCTTCAGCAAGCACCCCAGAGCGTGGTAGTCGTCCATCAGTACACCTGTGGGACCAGCAAGGGAACGACACAGACAGACACAGCTGCCTTATTCTGTCCCTTATGTGTATATTTTTCAAGTTGATCCTGCATGAACCTTAAACTGACTCTAGAATATTATGGCTATTGTTCATCAGTCAGTTTCCTGCACTGACAAGGAGCTTAACAGTCATAACCAAAGGAAGCAAAGTCTCAGTTATTTAAGACAAGAAGCAGTCAGTGTGTTTTTAAAATGAGAATGGCATCTTCAAGTGGAGGAAACATACATTCATGACAGAACCATGGACCTGTTGTTTCTCTTCAAAAGAGTGCATCAGTCTGCACTTATTTTTAATTAACACTGCCATCAGCCCACCCCCAGAAACTCGCCTTCTTTTGAGCTTAATTTTCACTTATAACTGCACTCCACCAACTGTGCACTCTCTCACTTATCTTTCACCTCCTTCTTTTCTCTGCAGCAACAAAGTCTGCCCTATATAAATTAAGCACTAATGCGAGCTGAACCCCTGCATATTTATTTCCAGGCAGAATCTCCTTCTAAAGCTACATTATACTTTTTCTGTTCTTATTCATTTCTTCCCCTTTTCCCATTATTTTTTCAGACAGCTTCTAATCTTCTACCTCATTTATACTCATCACCTTCCCCTTGGTTGTTCTTCAGTCAAACAGTTGTTTCTAGGTCATTTGGCATAGCCATTTAGTTCAAGTGCAACTCTAGTTGAGATTTCCTTGAAAACAGTTTTGTGGAAATAGGTTTCTCAGGTCAAAGAGACCCACCCAGAATGGCTAACAGCCTAGTTGTTAGAGAATGCATTTGAGTGGGTCAGGGTCAGACTTGTGCACTGCAAGAACTAGGATATACTGATGAGTGTATGCACTGTAACTGTGTATGCACATTCTCCATCTCTCCTGTTGGAACTGTTTTGCTTGGGCCAGAGGGAGACACTGACTTAATTGTCCCATGCAAGAACATTCATCCAGGCTGTGGAGAATGCAGGAACTCAGACATGGTCCTGTACTGTTGCTCCCATAGGCTGCACTCCTCTGATCCCAGACCCCTCCTCCTCCGCTCTCCTGGGACGGGCAGGTTGCAGAGAACTGGGACAGTTGCATTAGCCAGGGATCAGGAGAAGGCAGAGCTGACCCGGGCAGGGTGTGGGGCCCGGGGCAAATCAGGCCATGCAGGGCCCCACCTTCACCCAGATCCCACAGGCCCTGGGCCTGAAGAAGCTGCCACCACCATCGGCAGTGGAGATGGAGGAGGGGGGTCAAGCGACTGAATGCAAAGCCGCTGCTCCTCCCAGCTCCACAGCACCGCTGCTCCACAGGACCCTCCAAAGCCTGGGGCCTGGAGTGGTTGCCCCAATTCACACCCCTGCCCTCTACCCCCCAGGGACAGCCCTGGGGATAGGTGTGATAATTAAAGTGCTTGGCCCAACCAGGCATGCTTGATCAGGGGCCCTGACATGCACAGTGTGATCTAAAAGGGAGGCATGACAAAACTACCTTTACCCCCTGTGGATTTTTTTATATATTGAATGAATGCTTAAAGCAACAGTCTATGGAGATGCATTCCTTCTTTCCCACCAAATGTATATTGCATTATTTAAGGGGTCATGGCTCTCATCTGTTACGTGAGGAAACCTGTGTTTAAGTCCTTACTTCAGAACAAGGGCTCGAACTAGTGTTTGCAACATCCTATGCAACTGCCCTAGCCACTATGCTGTTCTGAGATGTGTATCTCTCTTTTTATTTTCTTAGTTTCATCCCAATTTGAAACAAAGACTTTTGAGATTTTTCTCACTTATTATCCCATCCTCTGTCTTCTGTGTTTCTTAGTGAGAACGATGAATATCTTGCCCTCTTCATTGCTAAATGGGAGAGGTTTCTATCTAGATGCTGGTTTAATAGGATAGGGATTGTGGTAGCACTATTCCACTACAAAGAATGGCCCACATAGCTAGCCATAAAGCCTTTGGATGTCTCTCACCCAGCCCTGCCCCAT
Organism: Crocodylus siamensis; assembly: GCF_052110815.1. Taxonomy (NCBI): domain Eukaryota; kingdom Metazoa; phylum Chordata; order Crocodylia; family Crocodylidae; genus Crocodylus; species Crocodylus siamensis. Next base: position 365,084,971 of record NC_143395.1, read on the forward strand.
ATAAGAAGGTTAGAGTGGCCAGTGGTGCTAGATTCAGCCATTCCTCCTCTCCCTAACTGGACTCTCTAGGCTCTCCGGGGGAGAGAGGCTCCTCACAGCCTTGCTGCATAATCTTCTGCAAGCATTTAGCACCCACTAGAGAAAATTCTAAGCAACTGGCTCTGCTCAGAACTCGTATCTCTAAAATAGCATTTTTGATAGTTGAAAGGAATCATTAGCAATAAAGTCAGACTTCCCAGACACTGAACATAAATCATTGTTTTTGTTGATTATTTCTTTCCTGAAAAAACATCTTTATTTGTTAATTTTTCCCTACATACTTAAATATGTTTTTCCCCCTAGTGCACTAGAATCTGTTTTCCCTCTGGCTGTATTCCCATTACAAAGTTTACAATTATTAATTTGATAGAACTGTTAGCAAATGGTTCTGAATCATTGTACACCATGATTACATGGTTACAGCAGAAACAGGTGATTTTTGTGCACAGCTTACTGAAATGCACATGCACTCTTTGTGCTGTCAAAATAAGTATGCATGTTTAGAAGAATTTTCATTTAACATTTGTTTGCTTTTATGTCTGCACATTTCACAGCCCATTTACTGTCAGTATCTAATAAATTAAAAAGCACTTTCTTTCAGATAAGAGGAGGTTGCATTACAGAACTAGTAGGAGAAAAATAACTTATTTAAACAAATGCCACGAAGGAAATACTTCCAGTGAGGAACCTGACATCCTAGTAACAGTGGTACTGGTAATCAAATAGGAAAGAGACCCTGAGAACTGACTGCTGCGCTTAATGTTAAGAATGAAAAAGATTGAATGTTGGGTAATTCCACAAAGTTTATAGTTTAGATATAAACATCAAAGAGAAAATATCTCAACATAAGAATGTTGCAAATCTAAATATCAGAAGAATTACCCTGGTTGCTAAATATAACACTGATTTTGAGTTGTGAGTGCCCATGTTGAGAAACTTCTTGAATTAGGCTTTTTCAGACTACAAAAAATTAGAATTGCAGCTACAATAATGGTGGTATCCTCAAGTGGAACTGTTGGGAACTGCAACAGCAATTTGTGTAGATCACTTGTACCTCTAAGGTACTGTACATGATCCCTGTTAATGTAATACATGATCCCTATTACTGTAATTTCTGAGCATCTCATAAACTAAAGTATATGAGTATGTATTTACCCTTACACCTCCCTTGTGGGCTGGGGGCTGGGGTAGGGAATGCTACTGGTTCCATTTTAAGGTGGGGGAACTAAGGCTTAGAGAAACTAATGTGGACTTGGCTATCTAAGGCCCCCTCCACATGTGCAGGTGAAAGTACCATGGGATCTAATATGCAATCCACATAATTGTGCCTCCCGCCATATTACATGTACATGGCAGGAGGTGTGATTGTGGGATTATGCATTAAATACCATCCACCTTATTGCTGTTGTGGGGTGAGCCTGATGTGCTGAGGGGGCTCCCAGCCACAGGGACCATGTGCAGCCAGGGCTGAGAGTCCCTGCAGCTGACAGCTATGGGACTCTCTGCCCCAGCAGTGATGAAGCGCTGCTGCAATTTCCCAGCCCTGGGGGTGTGGAGCACCCTGTGGCTGGGAGATCATAGCAACTGCAATCTTCTAGCTTCTGCATGGAAGGCCCCTATAGCTGGGAGCAATGGTATGTTGTGCTTCCCAGCAGCTGGGGGATCACAGCAGTTGTGGTCTCTCAGCTGCAGAGTGTCTACACATGTAAATTAAAGCTGGACAGAAACCAGCTATAAAATTATTGTACATTTTTTAGCAATAACTTTATAGCTTGTTTGACCTTTTTAAGGTGCCATAATTAATTTGCATGTTTAGTCGATCTAAATTTATTGTGCAATTAACAAGGTAACTGCATAATAGATATAATGTATAGAGGGGGCTTAAGTCTACAATTCAGATTCTCCAAAACCCTGGCTTATTATGAAGGAAGTTAAATTCTCTACAATCTAGAACCAATACCTGATTTACATGGGATGGGATGTACATGGAATTTAGGGGCCTATCGGTAAAAATCAGCACCTTGAATTCTGCCCAGAAAGCTACTGGGATCCAGTGCAGACTCTAGGGGCCTTTAAAGACATGCTCTGGGAGGTGGGGTGGAGTGGGGAGGAGTGCTTTAATTAGCGCAGCTCCAAGAGCCATGCTAATTAAAAGCACCTGGAGCATCACATGTACCAGCATCCCCATGTCAAAAAATGGTGGCCAGGCTCTTTGAACTATTTTTTTCAGCATGGGGACGTGGATACACATGATGCTGGAGTCTGCTAGAGTGCAATAATTACCATGCTTCAGCAGACTCAGTTGAGTCTGCTCCGATGTGCTAGAATTACAGAGCACCAAAGCAGCCTCCCTGCATGTGTGTAAGTACCCTAGAGCACTGGAGTAATGTGCTCCTGGCAACCCATACCTGTTCAAAAGCAGGCTCTCATGTTTGGTACCAACTGCAGCTTCAGTTTAGTCATTGAGAGCAGCCCCATGTACATGCTTCCAGTGGAGACTGAATAAAATAAAAATACACTCTTGTGTATGTAATGCAGAAATGTTCAATTCTACCCTGTAATCTCATAAACACAATTGTAGGTATATTTTTCCATAATCTTCCAATATGCTTCAGGCTCAACTTTGCCCCAGGAGACTCCACAGCTCTCCAGTCTTCCTGTCCTTCCCTCCTTCAAGCTTTCATTTTGCTGCAGATGCTATTTCCCAAGGGCTTTTCAATTTATCTGGGGCTTCAGTTAATCTGGTTCACACAAAATTATTGCATTGCTACAGCTGTGTTGGTTAGGGGTATGATTATTCTTTAGCAACAAAGTTATTTGGCTCAACTCCTAGTGTGGCTCCTCAGTTATGCTATGAAAGTGCCTCAGATTATCATGGCTTTGTGAAGGCTAGGGGGTGAGCTGTGTTTGTGGCATCTCCTGTTGGCATTCTTTTCATGTAAAAGGCTCCAATTTGTGCTTTCCCCTGAGTGAATTCTGATTCATCCTACTTCTGCTTTATCCCAGATCACCACGCTACATCATCCCCTATTCTTCTCAACTGTCCCATTTACTGGTGCCCTATACCATCCTGGCATTCCCTATGTGTGTACTCCTTAAGGGATAGGTTTTCACTAACTTTACCTGTGTTTGCACGAACCCCCAGGCTTTTATTGCTTTTAGAGTATATCTACATCAGAGTCACAGCAGTGACTGGATCATTGTATAGACATACCTAACCTAGCTTTAAGCTAGCTAGCTCAGCTACCAGTAGCAGTCTAGCTATGGTAGCACAGAGCTCAGCATGGTCTAAATTATTCTGCATCTTAGGCAGGTTTTGTCACCTGCCCTAAGGACCATGTTGTTGCAATGCTTAAACTGCTACCAGTACCCAAGCTACCTAGCATCTATACTATACTGCAATGACAGTATAAATGTATCCTCAGATTGAATCCTAGGGTACCAAGCCCCTCTGTTTCCAACCTTCTTAATCAACAATTCTGACTGGAACTGGCATTTGTAAACCATCTCTTTCTGGGAGCCTATGGTAAGGCTGATTTAAAGTTATTTCAAGCAGCTTCTTCCAAACTAATATATTGTCTATTCACTCAGCGAACAATAAAAAAGGTTAAGACTACAAAATACTCATACTTTTTTTTCCTTTTAATAACAGTGATCCATTATAACAGTTAACCAGGACACCATGTTTTCTACCTCTTGAAGATGCAAAAACTGCTGCAGTTTTTACTGGGATACAGCCACAAATGAATTTTGATTGTCCATTCCATGGTGCCCAAGCAGTATTTGGGACCAGGTGATGAGACTGCCAGAAGAACACAGACTTGTATTGAAATTTTGAGAGCTACATTTGAACAGATTGGATAACTGATGGCTAAGTGGAGATGTATTTGCTTTGAAATATTTCAACCAGCTAGGTATTGAGAATGTTAAAGAATTCAGGTGGGTAAAAGGTATATCTAGGAAAAACAGAGTGAAATTAAAACTTTAGGCAGCACATCAGGTAAAATTTTGGAGATCAGCACCAGTGGTGAGATCTCCTAATAGAAATGGTGCGAGACATATCACTTGAAAAAGAACAAGTTTAGGTGGGATAATAGAGAGGAAAATGTACTATTGGGATCAATTCTTTGTTGATAGAGGCATAGATTAAATGGCTTAATAGCTTTTCTAGTACTGTGCCTTTTCTGTCTTTCTGCATTTAAAGCAAGGTATGTATCATTACTTATATTATGAGATATGTACATTGCCTTACTAAGGCTTTTGATACAATCCCACATGACATTCTCATAAGCAACCTAGAAAATTATGGAATTACTATAAGGTGGATGCAAAACTGTTTAGAATACCGTGCTTAAAAATAGATGTCAATGGCTCATTTTAAAATTGGAAAGATGTAACAAGTAAGGTTCTGCAAAAATCCATCTTGAGTAAAATTCATTAGTTTCATTAATGAGTTAGATGATGGAAGAGAACAGTACACAGACGACATTTGCAGATGATACCAAGTTTGGAGATGTGGAAAGCACTCTGGTGGACAAGATTAGAATTCATAGAATCATAGAAGTAGGGTTGGAAGGGACCCTGTAGATCTTCAAGTCCGACCCCCCCCTCCCCCCACCTGGGCGGGAGGAAAACTGGGCTCAAATGATTCCAGCCAGGTAGGCATCAAGCCTCCTCTTAAAGACCCCCAGGGTAGGAGCCAGCACCACTTCCCTTGAGATCCTAGCTGCCCTAACTGTGAAGTAGTTCTTACAGATGTCTAATCTACCTACAACAACTTGTGCCCGTTATTCCTTGTTATGCCAGGGGGCGCTAGGGGAAACAAGATCTCTCTTCTGGTCCCCCCCCGGTGAGTTTATAGATGGTCACCAGGTCCCCCCTCAGCTTTCTCTTGTGAAGGCTGAACAGGTTCAGGTCCCGCAGTCTTTCATTGTAGGGTCTGCCCTGTTGTCCCCGGATCATGCGGGTGGCCCTCCTCTGGACCCTCTCAATGTTGTCCACATCCCTCCTGAAGTGGGGTGCACAGAACTGGACACACTACTCCAGCTGTGCCCTGACCAGTGTTGCACAGAGGGGGAGGATCACCTCCTTGGCCCTGCTAGAGATGCACCTGTGGATGCACGACAAGGTCCGGTTAGTCCTGCCAACTGTGACCTCGCATTGTTGGCCCATGTTCATCTTGGAGTCATTATTGACTCCAAGATCCCTTTCTGCCTCCGTGCTCTCAAGAAGGGAGTTTCCCATCTTATAAGTGTGCTGCTGGTTACTACTGCCCAAGTGCAGCACCCTGCACTTTGTCAGTGTTGAAATGCATCCTGTTTTTATTAGCCCACCCCTGCAATCTATCCAGGTCTTGCTGCAGTCTTTCCCTTCCTACTAGCATGCTCACCCCAAATTTTCATATCATCAGCAAATTTAAACAGAACCTGGGGAGCTACCACCACTTTATGCCGAGCAGCTCTGAATTTGGACACCTTCTGCCATTCCTGCGTTGGATGTGTCCTATGGGGGCTGTACAGTGGGCAACCGGGCCTGCAGAGAACAAAAATAGGCATCAATTTCTTCCTCTGCATCCCTGATCCCCCTCAGCCAGCTCACCTCAGCCTGGAGTTCCCTTACCTGCCCTAAGTCATGCACAGGAGGCCCTAAGTCATGCACAGGAGGGACAGGCAAAAGGACCACCAGGCCCCCTCCCCCTTCCCAGGACCCCACTGAGCCCCCCTACAACAGACAGGAGAGCAAGGGGCCACCGACCCTGCCATGAGCTCCGTCTGGGTGGAGGCCTCAGAAGAGCCCATGGCAGGTGGCAGCGCCTGGGCGGGGCCCCTTGCAGCTGCGCTCTGCATCTGCACCATGTCTGCAGAGCTGCGCCTGCTGCTTTTGCTCACTGGAGGTGCTGCTCTGGGCACCTACCTTGTGCCTGTCTTACGCAAACGCCGGCATGCCCTTACAGAGCGCACCTGTTTGCATGCATTGTTCTCGCGTGGGCTCGGGAATGCAGCTCCCTGTTGGGCGAGCTAAGAGGGCTCCGGAGGGTTTCCCCTCCAGATCCGCCTCAGCTGCACTGTACCCTCTGCCCCTCTTACCTTGGGGGGAAATCAGCTGTTGCTGCCCCTGCCGCTGTCTCCTCTGCAGCTGCTGCCTTCGCTGCCAAGCTAAGGTTGGTACATGTGTGGCGCACATGTATAATTTGTCAAGATCATTCAAAATGATCTTGACAAATTATAGAAATGCTTTGAAATAAATAGGTTGCAGTACAATAAGGATACATCTTAGACATTATTCCAAGGTAGGAATAATTATTTGCACAAATACAAAATGGTGAATGATGGGCTAGGGAGTAATTTTGTGTAAAAATGTTTGGGGGCTGAAGTGAATCAAAAACTAAACTTTAGTAAATGGTATCAGACTCTTGTGAAAAAAGCTAATACCATACTGGGAAAACATGTAAAATATATAAAAGAAATGTATAACTTGCCTTTTCTGGATTACTATGCTCAGTTTTGGGCATCATACTTCACAAAGATGTGGACTAATTGGAGGGAATTGAGATGAGAGCAATAAAAATGATCAGAGGTCTAGAAAGCATGACTTCTTAGGAAAAATTGAAATAATTGGGTTTGTTTTGACAGAGAAAAGACTGAGGACTGACATAATTTCTAGTTTTGATTTATGGATAAGGCTGATACAAAAAGGAAGATAATAAACTGCTCTCTGTCAACTGGGGACAGGACAAGAAATAATTGGTTCAAATTGCAGCAAGGGAGATTTAGATTAAATATTAGAAAAAGCTGACTTACTGTAATGATGGTTAAGTGCTGGAATAGATTACCCAAAGAGGTTGGAGAACCTCCATCTAAGAAGAGGTTAGAGAAATACCTGTCAGAAATAGCTTATGTATATTTGATCCTGCCTTGGGTCAGTATTGGATGAAATAATCTCTTGAAGCCCCTTTCAGCTCTGTTTTCTGTAATGCTCTGTAATTGTTCACCTTAAAAAGGTATATTTTTAAAACACAATCATGGAGTAACATTAAGGTTAAGAAATTAAACACAAAAAAATCAGAAAACAAAAAGTAATTATTAACCAAGTGACTAACTCCCCAACATGAGCCTTGATTGCATGTAGTCATTACATTCAGAGAAAAACTGCTTATGGTAAAAAAAACAATCAAACATGCCAGATTTATGATGATCTATGCAGTCTTAATTCTGCCCTCTCATGCATGCCACACCTGGATGTGTACACTGAATTAATTAGGGATCCTGAAAGAAAATGGTACATGACCATGTAAGTAAATTGTATCATGATGCCTGTGTGCCACAAAGCAGACTTAAGAGTGAGCAGACGATTGGGCTCCTGGTATTTCCTAATTTTCAGTGCCTTTGGTTTGCAACCTAAATAATATTCTTGAAATGTAAGTTGTTCTGTATAATTTCATAGAAGATGTAAGTTTTAAAAGAAAGAAGCTATAAAGAAATTATTTTAGTACAACCTCTACCTCATGCATCGGATTTAATGCCGTGCTAGTACAGACTTCTAACACTACTGGACTAACTTCTAGTTGGGCCACTGTGCAGGCTTTCATGACTACTTAGGGCAACCTGGTTGAATTTTCTCTCATGTTCCTTTGTAGGGGCAGATATAAAGGGGGTGTAGTGGTATGGCTGCATCCCCCTTTCAGGTTGGACAATGCTCTAGGACAGGGGTGGCCAACCTGTGGCTCTGGAGCTACATGCGGCTCTTCAGAAGTTAATATGCATGGGAAAACACCACCTCCTTGCATTTGTCACCTGTCTTGCTCAGGTGGTGTAACCTGTCTTGCTACATGAGCCATCAGACCTGGCTGACTGCTCTTCCCAGCAGATGTCTGGAAAGTTCAGGTCACCCATGATGACCACATCCTTTGACCTAACTACCTCCGTGAGCTGACTTAAGAATTCCTGGTCTAGCTCTTCCCCTTGGTTGTGTGGGCTGTAGTAGACCCTCACTGTTAAATCTCTTTCCCCTCGACTGCCCTGTATTTTAACCCAGAGCACTTCAGAGTGCCCCTCCTCTAATTCTTTGCTAATTGATGAGGATGTGTATTCCTCCTTAATGTAGAGAAATACACATCCTCTGCCACGCCCCCACCTTTCCCCCATGTCCTATCTCTTCTGTACAGCCTATAGCCCTTGATATTCACTGCCCAATAATGCGTTGGGTCCCACCACGTTTCAGTGAGCCCCACTATGTCTGGGTTGACATCAGCTAGCAGGAGGGTAAGTTCCTCTTGCTTTTTTCCCATACTACAAGTGTTTGTGTAGAGGCCTCTTGAGGATGTGTGCACTGGCCCCCTAATCTTAGCATTGCCTTGGCCCCTGTTGCTTACCTGTGTATATTTTTCCACTCGTCAGTCTAGGCTGGGCTGTATTTGTTGTCCCAGGCATGGGGGAAACTTCAAAGCCACTCTTGCCCACTCTAGCCAGACTGCATGGGGGTTGGGCTCAGTGACAGTGGCAGCAGCAGTGATGGGAAGGCTATGGGTTCCCCCACCCTGCCCAGTCCTCCAGGCATGGGGGAGGGAAGTAGGTAAGAAACTCCCTTGTTCTGCTCAAAGGCTCTATGCTCAAAGGCACTTCTTCGCTTCGCTTCGCTTCTCTTCTCTTCTCCCCTCCCCGTCCCTCTTTCCCCACTGTTTTGAGGTTGGGGGAAGCTTCAAAGCTGCTCCTGCACCCTCCAGCTTGCCCATACAGGGGCTGGGTTCAGCTAGGAACCATGACGGCAGCAGCAGTGATAGTCCTCCCCTTCCGTGCACTTGTTCCCATACCCTTCCCATCACTGCGCTGCCACTCTCACTGAGCCTGACCCCATGCAGTCTGGCTAGAGTGGGCAGGAGTGGCTTTGAAGTTTCCCCCATGCCTGGGACAACGGGGAAAGCAGCAGTGCCAAGAAGGGCAGAGGAAGGAAAGGGATGTTGCCTTCCAGCACAGCTGGGAAGTGGGGTTCTTACCTGCTTTGAGGGATTTTAAAAAGTCCCCTGTCCCAGTCTGTCCATTCCAATGGGTGGGAAGACTGAGAACTGGGGGTGCAGCCACCCCTGCAGCACGGGTGGCTGCTCCCACACTCCCCTTTGCCAAAACCTGGATCTGCACCTGTTCCTGTCTCTCACCCTCACCCCTGGAGGAGTTGGAAGTTCTTTCCTTAAATAGTGGGGATGGACCTATGCTTAGGGCCATGTAGGTCTAGGGAGGAGTGCAGGTGGAATCTAGTTCAGCCCCCTCCCCACAAACCTGCTCTTATGGGAGATCCCAATGTAGTGTCTGGTGGTGCTGCTGCTCCTGTTCTGAAGTCAGCGTAAGACCAACTATACAATGTTCATGTCACTGATTTTGGCAGGTTGCATATCTGGCTGTAGGTTAGTCTGGGTAAGGACATCCTCCATCCCTTCAAATGTGTTGAAGCTGGGTCACTGTGCAGCTGAAAATGTAAGTCATAGAGCTAGGAGGAGAGCACACAAAATGGATCACTGTTTTAGAATTGGCCATCTAAAACCCAGCTAAGAACCTTTTTAAGAGCTGAAAAGGGCATCTCTGGATCAAACTATGAAACTATGAAACTCATAGTCCCTGTTAGCCTATAGAACATCCATTATGTTTGCAAAAGTGGACTTGCATGAGGAAGTTCCTCTTCAATACAGTAGTCATTGTTTATTTCCCATTTTATTCTATATCAGATGCATCGTTTTTTTTCCTTCAGTAAACTAGATGATGTCCATCTCCTGGACATTCCCAGGCCAATTATATAAACTTTCCTGAGGTCTTGGAGGTTTCAGCTAACCACATATCCTCTCAACTTTTTTCTAGTCAGATGTTCTCCTACCCACTTCCTTGTATAAGTAATTTCTTCTTTTTTTGTTTCTGCAGTAGAACAGCTCATTTCAATAGTAACATTTCATTTGGAGTGAATATATATTGTCTGAATCTTTCATATTATGTCTTCTCTGTCCATTATCAGTTCTTGACAGCTGGGGTCCAATCTGTCTCCGTACTGTTTCTGATTACCCGCTGTTATATAAAAATGTAATATATACTGTGTCAAATTCATCCCTAGTATAACTTCAGCGAAACCACTGAGGGTACAATAGGAATGAATTTGAGCCATTATATGCCTTGTGACCAGGATAACATTGGTGAAAGAATCTTAGCATTTGTATTTCTTGATTTAATGTAAGATATTTAAATTTGCATGCAACAGTAATATAATTTAATGTAATTTCGCATTGGAGACGTACAGATGTTAAATATACTACAGAATATATAAACTTGCAATTTTATGGGATAATTAATAGACTTTTTTACTTTACTTTTCCATGAATATATGACATTGACCCTCTTGTCAGATCTATGGAACCATATAAGAATCATGGACACATCCCAATGAGCATGCACTTGCAGAGGTGTGCATGCCCCATGGAAGAAATTGTAGAAGCATATATTTGTACCGCTGTTATTTGTCCCTAGGCATGCTTCTGCACTCATACTCTGTCAAGTGGCAAATTGCCCCCAGTGGAGTTGGAGAGGCTGGCCCCAGCAACCTTATCTGGGGTTCTGGGGGCTTCCTGGGGTGGTGCCAAGTTGGCCTCTCAGGGCCTGGCCAGAAGCTCAAGCAGGCTTTGGCCAGCCAGGTTTCACTTCTGCTGTGTGTGCTGTGTTGGGTTTTTTTTGTGTTGGGGGGGTTGGTTTTTAGGGGTTTTTTTGTTTTTGTTTTGATACCAGGATCTCCCAGTGTCAAAAAACTCCTGTCTTACTGCAAATTGGCAGTGTGACTAATGTGTGAATGTGCACACTCATTGGGATATGCCCCTGGAAATCATAGATTCATAGATGCTAGGGTTGGAAGGGACCTCAATGGATTATCGAGTCTGACCCCCTGGCCATGGCAGGAAGAAGTGCTGGTGTCATGTGACCCCAGCCAGGTGCTTGTCCAGTCTCTTCTTGAAGACCCCCGACGTAGGGGAGAGCACCAGCTCCCTTGGAAGCCCGTTCCAGATTCTGGTAACTCTAACCATGAAGAAGTTGTTTCTGATGTTCAGCCTAAATCTACTCTCTCTCAGCTTGTGGCCATTGTTCTTGGTTATTCCAAGGGGTGCCCTGGTAAACAGAACATCTCCTATTCCCTGCTGCCTCCACATGGTGAGTTTGTATACTGCTACAAAATCCCCCCCTCAGCCTTCTCTTGAGAAGGCTGAAACGGACCAGGTCCTTCAGTCTTTCCTCATAGGGCCTTCCCTGCAGGCCTCTAACCATATGAGTGGCCCTCCTCTGGACCCTCTTAAGGTTGTACACATCCCTCTTGAATTGCGGCACCTAGAATTGGATACAGTAGTCCAGCTGTGGCCTGACCCAGTGCTGCCTAGAGTGGAAGCATCACCTCCCTGGACCTGTTTGTGATATACCTACTAATGCATGACAAAGTGCAGTTAGCTCTGCTAATTACTTTGTCACATTGACTCATATTCATCTTGGAGTTGACAATGACTCTGAGATCTCTTCCTACCACTGTGCTGATGACAAGGTCATCCCCCAGCCTATAGGTGTGCTGGTGATTCCCTCCCCCTAGGTGCAGCACCTTGCACTTGTCCATGTTGAACTGCATCCTGTTTTTCCTTGCCTACTTCTCTAACCTGTCCATGTCCTCCTGGATTTGGTTTCTCCCCACCAGTGTGTTTACTTTGCCCCATAGTTTTGTGTCCTCTCCAAATTTGGACAGAGTGCTTTCCACTCCCTTATCCAGGTTGCGGATGAAGATATTGAACAGCACTGGCCCAAGGACCAAGCCTTGGGGGACACCACTGCCCACATCTTTCCAGATCAATACCAACCCATCCACCACTGCTCTCTGGGTAAAACCCTTAAGCCATTTTGCCACCCATATGACTGTGTAATTGTCTGTGGCACAGCTGTTCAATATTTTTATGAGAATAGGATGGGATACAGTGTCGAAGGCCTGCTTAAAGTCCAAGTAGATGACATCTACCTCGACTCCTGCATCTAAGCATTTAGTGACCTGGTCATAGAAAGAAACAACGTTAGTCAGGCAGGATCTACTTGCTATAAACCCATGCTGGTTGCCTTTCAGCATTATATTACCCGCCGGACTCCTACAAATGTGTTCCTTGAGAATTTTTTCAAGGGTTGTCCCAAGGATAGAGGTGAGACTATAGTTACCCAGATCCTCCTTCCTCCCCTTCTTAAAAATAGGGACCACATTGGCCCTTTTCCAGTCCTCTGGGACCTCACCTGAGCACCACAAGTGCTCAAACAGTCGTGCCAGTGGCTCTGCTATGACACTGGCTAATTCTTTCAGCACCCTCAGATGGACCTTATCCGGTCTCGCTAACTTAAACACATCCAGCCCCTCCAAGTGTCTCTTTACTAGGTCAGTGCTGATAGTATGTGGGCTGGTGTTCCTCCTGCTTCTATCTGCAATGAGAGATTTGTCTAGATCCATGCTCAAGAAAACAGAGACAAAAAACTCATTGAAGAGCTCTGCTTTGTACCTCCTATCTGTCACCAACTGCCCTAGTTTATCCTGCAGGGGTGCTATGCTGCCCCGCACCTTCTCTTTGCTCCCTATATACCCAGAGAAGGACTTTTTGTTGCCCTTTATGTAAGAATAATTTTTTGGAAACACTTCAAAAAATACAAATACTTTCCAAATCCTAATCCATTTCCTGTAGAGAGATTACTCATAATCAGGGATCCACATATATATAGTTCTATATCTATATATAGTGGTGTTTCATTTTAATCACGGAAAAATGTGGATTTGGGGTTACTTTTTTATATCCAGAAATTGGGGATTTTTATCAGAGAAAACCAGGATCCCTGCTCATAATTTATAGTACTTACCATTTTGTAAATCCTAAAGTCTTCATTTTGGAATATCAGTTGTTTCTAGCGTCCAAGTTTAAGTGAAGTCTATTTTTCTTTGACTTAACAGTCCTTAAACACATCTACCTCTCACTTTAATACTATATTTTCCATTATAAAAAAAAAATAAAGTCCCAGTAATATTAATAGGTTTCCAATATTATCAAATTTCTGAATTTAACATTTTACTAACTGCAAGGTTTATAAGGCAATTTTATGAATAAAATTAATTGAATACATTATACATTATAATGAGACACATCGTTATAATGGAACAATGTTTTTTTCATGCTTAACCTATTTGTTCTTTGATAAAGGACTCTAAGGGCATCTATACACGTGCAGGGAGCCTGCGCCAATGCACTGTAATTTCACATTCCACATAGTGGAAATTAATTCACTCCAGCAGCTTTCAGTGTTACGTGTATCGGTGTCCCCGTGCTGAAAAATGGTGACATGGTGCTTTAAATTAAAGCTTGTTCAACAAGCTTCAGTTCAAAGTGCCCCACCACCATTTTTCAGTGGGGGGACACTGATACATGTGACGCTTTCGGAGCTATGCTAATTAAAGTGCCCCACAATGCCTCTGGAGCATGTGCATAAATGCCATAATAGCCTGTGCTGCTGGGAAGTATCTTCGCAGCACTGACTTTTCATACAGTACATTCCACATATAATCAACTGAACCATCTGTAATTTCATAATCTTCTCTATTAAACTATTTTTCTTTATTCGGTGTTTCTATTAGAAATTTTAAACATTCATCCCATATGGTATTTTATTTGATGTAATTATAATATATAGAATATATGTGACTTTAACTGAAGGTTTAATAACTCTTATTTTGTTTACTCAGAAGAATATTTATGAAGCTGAATCTCTAACGGAAGGAAGAGCTAAATCCTGGGGTAGATTTAAACTGTTCTTGAATGTACTTCTCTTGACAAGTATAAAACACAAAAGCTGTTCAGTGTTGAACGTGCTCAGCCCATAATTTTTAGTAGCATTTTAAAATGTTCTTCCTAGAAGTTTGCAGGGATGAAAAGCATCAGCATTAGCATAGCTGCAACTGCCAGTTCTATTTGGTTGCAGCACCTATCTTCTTAAATTATAGTTAGTGTAGACCAATGGTTCTCAACCTTTTTTCGGATTCAAGCCACCCTTCAGTAGACTGGAAGCACCCCTCAGAAAATGCCAGCTCTTAGTTTTCCCTCATTGTTTTGGCTACAGAAAAATAATTAAGCAATTTTTCTGTTGCAAAGAACTCAGACCACAATGGGTCAGAATGTTTTTAACACCGTAGATTCTTATTTGAAAGCTCTGGATTTATCTTGTGTATCATGTTTGTACACCTAACAGTGCTAAAATTGCATGGCACCCTGTAAGACTCTTGAAATGATGTCGAGGCAGCCCAGGGTGCCCTAGCAGCTTGGTTCAGAATCACTAGTGCAGATCAATGAGAGGGCATTATACCTGTAACCTGTCAATGAAATTCAAAGCACTCATGACCTTTAATTTTTAAATGGTCAGGTCCCAGATATTTTAGAAACTGGTTTCTCCCCTATGCAACAGGGTCAGGCAATAATTTTTGCTGGAGGGCCTATTCATGAGTTTGGTGAGCTCTTGAGTGCCACAAAGGTAGCCCCACACCTCTTGACATGTGCCCCACCCCCCATCACCATCTTGGGAGTAGAAGTCCCGCTCCTAACCCCTGACTTTGTGAATGGAAGTCCCTTCCCTTGCTGTCCCCCTCCCCCACCAACTACTCTTTCTGGGAGGGGAGGGTTGCCATCTTGGAACCAGAAAAAAATCCCAAATCATATGCTAAAAATCAAACACCCACTATAATATTTTATTTTTTGTCCTGATTTGCAAAAATATTTTGGCCCTGATTTGTGCTTGCATACTATATAGAGGTGATTACATAATAACTCAAAAATAAAGTCTTACTCTTGTATATTGTGGGGGGGGGACTGGGGGGTGGTGGTTGAGTGTGTGTGTGGGGGTGTGTGAGGGGGTATTGCTGTGTGTAGAGGGGCAATAGGGTATGTTGGGGGTGTATTTATGGGGGGTTGTGGGAACAGACTGTGGGTGTGTGGTGCTTGTGGGGTGTGAAGAAGGGTGGGGGATGTGGGGAGCCCCCCCACTCCCCCCCATGGTGCACAGATCCTGCCATTGGCAGCAGCAGCAGTAGGCGGCAGGTGTTTGGGGCACTGGTGGCCTGTGCAGGCACTGCCATCTGGAGGCATGCAGCTCTAGCCAGCATTGCATGTGGTGGCAAAAAGTGCAGCCAGACCAACCCATCTCTATCACATGAGATGCTCCACAGAGCATGTCCAGCTCCCGGCACTCATGTGGGGAAGCCTTGCATGCTGGAGCTGGCTGCCTTTGTCGCTCCCTGCTGTGCAGGTCTCAGGACTCTGCCAGGAGTAGAGGGGAGCTCCACCTCTGTCCCCCGCTTCTCAGTGGAATCCTGGGACCTGCATGGTACAGGGCGGGGAAGGCAGCCGGCTCCATTGTGTGGGGCCTCCCCCTGTGGCATGCAAGTACCAGGAGCTTCACGTGTGCCATGGGAAGCTCCACATGGTAGATCTGGGCCAGCCTGGCTGCATTCCTTGCCCCCACATGCAGCACTAGCTAAAGCTAGTACTAGTGCTGTACTAGTGCTGGCCACTCAGGCCCTGAGTGCCTCCTGCCTGCTGCTGGCAGGGGATATGTGCCATGTGGAGGAGTGTGTGGGGTTTCCACACCTTCCCGCACCCTCCTTCAAACCCACACCCACTCCCCCCCCCGGGCATTGGCTCTACACTGCTGCCAGGCTGAGCCCCATGCTTTGTGCTCCTGCCCAGCTGCAGCTCTCCCCTTTCTACCTCTGCTGTTTTCCTACCTGGGAGTGAGCGGGACACTGAGGAATCTGAGGAGGTCCCCTGGTGGCTGCAGCAGTGGTAGCAGCAGCCCTGCTTGAATGCTATGCAGTGGCTGGGCTGGGCCTTCCACCCATGAGGGTGGGAGACAGGCATGTGGGCTGGGTGGAGTACAATTACTTGGTGGGTGTCCGTGGGCTGGATTAAATTGCCTGGTGGGTTGGATGTGGCTTGTTGTGCTAGATGCCACCTGTGGGCCATATTTTGCCCGCCCCTGCTTTACAAGAACATATACCCTGGGAGAGAACTCTTCAACTTCATCCAACTGTTTGTCTCTGAAGGCCTCATTGGCCAGATCCAGACATGCAGGCACATGTATTTCCCCAGGAACAAACATTCCCCTACTTGTCCCTGGAGAATGCCTATGCACATGCACTCTGGAACATGGTAGGTTCCTCCAGGTGGGGTAGGGGACCTGGGAGCATGTGGGCTGGCCCCAGCAGCCTTACTTAGGATCCTGGGGTCCTCCTGGGGCTCCAGTAGTAGAGATCCGGCAGTGGGGAGCCTGGCCAGGAGCCGGAGCTTGGCACTCCCCCATTTTTTTACTGCTGCAGTTTGTTTTTTATGCCAGGATCTCCTGGTGTCAAACCCCCCACCCCACCCCCATGCTGCAAATTAGCAGTGCGGGGAATGCCTGCTTGTGCGGTGTATGTTTCATATCACACATACATGATCATCTGGACGTGCCCATTCAATGGAAGTCTGTTCATTGACTGCAACTGGCTTTGAATCAGGTCTTAAGAGTAAAGTGTAACATTGATCTCCTGGGCAAAGAAAGTCTTCCCTTTACAAGTTCTTAAGGTATCTTCCATTCATGCCTTTTTTACTGCAGTTTTATTTCTCTGAGGTGCAATGTGCAGCATTCAGAGTATGTGGTAAGGAGTCAGCAACATCTCTTGAAGAATAACATCCTATCTCTAGTCTTCAGTGCTGGATGAGACTCTCATGTATGGTTCCTAATAGTAGCCTATGCACAGTGACACCCATAACTTGGACAAATGTTCTTGGCTTGTAGGCCCAACATGTTGAGGGTAGTACTTGAGTGCTAGAAAGATCTCTTTATTAGACCAACTAAGAAATTGCAAAAAATTATCTTTTTCTGCAAGCTTTTGGACACATGAGCCCTTCCTCAGGCTCAGGGAAAATTAAAAATGGTAAAAAGACCCCAAAGATAGAAAATAAACTTCATTTTGCACAGAGGAAGATGAAGGTGAAAGTCTGTTCCTCTGGGTCCATTAAATAGCATTAAATTTGTAACAAAGCTAACAGTCTCTAAGGCCACAATTGCATCATCCCTCTTTCTTTCATGTGGGAGCCAAACAAGCTCAAATCATTTCCATAAGCTGCTTCAGAAAGATCATGAAAATTCACTGTTGGCATAAGATACTTGACACAAGTCCTAAAAACAGTGAATATGCCAAGTAGAGAAGTGATGATAAAGTTACAGTAGATCAGGCTGGCCACCTAGTTTACATGCCTGATGCCAGATTAACAAAGACTACATTTTATGGTGAAAATAAATCTTAAGATTAGTAAAGCCTTCATGGAGGTCAGATTAGAGGTATAAAAATTACTTGAACTATAACCTAAAAAATGTGAAGTTTGACATGGCTATAGAGAGCCATACTTTTAGAGAATCATACTTTCTAGATTCATACTCTAGCTATATCAAGTCAATCAAGCTTTTGGACTAGTGAGTCAAAGGCAGATGAATGTAATGATAGCTAAATCACTCCCTTGTGTGCCATTGGCTACAGGAAGTGGGATGCCTTTATGATGTTAGTCAGATGGGCTGTTTGGCTTCAGCAGGATTTGACCTTCCCTGCCTAACTACTGGATGCAGTGGACTTCAGTGACCATGCAGCTTTGTGACCTCATTCTATATGTTTTGTAACAGGCAGGACAGTTGTTTCAAATCCATATGTGATAGTGGAGGAGTTGCAGTGGCTCTCAGAGATGCTCTAATTAAAGTGCTCCTCCTTCCCCCCTACTTTCAGAGCATGTATATAAATGCCCACATAGTCTAGTGAATAGATTCATAAGACCTGGATTCCATTCATGGCTCTGCCACTGTCTGTTGAGAGACTGTGCGAATGTCATTTTACCTGTCTGTGCCTTGGTTTTTCTATCTGTAAAATGGGGAATATATTTTGATGTTGGGAAATAGAAAAGTCTATATAAAATCTAGGTAGTATTAATTTACCCCCTCCCCTTCCCTCCCCCCCACTATCTCAAGGTGACCATTGGTCATGATCAACATTACACATAAACTGGCTTAAGTGATCAGAACCTGGTTTAAACCTGTAACAGAGCACATGTTCAGTGCACATAAACCAGTTTGAAAATGGCTGAAACCAGTTTGAGATGAACCTGGTTGAATGTAGAATCAGACTTAACTGATTTGGGTCAAACCAGTTTATACAATGTCTGTCTTAGATCCCTTCCTGGTTTAATTTAAACCAGATTCCCCCAGCATGCTCTCTGGGCTGGGTGGGGCTCTCTGCTCAACAGCAGGGCTGGCTCCTCCCCTCTGCTCCCTGGCTAGAGCTCTGGCAGAGATTGCAGGAGTCTGCCTGGTTTCCCCCTGTTCTCCACCTCCCCTCCCCACTCCCTGCTAAGTAGGAATTCCCCTGTCCTCTCTGCCTTTGTCCTGTCTGTTTTACACAGACACCTCTCAGCATTAGCTAGCAGACCACATGCTGACTACAGTCCATGCTGTGGCAGCTGGGACAAAGGCAGAATCAACAGGTAGCTGGTAATGTCCCTCTGTTTGCTTAATGGGGTGATAAACACTGTGTTATGAATTCCCTGCTATACTGGTTGGGGGGAGGGGGACTGCTCCCTAATTAGAGCATCCTGCTGGGGCCTGGCCATGCCTCCCTCAGCTCAGCACTGTAGAAGGAAAGGGAGGGCTGCTTTAGTGCCTTCTGACTTTTAGCCTGAGCTACTGCAGGCATGTGCCTGCATGTCTGGGATGTCTGTGCAGTTACAAACTGATTTAGCCTAGCCAGGTTAGACTAACTTGCAAAGATTGAATCAGTTCAGGGTCAGGCTTTTTAAATGTCTATCCCTAGCCTTGGAAAGAAAAATTGGAAAAAAAATTGTCAGTAACTTCTTTGCAAATTACAATTTATTGTTTGGGAGGCCATTCTAAACCAGATGTTACAGTTTAGCCAGGGTTAGTTAATTTTCATTTAAATTTTTTTTTTAAAGCAAAAAAACACAAGGTTGAATAGAAAATAAATCATTTATTACATTTACATATCAACAGTATTAGAAATTTTTTGAAATTTATTTTACTTCATCAGACAAGTGCAAAGAACTGAAGTAAAATATTATAAGAGAATATGGATCAGGCTGGCACAGAATATAGTTTCCATAATTTGTTTTTCTGTTTCAGGATTAGACTGTAGTAAAATTATTGCTCAGCCTGCCTCAGTGTTCTGTTATAATTGACAACCTATTTAAGGAACATGAGAGTATTTATGTAACTTTCAAAATTACTTTATTTCAGCTTCTTTCTAAATTATCTCAGGCATTTCTTTCCTTTTTAAATATTCATAGACTGCAAGCAAATGAGAATGTGATATGATCTGGCATGTGTGGGTTAAACCTAAATAATCAATTTAAGTTTTATGATGTTGTAACATTATTTTCTAATAGAAGCAGCAAAAAACTCAATAGTTTGAATGGAACTGTGAGATCCTGTAGTTAGAGCTGAGTAGCAAATCTCCTCTCATCAATATGGGGACTAGTTATAATAATCAATATCCATTTTTCAACTGTAGCAGCCTTTCGAGTGGGCAATAAAGCTACATTTTCAGATTCAACATATGGGACTTAAGTTATATACTTATAATAACAACAATATAATATATTATACTGTAGTACTCCTAAGCAGTATAAAATGTGCTGTTTCCCTAATGATTTAGCCTCAAAGATGATGTGGTTTTGTTGTGAATAGCAAAGAAAAATAAAATTTGGGTTCCTTAAGAATTGCCACCTGTTGGAATTTGATTGAACACTTCAGTAATTCAGATAACATTCTTACATTAAATCCAAAGGCCCATAACAATTATACAGTTACTTTGAACAAATAATCTAAAATGCTGTAACAAAATACCAGCAGTATTATAGATGGCAATATTAAAGTACTTTTGTGTAACTGCAGTTATAAATATTTAAACAGAATAGTCATACTTACAAATGGACCAACAAGGAAAATTTTACCTCTTCTTTGGCGATTGGCTTCAGCAGGTATAATTTGTTCTAGCAAAGAATCCATCTGTTTTGCTTCATTTTAACTTCCAGAGGTTACTCATTGCATCATCATCTTCTGAGTTTTCAGACTGATCAGATGTAGCCTGAAACTTCCATACACTTCTATCTCATTGTTTCCAAAACTCAAAACCTTTTTCCACCTTCCTTGGCCTCCTCAGTTCATTCTTCATGGGTTTTCCTAGATGTACTGGAACTAAAGTTTGGCATATCAGTCCACCCACTTATTTTTTATATTAGTATATCTATGATCTTCACCTTCCAACCTGACAATATTAGCATTTTGATGGTCTGTCTGTCTGTGCTTCTTTCTCTCTGCTTAAAAAATGGATTCCTCAAGGTATCAGCCATGCTGGTATATAAGAATTTATTCAGCTGCCTTGTCACCTATTGCATATTGCATTTTTTTAATATAGTGCAACATGATTCCTATTAGGGCTGTGTGATTCGGAAAAGATTTGGAGAGCTTCATAGATTTAGGCAGTCCCTGTTCACTGCCACAGGGAGCTGGACCTGGACTCTGTGCTGGTGAGTGGGGGAAGGGGACCATGACAGGACCCCTGCCAGGCCCCATTCCCTGCCTGCCCCGCCCCACCTCAGCATCCTAGCTCTTTAAAAAAAAAAAAAGAAGCCCCGCACTTACTGGATGCTACAGTGGCCTCTGGATTTCTGGGAACTCATGGCAGAACCCCCCATGCAGTGCGCGGCAGCGGGGATTGCCCCCCCCACCTGGCAGGAGTTGGTGAGTCGGGGCATTTTTTTAAAGAGTGGGAGCTGGGGCGGGTGGGGCAGCCATAGGGGTCTGGGAGTGTGGGTGGGGGTTGGAGGGTCTCATGGTAGAGCCCCCCATGTGGCATGAAGCAGCGGGGATTGCCCCCCCCACTTGGCAGCAGCCAGTGAGTGCTGGGCTTTTATTTTTAAAGAGCCGGGAGATGGGGCTGGGTGGGGCAGCCATTGATGGGGCTGGGAGAGTGCATGGGGGATGGAGCAGATTCAGAGATTCAGCCAATTCATAGCAGCTGGATCTCCAAATCAGATTTGGACAAATCGATTCGGGACAGTGATTCGAATCACTGTCCCCCGAATCAGCCAAATGCAAAGCGAACACTAGCTGGTTCGCACGGGCCTAATACCTATATCCCCTTTCTCCCCTACCCCCACTTCCCATACCCTCCCTCATCCCCTTTTTCTTTCTTTCTATCCTTGTGGGCTCTAATTTTCTTCGTGGGCTGGAGAACATAGACATGAATAGGGTGATCACATTTCCCAATTTATCTGGGAGAGTCCCAGATTTCAGAGGCTAGTCCCAGCCCTCTGAGAATTATAATGGGCATCCTGGAAATGCACAGGGCACAGTCTGGCTGGGAGTCAGTGATGTGGAGTGCCTTGTAGGTGGGCAGTGCCTGCCTGCTATGTAACCCCACCCCCACTGACTTGTGAGAGTGTAGGGGAGGTGGGTGAAGTGTCCTGAATTTCCCAGATGATATCCCAGATTTCTGGGATTTCCAAATGGTCAGCTTAGACATGTGCATTCATTGGTTGGACAGAAATCTATTTTCTTTCATACACTCAAAAGGTTGCCTTTATGCTCTTCTTCCTATCAAGGGTGACATTCTGTGCTGGTAAGATGAGCTCTGACATGGGAAGACTGGATTTTATAGACATTAAGGAATTTTCCCTTTTGGGGAGCCTGACTGGGAATGGTCTGTTTTCTGCAGCCTAGAGGCATATGGGTAATTTAGATGGACCAGACTAATGGTATAGGGGGTACTGCTGGTAATGTTCAATCAGATTGTATGGAGTACAAAGGAACAATGTCCTGTAGTGGATGAATTATCAGTAGATGTGTAATGTTTAAGGTTGAGGCCTGCTTCATCGATATTACTGGAGTCCTGACTTGTTTCCTACTATATCCAAGACAATAAGACAGTAAACCAGTGTCCTGTCTCTTCCTGATAAGTATCTAGAAGGGGTTTAAAAATCTAATATCAATGTTATTAAAGAGGAGGTGATAACTGTAGAATCTTTATTAATATGCCTTTCATCAATAAAATGTTTAGTATTTGAATTATTATGAGGTTCAGGATAGCTACTCAATTTGCTGATAAACAGTTATAAGACTATGAGGCTATCTGTCACTTTTGGTTAGTGTATCACTTTGAATAAAATAAGCATTTGTTTAAAATTTTAAACTGTTTTCCACAATTTAGAATATGTTTTAATCTCTGACTAAATTGCTCTGATTTTTTTAAAGCCAAGAAGTAGGGGGAAAAAATCAGCCAAATTCAAATAGCACATTCTTAAACTCTTCAGACTATAATTGTTGCAAAGAAACCTAATGGCATACTGGGCTGCATTAGTTAGAGTATTGCCAACAGATTGAGGGAAGTGATCATTCCCCTGTATTTGGTACTGGTGATGCCACACCTGAAGTATTGTGTCCAGTCCCCCCTGCCCCCGCTCCCCTACAGAAAGGATGTAGACAAATTGGAGAGAGTTCAGCCGAGGGCAACAAAAATGGGTCGAGGACATGACTTCTGAAGAGAGGCTGAGGGAACTGGAATTATTTAGTTTGGAGAAGAGAAGACTGAGAGGATTTAATAGCAGCCTTCAACTACCTGAAGGTTGATTTCAAATAGGATGGAGCTGGACTGTTCTCAGTGGTGGCAGATGACAGAACAAGGAGCAATGGGCTTATGTTGCAGCAAGTGTAGTTTAGGTTGGATACTAGGAAAAGCTTTCTCACTTTGAGTGTAGTAAAACACTGGAACAGGTTACCCAGAAAGGTAGTGCAATCTGAAAGGTGGTGTCCTTGGAGGTTTTTAAGACCTGGATAGACAAAACCTTGACTGGGATGATTTAGTTGGGGACAGTCCTACTTTGAGCAGGGGATTGGACTAGATGACCTCCTGAGGTCCCTTCTAACGCTAATTTTCTATGATTCTAAGATTCCTGGTGGGTAGTTTTGTATGAAATGATTTTAAATAAGATTTCTTGTCCTTATGTTTTCTTTTAGACACAGCAGTACAGAATATCCAAGAATACGACGAGTTGAGGGCTAAAATATAGAATCATAAATACTCCGCATGCCACTTTTTTTCAGAGATCTGTCACTATAACATTGCAAAAGCAAACACATTTGCCCTTCAGCAGTAGCTTTGCTTAAAACAGTCTCTGGAAGATGATCTACCTGTATGTGGGGAAAGAATAAAATCAGTTCAAGCCAGGAGAAATCAAATCGATCCTTCTTTCATTCCAGTGACATATTTTTAACAAGGTGCTCCTAAGAGACCCAGTGAGTACAGTTTACAGCATCACTTTTTATAATGAGCCATACAATGTAGCTTACTTGTTTTAAAGTATGGAGGAAATGGTATTTACCATCTGGATTAGTATTTGGGGAGGTCATACTTACACAAGTATGTGGGCAAAGGTTAATGAGAGTAGTCAGTAAGAAACCTGTCACTGAAAGAGGATGGCATGTGAGGTGAAAAGTATAGCATTCTCAATAATGTAGTCAAGTGAACAAGTACATTTTCCCCCCTGAAAACTAAAAGCAAAACAATTGTTGCCCACACATTTTTGTTCATGAATTATCCATGACTTGCAGTTTGATGGATTTGGTCATCATTCAAAACAGTCTGATACATCTACCCATCTCGTATTTCACCATATCAGTTGTTCAAAAACTATTTTCTTTAGCTATTCACTGTTTGTTTAAAAAGCCCTATTCTTTAGGAGTTTTTTCCTGACTGCACATAAATACATTATGTTGATGCTGTATTTATCAAGTTCAATCAAAGTTATTGAATAGAGTATAATAAATTACACCACATAAAATACATTACCAGAAGAACCAGTGAGGAAAGGAACAGAAGTTACTCCCTACCCACATGGCGAGTTAGTTTCAAGATGTGCTTAATTCTAATGAAAGTAGCTATTTGTAAGGCCCCCTCTACACATTATAGATATTGCATGATTAGCTAATTAATTACACAATTATGTTAAGGCCAGTTACACATGCAAAGTAGCTATTACATGACAGAAAGCTCCAACCAGTTACAAAGTTAGACCTCAAAAATGTGTACTAACTTTATAGCTGGTTATTATTGAGCTTTCATTTCCATGTTCAGCACGTTCGGTCTGTCAGATGACAAGGCTCCCAGCCACAGGGATGCACCATGCCCAGTATAAAACTCCTGGGCCCAGGAGAACTGCTGCTGCAATCTCCAAGGTACAGGGGTGTGCAAAACCCCCAGGCCAACTCACACAGCTGTGATCAAGAGTCCTTGCACCTGAAGGAGCTCTCAGTCCCAGCTGTATCATGCACATAACTGTGACTGAGAGTCCCACACACATGGTGCAGCTGAGACCAAGAACTCTGTTAGGTGTGGAACTCTTGGTCCTGCCTGAATATAGGCCCTGCCCTTGGGAGCTGCTTCCAGCTCTAGGAGCCTACTTCTTGCCAATGCAGAGGGAATCTAGGATCAGGCTCTTCCTACATCAGCAATAAGGTGCAATTGGATCTAATGCATTGTCCCACAATAGTGCCTCCTACCCATGTATGTCTGGCATGGCAGGAGGCATGATTGTATGGAACATGCATTAGATCCAGTTGCACCTTTTCCTGCATGTGTAGAGGGGGCCTCAATGTACAGTTATTCCATCCACTTCCTAGAGATGTGCAAGCTGTCTCTGCATCAAGCCCTGTGATACTGCTAAGAATATCTGTGTTTGCTAGGTATGAAGATACAGTACCAAGATTCAGCAATGCCCTTTTGATGAATCTAAAACAACTGCATTGGTCTGTGATCTAGGCTAAGTACAGGCATTCAAGAAGCCTGTGGCAGAAGTGCTCTAACTTCTTGAGCTAAGCATGTCCATTTAGGTTGGGATGAAGCAGAACATATGCTAGCCGTTGTTGGGTGGGGGGAGGGGAGAGGAGAAGGATGGACTTGAAGCTTGCCTGTATGGCCCAAGTGCAGTAGGTAGGGGGGACTCTTGCATGCCTCCCACAGGCTCCCCAGGCTGCCAAAGACTCCTGAGTAGAGCCATATGGCTGAACCATCCCTGATAGGCTGGTGGGGACATCACAGCCACCTCCTGGTCCTGATGTAGCAGCAGCTCATCATGGCATGCAACCTTATGGCCATGTGCCACTTTCATGTCCACTCAGCACACCCTGCATCTGCCAAGTGTGTGTGTGTGAGACACTTGGGTTCTATGTGGGTGTATGTAGGTGTGCATGTGCCCCAGATGCCTGGGTTGTGTGTGTTAGAGAGAGAGGAATGAGGCTTTATCTCTTCTGTACACAGAAGTGATTTTTTTTGAATGAACTAGGCAAATCCAGAGAATTTTTGGTTCAGAGTTGAGAACTAACCTAAGTCTCAGTGTAATTCTCCGTGCCAATATTTGGCCCACCACTTAGATTTTTCGACCCAGCCTACACTGTCCACTACTTTTATGGGTCAACAGTTTGGCCAGCAGTGTAGATTATTAAAGTCGCCGAGGGTTCTTTCCTGCCATGTATTGAATGTAAAATAATCTCAGGGAGGATGATGTTGACCTCTCTCCCTTCAGTGCTTTTACACCTGCATGTGATGTAGCTTGGGACTGGGGCTCCGCCTTCCCAATACCCCACCTGATACCACCCGGATGGTGCAATGTCAAGTCCAATGTATATTTTTCCTGCCTTGCTCAGTTACAAGAGTCTCTGCCATGATAGTAGTTGTGTGGGCTCATAGTGACAATATCCACAAAAATATTTCTACTCAGTGCCACATAGCCTTTCCCTATGCAGGGAGCACTTGGACACTTCTAAACACGGTCTGTGACTTCTCTCTCATGGTTTATTTTTTGTCTTTCAGGTTTGCTGTTGATCCAACTCTGGTTGCCAGCATTTGCCTCCCATGGATGCTTTTCTGGTAAGTATGCTGACTCCTCTGCGTCTGCTTTAGTGATCAGCTTCTCTAAACTAGGCCTCCACCACTCACCACTTCTGGGGCAATCCACCTTCTCACATCATTCCAGCTGAGGTGGAAGTCACTTCTGGTTCCCCCTTGATACTGTCCTGCAGCAGTTTTAAACTCATGGCTGTGTTCATGCCACTTAAAAGGCATGCCCATGTTGAAGGTGCATGGTTTCGCTCTTTCCCTTCTTCTGCTTCTGGCATAAGCCCTTCAACGTGGCAGGCTCTTCTCTGCCACACTCAGGCAAATACAAAATTGATGTGAACAATACTTTGTGCATCAGGACATTACAAAATACTTCTGAGTGTAAGTAGCTGCTTACTGTGACAAATGCATCTGAAATCACTTTGGAGAATGCAGAATGGCAAGAGTGAATATTATGGATTGCAGGTACCAAAAACAGAACATACAGTTGACTTTTTGGTTATTTTCCCCCATAAAATCCTTCCAATGGAATAAGAAAGTATCATGCTATTAAAATATTTCAGGTAAGATTTTGCTTCCTAATTGACACCCACATGCATAATTGGTTCTTATTCTTATTTTCTGTACAGATGTATAGAGCTCAGCAGCTTCACCTGATAAACTTAGCTGGCTTCATTCACCCCTGAACGTGCTGCCGCTTCTCTCCCGCTCCAGCCAAACTGTAGAATTTATGCATACTTTTTAACTGTATTTAATGATTACCCAGCTCAGGCAATTTCTCTAATGCATTGTAAGGAGACAAAACAAGGGATGGCTAGAGATGTAACTTACAAAGTAAACAGCGCAGAACTAAGACCCAATCCTGCTCCACTTGATATCAAGGGAAAATTACCACAATTTCAGATTTAAGTGTTACCGTGTAGCCCAGGTTACTTGGGTATATACTCCCCTTCTCCAATTGAAGGGGGTTGTTAGCTGGCAGGTGTGCTGTGGGGGGAACTTCAGACTGCTCAGTTTCCTTCCGTCCCTACAGAACCAGGCCAGGACAGTCAGGGGACTTAACTATATACACATTTATTTACATTAACTTTTCACAAGGAAAAGAAACATGGATATAAACATATGTACAATATAAGATATCTAAACCAGTAACATAAACAATACCCTCTGGGTAAATGACATAAAACCATATACCAGTGCTCCAGATACAAGTAATTAACAGGTAAGTATCCATCTAATCTGAAACAGAAAAACCCCAAAATAAACATAGATACCCAACAGATAAACTATAGATAAAGTATGGGTGAACAACAAATAAGCCACAAATAAATACAAATAAAAAATAGGTGAAATAATAGCAACAGGGGGTCCCAGCAGAGCCTTAGGACTCTACTTATCTAAAGTATCTGCAGTGGGCTTTGGGGGTCGCTGTCCCCTGGAACAGGGCTCCTCTGTGCAGGGCTTCTGGGGCCTCTGGCTTGGCCCTATCTGCTGGCTCAGCAGCCCAAGCACCGTCTGGCTCCCTGGACTCAACCTTTTGCTATGGGTCAGAGGCCTGGGCTGCCTCATGCAGCACCAGGCTTGGTCTGCTCCTGGACATTGTGCAGCACCTCCTGCACCGAGCTCCCAGCCTCATTCTGGGGGACTGAGGACCTGAGCCACCCATGTCCTCCAAAGTTCCTACTCCATGCACTGGCCTGTGCACTATGTCTCTGGCCACACACCAGAGGTTGCAGACCTGAGCTGCCTCATGCAGCTCCCAGGGTCTGGATGCTGTGCTGCACACCGAGAGCATAGCTGCTGGAGCCATCTGCTGTTCCCCACTGCTGGAAGTCTTCAGGGGCCCTTCTGAGCTACTGCTTTGCCCTGATGAGCAGCTCACCTTGGCTATTCTAAGCTCCGCTCATCTTTCTTCTTTCTCCTGGATGTGTTCTCCTCGTGCTGGGCATGCAGATCCTTTTATGTACTCAAGGGCTCTGCCCCTAAAGTCTTCCGGATCTGAGTGTTGCAGTCTTCAAACGGGTCCGGGGGCAGGGGGATGAAACTCCTCTTCCCCTCCCTTCAGGAACGGGGCATAACTTCACTCCTCTTGCTGCCTCCTTATTGGTGGATGGGCTTCACCAATCAAAACAGCAAGATTTCAAGCCTGGGACTCAACCCAAGCTCCAAAAGGCAAGCCTGCTACAACTGCATTTCAAAAACTTCCACGTGACTGAAGGACTGTGTAATAAGCACACGCGCATGCACACGCACGCACATGCACACCCCCCCGATAAGGTTCTTGGGTCCATCCATTAGATCACTTCAGAAAACACATTTGGAAGTCAGTGCAAACAATGCTTTTTAAAACATTTGAACAATTTCTTCATAAACAGTGTATTGTCCTGGACATGGGATTGTGGTTCTACTACCTTTCCTGTAAAAACACAATGCTTCCAACTGGCTCTGTAATGTAATTGGTTCCACATAATTAAGTAATTAAAAATAACTGGTGAGATATTGACACAATACCATGTACTGGTGATCTATAGTCATCCGTTCTGGGGCATGAGCTGGCAAATGGGACAGCCCGACTGCCTATGCTCACTAGGGCTTCAGGAGTGACCCTGTTTGTTTGGTGGCTTCAAAATTCTGTACAGATTTTAGGAAACCTACGGGGTTCAGGAGGGAAAAATCAAATTACTGCTTCTTTTGTAGGCAGCAGATTGGGAAGGCAGGGAAAGATGTTCCCTTCCTGCCATTGAAGAATGTGAGGTTTTTCCTAAAGGGAACATCATAGATGCTGTGTCCCAGAGGATTTTTCTTTTTTCATTGTGGGTTTGCTCTAAGAAGGGAATACAGCATTAAAGTTAACAAGACCTTTGCATATTACTATTCATATAGCCAGGAAAAACAACAACAGAACAATGGTAACTAATGAAACAAACAATGTGGGAACTTGACAAAAAAAAGCTAGCTGTCCTACATATGTAAATGTATCTTTGGTATTCCTAGCAACGTATCTCAAACTGTAACAGACTGCCTGAACCAGCTTGCTATCAAATAGACATGGTTCCAAGCCATTACTCAATGAGCAGGATTATTAGAAATTGGCTTTAAGACATGAGAACAGAGAAATACTCTCTGCTTTATGGGCCATTGAATGCATTCAAGGTTTCTTTCTGGGACTTTGGGTCTGTGAGCTGGACTCATGGGTTTCTGGTCCTGCATCCTGTATTGAGCTCATGCAGTCTAACTGCTTCTGACAATCTGCATTTTACACATGCATTTGGTTTCCCCAAGCAAGTTGGAAAGTAGCAGTGCCACACATTAGTATGAGTAGGTGTGCTGATGTAGATTTTGAGCATATTCAAGTCCATTTTTACTTTCATTAGGGAACTTGTCCATTGCCAGAAATCAGCGCAGATGAATCAGATCTTAAAACAGGTTAATTGTGAGCAAAAGCAAAATAGCAGCAGACCTACATTCAGCACTTGCTCACCTGCACCCATGACAAAATGCAATAAGAGAAATTCAGCAATAAGCAGTTTTCTTTGTGTAAGTGCTACCTGGAGGGAAGATGTGGGTGGGCCTGGGGACAGAGTTTTTGCTGATTCTTGTTAGTGATGGCCTGGGGGCAGGGCCAGCCTGGTTCTTGGGCAAAGGAGATGAGCTCTGGTCTAAGCTAGACCACCACCCCACAAGATGGGTGAGCAGGATACCACAGTATGCCATGGGGTGTCAGTGGAACGCAACCTGCCATAAGTCACAATGAGATCTGGTACAGATGTTCTTTACGATGCTCTAACCTACAGCGCTGAAATCTGATCCCACATCCATCCAGGGTTACCTTAGCGTGGGATCCACCATTATTACAGCACTCTATGTGCCCTTACCATCTGTTCAGTTACAGCTGTAGAACACATTCTGCGCACCTACCACACAATACGTGTAACTTCTATACCAGGCCTCCAATCTGTTACTTGTCTGGTGTATCGAATTGTTCCTCTGCATCTCCAGGCAGAAGATGGGGTAAGGGAGGGACTGAAGACTGACAAAGACCATTTTCTCCCAGCCTGCTGACCAAGCTGCCCATTGCTTTGGGTTCTGCAACTGTTCCCCCTTTTTTGTTTCATCATAGAAATAGTTGAAAAATTAGGGTTGGAAGGGACTTCAGGAGGCCATCTAGTCCAACCCCCTGCTTAAAGCAGGACCATCCTCAACTAGATCATCCCAGCCAAGGCTTTGTCTAGCTGGGTCTTAAAAACCTTCAAGGATAGAGAGTCCACAACATCTCTGGGTAACCTGTTCGGGTGTTTTACTACCCTCCTAGTGAAAAAAATCTTCTTAATATCTAACCTAAACTTCCCTTGCTGCAGTCTGAGACCCTTGCTCCTTGTTCTGTCACCACTGAGAACAGTTTGCTCCATCCTCTTTGAAACTCCTCCCCGCCTTCAGGTAGTTGAAGGATGCCCTTCTCAGTCTTCTCTTCTCTAGACTAAATAAGCCCTGTTTCCTCAGCTTCTTCTCATAACTCATGTGTCCCAGCCCCTCACCATTTTCAAATCCCCTTTCTGCCACAAGTTCTCTTGTCATGGCCTTTGCAACACTGTTGCTTTTTTCATCTCTGCTCTTAACTTTTTCCACCCCAGTCCTTTCTCTGTCAGATGCCAGTCCTGAACATGCATTCACCTGATTTTTCTTCACAGGTTGACTTTTATGCTCAGAAGCCCCCCTTAAATTAATCCATGAGGATCTTTCTTATGCTTTTTCTTTCAAATCTCTGCACAAGACTTGGGTCTGTAGGGTAGTTGTGACTAGTAAATAATGTCTTGAACTTGGACTCAGAAGGTTTGGATCCTGAATCAGTCACAGACTTTCTGTGCAACTCACTTAAATTACTATATGTACCTCAATTTTCTTTTTGTAAAATGGGGATAGTTTTTCCCTCCTGCACTTGGTTGTTGTATGGGTGAAATCAATTAATGGTTGCAGGGTGCTCAGATACTACAGTAGGTGAAGACCATGTGAGTACTTAGATTGCATCTATCCTCTAAAGAGCTATTTCCTGAAATTACCAACTCTTAACTGGTACTTCCAAAAACATAATTTTTAATTGGCAGCAAATTAATATCACTGGAGCTTCATTTCTTGAAGCTGTGTTGATGGAGGTCAAATTTCTAAGGTTAACTACCAATACTGTCTTACTGAGCTGAGTGTTAAATTGTCAATCTTAATGTGCATTTTTTCTTATATTCAGGAGCGGGATGAGCAATTAGACCTGGGGCTGGGACTGTAAGGTGGTGAAAGCCAGGGCCCAGGACAGAGCCACAATCTGCTGCCTGCATGCCTCTGTGATAGGTGCTAGTTATGTGAGCAGAGGTATGCAGGGAGTGTATCGTGGCCCTGCCCTGCGCTGTCAGCATCCTGCAATCCTGGAGTCTCCATGGAAACTGACCATGACCCACACAGGTAGGACACACGGGTAGGCTGACAGGATGGGGCTGCAGATGGGCAGGTGTGGAGTTGCATCTGGGAGCAGGACAGGTGGGTGAGCCAGGGTCAGGGATCTTGGGCTAGTAACAATGTGGTACTGGAGCCTGGGGTGGAGTCATGATCTATTCCCCACACGTTGTTTCCTGCAAAACTGGTGCCCAATGCAGGGATATACCAGCAGCAGGTTGTGATTCTGCTGCAGGCTCCAGCCCTATGATCCTGGCTCCAATCACCCTGTTTTCAGACACTGCTCCCTTCCCACTCCCAGCCCCATCCTGTCTGCCCACCTAAGTGCACCCTGTCCATGTGGGTCCTGTCCCCCATGGTAGGTGCAGGGTGGATGGGCTGGGCAGCAGGGCCAGTCCAGCTTTCACTGGAGGGCTTTAAACGAGCTTATAAAGAAAGATGGGAAGAATTGGGTATGTTTCATCCAGGTATGAAAAGACTGAGGAGGCAATACCATAACATTTAAGACATTGTTATATTTCATGGATTTCACAGACATTAGGGCTGGAAGGGACCTCGGAAGATCAGAGTCCAGCCCCCCACCCAAAGGGCAGGAAGTCAGCTGGGGTCATAGGATCCCAGCAAGATAAGCATCCAGTTTGCTCTTGAAGGTGTTCAGTGTAGGTGCTTGAACCACATCCGATGGCAGGAGCCCAAAACTGGATGCAGTACTCCAGCTGTGGCCTCACCAAGGCCGAGTACAAGGGGAGAATGATGTCCTGGGATTTGCTTGAGAAGCAAAGTGTTCATTGATCAGTTGTTCACTGTATTCCCAAGGGAAGAACAGGCTAACATCAGCTTTATTCACAACAAAGATTAAGATAGACTATTAAAGAAAACATTGCAATTGTTTAGGTGCTGACGTATGGGAACTACCTACCTGCAGATACTGTGGCTCCCCATAATTTGGAAGGTTTAAGGAGCAATTTAGACAAATATCTATCAGGAATGGCCAAGGTATATTTGATTGTGTCTTGGAGCAGGGAGGCAGACTAGATCTCAGAGTCCATTCCAGCTCTACAGCTTTCTGCATTTCTATGAATCTGTGAACACGTCCTTATGGGCTACGCTCCAGAACATCTCACTAGCCCCATCTCTGAAATCCTGTCTACATTTGCGACTTAAGTATCAATCTGCTGTATCACGCTATGATACATAAAAGATATTTATGAAATTGGAACACTATTTAAACATGGATAACTCCCCAGTGTTCCCCTAACAATAATATGTAATGTGCCTTTTTAATGATTCTACTTCAAAATCAATCTACAGTTGCTACAGTATAAAGGAGCAGGCGACAAAGAACTGAAACTGCTAGGGGAAGAGCCCTAGCAGTGCGTTGGAGGCCCCAGCTGCTGGTTACCAGGGCAATCAGAGTAAGCTAGTGGCCCACACCTGCCAGCAGTCAGCTGACTAGAAGGGGCAGGGCCTGGCTCACATATAAACCCCAAGGAGGAAGGAGCTCTCCCAGAGCAAGCAATGGGGGCCTCTGCCTGTCTACAAGAGCAGCCTCAGATACTGTTAAGGGATGGAGCATTCCCTGGTAGGGTTTGGGTGAGGTTGTAGTACAGCGGATTGAATTTGTTATAGCCCAGGGGCTTGCATTTTGTTTATTGTGTTGCATAAGACCAGTGGTTTGGGTGAGGTTATTAGGGGATGGAGGAGGCCTCATGGAGAACCCCCAGCACTGTGGGGACCCCAGCACCAGAGAGGGTGCAGTATTTTGGGGGGACTGCAGAAAGCCCAAGCGCCAGTGAGGCGCTGAGCAAGACAGGGCTGCAGAAAGCCCAGGGAGAACAAAAGGGCCAAATTATAATAAGGCTGAGACCAAACAACATCAATCAGTTCTATCTGCGAGGCTTGGGGCATGGTAAAGGGGTGGTTGGAGACGCACATAGCCCATAAAGCTAGGGTGCCCCAAAATATGCACTGCAAAATGGGACCCACAAAGGGTCCAGGAGCCCACGGGTCAGAGGGTACAGCAAACAGTGTTCAAGATGATGGAAAATATATAGTAGGGAGGCTGCCTTTACATCAAAGACATGGTGGGTGAGAATAGAGGGTGCCCTTTGGGCCAACTTGGCATGGTAAGGGGTCTTGGGAGATCACAGTCGCCCTTAATGACCCCCATCCCATGACACAGTAGTATAAGAAAAAGTGCACATTAGGAGCCACCACTACTATGGCTGCCAGGAAGTGAGTCTGGCCACTGCACCACTTCAGCACCACTGCATGCCTAGGGGTAGCAAGATAGGCTGCATGCACCATGGCTTGGGCTGCCCCCTGCACCCAGGATGGGTGGGGTCAAGGGATCTGCTGGAAGCTAGACAAAATCCCTTGGTGGGTGAGATCTGGCCTGTGGGCCGTATTTTGCCCACCCCTTCCCTAGATCCTTTACTGTAATACAGCTCCTTAGACATACTGTATTTATTTGATTCCAAGATGAGCCCACCCCATTTAACATAGGGGAAAAAGCCCCTTGTTTTGGAATTGAGTATGAGGCAGTGGAGGGAGAGAAAGTAGCTGTTGCAGCTCTGGCTTTAATCCCAACCTTGGGTCAGGGGTGAAGCTGCAGATGCTGCCTGCCCTCTACATCTCCTCCCCTGCAGCCTTGGCCACCTGCTACCCCATCTCCCCTCAGACCACTTCTGCCCTTTACTTCTGATTCAGCACCTATAGGCTTCATCCCCACTGCAGCATGGAGCATAGCTCCAAACTAACAACCTGGAGCAGCAATGAGGCCACGCTACATGCTTCACATCCCAGGGTTCAGCAAGGATGGAGCCTGCTGACATCAGAGTAAAGGTGAGTGGGAGGTGGAGAGGCAGGTTAGGAGTAGAGAGGATCTTAAATTAAATTAAATCCATTTGGTATTTATAGGTACTTTTACATGGGAGGGGTCAGCACTTTAATTAGAGCAGCTCTAAGAGCCACTCTAATGAAAATCACACCATGTCTACTGTATCAGCATCCCCAAGCTTCAAAATGGGGACACTGGAGCATACGTTGGGCACATTTGATGAGCTTTAGTTCAAGTGCCCCCACCTCCAGTTCTAAGTGCAGGAACGCTAGCAGGAATGCTTATACACAAAACACAGGAGGATGCTGGAGCATGGCAATTTCCATGTTCCAGCAGACTCAAGTAATCTGTTGGAATTCAAGTGTATTTGAATTCTTTTCCAAATGTGGTACTTGATACTTTAGCGAACTCCCATCTATTTACGATGAAGCATTTCTTCTATTGCTGAAACTATTTACTTTCTGTTGCGAAAACAAAGCTTTACTCCAGGTTTTTAAAGATGCCAAAATTGTAACAATCTACAAGTGCAAGGGAGACTGACATGACTGCAATCACTATTGTGACATTTTGTTCCTTTCCATCACTGGTAAGACCTTTGGTAAGCTATTGCTGAGAAAGCTCCAAGTTATTGTGGAAGATGTACACCCTGAATCCCTGAGTGGCTTTCGTTCATCACACAGCACTGTCGACATGATATTTAGCTATAACGGGGGGCCTTCTCTGGGCTGATTTCCCTGTGGCTCGCCCACCTGTTTCTGGGCTTACTGCCTGCCTTCTCGCCTGCATGTCTTTGTTGTTAATTAAGCAGGAGGCTGCCCATTTCTTGCCCTGATGCCAGGGGTGCCACCTGCAGCTCCATACCTCCCCTACACCACAGTCCATGCTTCGCAGATGGCATCCTCTGTTGTCAACATCACCAGCCCCACTCTGGGCCCCAGAATCCTACTGTTTGAACCCCACCTAGATCCTCCACTTGGATGGCCTATTCTGCCTTCATTGTAGGCTGTGTAGCTCCCACAGCTGCTCCCCCTTACGGGTGTGGTCCCCCCAGGACCTTTGGCTACACTGGCCTGGCCTTGCCTCCAGGCCAGTTGGAACCTCAGGCCCTCAGCTCTGGGCATCCCTCGCGGTGGGCCCCTGGCCCTTCAACCCTTCTGGTCCTGGTCCCAGGATTGACCAGTCAGGGAATTTCAAGACAGGTTTCTGAGTCTATGGCTCCACTCTCTCACTGGGGTCTACCTTCCGGACCCCACAAGGGGGTAACCCCCCTGGTTGTGGGAGCTGGGGTTAAGGCACCCCAACCAGCCTTTCACCCGGGTGGTAACTGGCCTGGCATTTCTTGGGGGCTCCCATGCCACTGAGAGCCCCACCAGGCCACCCACTCCTGGCAGGGTGCAGTTTTAGGTCATGCCCAAGACAAGGAGCCTTCTGATCATTCCCTACAGCTCCTCCCTTACCTCCAGAGTGTTACATGAAGCCTCCAGCCAGCAGCAAAATGCCCTGTTTATATGGGCAGCCAGAGCTCTAAAATGGCAGCCACAATTAAGCACCTGATGGCTGCTTGGCCCCAGGTCTTAAAGTAGTAGGCACAAGCAGTGCCCTGACACATACCTCCCTGCTTAAGATGCTCTCACTGCCCCTAGCAGCCTGTTCTTCCCACACCCATTAATATACCAGCCACTGGCTCCATTTTGGGTACTTGACTCTGGTTTTTTCTGGCCTCTCTCTCATCCAGGGCTTCTTGCCCCCCACACAGTCAGGCTCCCAGCCCTTTGACTTCCCCCTCACTGGAGCTCATCATCTCCACCCCCTCACTGGGGTCTCTCTCTACCCCCCTCCCCCCACCACTGGGGTTCCACACCCTTCTCTGGGCTTCATCCATAAACTTGGGGCATTCTGGACTTCTACTAAGTGGGGAAGTAGAGGTTATTACTGTGCACAGCCATCAGGTCGATGTTTCCTGGCCAATGCACCAATGTAGCAAGGTGGGCATCCCCGCTAGCTGCAACTAGCTTCCCACCTGCCTCTGGGCATGCTGCCCGCCTGTCTCACCCACCATGCCTTGTTGGGATAATAATATGCTGTTAAAAAAGGTGGGAGGCTGCCCATTATTGCACCCCAATATTTGGGGGTGTCCGCAGCTCCGTACCTCCCCTACACCATGGCCCAAGCCTCGCAGATGGCATCCAGCTGTTATCAACATTACCAGCCCTACACTGGACCCCAGAATCCTCCATGATCCCTCCATTCAGGCGGCCTACCCCACCTTCATTCAGGCTATTTGGCTCCCTGTAGCTATTTTCCCTTCTCAGTTGTGGTCCCTTCCCCCAAGGACCTTTGGTCACACAGGCCCTAGCCCCACCTCCAAGTCCAGTCAGGCACCCCAGGCCCTCCAAGCTCTGGGCATCCCTCGCTGTGTGCCCCTGGCCCTTCTGACCATTCTGGTTCTGGCCCCAGCCCAGACCAGTTGAAGGTACTCTCTTGATCAGGTTTCCGAGCCTCTAGCCCCACTCTCACTACTGGAGTCTGCCTTCTGGCCCCTACTTGGGGTTAACCCACCCAGTTGTGGGAGCTGGGGTTAAGGCATGCTAATCTGCTTTTCACCAGGTGGTAACTGGCCTGGCACTTCCTGGGGGCTTCTGTGCCACTGAGAGCCCCACCAGGCCACCCACTCCTGGCAGGGTGCAGTTTTAGGTTGTGCCCAGGACCAGGAGCCTCCTGACTATCCCCTACAGCTCCTGCCCTAACCTCCAGTTAATACCAGCAGCCTTGCAGCCAAGCAATGTTGCCTGGCCTTCCTGCAGCAAAATGCCCTATTTATATGGGCAGCCCTGAATCCAAAATGGCTGCCCTCATCAGGCACCTGCCGGCTGCTGGCTTCAGGCCCTGAAAGTGGTAGGCACAAACAGTGCCCTGCCATGCTACCCTATGCCAGTTAAGGAGAAAGCTGCTGTACAACAAGCGCCTTTGTACGTTGCATTTATTTACTCCAGTAAGGCGTTCAACTCTGTTGGACATTCTGCTTTCTGATGGCTCCTTGCAAAGTTTGGCTGCTGAAACAAACTAATTAACCTCATACATTGCTTCCATGACAACATGCAGACCCATGTATCAGTGAGTGCTGACTCATCTGATGCTTTTTCTGGAGGAATTATGTATCCATCTCTGTCAGAAGGGACTGAATTTAAAAAAGAAGCATTGTAATTATTAAGCAAACTGAGTTTTAGTAAGTTTTTAAAACTTCAGTCACTGGAAATTTAAGATATTTTCTGCAATGATTAGACATGGGTGATAATACTCTGGGCTGGGGGTTGGACCTCCTCAGGTCCCTTCCAGCCCTATTTTTCTGTGATTTTATGATTCTAAGTTGTTCATGAGATTTTAAAGTTTACTGGGCAATTTAGTATCTACCAAACTGTAAAAAGTTGACACAGGTATGCTTAAGGGTCATAACATAAAAATGAAAACAAACTACATTTGCCAACATTTACTGCCTGTTTAATGACAGTACAGTTTTTCTCTGCCCTTAGATTTGGAAATAATAGATCATTGTGCAGTAGTTGCAGGCAAGGGGTAACACTTTAAACTTGATCATTGCAGCTGAGATGGTGGTAGTATAGGATGCAGTTACAACCCCCTTGCTCTACATCTAATATCTAATAGGGCTGTGTGAAATGGGCCCTATTCAATTTGGATTGGATTTGGCCCCAGTCAGGGACAGTGATTTGACCTGTTAATTCGGATCACTGTCCCTGATTTGATTCAGCCAATTCCGAATCTGAAGATTCAATGCTGATTCAGTGAATCAGCAATGCAAACACAGGCACAGAGTTTTAAAAAATGTTCTGCATAGCTTGAGGTAGCAGCACGGCTCATGATCGCTGTGGTGTTGGAGCAGATGGAGTGCTCCAGAGAAGCATGGGGGGCGGGAGCTCTCTATCATGCTTGGCAGCAAACCCAGAAGTGCACCAGATGTACTTCTGGGTCTGCTAAGGAGCACGCTGGGGGTCCCCCATACCCTCCCAGCTCAATGACTGGCCACAGGGGGACCCCAGTTGCCCCCCCCCCAACCCAGGAGGCACCAGTTGCCAAGCTGGGGGGACATGGGGAGGCCTCCCCTGCGTAATCCCCGGTGGACCAGGAAGTGTACCAGAAGTGTTTCTGGTCCACCACCCATTCTGCTGCTGAGTGCGCTGGGGAGTCCCCCTGTGCTTCTGTGGGACATTGCAGCTGCCCCAGCACCACAGCGTTCAGAGCCCCTGCTGTCTGGAGGTATGTAGAAAAAACATTTAAAGCTGTATGTACATCTGAATTGCTGAATCTGTGTGAATCCCTCCGAATCAATTTGGAGGGTATCAATTCAATTTGAAGAGATTAAAGGGTCCTTTGATTTGCTTCGGATTTGGAGATTCAGCCACTGAATTGGGCTGAATCTCCAGCAAATTGAATCAGGGTCCAAAGCTTTGCACAGCCCTAATATCTAAGTATAACATCCTCATTGAAGAGACAACACTTCTCAAGCTGAGAGGTTAATGATGCTATATTTATTTGGATGCCTGCCTGTCCCTGGAAATGGACATTTACCCACATCCCGGGTTTACCTAGTAACAGGGCTTCCCCTTGAGCCCCTGTGATACAGGAGTAATTTATTTTGAATCAATACTGGCTGCATCTACACAAGATGCTTACTGCACAGTAGCTAGTTACTACTGCTCGGTAGCTCACTACTGCTCAGTAGCTCATTACTACTGTGCAGTAGTGTCACGGGACCATGATGTTATGCTACTGAGCAGTATTAATGAACTACTGTGCAGTCAGCATCACCAGGAAGCCACATGGGGGTGCCACTCCACAGTAACACCAGTTACTGTGCAATCATTTAGTACTTGGGTATGCACAGTAATACCTGTGCAGTCAGTGTCTCATGCAGATGCAGCCATACTGGAGTAAAAGTGATGTGAGGTCAGTATCAGGTCCAGCATTTCCACAAACAGTGGGAATGTTACTGGGAGAATCTACTGTATTTTCTCACATATAACACACACCCTATTTTGGAAAATTCCAAGAAGGAAAAAAAATCTTATCTTGGAGTATTGCTAAGTACCAAAAGTCTTGGGTCCATGGAGCTGGAGGCCATGCACCAGGACTGGGAAACATGTTCTGGGGCTGGGGCAGTGTGCTGGGGCTGGTGGCAGTGTGCCAGGGATGGGAGACATGTGCTCCAGCTGAGGTCACTGTAATGGGGGCAAGGCCAGCTTGCCAGGTCTGGGAGAGTGTGCTGTATCTAGGGATTATGTGACAAGTCCGATCCTATACATGAGTTCCAGGGCCATGTGTTGAATCTAGGACTGTGTGCTGGTGGCACATGGCAGGTCTGGAGGCCATGTGCAAGGTTGGACCCAGCATGCTGTGTCTAGCTGTGGACCAACCCTGCGCACCATTACAATCTGGCTTGTGGTTGGGGAGGCAAGAGGGTTCCCCATGCACTGGAAATTTGGCAGTGGGCACAGGGAGAAGGGAGGGAGGGAATAGTGTTTGGTGTTGAGTGGCGTTTGGTAGTATTACTGTGCAGTGGCTCCCCCACATGGCTTCCTGGTCTTGTGCTATCCTATATATCTAACAAAAACAATTTTGTTAAGTTTAACTGGATAAGAAATGAAATTTTGGCTTGAACAGGGATCTTTGCCTGCTTGCCTTAGTTTGTTGTGCTCTCAAGGCCATGGTAGCTTTTTGCTGGATCAGGTTCTGAAAACCAGGAATGGGTATAACTTAGGACCTGAAAATGTCTAAAACATTTCACTAAAACAAAGTTCGTAAAAACAAAAAATCAATAAATGTATAGTATAAGTGATTTGATATCACAACTGTTCATGTTCAAAAGTTAATATTTTATATAATGAATAAGAATTGTTTAACAACAGTTTTAATCTAGTTTAAAATATTTGCCTCTAACATTTCAACAAATTTATACAATCATTTGGGACAAACTAACTCTTCTGGTTAAAAATATGGCTATAGAGAAGTGTATTTATGTAGCCTTCCTTTCAGCAGTTCCTCTACTGGTGCTGGGATGCCCATAACTTACTTGAACTTGAATGGTGGGGCAGGAATAGTAGATCTTTAAACAGCATGAGTGGCATTCAAGAGAGGTAAATGATTTTGCTTTGTTTTCTGTGCAGTGTTACATAAAATGATCTACTCTGAAGATTTTGCTGTAAAAGCTGTTGCTAAAGACAGAGTTGAGGTGATTCTGCCAGGCAGGACTAGGTAAGTCATCCTGTTAGGACTGAAAATTTTTCTTTATAGATAGCTGTGGACTAGTTACTTATTGATCCAAACTGAGTAGGGTTTGGTAGGTGGGTGATGTGGTAAGGCCACTAGACTGGGGTGGTCACCCTGCAGCTCTGGAGCCACATGGAAATGGACGCTGGTCACCGTGTGCTTGTGCAAAGATTCAAAGAGACACATATTAACTTCTGAAGGGCTGCATGTGGCTCCAGAGCTGCAGGATTGCTACCCCTGCACTAGACTATTAGCTTTGGGATATTCTCACTGATGGGAAGGAAGGGAGTTACAAGGGACTTCTGCCAGTGATATTGAATGAAGAGAAACACATTTATTTGTATATATATTCTTCTCTTGTGTTTTCCCAAGTTTATGACCATGTTTCATTTTACCCGGGTTTGTACACAGGGTCAGAGTGTTTGCAATATGGGTAAGTTCTAATCGTTAAGAGTACCCAGGAATAGTGCTTTTAGTCCTTCTAGATGTTGGGAGATGAGAGAGTGCCACTCGAACCACTTCAGTTATTTGCCAGGAAGGACACTTACCTGAATGTAAGACTTGTTTTGTTTGTCCCAGACAGCAGGATTCAACTTGATTCATTCACTTATTGCAGTGTTCTGCAAGATAGAATTTGCTGTAACTGCCCTGATGAGCAACTTGAACATTGCTACACCTCTAGTTGGGTTGATTTTACCTTGGGACTTATTCTGGGAAAGGGGTTTGCCCCTTTACCTACAAAGGGTCTTTCTTTCTTACTCAGTATAAATGACAGCAACTCAGGGATTTCCATGAGAAAGCTGGAAATAATTTCACACATTATTTTCACCAACACCAGGTAGAAGCAGAAGGGAAAGATAATAAGTCAACAGCTGAGTGAAGTTATAAGGCACTGAGGTTGTAAGATTTAGGGGTGGAGGGGCATTTTTTTCATTTTTTTTTTCCCTGTTTGGAAGATGGATTCAGAAAACACTTGATTTAAAAACACCGAAATGTGGACCATAGGAAGCACTAAGCAAAGCACAGGGATGAGTCTGAACTCTTGCCCTGCTCTAGATCTTAGATAGCTTTGTTTATGTGTTCTCCACAATGTCCAGTCTTGCCTCTAAGTCTTGGCAGCAGGGACTAGGATACAGGGCTCCCATCTCTCCCAGGCAGGGCCATAATAAAAAT
This sequence comes from Crocodylus siamensis, assembly GCF_052110815.1. NCBI lineage: Eukaryota > Metazoa > Chordata > Crocodylia > Crocodylidae > Crocodylus > Crocodylus siamensis. The sequence continues at coordinate 365,126,756 of NC_143395.1, forward strand.
GTTATAGATGTATGTTCACACTCCTTCCTATCCTTTCTCTTGCCTCATGAATCTTGCCTTCTTGACTGCCTTGGGGTTCAGCTTCAACTAGAAAGATGAAGAGTCTTCCTACCCAGGCTATTCTTTGGCCTGGTAGTTAGAGTACTCTCCTGAGAAGTGAGATTTATGAGCTTAATTCTCGTCAGGGTGATGAACATCTAGAACCCGTCTCCCTGTCCTGGTTAGAGAACAAAAGGCAGATTCCATCACCACCCTTGTTTTCAGAGGAGTTCAGCATGAGCTAAGTATGCTCAAAGCAGTTCTAACAGATCAGGTCCCTCCAGGCATTTAAACCCCTTCCCAGGGCCAAACTAGATCATAACAGATTTAAGGCAGGGGTTAGAAGACTAGGCTATCAAATTGGATTGTCTCTGAGGCTGTGCAGACGCCCAAGCAGAGACATGTAGGGAACTTTGCTGTCAAAAATGGAGGTGTCATTGTAAGTCAGTCCTGTGTGGGCATCTCCAAGACCAACTGAGTTTGGGTCCTTTATCTTGTACAAGTGTGTACAGTGCATTAGCACCATGAATCCCTGATCTTGATTCACGCCTCTGGACTCTGCTGCAACATAAAAATCAAATTATAAAAATTAATAGTTTATAATACCTCACTAGGGTCACATATCCTAAGAATAGATAGAAAATATCACAATAGGCGATGATAAATTCTTCGGCTGAGGCAGGGGATGGCTTTCTGTCTTCTCCTCATTGCTTTATGGAGGTATATGGAGGGACCCTCCAGAAAAGAAGATCGGACACAACATCAGGGATTAGCTTCCCTAGGAACAGATTATCTGGATCACTCCTTTTTTGTTTTTGCCTTCCCTGATGGCTCTTGAAGAAAAGTTTTTGCTTCAATTTTCTGTTGTTTAAAAACTGTGTTGAAAGGTGTGAAACCAGCATGACTCCTTTTCAACAGTCTCACATTCTCTGGGAAGTGTTAAGGCAGCAGGTCAAGAGCAGAGAGAGAGACTGAGAGAGAACAGTTTGGATGGTGAACAGAGTTATCCAGACAAAAGGAGCTACCCAGAGAAGAGTTTTCAGGACTGAGGCAGTGGGCAAAGATGGGACATAGTTCAGGCCAGTCCTCCATAGGATACATATGACACTCCTATTGGTTCAGTAGTTTGGGACCGTGTCTACACTAAGTCAGTTTGCAATTGCAATGTAATATAGACATGCCCAATCTAGCTTTAAACTTGCTAGTTTGAGTATAGGTAGCAGTCTAGTTGTGGCAGCATGAAAGTCAGCACAGGCTAACTAACTGAATATTTCCCCAGCTTTGTGGTTAGCTTTGTAACCCACGCCAATTTCTATACTGCTGTGGGCAGGCTGCTACCAGTTCCCAAGCAAGCTAGTTTGAACTAGTTCAGGTATAGCTACATGATCTGCAATGACTTCAGTGTAGAAACACTTGTAGCTACATTTAATTCAATGGAGTTACATTGATTCACACTGGCTGAAGTGTCTGACTCTCTCTTTTTCCTTGAGTAATGAAACCTCATGGGTTGCTTGGTTTTTTTACTTTAATTCTTCTTGGACTTAACTGCTCTGTTATTTGGCCCTTGGAAATAAAGTTTCTGTCCAAGAAAATTCTTGCACAGTGTGCCATATTTGAGTGTATTTGCACCAGTAATTATAATTCCTCACATTCCAAACATCCTCAGTGCTGGTGAACAAGCAAGGAGGTAATAAGAAAAGGCAGTCTATGTTCATTTACAGCTCTGTGAGAAATGGAGAGAAAGTGTAGTGTTTATGCAATGGATAGAAGAATCAGTAAGCAAAGAAGTGACAGATTTCTTAGAGAGTTCTGGACACAAAGAAGGAAAGTTTAAAATGTACTTGGCAGAATGCTTGTATTATTCAATGTCTTATCTCTGTTCCAGTAACACTGGACACTTCTGATTTTGTATAATTTAGAACCTCTGATTATCATTCATTTTTATTGGGACTGTAACACCTAGTTTGTAATCATAAAAGCAGGATTTTTTTTCTGTTGAAGTGCTGCTAATTATAAAATAAATTTCCCATTTGAAGCAAATCAAGCACAGAAGCAAATCAAGCCTCAGAACCCTTACTTACACCAATGTGAAAGGGAAAGCTATATATTCTATAACAGTCTCTGCTATGCCTGAAGAGTTATTAAAATGAAAGTGCAGAGTCAATGGTCCAATTTTTCTCTTTAATAAATGATTTTATAATGAGGGTCAAATCCGTCCAGGGTGCAGAGATACTGAGTTAGGTGGAGAGAAGACAGACAAAGGGGTCAGTTGAAGTATAGGAGAATGATGGTCAAACTGCAGTTACTCCTGGAAGAGAGCCACTCTGCTGTACCATGTGATCAGCGATGCTCCCCGTAACACATTTTCTGTCTTGTTTTCTTTTCCTCTAGTATCTGGTAACAGAAGACTGGTGGCTTCTCAGTGCAGCTTGAAGGGAGCTTCTGAAAAAAAGCAGCTTTATGACTAAATTGTAGGGCTAAGCTCTCTAGAAACAGTACTAGACAGAGAGAGTCTGACTAGCTTTTCTTCCAGAATCATTAAGTAAGGGCACTCTGGTTTCTGCTAGGGCTGTGCAAAGCTTCAGTCCCTGATTTGATTCAGTGGAGATTCAGCCAATTCAGTGGCCAAATCTCTGAATCCAAATTGAATCAGAGGACCCTCTAATATCTCCAAATCGAATAGGAACCCTCTGAATTGATTAGGAAAGGTTCAGAAAGATTCGGCGATTCGGACATAGACACAGCTTTAAATGTTTTTTCTACATACCTCTAGGTGCCAGGTGTCTCCTGAATGCTGTGATGCTGGGGCACATGGAGCATCCCACAGGAGCTCGGGGGCTCCCCAGCATGCTCAGCACCAAACCCAGAAGTGGACCAGAAGCACTTCCGGTCCACCTTTGGGTCTGCCAGAGAGCATGCTGGGGTGGGGCCCTTGCCCCCAAGCTCAGTGACAGGTGCCTCCTGGGTCTGGGGGGCACTCAGTCCCCCTGTAGCCAATCACTGAGCCAGGGGTGTGTGCCCTCCTTCCCCCCCACCCCATGTGCTCCCTGGCAGATCCAGAAGTGGACTGGAAGTACTTCCAGTCCACTTCTGGGTTTGCTGCCAAGCATATGATAGGCCCCCCATGCTCCTGTGGGATGGGCCATCTGCCCCAGCATTACAGCGTCCATGAGCCATGCCTGACACCTAAAGGTATGGAGAAAAAATATTTAAAGCTGCCTCTATGGCCAAATCACTGATTCTCTGAATCAGCATCAAATCTTCAGATCTGGATTTGGCTGAATCAAATCAGGGATAGTGATCCAAATCAATTAATCGAATCACTATCCTCAATTTGGGCTGAATCTGAATCAAATAGGGCCCACTTTGCACACCCCTAGTTTCTGCAAATTAAAAACTTTGTGATTACTCTTTGATCTTAGGTTTCTCAGACTTCTCCTGCCTGAAGCATCAGCATACATCTCTGAAGGTGTTCTAGTCTGTAATGTAATCAGACCAGGCCATTTTTACCTTTCCTATATTATGTAGGTTTTTGCATGCTAGATGCACACCTAACAAACAGAAGAGCAATTACTGTTCGTGGAGATACTGAGGGCTACAGAGTTATTTATTAGAGCATCCAGCATTGATCCTGAATGTATTTTGTAACCTTCAAAAATGAAATTTGAATACAAAAACATTATGGATTAAAAAAATATCATTTTGAAGGAACTGCCAGAAGCCAGCACTATTTACACTGGTGGGCACAGTTTTGGGGTATGTACAGCCATTACATTTAGATTGATCTAAACAGGGTTAGGTCAGTGTGAATGCTCAATTGCTTAGGCATCCAGAAGGCTTAAATTGGGCAAAAAATGGCATGCCCAATATAAGTTAGTGCACTTATTCAGGTGCATTCACTTAGATTGGGATCAAATTACCCCAAACTAGGAAAGGGTTAATACAATCTCATGATCCCTTGCACATGCATTTGCTGTGCAGTCCCTGGGATGGAAGCCTAACTGCTTGCCCCAGCCCCCAAGGTTGTGCTAATCCCACCCCCATGCCCTGCTGAACTATTTTTAGTCCCCTGTCTCCTTGACCCTTTTCCAGTTTGAGCAACTCCACAGCCCTGCTTCCCCCCCGCACCACCAGCAGACCCAACAACTTGGACCTGCTAGGACCTACCCCCATCCCAAATTAATTATGCTGGTTTGCCAGCATGGCTCCTGGAAGTGGTGAACACCTCTACATTCTGCTCCTGGGAGCAGTGAACTGCTTACACATGTTTGCTTTCAGTCTACGCGTACATAAGTTAATGTAAGCTTCCTATACCTTGACTGGGTCTGCCAAAAGCTTTTTTTCTCCCTAGGTAATATCTGCAGAAATGTCCACAGTTTTCTTTTGTTCAGCAGATCTAAATTTATAGTCACATGCCTATTTCTGTTTTTCCTGGAGGGGGAATGGAGGTGGGAATTAAAGTAATCTTACACTGATTATCATCATATGGTATCATACCAAAGGTTATTTTGATTTCTCTTCCAGGCAGTGAGATTGCTTGCATGTATGCACGACAAGCACAGCCCATATTATTGAAGGTTGTATTCCCTGATGCAGCTGTAAATGGAAAAAGTTAATTTTACACCTTGTTTTACATTAGCAGCAATATGACAGCAGGATCTGCATTTCCTGTGTAGTGAATGATGGCCTGCCTTATAATCCATGCTTTTATTACCTTCTGAATGCACTACACCCACCTAGCGTATCTGGCATGAAACTATCAGCTCTTGGGAAACTACAACTGCCACAAAATCCAGAACCACATCTCTTTGCATCAAGCCTATCCTCTGCTGTCTCATCTGCATAGAACAGGGCTATCCAACTGGTGTTCTGCAGGCTGCATGTGGTCAGAAGGGATTCACTTGCAGTCCCTTGGCTTCTTGTCCAGGTGCTGCCCCCTTCATCGCTTTCCTGCTGCTGTTGGCTCTCCCTTGCTCCTTCAGCTTTTGCTTCCAGGCCTCCCTCTTGGTGTGTGGCCCAGGTAGCATGCGGCCTCCAGCTGCTCAGAAATTGGACTGTCCTGGCATAGAAATTCCTGTCACATACTGGGAGCATCTACAAGTGCACTTTAATGCGCAGTAGCTTATTCGACTATGCGTTAAAGCAGCGCATAAAGAACCATGCTAATATGCTAATGCACAGTAGAATAGGCTGTGCATTAAGTGCCACCTAAAAAACATGTGCTTGTGCTACTGTGTATTAGCGGAGCCTAATGTGCATTTATTTAGTATCTCATACTGGAGGTACTAAATTTAATGTGCGTTAGGAAAAGCGCATTAATGAACATGTAGACATGCCCTCAGTGTCTCAGTTCTGATCTTTGAGGTACTTAATGGGCTAAGTGTGAGATATTTTAGTCAGCCAGAGCTCCAGAATTAGGACTGTGTTTGACATCTGTCTTCTAGCACAATGGAGTTGTCTATAACAAAGTCTTCTTTATGTAGGAAACAGAATTTCTGGGAGGGGAAGAGCAATTGGTTATCTCAAGGTTGTAGAATAAGCTTCTACAGGAAATGAGTCACTGGAAACCACTATACCACCTTCCATTTCAAGGACAAAATTCTCTTCATTAACTATGCCTTCAAGAATGAAAACACACAGAACATAAAAAGTACAGATGCAATTTTCCTCTGGAGAGAGGAAGAGACAGAGGAGGAAAGAATATCCCCTAATGCACTTCAGGAGGCACTGTGATACTGTAATGATGCACATGGATGCTATTAGCTGTGAATATTGGCAGAAATAGATTGCTTTCAGCCTTCTGCTCTGCAAGGAATCTAATCATAGAAAAATAAGGTTGGAAGGGAGCATAGGAGGTCATCTAATCTGAGCCCTTTTTCCTGGCAGGATCATCACTGTCTTACAATCCAAGCAAAGCGTTTGTCTAACCCTCTGTTAAATGCTTCCAGTGACCTAGATTCCAGAATCATTCTAAGCTATCTGTTCTAGTACTTAACCCTCATAGCTGGAAGTTCTTCCTAAATTTCCCTGTTACAGGTTAAGACCATTACTTCCTTCAGATCCTTCTGTCCTCTGTGGACACAAAGAATATCCTATCACAGTTGTTTATAACAACTGTTTCTGTATTTGAAGACTGTTATCAAATCCTCCCTCGTTTTCTCTCTAAATAATCTATTTCTCCCAACCCTTTCCAACCATGTTTTCTAAATCATAATACTTTTTGTTGCTAATGTTTATATTTGAATGGACAAGCAAAGTAACTTCAGAAAATTTTCTGAAAAATTGCTGTAGGCTTTATTAAGCAAATATTCTCTGTTAAAGGGAACAAGAGCTGGTAGATTGGACTGAAAAAAATAAAATCACTTTTTTTAGTGTCAGATACATTTTCCCCCTATTATACACGATGTTACAAAGGGATAACTGAATTTCTAAACTCAGATACTTTCTAGTGGTTCTGTGAAATGCTATTACATCACTGAATCTAGTTACAAAGGAGTGAAACTTTAAAAAATTCTTTAATTTTGGAAGAAGTTAGGGAAAATGTTTCCTAACACACTGGAATGATTTGTTTTATTCCAAAGCAGAAGGGACATTGCTGACATGAGACAAAAAGGTGTGTGGGTTTATTGAGGTCTGTTATTGTATTTAAGAGCTAATGATATAATTAAGAAGCATAATTTCTGGCTCAAAGTATCATACGTTATGCCCTGGAGCTCAATTAATGGATTCCAAAGGATAAAATTGTAAAACAAATATATAGAACACTCCAAAATCCGTGGGAACCCTGCAGGAACAGTAATCAATCTCATGACTCTTTTTTCTGAGGCAGGATGGTTCAGTTGTGAGAGCATTCATTTGGGATCTTTGACTCCTGTGCTATTTCCCACTGTACTATTGAAAAACTGTGCAACCTTACATAAGGGCCATAGTAGGAAGGTAGGGCAGGGTGACACCTTAAACACTAACTGGTCAGAGAGGCATGAGCCTTCATAGCATATAAATCTATGTAACACCTAACAAGGCAGATTGTTACCTACAGAAGCTCATGAATCCCTGAACCAATTTGTGTCTAAAGTTCCACCCTACCTATCTTCCATCTAACTATGGACTAACATGGCCAATCACCTCTCTACTTATGAAGGGTACGAGACAATAATCAATATAAAGTAGAAGTATAAAGCACAAAAAATGTTAAGGGAAACTAAAGACATCAGAGGAAAATCTATGGCTAACTGAGCTAACAGCAATATGAAGGCGTTTTAGAGGAATATTAAAAATGAAAAATGGTATAGGTTCACTACTAGATGGAGATGGCACACTTTAATTATGTTTCCAAAAGGCAGCAGCGATAAGGAGGTATTTTTGTTCTGTAAGTGGAAAATAGTAGGAAGGATCTATTTGTGTCATATAAGGATGATCAAATATTTTCTAGGTCATTAATAGTTAAGATCTCTACTAAGTTTAGCTGTTGGGTAATGTCTACAAGGTTTAGCTGTAGAAATTAGAAAAGGTAGCTTAAGGAAGATCTCTGGCTCACAGGTATAAATTCTTAATAAATCCTGGAATACTGTTGAAAATCCAGAAATCTGAAGTAATACTAAAGTTGTGTCAGTATTCATACAGAACAAATAGGATGACTGGATTAACTATAGATTGATCAGCCTGACATTGATCCTGGACAAAATTATGGATAAGTTAATATAGGCTTCAACTGATTAAGAATTAAAGGACAAGAATGATCAAAGACGGTTATCATGGTTTAATGGATAATAGGTCTTAGCAAACAAACCTTATTTCATTCTTCGATAAAGTTATATGTAAGGTGGGAATAAAATGCACTGAGAATGATTTTAAGGAGTTTACTTAATTTTATTTAATTTTCTATTATTCTGATTTTTCAAAATTGTATTATGCATTATCCATAACGTACCATATTTACTTGAATCTAAGACCAGGTCCCCCCCAGCAGGATGGGGATAAAAGCCGAGGGGGACACATACAAAGCAGACAGGGGCAGGGCAGGTGACTCCTGTGGGTCTGTAGCCATAAGTTCAGGTCAGGGCCAGAGTCAGACCACAGAAGCCTCCTGCCCCCCTCCTCCACTTGTTCTCTGCATACTGCAGTGTCTAAGTAGTTTCATAGGGGGTAAATAATGATTAGTAAATAGCTCTTTAATCTGGCAGAAAAGGACATCATAAAAGGTCTTGATCTATGAGTGAAACTACTGAAGTTCAAATTAGAAAGAGCACACAAGTTTTTATCAATGATGGTGATTAACTATCAGAACAAAGTAATACAAGTGGAAATAGTAAATATTCCATCATTTGTTGCCATCAAGACAAGATTGCACGCATTACATTTTAGAAGGTATGATTTAGTCAGACCAAAGATATGGGGCTCAACATAGGGGTGATCAGGTAAATGGCCCATGATACAGAGGAGGTCAGATTAGATAGCTAATAAAGCTTTGTGACTTAATTCTATGCATCTATGAATCTCAGCAGTACATTTTCCAGTGCTTGGTCCCAGTTTTCTGTTGACTTTGTATCACTTTATAAATCACAGTCTGATTCCTTCACAGGGTTAGCTTATGTCTGGCTGTATGCAACAGCAACAAAAAGGGTAAGATGCCACATATCCTCTAGGTCATTTCTGTGGTGGGAAAGAAGGAGCTGTGCCTGGGTTGTTCTGCCAGTGACCATAAGAGATAATGATATAAAGGTGGCTCTGCCTCCTATTGGCTGCCAGTGGAACTACACATGCAAGAACAATGTTCTATACCCTGTAACAGCTAAATCAGATCCTTCCTTCTAAAAACTTCTGCAAGAGGGGAGGGCCAGAAGGACCACAGACACAACATGCTTACTGGGTTTGGAAATGCAGGAGCTCCTGATTCTGAGATATATCTATCTATCTATCTATCTACACAGATGTACAAGACACAGCAAGGTTTTTTGATCAATCCATTTTCTTTATTCCCTAGTTTATCAACCAGAATAATCAAGCTAATAACACCTGATTCACATAGATGCTGGGAAACCTGGAAAGAAAAGGGTTAGAGCTTTGACTTTTAAAAGCTAGAAGTATTAAAATAAATACATGGGTTATATTAAATGATGATTTGACCCTTTGTTCTGGGAATAGGCATTCAGCAGTCTGTCTTCTTGTTGTCCTATGGTAAGTAACACAGAGTTTATTTTAGAACCCAATTCTGCCTTTATGTCTATTAAATGCATTTTCCCTGTACATAGTTGAGTCAAATCAATGGACACTTTCAGAATGCTATACTGCAGGGTATAATGGTAATAGAGTCTGGAAACAAATTAACCTGTGGTCTTATCCCAAGCTCTGTCTACAGCCTTGAAATGTGGTCAATAGTGCTAAAAGACCCATATCTAAAGAAGGTCTACATATTTCACATTGGCAAAAAAAAAAAAAAAAAAGAATGCGATAGTCTAGTTACTAGACTCTAGTTAAGGCATCACATTTCTTACCTAGACTACCTTGTTATCTCAAATTACTGTTCTGTTTAAAGCTCTGGTTATTGTTTTACACTTAGCATGGCTACCACTTGCTTGTGAACTGGGAACTTAAAGAACCATTGGGTTCTATCTCTTTTTTATTTCCACCTTAGCTTTATGAACATCATTACAAAAAGTCCTGCTCAATGTGAATGTGTAATGTTGCACCCAAAGTGCAATTTTGACTTGAAATGCTCCTTAATAAAACAAGTAACTATATTCCAGATTGCTGGAGTAACTTCCAAGCCCTTTATTCAGAATATAAACTTACTAAAGTAACATCAGACAGATGTTACTGTCACAGATGCTTCATTCATTCTCAGCAGCTTGATAACATGTCAGTCCATGCTTCCCCACAGCAACAGATACTTTGAATCCTTATTGGATAAAACTCATAGTGTAAGAAGTCAACAGATGTACTGAGTCAGTTAGGGCACAATAGGCATAGAGTAAAGACAGCAGTTGGCAACTATGCAAATAATACCTTCTAAGGACTACTTGTATGCAAGGTGAATATATTCTCAATACTGCCTTTATGATTAGAATCCATCACCAGAATCACTTAAGATGACAACAATCTCTTTTTTTAATGCAATACTGAATCATAATGTAGTAGCAGCTTTGTGGTTCTGTTTTGTAGACATTATTTAGCGGCTTCATATTTTTATACTAGAAATGGAATGTAAATAATGATTACTTACCTCAAGGCATACTTAAAAGATTTATTGCTAAAAGAATAGAAACCAGTACTGTACTACAAACCTGTTGAAATATCAGAGGATACAAATATTACCAATGTTATTTGAAATAGTTAACAGAAGAAGCACAAATTTAGTCTCATACTGAATCCAAGATGAGGTTTTTTCTCCAATTAACACGGTGGGGAGTCTTGTCTTAATTCAAGTACTATACTGTGCTAGATGGCAATTTAGCTTTCGATTTGGCTCTGGGATCAAGCTGGAGCTGAGCTGTCATCTTTCTTAGGCCAGTATGGCTTGTGCAGTGGGGGAAAGGGCATACAGCCAGGGGAACATAAGAGAGACCATGCTGCTGTGGGGGGCATGGGGGACACACCAAGGAGAATGGCATAAGGCTTGGGGGAAAGCATGGGAGAGTCCTCACAGCCTTCTTCCTGGCCCTTTGCCCTCCTCCCCCTCCCCACTGCTTACCTTCAACTCTGACTTCAGCTGCAGCCCCTCCGGCCCTAACCCAGCCAGGACCAGACCTGCTCGTCCCTCATCAGAGCTGCTGCTACTGCCGATTCCCCCAGAGTCAGAGCTTCTGCCCAGAAGATGGGGGGGGGCAGCACTGGGGGCAGGCACCAGGGGGTGCACAAGTATCAGGGGGGCAGGCACAGACATGGAGGGGGCAAGGGGTGGGGGAGACAGGCACAGGGGGATGAAGAGTTCTGGAAGGCAGGTCAAGTCATGAAGGGGCAGGCATAGGTATGTCTGTCCCCTTGCCCCCCACCACTGTTTTGGGGGAACCCTCTAAGATGACCCTCTAATAATTAGGCTCCGCACATGCAAAATTGTAACAAATTTATGATTTTCCATGTTTATAATCTAATTATTGGGGGCATTTTAATTTCAAAATTGTTTTGATTTGGGTACATACAGTTTGTTATGAGACTCTATTAAATGTTTATGAGGTTATATAGACCCTGATCTAACACAACATTTAAGTTTGTGTTTAAATTATAAGTGTTTTGCCAGAGCAGAAGATAGAAATTTGCAGATAAAAAGATTTGTTAGGGCACCGGGTTCACATAAGCCCTTTCTCCCGAGAAGTTCCAGGTGAGGAGACTAACACACAATGATTCTATATATTTTCCTAGAGTTTTGCCTGGGTCATAATAATATAAACCTAACAATAAAGTTTTCACCACTCCCTTTGTGAAATTATTTTTTAGTCTACTTAATCTTTCTGTTTGAACATTTTATGTGATATCCACTTAAAGTTTTTACCTTTGCCATAGCAACTGCTTCAGGACAATGTTAGAGTAATAATACCATGTACAAAATGAATAAGGATTAAGTAGGGTTTTATTTTCAACATGTTTGGCTCTGTTTAAGCTACCAATTCTGCATTAGTATTGGGAAATGAGTAGTTATGTCCTTATCCACTGTGTTGAAAATGTCCTCCACCTCTGTCAAATCAACATGTTGATTTACTGATGAGCAAAAGAAGGAACAACACAACCAGCTCAACTAGCTGATTGCAATGAGAAGAGGTCATAACATCATCTGCTTTGGCTTTTCTGCAGTTGTCTATTTATTCATTCATAGAGTTCTGTTGTCCCAGAAGTAGCTCAAGTCTGTAATACAGAGAGTTCTAATAAACTTCCAATTTTGCTGAAAATTTTACACTCCTTTCCTCTTCCCTCTTTTTTCTGATATTTCTTCAAGTGGTTTCTATCATGTCTGAAAAATTCTCCAGTGTGCATAATAACTGTTTTAAAATAAATATACAGGTTTTTGTGTGTGTTTCTATAAATTACTAGTGATAACTTGTTGGCAGTTGCTACACAGATTGTAACTTGGGATGGGCCTGCATCAAAGCCCAGATGAGAAAATGTGGGGCAGGATTTTCCTTTAATATTAATTGCCCCCCATCATCTGAATCACAATTCTATGCCGGCTGCCACAGTAGTAATAGGTTATAGATGGCTATTTCAGATGTAGTAATAGTGCTGTGAATCGCAGGTTCAGAATAGTGATCTGTCTTGTACAGGAGCCTGCCTCTGAGAGTGACAAGTATCAGATGGTTCACAGGAAGGTCAAAGCAATTGGGATGAAAGCATTGCAGAGACATTACTTACTGAGTAGCTTTGCACCCTAGGCGGTAGTGGTGCAAAGGGCAGTGGCCACAGCTGGGCTGCCAGCCCATGGTAGTATGGAGGCTGGAAGAGTGGGAACTGCTATTTTTACACCCCTCCCTAAGCTGACACCTAGGCTAGGGAAAGTTATTACACATAAATCAGTTCAAGTGATCAGAAACTGGTTTAAACCTGTAACAAAACAGGTTACAGGTTTAAAATGGCTGAAATTTGTTTAAGATAAACCTGGTTGAATGTAGCATTAGACTTAACTGATTTGGCTCAAACAGGTTTATGCAATGTCTGTCCCAGATCCCTTCCTGATTTAAGTTAAACCAGAGTCCCCCAGAATCCCAGGTATTTTGCAGCTGGGCTGGGTTGTCTGCTCCAGAGAGCAGGGCTGGCCCTGCCTCTCTGCTCCCTAGTTGGAGCTCTGGTGGGGACTGCAGGCACAGCAGGGTCTGCCTCGCTTCTCCCCTACCCACCCCTTTCTGATAAAGCAGGGATCTGCCCCTCCCATCCCCCACAGTATGGACCCAAGCCGGCATGTGGTCTGCTAGCTAATGCTAGGAGGTGTCTCCAATTTCACTGGGACAGGACAAAGGCAGAAAGTACAGTGTCTACTTAGGGCTTTTTTGAGCTAATCAACAGGTGAGCTGGTAATGTCCCTCCATTCCTTCCTTGAAAAAACGCTGTTTAAGAAGAGCTTGAACTAATGAGAGGCTTTTGTTTTCTTGATAGTCTGCTAAAAGCTGTGTTATCAGCTCCCTGATGGCTCCCTCCCCTGTCAGGCTTGCAGACACTATAAAGAAGCAGGGAGAGGAAGATTGAAAAGCTCAGTATCATCAACAGATGCATGTACTTCACACAAGCAATCCTCTCTCCCCCTCCCCGCTTTGCCTCATAGTGCTATCAGGGGGCTGGGGACTGGCAACACTCCCACCCCTTGTACAGCAAGTGGGGAAAAGCCTGGGACTGTGCAGGCATGATGGGGGTTTAAAATCCTCCCTAATCAAAGCATCCCGCCAGAGCCTGGCCATGCCCCACCACCCCGCTCAGCTCAGCACTATAGAAGGAAGGGAGGCCTGCGTTAGTGTCCCTTCCCTTCCCCTCCCCTGGCTTCTAGCCTAAGCCACTGCAGGCAGGTGTCTTCATTTCCTCAGTCCAGAGGGAATATCTGTGCCCTTGCAAATTGGTTCAACCTAGGCAGGTTAGATTAACCTGCAAAGATTGCATCAATTCAGCATCAGGCTTTTTTAATGTCTGTCCCTAGCCCCAGTCCTCCCCACCCTCCGTTAATTATACTACTGGGACATTGTATTGAAAATGTCTTCCTAATCTCCATTAGTAAAAGGTTTAATTGTAGACTGAATCTAAACCAGTGGTTCTTGACCTTTTCAGACTTGAGGCACCCCTTTGAAAATGCCAGCTCTTAAGTTTTCATTTGGAGTTTGTTTGTTTTAACTACAGAAAAATACTGGATTAATTCTTTTCTTGCCAAGAACTGAGAGCCCACAACACATCAGAAGGTGTTTAGCACTATGGATTCCTATTTGAAATCTCAGGTGTGCAAACATGATTCAGAAGATAAATCCAAACAATGCTAACATTGTGCAGCACTCTTGAAAGAATCTCAAGGCACCCCAAGGTGCCGGTATACCCTGGTTGAAAATCACTGATATAGATGGATTATCTCTACCAAGCTTTTGTTGCTTATTTAAAAAGATGCATATGAATTTAAGTCTGCAAGTTCTTGATATCAACACCTTCTAATCCTTTATCAGCTCCTCCTAGTGAAAGGGATGATTCACTCGGCACTGGAATACAGTCATTTATGCAGTGGATTGAAAGCAGCTATTTTGTGCTACAGACAATTGCAGTAGATTATAAAATGGAGAATAATGAAATTTATGTTTATTAGGTTGTAACATTAAAAATTGAAATTGTGGAGTGGGTAAGAAGGCAGAATGGAATTTCTACAGTAGTGTTTGGCAAACACCATGAGGATAACAACTCTTCTGTGGACAAGACAAGTTCTAACAATAGTTACAAGTGGCTCATACACCTGTTTGTATTACCTTTCATACAACAAAAGTTGGGTCAGTTTCCCAGTTGCTGTAAACAAATGCAGCTCTAATGAGTTTTCCTCACTTACACTAATAAGCAATTTGGCTTACATCTCCGGCAGCAAGAGTGACTCTCACTCCATGAATGATGTTGCCCTGTTGGTTGAACTTTTGACTATCAGTGAAGAATGTTTTTTATAGCACACCTCTTCCTGGAGTCATTGGGGATTTTTGGTAGGTTTTTCAGAGAAGTACAGAGCAAATTGAACACTATTTAGTTCATAACATCAGATAAGAACCTCGCTGAAAGTACTATGGCTTATTTTAGTACTCTGGCCTCTAACGACTTGCTCTGAAAACTCTGATTTTGCTCTCATGGTTTATTATGTCAACACCAGCCTTGATTGAATTACTGCTCTCTCTGAGGCTGTATGCCTATGCATTATTAACCTGCGTATCATCCACTACTTGACATTTATTTGTCTGAAAAGAACATGACCCTTTGTTGTTTAATGACAAACTGCTCCTGTATATATAGTCATTCTATATTGCCCGGATTAAAGATTGCTCAGTACATTAGTGGGAAAAGTAGAAGCATGAGCTCCAGCTCTATGAATATCAAAAATTAATACAAGACCATGTTTATTGAAGGTTGGACATATTCTTCTTTATTGCTTAAATATATGTAATATTCCCATATCCTTAAATCAAATGAGTTCTATTTATAACAAATTTAAAAGATATTCTAATGAATCATTCCTAGCAACATAAAGTAGGTTTCCTGGGATCCGGACTTTGTCTCTTACCAAAAAAGGAAGTTTTATTTCCTCACCTGACCTTCCTGTTTGATATTCTAGGTCCCCTTCTATTCTGCTAGCAGTTTGGTAGGGTTCCTAGTGCAGGAACATCTCTGGGAAGAAGGTGGAGACCAGAATATAGGGCAAAAAGACTGTTTTCTACCCTACTCAGGGACTGTACAAAGAATGTCTTTGCCTCCTTAGAATACTGAGCATCTCTTGGGTCAGTATGGAGCCTATTTACACACAAGGAAGGGGCTTCCAGGCCTGGTTCCTTCCTCATTTCATTCACAGAGTTCTGCTGTCCCAGAGACAGTTCATTGCAGAGTTCCAGTGAACTGAAAACTTCCAGTTCTGCTGAGTTTTCAGCAACTAATTTCCTCTGCATGATTTCCTTGTTCAGGAAATAAAGCTGATGATTTGGCCCACTATTCTTCATTCCTATACAATTTTGAATACCCAGACTGCCAGTGTATGACCAATTCCCTCCTACAGTCTTTTCTTGTCTGTGTGCAAAATCCCACTCTAGGCTGCAGAACAATCAACCAATTCACAGGAAATTTAACAGGGTGGTGGAGACTTGTTGTGGCATGTTGCATAGAGCCCCAACCTGGGGGTTGGCTTCATTATAATGAGCACTTGTGTGCAATTAAGAGCAGTCTAAACTTGCCTTATGCCAAATATGAAAGCTAATCCAGATCACAGATGGATTATTTGCGACTCATTTCTGACTCCCACCAGTGAGCACAGACACAATCTAAAGACCATTTTTTCTGTGTCCTTGGCTGGCAATCAGGTTTTAGTATAGTTGACTAAATATATTGGTCAAATTGTATCTGAATTATATTGTAGAAGAACATCCAGGTCTGCTTTTGGTTTCATGATTCAGAAAAGTCAAGCTAGAAAAGCTTTTGACGATAGAAACACAATGGTCTTTTGTAAGGGATAAGTCAGCAACAAACTCTGGCATGTCAAGGGAGCCAATGCTGAAAATGGATCTTACAACAACCATAACAAAATAGAATTAGTATGAAACCAAGTGGTTCAGATGTGCTTGAGACATGGGCATGGACACTTGAGGAAAGAACGGTGGAGAGAAGCCTCTCTCTAGACTACCTAAAAACCCCCAAGAGTTCATGTTGAGTTCTGACAGAACTCAATGTAAACCCAGTATACTATATGGGCTGTGTGTCACTGGCATGTGCGAGAAGTGAATGTTTAGGGGTTTTAACGTGTAACAGCTTGGGTTCCTAGGGGTGGCTGTGAACTCCCCTAGCGCCCCCTACCGTGCCAATGTGATAGTAAAAGCACCCTCACATCTCACCCACCACATCTTTGATGTTAAGCAGTTTAAGGGAGGATGCCCTTAGTCCTCTCTGACACGGTGCCCTGATGTATCCCAGTCTTAGTTCTATCTTGGGTGACTCAGTGCACCCCAGCCTTATGGGCTCTGCGTGGCTCCAACCAGCCCTGTACCACGCCCCAAGCCTCACAGATGTACCAAATGTTGTTTGGTCAATCTCCCTTTCTGTGCCCTCCCTGGCGCTTGCGGGCTCGTCTCACACTGCCCACTCTGGGGCTTCTCTCAACTGCTCCCCTTCTCAGGGCTGGGGTCAGTGTACCCTGAATGTTGTATCCTCTCTGGGACCGGGGTCCCCACGCTACCGTGGAGCCCCTAAGAGGCCTCCTCCAACCCCTAATAGCCTCACCCGGTCCTCTGGTGTAATGACAACAACAAAACAATAACACAAGCCCCTGGGCATTAACACAAAGTTAAACCTCCTGGCTAAATATCCTCCAAATCACACTGCCTCTCACCCGTGTAACTAGCAGTGGGTATATTCAGACCTTATTCTCCTTCCCACCTTCAGGCAGTACTCCTTTTTCCTATCAGCCCACAGAGAGAGAGAGAGCACTCACAGCCTCCAGCCTGGGTCTTATAGTAATCAGCCCTGCCCCTTCCGGTCAGCTGACTCACCAGGTGTGGGCCCTTAGCTCCTGCGGGTGGCCCCTAGCAGCCAGGAAGACCAGCATCTGAGCCCATACTGCTGCTTTTCAAGTAGCAGGCACCTTAGTGCCCTGCTACACACTGAATGAACATTTGGTCTGCTAGTGAGGGTGTAACAAGTGCTGGGTTCTAGGGGTGGCTGTGATGCCCCCTGGTGACTGTGCAACTTTTGCCTTGCTCAGGCTCCTAATGCTTTTCTTCCGCCTGCCATGGCTTGAGGTAATTAGTGTCTGAAAAGGGAGGCTGTACCAAGGTCTTGGAGTGATTCCTTACCTAATATTAGTCAGAGGTTCCTCCCTGGATCTAGCTTAACCTCATCCAGCCCTTTAGGTGCTAACTGGGGCCCTCCCAGCCCATCTGTGCTCCAGCACACTAATCAACTGAAGAGCTAATTTAATGGCCTCTGGCCTGCCCTAGAGGCATGCCTATGCCTCATAGATGTTACCAGTCACCAAATAGGTGGGGCATTTTGCCCCCAAGCCAATGCCAAGCTATCTCAGGCCTCTGCACTCTTGTCACAGCTTTGACCTTCTCTGCCTCTGCCCCTGTCCTCTTCCACTAGCTGGGCCCTTTGCCTAGGTCCTCTGTCCCAGACCAGGTTTCTGGGCACCATCTGTAGCCTTGCCCTCTCTGACACTGGCTGCACCAGCTTGGGCTTCAGACCCCTGGCCCTGGTTTTCACCCTCTCAGGCTTCTTGCCCTCTTGAGCTAGGGCCTGAGTCCTCCCTGCTTCAGGATGACTCTATTGTCTTTATAGGCCCAGCTTTGGTCATCTCAGCTGCTGCTTGCCTATGCTGTAAGCCCCACCCTCTGGTTGGGCTCAAGCACTCTCATATGCCTCTTGGGTACCCCTGTGATTCCTGTTCCCCTTGTAGTCACCCCAGTCTGCTGATCTAAGCTATAAGAAGAGATACAAGCATGCTGGCTGAAACAAAACTCTAACCCTCATCCTTGCTCCAGGCTCCCTACAAGCTCTCAACTCCTTACTTGCAGTTCCCAGATCAGCTCAGGTATCAGTCAGCTTGCTGCTGCCTGCAGGGACAGACAAACTACCTGGTCTCAGGCTCTGGCTTTATGGTCCTCCTAATCCCTGCCTCTTCCTTTCAGATGGGTCTTGAGTCATTCACAGGGGTTTCCATTTAAGGCTTGATGACAAGTCTGCTTCCCCCCACCCCATGTGGCTTAGCTCAGCTGCCAGCAGCTCTGTGCTGACTATATACCTGCCCTCTTGCAGCTTACTGCTCTGTGACTGTCTCCTGGAAGAGTTATTCTCCCCCAGGAGTAGGTGCTACCTGTGTGCATGGTTAAAGGTCAGCCTTTTGGTACCTGGCTTACTAGTGGGGAGCCTGTTTTCTTTCTGCTATTCCTCCCAGAGTCATCTCAGCTTGCTACAGCCTCCTCTTAAAGTGACAGGAGCCCTGTGGCTCCATGTTACAGAAGGGTTTCCTTGTGGGAGGAAAAGAAGCTGAGAGAGAGAGAGAGAAAGGGAGACAGTCAAGCCTCTGGCTAAGTTGATAGCAGCTTTTCCATTTGTGTAAACTCTTGGATCCAAATCCAACTCTGACTTTAAATGGGTAAGTAACACTTATGCAGTGGAAGCCAGCCATGTAAGTGGCATTTTGGACTATTTAGGTGGATTTTAGATTGTACTTTCTCTATGAAGGCATTTAACTCTCTTTAACATTGCAGAGCAAAACAAATGAGGTTTGTGGTTTTTCCAACAGTAGCCTAGTATTTAGGACACCTACCCAAGGAGAAGATCCTTGTTCAGGTTCCCCAGCTCAGAAGTAGTTTGAACCTAAATATCCTACTTCTCAGCAAAGTGCCCTAACTATCAAGCCAGAGACTTGGCATTACCCAGTACAGCCTTCATCCTTCCTGGACAGCCAAGCATACATGAGGTAGGGTCAAAAGAAGAGCAAGCTGGAGGGATTGTCGCTCAGTGACATGTTCAGCGTCCTGGAAGGTATTGCTTCCTGAGTTGTAGCTATGAGCCCTGCTCCCATTGGTATCATAGTAGCATAGTGCTTGGGGTTGGAATGGACCTAAACAGATAATCAGGTCTGACCCTGTGCTCTGGGCAGGAATGGGTACCAGGGTCATATCACCCCAGCCAAATAGCTGTCCAATATATCTGTCCAGTTGTAGAACCTGTCCCACAGTTGTCTATCCATTTTTTCTAATGACTATCAAAGGCACAGAAACAAAACAAAAATGAAGGCAGAAACAGGAACCAGAACCCAAGCCCCATTCCCTTCCAGGTCAAGGTCCATCTTGCTGAGCCGCATTTCTTCTGGAATAGGAAGTAGAAAGGCCCTCCTGCACCACATGAATAACATTTTAGGGTCTTGCACTAGGGAGTAAGTTTGCAACAGTGTGTAAGTAACTGGGGTCAATACCTTCTCTGCATTTCAGTCAAAACTATAGCAAGCGCATGTATCTAAATACCCTTTACACAATTAAACTTAGATGGATGAATGCTCTTAGCTTCTCTAAAAGAGAATTGGATTTAAGCCTTAAAAAATGAATTTAAGGTACTAGCAGCAGTAAAAAGCTTTTACTTTTTTGTTTCAGGCTTGGTACAGTGCTCTGACTTATGTACAGAACAAGGAACATATAGATTTTTTTAAGCCAAGCTAATAAATCTTACATTTCTGTTATGAGATACAAGATATCGTAACAAGGCCCAGAGGACTTAGAGCTGTGCACATGGACTGTATAGAAATGGAGCAGAATGGATAAAATTGCCTGTGTACCAAGGAAAAGCTCAAACATATGCATCACATAATTCCCTCCTAAGCCCTGAAAAGGAGATTTATTGGTGCAAATGCCTTTTGTTGACATTTTAAAAGAGTGAATTTATACCACATGAAGAAAAGGGCACTTTTGTTTTTATAGTTTCAATATAAACTGCTATATTCATTGTTTTCCCTCTTTCTCTCATCCGTGCTTCCTCCTCTTATCCCTGCCTGTCAGCTCAGCAATGATACCAGGGCCAAATGAATTCTTCTTGCTTCTTATTTGTTTTTTATGGTCTAGTATTCACGTTGAGATCGGCCATGTTTCTTCTAGCTTATTTCTACAATTGCTGGATTCTAGGGTGATCTCCTAGCCAGCTGCTAGCCAGGCCCAGGATTATTTAGCTCTGAATATCAGCGGTATTCAGTCCAGTGGGGTGGCATTCACTCTCATTTATATGATATAAAATATCCCTATTAAAGACAAATAAAAATGTTGAACAAAAAATCTTACACACCTACAAGGCCAAATCCTCCATTCATTAACTCAGTAGGGTTGGAGCATTGTTGTAGTTAGGATGGTCCAGGAAGTATGTGAAAAGCCAGGATTTTTATTTTCTTTTTTTTGGGGGGGGGGTAATATCTTCTATTGGGGGATATTTTATTGTATAGTTGAGAGAGATGTTAGACAAGCTGCCCTTTCATTTGGGGAAAAGCAGACAGCCTAAACTCAATACCAGATAAAACAATGGCTTCTATTTAACCCCATTATATAAACTATAAGCTGGAACCGTGCCTCTGTGAAAAGTGTTCTCCTACTGGTGACTGGATATTTCTGTCCTTTTTTATCATTTTTCTGTGAAAGTTCATTCTGGAGCATAGGTTTTATTTCTTTTCACTCATAGTTTTCATGAGGGCATTTGGTGCATTGGATGAACTATACCGCTTTGTGTGATCGACATTTGAAGGTATAGTCCACCTTTCCTGTTGAATCTGGGGCATGCTCATTCAAGAAGAGCAAGCACAAAGAAACCTGACCTTGTAGCACAATGAGATGGGTAGTCCCCTGAGTGAGAGGCAGTCCTTGGCTCTGGCCCTGGGACTGCTTATTAATTTTGCATCAAATAATTTTGCATAGAATTGGACAGGGGCAGGAAACAAAACTCAGGGTTCACTCCCTCCTTCCCACAGAAGTGCTTTTCTTCTTGGGTGTGTCTACATGTAGACTAATTAGCTATGTGGTAAAGCATCACCGTCTACATGTGCAGATGCTTACTGTGTAGTCGATTAGTCTGCTGCATGATTAATTTGCTACCTGCAAATGCAGATAGTAAATTAACCATGCTGTAGTTACTGTGCAGTAGCACACAGGTAGATACCAAGTGGGAGCAAATAAGCTTCCAGTAAGCCCCACCTCCAGGGGGTCACCCCTGGCTTAGCCCCAGGGCCAGGGGCTTGGAGCTTCTCCAGCCCTGGGGCTGGAATGGCTGTTTGCCTGCCCAAGCCTAGCCTTTAAAATGCTGTGGTGAGTGCAGGGGCCTGTGCCACCTGCTGCCAGCGTCTGGCCACTAGGTCCCACAGCAGTGTCCCCATGCCAGCAGCAGCTGCCTGGCCAGCCCATGGCTGAGTCCCACTGGCTGGCTGCCTATCCTCCACTGTGCCTTTTATGGAGCCACACTGACATTGTCCCCAATGCCACATACTGCCTCCTGGGGGCAGAACTGATCTTAGAAGGAGATCACAGACCTTGTGGTGCTGTGAGGTGAAGCTCAGGTTGTGAGCCAGTTCACTCGGAGCAGGCACTCCAACTCCAATGTCTATGAGAGCCTGTTGGGCAGCAGGTGGGAGCACAGGCACAATAGTCAGTGTGCAAATATTGTGTAAGGGTCAAGGCCCTACAGGTGCAATGACTCAGTGTCACTGACCACAACAGCCTGTCAGGGACAGCCCACAGGACCACACCCTTTATGTGGCAGCTGGACCACATCCTCATGCTCCATGACCCCAGACAGTGCCACACGATGTATTCCAGCATGGACGGCCTCCTGGAGACTCTGCTGTGGCCTGGCAGCAGTGAAAAGTCATCAGTGAAGCAGAAGCCCATCCCATTGTGGTCCCCAGTGCCAACATCATCCACCAGCTCTGGCAGCCCGGGCCAATGCCTGCCCTACCAGCCCCAGGTGTGCAGCCCCAGCCAGGAGACCAGCCCAGCCCAGCCTGTCCTCACCAGCTCCAGCTCCTCATCAGAGTAGGCCCCTGCCCAGCCAGCCAAGTGCTGCACCCCTGTGCCCCAGGACACTGCTGGGAGCTGCACATCATTGCCACCAGTAGGAACAGACTCAGGCCACTGGGCATGCCTGTGACATCCACCCAGTAAGCCCTGCACTAGAGGGAGGGCTCTCTCTGCCCCTGCCCCACCTCCCCACCTGGCCTGGGCAAGCTCCCCCTGGCCCCTGGAGTTCCCCTTCCACAGCATGCAGGGAGGTGGGAGGCAGTGGAAAACTTTATTGAATAGCTTGTGCCCCATCAGCTAGGCAAGGATGGGCCTCTCATGTGCAGAAATGCATCAATGCTGGCATCATTGCTGTCCTTGGCTGTGGGGGGCAGGGATATGTAGTGTAGGCATAGGTACCCCCTCCAGGTGCTGGTGAACATTGCAAGGAAGTGTGTGTTCTCCTACCACACTGTTGAAGCTCAAGGTCCCATGCCAAATTCTCAGGTGTACCTGGGGCACCACGATGATCAGCAACAGCCTGATGGTTCAGGCATCCTTTGTTCTGTGCAAACAGCTCCTCACAGCATGCCTGAGACATTCTCACCAGGGGCATGCTCAGAATGTACAGGTGTGGAGGCTGCCCCAAGGGCACCTCTCTGGAGGGGCCTCCTGGGGGGAGGGCAGGGGTGCCACTAACTCCATGTCCCAGTTGACCGGGAGTCCTTGCCCCCCAAGCCCAGGTGCCATGGGCCTGGTGGCAATGGAGGGGGTGGATTACCCTGTAGGAGGAGAAGGGGAGGAGTGGGTCTGTAGCAGCGGCAGCAGATGCTGCCAGGAGCTGGGCCTGTCCTGGGAAGGGGTTAGGGAAGGCAGGCTACCTGTCACAAGCACCCAGCAGCCCACCTGCTCTTGCAGAGTGATGGGGGTGGGGGGCTCGACCAGGGGCCACCTGTTGCAGGGCCTGCCTGGATGACCTATCATGATCCCTGGGCACCTGTGCATGCACAACCCCCAGTCTGAGGCTGGGCAGTGCACAGCCTCCTGGTATAGTGCATGTTATCTCAGAAATGTTGCAAACTGTCACAAACAGCCTCTTTGTCCTGGTTTTAAGTTCAGCAGCTGCACACAGGGGAGAGGCACCAACTCCCAAAAGGGATTTACCATCAGGGTCACTGCTAGTTTTGGCCAGAGCCTTCTGTATGTGCCAGCTCCAGCAGTGGTGGACCCAGGACCAGACATGGATGCTGGACTGGCTGGCCACTGTGGAGGACTGACAGATTTGCGGGCTTGGCACACAGAGGATGTCATGTGCAAGTGGGAGAGGGTTGCATACAAGATTTGCATGTGAGGCATTCTGGGACTGGCTCCTTGCCCTAGAGGAGAGGAACTTCACCCTCCTTGAGAGGATGGTGGACGCCCAGGAACAGCAGGTCACCCTGGTGGCCAGGGCAGTGGGAGCCACAGTAGGGGACTGTGGGGTGCTGGACACTATCTTGGCCCTAGTGGGCATCTTTGTGCTGCCTGCTGCCCTACCCCTGGCCCTAGCCCTGCCTGCCCCCTGTCTGCCACCCACCACCCAGCCACAGGCCCCTCAGTGGGCTTGGGTTGAGGTGCAGCAGTGCCTCTAGTGGTCAGGTCCCCCTGCCCCAACACCTGTCCCGGGTATCCTGCCACCCACACACACACACACCTGGGCTCACCCTGCCTTTCACCCTGGTTTCATGCGGCCTCAGAGTAGGATCTCCTGGTCAGCCTTCTCTGCCCAGGCTTTGTGGAAGAGTTCCCCCCACTGTCCAGGGCTCTGATGCTCTGGGGGAAGCCCAGGGCATGGAATCCCACCACCTCCAGGGGGTCATACACCCAGAGCACAGTGTTCCCCAGTGCATCCTGGAGGGCACCGCAGACCTCCAGGACAGCTTCCTGCCTTGCCCACGTGGAAGAGGTAGTTGATGTAGCATAGGCTGGTGGGCGTGGCCAGCTCATGCAGAGTGATGGCCAGCTGGGTGTCTGTGGGGAAGGGCAGCCAATGGTGGTGGCCTGCCACTCCAGGTACAGGCAGACCTGATCTGTGAGCTTTTGGAAGGTGGCCCAGGTCATCTGAAAGGACTCCAGCCACTGCTTGTCATCCCAGGTGTGCTGGATGACGTGCAGCCATCAGTCCTGGCTGGCTGGGCAGGCCCACAGGTGGTGGGGCTGGAGCCCAAGGAACTTGTGGACAACACTGGTGGTGGCGTCCATGGGCACATCTTAAGTGTCCCTGCCAGGGTCTAGTTTTAATTTAGGGGGTCTAAGCCCCCATCACATGTACAAGTGGCCATGAGGAGCAAATCTGCTCTCAAATGGCTGCATGTGCAGATGCCAGCCCAGGGTGGGTTTACTCCACAGTAAATTACTATGCAGTAAACCCATATAGCACTAATTACATGTGTAGATGCACCCACTGAGCCACAAAGTCATGCTTCTTCTCATCTTTTCTCCTTCTGACATGTCTAAATTTTGCACTCATGGCTGCTTATGGGCCTAGTTTCAACAGAAGAGGTGAAGGATACCATCATCCTTGCCTTGCCGTCCTATAGCATTTTCCTGGGAAGTAGGGGATGTGGATACAATATGGGCAAAGGTCCCTCCTTCTCATCGTCATTCCACAAGTCCAGTTAAGGTTAGTGAAGGGTTTATGCTTCTGAATTACGTATTAGTAGAAACCTCTAAATTGGGACCAGAGGATATAACCTGCGTGCTGCCTGCTCCAGGAGAAGGGATGTATTCCAGATGCACCCTACTCTTCTGCACTTGTTGACTGACTTATTTATCCCCTTGCTCATTGTCAGACCTCAAATGAAAATGTACTTAGTGGTCTCCATTCATGTTATGGTGATAGTGGGGCACAGAAATCTTCTTTCTAAAGCCTATCTCTGGGTGTGCAAATGTAAAATTTAGGTGCGACAATGCATAGTGTTGAATTGAGGCCCAGCAGACATGCAGTGGAGGGCAGCTTAGGCCTGCACTCTCATTTTTTTCAGGCAATAGGGGAAAGTTCTGTGAATGAGGGCAGCAAAGAACCAGACTCCTCTCTCATAAAAGGGGAGATACTGGTAGGAAGAGGTCTGCTAGCTTCTTTTTCCCAGGTTGGAAGGAGTGAGACCAATTTGTTTTGATACTATCTGGTATGACACTGGGAAAACAGCACTCCAGCTGGGATTTCTGAGGAGAAAAGGATGTTTTTATGATGAAAGATTTTGTTTCAAGTTGTATTTCTTGTGGAAAGTCTGTGTGGAAGACATTCAGTCATTTGGCCCTTGTCTCATTAGAGATTAACTAAGAGAAGCCAGCTCAGGGTTGTAGCCTGCTATGGTGTCTGTAAAGGAAAGTTAAGCTGTTTTATGTTATACAACTTAGATAGATATCACTTTATAGTGTCCTTCTCTTTCCATGTGAATAAATATGCCCTACATATGTGATACTGGACAAGAGACTTCTGAATCAAGGGCTCATTTTCATAATCAAAATATTTATTCCCATCAATAGCAAAGGTCCACTTCACATCTTGATTTCTCCATAACTGCCATGACTCTATTTGGTCTTCAAAAATATTTAATTATGTATGTCTATGTTTGTGTGTATGAAGGAGAGAAATGAATCTATGCTAAAACAGCCATTGAATTAAAATTCCAGAGGTTGTAGATAGCAACATAAAACATTAAGAGTATTGATTAGTTGATTGGCCCCCCTTAGTTCACATTTATTTTATACTATTTTCTGTTTACACTTGACATTTTTACAGTAATTGACCATTTTAAGAGTTTCTTAAATTGACCATTTAAGAGTACTCCCAATAGTGTACTGTCTTTCTAGTTCAGAATCCTTTGTATTTTATCTCCTGAAGCAACAATTTTTGCTATTATAGAAGTCTGGCATGCACCCGTTCTCTCAAACCAGTACTGCAGCTATTGGCACTCAGAATAAATTCATCATCTTTTCCATGTAATACTGGGAATACAATATGCTTACTAAAATATCTATCTTTATATACAATGCCTCCCTGGAGTAGCCTTTGGCAATGATCAGCCTGGCTATAGCTTTGCATAAATTTTTACAACAACCAAAACTAGCAGTATACCCTCCTGTAACGAAACAGGGGTAATAAATAAAACACTCACCACAGGGAAGGAGTCTGAAGAAGACAGGGACACGAGAACAGGAGGAGTGCGGTGCTTCCGGAGCAGGTGCTCCATGAAGATAGAGCGACCCAGCAAGGAGAGGGGTGGAGCCCAGGAAAAATAGACATCAGAAGATGGCAGCGAGCAGAAAGCCCAGGAAGAAGCAAGGGGACAAAGAAAACCCAGGAGGACCAGGCTCAAGGGGAATGAAGAACTCGAGCAGAGTTAATTAAACTGGGAATTGCTGGTGAGAAATCCTTGAAAGGTAATACTACGCAAAATATGGAAATGAGCAAAGGAATCCTGCTCACATTGATGATACCAGGACAGTGGGTTTTGTCGTTGTTTATTATTGGACTTTGTTGTGAGCCAATCGGGCTCTAAAAAAAAAAGGGATAGATAAGAGAAACTGGGAGAAGATGCTGGTAGTTCTCAAGAAGGGGGACCACTCTTAGAGGCAGAAAAATAAAATATAAATAAATAAAATAAAATAAAATACTGTGATATAAACAAGACTGAATAAGAGTGTTAAGTAGGCAGTGTAGCTGTTAAATTAAAATCGTATCTGAGTTGGATTCTGTTTATGTTGATATAAGAACTTAATTTATGTAGAAAAGTAATGACAATTTTGCAAATAGCAGGTTGATCATGGATGTAAGTTTGAGTATTGATAAATAAAGACAATTGTTAATCTAAGTGAAGTATTACTGTGATTTCAACTTGATGATCAGCGTTAGGTATCCTACACAAAAATTAGCAAAAATAAAAGGGATAACTCAGGAGGATCTTCTCCTCCCCATAGATTGCCAGAGTTTTGCTGTGGTAGATAACAAGTAACACCTCCCGACTAATAACATCATATAATAATTAAGATGTGGCAGGGAGGGTCCGAAAATAACATGATTTTTTGAGACAGAGCAATCTGAGAAAAGAAAGGCTAGAATAATTCATTAGGTTAGATTCAGCATCTTCACACCTCTCCTTTTTATTTGAAATCTTTATCATCTAAGTACTCTGGACAATTT
This sequence comes from Crocodylus siamensis, assembly GCF_052110815.1. NCBI lineage: Eukaryota > Metazoa > Chordata > Crocodylia > Crocodylidae > Crocodylus > Crocodylus siamensis. The sequence goes on from NC_143395.1 coordinate 365,154,140, forward strand.
CATTCTCCATTATGCTAGTGATAATAGAAATGATAGAATGCCACTTTGCTGACTGATAAATGTAGTATTGTAATCCAGTGGTACTGTACAACTCTGATCTCCTATAGGACTTTGCATTGTTGGAAGGGAAATTTACTAAATATAACTTAAGTTTGCTGGAGCTTTGGAACAATGTAATCATTGCCTTAAAATAAACAACATGGCAGGCAACTTATGCCTTCATTGAAAAACCACAGAAGACATATTCTAAATTTAAACCTACATCATAACTAGCTCCAGAATGTCACTTGCCCACATACTTTCCCTTCTTATTCCTTTCTTTGTTGTTTTTCTCCCATTGCTTATTCCTTACTGTATTTTTTGCACACAGTATGCCATGTAACTTTCCTCCCAAAAAATCTGCTTTTTGAGGTATGTTTTATAAGTGGGGAAATGTAGTAACAGAAGTTTCAGGCATTTAGGCTCCTGGCAGTTAGTTATAATACAGTTAACCAGTTTATCGTGCCATAAATAGGAACACTGCTACAAGTTCAGGCAATTAGTGGCGTAGCAAAATGGGAAACGAGTCACAAAAATGTTCTGCAAAGTATGTGTAACATTCTTGTGGCTGGTTTCTATTGTTGCTTAAATTATATTTATGGCAGAGTAGCCCTGCCTTGCAGCCTGATGCTAGCTGCACAGTGGGTCTTGGTTCACAGGCCCCCATGTTGGAAAGCATGGGGCTAGAACTGACAATCAGCTGATTGTTAATTCAGGTCTTGGGCTCACACTGGTTCACACTGGGCTGCAGGCACTCAACTTTCGACTTGCCAGTGTAGGAGGAGCCTTGGATCATGATCCTGAGCTCCCCCTGCACTGGTGAATAGTAATGGCATGATTGGGATCTGATTCCAAATTCATGCATCCTGCTATACATGTGTAGAAGGCCACAGGGCATGAATTCTGTTATGGGTGATCAGATCCCATGGTATCATGAAATTAACGTGTTCCAGGGGCCTTAAGTTTCTGCCAAGTGAAAGTGAAAGTAATTTGGCATGCAATCCACAGGTAGTGAACAATAAGCAGGCTTAGCTTCAAAGCTACTGCTCCTCAGTTACTTACTATATGGAAAGGTGTTTTTTTTTTCATTTTGACTTTCAAAAACCAGGTGTGTATCTTATTCTGGGGCATGATGTATGATAAATTACAGTATATACAAACCTTAGGTATGGACTGATGCCCCCTACTATGTAAGAAAAAAAACCTTTAAAATCTTCAGCATCTGAATTCCACTAATAGCCTCTTCCTGTATACCCGGGCTGTCCATCTTATGGCCCATGGGCCACACATGGCTCCCAAGGGGTTAGCTTGCAGCCCCTGAGCTTCCATGTGGCCACCACATCCCCACTACTCTGTCTGCAGCAGCAGCAGAGAGCTCCAGGTTCTTCCTCCCTCTGCATCCTGCCCATGGACTTGGGGTGGTACAGCACATGGCCATGCAGCCTGCAACCCATGGAGCTAGGGAGGGGGCTGGTGGCCCATGCACATGGCAGTGTACATGAGGAGTATCCATGTACAGTGTGGTTCAGTGCAGCACAGCAGGGTACGGTAGCATTTAAGTATGGCAAGCTGCAAGGTGTAGGGATGCACCCATGAAGCCTCAGGGGCACCTAGCTTGCATGTTTTGCCACCCCTGGATGCTAACCAGTTGGAAGCCCAGCTTTATACCATGGGTGAGATGAATCATGAGGGAAGAAAGTGAAAAAGAGCCATTTACCAGGAGGCGTTTAGTTCCTTAAGAAATGTGAGGAAGAACACGTGAATTGCCAGTCTAGCCTTCAAGTGTGGCTATAACTTCAAAGATAGTTAAGATGCTATAAAATGAATGACTAAAATGATGACTCTAAAATAAACATGATGAGTTTTAGGTGAACATCAGTGACTATAAAATGGCTATAAAATAAATCAGTCTACTGTAAAAGGGAACTTTGTCAAAAATATACATGCCTGAGTACTGTTGTGTGTATCTTTTAGTACGTAACCTCTCTTGGACTGATTTGGAGTTTTGTCATTGATTTAGTGGCAATGTGCAGTCTTTTGTAGTTGGTTTTATTGTTTAGCTATTCTGATTTTTTAAAGATCTTTTCAAATATATCAAAACACATTTTCCTCAAATACAGGTTATGATTTTGCAATGAGACCTGTGCAGGGCAGGACCCTCTGCTCATGAAAAGACTATTGAATTATACACCACTTCTGTTCCCTGGTGCCTCCTCCTCAGCTGGAGAGTTGGTCCAGAAAGCCAGAGAAGGGAAACAGTGTATTGCAGAAGAAAGTCCTAAAAAACTCCATGGCTGTGGTTACACAGCAGAAGCCTTAAAACAAATTATGAACAGCTCATAGATTGCAAATGATAATTTTATTTTGAAAATTTTTCATGAATGGAAAAAGATGTGGGCATAGGTGAGACTTGATTCTATGTCTCCATGGCATACTACAGTGGTGTAAAGAGATACAGAAGCTAGCTCACATACTAGGAGCAATACAGATGCATTAGCCTGGTGCTGTATGGAAGCTAATTAGTCTTGCTTAGAAACAGTGTATATAAGCTGGGGACAGAGAACTGGGCTTATCTGACCCTTCTGCTTCTGGTACCCAAACTAGCTTCTTCAGAGCTAGCTCATTTTTTTCTGCATGCACCACATTGTACTGTGCATAAATCAGCACAGAGTCATTGAACTACACAGATTTATATTAGCTGAGGATCCGACCGTACATTCTTATAAACAACAAATCAAGGTAATTTATGAAGGGCCATGTTCTGCTGTCCAAACTTAAGTAAGAACTGCAAAGTTTGGCCCAAGGGTACGGGAGGACTAGTTCCCAGGATTCTATGCATGTTTCAACGAGAAAATAAATGGAATCATTAGTATATAGTATTATTGAAAAACTATATCATAAGTCCATTGTACAAGGTGTTTCAAGCAGTAAAAGATGCTGCTGTGAAATTAGGGGGACTAGTGACCCACGGGGAAAGGAGGCTAATACGTTTCATTTCCATGTTATGCAAACAATTATCTAAAATGAACTGAATACAAATGAAATTCTGTTTTGCACTGGTGCCAATTCAAACAGTTGTAATATCTTTAAATGGAGTAGGTCTCCCTGAGGGAACATAATGGTTCTGCCCTTTACTCCTAAAGTACTATGGTTTTGCGTATTAACTTCTCATGAATGGTTTGAATACCCCTGACCATCCATCTTCCATTACTAGTGAAAGAGTTTGGAAAGATGTTTGCTCTTAGGTCCAACTTCTGAGGCAGAGCAAAGTTTGATATCTTCTGTGTGTTCTGTTTTTGGAATTAAAAATACACTCCCTGATGGGTTCTTGTGATGCTGCAAGTCTACCTGGTTAGCACGAGCCCCACTTACTAGTTACTATGGTAATTCTATTCTGTCATACACCTATAATCATTTTGTCAGTGTCATTCTTCAGTGTGTTTAGTTGTTTGCTGATGAGTCCTCTGGTGGCAACATGAATTTTGTCAAAGACTAAGAAAAGCACTTAAGATTTCTGTTGCAAGTATGTGAGACAAAATATTGTGAATGAGAGCGAGTTGGATACATGTATAATCAATTGTTTTTTGTGTGAAAAACAAACACTGAAGAGGTCTTTCTTGTAGCAGATATGATCTCTAAAAGGTCTGGAGATAGCAAGAGCAACTGTGGCTTTCAGTGTTGATGAAAGAATTATTTATGCACAAGCAATTTTGGCATGTACAGTTGTAACTGAGGTCAAATGTTATTGGTATCCATACCCACATTAATGTATTATGTGAAGTAAAAAACCACGGGCTCCACATACATATCTTACTTAAGTCATTTTTACATAGCTTGAACAAAAAAAAAATGTTATTTCACTCCTTTATTCTCATTACATCAAACTTGTGTTCTTGAAAGAACCTTATTATGATGTCAGTTTTAACGAAACAAGTCAGGAGTAACTTCATTAAAGTCAATAGGGTAACTGTAATGAGGCCTCTACCCCATTACTAGAATGGGAAGGGGATCCAGAGGTACCTGGCCCTTTTCCCCTCCTTTACCCTTCTCCTTCCCCCTTTCCCTTTCTACCTTTGTGTGTCTGCCCAATCCTTTCCTTGGATTGGGGTCCCTTCTCCTGATTTCCTTGTTCCACAGCTCTGATTTCCACACTAACCCCCAACCACACCCTGCTGCCTTCCACTTTGTCTCTTTGTGCCTTCTACCTGTGCCCCTGTGGTGATGTCAGAGGCAAACTCACAGGGGAGTCTGAAATGAGATGGCTGCTGGGTCCAGGGGCAGGCAGAGTCTGATGACTCAGGGGGTGGAAGTAGAGGGGTCGGGTGACCCAGAGTCCCTGGCATAAGTCCAAGCCTCAGGGCAGGAAGGGGCAGGCTGACTGTGGAAGCCACCAGGGACAGAGCCTTCTCTGAGAGGCATGAGGACTAGAGCCCAGACTGCAGAAAGAGGACTCAGAAGGCAGCCCCAAGTGAAGAGAAGCTGAGGACCTACACAGGAAGCAAGCTAAATACCTTGGACATTTCCTGTTTTGTTTTCTTTCTACTTGGAGCCCACCATCAAGGAGTGTGGCAAACCCTGTATGGGATATTCCTTTGAGCTGGAACTGATGCTTGATGCTGTGGTTTCGTTTTTCCCTTGAGGACAGTTGGTGGCTGTAGGGGAGGTGGAGACCACTGAAAGGGGGTGACTGGGGACACCCCAAACTTGAAATTCCACTGAGTGGACAGAGGATAAAGGCCTGAGTGTGATCTTTTGAATGAGACAGAGCTTGCTTGGACTGTAAGGCAGGAAGGTGGCAGGGGAAAACAGGACTCAAGGCCCCTAGCTGCCTATGTAGTGGATATGGCAGAGTTTGAGACCTGAGGTCATGCAGCATAACCAAAGATGAGCCAGGACCTTGTGGCCCCAAACAGTGGGCCCTGAGCTAAATGGCTCAGGAAGAGTAAAATTGGGATGAGGCTGAGGAGAGCCTTGGACCAGACAGGGTCTGCCTCTTCAAAAGCATAACTTGCCCTCTGAGCAGCCTCTCCTACTAATTTTGACATCAAAATGTGGCAGGTAAGAATACTAAATGGGGAGGAGAGACCTGAGGTGGTAGGCAAGTGGTTCCCAACTTCAGGGTTGCAATCCCATTTGGGTTCACAACAATAAAAAAGGGGGTCGCAAAGACAATTACAGATTTTCTCCCTTAAAGGAGAAAAAAGTGGAAAATGCTAGGTTCCCCTTTCAGGATGGCAGAATTCCAGCTAGCAAGAAGCTTCTTGGGGCTGGGAGGAGTGGGATGAGGGTGATCAGGCAGGGGGTGCCATGTGTATGTTCACATGCACATATGCACATGGGAGCCAGGCAGCTCCTGCAGCTCCCTCTAGGTAATTCTTTGTGGGCAAGGCCAAATTCATGCCCCAACAGTGATAGAGGGAGGGAGGGAGGTAATGAAGGAATGGGGCAGGGCTGGGGCTGGGATCCCTGTCCAGCCAGCCAGTGCATGGGGCCCAGGGCTGGGGCAGAAATATAGGGCCTGGCTGGAGGAGCAGGATGGAGTAACAGGTGGCTCATCCGAGCACTAGTGGCAGGGCTGGGCCCCCACTGCTGCATGCATTCCCAGGGAGGGAGGCATGGGAGGGCATGTGCCCCCAAGATTTGTGCGTGGGGTGGGAGTGGATACAAGCTGCCCACCGTAGGCTTGGGGCTCCCTGCCCTGTTGTCCTACCTTTGGGACCGTCATGGTAGAGCAGGGTAGGGAGGCTTAGTGCTGCTGCTGGGAGCCCCACGCTGGCTGTGCTGCCATGGTAAGACACCCCGTACAGGCCCAGGAGCAGCAGGGAACATAACTGTACACCACGGCCACTGCTGCTGCTCAGCAGGCAAAGGAGTGCCTCACCATGGCAGTGTGGCTGGCGTGGAGCTCCCAGCAGCAGCACCAAGCCTCTCCACCCTCCCATGCTGAGTCCTGCCCATTGGGTCATGGAGGCACCCAGAGGGAGGGCAGCAGGGCAGGGAGCCCTATGCCTGCAGCAGGGAGCCCACATCCGTACTGTTGGTGCTCAGAGATCTCTGGGGGTGGATACCTTGTTGCAGCACTCAGAAGCAGAATACAGTAATATTAGTGTAAATGAGCTAGAAATAGGCTCAAAGTTGTTCTAGAAGCTAGAGCAAATAAATGAGGGCTGACGTTCTTGAGATGAATTCTCAGCTCAGTCACAAATTTGTTGTGTAGCTTTGGATAAGTCATTAGGGTCAAATTCAAAGAAAGACTTATGTACCCAAGAAGGGACCTTGGCAGATGTTTGGCAGCTAGAGGCAGATCCAAAGATGAAAAAGGTAAGATTCAGAAAGGCACTTTGGGAACTTTCAATTTTAAGTTTTGCAAAATACATAAACAATAGGTGCCTGGCCCCAGTATAGAAATCCATGGAAACCATAAGGTGTCTATGCTCCATATACAATGGAAGCAGAGTGAGATGCCTCAGAAGAGTGATCCAAAACAGTCAGTGGACTGAGCAGGTCTGAATCTGGACTTTGGTCCCCTAATTGAGTCACAAAGGGAAACATTTTTGACTGGTATACCCAGAAGTATTTGATCCAGAAGGATGTGGACACTACAAAGTCATGACATGTTTTGGATGCCATTTAAAAATAAAGGTCGTGACTATCTGTGATCATGAAAAATCCCATGGCATTTTTCAATAGAATAAGTGGTTCTGACCACATTCCGCGCATTTTTTTCTGCCTAAGTCCTCCAGCAGCCTTGACTGGTCACTGTTTTTCTTCACATTCTGCTCTGCTTGTTTACAGGGAGAGTAGGGGACACTGGGTGCATCTACATGTGTGTTGGACTGTACAGCTGTACTTGCTTAAGCAAGTACTAAATAACTGCACAGTAACCAGCACTGCTGCACAGTCCCATCTCTGCATGGTTATTTTTAGTGGCTACTGCGCAGTACCAATAAGCTATTTCACCGTAGCTCTTTGCTACTTTGCAGTAGTGTCACTATCATGGTTTGTGTTCGGTGATGCTACATTGCCATAGCAACAAGTTATGGTGATATAGCATCTCATGTAGACATGGCTACTGTGTCCCATTACCATAAATGGAAAAGTCTTATGAAAATTTGGTGAGGAGAACCAATTATCTGGAGTTTTTCCTGGAAGGAAGCAATTTGACTTTTTTTCTGAATGTTTCAGTTATAAAATGACGTTCAGAATAGCATAATAATAACCCGATACTCTCTGAGTTAAATATTAAGTCATAGCTTTAGGGAAACATACTATCCTGAGTTCTTGTCCAGGTGACTTATCTCAATTTCTAATGCGTCAATCACTATTACTATTTAGGCACTAGATAATAAGATTCACATGTCCATGTCTCACCCACCCATGTCCTCAGGCAAACCAAGATGTGTGGAGTATCCCAAGTACCCACTCACAGTCCCACTGGAGAACAAGGACTTGAGAGTGAGCTCTAGTGCCTCCAGGTCTTTCTCTGCTTTGGTCATTTCTGACAGAAGAATGCCCAGTTTATAGCTGTCGTTAGTCCCTAAGGGTGCCTGTACACAAGTGTGGAGGCTGCTCCAAGTGCTGCAATTACAGCATGTCAGAGCAGACTTGATTAATCGAGTCTGCTGGGGAGTGGTAATTGCCTTGCTCCAGCAGCCTCTCACGTCTCATGTATCAGTTCCCCATGCTTCAAAATGGCAGTGGTACTGATTGAACTAAAGCTTGTTTGATGAGCTTTAGTTCAAGTACCCTGCCACCATTTTGAAGCATAGGGACACTGATACATGAGACGCTGCGGTGCTTTAATTAGAGCAGCTCTCAGAGCCACTCTTAATTAAAACGCTGCCCCCTCTACCCCAGAGCATGTGCGTATTTTTGTACTTTTGTAGTGTTAAATTCCATCTTCAAGTGGTTATTCCAGTCCTGAAGGTTATCTAGTAGTTTCTAGCTGATATCCCTAACTTCCTTTGATGCTTCCCAATTTTGTGTTGTCCTCAAATTTCTTCCACATGTTTTTACTTTTTGTCCCAAGGTAATTCATGGCAATACAAAGTAATTCATGACAATATTAAATGAGATCAACTCTGGGGCTGGGGTGATGTGGGTGCTAAGGTACTTGGTTAACAGCCCACAGGTTGCAAGCTTGATGCCATAGCAGAAGCACTCATGGCGCTGCCTGTTAGACTCCAGCAAATCTGTGAATTCTGCTAAAAGCCTTGTCATGAACATGAAAAAAGAAAAGTCTCTTGACTGATCCTCGAGGAACTCCAGTAGTTACTGTCCAGACCAAGTTTTGCATGTATGCTGGCAACACAAGAGTTAAGTTTGATTATGCGCAGACAAGCAGGAAAGGCCTATGGAAAATTCCACAGCGTGCCCAGCATGTGTCCCCTGGATGACCTGCTGGCTTGTCAATCAAGTGTGACCTACTTTTCCACCACGCACATGCTCAGTCATATACAGAATCTAATCAGAGGCATGCTCAGTTTGGCTAAGAGCATGACTTCGTAGAACTAGAAAATTCTTCAGAGCAAGCAACCTGATTGGCCACTTGGTTGCTATAAAGGGCTTGTGAGCCCCCACCTTTGGGTTCTTTCTCGGTCAGTGTGGTGGTGGGTGTGTGAGGGGAGACTGTGCTCGACCTGTAAGCAGAGGCTGCCTTGGCAGAGACAGGGAGAGATCGATCCAGAGAGCAGAGGCTGCGGCTGCAGGGACTGCTCTTCTGGAGGGCTTCAGGCCCACCGGTCTCCTCCTCATTGCGAATTGGCTATTCGATTCCCCTTCGTTCTTGTATTGATCTCCTGGCTACCGGACTGATTTTGGCACCAATCCTGACCACGATTCTGATCAGCCCGGCTCACCTCGACTACGGCTTCGTTTCACCATACCCGGCACTGACCTCGGCATCGTTCTTCATCGACCTCGGCACCAATCACCCGTTTGTCCATCTTGGACTGGTCACACCGTTCATTGAGTTACAATTCTGTTGTTCGTATCCCGTTAATGAGCTGTTGACCAGCCCTGGGACTAGCGAGTGGGCAGCCGCACCTATCCTTCGGGGTAGAAAGCAAGGGCTCACTCGGGAACCCCGTGGGCCAACAGACCCCTTCATTGTTCGTTTGTTTTGTAACTGTATCTGAAGCAAGCTTCTCTGCCTACTCTCCAAAGCATAAGTAATAAATCATCTTGTTTTGAATCCACATGAGTCTGCGTACCACTCAGAACTCCTCGCTGCTAATCCCACCTGTTTTGTTCTGAACCGCTCGGCCCTGTTCCCCAACATGGTGTCACAAACAGGATTCGAACCTGATCCTGTTCCTCAACAGTTACCTCTTTTCAGCTTTTCCCATTGCTGCTCTGATTTAGCAGACCCCTTGCTCTCTCAACAATATGTGTACTAATCCTCGTGTTCTCCATCTTAACTAATATTTTTTTACATATGGGACCATATGGAACACTTCCTAGATGTCTAGTTCGATCAACTACATTTCCTGTCTTAACTGAAATACAGATTGAAGACTTAATTTTTATTGCTGAGGTTTTCACTTAAAATGTCTTTAATTATATCTGCATTTTTTTTGGGAAGTTTTTAGAGTTGGATTTACAGTGTGTTTTCAGCTAAATGATGGTTGTTATGAATATTGACTAGGCAATGCCTTTTATTACAAGTGAATTTTAGAATTTTGTCTGCAACTAATATATCTTAACAGAATTTTTTTTCCTGTCATGGGCCTAAGGCTGGAAATAAATGAAATTTGCCTCTCAGACTTACACATTTCCCCCTACCCTAGATTTTAGTTTGACTGAAGTATTTTTTTCATAAGTGTCAGCTATGTTAAGCCATACAAATCAAATGAATTTTTGTTATAATGTTACCTTTTATATGATTTGTTATCATTAAAGGATTTGCCTATCTTTGTTGCTGTCCTCTTTCTGCATGAGCAAATACAAATCAAGTATAAAAAGAGAATATAAATGAAAAGTATGAGCTGCTCCTATAAATTCTGAACTTTACCATTATGTCAGTGTGACAGCCAATCTCAAAAATCAATAGCTTCTGCCGCTTTCATGAAAGAGACAAGTTTTTGTAATTTGGGTGTTGTAACAATTCATATCCTCTTTGGACTGGGCAGAGAGAGACACGCTGACCAATGAGTACTATAACCATTTAGCATATGGATCATTATTGGCTTTGTCCAGCTTTAGGTCATTGTACCTACACTGAAAGAAGTGCCGCATGAATAAAAACTGGAGTAGCACAGTGCTAAATTATGCCCATAGAGAAGGAAAGTCTAGTTCCTAGGTCAACCGGCCTGTAACTCAGAGAGGCCAACATTCAGGTTGCAGCTCTTCCAAAGACTTTTGGTATAGCCTTTGGCAAATCACTTAAGGCCAAATCCACTAAGGGATTCAGATGTTTCAGCAGTCACATTTGAGCTATCTTGTTACCTTAGCAGATTCCACAGCATGCGATAGGCACTTAACTTCCTATACAGTGCCTGGGTTAAGCTAGGTGCTGCAGAATGGGATCCACAACAGCCAGCAGGCTGAATACATTTCTGTCTAAATCAGCCAATAGGAAATCCTGAAGAGATGGGGAGTATCTTGCTCCTCTCTGGGGTTCAGGGCTTCAGAGAAGCATTGATTCAGGATCTGAAGCCACAAACCGTCTCCTAAAATTAGGTTTGAATCATCGTTGAATCAAACAGCTGCTACCATCCAGCTTCTGCACAAGAACCTAGTGATTAGAATAGGGACCAGATGCCAGAACTCCACCCTCCTACCCAAGTAAGTTCCTTAACCACTATCAGCAACACCCAGATCATAGGAAAGCAGGGCTGGAAGGGAACTCAGGAGATGATCTAGTTCAACCACCTGTCAAGGCAGAATCATCCCTGACTAGACCATGACTAAAGCATCCCACCCAAACAGACACACAAAAAACTAGAACTCCTGGTTCCAAAATGATACCTTTTATTAGACCAACTGGAAAATTGCAAGAAAATTGTCCTTTTCTGCAAGCTTTTGGGATCAAAGTTCCTTCATACAGCTCCCTCTGTGCAAAATTAAGTTATTTCCCGCCTGATGCAAAAGATTGCGGTTTGTTTCTTGGAGGCTCGCAAAGAATCTCAGACACACTGTCATTTAGCAGCACAAAAAGTGTATTTGCAAATAGGGTCAGAGCAGAGTCAAAAACTCAGATTACTTTGAATCTACCAAGGAATTTTTGCAGGCTGTATTTATCTTTTTCCTCCTGGGCACGTGTGCAGAAACAGGAACTCTTACAGCTCATTTCCGTTTCATACAAACATGCATGTGGTTACATCACTACATCCATTGCATGTACATTATAATTAACTACTTAAGTATGCAGGGCAGAGAGGTAAATATGCATCAGCTAATTGAGCATGCTCAGAAAGTTCTATAGGTCACCAAGAGTTTAAACCCCCCCCCCCCTTTCAAGGACACAGTCAGTTGAATTCCAGCTTCTGTAATCTGCATGAGAAAGGCTAGGGAGAAGCTGGGGGAGAGTCTGCGATTTAAGAAAAACTGTGGCAAGGCTGGCCAAGGAAAAAAGTCCTTGGCAGTGTTTCTTTCTTATCAGGTGCGAGATGCAAGCTGTGCATTTCTAACAATACTCCATTTCTAACACGCCTATGGGGACTTTTTACTATCTTGTACCATCTATACTTTTCCCAGAGTGTGATGAAGGGACTTTGATCCTGAAAGCTTGCAGAAAAGGACAATTTTCTTGCAATTTCCCAGTTGGTCTAATAAAAGGTATCTTTTTGGAACGAAGAGTTCTAATTTTTTGTATGTTTTCTTGTCTCAGACCAAGTACATCCCTCCCAGCATTTCCTCACCTGCTAGGACTTCTGTGAGGTTAAACACAATAAAGAATATGAGGAGGGTGAAGTAATATAGAAAAAATAGCTGTAGAATTATTTAAGACTAGTATAGAAATTACTCAAGGGTTTCTCTCAGATTGGATGAAAACATTAATATGAAATCTTAGTTTGATCAAGAAGAACTGGTTAAAAATACAAGCTATGGTGTATTATTTCAGGGTCCAATCCTGCCAGCTGCTGAGGGCATTTTATCAATGACACTGAACCTTCAGGACCTATTCAGTTATTTTTGAAGAAAGTTCAAATAAGCCTTGGAAAAAACTGTAGAAGTGCAATTTTAGGAAGCACACAACCACAACTGCTTTTAGAGCTGCGTGTGCAGTATGATGCACCCTGGACACCAAAGGACTACATAGCAAAAATGGCCATAATGCAGTATATTTTTATTCAAATATGAAAAATGAGGGAACAGGGCTTTATAGGAATAATGGCAGCAGAAGGAAAATGTGACTGCAGTGAGGAGAAGAGACTGATTGAGGAAATTAATTATTTCTATCATTATTTTTGCATACTTGCTTGCAGTCTATGTAAGATTAAAGAACTGTTCACATTATAAATTTTTCATAATGTAAACAAGAAATTCTCCACTCTTAACTCACAGAAGTTGTTCACCACATTTATTTTAATTTATTTAAAAATGTATGTGGGTTTTTTTAGCTTGGTATTTTAAAAAGAATTGTTTGCATCATCCGCATGATATTTTGCAAAAAACGTGGATTTTCTTTTCCAAAAAAGGTGATTGAATTATTTCTTGTTTGTGATTAAAACATTTCAGTGTTTATGATTAACAAAAAATCAGGGAAAAACTTGTGAAAAAGATTTGGAAAAATACGTGAAACTAAAGCCTTATAACTAAAACCTACAATGGACAGCTCTACCAATCATGAAAAGGGCAGCCCCACTGTGATATGAATGTGGTTGAAAACTAGAAAGAAACATGATACCAGTGAGAACACCATATTTCCTAGCATACAACATGCTGCAGAATAAAATATGATCTGAAAAGCAGAATGAAGAAAGAAAGTTTTCCTTGAAAATACTGATAATTACAGCAGTAAATAACCAAGCAGCATCTAAGGAGCACAGCTTTTTGCTCCCTGTAGAGGTCTGAAGCCTTACATTTGCTGTCTTCCCTCTTTCCACTGCCACAGAGGCAGAGGCTGTTACTACCATATTTCTCCACTTATAACGTACACCCTAATTTCCAAGAACTGTGTTTTTGGGAGAAAGGTACAAGTTGTATGCAAGAAAATACAGTATCTTTAACTTAGTGGGACTCCTAAATTGTGTCACAGACGAGTCACACTTATCTCACTTGTGACTTTATTGGCCATTAAGTGTCAAAACATATTTATGAATTAGATATTTTATACATATTATACATGGGGGCAAAATGAAGCTTTGAGAAGCTGTCTTTCCTAAAGTCAGCCAGAAAGGTCAGAATAAAAGCAACATAACCACAATGTCTTGCTTCTGGGGAAAAAAGTTTGCCACTGTAATTGTTCAAAAGATTAATCTTTGTCAGAAATGATTGTCACAAAAATTAATCTAGACCAGAAGATATTAATCAAAGATTTGATCCCTGTGACAAGGATTGTCACTCATCAGACTCAAAATATATTCCTTTCAGTGGTAAAATTACTAAGGATGAATCTTGGAAGTACAACATAAAATTAACTTGGGATAACTGGATAGTAACTTTGCAGCAAACTTTCTGCTGAAAAATTGGGAAAGGAGAGGTGTTTTACCACTGTAAAACCTTGGATGCATGAAACTTTCTCTGACTATGATATTATGTTGTGATGTTAAAGAAAACAAACCCAGCCACTAATCCTGCACAGCTTATTCTTCTGGCCATCATAGGCATATTTCATTAATTCAGACCAATCCTTACAAGAACCAGCTTCTTTTCTCTCCTATCACCACTATAGCACTATACATGATTTATACTGTATAAAGACTGTGCTTATTCTGGGTCTAGTCAAAATGCCATCAAGCCAAACAGTCCTGCTAAATTCAGTTCATTCAGATATGGCTCGTTGTGACCTAGAGGGATGCCTTCATGCCTGTAATAATTCTTTACTTTTGTTACCAGATTTGCCCTATTTTGGGGTGTGCTCATTTATTAGGGCTAGGGTCTCGGTAATTCTATCAATGTGCTGCTTGTGTTACTTGTGTTTCTATACGGAGCTGTATCTCTCCCTTCTGCAAGCCCTCACCCCCAATGGAGCTATCTTGCAGGACTCAGTTCAGTGGGGCTGGGTTCCTCCAGTCCCCAAATCAGTCATACACACAAACACACGCAGATTAACGTGACATGCCTGACCTGGCCGGGTTGATCAGCATGGACAGGCTGACACCCTCGTATGCCAAGAATCAGTTCATCAGAGCGACAATAACTACAGTCAGACACAAGCACACAGTTAAACAGAATACCTCTGAATCTGGCTGGGTGTCCAGATGACACCCTCATGGGCCAGTATTCAGTTCATTAGGGCACGTCTGAGCCAAACTGGGTCAATCAGCCTATACAAGCTGATCCCCTTATGGGTTTCAAACTCAGCACGTCCCAATCTTTTAGCCTCTTGATGAGCAGACCCCACAGTATTTCTGGGCTTCACAGGGATCTTTAGCTTAGGTAAGAGGAGCATTACTGCAGAGCAAGTGGGGGAAAGAGAAGTAGAGAAGTAAAGAAGTAAAGAAGGCAAAATATACCCAATTACTACCAGTTTGACTATAAAAGTTATTTATTGCTAAGAAGATGAACTATATATTGACACTAGTAGTAATAGACATGCAAAGGAAAAACAAACACAAACAGTCACAGTATACCCTGGTTTCACTAAGTATTTGGGGAAACTTAGCTCAAGCTTAACTAATACAGTTGAAGTTCAGAAATCTGTGCTTAGAGAGAAAAGAGAGAGCGAGAGCTGGGATCTCACCAGTCCAAGGCACTCACGTTGCAAAGCTGGCAGGTTAAAGTTCTCAGCATGATCCTTGAAGGGAGATGATTTTCCTCCTGCAGCCTCTCCAGAAGAAAACGGGTGGTGTCAGCACACACACTGCTGCTTCTTTTACAGATTTTTATACCCCAGTTCAGCTTCTTTCAGGCATTCTCAATAGTGTAAATCAAATTGTCCTCTCTATTGACAAGTGGTTATCGGGGTGGAACATCTCAGGAACTTAACTGATACTCGGGAAACACCTACTTGGGAGCCAGCTTGACATTCCTATGGATAGCAGATATACTTCATGGGATATCTCCTGGTGTCTTCAGAAACAATAGATTGCAGCATCAGGGTTTTTGGATTTTTACTTGCTGTGAGCAAGCCTCAGCTTAGCATGACTTTTCCAGATCATACTATAGTTTTTTAACAGACTTAAGGCACTTATTGGAGTGTTCATAACCTGTTGTGGAGAGGACTTCCACCAGTCGTCTCGGGAAAAGTATGACAACACTTGTGGACAGGGCTCCAATGGGCTGGACGCTGTGATGAACCCTGTACCATTGTTCAAATGTTGCCCATACCCCCTCTGACTCGGTCTATTGCCTCAGCATTCCCTAACCCAGCAACCGAGTTTGAGCCAATTAAGTTTACAAAGGCCTCCCATAGTGGGACCGGGGAATGTACGGCCCGAGATGCCTAGTAAACTTACTCTTGCTTAGAGGTGTGTGGGGGGGGGGGCGGGGAGGAAAAGTCCTTTGTAAAGCCAGATTAGAACTGGTCTGATAAATGCTGAGCTGGGTGTGAGGGTTGATGAGCATTCGGAACACAGCTTCCCCATCATGCAGTGCTTCACTGCTCCCCTGATCCCAGAATTCACTGCAGTCTCTGCTTCAGGCTTTCTGTTCTCCATCTCTCATGTAAATGAATGGTCATCTGTTCCCATCTCAGATGCAAATGAGACCTAGGGCAGTTGTTTCACTTTTGTCACCCTTATCTGGAGGGTTTTCGGTGTGTCTCTCACTGCATCTTAATCAGCTTCTGTTTAGGTGGGGTTGTGTGATTCTTTGTGAGTCAGACAGTCTGTGTCCTGTGTCAGGGTTCCTCCAAAACATGGAGCTGACAGGTAACACCTTCATCAGCTCTACTGCGTGAAACAGAGTACTGACTGCTGCCCTCCCGTTACCCCTCTGTAATTTAATCAATCTTCCATGATCCTCCAAGCCTTCTCCGAGTATAAAAATGAAAAGGGGGTAGGGGGCAAATCTGCAGTGCTTTCATTGACAGACATTGTTAAAAATGTCTCCTACTAAATGCATGCCTTGAAAATGTATGCTGTGAGTACAAGAAGCATTTCTTTTGAAGTAGTACATGACACTGCAGCTAAAATATAACATTTTTGACGTTTCATGTTTCAGCTTGGACAGTCAACAGCATCACTTCTAGCTACTATTATAATGCAGGGTGGTTAAGGCAGCCTATTGAGAAGCATCACAGGAAGGCTAGAACAGGATTTTTTCTCTTTTGGTGCTTCAGTTTCTCTGCCCTTTAGCATAATTCTATGGACTTTACTCAGATAAAATTCGCATAAAAGAATTTAAGAGTTGGGCCTCTGTAAAAATGGTAGGTTAAGACCATAAATTAATATAGGAGCATAGGACTAGAAGGGACCTCATGTGTCACTGAATCCAGTCCTATGCTACCTCAGATAGCCGCATGATATAATCCCATTCATAAATGTATCAAGTTCCTTCTTAAAACTAGCTAGACAGTTTGCACCCACTACTCCTATTGGGCATTGAAGATTATCAAGTTTTCTGCTTTGATGGTTGGAAATCCACAGTCTTGGGGACCATGCTCAGAGAACAGCTTTTGGAATGAAGAGTCAGCGCAGACAGCTGTAAAGCTCTTGTTGTTATGTATAGCCAGTTGGAACTAGATGCAGAATAACGTTCTCTTGCATGTACCTCGAGCTCTTTCCCACAGCAGCAGATTGCATAGTAATTCTGCCATGGAAATAAGCCCCATATCTGCTCCTATTCCATATGCATCATACCCAGAAATGAGGTGGTTGGACATCCTGGGGTGCCACCAGCACTACCCTGTATATCTAGGAGTATCTTTACACTTGCTCCGGGGAAGAGTGGGGGAGGGGGAGGAGAGGGAGGATTATTTAGAGTGGCACTGGGCATGCCATTCAGAGTCCTGTGCTTCAAACTGGCAGCAGGGGCACTTTAAGAATACCTCATTTGACAAGCTTTAGTTAAAGCTGCCCTGCCATTATTTTGAAGTGTGGGGATGCTGAATACACAAGATGCCAAGACTGCTGGAGCGTACTGTTTAGACCCAATTAATCGAGTCTGCTCCAATGTGCTATAATTACAATGTGTTGGAGCAGACATGCCACACATCTACAGGTACCCTGGGTTTCCACCACGCTTAAGATCAACACATTGGGGCACCATCAGAGCATCCTCACTACCTCAATTCCAAGACTGAGTGGAAACAGGGACATGGGACTTACCAGTACTTCTTTTGTGACATGGCTGAGCATTTTGTCTATACCATAGCCACATACCTCATTGATCACTAAACATGACAAAAATTTCATTCTCAACTTTAATATACTCATGACCTGTTTTATACCCATTTGTTCTCGTACCAAAATTTACTCTCCGTTTAAATACTTCTCCCCCTTCCCCAGCCTTTGTCACAGTGTACTGATAGATGCCAGCAATATCCCTTTCTCAGGCTTTGATTTGCTGGTCTAACTAGGCCAAACTCTTATACAATTTTCTGCTCCCTCACTCATCCTAATAGCATTTCTCCTGTCCCAGATTGAAATTCATCTTTCTTGAATATGGATGATCAGATTGGTATTCCACATATATCTCATCAATACCTTGTACAATGGTATTAACATTTCCCTATCTCTTCTGGAAATACCTCACTTAATGTATGTTAGGATCACATTTGCCTTTTTCATGACTGCCGCATATTAATGCATCACTGTCATCCTGTGACTGACTAATGCATCCAGATCTTTTGCTTCCTCCGTCATTTCAAATGCTGAGCTGCAGCTTATAGCACACATTCTTTTTATTAGTACTTAAACTTTGCATTTTCAATTATTAAATTTCATCCCATTTTTATTACTTCACTCTTCAAGGTCACCCCATTCCTCCTGTATTATATCCTAATCTTCCTTTGTATATTTGATGCCTCCCAACTTTGTGTCTTCTGCAAATTTCATTAGTACACTTCTACTTTATGTGCCAAGATCATTAAATATTTAATAAGATAACAGTAACAGTAAGACTATTCCAAAGCTGATTCTCGAGGTACATCACTAGTGACTTCTCTCCAACCGAACAGTCCTTCTTTCAGCTCAGCCCATTGTTTTCTTCCCTTCATGTTTTCCATTCTAGTCTTTCATGTGCCTTCTAAGTCATTTGTTAATCCCCATTTTATGCGATTTAACAAGTAAATAATATCTCATGTAATGCCATAGGTAATGCTGTGTAGAAGACCCAGATAAAGGAATGTGGTATTTCAAATCTATCTAGAAAGTCAGATTTTCTTATGAAAGAAAGGTACTGTGTCGGTTTAGCAGTCTCCTGCATTTTATCCCATTTACCATTTACCTCCAGGTTTTAAAATTATTTTTTCTTTCAGAATTCCTGAAACAAGTCTTGCATACTCTGTGTTAGAAGATGTCTTTATCTAAGCAAAACGTTTCCCTGAAGCTGCCAAGTCCCACCCACCACCCCCTATTTTAAATAACACCTTTAAATCTTGTTGATTTTCTGCGCCAGTTTTTGGTTTTACTGTGGTTAAGGCAAGCACAGAATTTTGGCATGACACTCCTTTTCTTGAAAAGTTCCCAGTAAAGCTGCCTGGAAAATTTTTAGTGACACTTTTTTTTTTTTTGCTGTTGCTGCTGCTGTTGGAAAATGCTATTCAGTGAAACCAAAACTGTGCACAGGACAAGGTAAGTTTTACTGAATATTCCCCCTTGGAATAGAAAATGAGGAAAAGCTTTTAAATAATCACAGTTGCATTTCAGTGTGTTTAACTTAAAAGCTCAATTTTTGAACCAATACGTCCTTTTCTTTCAAAATCAAATTTTAAAAATTAAACCATTTTAAACTCTCCAAACAAAACATTCCAGTTAACCCAATCCACTAAAAACAAAACAAACAAACAAAAACAATTCCCAAATTTTTTTGACATTTTGCCTTTACATTCTGAATTAGGAGTAAGGAAAAATTTTCAAATTGCAAATTTGCACACCATTAGGAAAACATTTATTGGCCAACACTAAATCCCTAACAAATGGGGTTTTTTTCCTCAAGCAACCTTATAGTCACACAATCCCCAGATTCTCTTTGTTCAAATTTACACATACAGTCAAAGGTACCTTATGGCAACAGTGGGACCATGGGTGGGCAAAGAGGGTCTAGGCACTCATTTAGAGGAGGCCCAGCCACCACCACTGCCACTGCCACCCAGAGCACAGAATCTGGTTGTTACACCTCAGCTTCGTAGAAAAAAAAGTTGAAAAGGACCTCTTTCCACTTTGCATTACAGGCTCTTTCTTAAATTTACCAGTGTCACTGTGTAACAGAGCACAGGGGCATAGGCACTAGGCGCAGCCAGACAGCCTACAGCTGGTTGTAATCCCAATCAGGCACTGATGCCTGGTTGGGGAACAAGGCCCACCTGGAGTATATAAGGGCTGGGTCTCTGAACTGCAGGGCAGCAGTCTGCTGCCAAGAACCAGAGGGTCAACACTGGCTGAGCTGCTGGTTAGCACCACTCAGCAGTAAGAGCTGGGGTTACGGGGAAGGAGGAGGCCTTGGACATGACCTGAAACTATACCCTGCCAGGGAAGGGTAGCCTGGTGGAGCTACTTATGGTGGGGTAGCTCTCCAGAGATGCTGGGCCAGTTACTTCTTCAGTGAAAGCTGGGTAGGGGCACCTGAAATCTCCATGCTCCACATCCCTGGTGTGTTGTGAACTGAGACAGGGGGAGCCCAGGTTCACTAAGAGCACTGAGGCAGGGTCCAGGCCTAGTGGAAGTACCTGTGGTGGCCCCAGTCTTGCAGGAAAGCCTTGGGAATATTGGGGAGCCAAGTATTAGGCTTTGTGGAGGGATGGGGCTTGGAGCCCTAGTCCATATTGTGAGGGGTTTGAACCCCATAGTGAGAGGGCCTGGGGTCCAGTGATACAGAGAGTGGTGGATGCCTGGGGATGGGGCTTGGACCTGAGAGAGGCTTGTGGCCTGGGGATGGGGCTTGGAGCCCAAGAATGGGGCCTGGAGCCTAGGGAAGAGGCTGGTAAGCCTGGGGATGGGGCTTGGAGCCCGGGTTATGATGAGGCCAGGTGTTAGGCTGTGAAGATTATGATGAGACCAGGTATTAGGCCAGGAAACATCTGAGAGGCACAGGACATGTCAAGCGAAGGTCATAGCATGTAGGGAGGCCCTTGTCATCAGGGCAGGTAAAAGGCAGCCTCACATCTTGTTAACATTGTACAATCAGAACATCCAGGCATGCCAGGTGAGATGGGTGGGTGGCTAGCCAGGAAGCAAGTGGGCAGGCTTATATTGAGATTGGCCCTGGGACTCCTGCTTGTTACACAATGGTACCAGTAACATGGCATTAGCATGGATACTTCCTGGCACACACTGGGCACATCTACACATGCATTTATTCCAGCCTAGACTTACTGTGGCTAAGAGTTTTTGGGTAGGTGTCTACATATGTGGAGATTAGGGAGAAGATTTTCTCCCAGTTCCCTGTAGCTCTGCAATGGGACCTTGCAGCCACTGTGGGGAGAGCTCCAGTCTCCAACTGCAGCTGGTAGCACCTGGCAGCCCTCTTTAAAAGCCAGCCCTTTCCATGGCAAGGAGCAGCACACCAAGCATGGGGGCATTTTGCTCCTCGGCCACTCTGCCTCCCTATGCTATTGCTGCTCTACCCCCTGACCCTGGCAGTGGCAACCAGCACCTTGGGCTCCTGCTGGTTGCCATAATTACCCTGCTGGCCCACTATGCCAACTGCTGCCTGGCCCACAGCCATCTCGCTATGCCTAGCATAACCCAGCGCAGTGACTACTTGTCTGGCTGCAACGCTCTGTACCAGGGTCACTGCTGCTGCCGCCATGCAATTACTGCCAGGAATGCTGACAAGCGGCTTCTGGATGCCAGTGCCAGGGCTGCTGTTGCCCTCTTGGGCCTGTAGCCCCACTGCCTCTGGGCCCACTGTACCAGCCAGCACTGGTGGCTGCACATCATCCAGCAGACCTGGGGTGATGAGCAGTGGCTGAAAGGCTTCTGCATGACCTGGGCCACCTTTTGGGACCTGCTCCAGTAGCTCTGGCCCCACCTGAAGCTGCAGAACACCAGCATGAACCCAGCTTTCCCTGCCAACACCCAGCTGGCCCTCATCATGCTGAAACTGGCCATGCTCACCAGCTTCTGCTAGGTTGGACACCTGTTTGGCATGGGCAAGGCCACCACTGGGGAGACTGTCCTAGAGATATGTGGGGCACTCCAGAATGTGCTGGTGCACACTGTACCCCCTGGTAGTGGTGGCAGAGTTCTGTGCACTGGGATTCTCTCACTGAACCAAGGCCCTGGACAGAACGAACCCACATCCCCATTACCTGCCTGCCCCATGGAGACCACCCCTATTACATCCTCAAAGGATTTCACCTACAGCTGGACCATTGTAGCACATTCACCCATGTGAGTGTTGGCTGGTCAGGCAGTGTGCTTGATGCCTATGTGTTTCACAACTGCAGCTTGCCAGGACTGGTAGAGAGTGGATGCTTAGCACTGGAGTTGCCAGACCTGCAGCTAGGCACCATTGTTGTCTTGTCCCTGCTCACTGGGGACTCTGCCTACCTACTCCTGCCCTGGCTGATGGGGTCCTACACCGGCCACCTGGACCCCCACCAGGCCCACTTTAACTGGTGTCTGGGCTGGACCCACACCCTGGTGGAGTGTGCCTTCAGTCACCTCAAGGGCCACTGGCATTCCCTCATCACCCACCTTAAGGACACTGAGGACCACCTCCACTGGGCTTTGTTACAGCCTATATACTGTATAACATCTTCAAGGCCCGGAGGGAACTGTTCCAAGAGGCTTAACCAGAGGAGGCACAGCATATGGAAGCCACCTGGCAGCAGGAGCACCACCTTCAGCGTTAGTGGCAGAAGTGGTTCCCCCCCTCCAAGGCCCCAGGAGAGCCTTGCACCCACCAGTATGGGCCATGGCACTGGGTGCAGGAGGCTTTAGCTGACCACCTCCTCCAGCACTACCCACTCTAGCCCACCTGTCCTGCTGCCTATAACCCCACCCCACTACCCCTAACCCATCACCAGCACCACTCTCATGGCAGACAAGTGTGAAGAAGAAGGCTTTATTCTCCTCACATCACTTGCTCCCTCCTCACTCCTCCCTCAATACACCAAATCCCCTCTCCCTCACCAGCAAACAGTCCCACCACCACCCACCCCACCCACAAACAATAAAACACCTTTTTCCCTATGAAAACTTTACAAAATCATTTGTGTGATGTCCCGGAGTGGGGGGCTGTGGGCTGGGGGCAGAGATGAGGCAGGTGGCCAGCACCCCAGCCTCTGCCTGTTCCCTCATGGGTGTGGATGCCACATCACATATGGCTGTCTGTCTCACAGAGCTGGGATGAGTGGCAGGCCTGGGCCCAGGCAGGCAGGCTGAGTAGCAGTGGACCTGGGCCAGGGCTCCTGCCAGCTGGAGGTGGTGGAGGACCTCCTCCCAGGCCCAGGCAGGCCCTGCTTCAGGGTGATGGCTGGATGCCAGGTGATGGCTGGATGTGGGGCTACAGATGGGGGCCAGGCAGCAGCAGACATGAACAAGAACACTAGTTCCAGGACAGTATCCAGGACCTGATGGTTATCATCCATGGCCTGCACTTCCCAGCCTAGGATGGTGTTCTGCTTCTACAGGACCTGGATTTGCTTGTGCTCCAGTGCCAGGAGCTCAACCTGGAGCTCCTAGTTGACCCAGCCCCATGTCTCCTTGTGTGAGGCCTGTGTGTCCTTCTGGGAGATATCCTCCTGTAAATTTTGCTCCCACTTCTCCAATACCACCACTAGCTACTGAAGGAGGAGGGTCCAGTTCATGGTGTAGCTCTGGTGCAGCTGGCTAGTCTGTAGGGCCCCAGCAGCAAGCAATAGCAATATTGAGCTGGCATTCCAAATTGCAACTGCAGCTTGTCTCCCATATCCAAATGCTGGTCCTGCAGACCCAATTGACAGAAGCCTTTTGTGAGAGTTTGAACCATTTCAGAGATAAGATGCTCTGTACCGGGGTCGTGCGCTACCCGGCCTCAGATCTGGGGTCAGGTGTGCACAGGTGCTCAGGACCATGGTAGGTCAGACAGGGCAGGCCTGGGCCCTGGTGCTTACTGGCTGAACCCCTCATGCCCACATGTTCCTGTGGGGCTGGTGGGCCACCAGGTACTGTCTGCAGGCAGCCTGCCTTCCCCACACCATTCCCAGGGTGGGACACATAAGGCTCCTGGCCGTACCTGCTGCCATGGGTCCAGACCCCACTTCCTCCCCTTTCCCCCTGCAGGCCAACTGCTCTGCTGCGTTGCCACCCACTGGGGGTGGGGGGAGAAGCATGGAGCTCCTGGATGATTGTGGCAAGGAGCTGGCTATGCCCCCACCCTCCTTACAGGGGGCCTGTCTGGGGAAGCACCCTGGTACAGCCCCCTCTCCCCACACACACTGCCACTGTGCCTTGAGTGTGCCCCTGCTGCAACATGGCCCAGGCAGTGCACGATGAGCTGTTTGAAAGGTCCAAGGGATACCCGGTGCACTACATCCTGTTACTGCTGATTCCCATGGTAGCCCAGGTGCACCTGCACTCCTGGTTTGAGACCCTAAGCTTTGATGGTCTGGGGGGCAAGCCCAGACTGCCCCACAACCTCAGCTACTGGCTGGAGGGTTACCTGTGGCAGTACTAAACATCCCTGCCCCTGCTGCTGAGGAGGACATCACTGCTGGCATCGACACTTTTCTCGGGGTGTGAGAGGCCCACGCCTGCCCAGCTGTGGGAATACGGGCCACTCAGTAAAGTTTTGTACTGTGTCCCACTTCTCTGCATGCTGTGGAGGAATCCGAGGCCAGCGGAACGTAGGTGGGTGAGGCAGGGAGGGGAGGTGGGGCAAGGGCCAGGGGCGGGGGCTGGGGCAAGGAGGGCCCTCCCCCAGTGTGGGGATTACCCCGTGGCCAGGGCTAGCATGGCTGCTGGCTCAGTGCAGTCCTCCCAGCTGGCAAAGGTATGTGGCTGCACCCGGTGTCCTCAGCCTATGGGGTGCAGTGTGCAGGTGCCCAGCCAAGTGCCCCTCCAGCCCCAGGGAGGAAATGGAGCTGCTGGCAGCTGGTGGTGTCATAGCCAGTTATTCCTTGTGACTGGCCCTGGGGCTGCGCAGTTGATGTGGCAGGCACTAGCCAGGACTCCCCAAGCTGCTGGTGGAGGTTGCAGCCGGGGAGCTGGTCAGGATGGGGCACCGCATGCCTGAGGGTCCCCGAGGTATTAAGTTGGGGCAGGGGCTTGGGCAGGCTGGCCATACTGGTATAAACCACATGTCTACAGTCTGGGTCCTAGGGCACCAAAATATTGGTCATCTGCTGCATAAAGGGCACAGCCTTGCAGGCACTGCTGGACCAACAACGGTGATCAGTCACAGCAAGCCACTGTGCCTTCAAGGCCTTGACCCTTATGCAGTACTATCACGCTGACTAGTCATGGCCTTGCTCCTGCATACCGCCCAACAGGGCCTCATAACTGTGTGAATTGGAGCCCGCCCCACCCAAACTGGCACAGCACCTCTAGTCTCCTCCTGGCTCTAGTTGGGGCCCCAGGTGGAGGGCATGGTCATGCATGTGGGTCCTGCCCTGGAAGGGGAGGACAATGCCATGCTTGGTCCTGCTTTGGCTCTCTAGGCCCCTGCACAGCTGTCTCAGTGTTCCTGGCCCTAGGCAGCTGACAGCAACGTGAAACACAGGGACACAGCATGGGACAGTCAGCCATGTGACAGAGGCTATGCCTTACAGCACCTGCAGGCTCAGGGCAGGCTGTTGGGAGCATGCTGCAGGAAGGTGGCACTGGCACTGCTGCCAGAAGCACCCCTAGAGGACTGACAGGGCTAGGCAGGGGTTATAGCAGCCTGCAGCACCCTTGAGCATGCAGGTGGCCCTGACAGCACTGCCCTGGCAGCTGCAAGGCAGTGCAGTGCTAGGCAGCAGTGTTGGGGTGCTGGCAGGCAGGCACAGCAGGGCTGTGGCATGCCCAGGGGAATATCAGGGCCTGCAGTGCCCTTTGGCTGCCTGTATTGTGTGCCCCCGGGTACAAAATTCTGCAGGGTTTTATAACCTGCAGGCAGGGGCTGCCATAAAGGCGGCCCAGCCCTGGAGCAGGAGAGACTTCTAGGATGCAGCCCTGGGAGTGGCCTCAAGCTGGTCTCCTCATGGCTGGGCAGACCTGGGAGCAGACTTGCTCTCAGGTCACATCTACATGTGCATTACTGTGTAGTACCTAATCATGCTTAAATTTGCTACCTACATTTTCAGGTAGCAAATATAATCATGATTCAGGGATTTACCATGCAGTAAGCACGTGCATGTGTAGATGTGCGTGCGTACTGCACAGTAAACTAGGCTACTGTGGAGTACCATGCAACATTCCTTCTAAGCAGAGTAGTGTACATGGCAGTGCAGGCATGCCTGGCAGTGTGACATGAACATACCTGTGCGGCCATGCACACCACACAGCTTAGAGGGAATGCTGATACCATGGCTCATGCAGACACACCCACTGGGAAATAGTTTCACAGTGCTAGCCACAACTTTTATTTTTGATAGGCATAAAAATGGGGACTTCTCAGAGCTCATCCAGACCCAGTTTCCAAATAAATCCATAAAGCATTTGAATGTTCTTTTGTAAATCTTCCTAGAATTTACTCGACTACAGCCAGTAAGCCTAGGTTGCTTCTCCATATTTTCCTATGTTATTGATTAAGACTTTTTGCTGTAAAGGCAAATTCCACTAGACCTTTGCTTTTATCTGGCCAAGCAATGAACCAGAAAAAAAAGAAATATTGCCCACAGTAACATTCATGATGATGAAGGCAAAGTGGAGTATGGTCTCTGGTGAATCACTATGGGAGAACAACTTATGTTTTTGATGGAGAATATAAAATGTGATGTCCTACTATATCATGTATATTCAGGGAGAAAAACAGTTCAGTCCCAGTCATTATTTCAGAGTGATTTACTTCTGGTTCTATCTTTTTTTTCCTCTCTTTGCATTTGTTATGGCTCAGTGCCCTGATACCTAAACAGATGGCACATATCACATGACAGCAGCATACTATATGTGTTTCTGACAGGTGCTATCACACTGATACTATGCAGGCTCATGTCAAACATCACAGAGATGAAGAAAATCATGCATGATAAATTTACAGTGAAATAATGCTGACATGATGTCTCTGTAGAGATCTGTAGAGAGCATCTTTTATCCCAAAGACCCAACCACACTATCTGCACACCCAGAACAGAATCCTGGAATCCTGTCCTGAGTTCTGAGTGAAGCTGAACAATACACAGCAACAAACTGGAGTTAAGGCAAGGAATGAAGCAGATTAGTACATAAATTTGAAACTTCAGTATATATTTCCATGTAATTTCTTAAATGAAAATTTGTCTAGAGTATTAGAGTTAACTTTGGCAAAAAAATGCCATGGGATTTTTGAATGATCAGAAGTGTCAGGATCTGAGCTTTCCATCTCACCTGGAAGATACCACCTTTAGAAACCACTGAAGCTGCCCAGATGTGGCCAGAGATATTTTTCCAGGTTTGAAGAGAGTTATCCATTTTATTTTTTCAAATCTTTCTCTCTCTCTGTCTCTCTCATTTTAATCCTGAGGAGAATTTTCATTCCCACCCCATGAATTCAGGGGTCAGTTCTTCTTCCTCAGCCTAAAATACAGGTCAGAAGAGGAACTTAAGCAACAAATATAGAACTGCTCACACACTGTACATTTGTAGTCATCACCCTATTATGGACCTGGTTTGGGGAGTTGGGGAAAGCAGACCATCACATTGACAAAGGAGCATTTTGGGGTGGTCAGAAAAATGACAGGCTGGTAGGAAATTAAAGGAAACTGCTGTCAGAGAAAGCAAGTTCCTAAATATGATTCTTTAACACTTCAGGGGTAGGGAGTGGGGTAGGGGTAGGCTCTTGGCAAGCCTGTACCGCCAGGGGAAGTGTTCAGTTACTGAGTATGAGGTACCAATACCATTGATAACTCTTCCTAGGGTTTCCCTTCAAAGGCTCCCTTCCAAATACTCACTAGTAGGGCTGTGTGAGACTTCAATCACTGATTTGATTTGGTAGAAATTGGGTCTGATTTGGTGGCCAAATCTCTGAATCCAAATTGAATCAGGAGACCCTTTAATCTCTCCGAATCGAATCAGAAGCCTCCAAATCAATTTGGAGAGATTCAGAGAGATTTGACGATTCAGACATTGACACAGCTTTAAATGTTTTTTCTATATACCTCAAGGTATCAGGAGGCTCACAAACACTGAGATGGTGGGGCGGATGAAGTGCCCCATGGGAGCCGGGGGGCAGTGCACTCAGCAACAGACCCGGAAATGGACCAGAAATACTTCTGGTCCACTTCCAGGTTCACTGTGGACATCACAGAGGACCCCCCACCCCCTGGCTTGGTGACTGGTGCCTTCTGGGTCTGGGGGGGCACCTGGGATCTCCCCATGGCCAATTGCCAAGGTGGAGGGGCACAGGGAGTTTTCCACACACTCAGCAATAGACCCAGAAGCGGACCAGAAGTACTTCCAGTCCACTTCCAGGTCTGCCGCTGAGCATGCAGGCGCCCCCCCTGCACTCCTGCAGGACACTCCACCTGCCTCACCATCTCAGCATTCATGAGCCATGCCTGATACATCAAGGTATATAGAAAAAACATTTAAAGCTGTGTCTATGGCTGAATCACTGATTCTCTGAATTAGCACAGAATCTTCAGATTCAGCCAAATCGAATCTGGACAGTGATCTGAATCAACAAATCCTATCACTGTCCCCTGAATCAGGCTGAATCCAAATCCGAATTGACTATGGCCCACTTCGCACACCCCTACTGACTAGCTGGCTTGATCCTGCTTCACTTATGAGAGCAGCTAAGATCACAGCCAAAAGGCTTCTGGATTATGGTAGCATGAATAAATTCATACCGTTGTATGTTTTTGTTAGAATTGCAATTCAGAATTATATTACTGTTTCTTATTTTGCATTTGAACATTAAGTAAAGGACATCTATGTCAAAAAGGTTTATTTGTCTCTTCACTCCTGTGTCTCTCTACAACCTTGTCGCCTGGGTTATAACCTGCTGATGTACTAGGTGGTTAACCCTGAGAAATCTTAGTGAAACTGAGAAAACTGTGTCAATTACTAAAATTAATCATTCTTTTCAGCCTAGTTCCACCCTTACTTACCCTACATGTGTTTATTCCTGGATGTACTACTGGTGTTTAGCTGTATTGTAGCCAATGGGATTATGTAGGTGCAGCTGAGTGCAGAATTTGGCCTATTACATTTAACTCAATTGCCTGAGAGTGCCCTTGCTGTGCATGATAATCACTATATTATGTCCTAAATAAATGAATTCCAAAACTGAAAGGAATTGTTTAGCTGAGGAGATGGTTAACCCCAAACTTCCAGGGTCCATGCCCAAATTATGATGTTCATAACCTGCCCTCCCTCTGGTGACCTGCCCTTCCTCTGGTGACCCTGGCACTCTACTTCACATAAGAAGTGCTGTACTGGGTCAGAACAATTGTTCATCTAGCTCAATATTCTGTCTAAACCAGTACCAGAAGTGGGTGCTATATACAGGGAACATTGACCTGAATACTTCTAAAGTGATCTACCCCTTTTTAATACCCTCCTTGGCATCTACCATTATTGGTTTAGAGATGCCAGAGGAAACATAGTTTCATAGTTTCTGGGGTCGGAAGGGACCTGAGAAGATCATCGAGTCCAACCCCCTGCCATGGCAGGAAAGAGTACTGGGGTCAAACGACCTCAGCAAGGTGTATATCTAGCCTCCTCTTAAAGACCCCCAGGGTAGGAGCCAGCACCACTTCTCTTGGAAGTTGGTTCCAGACCCTAGCCGCTCTGACTGTGAAGTAGCACCTCCTGATATCTAACTTAAACCTACCCTCTGCCAGCTTGTGACCGTTATTCCTGGTCATCTCCAACCATGTTGTTCAATCACCATTAATAGATCTACCATCCATGAATATATCTAGTCCCTTTTTTAACCTGGTTGTTATCTGCTTCCATAACCTCCTTTGGCAATGAATTCCATGATTTGCTGCTTTGCATGAAAAAAGTATTTTCTTAAACCTGCCAACTACTAATTTCAGTGAGGGCCCCCTAATTCATAGAGGAAAAAAATATGATTGGGGGGGCAGATTTGGTCATGTGCACCCCCCCCAGCAAGTAAGTCTGTTGTGGGGAAGGGGCGTGGGGGCAGATCGAGGCCCCTGCTGTGAGAGAGGGAGTGGGGCACAGACAGGGGGAGGGGCTGTAATGAATGGGGCCCCAGAGCTGGGGGGAGGGGTCATGGGACACTCAAAGCCTAGGTGATTTTTTCAGGGACATGGGGAGGCTTCCACTGCTGTGCGCACCCTGGGGCAGGCACAAGGGGCATATGCCCCCCTTATCTGTGTGCAGGTGGAGGTGGCTGCCACTGCAGGCTGGGGTCTGCACCCCATTGCTGGTGTCCCAAGAGCAGCACAATCCCATGTGCCTCCTGCACACTGGCTGCACTGCCTGCCCAGCAGTGGGAGGCACATGGTGCTGTGCAGCTGCCAGTGCACCAGCAGTGGGGTGCAGCCTACAGTGGCAACTTGCCTCCAACCCACGCACAGCACAGATTGGGGGGCATGTATTCCCTGTGCCTGCCCTGGGGGAGTGGGAAGTGGTGCCCCTGGATGAGCTGCTAGGGCAGCAAGCGTCCCATGACCTGCCCCAGGGCTCCATTCACCCCCCTCTGTGGAGTCCTCGATCTGCCCCCCATTCCCCTTCCCTCCTTGGTGCCCCTTCCCATGCACATATTTACTTGCTGGACACTGGTCCACACATGGCTGGGTCAGATTGAGTTCTGCCTGTTGGCTCTGGCTTCTCATCTCTGTCTGTGCACACCCCTCTCCCATGCTGCAGCTGCTCAGATCCCATGCTCAGGCTGCCTGCTTTTGTGGGGGCTAAGCCCCATTTGCTCTGGCCTTCCTCCGCCTCTGCCCTAGTTCTAGTATTCACTGTTGCCCTCACTGATGAATGTTTTCCATCTTTACTTTTGCCATCTCTTCCACCATGCCATTCTACCTAAGCCTGGTCTTCTTGGGTCTACAACCCTTTTTGGCCTGAGCATTTCACCAATATTTTGGGGAATGAGAAACCAAAGTAGAGCAAATTATAAACAAGACAGCTCAGGTACCTGGAACAGTCTAGCCACAGCAGTACAAAGCGTACCACAGGCTGCAAAATATGCCTGAGGAGCTGTTGCAGTTAGCCAGCTTTGAGTCCAATGCTGCTGTGGTCAATACCTGAACTAGTTCACTTTAAACTAATCTGAATAACATAGCAGTCATAACAGTGTTTGCTCTGTAAGCATACCCACTGTGACCCCAGTGGGACACTAACAAGTGACTATAAATGTTCTTGACTAATATGAGTTATCATTATACAGTAAACACTGTGTCAGCTACAGAATTGCTTATTATTGGTATATTGCTGAAACAAACTTGACAGTTTCACTGTCAATCATTGTTTAGATATTACTGGAACAAGAAATTAAGTTTCAGATAATGGAATATCTTGCTATATGAAGAAAGACTGGAAATATATTATTGTGCATACATAATATGCAACATATTCTTAACAGGACTGGGCAAACTTGTTTGAATAAAACTGAAGCAGACCTGAACTTTCACTCAGAACTTGAACTAAACCTCTGAATGGTGAGGCTCTCCCATCAGTCATTATTACACATGTCTCCTTTTTGCCTGATTAAAGTGGAGGAAGTGGTCCCAAAAGGTGTCATTTGATAGACTACAAGAGCCCTTGGCCCTTATATGTAAACATATAACAAGTGAGATGCAGGCATGAGATGAGTGAAGGTTTTTATGTGCTGCTTCCTCTGTCTGTCTTGATAGAAGAGTAATATAGTTTCTATTCTTCAGTCTGGGTGGGCAGTACAAAATGTAGGATCTGTGCAAAGGTGTCTAGGACAAAAGTTGATTTATTCTGGTTGAGCTCCAGAACCAACTTAGCGTCATCCAGGGCTACTATGAAATATCCCCAGAGACTCTTCTCTGTATAGAGATCAATCAAATATAACACACATGCTGGGAGTTTTTTGGATCATCCCATCTAGGTTTAGAAAACTGATGATGTGACTTGGATGGATGGATACATAGATGGATGGATGAACGGATGGATGGATGGATGGACGGACTGGCTCTATGTACGTGGAAGATTCCCCTAGATCAGGGATGCTTAAGCTTTAGCCTGCAGACCAAGTGCAGCCCATGGAGCCTTGGAATCTGGCCCACAGGGCTCCCAAAGGGTTGGCAAACTTGGCAGCGGGGGATCAATGGCAGTTAATACTTCCACCCCTCCCTGCTTCTAAAATCCCAAGGCCCACCCAGGGAGTAAGAGCTGGGCCATGAGCCTTCCCTCACACAGTCAGATTGGGTCTGGGCCAGTCCCCCTTCCCTCTACCTGGTCATCTTGGAACTGGGCCACACCCCTCCCTTTGCACAGCTGATTTGGAGTCAGCCCATGCCCCTTTCTCTTCCACCCCCAGGTTTGGGCCATACCCTCTTCCCTATGTGGGGCTGGGCTATGCCCCAGTGCCTCCCACTTTGTCAGGCTGGAGCTGGGCCATGCCACATGCCCCTGCAGGTTTGAACTATATCTCTTCCCCCTGTGGAGCTGGTTTGAGGCTGGATCATGCTCCTTTCTCCATGTGGGGCTGGGCCATATAATTTTTCCACCCATCTGGCCAGGTTGGGGCCAGCCCTCCCCCCCACTCCCTCCCCACAGGTCATGCTCTCCTCTGTGGGGCTGGGTGGGACAACTGCCTCCCTTTCCTCTCTGTACAACCAGATGGGGCCATGCTGCACCTATCCTGGGTGCTGGATTGGGTCCACTGGCTGGATCCAACCGGCAAAGGGACTGGGCACTGCCTATCTGGCTGGCTGGATGTAATGGTTGAGCACCACCACCCTACCTGAAGGAAATGACTACCAATGCCCAACGATATGCAAATTTTAATTTTTCAATGTATATGTGAAAAACAAGTTTCCAGTTTAGAACTATCATTAAAATTTTCAGTAATTTACTCACCTAACATACTGTTATAAAACTATATATAGAACTATATGCATGGTAATATTGGGCTAGTGTGAAAGCCACACTACCCACAGACAAATATGTTCACATATGAACATATAACCAGTAAACATAGTTGGTGTTAAGGCTACACATGGATTTCTTAGGGGGAGGATAGAAATGTGTGGCAGAAGGGTATAGATGAGATCAATAAATGGGATGAGGATGGCTGTTGGATGATTTCATAGCTTATTTCCTTGACATTTTTATTTACCTAAGTAGGACATAGTCTGCCAACATTAATTCTGACTGAACAAAAGGTATTGTATATACTGTAATTCATAGATTCATAGATTGGAAGGGACTTCACAAGAACATCAGGTCCAGTCCCCCTGTACTAGACAGAAAAGGCAATGGGGTGACCGTCCAGTCTCCTCTTGAAGATTTCCAGAGTATGTGATTGCACCACCTCTGGACTGAGTTTATTCCACAGTATGGACACTCTAACTGTGAAGAAGTGTTTCCTAATGTTAAACCTGAAACAAACTTCCAGGAGTATGTGGCCATTACTTCTGGTTTTCCCCAAGGGTGCCTTGGTGAACAGTTGTTCACCAAACCCTTGATGTATTCCCCTGGTGTAGCAGTAAACTGCTACCAAGTCCCCTCTCAGCCTTCTGTTTTTTTAGGCTGAAGAGACCCAAGTCCCTCAGCCTTTCTTCATACAGCTTGCCTTGCAAGTCTCTAATCATATGGATGGCTCTTCTCTGGGTTCTCTCAAGCTTTTCCACATCCTTGTTAAAGTGCAGCACCCAGAACTGGATGCAGTACTCCAGCTGCAGTCTCACCAATGTTGAGTAAAGTGGAAAATAACTTCCTTGGTTTTGTTTGAGATACATTGGTTGATGCATGCCAAAGTATTGTTTGCCCTGCTGGCTACAGCATTGCACTGATGACTCATTTTCATACTATGGCCTATTATTACCCCTAGGTCCTTTTCAGTGGTGGTGCTAGTCAGCTTGGTGCCACTGACCCTGTAAGTATGATGGGGATTATTTGATCCCAGGTGGAGCACTTTACACTTCTCAGTGTTGAAATTCATCTGGTTCTGATCCACCCAACTTGCCAGCCTCTCTAGGTCCACCTATATTTGCAGCCTATCTTCAAGTGTGACCATGCTCCCCCATAACTTGGTGTCATCCTCTTTACCCTCACATCCGAATAATTGATAAAGATTTTGAAGGACACCACTTGCCAGAACAACACAGATCCATCCATTAGAACTCTCAGGGTCCTACCCTGCTGCCAGCTTCCTACCCTCCTAACTGTCAAGCAGTTAAGCCCACAATACTCCAATTTTCCCATGAGAACATCATGGGATACCAGATCAAAGGCCTTTTGGAAGTCTAGGTATACAATGTCGACTTCCTCTCTCTTATCTAGGTAGTGAGTTACCTGGTAATAGCAGGATATAAGATTAGCAAGACAAGACCTGCCCATGACAAAGCCATGCTGGCTGTCATTCAGAATCCTACCTCTTATAAAGCTATCGCACATAGACTCCTCGATTAATTTTTCCAGGATTTTCCCTGGAAAAGAAGTTAGGCTAACTGGCCTATAGTTTCCTGGGTCCTCTCTCCTCCCCTTCCTGAGGATGGGCACACCACAACATTGGCCCTCTTCCAGTCTTCAGGGACCTCCTCTGAGCACCATGAGATTTGGAAGAGTTTTGCCAGAGGTCCCACAATGACTTAGGCCAGCTCCTTCAGCACCCTCAGATGAAATTCATTCAATCCTGCTTACTTATAAATGTCTAACTTTTCTAACTGATCATGCACTAACATTTTCTAACTGATCATTTTCTAACAGCTCAATGTCAACAGTAGGAAGGTGGTCATTCCCACCATGCATATTTTGTACTCTATTTAGCATGGTTTCCCACTGAGTCCAGTTAAATACTGAAGCAAAGTAGTCATTTAGGAGTTCAGTTTTCTCCTGAGTGTCAGTAACCAGCTATCCTGAGTTGTTAAGCAATGGCCCCATGCTTTCATTTGTTTTCCTCCTATTCCCTACATACCTAAAGAAAGACTTCTTATTGTCCTTGATTTCCATTGCTGGCTGAAATTCAGTTGCTGCCTTAGCCTTTCTAATCTGCTCCCTACAAGTGTGGGCCATTGTTGTATAGTCTTCCTTGGGTACTATCCCAAGCTTCCATTGTTTGTATGCCTCTTTCTTCTATTTCAAGGGGACCACAATATCCCTATTAAGCCAAGAGGGCTTTCCAGCCCTTCTGCTACCTTTCCTCCACATGGGAATGGTCTTCTTTTGTGCTTCAAGGATCATGTTCTTGAGGAACAATGACTCTTCATGCACTCCTTTCACCTCCAGTCCCTGATCCCACAGCACTTCCTCTACTATTGCCCCAACCTTGTTGAAATTTGCATTTTTGAAGTCCAAAACTTCAATCCTGCTAGCTGATTTGCCTGACTTGAGGTGGACAGTAAACATGATGGCTTTGTGGTTGTTGTCACCCAAGTTACCCTCTATATTCCAGTCACTCACCAGATGATCTCCTTTGTTAAGGATGGGAAAACCAGTTAAAAGCAGAGTGAAATCTTTTTTGGTGTATGAAACGTTTCAATTAGCTAATGATTTTTACTACTATTTTTCATTTTCATACACCCTCACCCTCTCACCTTGGTTATAAACACCGCAAACCAGATTGTTGTCTTGGAAAATTGCTAAGTAAAATAGTTTGAGGCTTGTTCTGTTGTTCTAAAGTCACAATTTGTATCATTTTCTCCTCTTCTTCCCCACTTTATTCTTCCTTCTATTTTCCTGCCCTGCATGCTTCCTTTATCCAAAAGTAAACTGACAAGCTACCTGTATGAAGTAAGATGTGTGGGCCCCCAAGCAGTGCCACAGCACACTTTGTTGGGAAGGCATGACAGCGAAACGGGATGGCAGAGAATGTTGTCAGTGGTTGCTGAAAAGTTTGAATTGAGGAACTTGTTGTTGATGGGCCATGGAGAGTTGGGTCTGGAAGTTGACTTTTCAAGATATTAGGTAAGCCATAGCAGGAGGAGGGCTGGTGCTTATGGCAGGTAAAGACACTGCCTGATCAGAATCTCCAAAGATACAGAGTCTTATGTGCTATATAAGAGTCTTCAAAGATAATGTAGGACCTTATGTGCTGTATATGTGGACAAGCTGGAGAGAGCCCAGTAGAGGGCAACAAAAATGGTTAGGGTGTTGGGGCCACGTGACTTATGAGGAGAGTTGGAGGGAACTTGGCTTATATTTAGTTTTCAGAAGAGAAGACTGAGGAAGGATTGAATACCAGCCTTCAAGTACCTGAAGGGGGGTTCCAAAGAGGGTGGAGCTGAACTGTTCTCAGTGGTAGCAGATGACAGAACAAGGAGCAATGGTCTCAAGTTGCAGCAAGGGAAGTTTAGGTTGGACATCAGAAAAAAATGATGCACACTAGGAGGATGGTGAAGCACTGGAGCAGGTTATCTAGAGAGCTGGTGGAATCTCCATCCTTGGGAATTTAAATTTTTTTAAGACAAAGCCCTGGCTAGAATCAGTGCTGTAGCAAGGTGGGGATGAGCGGGACAGCCACCCTGGGTGCCAAAGTGAAGGGGCGCGAACAGGCGCTGCCCAGCCAGGGCAGGGTGCAGGATGGAACTATAAGCAGCTTGTTTGATAGGGTGTGGAGATGAGGGAAGGCTGCTCCCACTGCTGTGTGCACCCCCGGGCAAGCATGAGAGGGGGGCATGTGCCCCCTGGATTTGTCGGTGGGGCGAGGGTGGGCTGCTGCTGTGGGCTGCAGCACTGGCTAGAATGATATAGTTGGGACTGGTCCTGAGCAGGGGGTTGGATTAGATGACCTCCTGACGTCCCTTCCAATCTTAGTTTTCTATGATTGCATATATTCAACCTATGCTAAATTGGCTGTTGATTCAGATGAAGGGAAAAATAAATGCCTCCTTATTACTGTTGCTAATAGGGCCACAGCATGTGCAAAGCAAGAGAGAATATGTATTTAGCAAAGGAAGCACTACTTCAAGATGGTGATGCTGGATTTTGCAGTCACTGCAGTCCTATTACAGCTTTGATTAAGTACCAACAATTTGAGTCCAGCATGCAGTGACTACTATGCTGAAGAAATCCTATAAAGATATAACTGCAGCCTTAAGGACATTGTTTCTATTAGTACCTAGCAATACCTTTTCCACCCACAGTTGTGATGATGAAGATGAATAGAACAGTGTTTAAATTAATGTATCTACTGGAGAGTCGTGAGAGATTAACATGCTGTAGGTGTTCATTTTCTGGGTCTTTGTCTCCAGCATTTGTTTTAAAATTGCTACTTTCTTTAGAAGTAAGAAATGTATGAAACAGCAGCTTCTGTGCTTGTGCCCTTTCTCTTGTTTACAAGTGTCTTATTGTTAGATTTATGTGTTTTTCAGTCATAAAAAATGTACCAATAATTAAAAAAAAAAAAAGGGAAGAAGAAGGTCTGGACTATATTTTCCTGACTGAATTTGAAAGGAAATTAGCAGCTGTAGTCTGAAGAGCCCCAGCTCTATAATGTTGTAAGCACACTCGACTCTCATTGCAGTTAGACATATCTTTAAAAAAGACTTTTATATTAGCTCATCTGGCTATCCAAGTGTTCATCCATCATTGTACTCATCTTATCATTAGAAATGCTGCAAAACTAACCTCCTGCTGCCCTCTTTCCCTTCAGGCTTGTATACACTCATCCATCTCCTGTTATCCATGCTGTCTGATTAATCTGCAAGCATCGTCATTCTGCTATCAACTACCTCTCTTCTATATGTACAGCCAAGAAATAGAATAAGCGTGACCCATTCTTCAGTGCTGAGTGCTTTCAACTCGTATGGAGAGTGGGAAATCTCATGAAAGCTGAAAGCCTTCAGCCAACATTGTGTTGGATTTACTTCACCATCTCCTTTGCATTCCCACAGGTGTGTTTGGCCAGAGCTCTGAGAGCTTCTCTCTGTTTTGTGAGTCTTTCTCCTTTTCTAGTTTTGTTTCCCCTCCCACAGACAGTCTGACCCCTTTCCCACTGCAGCCCCACACTTGTCATTACTTTTTCCTGCCATTTTTCTCCTTTCCTCAGCCCTTTCTCCTGCAGTAACCCTCTTCCCCTCCTCTCCCTCTGGTTGTTTTCTGTTTTCCCTCCCTCTCCCTGCAGCGGTACCCTTTCCTTCTCACTCCCCCACTCCCCTGCTCCTTCCTTTCACCTTCCCCCCCACCCCCCCACTTTTTTAGCTAGCTTTAGCTTTTGAGATTAACCCTTTCTTAGCAAGAATGGCTGCTTCTACGTCTTCCTCGACTGCCCCCAACTGCAGCTGCTCTTTGCCCCCCTCGGGGCGCTGTTTTGGGCACTGGGCCGGGACTTCTCTGAGGAAACCTACATCTACTCCTTCCCATACCAGGCAGCTGAGCGGGCCGCAGCCAGCCTGGGCAACTTCGTGGTGGGCCAGATCAAGATGGCCACCCTGAAGAGCTGGCAAAACTGGCTCACCGGGACTGGGATGCACAACGACCTGCAGCTTTTCCGTCTGCTGGTGCGAGCCTGCCTCTCTCTTGAATTCAAGCATGCGGTCCTCTGGTGGATGGTGTCCACCTTTGAGGAACGCTGGGCCATCGAAGGGGCACTGTGCCAAGTCGAGGCGGGATGCCTGCTCCTTGCCCTGTGACACCACCAGCTCCTCAAGGTGCAGAGGCGCACCCAGCGAGCTGAGACTTTGGGCTTTGTCTGGGCGGGCCGACCCCAGGTGTCCCCACTGGCAAGAGCTGTATATATGTATATGTGTAAATACTTCTTTTGTTCTTTGTGTTTTTTTGTTTTTTTGTCTAAAGTGTGCAGGCAGGCCTTGCAGGTCCTGAGCCCAGGCCTTGTCCTCGGCCTTGTTTAATAAACAAGTAACTTATTACTGTGCTATTGTTTATTATGATTGCCTCTTGCAAATGTAATTAGAACTGTATGGTGTATGGGATGCAGATACTCCAAAACTAAGTCTTTCTTTCTTGTGGATTGTTTCCACTTATTAATTTATGAAGGTTTTATTGAGATAACAATATGTACCCAATTTTAAAAACCAAAGGAGGAAGACGCCTCTTTGGTTATTTGCCTTTGGTATCTCTCAGAGGGTTTTCTTCATCATGCAAGCATGGAAGGTGAATTAAGTGATAAAATACTTAGTTTAATTTGGATATAGAGAGAGGAGCTTGTTGATTTATACATCCCCAAGGTGACATTTTTGCACACATTACTAATGTAAAATGGCAGAAGAGTGACTTTAGCAATGAACATGCTTTAGAATATAGTAATTGCCACAACAGGCATACATTTGAAGGCTGTTGGTGACTATCTTAAATTCAGCCAAATACCCTCTGGGGTCTAAGAGGCAGTTTGAAATAACCCGTTGCTATTTTGTCATGGCTGATTCATTTAAAATCTCATTACAAAATAGCTTACAACACATTTTAGAGGAGTTTGTGCAAATATCCTTCCACCGGGGGAAAAGTGCTCCTAGTAAATGCATGCAAGAAAATACTAAAGGAAAAGTTACACATTTTCTTTGTTCTTTAAGCATATTTATTACCATATTCTTATTTTTTATGCACTCTCTCTTTTTACATGACTTGGGTTTCCAATACTGTCTCCCTTAAGCCTCGTTCCCCTTTCAGCAGTTGTGTATGCTCCAAAAGCCACTTTAAAATTCTTGAAAAAGATAATCCAATTGAAACCCAACTTGGTTATTCTCCCAGTGCCCGACAACCAAAAACTGAAAGTGGTCACTGAGTTAAAATGTGCCACTCAAAGAGCAACTGAATTCATGGAGGACAAAAAGGTAGTCATCTAACACTTTTCCATGGCTATCTAATGGTATGCCTACACTGCAGTCCTCAGTGGAATGTAAGGATATAGAGGTGACTCTAAAGGCATAAACAGATGTCATCTTTGGAGCAGAACCAGATGGGTCAGGATGTCCCAACACAGCTGAGCTGTTTCATTGGCATCTACATATGTTGCCAAGGGACATTGTCCTGGAAGGTTGGGGCCAGCCACTTCCAGGGCTTCAAATGCCTGATCCTCTGGGACAGCGGCTCCATGTGCCAACCCCCAACCTGGGTTGTGCATCTGCAAGTGGAGTAACCCCCATAACTCTTCCCCCATGTACAGACATGCACCCAGGGTCAGGTTGCAGCAGCATGATATATATGCCTCAGGAATGCCCTGCACAGAGATTTCCAGGGTATATGTCTGCAGGCATGAAGGGGAAAAACCCATGGGGTTCCCCCCTTCATGTCTGCAGACTGCCCAGAGGGCATGGTAGCATGAAATGCATGTGTTGGAAATCTCTTGCAGGATCAAGCCCCTCTGCACTGGCAAATGTGTGACCTAGGATCTCCCTTGCAGGCACAGAGTGGAGAAGTGGGCTCTGCCTCCGCAGGGGAATTCCCAGAGACTGCATGTGCAAGCATGGGAAGCTCATGGGGCTGGAGATAAGTGCTTGGAGTTGAAGCCATGCATCTGGGGCCATTGTCCCATGGGATTGGGCTTCTGAAGCCCTGAGAGCACCCGATGGGTGGCTGGAGAGCATATGTAGTCCCAAGCTGTCCATCCTCTCATGCCATAAGCAAACAGACATCCACCAAGAAGAGGTGGCATAAACTATTACTACAAATTGTTGTGGCTACAATTTTCAGCAGTTGTAATGCAACAAGGGCCATGGATGTCTGTTTGCTTGGGTTTTGTTCTACCATAAAAAATTTTATGGCAGCACAAGGGAGTTGTCTGTTTGCAGCCTGAAATAGCCTACTTACTGGAGGTAGTTTCGGTGCACTGGCATGAAGTTGAGCATGGGCTGAGACTGCCTGAAGAGCCAGTGTTGAGCTATGTTGCTGCTGCTAAACTGTTTTCAATAGCTGAGCTAGCCCCATTAAAGCAGTGTGCAGCTGTAAATATTCCCTTAGTGGGTTGAAGGACTTTAGTAGCATTTAAGATAGTGTTTAGGGAAGGGGCCTGATTTCAAAGCTTCTTTAATGCTTCTAAATCAGCTTCTGAGAAATATAGGAGTGGGGGAAAGGAGGAAGGTAAAAGAGGTAGAGAAGAAGGAGAACTAGAAGCAGACCCAGTTCTGGAGTGGAAAGGTGATACATTATTTGCAGCCAGAACCCTGGGTCCTGTATGCGAAGTGGGATGGAAGGCAAATAAAAGAAAGATGGTAACATTTCTATGTTCTTCTAAAAAATAACAAATGGGAAGAATAAAATTGGTTTAAAAGTTGTTCTTCTTGTTTGTAATCTTTTTCATTTTGTGGGAAGTTTCAAAATGAAAACCAACATTGCCATTTTGAAATTTTTCATCAAAATATTTCACTTTCATCGTCATCAAAACTCCAAATCTCCATTAAAAACAAAGACAAAATATTAGTCCAAGAAGTTTGACCAGGATTAGAAAATAAGATTTTTGGTAGTGAAGTCCCACTGAGAACAGCCTGCAAATCAAAGCATGAGTGAGTTTATTTGTTAATGGTCCAATAAGACAATGGAATGTTGCTTTGGCAGTCAGTATTTACAGATACACTACGTAGATTCATTAGGACATATTCTCTGGCAAGCTGTATTCCACTTCCCTGGTAAAGGGATCAAGGGATTCCAATATACCCCATTCTAGGGACATTTCATGTTGGCATACAGCAATGTTTCTCACTCTTTTTTAGACCTAAGTCACCCCTCTACTCTTACTTTTCTCTCATTTTTTGACTGCAGAAAAATAGTAGAGCAATTCTTCTGTTGCAAAGTAAGTAGGAAGACCTCAACAGCTCAGAATGTTTGTGATACTATGGATTCCTATTTGAAATCTCTGGGTTTATCTTATGAATCATGTTTGCACACCCAATGGTGTTAACACTGAGTGGCACCTTGTGGCACCCTTGAAAGGTTCCCCAAACACCCTGGTTGAGAATCACTGGCAAAAAGCAAACATTACTATTTACTAAGCTTCTCTTTGTACAGGCCCTAATATAGGAAAGGCCATATCAGAAGTAGGGTAGCCAGTGACATGCACTAAACATTGGTAGGTAGCCTCTTTAAGACAGTGGCCGGTCAATGCAAACTGATGCAGACTCCTGCATGCTTAGAGCTATGTTTGAGACAGAGAATCAGAACTGTATATGGTACTCAGAGATAACACCCTGTGCAGCAGATAATCTGACCGTTAATCTCCCTTTTGAGTCATTACTCAAAATGCGTTTTGTAGACGAGTCTATGAACTTCACTTCATAAATCTACTGGATACAAAAAATCATGGACTCAATATAGACATTGGCTTTATGACACACTACAACCTGTCTGACATCTATTTCACCAGGTACCTGCCAGATCTGACCTCTTACACTTTTCTTCGCCCCCATTCCTTTCTTGCCCCCCCCCCTTTTCTGCCCTTTGTTTTTCTAATTTCCAGTTACTTCCTTTTTCACAGACAGCCTCTTTTCCACCTTGAATTACTATTACGGTAAAGTCTCCCTTACTCGCCTTTGGTTTTTTGTCTACTTCGTTTTTCCCCCTTCCTTCCCTGCTTTACCTTTTGTTTTCCTAAGTCTACCTATTTACATGATCACTGACATCCTGCCACGCTTTTAGCTGCTCTCATTCCTTGGAGTCTCAGAACAGCAGACTTTTATGCCTGAAGAAGTGTGATTGCACTAGAAAGCTTGCTAAAAACTTTTTGCCAATTACTCAGTTGGTTTAATAAAATATATCACATCTACTCAAAGAACCTTGCCTGCCTACTCAGTTTAAGGCCTTTTCATTGTGAGAAAGGAGGAGCACCCATACCATATAAAAGGACTTTCCTTAATCATAGGAATATGCCCTGGGGAATGTGCACATTTTTCCGAATTAAAGAGCTGAGCAGCAGAATTTGTCAAGAAAATACCCAAGGAACAGAAAATTAGTAGAACTGAAATAGGGCACACCTTTAGAATGATATAGTGAAATTACTGTGCAAGCAACTCCCATTCAATTAACATATAACATATTTATTCAAATCTAAGATGATCCTGATTATAAGATGACCCCTGAATAATTAGATTCTATATATGGAAAAATATAAATTTGTTGTACTTTTCTAGGTATAGATTCACAGCTATCTTGCATTCCTTATCCCCCCACTTCCCCCACCCACCACTGCTACAGCAGGGAAAACAGTGACTGGGGGGTAGGGTGAGGTGGGTGGGGGAGTC
Source organism: Crocodylus siamensis (assembly GCF_052110815.1). Lineage (NCBI taxonomy): Eukaryota > Metazoa > Chordata > Crocodylia > Crocodylidae > Crocodylus > Crocodylus siamensis. Next base: position 365,196,795 of record NC_143395.1, read on the forward strand.
GGGTGACCCTCTTGCCCTCCACCTCCCTACTTCCCTCTGCAGCCTTCCTGCCCTCCCACCTGTGCCCTCCCACAGCTCCCCACAGCCTCTGCCCTACCTACTCCCCAGTCTCTGCTTCACCCCACTCTCTGCTACCCCACATTGTCAGACACTGCGCTGTTGGCTCTCCAGGGCACAGTATATGGAAGCTCAGCCCTTGCTGGGCCTTGTAGCAGTGGCAGTGCTGCTGATTGGCCAGGCATGGGATAGAGTTTCTTCCTGCTCCCTGCATGGAAAGAAACTCAGACTGAGACAGAGCTGAGTTACACCAGATAGTAAGGTGGTAAGATGGCAGGGTGAGGGCAGAAGCTGCAATGAGAAAGCAGGGCTCCGAGTCAGAAAGGCAGGCACCACCTGCCCTCCCTTCCTGCCCGCTCCGTCTCCCCACTCCAGCTTTGTATGCAAATCTAAGTTGAGGGACTTTTTTCCCCTATCCTGAAGTGGTGGGGAGGGGGGGAACTAATCTTAGATTCAAGTAAATATGATCATTTTAGTTCCTTGATTTCCTGGCAACTTTTAAAAGAAAAGTCACTAGCTACATGGAAGAATGTAGGGCTCTTTTGCTTTAAGCCAGGCTGAAACAGTTTTGGTTCTTTCAATCAGTGATGTTTTTCTTAGCTGCAGCTACAATACACCATGTCCCAGCAATGGTAGGTCACAGAGTTCCTACTTAAATGTCTTGTCAGCCAAACTCCCATTTTAATGTATTGGCCACATAAAAAAAGAGATAAGTTCAAAAAGGTTAACAATTTTTGCAGAGCCATTTGTTTCTGAGAGAACCATTTCTTTCTTTGTTTAAATAAAAAAGCCCTCAAGTTCTAATAATAAGAGCTGTTGCAAACCCCATTTTTTATTACAAGATTTACAAAGCAAACATGGCTATGGAGTCACTGTTCACATTTGAGGTACAAATTCAATGAACTTGGATCTTCAGACAATTATCTCACCTAGATAATTTTGCAACCCCAAAATCTTATGCAGGGGCAACAGCTGCCTGCTTCTCTTGTCTCCTTTTTGACACTCTGATCCCTTTAGAAATCCTCAGACTGGCCTATTCACATGCACATCTAGCAGCAGGAGCAGGAAGCTCTCTCTCTTCTTTGCCGGACAGTCTGAGACCAGCACTCCTGAATAGTAACGGTTAAGGGCTTCTCAGCTGTGCGAGGGAATAAGGATACCTCACTATTTTTGCTGGGAAATCTCATATGGGTTTCCAAACTTCCACTGTACCTTATGGGGGCTTTTTTTGCTTGTGGGCTTAGAATAGATATGACTACAGTAACAGGAATAAAGTTCCCCTCTCTCACTGCATGCACAGTCCATTAAAAATTAAAGATGAGTCAGTTAATATCCCTGGAGACAGCTGACAGGAATGTACCAGGAGGCTGTAAGAGAGCAGAAAGGAAGTGGGCAAGCCGTTTCTGATGAAACCTAAAGTAATTAGGAGTGTTCCAGGGTTTTTCCAGAGCCAGTGAAGAGAGAGAAAAAGAAGCTAGTTATGAATCTCGTGGTTTTCCTCTCAGTCTAGAAATATAGTGCATTTCATGCACAGGCTCATTTTGATCTTGCTCAACAGCTCTCCCTGCTCTGGCATGAACAAGGGAGTACTACATTCCTATTAGAAAATAGGTCAACAGTTAAATATTTTGATATTTCAAATATGAATAAAGCAAGCATGGATTAACCACCCTGGTTGTAATCTGTATTTAACTGACTCACCTCTAAATATTTGCAAATATTAAGTGGCAAATAATATCCTGCAACAAGAATTTCTGTTCTCTCCTGTGTATTATGGAAGCAAGGAAAATCCCTCTGATACTCTGGTCTTAAGTTCAGGATGCTGCCCAAGCCTATGACAATATTACTATGCATAAATATTGAGCAACAGACACTTAAGTGTTTGTGAAGAGCAGGTTTTATTTACTCCACGTCCTTCCATCAGAGACTGAAATATTTTGAAAGATGCCAAAACAGAACATGTTTTAGCATTTTCATCTTGTGTTCTTCTTCTGATGGTCTGAGTGCAACAGATTGGTTTTGTATATGTGATCACTGAGTCTATCATTAAGTCCATCCCCAAACAAATGAAGATCATGTCCCATAACACCGCAGATGTTAAATTGTTTTTAAGATGATCTTCATTCCCTGAAAATTGTCAATTGTTCATATCAGTAAAACATGAACTATGCAGATAGAATTGCTGTAGTTTTTACAATCATAATAATAATAATAATGATTTTTTAAAATTACCACAGGGGATTTGTGTGATCAAATTGCTGCCTGTCCATACCCTCCGTTTCCTTCTCTGCTAATCCTTTCTGTAAAAGGTACGAAAAATATGTTGACATTTTAAAAATGAAGACTCTTGCTGGCTTTAGAATGTCTGGAAGCTTTCTAGCTGAGCAGACAGCCAGAGATTTTCTGTGGGCTACAGTGGCTGTTGGAGTGAACCAAAAATAAACTAAAATAAAAATTTCTAGATTAGTTTAGATAAGACTAATTTCATGCACATGGGCCAGGCAGAAGACCACAGGCTATGAGATACCCTTTGATCAATGATTGGATGAAGCATGAAGTCAACCCTGTAGTCATCACCAGGTTTAATGTACATAGGTATACAATGAATAAAAAGAACTGATGGCAATGGGCTTTATTGTGGAGCACTAGGCAACCTCTGCAGACCATTGTCTGGCTCTTACTAACTGCTGCCTCATCACCCAATTCCCAACTCCGTCAGGCTCCTGTCAGGGAGCATCTTGAAATTACAACTCCTATTACTACTAGCCCCACTTACTCTAATGAGCTTTTCCAAAGAATAGAGTAAGACAATCTAGTATCCAAGACACTTCTCCATGTTTCTCCTGAGGCCTGATCACTTCTCCTTATATCCTGACACTACAATTATAGATTTTTTTTTCCAGTACTAGGCACATAATATGGTCCAGTCTGTATCCTTGTTTAGGTTTTCCATGGCGCATGTTTACTTCAGGAACTGTAGACAACAGATGCTCATGGTCTGCATTTCACTGAGTCAAATACGCTGGGGCCACTAGAATAATTCTATTTTCACATGCTGTCTTTCTTGACCTACTGACTCTTGACTGAAGTTCATTTTAAACCTCAAGGTTAACCAGTTCTTCTCTGTACCTGCAAGGAGGCATTTAGCAATGTCAATGTGCATGTTGATGTTTTTACTGAGTATCTCAAACTGTGTTTATCACTTTTCCAGTTTGGGAGCTGTTGGTTATTTTTAAATAGTTTTGTTGACAGACTAACAAACTTTCCCAGAATTTCAGGTAGCCAAGAGTCACAGTGTGACTATGTAGTGCATGTCTGGCATCTTCAATCTGTTGTATTTGTTCCATTTTGCTTGAGGCTACTCTCCTGATGTCTAGTGGAACAATTTCAGCAAGCTCAAGCAAAAAGGAGTTAAACCTATACAGCAATAGCAGAACTGAGCCCAAAAGTTGACAACGTCACAGGAAAGATAGATGAATATCTTGGAGAATCAACCAGCAGAAGGGGCACATTTGGGCATGCTGTGAAGCCTCCAGGAAACTGGGGGACTATGTTCATAGCAACTCTTTTGCCAGAAATCTGTTGGATGGAGTTCCAAATGGTCACCAATGCTGTGAGGAGTTTCAGAAAGATTTAGTGAAACAAAATTGGACATTTCAAACATCACCCATAGCTACTGGGTATTGTGGCACATTACAAGTGGGTTCTGGGTATCCCACCAGCTGACAGGGTCCTGAGAAATCCCTCTCTGGCATGCCAGTTAGTCATGAACCTACCAAGTGGGCAATGTGGAGCCAAGAGGGAAGTAAAACACCCTGTCAAGATAAAACAGGCAAGCCTATGTGTCTATCTGTCTGAACGTCTAGCATCTACCACCATGTCATCTTCAAGGATTAGTGGCTTGGGGTAAAATCCTGGCCTTATTCAAACCAATGGCAAAACTTGAAACCTTGCATTATTTGAGATAGTATCCTGGGGCAGTAATCACAAAACCTCATCATTTCCTTTCCTGCAATATTTTATGTTCACAAACCAAACAGAGGAGTTTCCCCATTGTTGGACTTGGCTGTGATGCAAAGCAACAGAGGCAACAGAGAACATTGATCTTCATTAAGTATATGAATAAACATTTCACTTTAATATTCTAGCAAAGTATCTAGTCAGTCTACTGCCAGTCCATCTCCTAATCAGGGGTAATTTTATCTTGTCACTTACATTTTAAAATGTATGATTCACAACCTCTCTCCATGGTCCTGCCCATCACTTTCTCTTCTATCCACTTCCCTTTCAGATTAAGAGACAGACTTATCAGTTTTCCCCACTGATTCCTCTTTTAAGTTTCCACCTTTCCTTCAGCTCTGAAGGAAGGGCACAAACAGTTTAAGTGCTGCACAAAGTCACATGTTAAACTTATGAGACTGACATAATGTAGCAAACATTAATGTGCTAAAACTACAAATGCTAAGTAAACCACTTACCCAAGAGATCCTATCTCATCTTCTGATCTCTTGTGTCAACTCATACCCTCTCATCCATACCTTCACTCTTCTCATTCTCTTTTGGCTCTCTCTTCACAATCTAATTACGTTTTAGTTTTTCCCATTATAAAAATGCACTCGGCACCACTTACCAGTATAAATACTTACCTTTGTCCCATTTGGCTCTAGGTTCATTGAACCTGCTGTTTACAGTTGATGTCTGGAGTCTTTTCATCCAATTCCATCCCACATTCTCTCCAAACTCACATCTGCCCTTTGGGCTCCCTGGAACTGCTCTTGACAGTGTCTCCAGTGACCCTTCTGTAGCTAAAACCATACCTGTGCATTGTCCTTATTCTTCTTGACTCGTCAAATGCCTTTGACACAGATAACTGTGCTCCTCTAAATATTGATCCCCTTTGGTTTCCATGACTCTGCCCTCTCCTTTCTCAAACCAGACCCAGAGCTGTCCAGTGCTGATGCTGATGTCAGGTCTGGCCGCAGACAGCCCTGGATGTTGGGGCTACGCCCAGTGCAAACCCCAGGATCAGGTGCGGGCAGCTCTGAACCTATACCCAGGGCTTCCCTGTGCTCTGTGCCCCATGGGATTGGGCACAGTGCAACCCTGGTGTCTATGATAGAGCCACTCTCTGCCCTATCTACAGGCTGGGAGCAACTCTGCAGTGGCACAATTGGGTTCTGAGGAATTTTATGTCTCATCTCAAACATTGTGGAAGAACACACAGTGTTTGAAATGGGGCACAAAATTCCCCCAATCATAACATTATTTTAATGTCTGCCAAGGGCCTTAATTTACCCACAAATCCTTCCTGGCAATCTCCTCCCTCAGTTCCAGCTAGCAGCACCACCATCTTATCTGTCATTCACATTTAGACTCTCACATTTAATGTATGTCTAAATCTTCCAGATTCCATCTCTGTAATGTCTCCTAAGATACAGGATTTCTAGTCCATACATGCAAGTAAAACTCTTTACCAGACTCCTATCAACTTGTGTCTCCATTAGCGCAACTTTCTTTTCTCTGGCTTTCACACATACAATCCTGCCTCATATCCATCAGATGCTCTTGCAAGGACCATTTTCCTAGCCCTTTGTTTTGAAGATTGAGAGGTTGTCACTCATCTCTGAGGAGCCATAACAACAACCATTTCCTACTTACTAAACTTTCAGACAAACACCCTTGCACTTCCTCCTATGCTGCTCTTTAGCCTTTGGGAGATGCTCCCCATAAACATCTGAGAAGTTGTCTTATTAACCTCTTCTACAACGTTTGGTAAAGCTCTCCTTTTCCACAATACCTACAGACAACTTGACAGTGTTACAGGTCCTGGTGTGCGGAGAATATTATCTATCTACACTGATCCATATGGTCTCATTGTTTCCCTGTACTCCCCTGTCATAGGCTGGCCTATCCCCTAAAAGAGGAGTCAGCCAGCCCTGCTGAGTCTTGGCAGCTGTGAGAAGGTTGCTAATGAGGGAATGACTCACTGGGAGTTAAAAGCTCTGAATGCACAGCCACAGGAAACAACTGTGGGGAAACAGCTGGAAGCAGGCAATAAGCTGAACTTCTGTTTGTGGGGGGGCAGAATGCTCGGTGAAGGCCAGGGTCACAGGGGACCTCTCCCAGTGTCTGAGATGGGACAACAAGAATTTTGTTTGCTTGCTTTGTTTAATTAAGGACTCTGTTTATTGCTGTAGGCTGGCTGAGAAGCTGCTCAGGGAAGAAAAGCCTGCCTGTAGAAGCCCCAGGCAAGACAACCTGCATGCACCCCCTCCCCGCATCTGTCTATTGTAATATCTATTGAGCCTTGCTTTACACCTACCATATGTACTTGTATCTAAGAAGAATTTTTTTCCCCCCATAGAGTGAAGGGAAGCTCCTTATCTTGGATTTAAGTAGGGGGGAGGCAGGCTGCTCAGGCTCCAGCTCTAGTTCTGGCCCTGACCTGGGCTTGGAGTCAGAGCTGGAGCCATAACTGTTGCCATGCCTCCTTGCTTCCTTGTCCCACCTTGCTAAGTCTGCCCTGTGCCATCCTGCCCCTCTACCTCTACTTCGTGTTGTTTATATTTCTGCCCTACCACACCACTTGCAGAGTTGCAGCTCTACCTCTGCTCTGGCTCCACTCCAGCTTGGGGCATGAAGTATATGCTGATGCTGGCTCCCACCAGGAAGCAATGGCTACAGCAGTTTTGGCTTTGACCTTGGGACTGGGGGCCAGAGCTGCTAGTGCCACAACTGCTACTTCCTGGTATGTGCTCCATGCCCCAGGCTGGAGTGGGGCTGGAACAAGAGCCATGACTAGGGGGAAGTGGCAGCAGAGGGGGCTAAGCTGGGGAGACCGGGAGGGGACAAGTGGTAGGAGCGATCTTTCTCCATTGCAGTGGGAGAGATGATGAATTTAAGATGACCCTCCAATAACTGTATTCTATACATAAAAATTATAACAAATTCATCAATTTTGCATGTGTAGAATCTAATTATGGAGGGTTATCTTAATTTCAAAGCTGTCTTGGATTCAGGTAAATATGGTATACCATGATCTCTCTAAGGAAGGCACCATCTTATTTTTTCTGTTCCTAGTGCAAGAAGGCTCTGGTCCATGTCTAGTGTCCCAATGCCCAAAGGTAGTACAGATAATAATAATAGTAGTAACAATAATAGACCTTGTCTGAAATGACTTAGTGTTTTGAAATGTTGTGGGTTGAGTGTCACTTATTCACTATTTTGACTATTGCTCATGCTGCATAAACATGAAGGAAAACCTGATCCCAGTCCCGAAGAGGGTCAGGCTCAACCTACCATTTTATCATTTCTGTCTGAGAAAGGCAGACTTAAGAGCATTGTTTAAAAATGCTCTTTTGAGTCTACTGTCTCCATCCACCTACAGACCAGCTTGCATTACTCCCATGATACCTCATCCATCTGCTCTGTTCTTAGTACTTTCTTCTGTCCCCTCCTCCTGCTTGCTGGTATTTTCCTTCCAGATAACATGTCTCTGTCATGGTTGTCTCACATTCCCTTCCTACTACTGGACTCACCTGTTGCCAGCCAGGTTTCCTTCCCTGACCACATAACATGAAAAATACATTTTAGCCAATCCACTGCACATCATTTCTTTTCTGTAGAAAATGTTTGATAAGATGCTCTGAGGCCCTCTGCTTGCTTTGGCCTGCCAGCTTTGCTATTCCATTGCCATGCCTGCAGTTTTGTAGGAAAGATAAATAAGAGATTTCCATGCACAGATGGAATAAAATATATAGTTTGATAGTCAGTGAAATCCACCCTTTTAAGTAATCATTGATTTAAGAAATTGTATGCAAAGAAAAAGTTTAAGAGTCAGATACTCAGCTGCTTAAAGGCTACCTCAAGCAAAAGTTGAGACATCCCCTCACAGTTGGCTTTGTGTCACCTGCGGTGGATCCAAGTGTTCAGGAGTAAAAGGGGTTGGGATGGAAACAAAGTTCTATCCAGTCCTTAGCTGGCAAAGTAGTAATACCTGTGGAATCACTCCAGTGTGGTAGCCAGAACCAGAGGGGTTACTATCATGAACAATAAATATATGCTCTTGGAGGCATTTGGCATTTGTGTAAACAGTTAAGATTAGCTAATTCAAAGTTTGCAAGTTTGCAACCTGCAAGTGGAATTTGTCTGTCACAATTTAACCAAAGCGTTGAATCTAACTGTTTGCACTGATCATGGGACCACTGAGCCCCCAAAATAAGCAGAGCTACAAGATTGGGTGATCTAACAGGTTTTTTAAAGGTCAAGCCATAACAAGATTTGACCACCTAATATAATCAGCACATTCCAAGGAATCCAGGAATAAAAAACTAAGGAGTTGAGCTTAAGCAGGTAATGCTAATTTCAAACCTCAAAGTAATGTGGTATAATTTGCTCGTTGTGTGAACCTGAGTTTGGGCAGTAACCTTTCATGATAATTTCGAACACCTTTTTATCCCATAAGGTAACAGCTCTAGGGCAAGATTGTGAGTGGCAGATTAGCATAACATAAGGTATAACGAAGCACATATGTCAGGTGACCAGCATGAAGGATGGACAGGCAGACCATCGCTGTTCCAAGCCTGGACCCTGGACTCCCAGTGTGAGTGAGGACCGGATCCTGACCCAGGGACCTTCCCAGTGACCCTTTGGACAGCGCTGATCGGGGACACCTGACTTCACTGGAACAACTTGGTGCACACCTGGCATAGAGGGACTGCCGATAAGTTGCCAACCCCATGTGGGAACCTTTGTCATTCTGTCTATCTGTTGTTATCATTAACTATTAGCTATTTATTACTGTACTATCTGTTTGTCGCATTAACCTTTCTGTTAACTGTTGTATGCTAAGCTATAAGTAAATTTGCCTTTATAGATTTCATAGATTTCATAGACATTAGGGCTGGAAGGGACCTCGGGAGATCATCGAGTCCAGCCCCCTACCCAAAGGGCAGGAAGTCAGCTGGGATCATAGGATCCCAGCAAGATAAACATCCAATTTACTCTTGACGGTGTTCAATGTAGGTGCTTGAACCACCTCCGCTGGCAGACTGTTCCAGACCTTGGGGGCTCGGACAGTAAAGAAATTCTTCCTTATGTCCAGCCTGAAACGGTCTTGCAGGAGTTTGTGACCGTTTGACCTCGTCATCCCTTGGGGCGCTCTGGTGAACAAACGTTCCCCCAGATCCTGGTGGTCACCCCTGATAAACTTATAGGTGGCCATCAGATCACCCCTGAGCCTACGCTTTTCCAGGCTAAAGAGTCCCGTGGCTCTCAGCCTTTCATCGTAAGATCTGTTTTCCTGACCTCTGATCATGCGCGTGGCTCTCCTCTGGACTCTCTCAAGCTTCTCCACATCCTTTTTGAATTGTGGAGCCCAAAACTGGATGCAGTACTCCAGCTGCGGCCTCACCAAGGCCGAGTACAAGGGGAGAATGACGTCCCGGGATTTGCTCGAGAAGCATCTATGGATGCAAGCCAGCGTTTTGGTCGCTTTACTAGCCGCAGAATTGCATTGGAGGCTCATGTTCATCTTGTGGTCAATGATGACCCCCAACTCTCTTTCTTCTGTAGTGCTATCCAACGTAGCACTGCCGAGCCTATAAGGATGCTGCAAGTTTTTCCTCCCAAGGTGGAGAACCTTGCATTTTTCGGTGTTAAACACCATGAGGTTCTCATCTGCCCATTTGCTGAGCTTGTCCAGGTCAGCCTGGATCACCCGCCTATCTTCTGGCGTGGATGCTTTGCCCCAAAGTTTGGGGTCATCGGCGAACTTGGCCAGTCCACTCCTGACTCCAATGTCCACATCATTAATGAAGAAGTTGAACAGGATGGGTCCCAGGACAGAGCCTTGAGGGACCCCACTGGTCACAGGGCACCACGATGAGTGACTGCCATCAATTACAACCCTCTGGGTCCGACCACGGAGCCAGTTTCCCAGCCAGCGAATCATGGTGGAGCCAAGGCCACAACTGGCCAGTTTTGCCAAGAGGTGATCGTGGGATACCAGATCAAAAGCTTTTTTGAAGTCAAGATATATGACATCAATCTCTTCTCCCTTGTCCAGGTGATAGGTCACCTGGTCATAGAAGGAAATAAGATTGGTCAAACAAGACCTACCCGCAACAAACCCATGCTGGCTATCCCTTAGGATGTTAGCCTGGGCCAGTCCATGAAGGATGGCCTCCTTAATAAACTTTTCTAAGATTTTCCCCAGGATAGAAGTCAGGCTAATGGGCCTGTAGTTAGCCGGATCCACTCTCCTCCCTTTCTTGAAGATCGGCACCACATTGGCCTTCTTCCAGTCTTTGGGCACTACACCAGAGTGCCAGGAGTTTTCAAAGATCCGTGCCAGGGGCTGGGCTATGACACTCGCCAGCTCCTTGAGTACCCTGGGGTGCAGATTGTCAGGACCGGCTGATTTGAAGGTATCCAGCTTCTCAAGATGTTCCTTCACGAGGTCAGCATTTATGGAGGGTAGGGGATCCCCCTCACCCGGATCTCCCTGTCCCATAGCAGGCATTGGCGTCCCATGGGACTGATGAAAGACTGACCCAAAGTACCTATTTAATAGGTTGGCTTTTTCCTGGGCGTCAGTTGCCAGTTGTCCCATCTGGTTTAGCAGGGGTCCAACATTGCCCTTGCTTTTCCTCCGGCTCCCCGCATATCAGAAAAAGGACTTTTTGTTGTCCTTGATGCTTGAAGCTAGTTGGAGTTCAGTTGCAGCCTTGGCTTTCCTGCTTTGCTCCCTGCAGGACCGGACCAGTGCAGAATAATCCTCCTTGGAGGTGAATCCCATCCTCCATCCTTTGTAGGCTTTCCTTTTTAGCCGCAGGAGGTCCGCTAGGTCCCTAGAGAGCCAGGAGGTCTGCTGTGCCTTCTTGCTGCCTTTCCTCCGTGTTGGAATAGATTTAGCTTGTGCCTTGAGGATCGCTTCCTTGAGAAGCAACCACTCTTCTTGAACTCCCATCTCCCTGGGGTCACGGTCCCTGAGGGCCTGACCGACTAGCCTCTTGAGCTTATCAAAGTCAGCTTTTCTGAAGTCAAGGACTTTTGTGTTGCTGACTGACTTGCCAGCTTTACGGCGGATGGTGAAGGTCATCAGCTCATGGTCGCTGTCACCCAGCTTCCCATCGATCACTAGGTCGCCGATTAGGTCATCCCCCGTAGCCAGTACCAGGTCGAGCAGCGCTTTGCCTCTCATTGGCCCATAGACTTCTTGAGTCAGGTAGAGGTCATCCACGCATGAGAGAAAGCTTTGCAACCACTCGGATTTTGCTGAGTGATCTTCCCAGGAGATGTCCAGGTAATTGAAGTCACCCATGACAACCAAGGTCCTGGAGCAAGCAGCCTCAGTCAGTTCCCGGGTGAACTCCTGGTCAAGCTCAGGACTTTGAGTGGGAGGTCTGTAGTAGACTCCCACCGTTGTGTCCCCTGTGCCGTTTTTCCCACGAATTTTTACCCAGAGGGTCTCTAGCTGTCCATGCTGGTCGCCAACATCAGCTTGCAGGGACATGTAGCTTTCCTTCACATAGAGAGCTACACCCCCACCCCTTTTGTCAACACGATCCCTCCTGTACATGGTATAGCCCTCTATACCTGTGGTCCAGTCATGGGTGGAGTCCCACCAGGTCTCTGTTATCCCAATGACGTCATAATTCTTTGCACTGAGCAGGAGGACAAGCTCCTCCTGCTTGTTGCCCAGGCTCCTGGCATTAGTGTACAGGCAGGCAAGTGTGCCCTTAGGGGCTCTTGCCTTGCCCACAGATTGTGCCAGGGCTGGAGCAGGGGTGGGCTCCCTTAAGTGCCTTGGTCTGCTGGCCTTGCAAGGGCCGTTCAGTGGGCCAGCAGGGGCAGTAGTCCCCCCATCCCCCAGCGGGCTTAGTTTAAAGCCCGGTGGAGCAGGTCAGCCAGCCTGGCTGAGAAGAGCCTCCTCCCCAAGGGAGAGAGGTGGAGGCCATCTCTTCCCAGCAGTTCGCTGCCTCTCTCTCCAAAGAGCGGGCTGTGGTCATGGAAGCCAAAGCCTTCCCGATAATACCAGCGCCGCAGTCTTTGGTTCACTGTATGGATCCTCCTCTCCCTCCTCAGCCCATAGCCCGAGACTGGGAGGATCGATGAAAACACCACCTGAGCTCCCAGAGCCCTAAGGCCCGCTCCCAACTCCCTGTAGCACCTCATGACCTGGCTGGGGGTGCTCTGAGCCGTGTCATTGGTGCCCACGTGAATAAGGAGCATGGGGTAGTGGTCTGTGGGCTGGAGGAGCTGCGGGATCCTCTCCGCAATGTCTCGGATGCGGGCCCCCAGGAAGCAGCAGACTTCCCGGGTTAAGGGGTCGGGGCAGCAGATTGCCCCCTCAGTGCCCCGCAGGATGGAGTCTCCCACAACAAACACCTTTCGCTTTGACTTGGGGAGAGCGGGGCCAGTAGCTGTGGTTGAGCCTGGGTTGCCTGTGGGAGCCGGCAACTGAGCAGTCTCTGCTGGGGCTGCAAGAGGTGCGAACCTGTTGCTAAGCTGCGGCGAGGGAGGGGCTTTGGTGCGGTGGGCCTTTGGGCCCTTGACCACCTTGGTCCATGCCCCTGACTAGGCAGAGCGGGAGGTCCCAGAGTCCTCCTTAGTCGTGGAGGGAGATGGTGCTCTCCCCTGCGGCTCCTGGGGGAGAAGGGCCTGGCAGTAGGGGTCTATCTCCTGCTCACAGTCCCTGATGGCATGCAGTCTCTGGAGTGTGGCCTGGAGCTCCTTCAGCTGGTGTGCCAGAGACTCCAGTAGGGAGCAGACCCCGCAAGGGGAGGTGGCCATGTTCCCGGGCCCCAGAGCCTGAAAAAGGGACAGGCAGCCCCCGCAGCGAAGAGCCAGGGGCTCTGTCTGCGTGGAGCCCAGAACCATGGGCTCCATCTGGGTGGCCGTCTCTGAGGCACCCGATGGGGGGGCTGCAGAGCCTGAGGGGCCCCTCAGGGTGCGGCGCATGCCCATCCGTGTCATGCCTCTGGTAGGCTGGCTATGGCTGGGGCCGACTACTCTGGGGGGTCGCAGGCAGGGTCTCGTGCCCTCCCGCGCCCTCTCCTGCGCGAACTCTGCGCTAGCTCATGCGCCTGTTTACGTAGCCTGTTCGCGCAGCTCTGGTCCTGGGGCTCCCTGGGGGGCTGGGCCAAGTAGGGGCCTGGGCGGGGGCTTGACCCGGGCCGGCACCAGGCAGGGGCCTCCTCCCAGGGAGCGAGGAGTTAACCCCTTCCCACCACGAGCCCGCTTACCTCCGGCTGTGCTGGGGGTTGGCAGGGGGCTCTGCGGCTGCTGAGGGGGTGTCTGGGGGGCTTTGGGGGAGCGGGGGTGCAGCGGGCTTCACTCCTGACTCGCCTCCTCGATCCCAAACCCAGCAGCCTCATGGCTGAAACACTCACAACACCTAGCCGGCCTGTGACACTCCAGCCAGCATTGCTTTGACCATTCAAAACTTAACTGGGGTCATGGAGGCCTCTTGTAGCCTCAGTATCAGGAAAACAGAACAACTTGGGAGGATTTAGAGGATTTCTTTGCCAAACAAAGAGCAAGGGACAACTCATAAGATGTTTCACTAGTTAGATTTAATAGCACATTGATGAGTTAAGAGTCCTCCTAAGATGGCTAATAATGGCTCATGTGGAATAAGGTGCATGTCAGCTGGCTGTTACCTTCCACCAGAGAGGTGGGTGCAGCTGAGTGGTCTTGCATTCTGTTTGCTTTTAAAGCATAGTGGGATTACCTGGAATGAAGCAAGATATACAAATATAAAATATCATCAATATTCCATGAAATCTGCAAAGTTGATTCATGCCAACTGTCAGGGAAACAATGTTTTCTATGGAGATATAAAGATGCCAGATGAAATTCTGCTCATTTGTGCAAATCATGATAGAAGTGAGACTTGTTTTTAGGGAGGAAAGGAGTTGACTTGGAAAAGGGTCTGTCCAGAAGTACACTGAGAAGACTGTGTGTCTTGGTGAATCATCTTAAAGTCACAAATAGGTAGACAGTTTTGGTGCAGTAGACAAAACCTCCCTAAGGTCCCTCCAATCTCTGCCTGTGGGTCACCCCCAATTACAATTTCTGGGTTTTTAAAGGGATAAGATCAAAATTCAACTAATTTTACTAACAATATATATTCAGAAGTGCTTGATGATTGATTACGATATTAGTTCATAATTCATCTTGAAGTTATAGCATCATCTGCTTTAAATGAAATGCACTTACTAATGTATGTGTAATTGAATATGTATATATAAAAAGAAAGAACACAGCTAAGGATACTAATTCAATTAAAACAGAACATTCTCTTATAGCTACACTTATTATATTCCAATACAAATTGAGAAAGAGCTATATTTTGTCTGTAAAGCAGCAGTTTTCAACCTGTTGTCTGTGGCCCCCTGGGGGTCCTCAGACTATATTTAAGGAGTCTGCAAAAGATGACTATAATCAATCAAAAGTATATGAATACCCACACTTACAATTCAAAGACATCCACACCTCCATTTGGAATTTCCAAGGGGGCCCACACCACTATTCAAATTTTTTTAGGGGTCTGCAAATGATGAAAGTTCGAAAGAATGTTAACTGGTGATACCTTTTTGCCATGTTTCACTCAATTTCTTTTTCAAATTTAGCTTGGCTTGTAAGGTTTTTTGTTTGTTTGTTTGGGTTTGCGGGGGTAGGGGGCTGGAGTTTTCTTAGCTTAACCGTACAAAGAACATAGGAGAACATAAGGCATATGGCAGTCAGTTAGGGGTAGTTTTATTTCAGATGTATATATACAGTCACACATGCAACATCTTGTTTCTGATTAGCAGGGTTGGGAATTCTTCATAAAAACTTTTCTTAGTTGGAAAATTCTGACTGATCAAACCTGAACCTTTTCACAAGAAAGGGTTCATTTGAATCAACTTGACTGTTTGAAAAAATATTAAAAGTTGTAATTATTTTAAATGTTTCATTTCACCATTTTTCAAAATGAAGTTTTAGTTTTTCCAGTTTATAACCTGATGCAACTTCTTTTTCCCAGATTTTAATGTTTCAGGGTTTTTTGTCTCAATTTCAGATGGGGAAACAATTTATTGCCTCAAGGATTGTATAATTACTAATCAAAAAATCTTATGGCCCTTGACTTCATGCCACTTCACAGCTGTATATAAAGAAATCCAGACTCCAAAACCCAGGTACTCCATCAGACCCCTCCTCATGACTAGGGCCTTTTGGAGGGATGGGGTTGAAATCTGTGATTGAGGGGAAGAAGTAAATATGAAGAGACTTTTCGTCAGTCTATTTCCAGTAACTTCCAACCTCAGCATTCCATTTCTTGCCATTTTCATTTTTCCTGCAAGTTTTATTTCTCAATCAGCCTGCATTTCATTTCAGATTAAATGTGTCCCTAGAGGAGCATTTAAATTCAAATGCTGTCTGGGGTGGATTTGTGCATAAGTTCAATTTCAAAAATCATTTGGGCTAAAGTATGTATATTTGTGGGGGGACAGGGGGGCAGGGGGGGAATGGTGGAGAAGAGGGGAGAATAAATTTCCTGCAGGAGGAAGCAGTCATCCTCAGCCACATTGTCTAGCAGACTTAGAACTGTCTGGGGGCATAGACCTTCCAGCATCTGCTTTTCTTTCTGCTGCTTTACTGGCCTTAATAATACATTACAAAGCTATTTAGTGTCCCGATTTCATTTCCCTTGCTTTACTGATGTGGTCCTGGAGGGTCAGAGATGCCAAATGTAGTTCAATCATCTTGGGGGGCATGAGACGAAGAAGGGCCCTTAGTCCCTGGGATGGATTTTTCCATGTGGCAATATGTTTGCGTACTAGCGTTATAAGCAGTGGATGACTGGGGCACCAGCCAGCTCTTAACACCACCCTTGTTGCTGCCACTGGCCAAGAGGAAGACCCTGGATATTATGTCTCTGTATTTGTCACTTACACTGCAAGGTGTCAGGTGGCTTGATTCTGCATGGAAAAGGAACTATCCCCCTCAGAATTCAGAACAGCTCAGACAAGCTACTTTGGAGATCTGGGACTGAAATTCAGTCAGGTCCCAAGGCAAATAAAGTAACCAAGAAATAATAGGAGACTATCCTCTTGTGGCATCTCTTCGTTTATTACTCATCTCAAGATTGCCGTTAGCAGTTGCTGTGCTTTGTCAAGCTTTGTTGAGGGGAAAATGAAAAACAAAAATTGAAGCTATCCATGTATGAAAGGGCTGCGTGAATGACTGATTCTTGTTTCAGTTGCCAAAAATTGTTTTAGGTTGACCTCAAACAGAAATTCCATAGAATTTGGGTAACTTCAAAATGAATTGAACCAAAAAATGATCGTTTCATTTTTTTTCTGGCATTTTTAGTAAAAGCCAAGGGCTAGGCTCACAATACCAGCCAGAAGGAGTAGGTAATATTGCAAATGGTACACATTTGTGCCTTAAAGCTTTGCTTTAAAAAGATGCCCAGTTTCATAATTGTAAAAAAAGGATTACATTTGGGTCAGTCTGTTTTTCAGACCACAATTGTCAGAGAAGCATAGAAGTAAAGGACAGACCTCTGCCTAATCCCATCCCTAGCCACTTCAGGGTTGTTCACTGCAGCATAGCATCTGCTGTCTTGTTCAGTCTATTTTTAAATGTCCTGAATAACCGTATATGAATCCCTTTCTTTAGGACACTATGCCAGAGCCTAAAATGGGCCAAAATTCTTAACCCATCTAGCTGCAAACCAAGATCTTGCTGTGGCCATGAGCCATAGGACACAAAACTTCTCAGGTCCCAGAATCAATGACCTGCCCACAGTTCCCCAGCTCAAAGAGATTCTTTTCAGTAGGTGATTTCTTAGAATAAATAATACGCTAGAGCTGACTAAAATTTTAAAAAAAATAGAAACTAATGAATGAACAGAGAGAATGAGAAATTATACTACTACTCTTTCTCCTAGCAAGAGTAAAGAGTTTAAACTACCAGGGAGCCACATGAAGTTTGTGAGGCCTTCTCTAATGATGACTTTCTTAAGAATTTTTTCTCTGATCCCATTATACCTTTTCCTTGGCTCCATCTAATCCCATCTCTGTTAATTATATTGTTCCTCTTTTTACAGTTCTCAGTAGCACTTCTCCATCCTTGTTTTTTTCACCCTCTCAAATATTCTGAAAGCTTCATCATGTCCCTTTTTTACCTCAGAGCTAAATTATTTAGTTTGCAATAGGTTTCCTCATAAATCAGTCCCTCTTTCTTCCTGATCTCACTTCTCTTTTAAACTATCTCCTATTTGTCAGCATCTTTCTGGTAAGGCCAACCGTGTTCCTGGTGAGGTCCTGAGAGTGCTGGGTATAGCAGGACACTAATCTTCCCATTCAAAGATACATTGACTTTGTGTATACAGGCAGAAATTCATTGGCCTTTGGTTTTTGTTGCCATATTACTTTGTAAATCATGTCTAGTTGGCTACATATTGCCATTTTAGCATTGACACCTCCTTCTCAACTCTTGCTCTCCCTGGGCACATCTACAAGTTAATTAATGTGCTTTAGGTAATGTGCATTAAATCTAGTAGGGGCACTTATACATGTGCTCTGGGGAGGGGGGGGACGCTTAAATTAGAGTGGCTCTGAGAGCCACTCTAATTAAACCACCTGGAGCATCTCGTGTATCAGTGTTCCTGTATTTCAAGATGGTGATGGGGGCACTTTATCTAAAGCTAATAGGGCTAATAGAGACCTTTAGATAAAGCACCTTGCCGCCATTTTGAAGTACAGAGATGCTGATGCATGAGATGTGGGAGGTTGCTGGAGCACAGTAATTGCCACGCTCCAGCAGACTTAATTAATTGAGTCTGCTCCATACAGCATGTCATAGCAGCCTCCCTGCTCGTAGATGGGCACTCTCCATTGTGAGGTACTAGAAAATTGTGCATTAGCCTATTTTAAAGTGCATTAGCTAAAGGGCATGGCTTTTTGTGACACTTTAATGCATATTAAAATAGGCTAATGCACATTAAAGTGCACATGTAGTTTCACACCATTAGTATTTCTCCAAAACTAATAGTCTTTTTCGTTTTTTTCTTTTGCTCATGTTTCTAATTTCACTGAGGTACCTTTGCAATATGTTTGTGTCCACACTGGTAAATGCAGTCCCTCTCAATTTAGTATTCACTGTGAATGTCATGAACAAGCCAGTTACTCCTTTTTCTATATTAATGAAGTGGTTAAAAAATACCAGACAATACAGATCCCTGCAGGCCCTGCATAAATTCTCTAATTATTATGTTACCATTGATCATTCCCTTTTCTTTAAGCCTCTAAGGTAATTTTTAGTTTGTGGAGCAGTATTCCTTTACACCTAAAATAGAATTAATATTGAAATTAAAGTTTTGTAAGATCCAATAGCTAATTGCTTTACCAGCATCTAAATATACTGCATATATTGTGTTGCCTTCATCTTTTCGTTTTGTAGCTCTGTCCATGAAGAAACACCTTTTTCCAGGCAATTCTTTAAAACACAAAAAACCCCAAATGCTGATTATTGCTCACAGTTCTGCCAGAGTGGTCAGGTCATGCTGTGGCATTTACTTTTCTCATTATGATCTTAGTCATGAGAATGAGGTTTGTAATCTCACCTATACTGTCAAATAAAGAAAAGCACACTTTACTGTTTTGAGCTTTCATATGTTTTATGATTAGATTGGTTGCTCATTACAGTGCCACTATAGAATGACATGAAATCTGAATTTCATGTAATAAAACCTGATTAAATAAAGAACTATTACACAAAAATTAATGCAAGACAATTTTACCATATTCCCTGTTCCCATGGCCATTCTGGGTAGATAAAAATGTATGGTTTATATATATATCATTTTAAAAAAGAAAAATGTATTTAAATTAATATCTTATATATGATAGATAAAAATTATAATAATATATAGAGTATAGGTATATATATAGAATTTTAATGTATATAAATTATAGGTATATGTATAGAATTTTAATTTATATATGTGTGATTTATGTTCTTTTTTCTTTTAACATATATATTTACAATAAAATAAGAAATTCATTGCATTAAACTTGTAACAATATTAACATTTAAATTAGATAAACATAATATTCAAGCAGTATATGCTGGTTACCAACATTTTAATTAAACAAAATATTGAAATAGTTTGACTACAGGGCTCTGGGTGCAAGGGTCAGGGGGTCTGGAGCTCAGGTTGTGTTCTCATTGACCCAGAAGGGTCAAGGAAAAGGGCCCAGGCGGGAGCAGGTGCATCCTGTAGATGAGGGGTGGGCAATTATTTTGGGCGGAGGGCTGCTTACTGAGTTTTGGCAAGCCATCGAGGTCCACATGATAGGCAGTCTGGGGCAGATAAATATTAATTTTCTAAATTTTTAGGGGCCCTGCAGGCTGGATAGAATGGCCTGGCGGAATGCATCCAGCCCCCAGGCTGCATTTTGCCCTCCCCTGCTGTAGATCAACACCTGGCTGTGCAGGCAGTGTCACCAGAAGGGACTTTGGCTTCTTCAACCATGGGATTTTCTTCCAAGGAGAATTGCTGAGAAGAGATGGGATCCACCTGATGAAAAGAGGGAAGAGTGTCTTCACAGACAGGCTCACTAACCTAGTGAGGAAGGCTTTAAACTAAGGTCACTGGGGGTTGGAGTCCAAAGCCCTGAGGTAAGTGGGGAGGCAGGAGACCAGGGAGAGGAGCCAGCAGAAGGGGGAAACAGAGGAGTTGCTCTCATACTTCCTGAGAAATCAGGGCAATCAACTAGTTACCTCAGGTACCTGTACATGAATGCACGGAGCCTGGGCAAGAAACAGGAAGAACTGGAAGTCTTTGCACAGTCATGGAATGATGACACGGTCAGAATAACAGAGGCTTGGTGGGCTAGCTCACGTCACTGGAGAACTGTCATGGATGGGTATAAACAGGCAGGGCATAAGAGGAGGAGGAGTTGCACTTAATATAAAAGAGACATCTGATTGTTCAGAGCTCCACTTTGAAGCTGGAGATAGGCCTGCTGAGTCTCTGGGTTAGGATTAGAGGGGAAAGCAATAAGGGTGATGTTGCAATGAGGGTCTGCTATCGATCACCAGACCAGGAGAGAAGCGGTGCATGAGGCTTTCTTCAAACAGCTAGCGGAAGTTCACAGGCCCTGATTCTCATGTGGGACCTCAAATCACCCTGACATCGGCTGGGAGGGCAATACAGCAGTGCACAGGCAATACAGGAAGTTTTTGGAGAGTGTTGGGAACAACTTCCTGGTGCAAGTGCTGGAGCGACCAAATAGGGGCCATGCTCTTCTTGACCTACTGCTCACAAACAGGGAAGAATTGGTACTAGTAATGTACTAGTAAATGGCAACTTGGGCAGCAGTGACCACAAGATGACTGACTTCAGGATCCTGAGGAAAGGAAGGGTGGAGAGCAGCAGAGTAAGGACCCTGGACTTCAGAAAAGCAGACTTTGACTCACTCAGGGATCTCATGGGCATGATCCTCTGGGAAGCCAGACTGAAGGGGAGAGGAGACCAGGACAACTAGCTGTACTTCAAAGAAATCTTCCTGAGGGTGCAGGAACAAACCATCCCTATGCACAGGAAGACTAGCAAGTATGGCAGACCAGCTTGGCTTAGCAGGGAACAGATCTCTGTCACTTCAGCTAATGGACTAATTGATAGCAGTGGCAGGTTGTTGTTTTCTATGTAGGCTGGCATTAGATGGGGCTAGAAACAGTTTTGTAATGAATTTCATGGATGTTTGCTGTCAGCCAAAGAGTGACAAGAAGCAGGAATCATGGGTTCCCACTCAGACTCTGGAGTAAAGTGTGCTAGGGGATACAGATTTTTCTTCTTAAACACTCAAGACCTTGATCTTGCAACCCTTACTCTGTGGGTGCATCTACCTGTGAGCTTTATTGCAGAGTTGACTAATTACCTCTGCAATAAAGGGTTACCATCTACATGTGTGCTGGTATGAGGGTGCACTGTAAGACAGTATTATCTTATGGCAGAGTTATTAAATGCATGTGTGGATGGTGACCATGACTGCAAATTATGCCCAGTCAGCCCAGTAAGCCAAGGGACAAAATCCTGCCTCTTGCCAGTCCCTCTGCCTCCCTCCACCACCATCCACAACCTGGGATTGACCCTGCCCGCTGTGGCCACTGCCAGCTCGTGCCTGCTTCACCCCAGTTCAGATTGCTGCTGTCTTGGGCACACATACAGATGCTGTGCCCAGGAGTAGTTTACCCCGGCTCAAAAAGCTCCATAGTTTATTGCTTCACCTTAATTGCACATGTAGATGCACCCTGTAAGTCACATTTACTCACAAGACATATACCTGGGTTTCCATGTTAACTGCTATTCCAATATGCACCTATGCCATGCAGGATTCCAGTGGGACAACTTTTGTGAGTAATGTTTACAGGACAGGGTCTTTTAGGAACAAATTCCATCCTGAAATGAATGCTTGGCAATTCTACTGATTTTAAGAGCCTGTGTGCTGAACCAAAGAGATAATTTGGACATTAATTATACAGAATAAGCAAATAGATATACAGTATATCAGCACACTGTTTTGGGATCCATTTCCAGCTGCTAAGGCTGGTACACAGGTATTGTCTAAGCAACCCCCACCCCCCAAAAACAGAATATGCTTATTGTTTTTTATTCGCTGTTTTTTCCAATCACTTTTAAGAGACCTGTGTTCTATACATGTAAAACACAGTAGCTTAACCCTATTTCACTGAGGGCTTTGATGCTCTGAATACACTATACATATAGGCTGCTTACAGATGTGGGGGGGAAAAAAAACAAAATAGCACTTTACTTTCAATTCAGCACACCCTTGCACCAACCACAGGCGTGCCTAGAAGAGGAATCATATCAGTTTGACCCTGCTTGCCCAGCATCTGTATAGCTTGCATGTTTCAGCGGGACTTTTTGGCACTTTTATCTAACAGCTGATTTAATTCAGCTACTAGATAAAACTGCCAAAAAGCCCTGCTGAAGTGTGCAAGCTATACAGATGCTAGGGAGCTGGATCAAACTGACACACTTCCTCTGCCGGGAAAGTGCTGGTGTTTTTTTCCACATCTGTCAGCGCCCACAGTTACTGTGGAGTATTTCGTGCACAGTAATTCTTTCCTTCTTTTAGCTCACTACAGTGTTTTTGTTGGTGAATACCCTAAGTGCACTAGAGTTTAGCCCATCTTAAAGCATTAATGCCTCTTTGACCTCAGGAAATTTCCCCTTTTATTTTAGACAAGATTTGCGACAGGAATTCTAAAGTTAGGTGAAGCAGTCTTTATTAATTTAATCTTTTTTCTGACATCTGAGGGTTTGGATAATGGGAACTGTGATGTCTGGACTTTTCTTTTTATACATAAATTTGGAATTAAGAAAAATTGGAATCCAAAATACTTCATAATCAGGAATGCTGGTTTTCTCTGATAAAACAAATCCCTGATTTTCAGATTAAACAAGTAACCCAAAATCCACATTTTTCTATGATTAAAATGAAATACCACTAATATATTGATGTATATATAATGGTGTTTCATTTTAATCATGGAAAAATATATATTTTGGGTTATTTTTTTAAAACCGAAAATGGAGGACTTGTTGTTATCAGAGAAAACCAGGATCCCTGACCATAATTGGTCTTAAGGTCAATCTGCCCTGTTGCTTCATTCCACTTCCACCTCCTTCCCCTTATCACTGCACAGTGACAGTGTCAAGAAAAATTCTGTGGAGTAAAGTGCCAATATATCTTTCTTGTCAGCCAGCCTCCCATTCCTTGGGAAAATGTTAGGATGCTCATCCTGACACTCTGATCTGGCAGGAGGTAACTGCCTGTAGAGAATTCTGAATGCATCACGTGGATGTAAAGAGAACAACATTTGCATGACCATTTAAGATAACAAAACAGTTTATCTGTTGGAATACAAGACTAACTCCCATGATATTAAATCATGAGGCACCAAAACTCCTTTGATGTTGTTTTGAGTTTTTAATGCTGGTACGTGAATGTGATCACTGTTAAAATTTCTTCTGATGAGCATATTAAACTATTAGCCATGTAAATTAACAGTGCACTGAGTGTTTTTTTGGAGAGTTAGGTAAAGCTGAACTGCCACAGCTATGCTTCTGATAGTGAAGGGATGACTATTTCTCTGTTTTGATCAGGAAGATTTCTGTTCAGCTACACTAAATTAATGTTGTAAATTCAAGCACTCAGAAGCTAAGAAAAGTTCGACCTATGGTGACACATTGACTCTTAATTTGGTCCCATGTTTACATATACACAATGATACAATGTTTAATTATATGCTCGCTATCATGCTAAGTCATAACACAAACACCCAAGAAAGCCAAATGAAGATAGCCTAGTCAACTTCAGTTCTGGCTTTTCCTCATTTTCAAACCCTTAACTTTGCATCTTTCACATTGTTGTTATTGTAGGTGTTTTGAGGGGATGCAATTTCCTAAGTTTTTTACGACACCAAAATTGCAAATGTAAGTGTTCAATATGTAGAAGCCAGAGGTGGGTGCAGGGCAGACTGGAAGTGACAATCAGGCAGAGTGAGCAGCCACTACAGGGACCTCTAGGAAACCTAGTCTGGCTGATGCACCATCCTCACCCCACTGTGCACCTGGGCACAGCAGGACTGGCCACATGCACCACAGCCCGGACTGCCCCACAGAATCCCTTGGTGGGCCAGATCTGGCTCGTGGGCCATACTTTGCCCAGCTCTGTCTAACCCTCTCACCTGTTCCTTATCCTCCTGCATTCAACATAGACACCTTCATCCTTTGCAGTGGCAATGCATAGGGGTGCACCCCATGACAGGCTGCGCTTCTCTCTTAGGCAACAGGTGCGGGGGCAGGCGGGAGTGCTGATGCCAGCCCCGTGAGTGCCAGCTGGTGAATGGGAGCGCCATGGCTGCTTCCCGGCCACCACAATTGGCCATGGTGGGGAATCCCCTGGTTGGCAAGATTGGCTGCGGAGGAGCCCGACCCCCTGGTTGCTGACTGGTCGCTGGGGGGTCATGTGCCCTGCCTGACTAAGCACCAGTTGCCCATATTCCTTTTTCTCTAGCCAGGGGCAGCAGGAGGGGATGCATGGCAGACAGGAGTTCCTGGCTCTCAGGCATTAGGTTTCTCCTGAGACAAATTTTTATCGGGGATCCTACAGATGACCAGCCCAACTGTCCTTCATTAAGGACCTGTGAAATAGCCAAATTAACACTTTGCCTGGGGACAACAGGGACTAATTTGAGTTAATTGCCATTCAAGATGTGTGTGTGTGTGTCTGTGTCTGTGACTGCACTTGTTCTGATGTGAGTCCAAGCCCAGGACAGTCACCCCCAGATTAAACCCAGTGTTTTGCCCTCAGTTCCCCTGTCCAATGCCAGAGCAGCCCCTGGCAGTTGAAAGGAACAATTGCAGGAAAAGTTCTACTCAATCCCTGAAGCCCTAGTATAAAACCCGCACATTTGCTCTGTGGGGACAGCATATGTGCAGCCTAGGAGAGGTGAAGAACTGAACATGGCAGCAAGTTCAGAGGAATCAGAGAATGTAGACACCAAACACTAATAAGTATTTCCTGGCCATTGTGACCTCTTGAATTTTCAGAAACCTATAGGTTGGCCACATTTGGGTGGGTTGTCAGAGACAAGGCATAAAAAGTGTCACTGAAACTGGAGTTGGGCTGCCCCAGCCCAACACTTTACTCCATAGTTTGGGGCTAGTCCAGTGAAAGAGTTGTAAGTACTATTTTATATGGACATAATCATATCTTTTCCCCTAATTTACTTCCCAGAAATAGCTGAACAATTTGCAGGAGGACTTTCCAGAAGTCCAAGACAATCACCTGGCATGGAAAATTTGAGTCTAACCAATTCAAGTTTTGCAAAGTTATAAACAACTTGAAAACAAGGTATTGTAATAAAACATATCTAGTGATTTTACCTGTGTTGCTACCTGTGATATCTGTGCCAATTCCTATGGGTTCATATTTTAATAAAAAACTGGATGGCAATTTGATAGTGTTTAATAATAATAATGCTGCCCTTCTTATTGAAAACAAAACAGAAACTTTGCCTTTTATCTGAAAAAATGTAAATGCTATCTATGGAAACCAATAATGAATACAACTTGTTTGTGATAGCTTCCAGACACCTTCATTGTGTCTTGCCTGACCTTGGGTGTTTCTAATAATTGTTTGTGTAGTTAAAATAGTTGTTTTTTGCTTTTTTGGTTTTTTTTAATGAAAGTGCCCAGGGTAAAAATAAACACTTCTGTGTTATGGTGAGTAATTCAAAAAATAAATGAGCCTGTAGATACCATAATAAATGACCCTGCAGCTACTGGTACATAGTATACCGTATCAAATATAAAAGTTCTGCCATTTATGACAGCTAACTTTAACAAATGCACCTTATTTCATATTTGTGTAATGAAATTTATCTTTTATTAGCGTTGGTTTTGCTTTCTATATCTGCTCCCTCTTTTGAATTTTTTTTTCATTTTGCTCTGGGTCCTCTTAGAATCTTAGGTAAAATCTTAAATTGTTCTCCTCTGACCTTGAATGGTCTGTAAAAGAAGAAGATAGTTAGCTGATTCTTTATGTTCTCTTCCTATACCTATACAGGCAGGAGAAGGTTGAACTCATGATGCTTCAAGGAAGAGAAATACATAGATCTGTCTGTGAGATCAACAGGGATCCTGGTTTCTCTGATAAAAAAAAAATCCCCAGTTTTCAGATATAAAAAAATACCTCAACATCCACATTTTCCTATGATCAAAATGAAACACCACTCTGTGTGTGTGTGAGTGTGTATGTGTGTGTGGTGGGGGCGGGGGAGGTGTTTCATGTTAGTCATGGAAAAATATAGGATTTGGGTTATTTTTTTGTATCTGAAAATTTGGGGGGGAGGGGGTTGTCAGAGAAAACCAGGATCCATGGAGTTCAGGCAGATTTTTCGGTGTTGACAGTGGCCATTTCTGCAGTTCTTTATTGAAGGTCCAGGGAGGATGTGCATTGCCTCAAGCCCCCAACCTCCCATATAGAACTCCTTGAAACTGTTGTGTATTTTTAATTATAATTTCAAACTCTTCTGAAAAACAGAATCTTCTGGAAATTTTTCATTTCTGTAGAGCAAGCCATAGTGTTGTTATAATTATTTTAGCCAAGCTAACTTTAAAAATCAGCATTGAAAATATTTCCTCAGTGGTTTTCTCAGTGTTTAAAAGAAAAGATTTTAATACAACTATCAGTAAAAATTGTTGAAAAAAATAAAGAAAATTGTCTATTTTGAATCCTATAAAGTTGTAACAACTTGGGGTTTTTTTGTGAAATAGTTTTCCCCTTTGTCATCCAATTTCTCCACTCCCTAGTAGTAATATCATGGAGATAGGCTTAATTTCCACAACATTAATGATGTTAGTAGTTTCCACTCCCATGATTTATATCTTTTGGCCAGGGGCCCTGGTTTTCTCTGATAAAAAAAAATCCCCAATTTTTGGTTTAAAAAAGGAACCCAAAATCCACATTTTTCCATGATTAAAATGAAACACCACTATATATAGATCTATGTATTAGTGGTGTTTCGTTTTAATCATGGCGAAATGTGGATTTTCAGTGACTTTTGGGATCCCTACTTATGACCTTCTTTTACAGCTGACATTTTAGTGTTTTGGGGTAATTAGTCATATTTGGTTCCTTAGAATATCTTTTGATTAAATGTGGTTGAAACTATTTTACAGAAATCAGGTAACAACATGGAACACAAAGACAATTTCAGACTGAGGTTCTTGGCAGGTAATTGCTAACTTGTCCAATTGGTACATACTGACCATTTATGTTACCAACAGAGAGCACTACCTCTCCCAGAGGGGAATTATTTAAAGAATCAGCCAGGTATTGAAGACAGTTTAGCTCCCACTTGGAAAACAGGGAGTACTTCTAGAGACTGACTATGCTTGAAAATTGGGCAGATAATTCCCCAAAATAGTAAACTCAAACAACATACGTGATGTCTGATTTTACTTTTTTTCCATTTCCAGTAACTGGGCATCTAGTGCAATGGCCAACTGTTGTTTTCAAACTGGATGTTAACATTTTTATTTTAATGATAATTGAACATGCAGCCCAACGTGCACTGGAGTGAGTATTTTCTGTTCTAATTTCCTGTAGTTTATAGTTGAAGATGGTAAGAAAATTCACCAAGTGTGCTCCCTCTGTTTATATCTCTTCTCATTAAACTAATGACAAGCTATTGCTGTGACTCATTCTGTCTCATGCTTTCAGTGTATCCGCTAAAAACCTGGCAGCAAAGAGTTGAGGAAAATAAAGTGGTGCCCCTCATTCTTACTCTTTCTCCTATGCATGTCATCACAATGTGAGGGGCAGTTTATATTCTTCCCCTAAAATTGGTGGGATTTAGGGATTTGCTGAAACCAATATGAATTAAATGCCTACATTTCTTTGAAGATCTAGGCCAGAGGTGTCAAACATACAGCCTATAGAGCTCCCTTCCAGATCCTGGTGCTTCCTCTAGGTCTGAATTGACCCAGATTGGCCCCATGGGCCAAGACTGGAAGGCACATCATACACACCACCTGCTCCAGCTGGCCCACATGTAACACAGGTTGCAGATTGGCCTGAGCAGCACAGTCCTAGACTGTGGGTCTTGGAATGACCAAAACAGCCACCACGTTCTGTGCTACACAGGGCTCCCACACTGGACTTGGTATTATATGTGGTACAGATCCTGGAGTGAGCACTGAAAGTGCTGGATTCAGTATGGGGAGAAGTGGGAGGGGTTCCAGAGAACATGGCTGTGTTGGCACAATCCAGCCCCTGGACCAGCCCCACATCACTCATCTTGCTTCCAGGGCCAGATGAGTTTGACACTCCTTTATCTAGTTAATTCTCTGTGGTTATTCTCACTGTCCCGAATCGATTCCATTGAATCTGATTCAGAGATTCAGCCACTGCTGAATCAGCCAAATCTCCGAATCATCCTCTGCCTGCATGGGTGACTGGTGCCTCCTGAGTTGAGGGGGCACTTGCCTCCCCAGCAGCCAGTCAGCACCTGGAGAGGCAAATGCTGATCGCACCAACTGGGGGAGGGGTTCCCCTGCGACCAGTCACATGTGCCGACCTAGAAGCAGCACTCCCCCTAAGCTGGCTCTAAGAGGTACCGCTGCCCAGAAGTGCCAGCAGTGTGCCTGGAAGGGCCAGGGATGCACCCAAAAGCCACTGCAGCAGCTGGTGAGTGTGGGGCTTTTTAATGTTTTTTTAGGTGCTAGGATGCTGAGTCTGGTCAGGGTAGCCATTGATGGGGCTGGAAGAGCGGGTGAGGGTTGGGAGGGCACTCAGAGGGGCTGGGAGAGCAGGCAGGGGATGGGGCCTGGCAGGGGTCACCCCATGGTCCCTTCCACCCTGTTCCACCCCCCCGCTCCTGCCCCCTACTTACCAGCATAGAGTCTGGGTCCAGGTCCCTGTGGCAGCAAGCAGGGACTGCCTGAACCTCCAAATCTCTTCAAATCTTTTCCAAATCAATTTGGAGAGCTTTGAATAGATTTGGACCTTTTTACTGATCTCGATTTGGATTCAGAGATTCAGCCACTGAATCAGGCCAAATCTCCTATCATCATGGTGCCCTGTGACCAGTGGGGTCCCTCAAGGCTCTGTCCTGGGACCCATACTGTTCAACATCTTCATCAATGATGTAGACATTGGTGTCAGAAGTGGGCTGGCCAAGTTCACCGATGACACCAAACTCTGGGGCAAAGCATCCATGCCAGAAGATAGGTGGGTGATCCAGGCTGACCTGGACAAGCTCAGCAAATGGGCAGACGAGAACCTCATGGTGTTTAACACCGAAAAATGCAAGGTTCTCCACCTTGGGAGGAAAAACCTGCAGCACCCTTATAGGCTCGGCAGTGCTACGTTGGTTAACACTACAGAAGAAAAAGACTTGGGGGTCATCATTGACCACCAGATGAACATGAACCTGCAATGCGATGCTGCGGCTAGTAAAGCGACCAAAATGCTGGTGTGCATCCATAGAAGCTTCTCGAGCAAATCCCAGGACGTCATTCTCCCCTTGTACTCGGCCTTGGTGAGGCCGCAGCTGGAGTACCGCATCCAGTTTTGGGCTCCACAATTCAAAAAGGATGTGGAGAAGCCTGAGAGAGTCTAGAGAAGAGCCACGCGCATGATCAGAGGTCAGGAAAACAGATCTTACGATGACAGGCTGAGAGCCATGGGGCTCTTTAGCCTGGAAAAGTGCAGGCTCAGGGGTGATCTGATGGCCACCTATAAGTTTATCAGGGGTGACCACCAGAATCTGGGGGAACGTTTGTTCACCAGAGCGCTCCAAGGGATGACGAGGTCGAACGGTCTCAAACTCCTGCAAGACCATTTCAGGCTGGACATAAGGAAGAATTTCTTTACTGTCCGAGCCCCCAAGGTCTGGAACAGTCTGCCAGCGGAGGTGGTTCAAGCACCTACATTGAACACCTTCAAGAGCAAATTGGATGCTTATCTTGCTGGGATCCTATGACCCCAGCTGACTTCTTGCCCTTTGGGTAGGGGGCTGGACTCGATGATCTCCCGAGGTCCCTTCCAGCCCTAATGTCTATGAAATCTATGAAATCTATGAAAATCCTCCAAATTGAATCAGCACCCAAAGCTTTGCACAGCCCTAGTATGTGGTCCAGAGACTCAGAGAAAGGAATTGCTCCAATCACCACATCACTGTAATTCTTGTAGAGTGTAAAACATTTTGGTAGCATTTCACCCTCACTTTTTACCAGTGCAAATCAGTAGACAAAGTGCAGGTCACTGGTAAATTGGGCCCAACATAATTAAAAACATACAGAGAAGGTTTTCGTCTGAACATGTAACTGCTCTAAACTCGAGCTGTTACTAACACTGATCACTGTTCAAGAAGCTTAAAATGTAATGTGTAACAAAACCCTTATTCCTGAAGTAGAGAGTTCAAGCTTTGAGCTAACCAGTAATTATTTATGTGCTTCAGATTTGCATACTACTTAATTTCAGATTGTCTTTCCTGTGCAGAGAACCCCTTAAATTGTTCTGTTCAGATTGTACTCATGCATGTGTTGCATGGTACGCATGCATAGAAAAACATGCTGGCTTATTCACCACAGTCTGACCCCGTTTGTTGCTAGTGTCTTGGAGAGGACACAGAACTTGTGTCAGAGCTGAAGTTTTAATTTGTTTTCTCTTCTGTTATAAAAGCATGGTTTTGGTTTATCAGCAGAACAGGTAGAGTTATAAATATTTTAGGGAACTACAAAATCAGAAATTTAGATGTTATCTTCGTAGCTGTTATCTGTTACAGCCACTGTTTTTATCATCTTCTACCAGTCTCAGATAATTGGCTAAGAATCTGAATGGATGATTTTGGGTTTTTCATATGAATGCTTCTTCCCAATAATACAAACTGAATTGGTAAGAAAAACAAACAAAGCTGTATAGGTTATAAACTGTCACTATGTCTCCAGACTCTGTGAAATATTTGACAGGGAAAGATATTTTTGGCAGCTTGCATGAACCACATTTTAAGACATTGAAAAAATAAAATGAGCGTTCAACATACAAAAGTCCTTCTTGTTGGTGCATCCTAAAGACAACAACAGGGACTTATTGTACAGGATCACTCACAGCATGGTGCTGACTTATTGCACATGAGGTGTACCACACCCAGGGCACAAGGACCTTAGTGAACCAATACATTAAGTTGACCCCAATCCCTCCAAATAGGTAGCTTGCAAATTTTTACTTGGGCTTTATCCACTTGGAAGAGCCTTTCGCTCATGGCTTCTCATTAGTTCTGTGCGAGTCGTAAGCAATCCAATCTGGCTTCGGATCCAGCTGCTTTGGATGGCTGCGATCCAATGCAGAGCTCCAGACTGGGTGTCCACCTTGATCCAGCCAAAGAGGCTCCGAAGCTTCAGAGCTGCCTTGGAGATACGGCCATAGGGTATAATGGGGAATCAATGAAATATCTATAACTTTGTTGTTTCTTGTCTGATTTGGATAAAACTTGCAGGAATGGTAGCCTCTGCTGCAAGCATGAAACCTGCAAAGTTTCAAGAATATCAGTGCAGGGGCTTGGGGGGGAACTGTACCCCAAATTCTTGAAAGCCAAACTCACGTCACAGTTGTCTGTTATAACACGGGGGGGATCAAAACTGCAGGGCTGGTGAATCCTGGTGAGGCCACAAAGCCTGCCAGATTTGAAGGAGATACGTGCAGGTGTTTGTGGGGAACTGCACCTCAAGCTGCGGACAAGCAAAACTCATGCCATGGGTGACACTGAGTGTTAACGCGCAACAGGGTGACAGCTGCAGGGATGGTGGCCCCTGCTGTGATGCCTGCCAGCTGTGGAGGAGAGCTATGCAGGGGGTTCTGGGGCCCTGCACCCCTAGCTGCTGACAGACAAAACTGGTGCCAAGACTGTGTCTGTCTTGTGGCAGTTGATTGTATTGAGTCTTTCCTCTCTTTAGCCTGGTTTTGTAGGTGCTAATTGATACTCATTAAGTTGTTATATAGTAGCTAGGTCCTGTGTATGAGCTGGTCCCTGAGTCCCTGGTCCCTGAGTGTTTCATGATTGATTGGTAACTGGTAACACAGCAGCTTAGCAGCCAGGCCTGCAGTAGGTCTCCCCTCCCTGCCCCAAGCCAGAGACAGTCAGTACCACAAGCACCCATGTCATGAGTTTTGCTTGTCCGCAGCTTGAGGGGCAGTTCCCCTCAAACCCCTACACCAATCTTCTTGAAACTTGGCAAGCTTTGAGGCCTCACCAAGAGCTACCACTCCTGCAGTTTTGACCTCCCTGTGTTGTAATACATAGATATGACATGCGTTTTGCTTTCAACAATTTGGGGTACAGTTGCCCCAAAACCACTACACTGATCATCTTGAAACTTGGCAGGCTTTGTGGCCTCAAAAAGATCTACCATACCTGCAGTTTTCAACCCACTATGTTGTAACACCTAGGCGTGACATGAGTTTTGCTTTCAATAATTTGGGGTACAGTTTCCACTAAACCCCTGTACCAATGGTCTTGAAACATGGCACACTTCATGCTGTATGCAGTGTCTACCATCCCTGAAAATTCTATCCAAATTGGACAAAAAACTACAGAATTTTATTGTTTCCCCATTGTACCCTATGACCGGATATCTGAGGCGGCTCTGAACTGCTTGGGAAAGCCTGACCAACCTGATTGCCTTTTATGACGAAGTAACTAAATCCTTGGATGATTGTGTCACCATGGACGTAGTCTTTCTAGACTTTAAGAAGGCCTTTGGGTCTCTCACCCCATCCACATCAATAAATTAAGCGACTGTGGCATTGATGCCTGCACAATTGGATGGGTAAAAAATTGGCTGATGGGGCACACCCAGAAAGTAGTGGTGGACGGGTTGTACTCAACCTGGAGAGATGTGAGCAGTGGGGTACCCCAGGGCTTGGTGCTCGGGCCCGCACTGTTTAACATCTTCATCAGCAGCTTGGACAAGGGGGTGGAAAGCATGCTGTCCAAGTTTGCTGATGACACTAAGATGTGGGGTGAGGTGGACACACTTGAAGGGAGAGAGAGGCTGCAAATAGATTTAGACAGACTACAAAATGGGCAGATGAGAATAGGATGGGGTTCAACATAGATAAATGCAGGGTGCTGCACCTTGGGAGAAGGAATCCACAGCATACATACAGGCTGGGGAGTTTCCCTCTTGAAAGCACAGAGGTGGAAAGGGATCTTGGAGTCATTATTGACTCCAAGATGAACATGAGCCGCCAATGCCAGACCGCAGCCAGCAAGGCCAGCCATACCTTTTCATGCATCCAAAGATGCATCTCAAGCCAGTCCAGAGAGGTGATACTCCTCCTCTATGTGACACTGGTCAGGCCACAGTTGGAGTACTGCATCCAGTTCTGGGTGCCACACTTCAAGAGGGATGTGGCCAGCCTGGAGAGGGTTCAGAGGAGGGCCACCTGCTTGGTGAGAGGGCAGCAGGATAGGCCCTACAAGGAGAGACTGAGGGACCTGAACCTGTTCAGCCTCAGCAAGAGGAGGCTGGGGGGGGGCGGCGCTGGTGGCTGCCTACAAACTCATCAGGCGAGATCCTCAGCAAATAGGAAGAGCCCTATTCTCCCCAGCACCACCTGGGGTGACAAGGAACAATGGTAATAAGCTGATGGAGAATAGGTTTAGGTTAGAGATAAGAAGACAATATTTTACAGTTAGGGTGGCCAATATCTGGAACCAACTTCCCAGGGAAGTGGTCCTTGTCCCTACCTTGGGCAAATCAAGAGGAGGTTGGATGATCACCTGTCTGGGGTCTTGTGAACTCAGCATTCATTCCTGCCTGTGGCAGGGGGCCAGGCTAGATGATCTGTTCAGGTACCTCCTGACCCTAGCTACTATGAAACTCTGAAACGAGGCCAGCGCTTTGACCTGGACTTGCAGCTTCGGACCCCAAAGTGTCCAAAGCTTCTCCGGATCCGAAGCTCTGTGTGAAGCCTTGCACAGCCCTACTTCTCATGTCTTACACTAAATATGCAGACAAAATAGAGTCTATAGACTATACCCAAGTCCACAATTTCTTATTCAAATATCTCTGTGTAAATTTGATTCCATTAACCTAAGACAGTGATATGATATTTAACATTCTTGACAGGCAGTAAAATATTCTGTTTCCCATTCAACATCTAGTCTAGGAGTCATATTCTGCTCTTAGACAGACACGTATGACTTCACACTTATATGAAGTCAAACATATGAAGTCAAATCAAGGCACCTGTATTTGGACCTGGTTTAGTATGATCTTCTAGTCTATCTACTATACTATTCTAGCTTTTTTACTGCGTACCTGAACATTTCACAAAACATGAATAACTGTAATAAATTAATGGACTTGAGGTCTGGGTTAATAAAATGAGCTGGCTTACTGAGCGAAGAGAAATTCCAGTGGGTCAACTCCTGAGCATTTTCATAGCAATAATGTGAGCATCACCCATTATAATTTCCTTTTTAAAAACTGAAAAAGAACAAAAGTTCGTGTACAGATTGAATGCCTCCCACCATGTGCTGCTTTTAAACCTGTTAAGCCAAAGTGAAATTTTGATAACTAAATGAAAAGGAGGCCTTTTAATAGAAAGCAGACAGGCTCATGACTACTGTGAGGACAGCAGGTGCAATTAAAATAGAGTGCATAGACCTTGATGACAGTAATGAAAATGCAATTAATAGTGAGAGGTGTCTGGAAACCCACCCAGATTATTCATCTGTCTCTTTAATTTGTCTTAATTTATCTTAAGCAAGAGAGAAAACAACAGTTACTATACAGAGTTTAAAAAGGAGCTGCTGTATCAGTGTGACATTAGTTTCTCGATTTCATGGACCCTTCCACTGTTAACACTTGACATCATTTGTTAAGTTTTTTGGCAAGGCCCACTACTCAGAGAAGGTATATCACACATGTTAATGCTATTGGATACCATAGTATTGTCTTTATAACCAGTAGTTTACATGGAGAGCACTATCAAACAAATTTTGTGTCACTTAAAACACTATTAAAGCGCAAGAACAAAAGTATAATATCTCCTCAGTTTTTTCTGCACTATGGCTACAAAGCTGAGTGACAGCTGACAGATAAGAAAAAATACCAACAAAGAAGAAGTCCAGATGCACTGGGTTTTTCTGATTTGTGTGTTATTCTTCATAATGGTATGTTAAGGAATCAGCATGTATTGTGCATGTGTTTTTGGCTCACATACTATAACTGCCACTCGTGTAATGAAGACTAGATTGAAAGCCCCAGAATAGTTGCCAATGTAGTTTAAAAATCATCCCTGTGCCTTTCAGAAAGTCTAAGCACCAATTACATCTCACTTAAGTCACTGGGGCAGGTTGGGTGAGGAAGTACCATAGAAACTGGAAATTCAGAGTGCTTTAATTATTGAACCTTTATTGGCATCCTCTATCAGTTATCAGAGCATGGAAATGTTAGAAAATTGGAAATGTGCAACTGATTCTTCATAACTACTTTCTCCATAGAATTGAAGACACACTGTTGGCCTGACTTGGTCTTAAGTGCATCAGTGTAAATCAGATGTAACTTAAATGAGTTTTTCTAAAAAAGTGCAAGTGCGAGTGAAAGGAAATTGTACCCAGGGCTCCTAAATCAAAGCCAGGCAGTAGGGTGGGCAGGATGGCACCTTAGCAAATGACTGTGTGTGTGTTAAGGTGCAGCAGGCTGAAAACTGCAGAAGTGGTGGCCCCTGCTGAGGCCACAAAGTCTGCCAAGATTCAAGGTGGTAAGTGCAGGGGTTTGGGGGAAACTACACTTCAAGCTGTGGACAAGCAAAACTCATGACATGGGTGACACTGTGTGTGTTAAGGTACAGCAGGGTGAAAGCTGCAGGCCTGCTAAGCCTGACAAGTTTCAAGATGATCAGTGCAGGGGTGCAAGCACCCATGTCATGAGTTTTGCCTGTCAGCAGCTAGAAGTGCAGCTGTCACCCCGCTGTGCCTTAACACACACAGTGTTATCCATGTCACGAGTTTTGCTTGTCCGAAGCTTGAGGTGCAGTTCCCCGCAAACCCCTGCACCTATCTCCTTGAAACCTGGCAGGTTTTGTGATCTCAGCAGGGGCTACCACCCCTACAGTTTTCAACCCCCTGTGGTGTAACACATACATGTGACATGAGTTTTGCTTTCAAGAATTTGGTGTACAGTTCCCCCCAAACACCTATACCAATCATCTTGAAACATGGCAGGCTTCATGCTCTCAGCAGAGGTTACCATCCCTGCCAGATTCATCCAAATCAGACAAAAAACAACGAAGTTATAGATATTTCATTGATTCCCCATTATACCCTATGGCTGGATCTCCAAAGCAGCTCCAAAGCTTTTCCTAAGCAGTTCAGAAGCTCTGAACCACTTCAGAAAGTGTAAAGAAGCCAGTGCTTTGATCTGGACATGCTGCTTCAGCATCTGAAGCATCTGAATCTTCTCCAGATCCAAAGCAAGCCTCGCGCAGCCCTAGAGCAAATGCATCCTGCAGATCAAAGCATGGCTTTGCAGATGGTGTCACCAGCAGAGCTTTGGCTTTTTCTCAACACAGGATGTTGTTCCAAGAAGAAGGATTGCTAGGAAGAGACTGGTTCCACCTGATGAAATGAAGGACGAGTGTCTTTACAGACAAGGTCACTAATACATTGAGGAGGGTTTTAAACTAAGTGTGCTGGGGGATGGAGACCAAAGCCCTGAGGTAAGTGAGGAAGAATGTGACCTGGATGAAGTGCAAGCAGAAGGGGTGACAGGGCTTCTCTTTCTTCATGAGAAAGGAAGGCAGGCAGGGAGTTACCTTAGGTGCCTGTACACAAATGCATGGAGGCTGAGAAACAAGAAGAAAGAATTGGAAATCCTAGCACAATCACAAAACTATAATGTGATTAGAAAAGCACTAGAGATTTGGTGGAGCACTGTCATGGATGGGGATGGGTATAAACTGTTCAGAAAGGACATACAGAGGAGAAGAAGAGGAGGAGGAGTTGTGCTTTGTGTAAAAGAGCTTGATTATTGCTCAGAGCGCCAGTACAAAATGGGAAACAGTCCTGCTGAAAATCTCTGGGACAGGGTCACAGGAGACAGCAACAAGGGTGATGTCATGGTGGATATTTGCTGTAGACCCCCAGACCAGGAGGACAAGGTGAATGAGGATTTCTTCAAACAGCTAGTGGAAGTTTCCTAATCATGGGCCCTAATTCTTGTGGGGGACTTCAGTCACCCTGATGTCTGCTGAGAGGGCAATACAGCAGGGCACAGGCAATCCAGGAAGTTCTTGGAGGCTGTTGGGCACAACTTCAATAGAAATATTGAAGAGGTCAACAAGGAGGCATGTTCTTCTTGATTTGATACTCACAAAATGGGGAAGAATTGGTGGGGGATGAAGAAATGGATGACAACTTGGGCAGCAGTGACCATGAGATTATTGAGTTCATGATCCTAAGGGAAGGAAGAAAGGAGAGCGACAGAGTAAGGACCCTGTACTTCAGAAAAGCAGATGTTGACTCACTCAGGAAACGGATGGGCAGGATCCCCTGGGAAGCCAGTCTGAAAGGGAAAGAAGTCCAGGAGAGCTGGTTGTACTTTAAAGAAACCTTACTACAGGTATAGAGGCATACCATTCTGATGTGCAGGGAGACTAGCAAGTATGGCAGAAGACCAACTTAGCTTAGCAGGGAAGTATTCAATTAGCTAAAATACAAAAAAAGAAGCTTACAAGAAGCGGAAATTAAACAAACGACTAGGATGGAGTATAAGAGTCTTGCTCAGGCATTCAGGGAATCAAATCAGGAAGGCCAAAGTGCAATTGGAGTTCCAGCCACCAAGTGATGTGAAATGTAACAAAAAGGATTTCTACAATATGTCAGTAACAAGAGGAAGATGAGGAAAAGTGTGGGTCCCTTTCTGAACGCAGGAGGCAACCTAGCGACAGATGATATAGAAAAGACTGAAATACTTAATGCCTTTTTCACCTCAGACTTCACAGGCAAGGTCAGCTCCCAGACTACTGCACCTTGTAGCACAGTTTGGAGAGGAGGTGAGCAGCTGACAATGGGAAAAGAACAGGGTAAAGACTATTTTAAAAAGCTGGATGTGTACAAGTCCCTGGGACTGGACGTGTTGCATCCAAGGATGCTAAGGGACTTGGCTGAAGTGATTGCTAAGCTGTAGGCCATTATCTTTGAAAACTCTTGGCAATCAGGAGAGATCCCAGACAGTTGGAAAAGGGAAAATATGGAGTCCATCTTTAAGAAAAGCAAGAAGAAGGATCTGGGGAACTACAGACCAGTCATCCTCACCTCAGTCCCTGGAAAAATCATGGAGCTGATCCACAAGGAATGCATTTCTAAGCACTTGTAGGAGAAGAAGGTGATTAGGAACAGTCAGCATGGATTCACCAAGGGTAAGTCATGCCTAACCAACCTGATTGCCTTCTATAATGAAATGACTGGCTCTGCAGATGTGGGAAAAGGAGCAGATGTGATATACTTTGACTTCAGCAAGGCTTTTCATACATCTCCCATAGCATTCTTGCAAACAAGCTAAGGAAGTACAGATTGGATGAACGTACTGTAAGGTGGATAGAAAACTGGCGGGATCATCAGGCTCAAAGTGTAGTAATGAATTGCTCAATGTAGAGTGCCCCAGGGGTTGGTTCTGGAGCCAGTTTTGTTCAATATCTTCATCAATAACCTGGAAGATGGGACGGAGTGCAACCTCAGCAAGTTTACAGATGACACCAAGCTGTGGAGAGTAGTAGATATGTCGGATATGCTGGTAGATCTAGGATTCAAAGAGACCTCAACAAATTGGAGTATTGGACCAAAAGAAATCTCATGAAATTCAACAAGGACAAGCGCAAAGTCCTGCTCTTAGGACGGAACAATCCCATGTACTGCTACAAGCTGAGAACTGACTAGATGAGCAACAGCTCTGCAGAAAAGGACCTTGGATTTACAGTGGACAATAAACTGAATATGAGCCAACACTGCCCTTGTTGCCAAGAAGGCTAACAGCATCCTGGGCTGCATTAGTAGGAGCATTACCATCTGATCAAGGTAAGTGATTTTTCTCCCTCTATTCAGCACTATTGAGGTCACATCTGCAGTACTGTGTTTGGGCCCCTCACTACTAGAAGGATATGGACAAATTGGAGAGAGTCCCATGGGGGACATGGAAAATGGCTAAAGGTCTGGGGAATATGGCTTATAAGAGGCTGAGGGAACTGGTCTTGTAGTCTGGAGAAGTCAAGACTGAGAGGGGATTTAATCGCAGCTTTCAACTACCTGAAGGGTGGTTCCAAATGGGATGGAGCTAAAGTATTCTCAGTGGCAGCAGATGATGAACTAGGAGCAATGGTCTCAAGCAAGGGAAGTTTAGGTTAGATATTAGGAAGAACTGTCTCATGGAGAGGATAGTAAAGCACTGGAACAGGTTACCCAGAAAAGTTTTTAAGGCCTGAGTAGACAAGGTCTTGGCTGTGATGAAATAGTTTGGGATGGCCCTGTTTTGAGCAGGGGGTTGGACTAGATAACCTTCTGAGGTCCTTTCCAAACATAATTTTCTATGATCCTGTGAGATAAAGCTCTTGATCTGGGAGCTCATCCCTGTTTGTGTAACTTAGATAGGTTCCTAATATGGAAGGAAAAAACCCAGCCCATAAATATACAGTGGTGTTTTTAAATTGATTCATTTAGGCTGTGTTACACTCTTCCCGTGTTTACTTTCCATGAGTACTCTAGGAAACAAGTTGACTATCAGGAAAATTTTGTTAGGACAGTTTCGTTGTTACCACACCTGATGTCAGTTAAGACCCCTTTATTCCCTCTCTTCGCTTTTCTGTTAGTTATGTTTCTGAGGTAGTAGTCCTGAGAACTGAGAAGACACAAGAAGAGGGAGCTCCAAACTCACCCACAAGAGATGCACTGGGATGATGAACACCTGATCCTCGCTATATGAGCTGCCAGGTTTGGGGCTTGTTTTTGACTGGACTGGTAACTTCAGGAAGATAGGCTGGCTCTGCTCTGTAGTTTGTGTGCCTTTTCTTATAAATACAGTATAAAAACATTTCAGACAGATGTGTAAGCGACATATTTGCATTTAACTTCTTTTGTTCCAACATAAATACATAATGTTGTATGCCCACTTAATAATATGTGCTTTTATCTGATTGGATTTTAATGACTGTAAAGCATACTAACCCATTTGTTATGAGGCATGCTACTTAAATATACATGACTGATTGATTGGGCTATATTTTCCTTCTAATTGACTCTGTACACCCACCAACAAAGTGAAAACAGCAGGAAGGGAAATGATGGTTAGTGCTCATAGAATATGGATTTGGTATTATTGTTTGACAAAGTGTCTGACAAAACACTGCATAATCAAAGCATACATCAGCTCTATAGTGTGACTAGCAAGGTATGATGAAAGTCTAAATAGCACATAAATAGCACTGACATAGCATTATACTGTTCTTGAAAAACAAAATTCCTTTCCTTTACAAACTATGGAAAATTCTAAGTGTTTCTTTGGGTGCCTGCCTTAAATCCAAGCTGGACTGCCCTTCTGATCAGCTCATGGTACCAGTCTCCACTGCCCACCCATTACATTTCTTAAGCAAGGACCTTTTGTGCTTTCTCCTGAGATGTGCCATCTGGTTGGGAGCTTACCTAGCACTTCTCCCAACTGTACAGTTGGTCTAATAGAAGATATTAACAAAAAGGACTTGTTTCTTACAAGGACCAACATGGCCACCATATTACTACAGCCCTAATATGTATGTCTTGTGAAGTCTGTATCGTATATATTGGGGGCTGTCTGTGATGAAATCCTGTTTCACCTATAAGGTGCTTATGTGTGATTTAATTTCCACTCTTCTCAAATCCCTAAAAAACTATTACCAAACTTTTGCAATACACCCTCACCCTGGCTTTAACATAAAAAATGTGTCATGGAAGAGGAAGAGTTCCCTGATAGTGATTATAAAAGAGTGGAGATAAAAGGGAGACAGCTGCAAGAGAGACGATCCCCAGAAGGGAAAGCAAGAGAGAAGTTCAACAGAGAAGAAGGAATCTCCCTGTGAAGAGGCCCAGGATGGGAAGCACCTCACTGCAGCAAGCAGGTAGCCTGCAAGAGAGGTTGGTGCTTACCTACATAGTTACTAGGGTCGGAATGCATTATTCCTGAAAGAGAAGGAGATAATTTGGGGTGAGCTTCACTAGAGGCTAATCACCCAACCTAAAGACTTACAGAGACTGTGCGTACCCAGTGTTTTGATGTAATCAAGGTGTTCTCACGGGCATCTCCCCAGATGAATGGCCAGGCTGCAGTGAAATGACAGAATGCTAGGCCATAACATAGGCCTCTGGACAGGTGACCCCTGTCATACTCACGAGGCAGGGAAGTCAATCGCATCGAACTGCCATCGAAGCAGGAAGAAAATTGCAACATAACTGGCTAAGCAGAAGACAATGAGGGGACTGCGTGAGGAAGGGGCTACTGATGAGTGAACAGAATGCTAGCAGGAAGGTAACACAATTGGCCAGTAAAAATAAGTGAAAAAGAGTAAGTATAAAAGGGTAGAGCCATGAGGACCTGACGGGGGAAGTTCGAACCATAACTTCAAGAGTCAAAGGGCCCGTGGACAGACCACCCACAGGGTCGCCCCCTGCCGAGCACTGCCTCGGGTTGTTCTTGAGACCTCCGTGAAGAGACTAATGTTCCCAGCCATGAAGCCACTCCTTTTGTTTGCTGTAGTGGTAAGCATGCATGTAAGACTGTAGTTATTTATGTTTGTATTTGTCTGTCTTTCCTTTAAAAGACATGAACCATTGACCAAGTCTGGGTCTTGGCTAGCCGCACCAAGGTCATCCATGATCTTGAAAGCAAGGGGCCTTGACCTGAACCCCGTCACTCAACGGACGTAATTTCCCGTTTAGCTGTTTGTAGTTATTTTGATTATGTTTTGATTGTTAAATGACCTTTTAAGAAATATGAGCCGTTAATCAGGTCTGAGACTAGGGCCCTGGCCAGCCGCCCCAAAACCACTCGTGGTTTTGAAAGCAAGGGGCCTTGACCCGAACCTTGTGACCCAACAGACATTGCTCCTCAGATTTGTTTGATTATTGTATGTTGTCATAGATTAGTATTATATAGGAAATCATTTGCCTGAATTGTCAATATTTTATAGGTTAAAGCCAAATAAATATTGCATATTAATCATAATCTGCGTCCTCATTGGTGTCCAGCCCACCGACCTAGCCACAACTGGGCATTTTCAACCTAGTGTGGCAGGTGTTATCACGTTACAGGAGACTGCAACCATTTATGGTGTTAAAAAGTGTTATGATAAAAACAACAACGAGACTTTGTGGCCGATCTTTATTTATTCTCCCACCAAGGCATGGCAGAACAAATGAAACAGTGACACACAGGAAACCTCCTGTAACAGTTGGCTACTGCCCAGGGCAAGCCATTTTTTTTCCCTCTCTGAACTCCAGGGTGGAGATTACTAAGCCAAAGATCATCAAATGGAAGACTCTGATCACCTGAAAAGGCATATGAGGGAGTTACCTGAAGGACAGGCTCAGCAAATGGATCTTAAAAAATGGACCTTTGCAGTTACTTTAGAGGAGGCATGTTCAGGACAATGGAAGGGCACTGTCTCTAGGGGCAAAAGACAGAAACTCCATGATTTGGAGACGAAAACATGCAAGAAGCAAATCTGTGGAGAAGGAATCCTTCCTCTGTGGAGACAACTGTGGATTCTTAAAAGGACTCTGATCTAAGTTCAAAGAGTGATCCAGAGCGGTGAGGAAACTGAAGCAAAGAAACTTGTACAGATTTTTTTTCCTTTACTATTTTGCCTAGATCTGTTTATTCCATCCAATAGCTAAATTGTGATTGGTATTTTAGAACAAGCGTCACACGTCTCTGGAGAGGTAAACTGTAAACCCTGAATATCCACAAGATTGGAGCTCTGGGAAAGGTGCTTAACTTACTGGGGAGTCGGCCTTTGTCGGCAGGGGAAGTGGTCCATGTCCGTGAATGGGTAAGAGAATAGGGTAAGGGTAAGATCTGGGGAAAGCCCAAATCCTTTTTCATTTATTGGGTGCCCAAGTGATCAAATAATACAAAACATTTTAGCATTGCCAAATTTGCAGTTAAAAAAAAATCTTCCAAAAAAGTTACTTGGTTCTGAGGCACTACAATAACACGGAAGATAAATGGTAGTGGAGAAGGAGAAGAATAAGAGCCACTACTAATAGAATGCATTTGTGACTGTTATATTGCCTTAGATCTCTTTGGCTGCATCCACACAAGCAGCGGCATGCATTTGCAGTAGCACAAATAGTAGATGTACAAATTTGCGCTTCTACTTTGTGCTACAGTGTATGCTCCTGCCTGTGAGCATTGCAGCGGGACACATTATTCCACTGCTCCATGTGCTGCAGGAAGGCAGGCTGGGGAATAGGGTGTCTCAGCACATGGGTTAGTCAGCAGAGAACCGCCATGCTGAGGGGTCCCCCATGCGCCTCAGCCAGCCAGGGAATGGCATGTGGAGACAGAGTCCCCATGCTGAAGCACACTGCACTCTATAGTGTTTTTCTTGGCCACTGATTTCCTGAGATGGCATACTTACTCAGACCTCCATGCCCCTGCGGTTATGTCCTTGAGTCATCATTCAGAAGAGACTGGTGGGATGTATCTTTATTAGGAACAGGATTCAGCAACAAACACACTGACAGCTTGCAGGGAGAACAACAACCCGCCACCAACAAGCCATACCCCCAGGACACCAGGGGAAAAGACTGGAGCCTTCCATTGCTGAACCCTTCAAGGTACATTTCATATACCACATCCCCCCTTATTTACTCTGGTTGAATGTTCCTGAGTAGTTACTTTAACTCATAATATTTCAGGATCGTGGAGCCAGAGGTTGCTAGCGCTTGGCTCACCGCTGGGGTCTAGCCTTTACCGCTATCCCATTACATAGTCCTTGTACTTCACAGGCAACTTCACCACACTTCCACTCTTAGTTTGTGTGGTTCCATCAGGTGTCTCTGTGCGTACTGGTGGATCCTCTGAAATATAACGAAACTCTTGCTCTTGGTGGTCTGGTTTTACTTCTGGTGCTTGTTCTTCTGCTGTCTCTTGACGTGTATCAACTTGTTCTGCTGGTGCTGATGAGTAATCTTTCCTTAAGTGTCTTCTGTTTCCCCTGTAGACATTACCGCTGGGGGGTTTTACCATGTAGCAAGGTGCTTCATCCCCTTTTGCCAGAATGGACGCTGGTATCCAACCTGTACTTGTTTGCATCCTTACTTTCTCCCCCTCTTGTAGAGGTAGGAAGAATGCAGCCATGCGGTCATAGTGTGTCTTTTGGCGCCTTTGAAGGTTCTGCAACTTGTGGGAGGCATTTGATGGTAGCGATGCTTAAAGCGGTTCGTTTCTCTGGAGGCCACTAAAATCACAGACACACACTCATT
Source organism: Crocodylus siamensis (assembly GCF_052110815.1). Classification (NCBI taxonomy): domain Eukaryota; kingdom Metazoa; phylum Chordata; order Crocodylia; family Crocodylidae; genus Crocodylus; species Crocodylus siamensis. The sequence continues at coordinate 365,240,970 of NC_143395.1, forward strand.
AGATGGCACAAAAGTTGTATTTGCAAATAGGGTCAGAGCAGAGTCAAAAACTCAGATTACTCTGAACCCACCAAGGAATTTTGCAGGCTGTATTTATCTTTTTCCTCCTGGGTACGTGTGCAGAAACAGGAACTCTTACAGCTCACTTCCGTTTCATACAAGCATACATGTGGTTACATCACTACATACATCAGATGTATATTATAATTAACTACTTAAGTATGCAGGGCGGAGAGGTAAATATGCATCAGCTAATTGAGTATGCTCAGACACTACTATAGGTCACCAAGAGTTTAACCCCCCCCCCTTCAAGGACACAGTCGGTTGAATTCCAGCTTCTGTAATCTGCATGAGAAAGGCTAGGGAGAAGCTGGGGGAGAGTCTGCGATTTAGTATAAGAAAAGCTGTGGCAAGGCTGGGCAAGGAAAAAGTCCTTGGCAGTGTTTCTTTCTTATCAGGTGCAAGATGCAAGCTGTGCATTTCTAACAATACTCCATTTCTAACAATATTCCATTTCTAACAGTAGTCTAGGACTTAGCACCGCCATTGTAGCAGGGAGGATACTGCGCAAAAGTCTCTCCATCAGAAGCTGTACTGGAGCATACTCAAGACCGGTAATGGGCGTGTTCCTCAGATTAAGTAATGCCAGATCTGAGCCATCCTGCAAAGTCTTCTAAAACATTCATTTGATGGTCTGAATCGTGCGTTCAACCTGACCATTGAATTGTGGATAACCAAGACTAGAATGGGCCGTTAGGCTGGACTCATTCAGAATGTATTGTGCCAAGTACTGAATTGTTCCAAGGAGTCTCTGAAGGCCTCTTTGGTCTGTTGAAGGGGGCATCCTGTTGATGGCTTCCACTTTGTCATCGTCTGGTTTGACACCATCTTTTGAGAAGAGGTGGCCCTTATACCGAATGCTGTCAACTAAATACTGTATTCTGTCCTTATTAACCTTTACTCTTTCAGACATGCTCTTTCCAGGACTTGTTTCAAGATAGTATCATGGTCCTTTGGTAGCTGCCACAATGAACATGTCATCTGCGATTATGTGGATTCCTGGAATGTCACCAAAGCACTCATGATTCTTCTATTGGAATACTTCACTAGCTGACTTAATACCAAAGGGAAGATGATTGAAGTGGAACCATCCCTATGCGGTGTTAAAGGTACAAAGCTCTGCTGATTCCTTGTCCAATTTGACTTGCCAGTAGCCATAATTTTCATCAGGAATGGTGAACAGCTTTTTACCTGATGAGCTGCTTTGCACATCCTCTACAGTGGGAATAGAAAAGTGTTGTCTCAGTACTACCTTGTTGAAGTCTCAAGGATGTAAACACAACCGTAGCAAACCATCATTCTTTTGTGTGATCACAAAGCTATTGACCCAGGGTGTGGCCTTAGTCACCTTCGTAATGGCTCTCATAGCTTCCAGGATTTCGAGGGCAGTCTTCAATTTGACTAGGGCTGCATAGGGAATTTTTCTACACCCATGCACCACTGGTGGTACTGCTGGGTCAACATAGATGTGGTGAGTACTGGGAAATTGGCTCAGCCCTTCAAAAGTGTCCGGGTATAGTTTGAGAAGATCCGCCTTGGTTGCAGGTATTGTCAGGGCCATTCCGTGGACTCTTCTGATGAGGTCTATGGTGGTGCATGCCACCCTACCAAGTACTGGTGGGTCGCTATTGTTGGTTATATAAAAAATTAAATCGGATTCATTAGCACCAGATTTGCAGTGTGCAATGTTGTACCTTTTGGTTTGATGCGCGCATCATAGGGTGGCCATCATAGAGGACAGTCCAGTTGTCCTTTGTTCTCTATTGATACGAAACTGGATGCCTTTATGTCCTCTATTTTTCTCTTGAAGGGAAAAATGGAGGACATAAAGGCATCTGGTTCCATTTCAATAGAGGACAGGGGACAGAGTAGCAGAAAACCAGAATGTCCTCTATGATGGCCACCCTAGTGCACCACCAAATGCAACTAATGTAACATGAGTTTGAGTCTTGCTTACTTTTTCCTTGCAAAGCCTTTGCTACATCTACTGGAATAGTATTTGCTTCCGCTTCAGTATCTAACTTAAAATAAACTGACAAGCCAGTAATCATGACTATGCTATACCAGGCCTTCTGGTTATCGAAGGTCTGTGAGTGCTGCTTTGCAGACATTGTGCCCATAGATCAGGTACTGACTCCTTTTGCAGACTTTGGAGCCTCTCCCTTTGATTTGCACATTTTTGCAAACTGGTTCACTCCAGAGCATTTGTAACAAAGTTTCTCCAAAAGCTGGGCAGAATCTAGGCTTGTGTGTGCTTCTACACCATTTGCAAACTTTGTCCTTTGCAGCTTGATGACCCTCCTGTGGAGCAAACTTCATTGGTGGTTTTGCTTTGCTTTTGCAAATAGCTCTGGCAGCTTTGCTTTTGCTCAACTGTATACAAGCTGGTTTCTGCAGATGTAACACGAGCCTGAGCACTTGTGAAAGCCTTTGCTCTACAGATATCCACAGCCTGTGCTAGGGTAAGGAGGGATTCTCCAGAAGCCTTTCCTTGAGTTTGCTGTCAGTCATGCTGAAGACAGTTTTGTCCCTCAACATAATATCCTCTGCAAGTCCAAATTCACAATGCTGTGCTCTATTTCTGAGCTCTGTAACAAAATCATCTATGCCTGCAGTCTCATAGACTAAGTTGCCAGAACTGATACCTTTTGAAGACAGGTTTTTTTCTGGGTTCACAGCAGCTCTTGAATGCTGCTAACACCTCTGTAAGGGTTTTGTTACTAGGGTCTGCAAACACCCCTTGCATGCTGTAAATTTCTAGGGCTTTATCCCCAGTGCAGAAAAGCATGACTGCAATTTCATAATCCTCTGCTTCTTCCTCAGCCTTTGTGACTGCAAGGTGTAATCGTAGCTTCTGTTCCCATCTCCTCCAGTTCTCTCCAAAGATTTCCAGTAAAGGAAAATGCTGGTGGAGGTGATGCAAAAAATTGCAGTTCGTTTCTTTGGAGGCTCGCAAATAATATTTCTCAGGCACACACTATTAGCAGCACAAAAGGTGTATTTGCAAATAGGGTCAGAGCAGAGACAGAAAATCTCAGATTGCTCCGCCGCTGAGGAAACCCACAGCAGGCACTATATACTCCTCTCCTGGGCACGTGTGCAGAGAAAGGAACTCTTACAGCTCATTTCCAGTTCATACAAACATACATGTGATTACGTCACTTCATCCGTCGCATGTGCATTATAATTAACTACTTAAGTATGCGGGGCGGATAGGCATATATGCATCAGCTAATTACGCACGCTCAGAAAGCTCTCTAGGTCACCAAGAGTTGAAATCCCCCCCCCTTTCAAGGACACAGTCAGTTGAATTCCAGCTTCTGTAATCTGCATGAGAAAAGGCTAGAGGGAGGCTGGGGGAGTGTGATTTAGTATAAGAAAGAGATAGTAAATTGGCCAAGGGGGGGGGAATGTCCTTGGTGGTGTTTCTTCTTATCAGGTACGAGATGCAAACTGTGCAGTTCTAACAACACTCTATTCATTATGCGTTTCTAATAATATTTCTAACAGAGGTTTGAAATGCTCCACTATTTTTTTTTTTTGAATGAAAGCTGTAACCCCCTTAATTAGGTTGCTGGTGACTCCACTGAGAGACAGACAGGTCACTGTTGATACCATATCGTGTTTGCCCGTGGCCACTCAGACCTCCATGCCCCTGGGCTTTTGTTCTCAAGTCACTATTCAGCAGAGACTGATGGGATGATAAACAGCTTTATCTTTATTAGGAACAGGATTCAGCAATGCGGACACTTGCAGCTTGTGGGGAGAACAACAACAGCCCACCACCCACAAACCACACCCACCGGGTATCGGGGGAAAGACTGGACCACTTCCCTGCAGGCCCCTTACAGGTACTTTCTGTATACCACCCACTCCAGCCACATGCTCCCTAGCTGGCTGGGTGCAGTGTGCCTTGAGACCGGAGAGTAGGCAGTCCTGGCCTGGCTGTTCCCATCTCCTTGTGCCTCAGTGTGGGGGCTCTGTTGCAGCACATGGAGCTCCCACACTGAAGCACCCTGCTCTCTCCAGTCAGCCACAGAGAAGTTGGCTGATGTACAGCATGCCTCAAGGCAAGGGAGCAGGCGGAGCCCCTACGCTGATGCACGTAGACCCTTACATAAATTAGCAGCACCGTGCATAGTTTAACATGATGCTGCAGAGAGGCTTGCGGTGCCACAAACTGCTATTTTAGGCCTGCACATCTGGATCCAGCCTTTCTGTCTCTGTCTTTCTCTCTTGTGGGGGGTTAATAAATGCAATACCAATCTTCGGTTTTTGCTGGATTAAGTTTTGCACTGATTCCTATGTTGCAAGATTAAATTAAATATTTCTGAATGTCATCAAAAGCTTTTTCCTCTTAATTCTATTGGAAGGAGTAAAATGTGAAAATAAAATGATTTTCATAGATTTCATAGATTTCATAGACATCAGGGCTGGAAGGGACCTCAGGAGATCATCGAGTCCAGCCCCCTGCCCAAAGGGCAGGAAGTCAGCTGGGGTCATAGGATCCCAGCAAGATAAGCATCCAATTTACTCTTGAAGGTGTTCAATGTAGGTGCTTGAACCACCTCCACTGGCAGACTGTTCCAGACCTTGGGGGCTCAGACAGTAAAGAAATTCTTCCTTATGTCCAGCCTGAAACGGTCTTGCAGGAGTTTGAGACCATTCGACCTTATCATCCCTTGGGGCGCTCTGGTGAACAAATGTTCCCCCAGATCCTGGTGATCACCCCGATAAACTTATAGGTGGCCATCAGATCACCCCTGAGCCTGCGCTTTTCCAGGCTAAAGAGTCCTATGTCTCTCAGCCTATCATCGTAAGATCTGTTTTCCTGACCTCTGATCATGCGCGTGGCTCTCCTCTGGACTCTCTCAAGCTTCTCCACATCCTTTTTGAATTGTGGAGCCCAAAACTGGACTCAGTACTCCAGCTGCAGCCTCACCAAGGCTGAGTACAAGGGGAGAATGACGTCCCGGGATTTGCTCGAGAAGCACCTATGGATGCAAGCCAGCGTTTTGGTCGCTTTATTATATTTCCTAATTATTTATTTGTAGTACAGTGTCTACAAAACTGTAACCAAGGTCAGAGTGCCACAATGCTTGCCGCTGTAATTGTCCATCCTGGGAGATCATCCTGGCACAGAAAGCTCCAGGCCTTTATTGACAGCACATGGATACATTGCTGCAACTAATTATAGACTCTGAAGTTAATGGGGCTTTGTGTGGGCACAGAGATATGCCCTCATCTGTAGGATTGGACCCAGAATGGGGAATTCAGTCAGTCTCATGAATCATAGTCCAGTATTTTCACCACTGATAGATAGGATGTTTGGGAGCAGGCCCAAAAGCCCACAAAGAAAATACTGCTGAGAAACTAAAAAAAAGATAATCACAAGCTCTCTGGATACAACAGAGTGACAGGAAAGTGAGCTGATAAGCAAGAGTGGGTCACCGCACCTTGAACTCACTAGCATAGGTAACAGTGCTGAAAAGAAAGTTGCATGTTTAATGATAGGGAAGATGCTTATGCATAAGAACTGCTCAAGGCCTATTATTGTATAGCTGTAGAAATTAACTAACAAGACCATAGGTAATAGTGTAGAAGTTAACAACAAAGCAGACTCAGTACTTCAAGGACAGCCTGATAAGACTGAGAGATGATAAAATCCTAGTCACTTTGAAGTCTGAAGCAATCAAGAATGTAGCCCTCCTCCCTATTAGTTAGCATTTCAAAACAAGCATGTAGCCAAAAACCAGTTTGAAACAATTAAGAGTTTCTCACACTGACCTGATACCTTGTTTTCTTTCACAGTGGAAAATTCCCACCTGTGCACGCATCTTGTCTGTAAACTATAAATCGCCTCCGCAAGGGGTCACGGACTCCTCAACATAGCTAGGCATGCACACTAGAAGTTTCTAACTAACCATGGGAGTTGAGTCAATTAGGTGTAGCATCTGTGACGCAAAACTGTCTATATAAAGTTGCTTACTTGTTATCAAGGGGGGGCTGGTTCTTGGAGGAGACGGGCTGCTCTTTGTTGTTGTATGCATGCTTCAATAAAGAGCTTTGAGATAAGACGTTGCTGGTGTTCCCTGTCTCTTGTGGTCAGACAACGGACCTGGGAGTTGGGGTTAGAGTCCCTGACACCACCAAACCATCCTTGCAATTAAATGAGAAACCAGTTATATTGCAAAGCAAAGGGCATCCCTCTCTCTTGCATTCACTCCTGGACTCATACACACACATATGGAGTGAGCTCTGTAATCTGAATTTACATTTTCCTTTTGCTATATCAAAGTAAAAATATCATTGAGTGTTAAATGCAAATTGCAGAACCAAACAGACTATATGTAAACAAGACATAACATTTACAGTTTCCAATGTGTAATTGCAGGACACCAGCTGGTACAATATTAGGAATCAGATTTCTTTCATTTTTGCTTTTAAAAACATCTGTTCTGTTTGTGATCTAGAGTAATTTATACTTTAGAGATTTTTTTTTAAATTCTTTTTATATGTATGAAATAATTACACCTGTCAGGTTCTTTTGGGGATTTTTCTTTTTTAATTTTAAATTCCAACACTAACAGTAATGAGTCACTTGCAAGCCTGCATAAGAAATAATTTGGTCATGCTGCTTTTCCTCTATTGCTACAATGCAGTGTTGTAGTGGACTGAATGCAATGTAGCAGCAGCAGCTAAAAAGAGTTTGAAAACACAAATGATGGCTTTTAGTAAGTGTGAAAGCTTTGAGTTTGAAGAAGTTGTAGACCATTAGGCCATATTCTATTCTTAGTTAAGCCTGAATAAATCCAGAGCCTTAAAAATGATGGATTTATTTTGAAACTAGGTGAACTAAGACCAGAATCTGGCCAGCTGCCTCTGCATGGATCTTTAGTTATTCATTTTATTCACTTATGATTATTATCTCTCTAGCATCATAGTTTTCTCCATAGCAACATAGGAGAAAAGTAGAAGCAACAATCTCAAATTGCAACTGGGGGAATGTAGATTGGATGTTAGGAAGAACTTTCTCACTATCAGGGTGGTTCAGCATTGGAACAGGCTACCCATGGAGATTGTGGAGTTTCCATTCTTGGAGATTTTCAACAACAGAGTAGACAAACAGTTGATTGGGATGATTCAGTCAGGAATGATCCTGCTTTGAGCTGGGGGTTTGACTAGATGACTTTGTGAGGTCCTGTCCAACCCTACTTTTCTATGATTCTATAGTTCTGCCTCCTTATAGGCAATTAATCAAAAAGTCTACTATCCAAGGCCCTCATCTAATGTGTGGTCCCTTTAGCCAACTCTGGATGACTGATTTTATTTAGCTAGATGCACATTTGAGGTGCTACTGCTGTTAACCCACAGTCTGAAAAGAAAGAAGCAAAGTTGGACCGGAGAGAAATGTGTTATGTTTTTTCTTCATAGATGGAGAAAAGCCATGTATGCCTAGTTTTAAATTACTTTTAATTATAGCTTAAGTGAAGAAAAATTAAGAGTGAAGAAAAATAATTTAAAAATTGCTGAGACATTGCAGGGTTGTCTCTTTCAGGCAACACGCAACTACCTTTTGGAAACAAAATGGCAACCTCCTCTGCCCCTCACAGATGAAGAATTCTTAAACCCTGGACAGACATAAGAGTGAAGCTTTTAGAATCATAGAATCATAGAAAATGAGGGTTGGAAGGGACCTCAGGAGGTCAGCTAATCCAACCCACTGCTCAAAGCAGGATTATCTCCATCTAGATCATCCCAGCTGAGGCTTTGTTTATCTGGGTCTTTAAAAACCTCCAAGGATGGGGAGTCTGTTAAGGTATATTGAAATAACGTGGCTCTTCAAGCACCTTTGAACACTTCAAAGGGCAAGTGGACACATACACCCTATGAAGTGCTCCAAAAATAACCCTGGATCAGAAAGCAATGATTTGGAATCACAGTAATGTAAAGATGGTTGGGTGAGTGGGACATGAGCCCTGGGCATTGCCAAAGGGGGGTGGAGGTGGGAGTCCAGAATGAAGTAGGGGACATTCAGATCTGTTTCTGACACATCCCTCATTGTCTGTCTTGAGTGTTAAGAAGCCCAGGCACCTAAATCACAAACTAGGCATTCCTCTACCTACTTCACTATTTCACAACAGGGCCCAAAGTGGTACTATTCTCAGAACACCTCTAACCAGATGGTTTCCCCATAAAACATGGCTGCAACAGGAGGACCGCAGTGTCTGGAGTTCTCAACTGGTATGTGAAAGACTCAGGCAGTTCTGCTTTATCTTTTGGCTAAGGGAGATTTAAACTCATGTCAATGCTCTGCATACCAGGGTAAGGGAGATTTAAATTCATGTCAATGCTCTGCATACTAGGGTAGAGGGTGTTTTGGACAGAAGTTCTTTCAGTTCCTCCTACTTAAGCCTTTCAGCTTTGTATGGAGTAAACACATATTCAGTGGCCAAAGTGGGAGAGAAAGAGAGAGTGAGAATGATTCTTTAGGGGAAGAGTTACACAGCTAGGAGAAAGATGGCCTTAATTCCAGTCTCTGTTCTAACTAGTATTTCTGCACAGTAAATCTCATAGTTAATAACTTCTACCACTATGTTCTGTGAGAAAAGCCTGGCTTGGGGGTTTAATTCCTGATGAGGCTTCAGAGCTGTCAGTTCCATTTGTCAATAAGCACTTCCCTATACTACTAATTCAGACATGGTAAATCTCTGAGATGGGAAGGGATTAAGTCACACTGTTTACATTGCTGGTTCCTATCAGATCATTTAAGCACATTCCTGCTCTTGCCATCCATTGTATAAGGCACAGGGTGCTGGATTCTACCTGGAAAAAATTAGATACTGTAAGTCTAGGGTGACCATCATAGAGGACATTCTGGTTTTCTGCTACTCTGTCCTCTGTCCTCTGAGGACAACTGGAATGTCCTGTATGATGGTCACCCTATGTAAGGCTGTGTATTGCAACACCTAAGTTCTTTAACAAAAATTTAACATTTCAGTGTATTTACATTGGCCGGTTCTCACTGTTTACTAGCCACTGAACTGTTGGTAAACAAGAATATGATATGTGGCAGACTTACCTGCGTGAGCCCTGGCACATCCCAGGCTCGAGAATTCTCAATGTCAATTGGTGGAGTCCATCCACCAATTGGGGAATAGCAGGGAGGACATGGCAGACCAGGGGCTCCTCGCCCCCTCCTCTTTCCCACAGGGAGGGGGTGAGGAGCCTCGGATCGAGTTCGGACCTGAAAGCTGCAGGTCCACTGGACTTCAGGGGATGGAGCCCCTGAGGGTATAAAAGGAGTTGCATGTGCCACATAGGACAGCAAGGCGAGGAATGTTGGAGGGGGACCCCCAGGATCCCCCACCAGGATCCCTTCTTCACCCCAGCAGTGTCCAGATCAGCACACGGGGCTCAGGGTCTGGGAGCTGCGCTGAGGCAACTGGAGCCTGCATCCCCAGCAGAGGACTGGACAGAGCAGTGTACAGACAGGCACATGGAAAGGGAACCCTGGGAGCAGCTCAAGGGTGCTCAGGTTAGCCCCAGTGTAAGCCAGATAGCTGGAGCCGCATAGTGTGGCCCAGCCCAAAAAACTAAAAGAGCCCTGGAGCCCTATGCGGCCCAGCCCAAAAAACTAAAAGAGCCCTGGAGCCTAGGGCCCAAGAAAGGGAAGACCCAGGTGTAAGGCTAGGTAAACCCAGCCAGCAGTGGCTAGATTCCCCCCGAGAACTGGAAGAACCCTCAGTGCCCAAAGTGGGGCACAGGACATGGAGGGTGTGATAGCTGAAAATTATGTCTGTGTGATAAAGGTGCTTGCTGAAGGCTCTATGAAGATTAGATCAAGTGTTTTTCTGTATTTGTTTAAATATTAAGCTACATGTTGTTGCTAAGAACCTAATCAAAGTTTAAGATGTAGTAAGGCCTTGTATAAAGTAAGGCCTAGTAAATTTAGCAAAGCCTTGAAGTAGTAAGGCCCTGTGGTGTAGTTAAAATTAACCTTATCAAAGGAATGCAAGGCTTGTACTGCTAAGGACAGTTGAAGTAAAAAGAATCTGAGTGGCTGTAAGCTATCAGTGCAGTTCAAAAGTTATAAAGTGTCTGAAACTTCCGGAAATCATTCAGAAGGAAGATACAGCTCTGTGAAAGGGATTAATTAGCTGTTGACCTGGATCAGTGGGCCCGTGAATCTCAAGGAGCCCAAGGACTGAATACCAGGGTCTTTCCTGGTACCCCCTGGACAGCGCTGATCAGGGACGCCTGACTTTGCTGAGCTTTGTGGAAAAAGAAACTTGTTGTACATCAGGCATCAGAGGGGACTGCCAATAAGTTGCCGACCCGTATTATTCTTGTCTGTCATTGTTTGTCTTGTTACTACGAGTAGTTGTGTTTTTGTTAAGTCAATAAACCTTTCTTACCTTTCTACCCCCAGCCATACTCTCAATCCCATATCCTCTGCAGGTGGCTGGGACATAGGGGAGGTCTTGGCATGAAGCAGATGGTGCTGGGTGAGCCTATGATTGAGCAGAGGACCCTGAGACCTGGTTGATGGCTCCTCCAAGAGAACTGTAAGTTGTTGGTGGAGTCGGGTCCAGCAGGGGAGACATTCCTGAAATAAGTCCCCCCACCAGAGGGAAGCCCTGGGTGAAAGATTCCCTCCCAGCTAGACCCAGAGGAGGGGAAGCACCCCTTGCTAGCTGGGTTCCAGGGGTAGATGCGTCTTATATCATGTAAAACTGCACCTTATATTTTGTAAGATTGTTATCATAGTTATGGATATGCTATATAATATGTGATAGGATTGGTTTAGTTTGTATAATTGGTTCCTCGTTGGTGTGCTGCCTGTTCACACTGCACCCCCCCACCCTTCCTTTTCTCCCTGGTTGTACTCTGCCAATGGTTCCTCTGGGTTCCCTATAAACTACCCATCGATACCAACTTACCTTGTTCACCCAACTGGGTATTCCCCCCCTCCTCCTTGCATGGGCATCTTAAGGACTCACCAGTTGCACCAGGCCTCTGTAGGGAGCAGGGTTGAGAAGGCCATCCCCAAGGTGGGTTGCTCATTGGGACAAGCAGTCCCAGGAGGTGGTTCCTGGCTTATGGTATTGTAAATATTTGTATACTTACTGGGAAGTTTTTCTCTGATATCTATTAAGATATTTATATATATATTGGATAAGAATATATATATTGGATAAGAATAATATTTATATTATAATTCAATAAATTGTAAATAGTTAAGAACATTGGTGTGGAGTCAACTCTATAGAGGAAAGAGGGACCCAAGCTCAAATCACTGGTGTCCCTCTCACAGCACTGTCTCCTGCCTCATCTATCCCTTCCAGTTGAGGATGGGCACACCCTTGGGTGTTGCTGGGCTACAGATAGGTAAAGTAATCTCAGTTTTGGAGGGGCCACATAGAGCCTGTGGGATGATACCATGTTGTTTTAATATATTTTTCTATTTTGGAAGAAAATAGTAAAAGGGAAATTGACTTAGTTTCAGCTAAGAAAATTGGCTTAGTTCCAGCTATGAATTATTTGTTTGCTTTACCAGAGAACTCAGAACAATAGTAACATCGGTTCACATATATCAGTTTAGTGTTGTTTTTTGCTACAAATCTGTGCTGAGGAATATCCACTGAATGTTTAGTTTTTATTGAAGCCCTTTTTGGTACATGTCAGAAGTCAAAGGACAATTATTGTTCAATTACAGTGTACTGTTTTATAATTTCCAATACTTCAGTGCATAAGGGATAAGGATGGTTGGAAGGCATGGGACTGTTTAAAGCAATTTAATTTCAACTGGATTAAGAGCTCCATAAAAAGTGCTGAAATGCCTAAACCATTTTCAGTGCAGAGCACAGTAAGAGTTCTATTGATTTTACAAAAACTGAAACAGGATTGTGTATTTTTGAGCACTTTATCTACTGATGGCACTTTATATATATTACACAGTCTGGATCTATATAAACTGTTCCACTGGGTGTCAGGGCATAAGAAACTTCAAATGACCTATGCCTCAAAATCAAATTACTGTACTCAGTCATCTTCTTTTTGTGGTTGCTTTAAGGAGCTGAATATGTTAAATTTATTGTACAATAAACAATCCAGTGAGTCACCTATTCTCACCTCCCTTCTAGTATAATATTTTTTTAAATATAGGGATTTAGAGAAGGAATTTTAGTTACATTAGGGCTTAATATAGATGTAGGGGAGGAGGTGAATGCAGACTGAGGAGATGCAAGAGACCTGAATTTCAATAGGAAATCTGTACAGAATCTCACTGTTTATAAATTTGCTGTAGATTTATAATGGCCCAGCAAGGTACAATAAAATAGTAGATAAACTGACAATTTTTTTCTTTCCATGTGTTTTCCCTCTGGATACTGAATCCCATTGCCCCATTGACATCAATACCAGAGCTTCCCTGGACTGTAGTAGTGTGTAATCCAGTCCTATCTTGAGATTGGAAATGCAGGGAAGTTCTTTTCAAAGTGCTTTCATGAGACCCACCTGATTTAACAGCTGTTTTGCAACAAGGCAATTTTTTCCCATCCTGATCAGGTGTAGAGAACCAAATCGGTAACACTAAAATAGGGGCAACCAAGGGTTTATTTCCACAACTCTTCCAAGGACCTGAGGTTATTCACATGCGACACACGATGTGGACACAAGGTATACTTACCGAGGAATAATGTCACTTCACTCAAGGAAAAAATGGAGCAGACATAAAATATACAGCTTTGTACCAGTGTAATTTACTCCATACTGGGACTGGGTTATTCCTTGGAAAAGGAGGGTTACCTATACACCAGAATAAATTCCACTAGGGTGCTAGTGGCATGTCTGCTTCATTAGTCATTGTTATCCTGAAATAGCTCTGTGCTCAGTTAAAACTAGCCCATTTGCTACCTAATGGTGTTGCCCTGTGAGGTCAGGCAAATTCTCAGGATTTGAATATTGCGCTGTTCGACAGGAGGGTATGACACAGTTGCACATATACAAACACACAAATCAATCAGGTGTATACACATGTACACTACCAGCTCAGGCACAAACACATCTAAACCAGCCTAGCACATGCATACCTGTCACCAATTCAAGCACATATACTATGCACCCCAGAAGTTAGATACAGATCACTAATTCGTATATCATGCATACAATGCCACACACACACACTCACACTAGAAACTCAGATAAAGCATGTTCAAAATAACTAGTTTAGGTTTATGCACACCTATCACCAGTTTAAGCCCATACACACTACACACAAATGTAGACAGAATCAGTTACCAGTTACCAACACCTGCACATTCAATACACATATGTGGATTACTAATTCATATACCACACATACACAATGATATCTATATATGTGTATATATATGTGTATTTACTAATTTACACACATACCACCCACCTACACATACACACAAGTGAGTTCCTAAGTTGGGTATTGCAGTATGTATGTATATATGTGCTTGGTGTACTTGGGATACCTGGGGGAAGGTTAAGGTAAGAAAGTAGAAGTGTAGGGAGTGAAAGTTGCTGGAAATCAGTGTCACCGGAACCAGGATTAGAACTGGTAGACTACAGGGGCCTGGACTGAAGAACTGAGGCTCGGGGGTAACTTTACCTTAATTGATCTTAATTGATTAAAAGACAACAGCCAAAGCCTACAGAACAGGGGAGCATGCCGGCACAGAGGTTGGGACTGGAGCCAGAGCTACAGGGGAGCTGAAAAGGTAGGTGGGAAGAGGGAAAATGGGTCGAAGGGAAAGTGTGGGTGTTAAAGAGGAACTCTGGGTGTGGGGAGCCAGAGGATGGCTCTGTGGCGGCTAGAGAAGTTTCAGGGAGCGGCAGTAGGTGCTGGGAGCTGGAAAAAGGCTCCAGGTACTGAAGAAAACTGCAGGACAGCTAAGAGGAACTGGGAAGCTGCAGGGCAGGGTGGGGGAGGATTATAGAAGGTGTGGGGGAAGCCTGAAAACAGACAGATGGACAGCAGAAAATCCCAGGAAAAGCAGCAGACAGTCGGAAAGCAGAGAAAGGCAGCAGAAAATCACAGAGAAAAGGCAGTAGGAATTGAGAGAAGATCAAGAAACTAGTGGAGAGGGGTGGGGGCTAGAGCTGACAGAGAGAGAGAGAGAGAGAGAGAATGAGGCTGGAATTTAAGATAAGGAAGGGACTGGGATTTAGTAAAACATGACCCAACTTGGGGTTGCAAATGACAGTGGTTTTATTGAAGAGGGGAGATAGTGACACAATGTCAAATTGGTTCCCTTACACCCACCCACCCACACACCCACCCACACACACACACAATGGCAGTGGGGGTTAGAGAGGCTTGGTGCAGGGGCTGAAGTCCACTGAAGTCCAGAAGGAGAGAGAGAAAGAGAGAGAGAGAATGAAAGAGAGTCCAAATTGTAGGAGGAGGTATGTAGGTAATATCTACCTATCCAGGATAGAAAGGGGTCCTTGTCCATTAGGTGTTGTCCAGAGTGGGGGGTCGCTGGTGTCAAAGATCAAAGTCTTTGATTTCAGATGCCTATGGCAAAAGGTCAGATGGCAAAAGGTCAGAGACTAACACAACAAACTCTGTAAATGTAGTCTCACACTATTATTTTTTAGTTTGTAACAGTATTGCATATATATATATCCCTCTCTGTGCCTCATTTCAAATCGCTTGACCTTCTCATACGAGAGAGAGAAACTGACCTTGACAGCCCAGCACGAAAGATAAAGTACCTATAGTAACGACATTAGCTGACTTTAGTAAAGTTGTAAAATTAAATAATATACTATGCGCGCCATCCTGTGACCAAACAGGACTAGTACCACCCAAGTGAAAATAACCCCCCTTTTTTCTGAAACCTGAGCAAACAAAGAAAGCACAAGTGCCAACTCATTAATTATTCATGCCTAGCATATAGTAATTGGTCACCTTTGGCAAATATAACCTTGAAAGAACTTCCACCCAAAGGAGAGAACTGTGTATACGCTCAAGAACAGATCGTGCACAAATGTTATCTCTCCGCCTACATATCTTTCTGGCGTATCCCCGTTTATCTCTCTATCTCTGTCGTAATCTTTCTTATCAAGAGCTCTCGGTAATCTGCAGACTGGAACGGCTTGTGTGAATCGCTCGGAATCTGTAACAAGCAACTCTCTTACCCACCCTGTAAATGCTGGGTAACATGATATCTGCATGCTGTAACTGAATACATCAACTCCTCTGCCTATGCTGCAGCACATCAGTAGCATAAGTAAAATAAACTTTCTGTATAACCAATACGCTGTGTTTAAACCCTCTGACTCCTGCTCACCATTATCACCCACCTGCCTGGTTATAAATCCCCCTCCTCGCGCCAAGCCGGTCGTGCCGACCCAGGCTCACAGGTCAAGGGTGCACCGGCATTAGGGGTGTGACAGCTGGCAGGGCCTCTGGGTGGATAGGTGGTGTGGCATGGTGCTGGTCCAAATGGAGAGGGCATCCCACTGGGTCTGTCTTCACGGCCCCTTTTTATAGGGGCAGACCTTGTGTGACCCTAGTGACAGGAGGCATGCCCAGGCAAGGGTCAGCCCCTGGCGTACTGAGCATGTGTGCTCCATGCAGGGATGTGTAGTTTTGGGTGTCTGTAATGGTGAGAGTTGCTGGTTCTGCAGGGTCTTTTGTCTTTCAAATGTTTGTCTTGTCTCTGTTCCTGAATGAGGTCCGTGGTTCCTGGATGAATCAATGCGAGGTGATGGCCTGGTTGTTACAGGCCATTCAGTAGAGGCCTGCTACCAATGTATTTCAGTCATTCCCAATCACACTCATTCATCGGGGAACCAATTTACATGGAAGGGATACGTGACTCATACAGTTGCAACACAGGGGATGCCTGGGCAGAGGACACAAGATGGAGACTTGACATATAAAATGGAAACTTGACATGACTTTGGTTCACTGACAAACACAGGCGTAAACCATACAACACCCATATGAAACAATAAAAATCAATACAAAAATGATAATTATGCAATATACAACAGTAAAAAACAATACAAACCTAATAATAATACAATATAAAACAGTGGATATCCAAAACCAAAAACTTGCTACGAAAATAAAAATGTTTAAAGCTTATCCTAAGTCTGAGCTTGCTTATGCTTGTCTATAGGGAATAGAGAGGGAGAGAAAAAGTCAGAAATGGTTGGGGAAGGGGAGGGAATACATTTTAAAAATAAATATGGAAAAAAAAAGAAAAACTGGGGGTTTTGTTACAAGAGGACTGGATAGCTGGCAGCAAAGACCAGGCAGAGGGTAGGTCCAGTGTCCCAAAGCCACAGAGGGCTAAACTGGAACTAAAGTCCAAAAACCTAGCACCCTGGTGTGGCAGACCCTAGGCCACAGGACCCAACCAGATTAAAAGTGAGCTGAGACTTATAAGGGCCTGAGTTCAGACAAGAACCTACCCCGAACCCTGCATATGCCTCCTGGGGCAGCCTCCCTATGAACCCATAACCTGCCAAGTTGTGGCAGGTGAGACAGCAATGAGGGAGCAGGACCCAGAGTGTCTGGAAGCGAGGGTAAGGAGGTTGATGACAAGCCAGGCCAGGAACTGTGTTGCATCAGCACAGAACCATCACAGTTATGCTCTGACACCTATAGCAGCAAAGGGGTGTTGAGCAAACCTCCATGTGGGAACCAGCAAAGCCCAGAAGCATGAGAAATAGCCATAATAGTACAGAATCATAGCTACACCTAGATCATCCCTAACCAGTGGTTGTCCAACCTCTTCTTGAACACCTCCAATGATGGAGAATCCACGATTTCCTGGGGCAGTCTATTCCACTGTCCTATTGTTCTAATAGTGAAGCAGTTTTTCTTCATGTTCAATGTAATCCTTCTTTGTTGCAACTTCAGGCCATTGGTCCTCATCTTTCTCTCTGCATCAAGAGAGAAAAGGTGTTTTTCCTCTTCCTTCTGGCAACCCTTAAAGTATTCAAAGACTGTTATCATGTCCCCTCTTAAGCACCTTTTCCACAAGCTGATCATGCCTACATTCTTCAGCCTCTCCTCAAAGGGCTTGTGCTGCATGTCCTTTATTGTCTTTGTTGTCTGCCTCTGGGTTGTCTCCAACTTCTCCATGTCCTTTTCAATTGTGGAGCCCAAAATGGCACACAGTACTCTAGATGAGGCATAACCAGTGCCTAGTAGAGAAGCACTACCACCTCTCCTGTCCTGCACCTAATGCTTCTACTGATGTAGCCCAAAACCCCATTTACCCTTTGTGTGGCTGCATCACACTGCATGTTTATATTGAGTCTATGATTTACCAAGATCATTCTCCATAGTGCTGCCATCCAGCCAGGTGTCACCCCATTTTGTATTTGTATTTTTGATTATTCCTTCTGAGTTGTAGCATATTGCGTTTGTCAGCATTTAATTTCATGCTGTTAACTTCAGCCCAGCTTTCCAGAGAAAAAGTCAAAAATGGTTAGGGAAAGGGAGGGAATGCATTTTAAAATAAATTTAAAAAAAAGAGAAACTGGGGATTTTACTACAGTGGTACTGGAATAGTACTTACTGTTGGCTGCTAGCTTGGGAAATATGGCCATGTATCTAGTCCTGGTTATGAAGTAAGTTTACTATAGAGTAAAACCTGGGATAAATTATTCCATAGTAATTATGCTGCATGTCCACAGCCACATATATTCTTACAGAGCTGACTGCCTCATTATAGATGCAAACACTTTAAAAGATTCAGTTTTTATGTTTATCCCCAACCTCTATTCCATGTTGCATTCTATAACTAAAAACAACACCGTACTGCTATGTGATAGGCCCATTGGACCCACAGAGATGACCACCAAAGCAAGATGACACCTCTCTCCCCCCACACCCTGCTGCTTACCCCGCTCATCT